>NW_025334009.1:9125938-10375938 GCF_019186645.2 Phyllostomus hastatus
ACGTCACTCGTGAGTCCGGGTATACAAACTGCAAAGCCAGGCCAGGCCGCTCAGCTAACATCATTGATGTCGGTAGTCATGACTTTGGGGGAGGGGGTGATGTCTGGAGGGGGCACAAGAGGATTCTGGGTGCTGGCGATTTTCTCTCTCAAGCCGCAGGCTGTTTACACCGGTGTGTTCAGTTTGGGAAAATTCACCTAGCTGTGCACTTAGAATATTTATTGTCTTTTGTATGTGTACCACACATGAGCAGAAAGTTTCTCTGAAATGTCTAATGTCGATAGTATATGCAGATAGTATGTAAACATGTGGTTTGTGTGCCCCAGATTCCGTACGTCAGACTGGTTGGTCATGTCTCACTACCACATGGTAACTCTCTGACCTTGTACGCCCAGCCAGCGCACGTGTGTGGACCACTCCCTCATCTGTAGAGTGTGTGTGATGTCAGTATTGTTGAGTTGTATCGAGAATTAATATGGCACATAGACGCCTTTGAGAAAATGCTCCTTTCCTTCTCTTTGACGGACAACATGTCTGTGTGTAAAAATTATATGCATGTGTACATATGTATATGTAAAATATACAGGGTCCCGCACAAATAATGCCCCCTTTTGTTATAAAATCTTTTATTACATAATCATAAGTATGTAATTCTGTTATATAACAATATCGTACTCAAGCACACCACATGACATTTTAGGGAAAATGTTCGAATCAAAACTATAAAAAGTATACCACCCATATTATCACCCTGCCGACCACACTCCAGCAGGCCCTCCGTCCCCTGGACCCTGTGTGTGTGTACACATAGACACATCTTTGATAAAATGCAACAACTCAGTTTTTTAAAATAAATTTTTAAAATTAATTATTTTAAACATGAAGGACCTTGGTGTTTTTTATTTATTTATTTATTTATTTATTTATTTTTAGAGAGGGAAGGGAGGGAGAAAGAGAGAGAAACATCAATGTGCGGTTGCTGGGGGCCGTGGCCTGCAACCCAGGCATGTGCCCTGACTGGGAATCGAACCTGCAACACTTTGGTTCGTAGCCCGAGCTCAATCCACTGAACTATGCCAGCCAGGGGTAACAACTTAGTTTTATATTAGAACTCATGACAAGATTCAAAATGAACTCTCTACCAGTGAAATGTTAACCTCTAAGTATGTTTACACTTTACATTTATGACCTAAGTGTAACTATATATTTGTGTAGTTATGTTCAAATATAGAGCGTAGTTCATTGAATTTTTTTTCTTTTTACAGTGAGATTGTGGCCATATATTTTCCCCCTCTAAAAGCTATCATGTAGAATAAAACATGGCATTAGTCATATTTAGGTTGTTCGAGATGATAGGTTGGGATCTCATAATGATTTTTCTTTTTTTTTTTCAGCTTGTCAGATTTAATCAGTAGGTAATCAGGCATTGATGGAAAATGAAATTCCAAGTTATGCTCTATGCTTCCTTATTTGCATACGTCAGTCTGAAGACCTGAGCCATAATGCAACCCAAAATAAGAGAAATGGCTTGTATTTTCATTCACTATTAATTCACACACTGATTTATTGAAATATTCGTTGAGCACGCACTCACTGTAGACGAGGGAGGCGGTAAACCATCAGTGTCAAATGTGCGTCAGATCAAACACATGACGCGGACCATGAGGCGGCGGGGCCTGTGGGAGAGGAGGGGTTGTGCGGAGGGGCCTGTGTGGAGGGCGACGTTTAAGCAAAGAGGGGAGGAAGAAAGCGAGTCATCCCAGTGCGAAGGGGATGAGCGTCTTGCTCCTGAATTTCCCAGTCTTAATTCAAAGTCCAGTGATCCAAGGTGAAAACTTGGAGAACATCTCTCTGCTTCACTGCTGTGCCTTTCTGTGTTTTGTTGCGGTAGCGTTGTTTTTGGATGTTTGGACCCAACCCAAAGGCTTTTTCCTGTTGCCGAAATCAGAGCTCTGATGCAAACAGTGGTTCCGAGTGGAGGTTCTGGGACTCGGTGTTCCTAGTTCTGGCTCCTCGTCTAGAGTCCTTGTTTGCTCTTGAAATAGAATTGCTTCACGAGTAAGGGTCAGATGTTTTAAGAACGGTGTTGTGTTGTGTCATTGTAGAATATTCGGATTTCTTTCTTTCTTTAAAAGACCAAAAATACCGAATGACTGATAAAGCATGTATACTGAATAGACATATATTTTCAGTGAAATACAATGTGAACAAGAGACATTAGCATTTAGGGTAATGCTAAATTTTTTAGCCAAACTCAGTATTTTTTAATATTCTTCAACATTCTAACCCAAGTAGACAACCCCCACCCCCGCCCCTGCAAAAAAAAAAAAAATCGGGTGTCCTGTGACGTTAGCCGGGATCGCCCTCAGAATTTCAGAGTGGGCAGGACCGTTAGAGCTTTTCCAACCTGGTTCCTTCGTGTCGGTTGGGAGGTCAGGGGGCAGGCGGGGGCCCTGGGAAGCTAGAGCAGACAGCGGTGACCTCTGGACTCCGAAACCAACGCCCTCTTCCCTTCCCTGGGTACTGTAGATGGGGGGGAGAAGAGCTGATGCCGCGCCGATTTCACAAGTGATCTCTGAAATGTTTTATGTATGTTTAGTTCACAACGGAGTTTGGATCTCTCGTTTTTGTTTGCCTTTGTGCTGCTCTCCGTAGCAGCACCGCGACCCATCCACCAAGGTCTAGATCTTGCTCATGGATTAGAGGACTTGGTGCAGCAAAGACACCAGCGGTCTCCCTCATTGGTTTGTGACCTGGGTGCAATTAAAATACGTAGGTGTGCGTTGTGGGCTGTTGAGTCAGCTCCATTCCTGCCAACTCTACGAATGAGCGACGTCCACAGTGTCCTGTCCCCAACCCCCCGCTCAGCTCCTGCAGACCCATGCCTACGGCTTCTCTTACGAAGCCAACCCACGTCCAGTGTGGTCTCCCTCTTTCCCTGCTGTCTCCTTCCTCCGCCACCGCAGCATCACTGTCTTTTCCGAAGAGCCCTGCCTTCTTGTGCCCACAGCAGGACAGCTTCGGTTCTGTCATTTTTGCCTCCAGTGGTGCTTCTGGCTGAATTTGCTCTAGGACCCTCGTGTTGCTCTTTCTGGCTGCCCCGGGTATCCGGAGAGCTCTCCTCCAGCACGGGGCTTCAAACCAGCCCATTTTCCCCTGTCATCCTTCTCCACTAACCAGCTTTCCCATCCACACACAGTAATTAGGAATGCGAGCGTGTGGATGGTCTTAGCCTCGGTCTCCAATGACACAGCTTTGCTCTTGACGATCTGTCCTAATCCTTCACTGCTGCCCTCAGAGCCTCAGCCTGCTCTCGATTCCCTGGCTGCAGTCTCCATTTGAACTGAGAACCGCACCTAGGTCAGCAACATCTTCCACGGTTTCATCGTCATCCTCGTCTTTGTTAAAGTTGCCTATTTCTTCTTGTGGTCACGATTTTTTTATATTAAATGTAGGTTCTGCTTTGGCACTTTCTTCTTCCACTATCGTCAGAAGTCATTTCTGATCATCGCTATTTTCTGCCAGTAAGATGGT
The DNA here is from genome assembly GCF_019186645.2 of Phyllostomus hastatus. Classification (NCBI taxonomy): domain Eukaryota; kingdom Metazoa; phylum Chordata; class Mammalia; order Chiroptera; family Phyllostomidae; genus Phyllostomus; species Phyllostomus hastatus. The sequence goes on from NW_025334009.1 coordinate 9,129,473, forward strand.
GTCATCTGCACATCTTTTTTTTTTTTTTTCATTGAATTTATTGGAGTGACATCTAATAAACTTACATAGGTTTCAGGTGTACTATTCTGTAACGCATCCTCTGTATGTTGTATTGTGTGCTCACCCCCTCAAGTCAAGTCCCCTTCCATCACCATTTGTCCCCCTTTACCCTCTCCAACCCTCCCCACCCCCTGCCCCTCTGGTGACCCCACGCTGCTGTCTGTGCATCTTAAGTTCGATTCCATCCGCCAGCTCTCACCACTCCTCCCTGAGTCCGGTCCACTTTTTCATACAATGTGTTCTGTGTGCAGGTGACACAAATGAGGAATAAAACGTGCCCTCGTGCAACATCTTTGTCTGCAGGAAACCGTTCTCCGTCCTCACATTGTGTCCTGACAGTGGTTTCCCATTCGCGACACGGGCCGCCTCCCAGGACCAGCCAGGACTGAGGCACGCCTGTTTCTTTCAGAGCATCCCGTGCTTTTCCATGGTCCACGCAGTCACAGGCTCTACTGTATCCCGTGAAATGTAGACTGACTTTCTTCTGAAGCTCCTTGGAGCACTCCTGTGCCCAGGGCCCGTTCACAGTGAGATCTCGAGTGCCTCTCCCTGTTCCAAATCCATCTGGGACATCCGGCACTTCGTGCTCCGCGTGCGGTAGGAGCCTTCGCCACACCGCCGTGAGCATCTCTTTGCTTGCAGTTGCCGCCCTCCCTGGCATCCCCCTTCCTGAAGGTTGGGTGCGTGTGAAATGTGTTTAGTCTGTAGGCCACTGTCGGCAGACTAAGAAGTATAGCAAGTTATAGCTTATTAGCAAAATAAGTAACTATCAGAGTTTTGGGTTTTGTTTGTGACAGTAAGTAGGTCATCTGATTCTAAGATTGGCATCAGAGAAGAAAGGCCGTATGTAATCAAAGTCTGCTATTAAAATGGCAGAGCTTTGGTTCAGATTTTCAGATATCGATCCGATAAGCCCACAGGACTGGAAAAGTCGCTCAGAAATAGGGCCCCGCTGTTCTGCGGCAGACGTGGCATTCCGCCAGACCCCTGGGGAAATGACGCGGTATTCAGTAACCGGTCCTGGGGCGGTTATTCCTCAGTACGGGAGGCAAAGGAATGGGACCGCTCCTGCGTACCAGCCGCAGGAACCAAGCCCAGCGGGTTTATGTATTTAAATGTAAAAGGCTGAGCTTCAAAACTTAGAAGAAAAAGTAGGATGAGGTCTTTCTGATCCTCAGATACGTAAAAACTTATTAAACTTGAGTCACAAAAGAAAACATTTTAAAACCTCTGTGTCACAGTGACAGCTCGCCTGGTGTGTCCTCTCCTCAGCGCCCTGCACACAGGACAGAAGATGCCACCTTCCCGGAAACATCAGGGTTACGAGCGGTGCCTCAGGCTTTGCGAATGTTTGCTTCAGACCCTCCTGTTTAGTGGAGCCAACTGTTGGCTGCTCGGGACACCGCAGGGGAAGGCGGATAATGGGGAGGGGTGTTCAGGGGTGGGTCACAGACAAGACACACTTCTTTTTGCTTCAACAGGACACCTCTCTCCCCTTGTTTTCTGTATTACTGGGGTTCCTCATGTTTTCTAGCAAAAGAATTATCAGTAAAATAACTTTGAAAACCTATGTTCTGTTGCACTTCACCTGTAAGACTTGAGTTCCTGGCTCAATAAAAATACTGGCAAGAAAATGACAGAATGCGTGAATGAAGTGTTCCCAGGGAGAGACACGCAAGAGTCCATTGTAATTGAACCCGATGTTTGCAACCAAATTCGATAAGACAGAAAGTAATACAGACTCATAAGGTCTGGGGTGGGGTTTTGCTGGGCCAGACTTCCCATCCCAGCTTTGGTCTCTGTAGGTCCGTCTTCTCTGGACACTTCCCGTACATGGGATCACACAGCACATCATCTTCCGTTATCTGGTGGGAGTGTTTCAACGTTTAGTATATGGTCTTGTCTTTAAAGAAGAACCTCTTTAATGGTTGTGTGTTTTCTGTTTCACTGGCATTTACTTTTTGTTAATTCCTTCTTTTTATTTTGGGCTTAATTGGTGTTCCCCCCCCCCGCCCCCCAGATTTTTAAGGTGGGAATATACAGAATTGATTTTAAAGCTTTGTACTTTTTTAGCATTTAGAGCTACAGATCTCTTTCTAAGCACTGTTACATTTTTATTATCATTTGGACATGGTTTTTAATTTTCCCTGGGATTTCTTCTTTAACCCACGGATGTCTTAGAAATGTACTGTTTAATGTCCATACATTGGGGGCTTTCTAGACACTTTATTGTGATTGATTTCTAACCTTTTTCCAGTTGTGCTGGAAGAACACATCGTGTAAGAGTTCAGCGTGTTGGAAGTTTATCGAGACTTACTATTCGGGCCCGGCACTCGGTCTGTCTTGGAGGTTTCGAGTGTCTCGGTACTGAACGCGGGCTCTGCAGCTGTCAGGTGTGGGGTCTGTGCAGATCCATGCCGCCCAGGAGGTCGGGAGCGCTGTGCAGACGTTTTCGGCTGGTTTTCTATCCACTGATCTCTGGCGTGTTTCCATCCCTGGGAGAGGGGCGTTTGGAATCTGCAGCCATGGCGGGACTTCCCTGTTTTTGTTCAGTTGTATCAGTTTTTGCTCTGTGTGTGTTGAAGCGCAGTTCAGTGCTCTTGCACTTAGGGTTCTGTGTTCCTGATAAATTGCTTCTTCTATCCTTATGGAATGTCCCTTTTTTCTCTCAGCTGTTGTACAGTAAGTTTGGTTTTCAGAAGTCTGGCTGTTCATGTGCTTAGGTACGGTCTTATTTATATTCCTCTTGCTGGGGGTTTGCTGAGCTCCTTGAATTTGTAAATATATGTTTTGTTTTATCAAATATGAACTATTATGTCTTCAAATATTTCTCCCTACTTTCTCTAGTTCTTTCCTCTAGAACCCCAGTTGTTAACCGTAATTATATATTTATATACTAGTATACGTGTAGACGTGTGTGTATAGGCACACATATGTGTGTGTGTTGTATGTATTAGTTTTTTGATATGGTTTCCATTTTTTAAAAATTAATCTTGGTATTTTTCTCTTCATTCCTATTGGGTAATTTCTACAGATCTGTCTTCTAGTTTCATGACTATTTTTAACTACAATCTCTGGTCTGCTTTTCATCCCAGCCAGTGAGTATTTCATTTCAGATAATGTACTGTTTAGTTGCAGAATTTCCATTTCGTTTGTTTTTATTTTCTAAGGCATTCTGACCTGTTCATTATGACCATATTTTAAAATGTCTTTCCACACATTTTTATTAGCTGCTTTAAAACCCTAGGTTTATGCCCTGACTATCTCTTTCTCCCCCTCTCTTCCCCTCTCTCTAAAAATAAATGAAATCTTTTAAAAAACCTGGGCCATTTCGGTGTCTCTGTTAAAAGTGTTTTTCTTGGTTATGGTTGCATCTCCCCGATTCTTTGCAGAATGACACCTGTTTATTGCATGGTGGCAGAGTTCTGGAGACTGTATTGTGAACCTTAATGTTGTTGTCTCCCACGTTGAGTTCTTTTCTATCTGCCACTTAGTTCACTGGTGGGTTAGCTTAGTTCTTTTAAATCCTAGTTTCATTTTGTGTTACCCTGGGCATATTAATAAGGTGTGGCTTTTCTGGTCCCAGTTGAAATCTCAGAGCGCTTGCAAGATTTCTTCTGTCCAAATTGTCGGAACCTCTGGTCTCCCAGCTCTGTGCGATTTCTCGGGCTCTTCATCCAGCCCACACACAGCTGCCGGGGGGCCCGTCTCTGTCACACCTCCTGGAGTCACATCCGGTGGACAGCATGGCGCTTGGCCAAAGACATCAGGGTGCTGCTGTGTCCGCTTCCAAAGCTCCCTTCCTGAGAGCTCCGCTGTCTTCCCTGCTCAGCGGGTGGGCTCTGGCTGCCTCAGCAAGCCCTGGCCCACCTCCTGCTCCTCAGCAGGTGAGGCCGCCGGGCTCTGCTTGGGCCCCACCACCCTGAGCCTAGTCCGGAAAGTTCGTGCAGACGGATGACAGGTGATGACAGGGCTCGTTCGTGCACTTCCCTCTCTCGGGAATCAGTCCTGTGCCGCTGTTTGTGTGACACCCGCAGACAGTCGCGTCACAGCCTTTGTCTTGGTTTAGCATTGTGTGGTCGACGGGTGAGTTTGGTACCAGTGATGACTTTGTGACCGGATGTCAGAGACCTCTCTGGTTTTTTTTTTGTGAAGTTTACTTATTATTAGCAACTCTTCACTTTGTCGCCGTTTGTATTTCTGTCTCTTTGAAAACAGATCAGTTCATTTCCTCTGACCATTTTTTCTCCTAATTTTTCAGCATGTTCTCAGACTTGTCAGTTTTCTCTGTAAGTAAGTGAAAATTGACCCTTGTGACATTATGCAAATATTTCCCACTTTGTTGACTTTTAATTTTGTTAATGTAGCTTACTACAGAAATTATGAAATTTTAATTATTATTTATAGACCTTTCATCACTTCTGAGTTTTGCGTTATATTGGGAATACTTTCTCAACTCTAGATTTTAAAAATTCTTCTTAATTTATTACTTTTATGGATCATTGTCTGATTATGAAATCATTGATCTACCTGGAATTTACTTGGTTTTTAAGTTGCGAGCAGGGTTTATTATTTAGGACTACATAGTATTACCAACATCATTATGTGAAGGTTCCATCCTTTCTCCGTTGGTAGGCAATGCCGCTGTATTAAAGTTCTGTATGTTTCTATGCAGATTTCAGGCCTCTTCCTTTCTCCCTTTGATTTTATTTACTTACACGCCAGTGCGAAACTCTTCATTTTATGGTGTTATTATGAACTTAAACATTTGATTGGGATAGTTCCCATCTCTAGTTACTTTACCATTTTCAGGGGCTTTATTGCTGTTTTACTTTTTGATCTTTTCCATGGTAACTTTATAATTAGTTTGTGTAGTTTCAAAAACACATTGACCACATATTGTGATTATTTTGAATCTATAGATGAATGTCAGAAGAACCAACATATGTATGACTTCAAAGCTGTTCTAGGAAAACACACGGTGTGACCCTCCATGGGTGTGTCTGATTCTGTGTCTCTTGATAATGTTTTAAGTGTTTCTTCATGTTGATCTCACCGAGTACTTGTTTTATCTGTTCTTAGGTACCTCATCATCTTTTGTTTGTATGAAAAATGGCACCTTGTCTTTTGTTCCACCCTCCAAGGGACTGTTAGTCTTATGCGTGGAATGTTTTTCTGTTTGCAACTCATTCTACTCTGTGGTATTTGTAACCTTCACCTAAACGCCGTCCCCTCCCTCCGTCAGCTGTTCTCACTGTGATTCACACGGACACTTTCCCTGAGCCCTGGTGGGCGCCAGCCGCTGAGAAGGGCGCTGGGCAGAATGAATCCCAAGATTTAGTCCATACCTTCCAGTGCAGTAGTCTTACGGTCTCTCTTATCTCAGTTCACTTTTTACTTGGTCATTCAGAAGCATTTACTGCGTACCTTCTATATTCCCAACACCACGACAGACAAGGCAAGACTCACGAAAAGCACCCCATTCAATTCAAATGTAGGTACTCCATATTTTTTAAGGTGTGCTTCTCATTCCATTATAGTTCCTCTCCTTGAGGAGCTTGCCATCAGCTGGGGAGAAGCATTTTATGTGGAAGGATAAGTAGCAGCACAAGATGGTATTGCGTCGTTGCCCAGCACACATGGAGGCTCTTGAAGGAGAGAGTGGCGAGCGAGCGTGTGTGCTGTGAGTGAAGTGGAGGCTGTCAGTACGAGGGGCACCGAGGCCGCCTGGCTGGAGAGAACAGTGGGAACACGGAGCGGAGGGGGTGCAGGGGGATGAGGGCGCAGGGGGCTGAGCGTCCCGGCTGGAGGCTGGGCTCCATGTCGTGGGCGTGGTGGGAGCCAGAGGATGGAGGGCCTTGAGTGCTGGGCTGGGCTGGCTCGGTCGGGTGTGATGGCGGGTGCCCGGGCTCTCCTGGAAGTGGAGGGACGTGATGTCAGTGGTGCTGGGCAAGATTAGGTCGCCTTGTTAGTGGGGCAGAGAGAATGGACGGGAGGCGAAACCAGTCCTTTTAGATGCGTGGTGTTGCAAGTCCTAGCCGGAACAGGAAAGGAGCCAGCATCGCATTCAGAGGTCAACAGAAGGGGCACAGCCAGGGCTCAGTGACAGGCACTTGGCTGAGAGGGAAGCAGTGGCATTGCCACCACGGTTTCAGGTCCCAGGGAGTAGGAGAGGCTCTTCATGGCTTTGGTCTCTGCTTGGAGATGTCAGCGTGGCAGTCCCGTTCTGTGGATCAGGCTAACGTGTGAGGCCGGGACAGTGAAAGGATTCCTATGGGAGAACGTCCTAGTCGTGCCCTGTGTGTGTCAACACGAGCACCCTGGTGTTGTAGGTTGTATAATTGTTACTAGGATCTAGTAACTAGAGTCTTGCTATCCAATATTGGTGGGAAGTGACCTCTGCTCGTTCTCATTTGAATGATTTTAAAAAAAATTTCCACACACTCTTAAGTATAATTTGCATTTGTGGACTTTTTAATGATGACCAATGAGAGTTTCTGGAGTGAGTTCTTATTGGTTCACATGGTAATGTCATTTCCTCGGCCCATATGTCACGAGCACCTGCTGTGACGAGGGTCCGTGCTGAGCCCAGGGGAGCTGGGAATCACCACATCGGTGTGTCTCCCGCCCTGGTGGAGCCGATGGTCTAGTTGGTGGGTAAGACGGGCATCCGCCAGGGAAGGACATGCGCCCATCTGCGGGGTTGGGGGGAGGCAGCTCCAGGAACTGAGAAGTGGGCGGGGACTGAACCCAGAAGAGTGGAGCGTCCTGCGACCCGAGAGATGGCAGCCTTTCCAAAAGGCCACATGTGTCAGGAGCCGTCAAGACGTCAAGTGCAAGGTGGTAAAGAGTGAGTATTAGGCTCTTCTGTTTTAACCACATTTCCTCATTTATTTTCCTCTGGGTTTTTTTTTTTATTTCCTGTCAGCTTCATCTTTTATGTCCATATTTAAGTGAGCATTTACCAGTCCCTTCATAGCTGGAATTGATTTCCAGTGTGACTTCCCATTTTTTTCCAGAATTTGATATGTAAAAGCTGCCCATCGGAATCTTCCTAACCAGTATTTATTTTCCCCACCAGAAGACTGAAAATGAAACTCGCTCCCTGGTGATTGTTGTCATCTCCCTGACAGCATCCGTGCTGAATATCTCACACGGCTCTGCGTCTCCTGCCGCGTCAGCCGGGACAGGCCCGCGCGGTGACTGGCACCTGCTAATTAGCTAATGCGGAGAGGTGTCACCGAGGCAAAAAGATTGTCGTGGGATAATAGGCCTGTTATGTACAAATACGAAAATAGCTTTTGCAAAATAAGGTTTTAACGAAGCAGACTGATTTCCAAGGCGGGCTGCCTCGGCTCCGTGGCCGTTCCCTGTCCCTTCGCTCTCCTTGTGTCTCGGCCCGTCATGGTTCTCTGGCGGCGGGAGAGGTTCGGCTCGGGGTGGGAAGCCCCTGCCCTCAGCTCTCTCACCCTCACCTGCTCCTCAGCACTTTCTAGAGAAATCACATTTTCTTTTTGCATTTACACGTGATAGGGAATAGTCTTATTTTCCTTTTTTCATTTTGAGTCATTTCAGTTACAGAGATGCGCAATCTTGTGTGGTGGGTACAGGCACCGTGACTGTGAGGCCCGAACACCTTGGCATGGTTACCCAACCCCCTGGGCCTCAGTCTCGTCACCTGTGAAATGGAGGTGTCAGTGGGATTTTGGCTGGATACCTGTTAAAGCCTTTAGGATAGCACCTGGCACACGGTAGGAGCCTAGTCGGCATTTCGCTGTCACTGCTGTTTTTCAGCACTGGCTTAGTCTAGTGTCTGATGTTTAGCTTTAGAGTACAATTGTAGAAATAACAGTCACAGTCTATTATTGTGCACTTTTATTGAATGTCTATGGAAATAATTTTCCACCAAGAGTTTTAATAGGTTTAGAGGTAAAGAACATTCATTTGCCACATTCTGGTATAATTAGAAAATATCAGAGCTAAAAGAAACCTCAGGCGTCACCCCACAGGGCCCCCTCTGCATTGTCTGATGAGGGGTTTAAGGCCCCGTACAGGGGAGCGGGTTGGCCACGGTCACTCGGTCGGTTTCTGAGCACACTGAGTCTGCGGTCTGCGTGTCCCGGTCCAGTGAGCTTCCTCTACTGTAATTTGACTGATGGAGTTTCCTCCAATTTCTGGCTGAACAGAAATGAGCCAATCCGTAAGCGTTTTCCACGAAACAAATGGAACAAATACAGCATCAAACTGGGTTCTCCGAGGCCTTGGTCCATCCGTGGATGCGGACTCAGAAATGCATCCCGTCAGGAGGCACGGGGGGGCCAAGGGCGTCTCCTCGCAGAGGACGGACCCCGCCCAGAGAGTCACTTCTGCTCCCCCCTTGTATTCGTGTCTCTTTGTCGTAGCAACAAAGCCACGGGCTTAGTTGCTTAAAACACCACACAAATGTATTCTCTTACAGTTCTGGAGGTCAGACATTTAAGTCACGACGTTGGCAGGGCTCCATTCTTTCTGGAGGCTTCCATTTCCTTGCCCTGAGCACTCAAGCTTGTAGAGACCGCCTGCATTCCCTGGCCTGTGGCTCCTTCCTCTCCTCACTCCAGCCTCCTGTTTTTGTCAGCCCCCTTACTTCTCCGATCTCCTGCCTCCCTGTTATAAGGACCCTCGGGATTACCTTTGGCCCAGTCGGATAATGCAGGAAAATCTCCCCGTCTCAAAATCCTTAATCGTGTCTGCAAAGTCCCTTTTGTCACGGAAGGAAATGCCCACAGTTCCCAGGGATCCAGGTTGCGTAGATCTTTGGGGGGGGGGGGCATTGTTCCTCCTAGCACATCCCCGAAGCCATTAAAACGAGAGTCGAGTCTTTTCTGTAAATCGCACACTTGGATATGTCCACACCGTGTTCTCCTGTGTCTGAGGCTGTCCGCGCTGAACTCCTGCCCGTGCTAATGAGAGGAGGGTCCGGGACAAGCGTGGGCTCAGGGGTGCCGAGGTGAGTGTGTTTTTAAGGTATTCTCACGTACAAAGTTTTCTTAGGAATATAATTCAAAATGAAGGCTCTGATTACAGAGTCCTTTCAGTCTTTCCAAAGAAAGAATTTAATGGAGACATTCGCCTCTGTCATATTTGGGAAGTCCCCAGCCTTTGTTCGAGCTGGGCGCAGCACTGTGAGTTGGCTCGCCAACTCATCTGCGGAGCTCGTTTGGTGACCCCTCCTTCGTGGGGAGGGCCCAGCTCCGTGGGCTTGTGGTGCTCGGGCAGGGGGCGAGGGGGCGGCTGTAGGAGAAGCCAGAGCTCCAAGGCAGAGGGAGCGTGGAACTGGCTGTGCAAAGGCGGTGGTGGGGGGAAGGTGTCTGCCCGGTCTCGGGCACAGTGTGGACTCCAAAGGCCCCTTAGGAAGGAGCTGGAACAACAGAGGCAAAGAGCTGCCCTGGGATCGTTCACGAACTTGTAACCTGAGAGACGCTGGGACACATTTTTGCAGGGCCATTTCTGTGTGGGGGTGGCTGCTCACGACGACCCTTTGGCCGGAAGAGGCGAAGTGAGCTTGGAAGCTGTGGCTCAGGACCCCGCCGTTCACAGATGCCTGCGTTTGCCCCGTCGGTGTGTCTACAACCAGCATCGCCACACTCACCCCCAGGCTTTTCTACTGGAAAAGCAGACTTTTGACTCAGCTCATGTGGTGCCACTCTGGCTTTGGTGGTTGAGCCTTGATCTGCGTGAGAAAGAACGGTTTCCCCACACTGAGTTTCACAGATGGTTTTCCACTCCTCCTCCGGGTTGTCTGCTGAGGTGGACTTGAATGAACCCTGGTAGAAAGGACCTCATGTTTGTGTGATGTAAATGCCAGATTATCTAGAAGGACGCCTCTGTGTGGGGAGGCTGCATTTGGATCTAGAGTGTTCTATTCCAGTCGTTAACGGTAGAAACAGGAAGTATTTTCAGAAGCTCGGCATGTCAAAATGTACTCTCACATTGTCTCTCACGTCCCCACAGACTCTGAAACGGTAACAATAAGGACTCAGCGACCGGAGCCAGGGACAGCTCACGCGCATTAATGTTCCCGGAACATTAAACACTTGAAAATAACTTGTGGGGGTGGCCCCTTTAGAGATTTGCTTTTAATTAATACAAAAAAATTCTTGGATTTTTTGTTTGGTGAGTTGGTTATAATGAATGCAAATAATTATAATTATATGGATTCTTGGGCTTAACGAATGTTCCTTTAGAGATGTTAGGATGGACTATTAAGACGTTGTTATGAAGGGATTTGACCAGGGGGCGGGGGAATACTGCGACACTGTCCCATACTGCTTCACACGGCACCTCCGAGGGGGACGACAGGCGGGCAAGGCGCCCACACCCTTCCTACTGGGCTGGCCCGTGTGGAGGGCAGAGTGTGGCCTCACTTCTGTACTAGGTTCACCTGCCGGTCTGGAGAGGGTGAAACCGCAGTCTTGGATCTTAACACTCCCATGCAGGGATGCCTGCCTTTCCCCTCCACACAGAGGCACACCCGCCTAGCGCCGGGGTGGGGACAGAGGCAGGAGATGCAGCAGCAGGCTGTGCTTCGGCCCCGGGGTCTGGGGCAGAGCTGACTAGAGCCGTGGGTGGTAGCTACCGCCTCTCAGGCTGGGCCTGCAAGGAAAGAGAGAAAGGGAGGGGAAAAGGCCAAAACAACAATGGAAGAATGGCTGGGCCGTTCCCTGGGCGAGGCCTCTGGCTGTGCTCTGTCGTCACTAGCCTGTTTAGTAGAAGAGGAAGGTGAGGAAGAGCCATACGCCCATGCCCGTGGCCAGCTTGATCGCTTGGAAAGTTCTCGCTGTGGGGAACGCAGCCCTGGCAATATCCTTGAACTTCACTCTGTCTCTTGGTTGGCATTCCCCATGGAGAAGAATGAAAGTACCGCAATGGGAGAATGTTAATTTCCTTTCCCTCCCTTGGCTCCTTCTTAGATCTAGTCCTTGACTTTGGTGACATGCACGGCGCATTAGCTCGTCCTCAGAACTTGGCCCGTGTTGAAGTCTAATCCTTCAGTCCCGTGGGCTGCAGTGAGGAGACGAACCTCCCATAGCGGGTGTGGGCACCAGAGGCTGCCAGTTTATGCGAATGCAGATTCAAGCCCTTCTTCCTTCCAAGAAACAGCGTTTCCTGGCTTCCTCTAGGGGAGAATTCTGGACACAGTGTAGAAGCAAATATGTCAAAACGTTCGCTGAGTGTGGGAAAATGCAATAGGGAAGATGTCACAATTTGAAGTTTCACTTTAGGCTGTGGGACCTAACAGATTCTACCAGTGACAGGCATTGTGACCTGGAAATGACACCACCAGCGAACTTTCCTCTGGCTTTGAATTGTGTCAGGTAGACATCCTGGCCACCTTTTTCTTGAGAATTCTCGTCATGCCTTGATAACTGTGGCATTATGTTACCACGATCCTCTACTGTGTTCGCCCCTGCGCCTCCCTGTCCTCTCTCAATGCCTCGCCCTGTGCGGGACGGACTCCGCGCCTCTCTGAGCCCTGCCTGTCCTTTGAGGGCACTTTTCCATTCTCCGATCATCTCAGACTCCTCTTGTTCCAGTCTTGATCGCCCCTTGGTTTATGGGCCTTGTTCTCTCACAGCCTTTGCACAGTGGCCTCTGGGTGTCATCTCAGTCCTAAGCGCCAGTTTGCAGCCCCTGGAAAACCCACTCCCCATCGCCTCTGCGGCAGGGCAGTTCTCCCGTTTCTTTCTGCCCCTCTTCCCTGTCGCCGCAGTAACAGATGGCACTTCTGAGCGAGGTGTCTGCTCCCCTTCTGGTCGTGGCGTGACCTCAGAGGCCTCCTCGCTGGCCTTCCATTCTCCGTGCCCCACTGGTCGCTCCGGGAGGCTCCGCAACAGTGGGACCAGGCAGTGGTCACTAGTGCACAACATTTCAGAGGAACTTCATAACAGGTGAGTTAGGCTAGCAACCCCGCAACCCGAGATCAATTTTAACATTGTTAATGCGAAACACCCAGACAATTTCCTTCCTGATACGATGCAACAGGATAGACGGAGTACTCAGCCCTCAGTGTTATTTCCTAAATAATTGAACCTGAATTAAACTTGAGTCTCTGGGTCTTGTGACCAGTTTACAAGAAGTACAGGGACCAGGGGGGCAATGCCACAGGGAAAATGTTCTCATGTCTCCAACAAGTAAGTGGCATAAAAAGTTGCAAGGGGGGGGGGAGGATGGTTGGAGGCCGGAGGAGAGTTAAGCTCTGCAGCTGAATGGACCTGGTTTGTGTTCTGCTTCCAATGAGTTACGAGAGGACAGCTGTGAAGGGGTTGCATTTTAAATGGAAGCTGTATGTTGAGTGTATTCAGTGTGTTTTATTGAGTGGTACTGGCATCGTAGTTACGTTAAAAAAGAGTCTTTATCTGTTAGACTTACAGAGGCATCCCAGGAAAAATCAGATGGTGCTTGGTGTTGATTGTAAAATACGAAGAAAAAAATAGATGTGGATAGATCAACAAGAATGGCAAAATGTTGACAATTCTAAAAGAGGGTAATAGGAATTAATTCATTTTTTCAGAACTGTCTCGTGACTTTCTTTGTTTTCATAATAAAAGCTCAAACAAGAAAATCCTTTGTTTTGATGCTGAAGCGGAAGTTCTGGCCACGAAGAGCTCTGACCGGCCGGCCGGCTGCGGTCAGTCGGTATCGCTGTGGTGAGGGGACATTCGATGTCCTGTTTCATTTGGAATCTCCTGTGAGCGCCGGCCCTGGCAGCGGGCGGCATCAGTGTGCCACATCAGGGCATGGCCTTTGTCACCTGTCTTTTCACAGAGCAGACTGGAAGGGACTCCGCCCCGCCGGGTCTGATGGAGGGGAGGGGTGTTTGCACCCCTTCTCGGGACTGAGCGAAGATGGGGAAGGACACCGTCACTCCCCGGCTCTTTAGTCTGAACCAAGCGGCATGTAGATGGGACCCAGGGGTCTACCGCCACCTTCTGCAGGGCCACTGGTCCCGTGCAGGTCCGGGGGTCCAGGGGGGACCCAGTAAGTACCTCTGACCCTCTACAAGGTGGCCTTGCCCCTCCCAAGGGAAACATCTTCTGTCCTTCGAAGGAGAAGGCGTGCTTCTGAGTGCACACGTCGTGATCATTGCTTTCTGCGCAGTCGCACCGATGATGTGTGCTGTCAGACCTCGTCATTTGATGAAGAAATTGGGCAGTAATTCATTCCGCTTTCCTTTCAACTGTATTTATCTTCAGCTTTGTGACTCGCACCAGTTTTTGCCACGAGGAGTGAACTTTGAATGATGTGTTTGTGATTTCGGCTTCTCTCTGCCTTTAGTGACAGAATTAATTAGGTCCGTAGTCTAAGAATTGCTTTGCACTTGTTGAAGGAACTAGACTGGTTTATTGGGAATGACAATGCGCATTGTTTGGAAGACATGCCGAGGACCTGAGCGGCCGCGCTTGGCGGGGTTTCCATCCAGTCGGTCATCTGGGAACCAGGGACAAGTGGAAAGCCGTTCCAGTAAAACCCAGTGCTCGGGGCATGTCATGCTTCCTTTCTGTGCTTTTCTCCCTCGGCCACTTGTATAAAATATTTGTATGTGGTGAGTCACTGTTTCTAGAACGTTCAGATGATCTACCCACACCTAGGTTCTGTTCACCATTCAGGTTTACAACATTATTCATGTTGCATTTTCACCAGATTTACATTTGAATCAGTTTTCATGAATTCAGAGTGTAATGCTGTGTAACACTAACTGTAGAAATGCCAGCTGAAACGTGAACAATAAGGCACCTAAAATGGGAAAATGAATCTGTGACAGAGTACGTCAGACTAAAAGTCGATGAAGACCAACTGTTCCATGAGGTCTGCAGCGACAGAGTGATGGCAGCTGACCATTTCTACAATTCAAATTTCTTTAAAATCACCATTGATCTCACATTTTGAATTTTCTGGGATGCATGAGAAAAAACATGCTTCATTGCGGTATCCTCTTGAAATGACCCAGTTACTTGTAGGCCCCGTGGTGGCCCCCGGGTGGCCCTGGGCGGCCCTGGGCCCGCCCCACGCAGGGCCGGACCTCCTGTCACGGAGCCTGGAGAGGACAGTCTGTTTGCACACGCACACACGCGTTCTTCCACGGCAGGGAGCCCTCCGTCCAGTGAAGCCCCTCCGTGAGGATGGTGTTTCCCAAGTGTAGTGTTGGGACCCTTGCCTCAAAATCGAGTGGCGAGCCTGTTTAACACATGTACCCTCAGCCCCAACCCGCCCCCAGCCACTGCCGGGCCCCTGAGCAGTCTCCCTGGGGCTGAGGCCTGGAAACCTGCATTTTGCAAAACTCTCCCGCGTGGGTCTGTGCACAGTACCGTTGAAGGACTGCGTACGGTCACGCTCCGTGGCGTACAAATGCCGCTCCATTGGGCTCACACGACACATTATTCTTAGAATTCACGATGAACATTTTGCCCTCCGTCTTTCTGCCCTCAGGACTGGTCCGTCACGTCTGCCACCTGTTCACCGAAACGGCCACCCTGTGCCTGGATGCGGACAACAAAAACAACAACGAGACGGCAGGCGCGCTGCTGTGCTCTCTGCTGGACATCCTGCACGGCATGCTGACCCACACGTCCGGCGTCGTCCGGCTGGCCCTGCAGGTAGGGCGCCTCCGTCCCGCGTCTGGACCAGCCTGCACCATGCCACGCTCCCCTTTCAGTCCCTCCTTTCTGATCTCTCTCCAAGAACTCTGGTTCTCCAGAGAGAGACTACCAAATGAGCCATCTTTGGTGACCAGTGTCAAGAGCAGATCTTGTGGTCACAAAACCTGAAAGGAAAGCCGGAGAGGCCTCAGCAGAGACTTGGGAGCATTGATCCCACCATCGGCCTCGTGCGCGCCCTGCGGTTGGCCAAGCCGCCTGGGATGGGGCTCTGGCCCAGCCCCAGCGGGGAAGATTCAGGAACACTGGATTGAGATTTTAGGCCCATACGTACACATTCATTCACACACATACACATATATGTATACACACACATACACAATGCAACATGTAAACTCTAGCAATTGTTTTCCCTTGGGACCAATACCATGGAATCGCACGTGGATTTGAGAATTAGGAATGTATTATTCAGTCAGGTTGCCCCAGCGCCGCTCCAGGGAAGCAAGGGGATGTGGGTTTATTCAGTGCTTTCCGTGGTAGGTTCTTCCACACGCCTGTTCCCTTCGCTGTGCACTGTCTCCAAGTCAGCTGGTGCTCAGACCACGTGCGGGTGCCCGACTGCTGGGAACCCACGGGCATATTTCAAATCCTGGTAGAACTGCAATACATAAAAGTCAAATGGTAGCCTGTTGGCTTGAACAGATGGAGAAGCTAAAGTGGAAACCAGACTGTTTTGATACCCGGCCAAGAGTCAGAGTGGCAGAACCGGGAACGGGTCCCCAGGCCCCGCTTTTGTCTCTGTTACTTCTCGTCGCGATAAATGGTCACTATTCTCCACGGCGAAGCGGCTCAAGCATTCAGCTGGCCGAGTGTGGTTTAATAAATAATCCTAAAGTCTCCTCAGCAAACACGGTGGTTAGTAAGTGTTTGACCCGCACTTGTAAAGAGGATAGAGGCAAATGGCCTTTCAACTACCCAGTTGTTCTTTGCTCATCTGTAATAATTCTCAATTCTCAATTAGCAGCAGAGCCTTGTTACGTACTGATGGAATCCTGCATTAAGGACTTAGCTTAGCTTTTCCTCTTTTCTAGTGTCTCTTCGGAGGATTGTTTTAGTTCCATTTCCATACTGGTGGTTTTATGTAA
This sequence comes from Phyllostomus hastatus, assembly GCF_019186645.2. Classification (NCBI taxonomy): domain Eukaryota; kingdom Metazoa; phylum Chordata; class Mammalia; order Chiroptera; family Phyllostomidae; genus Phyllostomus; species Phyllostomus hastatus. The sequence continues at coordinate 9,145,314 of NW_025334009.1, forward strand.
CTCTTCGAGATGCAGGCTCTAGTTACTCTCACAGGATGCTTTGATGATACCAGTGTGCGAAAGGTATGTTTTGTAGATTGTAGATCAAAGGGATCAGGAGTTTGAAAATTCCAGGACAACAGAAATCCTCTTTTATCTTCAGTGATTATGAGGTAGTGAAGGGTTTTTAAAAGAAAAACTCCTTTATACAAACATTTTCTAATTCTGTTTTCATTTGCGAGCGTACCAAGAGATCACTGTCTGTAATTTCTTCATTCTCCTCGGCACCACTGCGCATTCTGCACTGCCGTCTCCCCAAACCCTCTGCTGTAATGTCTGCCAGGTATTGCTTTCGGCTCCCCCCACCCCCAACCCGGACCTCCAGGGTGCCTGGTGGCAGGCTGACAGTGCTGGGGGAAGGGTCGGGGGGAGAAATGGGGTGTGCATCGAACACACGGTCTCCTTGCACACCGAGCTGTGTGCACTCTCCGAACCATCAGTGGCCTCTCCCGCTTGTAAACCTACCCCGCGCTGGAGATTCTTCCCCGTTCGGAAGTGTCTAACAGGAAGGTCTTTAACGCAGAAAGATTGAAGAATTGAGGGTGGCCGGGTTTGAAATGATGGTAGTGCTTAGAGTTATGAAGCACTTTTCGTTTCCCGGGAGGAGAGGGACATGGTGCAGGAATGGGTACCGGGGAAGCGGGGAGAAGAGGGAGGCAGGTGTCAGACTCTCCCTTAGGAGCTCCGTCCCCGCCCCACCCTGCCTGGTGATGCAGAACTCGTCCTGGCTTCCGTGAGCTTCCTGCGGTTCGCGTGTGAAAGGCGTGGAAGCAGTGACAGACAACACCTGCTCTCGACTCACAGGTGTGACGGGGGCCACTCGGGCCCTGCAGGCTGGAATGCCTTGGATGCAAATCCCAGCCATCCCCCCACCTTTCCACCTATAAGACCCTGGGCGCGTTACTCCACCTGAGTCTACCTTCCTCCCCTGCTCTGCAGGCTTGTTGGGGGGCCTCAGAGAGAGAATAACTGATGTGTGAACACACGTAAGTATACACTGCCTCACACACACGCCTGGCCCGCGGGAGGCGAGCAGTGGGTGGCTGCTGTGTCCTTAACAGCAACGAGAAGAGCGGTGTGCACCCCCACTTCCTGTTCACAGAGGGTCTCCCGTGGCCCGCGACTGCCTTATTTCTGTGTCTCGGCGCGTGGGACTGTTTACTGAATAAACTAACTCCTAGCAGGCTTATGAGACAGGAGCTTATGGTTTTATTTCAGACGTGTGAGCCCAGCCCAGGGCTAGGCACCCATGACTTCACCGGGGATCCCGCGAGGAAGGGCCTTGGCCCTCCGGGAGCTTCAGCTCGGTGGGGACGACAGGCCACACACACACAGAGTAAAGCAAATCCCATCTCATCACACCCGTGACAGTGCGACCACTGAAGGGGACAGGGTGCTGCCGAGTGAATACGGGGGCTAGAGAGGGGGGAGGCGAACATGCCACGTTAAAAGCCAGGGCACCTGACTTCCCGCTCTGGGCCTTGTCTGTCATTTTCGAGGTGGCGGGGGCCCTGGCTCCGCACCTCTCCTGGTAGGAGGATGGTTCAGTGGCTGCTGATTTGCCGGAGTGCTGGGATTGCCCCAGGGCTGAAATGTGGCCCCTCAGGCCTGTTGGTTGCACGCACACGTAAAGGTCGTGGGGTCAGGGGAGCTCTGGTCTCTTTTTAGTGTCTCTTACAATTAGTTGGCTCCCCTGTGGCTTCCCCTCAGGTTTCCGCTCCTCCGGCCGCCCTCTGTCTGGTTGCTGAAGTCAAATGAGATCTGCCTGCCACAGCCCCTCGGCCTCATCACGCCTCTCCTTTCCTTGGAAGCCTTTAGCGCTTTCTCGATGATGCGGTTTTCAAACTCCCTGGCGAGACACCCAAGCCCTCGTACAGCCCAGCCCCAGGGCGCCTTTCCAGGCCTGTCTGCCAGGCCTCCGTGCTGCCCGTCCATCCCTGCACCACACAGTCGGCTTGGGATTTTCCAGAAGGATCCTGCACCTTCTCGCCCCCGTGCCTTTCCTCGTGGGGTTCCCAGCCCAGGCAGCTCTGCTCTCCCTGTCGTCCCTGTGGGCCTCACCCCACTTCCCACTGATGTAGCCCAATGGCGCCTTCTCCCCCTTCCCCACCACCTCTGTAGCGGCTCTCGCGCTCCGCCCTGGGCCGTCATGTGGAAGCTGGCCCTCCCCTTCATTAAACCCTGAGACCCCACAGCATGGGCATGAGCCGTTTCCTCTGTGCATCGCGAGCGTGTGCCAGGATGGTGGTGTTCGGGGAGCGCGGTGAATGTTGGGTTGGTCTGGGCCACACTGTGGCGACCAGTCTCCACTACGTGCTCACACCTGCCTGGACATCAGACGGCAACCGCCCGAGGAATCGCCTGTGCCGTGTTCTCCACCGATACCTTTCCTCGGCGTTTATCTGACCTCTCGTTGAGCACCTGCTCCCCCCGCCCCATGCACTAGACTCACCTAGCGATGCCAGACACAATGGAGTTGTCACCACTGCCCTTTCCGTGAGCCGAGATGTCGGCCGTACTCCTTTCTGTCATCTTGGGCCGTGCTGTACTGCCATCTAGCATCACATACGGCTCGTAGGTTGGCATTCTCAGGTTTTATGTGTTTAAAACTATTAAATTTATACTTCCACATAGAGTTCTCCTCTGAGATCCATACATAGGACCTCTAGCAGCTCCTTCCACTTGACCGCCGGGATGCCCCCTGGCCAGCTGAGGTCGAACGTGCTGAAGCTGAGCTCCAGATTCACCTCCCCCCCAGTCCCCGCCTCCCCAGTCCCTGCCTCCCCACTCCCCGCCTCCCCAGTCCCCGCCTCCCCACTCCCCGCCTCCCCACTGCATCCTTCCACCCGCAGGCGCCGCCACCCTCATCCCGCTCTGCCAGCCGGAGCCCTGGGAGTCGTGCTTAACGTTTCCTTCTACTTCGTGTTCCATGTCTGATCTGTCACAGAATAATGGAGATTTTTACCATAAATATCTAGCAAATCCAACCACTTCTCTGCAATTCTGCTGCTCCCACCCAGCTCAGTCTGTTACCCTTCTTGTCCACGCTGCAACAACTGGTGGGTGTGGGGGTCAAGGCCGTGGGCCAGTTAACGTGTAAAGGCTGATACGGTCTCTCAAATAGTGCTTCAGAGGGCGGAAATGAGCAGCCAGGGTTCAGAAAGGTGCAGGCCTTTGGGATGGTGCTGTCTGTTGGTTTCTGGAACGAAGTTCTAACGTTGTTCCTCTATGGTACAAGTTGTTAAAGGCAGACAGGCAGGCAGGCAGGCAGGCGTCTGATTTTTCAGTCAAGTCCTTCTGAACCCAAGCAAGCAGGCAACTCAAAATCTGTCCCTGGGCCCAAGGTGCAGGGGGAAACGTGGCATTTGTGAGAAGGGCCCTTGGAGTCCAGGGCGATGACCCTGGGCGGGGCGGCCTGCAGCCAGCTCTGCAGGCTCCGGCGAAGGGCATTACCTCCGAGCAGTTTCATTTCTTCTGCCTGAAATTAAAACCAGAGAGGGGTGTGTGCATAAAAGGTGCATATTCTGTTGCAATCACAGCAAATAGTCTGCTTTTTTTAAAACGTGAAGTTACTCATCTCCGCATTAGAAATCTCTGGAATTCGTTCTGTAAAACTCCTGGTAGAAGGCACACTTAACATCAAAGGCACTCACTTCTCACTTCTTGTTTTTATTTCTAAACAATGTAGACCTTACCTGAAGACTGTTCTTGCAGCAGTGCATTGGGCACGTATCTAGATGTCATCTGTACATGTGTGTGCATGTGTGTGCGTGCGGGGAGCGGTCACAGCAGAGTGCATCTGGTGTGCGCTGTTGAAAGTGCAGAAAATGCCCGGGAGAGATGAGCGTGTGTGACCCGGACTCATGTGGCCTGGGTTCGTCCTCCAGCTTTGTCACCCATTACATGTGGGGCTTTACACAAACTCCGTAACTTCTCTGGACTTCGCTTTTCTGAAAAATGGGGGTAGCTGCACCCTGTTTCATTCAGGCCATTGGAAAGAAAGTGCTTGTGTGCCGCAGCACGTGAACACGGCCCTCACTTGCCCAGCGACGGCCTCATTGTGGCTGTCTCTGTGGACCGCCCAGGTCTGCCCCGGCAGCCTGAGCTGGTGGCAGGGGGCAGCGTGTGCACTTCATCACATCGTCAGGTCGGAACGAAGCGTCACTTGTCTTCGGGGGGCCGAGGTCGAATGCTCCTCAGCCGTCTCTGTCTGCTGGACTGAGGGAGGCTGGCTCTCCGAGACCCACCTGTTTTCTCTTCCCCTGTCCCAGGCTCAGAAGTCCGGCTCGGGAGGCGACACGCAGGCCGCCGAGGACCTGCTGCTGCTCTGCAGACCCCTCACCGCCCTCACCAGCCTGCTCGTCCCGCTGGTAAGAGCGCGCCGGTGCGTGTCTTTCCGCACACTGCTGGGGCCCAAGCCTGGTCTTTGAATTTCATAACGTCTCGAGTCTCCGTGCTCCGTTCACCCCTTTCCAGACTAGAGCCAGAGGAAGTTTCAGGAGAGTATTTGGCTTGGCATTGCCTATACCACTTTGTTTTAAAACCAGATGGCTTAGGTATTTAAGTAAGGCAGAATCTCAGATCCTCCCTAATGAATATGAGGTTAAAAAAAATATTCACGAAATGAATTTCAGGAAGGGAAAATTCATTACGGGGATCAATTCCCTTTCAAAACAGTTCTTTCAGGTTTTGCTTGGCATTCAGGTCTCCCCAGAAAAGGAGTACACACACATCCCCTCAGTCTCCACAGAAATAGAAGGAAATAAGTGAAATTAGATAAAAGCAGGTAAGAAAGATGACACAAGGCCACTGAGTACAGGAAAAGAAACCAACAGAAACTTGGAGTTTGGAACAACTTAAAGGGGACCCAGCATTTAGACACATGAATGACCTTCACCTTGGACAGAACAGTCAGAAGGTCGGTTGGTGACATTCCACAAAACCCCTGGAAAACCTCTCCAGATTTGGGGACCCAAGGGCTACGGTGCAGGTAACCCGAGACATCGGATCACCTGTGGCCTTTACCCTTCACAGGGGCAGAGAGCTCTTTCAAAGCTGCTGGGGTTTTCCTTTCTCTGCCCTTGGACTTGAAGGAAAGCAAACACAGTTTGAAGAGATAATTCAGTAGCCTTCATTGTACTCATCAACTAAAGGTTTGGTTCAACTAAGAAAGAAAAAAAAGGGGGGATATCAGTCAGTACTGGGTTATTTTAAATAATAACATATATGGAATAGAGTAGTCACCAAAATGAGGCGGCGGACTCGCAATGAAGTGAGGGAACAACCCTGAATCCCAGACCTGGGTGCACCCCTGACAGAGTGGAAGGGTCTTTGGTGTAGAACTTGGCGTGAAGTTGCAGGGAAAGTAGCAACGCCAACCAGCTGCGCAGCTCCGAGTCTGCGGGCCAAGCCCCGACAGCGAGCTCTCCCACAGGGGCAGGGGGCGGGGAGGTTCCCGTGACCGGAGAGGAAGGACCAGCACGCCACACGCTCTTACACGGAAGACCCGGAGTGGCCCCATGCAATCACAATGTGTGTGTATATGTGTATCCAGAGAGAGAGACAATATATTACATAAAGGATGACTACATTTATAGCAAATAAGATTTAAAAAATAGCTTAAGAAGGACATATGAAGAATCCACTACAGGTAAATTTCTGGGACAGTCTGTTTCACGTATGTATCTCATACACAAAGTTGTGTTATTTGCCACATTCCGAGGTTTGTTTTTTTTTTTTTTTTAAAGGTGAATGTATTCCCATTGAATGTGTTAAACTCATCTTTGGTGTTGATTTTATTGTCTTATGTCATATTTTCTTTCTAAATGTCTTCCTGTACTTAAACATGAGGTTCAATCACACACCCAAAAAGACCTTGAACAGGCAAGGAGAAGGATTCGACCATGGTGAGGAATAGCATCCACAGGACCTCTCTGTGCCAGGTGTCGGCACAGGACCATACGGACAGAAGGGCAAAGTGCGTGCAGGGAGGAGTCCACAGCCAGGACGCAGTAGTATTCAGAGACGGCCACACCTTTCTCGCTGCCCGGCGGGCCAAGGGTAAAAATAATGCGGAGCAGGCGTTGAAATCTAGGGCCCGTGGATTAACTCTGGCCCACTGCTTCTGTTTGTAAATGGTGTTTTACTGAACACAGCCACGCAGACGGTTTGTGTATGCATCGCCCACGGCAGCTTTTGCGTCTCAGTGGTAGAGGGCTTACAACAGAACCTTACAGCCCACAGGCCTGAATATTTACTGTCTGGCTCCTCATAGAAAAAGTGTGTCGACTGTCATATAGGAGATATGAAAACTTTAATAAGATCTAATAGAACTGTATCCACCTCTGCACCCTGCAAATAGAGACCGCAGCTTCTTTTCAGTTTTCTGGAAACACTTTTAAAAAGTTAACCATGCTATGCTATGCTATGTTAAAAGAATATCAGTAAATTCCAATGCATAGGAATTCTTCAACTGTAATACAGTTTGACTGCAAGGAAAATCACAGTCGGAGGCGCACTGTTAGCAGATGCTATCCATGCACACAATTGAAGAGGCAGAGGTAACTGTCAGTCTGCATCCCCTCAGAAGGCAGACACCACACAGTGGCTTGAAGGAGAATTTCAATATAGGGACTTACTAAGCTCTGATAGGAAAGTAACTCTGAGATCTTAGAACTCTAAAGGATACCCACAAACTTAAGAGGACATGAACTTGAGAGGGGACCCCTCCCCTGAGGCTGCAGGCCAGCCTCCGTGGAGAAGGCTGGCCTGCAGCCCACAGGCCCGTGGACAGGTGTGCTGGGCTGCTCAGGCCAGAGCTGGCCCACCGTCCCTGGGGAAGCGGGACCCAACCCTTGAGGGCACGGGGCGTCCTGGCCAGCGGGCAGGAACACAGAGGGAGGCAGGGTGACGCTGCTGGTGGGACACCTGGGGTGCCCAGCGTTTATGCAGGGAGGACTGTAGGGGCCACAGGGGTGCGGGGGTGCTGGCGCACGCGGGAAGCTTGGAGCGCACTGCGTCTGTCAGGCAGGGTGCCGAGTCTGATCCCAGGTCAGCCTGGGGCGGGGGTTGCTGAGGGGCCACGCGTTCTGGGCCCCTCGTTGGGTCCGATCCCTACCCAATGCCGTTGCACCCGCACGTCAGGAGGGCCCCTTCGTCCTGCAGTGCGTTGTCTGAGGGGTTCCCCCAGCTGTGTGGGGCTCTGTGCTCATGCTGTCAGTGGAGGTTCCAGAATATTGATGGAAGTCTGCCTAACGTGTGTGAGCCAGCTTGCATACCTGCACATCTATCACTGGAGCCGTCGGGGCTGAATGTGGCCCGTAACAAGGACTGGGCGGTGCATCTTCTCTGGAGAAGATCAACACGTCAGTAGCTGTGCACCGAGTGAAAAAAGTCACACTGTGGCAATTGAGGACCTAAACCAGAGCGCATGTGCACAGGCCAAGGGTGAATTTGACGGTGGTGGTTAAAAAGTGTAATAGGTTACCAAGTGAGGCGTGGGAATGCATTCCCACAGGGAGACAAACCGACTTCCGTTTTCATCCGACTCGGGTGATTTTGGAAGCGTTTTGCCTGAAGGCAGGTGAATGAACTCGTTAGGGTTTCTGGTCCTTCCCAGAAATGAAAGTAAACACACTTACCCTTAGCAGAGGGTACCTGCCACCCCGTAATTCACGACCTGTGTTTTGTAGACGACACCGTAGATGACACCTGGACACCGTAGACAAATCCCAGTGAAATGTAGGCGGAGACAGTGATTCCGACTCCGTTCTGCGTGTGAACGGCTCTGGGAATCGGGTGACTCTAGGCCCCCCTCCCAGGAAAAGGCTCAGAATCACTGTATGTGAAGTTCTACACACGACTCACAATGTCAGGGGAACCTTGGAACCCTCAGTGGGGAACCACAGTGTAAGATGTGACGAATGAAGGGTCTAACGAGCTGACTGTGTCTCCTGAGGAACAGATAAAGCAAGGTCCTTGTTTGACCTGCATAGCTTATGCCTTAACAGGAGAAAATGGGCGGGCAGGCGATATGTCCCAGATGAGTTTTGTAACAGGTAGCTCCTCTAAGAAATTATGCTGCAGCCTCCTGCTCCCTCAGTTAGAATGGGTATTTTCAAATTTGTGAGATATGTTTTAAATTTTTCTTTATTCTACGTAAGTGATGCCGATATTTGGCCTGGTTTGTACATTTCATAGTAAGCATGCCTTTCATGACCTTGGAAAAGGTGCCCCTGTGTGGAAAAAACAATTTTTTTCTTTCCATTTTTTAATTTCCTCCTCTGGAGAAATAACCGGAACAGATTTTTCTCTTTATGTAGTAATGGACTTGGACTTGTCCGTCCTTTCCCTTGTCTGCTGCCTTCATGGTCAGCGGCGAGAAATATAGGCGATGCTTTGTGGCGGTTAGGGTGTACGGTGATGGAGCCCGGGAGTAAGTACCAAGTGGTCCGTTCGCACGTCACCCCCAAGAGAGTGGGTGCCGTAGTAGTTCTGTACTAAGCAGCTGCTCGGAAGATCACGCCCCATTTGACAGGGACCGCGCTCTTCCTCATTAGACACTGCCCATCTGTCCAGTGGGCGTGCCACCAACACCGCAGATTGACCGGGGGTCAAACACACTCATCATCACCTCCTTAAAGCTGTTCCTCCTCTTGTGTGGTTTGTCAGTGAGACATAGTATCTGTCCGGGAGTGGCGTACAGAGAGAGGCTGTATGAATGTTTAGAAATAGGCATCCCAAGAAAAGTGGGAAAAGACTTGTGGACAAGACAAGTGACAACAGCAAAAGTACAAACGACCAGTGTGCATCTCACCAAACACACCTAAGCTCAGTAGTAATTTAAAAAAAAATTCCCAATTACTGTGTATGGATGTGACAGTCGAACAGTGAAGAAGGCTGATGGGGGAACAGGGGGAATGGGCTGGTTTGGAGCGCGGTGCTGGAGGAGAGCTCTCCGGATACCCGGGGCAGCCAGAAAGACCGACACGTGGGCCTAGAGCAAGTTCAGCCAGAAGCACCGCTGGAGGCAAAAATGACGGAACCGAAGCTGTCCTGCTCTGGGCACGTCACGGGACGGCAGGGCTCTTCGGAAAAGACAGTGATGCTGCGGTTGGGGGGAGGACACAGCCGGGAAAGAGGGAGACCACATTGGACGTGGGTTGGCTTCGTAAGAGAAGCTGTAGGCATGGGTCTGCAGGAGCTGAGCGGGGGGTTGGGGACAGGACACTGTGGACGTCGCTCATTTGTAGGGTCCCTAGGAGTCACAGCCGACTCAACACATGTATCACACACACACACACACACAGTAAATAAAGGGAAATTAATTTTGAAAAATGCAATATAATCTTCAAAGTTGTAGGCTGCTTTTGGAGATATAAATTGGTAAGTAAAAATTTTAGTGTGCATCGAAAGCCTTACAGTTGCATACATCCTTGAATACAGTCACTCCTCCTTTAGAAACGTATGCAGAAGAGATAGAGAAATGCTGGGTGGCTTGTGTAAACGTATTCTCACCACCTTGTTTTTTCATATCAGATACGTATGTATCGTTCAGTTGGAAGTTAATGAAATTTTATTCTTGGGGTAGAATTCTGTCACGCTATTAAATATATTTCTGAAGCATATTTAACATTGTGGGAAATTATAAGGTTAAATAAAAGACCAGAATATGTATTTATTGTAGTATGATGTTAATTTAAAATATCTTATCGATAACAGCCATTTTAACAGGTGTGAGGTAGTTCCTCATTATGGTATTGATTTGACTTTTCTGCTACAACTGGTGATGCTGAGCATCTGCTCATGTATTTGTTGGCCGTCTGTCTGCCTTCTCCGGAAGAGTGTCTTCTGAGGTCTTCTGCCCATTTTTTTAAGTGGATTGGTTTTGTTGCTGAAAAGTGGGTATTTGAATCTAATGTGTTATCTTGGGAAATCAGATTGTCCCCTTCTCCAGTGTTTGCTATTTTTTCTTTGTTGTGTATTGATTTTTGGTGGTTGTGTTCTGTCTCTGTGCTGAGGATCCGCCTGTGGTATAAACATGAGGTCTTCTCTGAGCCTTCGCCTGTCCTTGAGCTTGTGTAATGACTTTGTAACTTTCCATGTATATACCACTGCTTTTCATCAATATCCTAGTCTCTAATGCCTGGCTCTCCTAAAGGGAAAAACAGAAAAATGGGGGCAGGGGGGTGCTGTTCCTTTAAATCCAGCAGTCACTTCATTTGGAAGGGGAGGGGCTTGCAACAGAAGTGGCCCCCTGCTCCTTTCTGCACCTCTGTCATCAGAATCAACAATCAGTGATCAGACAATACATTCCTGATATCTGGGTGACAGGGTTCTTTTTGCCCAGCCTGGCTCCTGCAAGGTTTTTGAGAGCTGCTCCAGGAACTTGTGCATGGCTGCCTGCCGGGGGCTTTGGGGTGGGGAGTGGGGAGCTACTGCTGTGCCGAGAGCTGAAACAGACCAAAAGTACAGTAACTGCAAGTGACCACCCAAGCCTGCCACTGCCAGTCACAAGCCTTCAGTAGACTCCAGAGTTTCCAGTTACATCAGCCAGAGTCTGCCAGCGTGGTCGTCGTCTGGGTGGGGAGACGGCATCCCGGCCTTTCCTGCTCTGCCGTCTTAGGGTCCTCGCAGGGATGTCCGAGCTTTTGGCGTCTCTGGGCCACACGTAATCACAAAAACCTCTCATAATGTTTTCAGTAAATTTACGATCTTGTGTTGGGCCGCATTCATAGCCATCCTGAGCTGCACGTGGCCCATGGGGTGCAGGTTGGATGCCCCTGCCTAGGGCTGTTTGAATATTATCTGAAGACCGGATGGCGGTGGGTTAGGCAGAGATGTCATGGCGATAGGGCAGAGAGGGGCTGGAGGGGGGCTGGAGGGGGGCTGTGCACCACAGAGAGAGTGTTAAGAGGTCGTGGGAGGTCTGGGGCTCCGATGGCATGGAGGGGACTGGAACTCCATGTGCCTGGGTGGTGACAAAAGACGCACTTGGAAAAACCATCAGGGGGAGATTGTGAAAACAATATGTACGCTTTTTGGCTAAGTATAAATCTTATTGTAATTAAATTTAACAAGGTCACTTTATTTTTCTAAGTCAAATCTGGCATCATCAATGGATGCTAAAATTAGTGGGTAAAAGTATAATGAAATACAGAAACAAAACCTAAAATTACAATACCTCTTCACTTTGCAAAAGACAAATTGTGATTTTTACAATGCAGAAAACTGGTCGATAACACCCTAACCAGGTGATCCACATTAATATCACCAGTGATAAGATGTATTTACATCCTGTAACTATTGGTATGATGTACTTAGAAGGGTACAACATCACTTCTGTGGTCTTCCTGGCAAAAGGCTCAACCTAACTTTAATCGTGAGGAAATGTCACCAAACTAGGGCGTTCTACCTCCTCACTGGCCGCTACTCTTCACGTGTCTGGGTCAGTCAGATCAAAGGGAGAGTAGGGGGACTGTCCCAAATTGGAGGTGACTGTGGGGGGTGGGCAACTAAATCCTATGGGGGTCCCTGATTGGATCCTGGGCCAGAAAAGGGCACAAGTGGGAAAGCTTTACAGATTGGAGTGAGGTCTGTAGATTAGTTAATAAGAATGTCTCAATGTTGACTTCTCATTCTCAGTAACCACACTGGTGCTCTATAAGATGATACTATTTAGGAAAGTGGGGCGAACATAGTTTTACTGCTTGTCACAACTCTTTTAATTCCAAAATCATTTCAACAAGGACAAGATGAAAATTGAAGATTTAATAATAGGAAGAACTCTGGGTCCCAGGTGCCACCCACCCCTCTTAGTATGAAAGTCTCAGGCTTCCTCCCTGGATCGATTCCCAGCACCCCCACCCCCACCCCAGCCACCCCGCCCAGCGTTCTGGAAGGTTATCTTGTTCCCCAAGGCTGTGACACTTGGAGTTCATGTCCCCAGCAGCCAGGCAGACCGTCACAAATGCTCAATAAACATTTGCGGCGTGCATGACTGAGGTACACTAAGTGCCAAAATCTAGTGTGTTGTAAATCTAGTCTGTACAAAGCTGAATTACAATGTGCGCTGATTTATGCCATGCTCTACATATGCTGATATAAAGTGTACCAAAGGAGTGACAGTGGGGTGATTTATCCCAAGGGCTTAACCGGGTATTTTTCTTTTACTTTAAAAATAAATGGCTTCCTGGGCTGGCTCCTCCCACTTTTTTTTTTTTTTGGTCTTGTTACAATAAACATGAATTTCAGAATATGCAATAGTTATTTTTACCTTGAAAAAAGTGGACAAATGAATAGTGATCCCGACTTCTCACTCCCCCCAAGTTGAGGACCCTTGTCACTCAAGAGCGCCCGGATGCCAGCCTCAGAGGCATCTGTCGCCCTGCAGCAGCGGGGACCCAGGGGCCTCCTCACTCTGCCCGGAGTGGAGTGCGTAAGGCGTGCAGCGAGGGCCTCCGCCAGCTCTTTTCCTTCTGAGGAGCCCTGACGTTCTCGCCGTCAGATGGGGAGGAGTATCTGGAATGTAATTTCAGCTTCACGCTCCTTGTTTTTTTGTAAACAGTACATTTCCTTTTTCTCTAAATTTGAGGTTTGAAATCCCAGAGTCGAATTGGATAGGTAACGCTCCTTGGATGACTCAGAAGCACGTGGCACCTGCCCCCCTCTACCCGCGGCCATCCGGGCCGGCGGGAAACCCCATCAGTAGGCACCAGCTCTGCAGCCCCGTGTCCCTCCCAGAAGCTGCTGTCAACAGAATTGAGTCGTTAATTCCGCCAGTAAAGGTCAGCACACTGTTCTGTTGAGTGGCAACTGAGAACAGTGTGGCCGGACTTCCTGTGGCAGTAAATCGGCTGTTGTGCCAGCGTAAACCACCTTTTGGTCCCCCAAAATAAGCGGGTCGATACGACTCAACAGAATACAAAGGTTGACGTTGAACTTTGAAATGTGGCTCTTCTCCTTTCAGACTCAGCAAGCTCCAGGTCTTGGCACCTGCACTAAGTCCATGAAATGGGAAGAATAGCAGTTTCTTTGGAAAAAAGCAGATGGTGGGGTTGTAGGGTCCAGATTACTTGTGACAATTACCAGTTGTCACTATTGCTCAGTGCCGTTCCTGAGGGAGCTGGGTGGTGTCCCTCTGCTGCAGGGGACCCACCACCCGCAGCGGCCCCTGAGCCTGATCTTTAACTACAGTCACAGAGCATGGCTGCCCGGTCCCCCTTCCCAGGCAGGCCATTCGGGGCAGGTGGCCCTTAACGTGTCCTTATCCAGTGACCCAGTGCAGCAGCTTGGCACAGCACATAAAGGCACCTTTTCATCCTCGTTATTTGAAAGATTCACCGGGCGTCAGAAATGCTTTCCTTCTGCCTACAGGCCAGTGGTTGGGCCACACGGTCTGTGCTGGCCCCTGCAAGTGCTGTCGTTTTAAAATTCACTCGAGCCCTGACCACTGTGGCTCGGTTGGTTGGGCGTCGTCCTGCAAAGTGAAGGGTTGCTGGTTCGATTCCCAGTCAGGGCACATGCCCAGGTTGCAGGTTTGGTCTCCCTTTCTTTCTCCTCCACCCCTCTAAAAATACATAAAAAATTTAAAAGTTTACTTAAGAGATCATGAAAACTCAGTTTAAAACGGCACACTGCTTTTAAAAAGTGTCAACCAAAAATATTCTTCAGGAATATTGGTTGCATGCCGTTCTGTTCCCCTGCTTTTAAAATTAGCTATCACTCAGGCCAAAAAGTAATTGTACTTGCATTTAGTGCAAAGTGACAATTTACTCTCACATAGAATACTTTTAGTTAGCAATTTTTGACTTATTCGGGGCCATGCGTCCATGATCTGGCGAAACAGATCAGCAAGCGGCAACCTTGACTGGCTCGACCCCGTCAGCACACTGAGGCACTGCAGTGTCATTAATTGGGATTGGAAGTGAGTGTGTGTGTATGTGTGTGTGTGTGTGTGTGTCTTCCCAGAGGTATTTTTATTTCCACTCAGACCGATTCCCGAGGGTCATCAGCATTTAGTTAGGTTTCCGTCGTTCCTGTCTGTGGGATTGAGCCATCCTCCGGGACGACAGCCCAGCACTGCTGAGGCCCTGGCACTCAGGACTCTGTTCCTGGAGTTGCTCTGCCATCAGGGACCTGCCTGTTGGGCCGAGCGAACGCTTTCCGATGCAGCAGAGAGAAACCATTCATTTTACAGAGAAGGACATTTAAGTGCAAAGTGTTTGGTGAAGCTCTTCCTATCTTTCTTTCTGTCAGTGTGAATTGAGGGGTAAATTTCTAAACACTTAAGTTATTTTTTTTTGTTTTTTTTTTGGTATAATTAGGACTTAGCTCATAATTAAAGATACACTTTAAGCAAAAATAGAAAACTCACATTTCATGTGAATGACACCTCGGAGTTGTTTGGAATGTGGAGACCAAGATAATTACAAAATCTGTCATGCAGAAACACTGCAAATACAGAAAATTCAGTGTCTCACCCAGTGATCACTTTCTCTTAATTTATCACTGGAAAAAAATAAATTGGATGTTTAAGAACTAAAATCCATTTTCCCGTAGATTATTGTTTAAAAATCAATTCAAACTAAAACACTTGGGCCATTAACCCTGGGCAATATTAAGTGGTGACAGAAAACAATAATAAAGTAATATATTTTCATGCTTGGAGTTCACATACATAATATCAGAAGGTCAAAATGAAGAAAAATTAGGTGTCCATACTGATATATGGGCAGAATAGCACCGTTTTGAGTTTTAAATGTTTCTGTATGATTTATAACACTTTACATTTTTCTCTAAATATTTTGAATGTTTGACAAAGAGATCCTATGTCTTTTTTAAAAATCATAAACATCATACACATTAAAAGTAATTCAAACTCTTCAGAAAGGTTAAAAAAATAAAAAGTAAACATCTTCCTCCACATCTAGGATCACAGAGAAAAAGTATGCTTTTATAATTTATATACACATATGCATATATATGTATATGTGTATAAATGAATATATATGCCTCTTTTTTATACAATGCAATCATAATATATATACAAATCTCAACTTGGTTTCTCCCTCTTAATGTATTTGAGCACAATGTTCATATCAGCACATATCAATATAACTATTTTTATGAGTATGCTATATGAAGATACCATAATTAAGTTAGTTAGCTCCGCATTAATGGACGTTTAATATGGGGGTAGTTTTTCTGACAAGCAGAGCTACACTGAAAATCTTAGTTAGATGTAACTATGATTATTGATGCTCACACAGTCATAGGAAAAGCTTCCTAGCCATGGCGTTGTTAGGTGCAATGCTTAACTTTGTGTGTGAACTTGACCGGGCGAGGGGGTGCCCGGGTGGCTGGTGAGACACTACTCCTGGCTGTGCCTGAGAGGGTGTTTCTGGAAGACGTTAGCCTTTGCAGCAAGCAGACCAAGTCTAGAAAGTCTGTCCTGGCCAGTGTGGGTGGGCAGTCTGCAGTCCGCCGAGGGCCTAAACCGGACGAAAAGGCAGAAGGAAGGGCGATTTCTGCTCCTGCCTGCGGGAGCCCCCGGTTCTCACGTCTCTGGGCTCAGACCAGGCCTTAGACCGGGGGCTCCCTGGGTCTGGGTTTGGGCTGCAGCCATGCCACCAGCCTTCCCGGGCCTCAATCCCTCCACACCCTAGTCCCCCCGCCCCCACTAGCTCTCCCTCTATGAGTCTGTCCCGATTTTCCTTGTTAGTTCAGTCTGTTTGTTAGAGCCCACATATGAGTGAAGTCATATAGTATTTGTCTTTTTCTAACTGGCTGATTTCACATAGCATAATGTTGTCCAGGTCCATCCATACTGTCCCAAAGGGTAAGATTTTCTTCTTTTTGATGGCCGAGTAGTTTTCCATGCCAGGTTTTTTAAACCGTGGAGAAGCTGTTGAAGGTGGCCCTGGTCCTTCACCTCTGGCCCAGCCATCGTCCGGGGTCACAGTGAGTCTCGCACTTGACTCGTGTCACTGGGGATAACAGCCTAACACCACGGAGCCGTGCACTTCCGTTCGGGTCAGCAGCAACAAAGAGAGAAATTAGTACATTTCGGAAAAGTGAAAACAAAGTAGTGTCATCTAATCATTGGTTTGACATTTCATGCAAGGCTGTTTGGTGAGACACGGCGGTGTTCCCATGATTCAGTGGGGTCACCTCTGAACACCTGTTCGTCTCACAGTGGTCGAGGTGGCTCCTCGGTTACCAGGTGAATGCCCATGCTCAAGTTAGTAAGTCTCCGTTTCTACATCTGGAAAAGGAAAATACTGAACACCTCACAGGGTTGTTGGGAAAACTTAGCAATGCATGAAAAAGTCTCAGCATACCACTCGGTGCATCGCAAGTGTGCACCACCCCGCCACCTCCCCCACCAAACATTCGCTTTTATCTTTCTTTTTTAAAAAGATTTTATTTATTTATTTTTAGAGAGGGAAGGGAGAGAGAGAGCGAGAGAAACATCAATGTGCGGTTGCTGAGGGCCATGGCCTGCAACCCAGGCATGTGCCCTGATTGGGAATCGAACCTGAGATGCTTTGGTTCACAGCCCGTGCTCAATCCACTGAGCTATTCCAGTCAGGGTGCGCTTTTATCTTTTTGTTGTGTCACTGCCAATGGTGGTGGTCTCAGCACGACAACACAAAGTGAAAACCCACCATTGATTATAGTCTCGAAGTACAGTTCCCAGCTGTCTTGAGAAGCGGGGTATATTTAAGATGAACGCTAGACTTCCCAAGTTTGCTTTGTTTTATTTTTGCTGCTCCTACCCCCCCCCCCAAAAAAAGCCCTTTATTTTCATGTAAAATGAGAAAGCATGCCTGTGCATCTCTTTGAAGCAGGGAAATAGCGTGGATACTTAATAGTGTAGATATTTACCCATAACTGAGCAACAGTGAGGTTAGCAGTTTTGATAATGATGTTTGGCTTTTTTGCTTCATTTAATGGCGGCAACATTATCCCGTCTACGGCTCCCCGAGGCCCTTCCCGTACAGTGTGTGCCACAATCATATTACTGATCTAATAAACATAGATCTCATTGTAATAAACTCGCCTTGTGAACAGCCTCGTTAATGTGCTGAAGTAACGTACCCAGGGGTGTTTCCGACAGTTTCATCGCAGCTCTGAGACCAGTAGCCCTGACGGCTTCATTGGTGGGAAGGCGGCTGCTTTAGCTCCCGTGGCCGAGTCTCCCCCCGCAGACCCTGCAGGTCAGGAGGGGCGCTGGGCTGAGCTCCTGGGTGAGGGGCTTGGGCGCCAAGGTCCTACAGAGGAGAACTTGAGACACACAGTCTCATTTTAATTTTAATTTTGGATCAGTATCTCTGAATAATAAAGGGACCATTAGTTTACAAAGCTAAGACAACCTGTTGGAATTTATGCTAAATGTCTAGATAATAAAGCCATAACCACGTTTAACCAATTTTAGACAATTTTCTTCTTTCGATTGTAAAAATTGCCTGGTATGATAAGTTTTTATTGTTATAAAGTGGTTTTAAAATTTTAACAGCCTTGCAATTTTATTTTAAATATCCGTTCTTTCAATGGGAATAACCATTTTTTTAGGAATAAATGCATTATCTCTTATTCCTTTTCCTTTGGGGTACAATTCTCTACCTCAGATCTATATTATTTAGATATGAGCTCCTCAGAAAGGGATCATTTCAGAATGGAGAGGACTTCACGTGCTTTTTCAACATTCCGGATTCAGTAAACAGTAATTTCAAGAATTCTAAACTATGTAGCTCTGTAATACATTTTTGATCTCATAACCAAAGAATATAACATTTGCAAGTGTCTTTGCTCATTATTTGTTGTGAGAAATCATGACTGCCTGTCACTGGGGTTAATAAAGGCAGCCTCAGCCCATCAGGCTTGTCCAGCCATTGCCATCGGTCACAGCAGGTCTTGCATTTGACCCGTGTCACTGCATGGGGGGCACTCCAGGAAAGCCCCCCTTTGAAAAATTTTAGGGGAAGGACAGCAGATGTGTTATGTTTGAATTACAAAAAAAATGCTATAAGCACGTTATAAGAATTCGAACAATTTGCAAGTAATCATAGTAGAACTAAAGCCTCCCCTTCCCCTTAGCACGGCCCCGCCCCCAGGGAAACCACTGTTCCTTTTGACGCGTCCTTGCGTTCTGTTCACTTTACTTATAGTCACGTGCACTTGTATCGCTGGTTTTCTTTTTATTCTTCCTGCTTTCATTGCTGAAAATAGGGCCATAAGTGCATGTATTTTGTAACTTTTTACTTATCTCAGTATTATGGACATCGTTCCAAATCAATACTTAAACACCAATCTTATTCTTTTTAATAGCTGTGTAGTATTTTATAATATCAATGTACTATTATCAATTCAAACATTTCCTCGTGGGTGGCCATTCAGGTCGTTCCCACTTATTTGCTATTATAAGCATGATACACTGGACGCCGTTGCTTTTATCTGCTTCTGCATTTCCTTTGGTTAGACAAGTACCCAGAGTGAGACGGCCAGATTGAAAGGTGCTTCTAAGTTTTAGTAAATATCGATTACCATGTAACTTCCCAAAAGATTTTATCTGTTTATATTCTAAGTAAAGGCATATAAGTGTGCTTGTTTTTCTACATCTTCACCAGCACTGCATCTTCTGATTTAAGTTTTTTTTTTTTAATCCATTTGACAGGCAAAAGTGCTGTGTCACTGTTCTATTTGGATTCTGTGGCTATGGCACTAGGAAAGAGAAAATTTGAATGCAGCCACTCAAATGTGAGATATGTATAACATTGAGGCATTAACCTTGAAAATACAGAGAAGGAGATGCTTTTTTTAATTTTTAATTTTTTGGCAAACTCGTAAAAGTAGTATTTATTGTGGTATCCATTATCTTCTGAAGACCCTTCAAATAAAACACAGAAGACTCAAGAACATAGGAAATCCTATAAATTTCGGGAACTAACTTAAACTCTCATCTATTCATCAGATATATTCCTTTTATTTAAGATTTTATTTATTTTTAGAGAGGGAAGGGAGGAGGAGGAGAGAGAGAGAGAAACATCAATGTGCGGTTGCTGGGTGTTATGGTCTGTAACCCAGGGATGTACCCTGGCTGGGAATCGAACCTGCAACACTTTGGTTTGCAGCCCGAGCTCAATCCACTGAGCTACGCCAGCCAGGGCTCGAGAAGGAGATGCTTTTATGGAAAATTATATATTACCAAAGTTGGCATCAAAATAGATAAAAATATCAAATTTCAGAAGTTAAAATTTCTCTCAGTCTCTGTATTCAAATAAGAACACACAGGTCTAATTTGCTTTCACTACAAGCAGGAGGCAAAGAGATCTTACAAGAATGTGTACGGTGTAGACATTCAGAGATGTCAGCGTGAGCGCCGACACCAACGCAAACACTGTTAGGTACGATAACCAATCAGAATTATTTATGTTTTGAAAGTTAAACGATGATTACCCAGGGCACGGTTGCCCCCTCTGCCTTCTAGGTGTCTTACAAGACTGCTTTATCAGCAGTGACATTTTCAAGGACGATCTCAGGATGCAGAATAGAATCCGCTTCTCTGCAGTTGCGGGGGAAGGAAGACTGTTTCTCTCTCTTTGATTCTGCTAAGGTTTCTTTCACAAGCAGTTAGCAGTGCTGCCAGTTTGAAGGGTCAGCACAAGGATTCCATTAGTTGCTACCAAAGGGGGAAAAAAAACAACAGGGAATGTGAAAAAAAGATATCAGACAACCAGACTGTCATAATGCGATATTTTGTATCTGTGAGACCTACCATTAAAATAGTACAGGCCTCAGTGGTTTTACATGTGAGTTCTAAAGTTTCAGAGACTAGGCCACTTTTGTGCTGTGCAAGGACTTCAGCTGCACTGCGTTTAATGCCACAACCTACTTTAAAATCATACAGAAGAATTGAAGATCACTTGTCCTTATAAACAGAGGTGAGAAATTTTTTAAAAATTAGTACATCAAGTCTAGTAATATATTAAAAGACCAGTATAACCAAGCAGGGTTTGATCCAGGAGTTCAAGAACAGTGCAAGTACTGGAAAAGTATAATTTAATAATTTTTTTAAAGATTTTATTTATTTATTTTTAGAGAGGGAAGGGAGGGAGATAGAGAGAGAAACATCAATGTGCGGTTGCTGGGGGCCTTGGCCTGCAACCCAGGCATATGCCCTGACTGGGAATTGAACCTGCGACGCTTTGGTTCGCAGCCTGCGCTCAATCCACTGAGCTACACCAACCAGGATAATTTAATAATTTTAAGAAATAGAAAATAAAAATATCATAATAATCATAGCTAGGAGGTTCAACTGGCCATTCTTAAGTTTTTTAAATTGTATTTAAGACAGAGTGGATCTTCCCAACATGTTGAAAGCTATTTCCTAGGAATTAATAGTTAACAGGAACGCTAAAGCGTTTTCATTAAAATTGAGAAGAGAGGAATCTCTTCTACCACTGACAGTTAACAGCAGTGGGGGTGGTGTGTTATAGGTAATGCTGCTAGGTAAGGAAAATAAATATTAAGTCCAAAAATGATTATTGCAGTTGATAAAATTTTCATACTTAGGAAAGAGATTAAAGAACATTGAAACTAAAGCAAATTTCAGTAAGTTCATGGCATATACTACAGAAAAACCAGTAGCTTTTTTTTTTTTTTTTTTGGAATACTGACGTTAATCTGATAGAAATAGAAATGGGGGGAAATCCTTCCATAGAAGTGACTCAAATGCCCCCCGACAAAGACTGGCCGACAGCAAATGGAACAGGAAAACGCGAGTCATGGGGATAACTGCGGAGCGTTGGGAAAGGAGTATGACGTGAACGGACGGAGAGACGTGCCAGGGGCGTGGAGGTGGTGAGACTTAAAAATACACATTTTTATTGTAATTCTTTTTTTTTTTTAGTTTAATCTTTATTGCATTCTCCCCATTGCCATTTAGTCCCCTTCCACCTTCCACCCCCCAGCCGTCACCACACCGTTGGCCACGTTGTTGTAACTCCGATCACAATTTGTTAGCTCATGAAAATGACCCCGTGGAACAAGTGTGCGATTTGCCAGGAGAATCTGGAGCGGGAAGGGCCTCTTTTCCCTCTTCGT
Organism: Phyllostomus hastatus; assembly: GCF_019186645.2. Classification (NCBI taxonomy): domain Eukaryota; kingdom Metazoa; phylum Chordata; class Mammalia; order Chiroptera; family Phyllostomidae; genus Phyllostomus; species Phyllostomus hastatus. The sequence goes on from NW_025334009.1 coordinate 9,166,458, forward strand.
CTTCACACACTCACTCCTGTCTCACAAAACGCCTCGTGAGAACAAGTAAGGAACTCAGAAAGGAACAGACGCACAAGAGTGAAGGGGCAGGGGAACTAGGAGCCAGGAATGCATGAAGAGGTCGCCCCGTGTCCGGAGAACAGGAGGAAGCCGGAGAGGGACCGTGCCGGGCAGAGGGAGCCCGGCCCTGAGCACCCCGGGCGGGTGCCGTGTGGCTGTGTGTGGGGCCTCCCCACTGTGCGGCCCCCCAGCAGCTCTGGCCTCAGAGGGGATGAGAACAGGGGCGTGTTCAGAAGTCTGTGTATGGGACAGCTCCGCCTTTGGGCCCTCCTTTGCTTTTCTCCAATCTCACACGCAGGAGACTGGCTAGCCTACGATGTCCCCCCCTCCGATGATCCCAGGGCTTTTCTCTGGAGGAGCTGAAGCTGGGTCAAGAGTAAAGCCTTCCCGAATTTTCTGAGGAGGGGTTGTGGCGAAGTGATGGTGCAGCTGCCCTGGAGGGAAGCTTTCCGAAAGCCACACCCCCCCCCCCCATGTAGGGCTGGGCGGTCGGTCACCCTCCCCACAAGGGGTCCCCTTCAGCCCCTTGCTCCCCATGCTGTCCGTACTTGGAGGATGTCCCCAACGCATATCATTAGCCACGACCTGCCCCCTGAACTCCAAGCTCAAGTACGTACTAGCTATAATGTCGCCATAAGAATATCTAAGCCAGGGGTGGTTCAAGCAGTGAAAGGTGGTCTGACCTAAGTTTCTGAGGGCTCTGTGTCGCCTTGTTCTCTCCTCTGACCTCACTGTCCGGCCCCTTGTCCTCTCACATGCACTCTGGTCATGCACTGTCAGCCTCACTGCTCGGACGGGGTCTTACGGACCGCAGTAAGGCATGCGCACTGTCTTCCAAAGGCAGCGAGAAGTCACTGGAGGTGCTGAGCAGGAGACTGATAGGATCCGGCTGAAGTTTTAAAAATACAGTGGCTCCTGTGTGGAAGACAGGTGGTACGGGCTGGAAGTGGAACCGTAGTAGACCTTTTAGTTACTTTGTGGGTGGCTGTCTCCAGCATCCTTCTCTCACCCAGTGGCAACGGGCTCCGCCTGACTGTCCCGGGTGGGAAGAGAGAAAAAGAGTGGAAAGTGACAAAGGATCCGGCCACAGCTTTTGCACCAAACCCAGCATCTCGGCAGTCAGTGTGGACACACACATACCCTCTGGGCCCTGCGGCTTTGCGACTTCGGTAGAATTGTTCAAACCTCCTTCTGCATTGACTGGTTACAGTTTTTTAAATGAGCCATGTTGTCCTATTCTTTCATTTCTGGCCAGGAAAATGTGAAGTTTTTCATGAAAGTCAGGGCAGTGCCCGAAACCCAGAAGTCAAGGCTGATTTGACCTACTAGTGACTTTCAACTTGTTTCTCGGATTTTTTTTTTCTTAAACCATAGTACTCTGGCTGGTGATTGATGGACTTACCCACTAAATGAGTAATGGCGGTGGCAGGTTCTCTTCCCTCTAAATTTCCACATTCAGGAATATGATGTGCCCTGCGGTCAGTGAAACCATGAAGCATCTTCTCCAGGAAAGGCAGAGGCGGGGGCACCGTCAAGGCTGTGGGCAGTGGTATTTCCTTGGGTGATGTCATCTGGAATTGCTACCATTCATCAGCTTAATGACAGGTTCTGCTGCCTCTTTAGCTGATTCGAGCAAGAGTGATTGATACATTAAAATGAAGAGAGACAAGGGCGGATGGCCCTAATGGGACTTCTCGTTAAAGATGCCCTAATAGTACAGAGGGGTCTTTTCTCGAGATGCTTTGAGATGGCATGGCAAGGGTAGAGGATATTGTATCATCAAGTGTTTTCTTTTCTCAGTGGATATGATGTATTCTCTTCTCTGACACTAGCTGTTCCCATATACTTTTTGGAAAAAAACACTGCACCGGGCCACATTTTAAAAAAGAATGTAAAAGAGAAAGATTTTGAAATGCATTGTGTTGTGTAGACTGAATAAAGGGAAGTAAGCACAGTACAAATGTGATTTTAAATTGTTTTAAGACAGTTTTCAAAATTCAAGTGTAAGTGTACTTTGAAACATTTCCAGGTTGTGTGTGTGTATGTATGATGGATTTATTCTATCTCCTCCCTTCCACAAAACATCGGATTCAGCTCAGAAGAATGTTTATAAGAAAGGTAGGGCTGACAGATGAAATGCAAGATGCCAGATGGACAGACTTACACTAAAGATGCATTGTTTATCTGAAGTTCAGACTTAATTGGATGTTTTGGCTATTTTTTCGAGTCTGGCAATCCAAAGTAGAAGACATGAATAAATCAATGAAGATAATAAGACAGGGTGAGGTTTCAGTACGAATATGAAGTCTAATGTCGTCGTGAAAGCTAGGCCATGACTTTGGCCTTGAGAGTCCTGGTTGCTGGATGGAAGTGGAAACACAGTCACTTACCAGATGCACCTCGCCTAGAAAGTGGGGCACGTAGAGGGGAGACATTTACTCGGGGTAGAAAGCATTTTCTAGTTTTGGGGTCCGACAGAACGCTTTTCCCACAGCCTCCATGAAAGGGACATTTGTGACAGGGGCGGTGGTGGTAAGATCCGCCTTTTATTGAGCATTTTATGAACGAGACAGTCTTCCAAAGAGGAGTTTTTAAAACTTGGAGAAAGTTCATTTCCCCTTTTTTTTTAAAGATTTTATTTATTTATTTTTAGAGAGGGGAAGGGAGGGAGAAAGAGAGAGAGAGAATCAATGTGTGGTTGCCTCTCACACGGCCCCCACTGGGGACCTGGCCTGCAACCCAGGCATGTGCCCTGACTGGGAATCATTTCCCTTTTTCACACTGTACTTTTGCAGTTATACCTCAGTCTTTCCCTCACCTCAGGTCTCAAAGGTTTTGCCCGTGTTTTCTCTGAGAAGGTCTAGATTGTATATTTAGGTCTTTCAACCTTTTTTTTTTAAAAAAAAAGAACTGAATGAGTTTCAGGGATTCCTGAGAACTTGTGTTTTTTCCCTTGAGTGTGGATGTTCTGTGGTGATTCTGAGCCATGTCAGATTAGATCTGTGCTTCCAGCGATTTTGAGTTAATTTTGGTACCTGGTGAAAGGCAAGGATTGAAGTTCACGTTTAAGCACCATTTGCTGAAAATGTGTCCTTGATTGCCACTGCGTGTCTCTCCAAAGTCAGCTGACTCAGCTTCCGCGGAGGAAGTCGAGTAAAGTGTGGAAGCTCGATCATTTCTTACAACTGCATAGAAGCCTACGCATATCTAAAGAGGTTAATTCATGCTATATATAAAAATTAACTCAAAATGGATCAAAGATCCAAATGTGTAAAGGCTAAAACTATAAAATTCTTAGAACAAAAAATAAATGTAAGAGCAAAAACTAAAAATTCGTAGAAGAAGCATCAATCTCAAGACCTTGGAGTAGGCGATAGTATCTTAGATATGACACCAAATTCACAAACCATAAAGAAGATAAATTGAAACTTTATTAAAGTACAAATTGTTTTGTGCTTCAAAGCACACTATCAAGAAAGGGAGAAGATGTGCCTTGCCAACTAGCTCAGCTGGTTAGAGCATTGTCCCAATATGCCAAGATTGTGGGTTCAGTCCCCAGTCAGGGCACATATAAGAATCAACCAGTGGGTACATGGATGGATGGACCAGCAAAGTGATGTCTCTTTCTCTCTCTTCCCCTCTCCTTCCCTTCCCTCTCTCCCAAGTCAATAAAAAGAAAAGAAAAAAAGTGGGAAGACAACCCACAGAATGGAAAAACATTTTTGAAAATCATATCTGTTAAGGGATACATATTTAAAATATAAATATAAAGAACACAACTATAAAAAGATGGCCCATTTGAAAAATGAGCTAAGGATCTGAACAGACAGTTCTCCCAAGAAGACATGCAAATAGCCAATAAACACAAAAAAAGGTACTAAACATCATTAGCACTATCAGGGAAATGCAAATCAAAACCCCAGTGAGATACTTTCACATCCACCAGGATGGCTGCTGTTAACAAGACAGACAGTACCAGGTGTCGATGAGGATATAGAGAAACTGGTGCTCATACATTTCTGGTGGTAACGACAGCTTTAGAAACAGTCTGGCAGTTCCTCAAAAGGATAAACATGGCCCTGGCTCGTCCAGCGGATTGAGCGCCGGCCTGCGAACCAAAGTGTCGCCTGTTCGATTCCCAGTCAGGGCACACGCCTGGGTTGTGGGCCAGGTCCCCAGTAGGGGGCGCAGGAGAGGCAACCACACAATGATGTTTCCCTCTCTCTCCTTCCCTTCCCCTCTCTCTAAATATAAATAAAATCTTTTTTTAAAAAAAGGTTAAACTTGAACTTAACATACGACCCAGCAATGCCACTTCTAAGCATGTACCCAAGGGAAATGAAAACACATGTGTACACAAAAAACCATACACACATGTTCATACATTACTGCCCAAAATCCAAAACTGCTCAAATGTCCATCAGAGCATGCATGGATAAATACATGTGGTATATCCATATAATGGAATAGTATTAGGCAATAAAAAGAAATCAGATACATGAATGAATTTTGAAAACATCATGCTAAGTGAAAGAAGCCAGTCACAAAGGATCATTTTGTATGATTTCAGGTGCCTGAACCTGAAATCTAGATGAGGCAGGTTTAGCAAGACAGCTGGTTGGCAGCACTGGGCAGGGCTGGGGAGGAGGGGATGATGGGGAGGAGGAGAAGATGGTGAGGCGGCTGCTAACGGGTGCAGGGTTCCATGTTGGGGTGATGAAAACCCCTAGAATCGGTCGGGGTGATGGTTGTACCTCTCTGCCTGTGCCACTGAATTGCACCTGTCAGGTGGGTGAACTGGGTGGCCTAGGAGTTATTTCTCAATGAAGCTGTTACAAAGAAAATAGAACTTAAAAAAATAAGGTTAAAATGCTTATAGTATGTTTATTATTTGCATAGTGTACCTTCTCATACGTACAAAAACCATGCATTTTGTCCCACCTGGTTAGTGTGTGATGATTTGGACACTGACAAGGTCAATACGTTCCTTAATATCCGCCAGGAAGTGAGTTTTTCTAAACAAGTTCATAGTAAGCAAGAATATACGGGACATGCCTCAAACAATTCACACTGTTTCACACTCACACACACACATGTTCCCTGTATAGATATTGCATTGAGTGTGTGTGTACAAAACCTCTGTTGGTCCTTTGCTTGCGTACAAGACTTTCTTCTGATTTTGTACTGCTAGCTCTCTTTGAGTAACTTTGCTTTTTGAAAGAGACCCATTGTGGGAGGGGGGAGACATTCAATTAGTTAAAGCTGATGCTCAGACGGACGTTTTCCCCGTTAGGCACGTGTTACTGTAGTGCTTGAGGAAAGCCGACAGCATGTGGGTACGGAGCTTCAGCAGTCCTCTTCGCTCATTTTCAGCTTCCAGCCGAGGATCCTGAGGTTTTCGAAGTTTCGTCCAAGTGCCTGTCCATACTGGTCCAGCTCTACGGAGGCGAAAACCCAGACAGCCTGTCTCCTGAGAACGCAGAGAACTTTGCTGACTCCCTGCTATCCAAGGAGGACCCGAAGGAGCAGAAGCTTCTGTTGAGGATTCTCCGGAGAATGGTGAGCCCACACGGAAACAGGGAGGGTGGGTGGCTTCCATGGCAGCCGGCGGTCAGGGCACCGGTGTTATCTTGGACCTCGTTTCTGTAAAAGAACTGCTGGTCACCCTTTCCCATGGTCACCGTCCCCATGGTCGCCTTTCCTTTGGTCACCTACAGTTACTGTGCCTCAGGTTACTGTGCCTCAGATTCCACCCATCGTGTCTTTCCCGAACAATTGGCAGGTCAAAACATCATGCCTCCTCCCCCTGAATATGCAGGAAAGTGAACTTGACACCATTGTTTTCCTAGCCTGCCTTCCACACCCCAGTTCTGTCATCTGTGCCGATCGTGTCCTTTTTGGCTTTTTGTTCTGTAGGGGGTCCAGTCCGGGGCCTCGCATTTTAGCAGATGTGGGTCTTTAGTTGGGTTGAGTCCCGCCGCCTTCCCTTGTCTTTCCTCACATTTTGGGGGGCCATAGGCGCGGTATTGCGTAGAATCCCGTCAGTTTGCGTGTGTCTGATCTGCTCTGTCAGAATCGGGCAGACTCCAGTCCATCACACCCAGAGGCTCACGATGCGTGTTTGCTCCTTCCTGGCGACGTTCGTTTGGATGGCTTCGTGAAGTCCATGCATACCACTATTTTAAAATTTGTAATAGTTGCAAAGTGGTGGGGATTTTCTAACTCTCAGTGTTCTCCCACAGGGAAGAACTCTGCCTTTTGTCATGTTTGTTTTATTTTTATAAAGTACGTATCGCTGATGTTGATTTGAAGGCACTTTTGGAGACTGACTTATTTTCGTTTCACGCTAAATCCCATTCCGCTGGTTTCAAAGTCCACTCATTGCAGTAGCTGTTGTTGAAGTTGACAGAGGAGAGGAGGTCCTGGCCGTCTGCGCCACGTTCTGATTTGTCGGTCTGTCGCTTCTCAGTACAAATTGTCCCCTGGCCAGTGCAGCTTGGATGTGCCGGAGGGTTGCACGGAGGATGCTGTTGTGCCCATTTGACCAGTGGACGGCAGGGCCCGGCTCGGAGGCCCACTAGGGGACTGTGGGTGACAGAACTGGGAGTGAGGCTCGGAGATCTGCCCTCCTCGCGGCCACGTGTGCTTCTGGACAGCCCGCCTCCCCACCCCCACAGGACTTGCTGTCTCAGCGGAGTCGTTGCCTGAGTGGCAGAACGGTGATCTGGTCTAGGGGAGCCTGTCCGAGTGTGGGATGGATCCTTCTGGGGACAGTGGGCGGGAGATGGCGCACCAGCCTAGCACTGGAGGACACTGCCTCACCTTGTAAGATGGCAGTTCCTTCTCCATTTTCTTTCTCCTTTGTGGTTTCAGGTGGAAGTCTCGGTTTGGTACTCTGTGACTGGAACACCTCCGGGACGTCTTCAGAGTCTCCTTTTTCACGGAGGATAGGCCTTTCAGAAACTCTGCTGTTACAGTAGCGACGAGATCATCCTTTAAAATTGTAGTCTTATTCAAACAGAAAAAAGCCGAGTCGACGTGAAGACAAGTGCTAGGGAGTATGATAACACAAGCGATGTGTAGATACGGCGAGAGTGTGAATTGGGTCGAGAATGACAGAAGCTGCAGAAATCCTGATCTAACATCTGATACGACTAATTTTGTAGGGATCCACCGCCTCTTCTCTGAAACGTTTAGAACTAGATTCCTTTTGGAATTCATACTTCTCACCTCCTTTCCCCACGGAGCTGCCGTGGCGCGAGTCGCGACCCCCACAGAGTCGGAGCCCGCGGGGCAGCGTGGCTGTGGACGCCAAGCCCGGCGCTGTCTCTGGAGCCAGTTGTGCGAGCGTGCACAGTGGTGGGCGGGGGAGAGTAAAGCGAGGCCGTGCGTGGCCCCGTGTGGGCTCGGGTCAGGCTTTGCCACCAAAGGTGTTTCTGATCCAAACTTAGACCTGTCTTCGGAAATAAAGTGCATCCTTTTCTAAAGCACTGGTCGGATTAATCACGCGGCAAACAAACTGGCCCGCGACTTGGTTGAAGTGACCAGGCTGCTCGATCTTGCAGTTAATCTTACTGCCGGGAGCGATTCCCTTGTGGTTCCTGACCTGCCACGTACAGAACCGGGCGGATTTTGTGTGTGGGAGGCAAGCTGCATCTAAGGGACTTTCTACCTGTTTATGGGCAAACAGGTAGTTTCTGGTGCTAGTTATGTTTTTTTAAAGTCGTGGTACAATACACGTAGGTTTACCCTTTAACCGTTTTGAAGTGCGGCCAGTTGGCGGTGCGAAGCGCAGTCGCACGGCTGTGCAGCCACCACCGCCGTCCTTCCGCGGAGCGTTCTCCCCCAGACGCACCTCTGCCCTGCAGACCGCCCCTGCCCGTGCCCCTCCCCTCCCCACCCCCAGCCCCGGGTCTCCGCCCTTCCAGTTTCTGGCTTCGAATCTGCCGGCTCTGGGCACTTCGTGGGAGTAGAGTCATACACCATTCGCCCTTTTGCGTCGGGCTGATTTCCCTTAACGCGACGTCTTCAGGGTTCATCCGCGCTGCAGCGTGCGTCAGCATGCCGCTCCTTGGGGAGGCTGAGTGACGTTCCACTGTGCGCGCGCACCCCGTTTTTGTTTCTCCGTTCGTCTGCTGGTAGCCCTTGGAATTGTTTCCACCAGTCTTGCTCCGTCTGTTTTTTCTTTTATTTCTTATCATCAGGATTGCCTTGGGTTTTTCTTTTATTCCGTGGGTCGTGATCTACTGCAGTCTCATATTGGAACAGCGGGCACCCTTTGGGGTGCCGGCTCTGTCTTCTGACGTCACCCCGTCATTTCATTTTGGAGTCCTTTCCGCTTGCACATGGCACGCTGGGCTCATCTTGTCCCTTCCCTCTGCACGCACCCTGACCCCAGGCATTCCTCCCCGGGACCATGGGACGTCTTCGTGTGGAATTTAGGACGCAAGACACAAAATGTTCTTGGTTGACATTACGACGACTGTTTCCTGAAGAGCCACATACGCTGTTTCTTACCGTCTGCCTCATGGAGGCTGGCCCCGTCAGTCACTCTGTCGCAGATGTCTCTCATTTAGCTGTTCCAGAATGCCCATGACATTGGCAGGCCAGCCGTCTGGGACAAGAGCCTTAAAATCTTCTGAAAGCTTTCTAGGTTACCCCTGCGTCCGTCACTGTTGGGTTCAAGTTGTGCCAATCACAGCATCAAGGACTCTGGGCCCAGTCAGCTCAGCTGGGGCCTTGAACTTGCCTTTCCTGAAGCTTGGCTCTGCTGAAACTTAGTGCTGAGTTTAGTGCATTTGGAGCGAAGTGGCAGCCTATTGCCCAGAGATGCGTGATGTCAGCGCCTCTCCAGGGCTGGTCGGGTCCTTCCCTCTCCCTGTCCTCACTCGTGGGGCTGCCGCTGTCTGGTGATTGTCAGCCTGCTCCCTGTCCTCGCCTTCGCCTTCCCCTTGTTCGGGGTGGTGGTGTGGTCTTGTTCATCCTCCTGTCTCCAGCACATTGCAGGGTCTGACCCACGAAAGGGGGTCAGCGGATCTTCGTGCCATGTGCCAGTCCCTGCGTGAAGGACCTCGGTGCCTTCTCTCATTGAATCTGCACAGTGACCTCAGAGGTCTGCTCCGGTTTTTCCCATGTTTAAGATGAAACATTAAGTCTCAAAGAGTATGTGTCATGTTCCCGAGGTCTCCAGCTAGGAGACAGCAGAGCTGGGGCTGGCCCAAGTTGAACGGACCCCGGCCGGTGCTCTGTCCGAGGAGCTGGCCGCCTCGCAGCTCCGCCCAGGGCTGCCGTGGGCTCGGTGGGCGTTCATCAAGCTGACTTGGACTAAGTTTTGATATAGAAGGTAGCTGAGACGTTCGTTCTGTGGTTCATGGAAAGATAAGTAGCAGGTGGAGTTATCACTGGGTGCAGGCCCTGTATTGGGGATACTAAGGCAGTCAGAGTGGGCGTTCCTGGTCCCCGCTGCCGGGGCTCTCTAACCCAGTGTCGTGACAAAGCAGGGTGCAGTCAGGGCTCAGTGGTGGAGCTGGCAGAGCTCCGCAGGGACAGTGCCCGGGGAGAGGAAGGGGGCAAGGACGGGACGTCTGAGCCGAGTGTGGAGCGGTGTGTTGGTCATCGTGTGCAGGACAGGACAAAGCACACCCTGTTTGTGCAGAGGCCCTGGGGTCCATGGGGCGAGGTCGGGAGATGTCAGAAATGGGCCAGGAAAGGCCAGAGGGTCCCCCACATGGGTTTTAGCAGCATTTGGAATGTGGGCTCTATTGTGGGAATTAGGAAATCCTGGTCTCTGGAGCAAAACGGTAGTAGCAGCACCTCCATTGAAGTTCAAATATTTTTGCTGTGAAATAAGGCCGTGTCCTAGTAACTGGCACGTGGCAGGTATTTGGTGACTCTCCACTGAGCTAAGGAAGACGTGCCTGTGAAATCACTACTTCTGTTGCTAGCAAATTGTTCATTTTTGCTCTTCAGCGTCTGTTTGTGAGCTCATGTTTGTGCTTTACAGATGCAGGGGTCGGGCTGAGAGGGACCGTAAAAGACACGTAGCCTCCCTGGGTCAGTCCCTGGCCCAGCGTCCCTGCCAGGTTTTTGAGGAACGAGGACACTGGAGAGGCAGATGCACAGAGGACAGGGACTTGAGAGAGACGGAACGTAAGCAGAGGCTTCCCGCGACTTTAAGGAGGCGGGCCTCTTAGGCTTGTTGCCCCACTGGACTGGAGGAGCGGGAGCTGATACAGAGACTGGACCAGACCGTTCCAGATGATTACCCGGTGTTGGTCATTGCGTTAAGGAGGCCCCACTGGACTGGAAGAGCCAGAGTTGATACAGAGACCGGACTGGACCGTTGCAGATGATTACCCTGTGTTGGTCATTGCGTTAAGGAGGCCTGGCGAGAGCAGCCTCCTGACTGAAAGAAGGGAAGGAGGGAAAGCAGCCTCCTGCAGGTCCTGCCTTAAAGGGCCTCCTTCACTCCGTGAAGTGCACGCCTCTCCAGAAGCACTCCTGGAGGAAGGGGAGGCTGCTCTGCCGGCCACCTCTCTTTAAGCCCCAGTAGGGAGTGTGCTCCTTCCCTGCAGCTGACGGGGCTGGCGGCTTCAGAGAGGGCGCCCCTGGAGGCCAGCTGGGGAGCACGCGGGGGTCTTGCAGAGCTCGGCTAGGGGAGAGCCAACTTGGGGAACACTGGGGCAGACCCCTCCCTATGCGCCACCCAAAAGGCCCTGGATTCCCAAAATACCTGTTTAAAGTCCCAGTTTGGGGACAGTTTCTTTCTAAACCCCACAATTTTCACTAGCAGATGAAAGAAATGGGATGTTTAATTTGTGCTGATGGAGCTGGGAAATGGTTTTCCCCCCCGAGGGCGGTCTCCCTTATTTAGTCTGAATTTAGAGCATCCAGAGAATGTCGGGGAAGCCTAGGAATTTAATTATCCATTGTGATTTGCCAGGAAGTTGGGAGATGTATAATTATACTGTGTGTTCTAGCTTTAGAAAAACGTGATGGAAGCCCTTCAAGGTGCTCCCAAGTGTGCCCATCCCTTCCACCCGACACCACGGGAGTTTTCCCAGAGTGACGAGCAGATTAGCCGCTTGTCTTCAAAGTAAAGCGAGCTCACTCCGACACTCACTCAGGGGACTGACCCCACAGGCACCTCCGTGGACTCCTTCCGTGGGCCCGGCTCAAGCGTGCGTACGCTGGGTGGGCCAAAAAGTCCATTTAATTTTTTCTGTAAAATAAAAGACACGTTTTCATTTTCACTAATAACTCTATTGATTTGGATAGTTCGAGTATGTCTGCTGTCCCCTGCTCCTGGCTTCTAGTGGGTAGAAGCTGCTGCTAAACATCTCCCAATGCATCAGACAGCCCCAGAGCGAAGAATTATTTAGCCAAAATGTCACTAGTACCACGAAGCTTCTCGTACCACTGTTGCCACATTCGATCAGTCACAGCACTTTGTCCATACGCTGCAGAAATCTTTTTTTTTGCCTTTCAGTTGTGTTTTTGCTGTTCTTGAAATCATAAAGAATAATACTCCAAAAATGTTTATCTTCTTTTCAATATTAAAATGGCTGCACAAAAAATCACCAATTTTGATTTTTTTTAATGCATGTTAATATGACAGCTGTCACGATACAATCTAACAAAATTGTTTTGAATGACGTTGAAGACAGCTAAGCATTACTAGAGCCATCACATGGAAAAAAAATGTAAGGGACTTTTTGGCCAACCCCACACGACTGACTCATCTGAGGAAACAGAGGGGATTCATGGGAGGCGATTGTAACATGCTGATGCTGCCACCCCTGCCGCCCGCCCAGCCACCGGGAGTGGCAGAGGTACAATTTGGGATCGCTCCGCGAAGATGATGAGTATGAAAGATCGTTACAAATATCCAGCCCACAGAGACCCTCTGCCTCGTGGCTTTCAGCAGGTCTCACTGTGCTCGCAATCCGTTTCCCTTTCAAATGCTCACGGAGGTCCCCTGGCCCTCTGCACGCCACCAGGAGAACAGAGAGATCCTGTTGCTGAGATCAGGGTGACAGCGTTTCTTCAAGCGGAGAGTCTTCCGAGCTCTAGAGAGACCCAGTGAGGTAACCAGGAATCCTGCAGCCGTTCCTGCTGCACCCAGGGCGGGTTTAGATTCAGAAACGGGAGGGACTAGTTCTATGAGAAAGGTCCAGAAATATTCCCTGAGGTATAACAAAAAGGCAAAAATGATGCCTCTTTCCCTCCTAGCCTATTTTTCCTGTGGTTTAAGACATGTTCTTGATTTATTTTCTTAAAGGGAATAAAAGGGGTGTGGGGGATTGAGGTGAAACCAGTGACATTGGAAAAGGAAACACTCTGTCCTCAGAGGGGTAAGAAGTAACCATAATTAATTTTTGTGAAGTCGGGTCCCCACAGAGGTGTGTCTGAGCTTCTGGGACAGCACCCTTTCCCCCAGTGCACGCGCTGGTGCCAGCTGCACGGGACCCGCAGTCCCTGCCCGTAGGGACGCAGGGTAATCCGGGGACTCTTCGAAGGATTTAGTTGCATCGTTCCAAGAAAGACAAGGAATCCTGGGCCTATAGTGTTTGCTTAATTCCGGAGGAAACACTGCCGAGATTGTGAGCGAGGCAGGATCAGGAAGCGAATGGCAGGTGGGACAGAGTCAGGCGCTCCCAGGACTGAGGCTCCTGGTTCCCGGGGGAGGGAAGCTGCCATCTGTCCAGGAGCCTGAGGATGTGCACAGAGCTCTACCCCAGGCTTGCCAAGGGCGTGCAAGCCAGGGAGAAAGCTTCCCGGAGATCCCCTCGGAACAGGCCTCGCCCCCTTGTTCCCCACCTGCGCCTGCTTCCTGCTCCTCTTCCCGCAGGGGGGCTCCTCCCCAGAGGGCTGGGCCGCCGGACCGCATCATTTTCCTTCCGTTTTGACTTTTCTCAAGAGATTCGGCTCCCCTGCCCCTTCCTGGAATTCTTCTGTCAACTAAAAGTCATTCCCGACCTTCTCTAACGAGCCTTCTAGTTCAAGTTCCCACCGTCACTGGTGACACTGTGCCCACTTGTTTATTATGGAAGGTTTCGGAAACACAGGGGGGTTCGGAGCTGTATGATGAACATCTGACTAATCAGGAATAATCACAATTGTTATTTTACCATTTTTACTATTTTTTTCTCAAGTGTCCATGTAGTTTGTTCCAAGTGTTGCTACCTCAATATTTTATTCCTGTTTTTTAAAAATTTTTAATTTATTTTTATTGCATTTATTGGGGTGACGTTGGTTAATGAAATTGTGTAGGTTTCAGGTATCTGTGCGTTTTTCAGATCACGTGACAGTAAAGGCATCACCACACCTGGCCCCTAGCAGCAGTAACATTATTACACCCAAGGCAGTAATGAGCCATTTCATATTATTAATGCACAGTTCAGGTTTAATTCCCCTAATTGTCAAAAAGTGACTCGATAGCTTCTTTAAAGCTATATTCCAGCCTGAATTTGTTGTTTTCTTAGTCTCTATTTACCTAGAAGCGTCTGCCTGCCTTTTTGTCCCCCATGAGGGTGACTTTCCGAAGAGCCTGAGGCGGTTGCAAGACTCTGAAAGAGTGTGCGTGTCCCCTCACGACACGTTTGGTCACAGCAGCGCACTGAAGGTCCCCTCGTGCTGCACCGTCAGGCAGCCTGTGACGCCAGCACACCCACCTTCGGGGCTGCCGAGCTCCATCGTCTGGGGAGGCGGCGTCTGCCCCGTGTCTCCGCCATGCAGACCGTGTGTGTCCCTGGGCCGTGTCTGAGTGACGCGTGTGCAAACGCAGGTGATGTCCCTCAGCGGGTAGACCTGCAGGAGCCCGCTGCCTTGCACAGTGGTAGTCCTCTGAGAACCCACCCGCTGTAGAGTATAAGTGCAAAGCTAAGGCTCCTTGGAATTTATGTTCTATAGCCACTTCCCAGCCCAGGGGGTGTCCGGGAGAAGCCCTGTGAGAGATCATGTATTCATTCACCCAAACCTCAAACATTCCCATTTGTAGGGACTTGTTGTCCGGCTTAGATTATGGTGATCAGGAGTCACCGGGGAGTTTCCCGATTCCTAGTGACCGATCTGACCATCGTCAACCCCACCGTGCAGCTGTCGCTGGGCAGAAAGCTCTAGACTCTCTGGGTAACGTGGGATTTCTTTAATGACATGCTTTTAACAAAACTTCTCTCAAAGCAATCAGCATTCAACGCATGTCAGGCATTAGGGTGAACATGTTGGAAACACTTCCTCACGGGTGTGGGCAGCAAAGAAAGTTGTTTGGAAGCCCCTCCCCACGAACACCCCCCTCAGATGTTTCTCAGTGCCGTTTTTAAAGTATCTTACACACGGCTTCCCTTGATTCCATCTATGTTAATTCTAGTGAATGAATTCTATCCACCAAAAGGGACTGTAGTTGATACCTACATGACATTCATAGGATTATCTTTCTTTCCTCAAAAGAATTGTCTTCAGGTAAATATGCTATATATAACAGCAACAAAAAGATAATCCAAAGATGAGTTTCAAGTTCTCAGTTTTAAAATAATCATGGAAAAGGATAAAGTATTTTAGCTGATATTTTAAGCACTGAAATGAGAGCATGTTTTAAATTCAAGCTGTTAGATAAGTTGAATTTAAAGCGGTATTTTGACCCCTCGTTTTTTGTAAGCTGGGTTTTGAGATTCATCAGTAGAAAGGCTTGACAATGTTTGGGTGCGTGTTTTGCGACACAGGACTTCCTTTCTGTCCCGGAATAAATGACACTGGAAAACTGGCTGCTTAATGAAAGATTCACTTACACTGGCCACCTAACAATTGTGGTAAACATTGACTGAATGTTCAATTGGGGCGTGATCTCAAAACTAAAAGTATTATTTATTAAAACGAATTGTGTCTTTAACGGCATCAAGAAGCCATTCTGATGCCGTTCCTGACGTTTTGCAACCCCGTGCAGAAGAAGTCTTTATAAAGACACAGTGACCGAACCCGAGTGCCCGCCAGCACACGGGGCTCCCGATGCGGAGGCCGAGCAGTGAACGGAACGAACGGAACTCTCTGCTGTCCTGGAGCTTACTGGGGAGAGTGAGATGATGACCAGGTTTACTAATCAACGATGTCCTATTTTAAATAGAAGAGCCCTGAGGAGAAAAACACAGAAGATAGGGAGCGCAGTGGGACATCGGTCATTGTAGCAAATGTGGCCAAGGAAGGCCTCGCTGAGATGACATCGGAGTAAAGACCTGAAGGAGGTGGAGGAGGCGGCCTGGGGCGGGGGGGTGGGGGCAGGGGCAGGCAGGGCACCCGGGCAGGGGCAGCCGCTGCCGGCCGAGTCTGCCGGGCAGGTGCGTGGCGGGCGTGCACTAGGAACCACGAGGAAGCCCGTGTGTCCAGTGCGCCGTGAGCTGAGCAAGGAGAGGACGGGAAGTGAGGGAGAGGACCGGGAGGGGTGGAGGAGGGGGGCGGGCAGGCAGGCCGGCCCTGGATGCCCGTGTGCAGACTGGCCGGTGTCCCGAGGGGGAGGGGAGCCGTCGGAGGGGTCTGAGCAGAGGCGTGGGAGGGACTGGTGTCTGCACTGGGAATAGTCATCGAAGAGGGTCCGGGGTAAGTGACGTCAGGAGGTCACTGCCATGCAGGAGAGTCTGGGTCCGGGCTTGCAGCAGTCCTGTTTCGGGTAAATCTTGAAAGCAGACCCAACAGAGTTTACCAACAGACTAGACGCGCGCTGTGAGACACAGAGAAGAGCTGAAGAGGATTCCAGGCCTAGACGGCCAACACCCGGGAGGAGCTGGTTGGGAGGGGCAGAGGGAGCCAGGAGCGCCGAACCGGACAGGCTCCGTGTGAGATGCCGGTCCGACGTCGAGTCCGGCCGTTGCAGCTGCGGGTCTGGAATTCCAAGCAGAGGAGGTCTGGCCTGGGGAGAGAGAGAAACGGGTAGTGGCAATTGGAATGCGGGGGCTTGAACTGGCTGCGGAGGGTGGCCAGGTCACGGTAATGACCAGGTGTAGGGTGAGCCCCAGAAGTGAGTGTCTGCAGAGCGGCGATGCTTGGAGGGAAGATCGAAGCACCGAGTGGTGCTGGAAGGACGCTCTTGTTGGGCATGGGTGTCGCCAACTGCTGTGACTGAAGCCGTGTCAAAGACAAGGAGACAAAGGGCTGGGGACCGCGTGGTCTGCAGACAGCTGCGGTGGGGTACAGCAGCGGGTGGTGGGTGTTCTCTCAGTGCAGCGACACCAGGTCTCTCCTGCACCTTAGGGGGGTGAGCCAGATGCCCGAGACCAGCACCCTGGCGGCCCGCTGGGGTCCTGGCTGCAATCCGCCATGACTTTTTCTGCTGCCGGGACTGGCTTTTCCCCAGTCCCATTGCCAAAGGAAAGAGTTTGGAAGTGTTCCTCAGAATCATTTCCTCTGGCATCTTGCTTTCCTACCTCAGTTGAAAGCATCCCGCTATCATGACCCTCCTTGAAGCAAATAATGATTGGGGCTATCATTTCAAATTATCCTTGGCTCCCTTCCTGATTTAGACACAGAGCGTCTTTATCCTGTCTTCAAAGAAAGCCTCAGAGTTCTCCCAGTATCATTTTTTCCGAGATAATGAATACTTTTAGTTACTATAAATGGGGAGTACTTTCTTTCTTTCTTTCTTTCTTTCTATGAAACGCCCTTACAACACTAGATTTTTACTAATTGGGTCTCCAAAATACTGGGTTGTAAGTACCGCCAAAGTTTTGATGCCCCTCGCTTTTATTCACTCCTTCGTTATTAGGT
Organism: Phyllostomus hastatus; assembly: GCF_019186645.2. Taxonomy (NCBI): domain Eukaryota; kingdom Metazoa; phylum Chordata; class Mammalia; order Chiroptera; family Phyllostomidae; genus Phyllostomus; species Phyllostomus hastatus. The sequence continues at coordinate 9,183,270 of NW_025334009.1, forward strand.
CAGGAAGCGAAGCCTGTTTACAGACCCCACGTGAGCCTTTTGTGCGGGGTGGGGGGGTTATGGGCGGGTTTTAATGAAATTTGAGAGCGTCTCTAGAGATCACAGATACAGGGGCCCTTTGCATTGAGTGTTGCTTAGCAACCTGGAAGTCATTACATTTGCAGGCTCTGTAATAACATGGTATACTTTCCTTTGCCAGTCCCTGATGAAAACGTAATGGAAATAATCCCTTTCTAAAGGTTGCGCTCTATGCGGGGCCAGCAAAATGGATTCCTCCCCCCCCACCCCCCGCCCTCATTTCATGGTCTGGGCAGGTTTTAATTCAGTGCACAAGCATTCTTTCCTGGTGTTGCACGTGACAGAGTGAAATGGATTTCTAAGACGGTCTCCTTAAAAGGAAGGGCGGCTGTTCTGCCATGATGGGCGTAGGTATCACAGAAATGGTTAACGCACACACGTGTGCCTCCACCCCGTCGTGAAGATGAGATTTATTAGTTGACCACCAGTTTATGCGAGAATGGCTGCTCATTCCTCGTTAATTCAGTCTGTCCAGGTGTGTGTGTTGGTGGGCGTGAGAGCTGTCACAGTCAATGCACTACAGCTCCACATGCTCTAGGGCGACAGGAGTGAAGCCCGTCTCCATCAGCAAAAGGTTCGACTTGTTGCCTCTTTTTTGAAAAGACATTTCTGTCATTTTTCTAAAGCGGTATTTTTAATTATCAGAGCGATCATTTGTACGTGAAGTTCATTCATAGCGACGTTGTTCATAATAGCCCCACAAGTGAAAGCAACCCAGATGTGGACCGACTGCTGAGTGGGAGAGTCAGGTGCGGTTGCCTGTGTGGTTCGGTCCTCTCCGGCCGCGGGAAGGGGTGCAGTAGTGACGCGTGCCGCAGCATGGCTGAGCCTTGACGGCATTGTACTCAGTGACGGAAGCCAGTCACGAAACACCGCAGGCCTCCGTCTCCGTGAACGACTAGCTTTCACTGACATGAAACGTCAAGACAGACGCCTCTGTGGAGACAGAAGTGGCAGCCAGGGGCTGAGGGGGGGCGGTGATGGAAGGGACCGCTGACGGACGCAGGGTTCGGGGGGTGACGTAAGGTGTCCTGCAGCTGACTGCAGCGGTGGTCGCACACCTTCGTGAATACACTGGAACCGCCGAATTGTGCGCTTAAACGTGGTGGATGTTATGGCGTGTGAATCTGTTATTTAAAAAATTACAGCGTCAAGCCCCCCTCCGGAATATACAGTCATCTTTAACCCCTTAAGTCACACGTTACCATAGTTAACATTCTGCTTTCTTTCTCTCTAGACAGACACGTGGCGTAAATGTATGTATGTGCAGCATGCCCACACACACACACACACACACACATGACATTTATTTCTAAGTGAATTGCAATTTTAAGTCATGATGGTGAAAAGTTCATGTATTTACCTTGATTGCCTCCCCAAATGCCATCGAAATGATCCAAATAAGTATAAAAGCAAGTGACGATGTACGACCTCACTGAAAACAGGGAGAGGTATCAGGACTAGATGCCTAATTTAAGAAATTTCCAGGACTTCCAGCCAAGATGGAGGCATAGGTGGACACACTGTGCCTCCTAGCACAACTAAAATTAAGGACAACAAAAAAACAACCAGAACAGACAGAAAATTGAACTGTACAGAAGTCCAACAACCATTCATCCATTACAGGTAAGAGGGGTGGAGTTGGTGGCTGGTGGAGAGGGGTCGCAGCAGGAAAAAGTGGTGGCTGGCAGGCCCCAGGCCCACAGGGTGCAGGTGGCTGCTGGCATACTCCGGTGGCAGACCCCAGTGGCAGACCCTGGGGGCAGGTGCGAGGAGGCAACGAGCAGACCCAGTGAGATGCACAAGGCAGCTGGCTGTCCACAGTCACACATTTGCTTGCAGATAAACCAGGTGAAAACAGGCAGCGAGACAGACTGTGCAACCCAGGACCTCAGCGCCAGGAAATAAAGCCTAAAAGCACCGATTGAAAACATTTGTGGAGGTTGAGGTGCCGGGAGAGACTCCCAACCTCACAGGAGAGTTCGTTGGAGAGACCCACAGGGTCCTAGAATATACACAAGCCCACCCACCCGGGAACCAGCACCAGAAGGGCCAGATTTGCTTGTGGGAAGCAGCAGAGGGGACTGAAATCTGACAGAACGGAGCAAGCACCATTGTTCCCTCTCTGACGCCACCCCCACATACAGCATCTCAACACAGCAACTGGGTTGCCCCACCCTGGTGAACACCTAAGGCTCTGCCCCTCACACGTAACAGGTAAGACCAGACCAAAATCAACAACAACAAAAAAAGTGACTCAAATGGAAGAACAAATCAAAGATGCAGAGCCAATACTTTTAAGTGACCGAGAGATAGCCAACCTATTAGATGCACAGTTCAAAGCACTGGTGATCAGGATGCTCACAGAATTGGTTGAATTTGGTTGCAAATTAGATGAAAAAATGAAGGCTACACTAAGTGAAATGAAGAAAAATGCACAGGGAACCAATAGTGATGGAAAGAAAACTGGGACTCAAATTGATGGAGTGGACCAGAAGGAAGAAAGAAACATCCAATCAGAAAGGAATGAAGAAACAATTAAAAAAAAATGAGAGGCTTAGGAACCTCCAGGACATCTTTAAATGTTCCAACATCCGAATTATAGGGGCACCAGACGGAGAAGAGGAAGAGCAACAAGTGGAAAACTTATTTGAACAAATAATAAAGGAGAACTTCCCCATTCTGGCAAAGGAAATAGACTTCCAGGAAGTCCAGGAAGCTCAGAGAGTCACAAAGAAGTTGGACCCAAGGAGGAACACACCAAGGTACATCATAATTACATTACCCAAGATGAAAGATAAGGAGAGAATCTTAAAAGCAGCAGGAGAAAAGGAGACAGTTACCTACAAAGGAGTTCCCATCAGGCTGTCAGCTGATTTCTCAAAAGAGACCTTACAGGCAAGAAGGGGCTGGAAAGAAGTATTCCAAGTCATGAAAGGCAAGGGCCTACATCCCAGATTACTCTATCCAGCAAAGCTTTCATTTAGAATGGAAAGGCAGATAAAGTACTTCTCAGATAATGTCAAGTTAAAGGAGTTCATCACCACCAAGTCTTTATTTTATGAAATGTTAAAGGGACTTATCTAAGAAAAAGAAGATAAAAAACATGTATAGTAAAAGGACAGCAAACTCAGTTATTAGCAACCACACCTAAAACAAAAAAGAAACTAAGCAAACAACTAGAACAGGAACAGAACCACAGAAATGGAGATCACATGGAGAGTTAACAACAGGAGAGTGGGAGGGGGAGAGAGGGGGAAAGGTACAGAGAATAAGTAGCATAGATGGTCAGTAGGAAATAGACAGGGGGAGGGCAAGAATAGTATGGGAAATGCAGAAGCTAAAGAACTTATATGTACGACCCATGGACATGAACTAAAGGGGGGGAATGTGGGTGGGAGAGGGTGTACAGGGGGAGGGGAGTGAAGGGGGGAAATGGGACAACTATAATAGCATAATCAACAAAATATATTTAAAAAATGAAGAAGAAATTTCCAGAAGATGCAGCCAGAGGGATCCCACTGTAGGCAGAGAAGCAGGCACGCCGAGACGCTCTAGAAGAGTCTGGGGCTCAGGGACATCAGGGGCTCAGAAGGGGCCCTGGCCCTGCCCTTGGAGCTGCCACTGGTCTCCCTCGAGGGGCCCCACGGTGGGCAGAGCATCGCCGAGTTCCAGGCGGGGCCACCCCGGTCCCCCCAGACCCACTGGCCTCCACCAGAGCGGGCGCCCGGCCCATCGTGCCCATCCCTCCTCTGAGCGTCAGTCTCTGCTTCCCCTTCATGGGTCACCAACCCCAGGGCGAGGCCGCCCGCGGCGCTCACAGCGCCCACTGCAGAGGCCACCCCCGAGGAAGCCCCAGTGCGATCCCGAACATTCCTGAGGTGGCTCCTCGGGGTGCCAGGACTCAGCTCTGGAGGTCTTCCTTTCTGAAGGCGAACGGACAGAAAAGGGCCGGACACCCGAGGGCAGCCCGCAGTCCAAGAGTGGCCGCCGCTGCAGCAGAGACACGGGGGCCCCAGGAGAGCGAGTGCTGAGGAGCGTGACAAAGAATTCCCATGAGCATCTTCACGAAGACTTGAAACATCTTCATATTCCTAAGACAGGGCATGACTTTAAAATTTAAAGCCCAGTAGAAGGATTCAATAACAGATTAAATTCTGACAAAAACCAAGTGAATTATTTATAAAACCAACGTGAAAAGTTCTTCCTGAACCCAGTGAGAGAAATATTAAGAATTGTGGCAGGTAGATCTGGGAGATCCCATGGCCCTTCGTGGGAACACAGGAGCACCAGAGGTCAGGTGACCTACCCAAATTACATACCCTCGGGGCCCACAGAAAAGGGGTGGACATTCAGTGGGGTTGTGTGGACATCTCCCCCACACCCTCCACCAGAGAGCTGTTTGCTTATAGGGGGTGTGTGTATATATATTCTTTTTAAAAAAGATTTTATTATTTTTAGAGGAAGGGAGGGAGAAAGAGAAAAAAATATCAATGTGTGATTGCCTCTCACGTGGCCCCCACTGGGGACCTGGCCCAAAACCCAGGCACGTGCCCTGACTGGGAATCAAACTGGCGACCCTTTGGTTTGCAGCCCACGCTCAGTCCACTGAGCTACGCCAGCCAGGGCATGATGTATATATTATTAAGTATATAGGTACAACTTGTGTATATAGACACATAATAAGAGTGTGTGTGTGTGTATTCAGCTATGTTTTCCAGAGATAGGTCTTTGGGACTTTTCATTTGTAGACTCTGTTGAGCTGGATGAACAGGCTGGAGTATTTGATTTAAACCAGCTTCATCTGTGCCTTTAAGAAAATCAATTGTCCTAATTTTTATGTATATAATTTTACTTTATATTTATATTTTAAAATAACTATTTAAAATAAATATTTTATCTAATTTTATTTACGTATTTATATCCTATATTTTATCTATATAATTGTATGTTTAAAAAGCACCGTATTCGATGTAGCTGTCTGGTGGAGTCCTCTGCGCACTGAGAGTGAACTCGGACAAGGTGCTCCTTCTGTGCCCCAGTGGAAGGGCTCCGCAGGCTGGGTGCCGGGGAGGCCGGGGGTCCGGGCAGCCTTGCGGTCACGCCTCACCGCTTACCGACTACCTGGGAAGTAACTAACTGCATGAATAATCTGTCTTCACCAAGTCCCAGGTTCCTCATGTAAAAAAAGGGAAACCATACTTTCGCCGTTAGATTGTCGTGAGGGTCAAGTGAGACGGCGAGAGCCAAGTGCATGGCGCGGGCCGCCAACACAGTTCCCCCAGGGCGGTGACTACCGCTGTGGTCACCACCACCACTGTCCTCCTCCTTTTTATGCCTATGTTGTGTCGATGCCCTAGCTCCATCAGAAAATGTAGTTGTCTTATTGAGCAAATACATATTACTTTTGGCCCATGTGATTGTAAAACAACATTAGGACACGCAATCATCTGGTTATCTGAGGGTATTCTGAGTTTGTTGCATTGAGCTTTCTTCAGAGTTCAAGGTCATGAGGACTGCCACGGGTTGTCAAGTCCTGTCTGTTCCCTTCTTCTCTCTCACTGTTTCCTGTGGCGTGAAGAAGCACTCACTAGTGGGGTGCACTAGGAAGACGACTACATTTTCCAGAGCGGACACTGAGATTATCCAGCAGAGAGCACTCCTGGGTTCCGAGTCCAGAGTGCAGTGAGAACGCTGCAGTGGCGCCATCTCAGGGGTGGTTGGGCGGTGTGACGGAGTGAGAGGGACCCCTGACCCCTACTACTCAAAACCTGCGCCCGGACCTGCAGTGGCTGCCTTACTTGGTAGCTTAATGGAAGTGCGGAGCCCCCGGCCCCACCCTGTGCCTGCCGAATCAGAATCGGGGCTCTCACACGGGGGCCCCCCCGATGGTTCATGGGCACGCCTTCTGAGAAGCTCTAGAAAGTCCAGAGTGCATGGTTACTGCAGCCGTGGAGAAGGTGAGGGCCTTCGCCCTCGCCTTCTCAGGTTCCCACCTGTCTTCAGACAGTTCCCGGTGCTTTCGGTTAGGTTTGCCGGGAGGAGGACTGGAGTCTAATGTGTGTTGTCGATTTATTTCTGCAAGTCCTGCTAATATCCACTGTTGAAAATCTTCATTTTTCTTACATTTGACAATGACGATGACATTCAAAGTCGACCTGAGTGTTGACGGCGTCTGCCTCCAAAGGCTGGTTGGCCCAGCCAGGAGCTCCCAAGGGGCGATGGTGAGCAGCACCGGAAGAGCAGTCCCGGGAAGAGAATACTGATTAGGAGACGCTGTGACCCAGGCTGGCAGGAAGCACAGAGTTTTCTCACCCGTCACGGTGCTGATGTGCAGCTGCTGATGCGGTAGTGACGCAGCACCGTGGGCGGAGGGCCCAGCTCGGGGTCGGGCGGAGGGCCGGGGGCCCACACTGTTGCTGATGGGCCGGTTCAGGGGCAGAGGCCAGGGGACGGGGATGCGGGTACCGAGTGAGGCCTTTCGACCGTCGGTCAGTACTAGTGACCGGAGTGAGAGAAGACACTGGGACAGAGGTAGGGGGGTTCAGACCTTTGCTCGCAGGTCCTTTACCTGCAGTGTATCCTTGGACCCTCCACTTAATCTCTCGAAGCCGAGTGCTAACTCACCTGGTTCGGGCGCTTATATAAAGATTACAGGAGATCTCGTGCACAGGGTCCACTGTAGTGTGGTGTGTGGTTTATCGCAGCGCAGAGAAAGCTGTCATGCCTGTGTGCACGCACGCACATGCGGTTACATACTTGGCAAAAGTGAGTGTCTTCCTAAATCTCCAGACCCAGGCGCATGTCCCTACCAGACCATGGGCTTTCGTCCTAGTTGCTTGCTCAGTAAAGGCCGTTTCCGTTTGAGAACGCACATCCTTCAGGTCGGTGACACACACCTGGGGTGGCGGTGTTCGCTCAGGCGGGCACGCACCCTGCATACTGCACACGTCTTGACCACTTGTCTCTGCGAGAGTCCCGAGCTCTGAAGTCAGTGCATTGCAGCCACAGTCCCACGTGGGGGAGCGACCCTGGGCGGCCTGTGGCCCCGCACAGAGCAGGCCTCTGCGGTTGCTTGCCCGACCCGGTTTCGGCCTCGCTGTGTCTTTCGGGAGAGCTCAGAGCAGCCAGCAGAGCGGCTCATGCCTTATGCATGAAGCCAGGTGATCCCATCTGGCCTCCCTTGAGGTCTTGACCCTGCCCTGGCCCTTCCTGCTGCCAGCACATAATCCTAAGCCCCTGGGGAACTGTGGGCCTGTGGCCAATTACCGTGGGCATCTCTGTGTCCCTCCCGCCCCCCAAGGAGCTCCTTGTGTCTTGTTAGGCTTAATTGCATGGCCCCTGAGAGCTGAAGCCTCTGGAATCATTCTCATCAGTGGCCCCAGGGCATTCTGGGGATGGGCAGCATGGCTCGGAGGCCCCCCGCCCCCCCCTCCCCGAGCTGGTGCACAGGTGTGCTGCCCCCTTTACCATTGCAAAGGCTGGAAGGGGGCCGGGCTGCACGGCCAGGCCCCCGCTGCAGCCAGTGACTCCGGAGACAGTGTCACTGCCCAGAAACCTCAGAGACCCAGCAGCCAGAGCAAGGCTACGCCCTCCTGGTGCTTGGATCCCCTGAGCTTCGAGCTGTTGTCATGCTAGAATGTTCTCTACTACTAAATGCATTTCCCAAGGACATTCTGCTTATTAATCAGATGACTCTGAAGACTGGGAAACAGTTCCCTTCAGGGTGCCTCTTCTGACACCCACTTGATAACGACGTGAAAGCTGCCGTGGGGGGAGTTTTCTCTCTCTGGGCTGCTCACTGCACCGAGTCACTGACCTGGGTAGCACTGTAGCAGGGGGTCACGATGCCCCTGTTTTCCCAGGTGAGGAAACTGAGGCACGGGAAGCCAGGTGAGTAAGCGCGTTGGAGCCAGGATTTGAAATCAGATATTTTTTTTAGAAAGATTTTATTTATTTTTTAGACAGAGGGGAAGGGAGGGAGAAAGAGAGGGAGAGAAACATCAGTGTGTGGTTGCCTCTCACACGGCCCACACTGGGGACCTGGCCCTCAACCCAGGCATGAGCCCTGACTGGGAATCAAACCAGTGACCCTTTGGTTCGCAGGCCGGCGCTCAACCCACTGAGACACACCAGCCAGGGCTGAACTCTGATATTTTAACTTATTATTTTAATCATCATGCACAGTATATATCCTATTTACCCCAATTAAGGAAGAAATTTTACACTTGAAATGGTTAGGACCAGTATATCTACCACACCAAAAAAAAAAAAAAAAAAAAGACAAAAATAAGGAAGAATTGTCAGGCTCCTCCAGGGGCCTATTTCTGTGAATGTTTTTTTAATTTGAATATTCCTAACTGATCTCTGCTTCACCCATAGCCCGACTGCATCCGCCTGTAATTCAATCACAAACCGTAATGCTTCCCTCCTGACGCCGTCTCTGCCAGAACGACCGTGCTAGCGCCGTAGTCCTCAGGGACTTCCGTCTACTGCAGGCGGCGGCGGCCGCGGCAGCGCTCGGAGGGGCTGCGTTTGCCACGCCCTTTGAAGTCCACAGGCCTGTGCGTGCAGGACTTCGCCCCCCCCCCCCCAGGTGAAGTCGGTCGGCTCAGCCCCCTTGTTATCGCCGGCCGCTGCGGCCCGATGCGGCCGAGCAGTGAGCTGTTCTGCGCAGCCGAGGCATCCGGCTAACGGCGTCTTGGGAAACTGGAACACAGTAAGACGTGCCTAGCAGCAAAACTCCTCTGAGCACAATTTACCCTTTGCCTGGCTGTTCAGAGCTCCTCCCTAAATACACAGGCATCTGTGTGATGTTATGGACAGCAAAACACCATGCGTAGGCCGATTTGGTTCTTCTGTTGTTTTACGAGCATGGTGGTGGTCTTACTGCGTAGTGATGCCAATCCCCCAAAACACCCCCTCCCCTGGAAACTACAGGGAAGCATCGGTCTGTCTTTGAAGATTTCGTGCTAGAAACTTGGATTTAACGCAGATCCACGCTATCGAAATGGGAGTGAAACCTGCCCCAGGAGCCCCGATTAAGTGGGCGCCTGCAGCCTGTCTCCTGTCGGGGGCACAGCCTCAGGGGGAGTGGGTCGAACGTTGGGATGGCCGGCAGCTGATCCGGACCTGGGCCACCGTCGTCTCCCGAATGCGTTCTGCACGCATGCTGAGCCCTGCTCCGAATCAGGCTCCGAATAGGGATCTGCGCGGGGCTCCGTGCCGGGCGTCGGGCACACAGCCGTGAGGCAGTGCTGGCTGCGCCGTCCCCAGGCTCAGGAGGGAGCCCTCCGCCCTGTCCTGCATCGCCATCCCATCGGAGAGGCCGACAACGAGGGGAGCAAACCAGATGCCCTCTGTAATTTCCGCTCACGGGCTCCCACCCCCCGAGGCTGCTGTGAGGCTGCCGCCGGCCCAGAGCACCCACGCTCAGAGGGGCGCCCAGCCCCACACCCCACCGACACACTTCCACGGCTGGCCCCCAGCTGCTGCTGCCCGGGGCCGCAGCTCACTGCCTCCAGGAACAGCGTTCGTGAGCAGGCCAGGCTTTGGTTCCAGGCCCATGTCTGGGTCTCAGCTCTGTGCTGGGACGCCTCGGGCCAGTTCCGCCCTGAAACATTTCTTTCTTCATAATAATGTAGACAGCCATGTAGGCAATCATGTAGACAGATGCTGTACACAGCATCAGCTCCAGGACTTACTAAGAGGACCCAGTGTTCATGTAAATGTGCTCATGTAGTCCGAGTCAAGACAGCCCATGTGCTGTGGGCTCCAGCACCCTCTCCCGTGGCCGTGGAAGGAGGACTGGGAAGTGGAAGGGACCCACACTCTGCGGGCTACTCACACCCCAGACTTCCGTGTGCGTGTCGCCGACACAGCCGCTGCTCTGTGCTCCCTCTGTCTGCCCTGCCCGAAGCTGGGTGCCGCGCCTCACACAAGGGCCGCTTCCCCGAGGGTGGGGACGGGCTGTGTCCAGCCTGCTTCCCGAGCTGTCAGGCCTCATGCTACCTTGCACCCCACTTCCCAGGCTGCCCCCCTCCCTCTGGCTCTTGTCCCTTCTGCCTTGTCTCCTACCTTGTCGCTCGAAGCTGTTTCCTAGGCTTCCGGCATCGTGGGCTTGGCCTGGTGTCACTTCACCTTCCCCCCCACCCCCGACCCCTCCTCCCTGACCCTGGACTAGAGAAACGTTTGTTTTCCTTAAGTCGAAAAACTCAGTCTTTATGTTTATGTTCTAGTTGTGTAGGTAACATATCACCTTTAGCGAACATAAGTTAAGCATTACAGACATGACTGAGAAAGCTAGGAGCTCCAGAAAAAGGGGCCCTACTAGTCAGTGCCCCTGTCCCTCCGCTGCCTTTCCGCACCAAGTGGCGTGGCGTGGCGAGAGTCCAAAGCCGGTTCGCGCACAGCTGACAGGTCTTGAGGGTGGGTGGTCCCGGCGCTGTGACTCGGAACACGCCACACCCGCAGCCCTGGCGAGTGACACTGTCGGGACCACTGAGGAGCACAGAGAAGCGGGACCGTCAGGAGGACAGACACAGGGTGACCCCCGCCCCCCCCCCCAGTGGCTGCCGTGTCTCAGCCTCCTATCAGTAGGACCTGGTGTGTGTTTTGAGCGATTCTCTTCCCTTTGTAGAAAACCACAGGAAGCCACCGCAGAGCCGACGGGCAGCTTTGGCACGGAGAACACAAAGCGATGGGGGGACCCTCCATGGTGTCCTGCCAACATGGAAACAAATTTAATCATGAGGGTCATGACCTATTTTTCCATCCCGCCAAGGCAAAAACGATAAACAATTTACGCACAAGGGAAAAGTACTCGCTAGCCAAAGGGATTATCCAGGTGTTCCTCTAACAGAGGCCGTGGGGTGTCCTCGGGGCCAGGAGCCGGGTGTGCAGCGCAGAGTGTCTGCTCCCCAGGTCTCTGCTCTGAGTCCGACGGCATTTTAAGCTCGCCATTTCACTGCAGCACCACCCGGCCATGAAATAAACAAAGTGTGAAATGCGAGGCAGTGCTAGTTAAACATTTATGCCACCCCTACCCTGTCATTTCTTGAAACTATTAAAATGTAATGTTTTTATATGAAATCATTATAAATTTATGACAAGCCTAATCTGTGCCGATGCACTGTTCCGCGGACTGTGAATTATTGTTCTGAGTTCCGGGCGGCAGATGCTTTCTCCGAGCGACGGTGCCGGGGTGATTAGCGCCTATGATGAAGTGTGAGAAAATACCTTCTCATTTGCACAGAACACGAGTGCCGACTATACGGCTTGATTTGAGACCTTCTCAAATGTTTTTCCCAACCAACAACCTTGACAGTCAGTTCTCTCCCACAATAAGGAAATGCGGATTGATTACGAATGCTGCCCGGAAGACTTTCCGCCCCGAAATCTCTATTAGGAGCGTATCCATAGGGAGGACCGCGCTTGGAAAACCACCGCCTTCCAGACAGGCGTGGTGGTTGGGCTGGGGGCGGACGTTGGGTTCCGCTGGGCGCTTGCCAAGCCCAAGGGCATTCTTGGGTTTGGAGACTGGGACTCAGCCCCGGGACTGGATCTGGCTTCCCAGGGCCAGCCTGAGGGGTGGGCAGACCAAAGGCGGCCGTTCCGGGAGGACAAGGGGTACTAGGGATGCCTTTCCAAAGTCCAAGTAGCTCCCCACAGTTCATCCACACTCCCTAAAATTCCTCCAGCCCGGGAGCGTTCTTTGGGAGATAAGCCCTCCTTAAAAGGCAGGCGCTCTCAGAGGGTGATGTCTTTATTGTTAGCACAGTTGGTTCTTTGGCAGACATGAGTTTTCTAGCTGCTTTTCAACGTGGCCGAGAGCAGCTCCTCGGGCGCGGTGCGCGCGCGGGAGGAGCACAGCAGTGCTTCGGTAGGTGTGTCTGGGAGAGAGGAGAGGACCCAGATCACTGAGGGGAGGGGGGTGCGCAGGGCAGGTAGGGGTGGGGTCTGGGAGTCCTTCTGGGTTTTCGCAGAGCCACGGGGGACAGGCCTGCCCCTGGAGAAGCATGCATGGCGGTTCTGGCCTGCAGTGGCCCGTGTCTGTGATGGATGCACACAGGGGTCTGGGAAGCACGGTAAAGCTAGGAAACCCGGCCTCTGTGGCGGGCCCGGCGGAGCCCAGCCGAGCGCGATTGCGCCGTCTCAGACCGGGCTCCCTGCCTGAGCTCCCAGGACCTGTCCCAAGCTGGCCCCTGCCGCGCCTCCGCCCGCTCTGTAACCGACCAGCAGAAGGTCCGTGAGGAGAACCCCGTCTTGACCTCCGAGAGTGCCGCGTCTAGTGGGCCAGAGGCGTGTCGCCACACAGCGTTTGCCATTAGAAGGTGAGGTCAAGAGAGCGTGGATGAAAATGAGAATCACCCGCGAACACGGTCTGTAAATGACATACCCGGGTGAAAACCACTCTTCCCCCGAGATCTCCGACGCTGCCGGAGGGGCCCGGGCCGTACCAGGTGGAACCTGTCAAGAGGGCAGGCGGTGCAGCTGGGGGAGGGGAAGCCCTGCCGGTCACTCGAGCCTTCAGCTCAAGGCAGCGGTGCCTGGAGGGATGGAGGGAGGGGAGTGGCGTGCGTCCTGGCAGGCGCCGGGCAGCCGTGGTCATGGCGGGAACATTCGTGGGGTGGGCCGTCGGTGGCCCCCTGACCTGGTGGTCATAGGAGCCGACCTGAAGGATGCCTGCGGCCGTGTGAGGTCTGAAGGGCCACGGCCAGGTATCGTGGGAGTGGGAGACACCCTGGCCTCCCACACGGAGCCAGCCTTGTCAGCGTGCACCCAAAGGCACCTTTGCAGATACTCTTTCTAATGGCTTCTTCCCACAAAGCCTTGACGCCACAGATATGCCGTGTCCGTGTCCACGCTGTGGCCCTGGGCGGGCCGTGGCAACACGGAACGGTCATTGCAGCTCCCTGTCCCAGAGCCGGTGTCACCCCTTCGGGGGCAGTTCCAGGCTGCCAGGCAGGCCTGTCCTGGAAGGTGGCCTGGGAAGGAAGGGAGTCCAGGTCCTCCACCCCGGGCTTAGCGGTCACTGGGGCGAATGGCTGACGCCGAGCACAGCCAACTGAAAGGAGCCGCTGAAAACGCGGCTGGAGATTCACCAGGCAGCAGGGGCCTTCTCTGCCAGACAGCGGCTGCATGTGGAAAGGCAGGAACCTGGCTGTGTCCCCGGGGCAGAGCCGTGTCTTGGAGGAGCCAGGAGGGGCCAGGAGGCTCTCCTAGCAGTCCCGGGTGGGGTGTGTCTGCAGCCTGGAGCTCGAGGGAGAAGAGACGGCACGAAGCAGTGCCCAGCCGGACGCCATCCACTCCGATGCCTGGGGTCTTTCGTTTCTAACTGGTTCCAAGTCGGCAGGGAGGCCGCTTCTCTGCGGCTGCCCCTGGACGACGTTCCCGGTGTGTTTGCGGGAAACCAGGCCACGGCTCTCGTCCATCGGGTCCGTGCGGTGTCCGTCCCAGAGCTCCTGCTTCGACTCCTTCTGTGAAGAAGAAAGGACTGGCAGGCTCTTCCCCCCGCAGGCTCCTGCCCGCAACCCCACGGAAGTGGTTCCCGCCCGCCGTGGCAAGTTGTCTTTTAGGAGAGTCACGGACTTGATTCCCCAGCCTCTACAGGGGTTTGTCCAGTGGCGACGTAGGGTGGAAGGTTCTTCTCAACCACCAGGAAGTCTGCCGGCTCTCCCGGAAACAGCTCTTCCCGGTGTGACTCACGTTTGGTCTGGAGCACCCCCCCCCCCCCCCGCCGTTTGGAGTGGGAAGGCAGGCCGCTCAGAGAGCCATCGGAACGGAGGATTCCCACGTGACGCATTTAGAAGTTTTGTTTTGGTTTTTGCAACATGCACAAGGAAACTCTTTCCTTACCAGGTCCTGCAGTTCCCGTTGCTGGTGCTCCTGCGAAATCCTGAGCAGTTGTGCATGGGCTTTCCTCCTGGAAGGGGCGGCAGCAGGCGTCGTGTGAGACCCCTGGGCGGGAGGCGGCGGAAGGCAGCCTGGGCTGCGGCGGGCACAGTCTGGCCGAGCCCTCTCACGTTCTCTGCAGAAAGCAGTCCGCAGGCGTCTTCCACCCCTGCCCAGCTCTCCCGAGGGCGCTGCCTGCTCAGAGAGTTCAAAACGGAAATTCGAGTTTCTGGGTTTTCTCCCTGATGACAGAGGCGGCCCCGGTGAGGCAGGCAGACCTCGCCAAACACAAAGACGCTTCTCGAAAGATGCAGTGAGGAGTGAACCATGAAGTCATTGCAGCGACTTCTAGCGGATGGTGGAGCTGCCTGACGCCAGCCGAGCTTTGGTCACTGTTAACCACCCCCCCAACCCACCCACCCACGCGTGCACACACAACGTACACACGCACGTGCGCACACACACGTGCTCACCCAGCTATCAAACACCATGCTATCGTTTTAGGTGTTTTGCTCAAGCTAAATAACAGCAAGGCTTCGAGTTGAAGTTTATTCTTAAGAAGGATTCCTCTTTGGTTTATATGCATAATAAGCACATAAAAAAAGATAGTGAAAGAGACATAACTCTCTGTAAAGATGATTTCCCCATGGTGTTTATGTTAAGGAAATAAACTTCCAGTGAAATATAATTAGTTATATGTAAAGTTTGCATTTCTGTTCATGCACATTGTGCTGGGGAAGGGACCCATAACTTTTATCCTTCGAAAGGCCCATGACCTAAAAGCAAAACAAGAAAAACAAAATAAAAAACAAAAGCTCAAATCACACTGTCCCTCTGTAGAAGAGACAGACAGAGCCCAGGCAGATTTTTATAAAGTAATTCCTTCAACCTCCACTTTTATTAGCTTCTCAGGTTAAGTATGAGAATGCAAAATATGATGAATAGTAGGTTTGCATAAAAAATGGAAAAGATCTGTGTTTGTGAAGGAATGACTTTCACAAATCACATTTATCATAGTGCAGCATTAAATTATAAAGTGTATGCCTTGTGTCTGGAAACACACTCATGACATCGCTTAGAGAATTTACGTCCATATTAATAGTGGCGAGATGGATAAAATAGTCTGTGTCTTATTTTTCAAAGAGATATGTGTGGCCTTGTCAGTGGCACCACGGTGATATTTCCTTTGCTTTGCAAAGGAGAAAATCACGTGAAGAAAAATCATGCTCTCTCAGTGAAGGTAGGAGCAGAGGACCTTGGGCCCCAGGTCTCATAGGGAGACCCCTCCAGGGAGAAACGAACGTGCCTTGTACATGCGCCCAGCACTCTGGGGGGCAATCAGTTTTGTGTTTGTCCTTGATACGTGGGCTGAGAGGAGAAAAGACCCTATTTCATTTTGTCCCTTCTGAGGCCTGGCTTTGCCTTTCTTGGAGTGCGCTGCTACCTGAGGGGCAGGATTTCAGAAGCTAGTGCTGCTTGTTACTACTACTAGTAATACTACTAGTAATACTACTACTACCATTACTGCCACTGCAGCCACTGCTGCTATCACTAAAGGTCCCCTCTGTCCGTCTGCCCATAAAATGCTGGGGTGTTGGGTGTGGGGAATGGGGCGTGGCCATGCCGGCCCACGAAGAAGCCTCTGGCACAGAAGCTAGGGGGAGAGTCTGGCTCAAGTCACCCCAGGTCAAGTGGACTTAGAGCAGCGCTCAGGAGCCGACCTCGGTCGGACTGCCCCAGGGTGGCCCCCGGGGTCTGCAGCGGTGTCTGAGCATGCATTGTGCAGCAGGTACTTACTTTGCCTCTGGCCATGCGCACGTGTCTCCTTCAGGGAGTTACGTGAGACCTGGGCAGGTGGAGAGACTGGCTGCTGTTGGGAAAAGTGAGCTCTGTACGAGGTGCATTGGGAGCAGGGCCATGTGGTGAGTGAGTGTGGGAGGAGTGGCACCTTCCACCTGGTGTGACCTTCAGTGTGGCCTGACCCCTGAAGAACCCTCGGTCTTCCAGACATGCTCCGACAGCAGCTCTGAAACCGAAGAGCCCGCCACTCCTGCCGCTGACGGGCCTGTGTCGCAGAGCCTGGCTTAGGGCAGAGCAAGCTGCTCAGGTCACTGCTGTACGAGGGCACGCTCCTTCCTTGGGTCTCTTGCGGATCTTGCAGAAGCTGCTCACTTCTCTTTCTGCACCAGAATGATCGCACTGAGAGGAGACGCACCCTTTCCTGCGGACACTGGGGCGGGTTTCTCAGGGAAGGTGTTATCGGAGATGAGTCTGAAACTCGGGCGGGCGGGTGTCTGATCTGGCTGCGGAGCTGTGGAGGGAGGGGCATTCCAGGTGCAGGGGACAGCAGGAGCGAGAGTGCCGGGGCAGAGAAGGGAGAGCCGTGCGGGGAAGGGGAGGCAGTTTCAGGTGGACGGTTAAATGGGTGACAGGGACCGGCAGGAAGAAATGGAGTCGGTGGCGAGGTGGGTCCTGAACTGACCTGGAAGGGGCTGGCGCTCTCCCTCGAGTGTTTACGGCTGGGAGGAAATAGCTGTCTGGTTGGCCGCGGTGCTGTAGGCCGGCAGGTCTCGCGTTTCCAGATGACAGACTCTATACTGGACAGATTTAAAGTAAGAGTTTCTTATTTCATGGTTTGTCCACCAATGAAGGGGAATTTGCAGGCCAAAGACTTGCACGCGGCGTGCACATGATGAGACTGGTTGGCACAGGGGTGCCTCTGCACCAGGTCCACGGCTGGGGTCGGCGTGCAAGCGGAGGCCACGCGCCTTTGAACTCGGCTCCAGCTGCGGTGCTGATGCTTTGCTCCATTCAGAAAAAAAAGTATACACATCTCTCCTTGTGAGTCCTGTGATTCTTTTTTCCTAAATACTTGTTCCTGGGTCTAAAAAGGGGGATTTCAGAGACTAGTTTCTGTAATTGGAGTCCTTTGAAGGTAAGTCCTGAGCAGCGACTCCTGTGATAAAAGTTTGCAGAGCCTTCGGCGCCGGACGCTCACCAGAAGCCGCAGTGGGGCCGCTCGGGGCCGGGCTGTGCATCGGGCCCCCTAAAAAACGTCTGGAAGTGTTTCTCAAATGAGTTATCCAAGAGAAAGAGAAGTCGAAGGATGTAGCATCTCTGCTGGCTCTCATCTTTTTTAGCTATTTCACTTGGGTTCAGATTTATTTTCCACAGCACACACAAAAAATTATACCTCTTCCTCATTCATATTGCAGTAATTCCGAAAAGTCATTCACAGTGCAAATTAACACAGTCCAAAGGCTTGAAAATATTAAACTAAGCCTAAAAAAATTTCAGCAGCAGGATTCTTCTCCTTGCACCTTTTAGCTTCTCTGCCTCTCTCCTCACACCCACCAAACCCGGTCCCCGCGTCCCGGGCACCCACTGGGGGGAGCAACGAGCAGGTGCCTGCCGAGCTCACCGTCTGCGGAGGAGAACCAAGGCCCTCGAGACGCCGGAAAGGTTAGGGCTGATGCTGTGGAAGAGGAAATATGGGGCTCCTCGCAAGGCACGTGCAGGAAGGAGGTGGTCGGAGCGTCCGAGAGGCGGGTAGGACTGAGTCCTGGATGCCGCGATGTGTCCAGACGCGGGCTGGGGGCTGTGCGGAAAGGGACGAGACGGGCGTCCCAGGGAAGGCGTGCGCAGCGTCCTCAGTGCAGCAGGCGGCCGCTCAGTCAATGTCTGCTTATCAGGCACCTCGTGAGCATGCCCGGCTGCCATGCAGAAAGCCCCCCCGGCACGGAGGATGGAGCCTGGAGCCTTGGACATGGCTTCTGGTGTCCCTGCTGACATCCGCTCCCCTCTCTGCCTGGGCCTCTCCCTCCTCCCTCCTTGTGCTGTCTCTGCAGCGGTTCTGGCTGTGAACAGTTCCCTCCTTGGGGCCGGACCTCGCTCACACTCGCTCTGCTGCTCTGTGCCCTCCGCCTGGAGCAGCGTGCCCTCCCCACCCCACTCCCGTCCTCCCCTCACTCCTACCCCTGCTCTCTCTGCGGGGCTCAGTCACAGCCTTTTCTGACCAGAAGGGGGAGCCATCGTGTGCCGACCCCGCCGTGGCCCATGGCGCTGTGATGCTCGGTTTCTGCGTGGAGACTGTGTGGCCATCGAGGAGGTCTGTTGTCACACCCTGTGAGCACTCAGAGGAGCACGTGGAACTTACACAGAAGATAGTCAGACGCTGGGAGGGGGAGGGGACAGGAGAACAAGAGGAGGGACACACGGAGGGAAGAAGAGGGAGAGGGAATTGGATGCCTGTGAGAGGGCGAACCAGGCGCTGGGAATAAGGCACGAGTGAACAATAACGCCCACAAGGAGCCCACGGCCCGGCGGGGAAGAGCGATTCGGACTAAATCGTCAACCACATGGCACGAGAAACACGCGCTGGGGGAGCACACCGAGCGTCCGGACCCCCCAGGGTAGCTGCAGGTGTGGGGACCAGGTGGGCAGCAGGGGCCCACACCGCCTGGCGGGGAGCCTGCCCCAGAGGGAGTGCGGGCCCAGGGGCTGACCGGCTGCAGCCACAGGTGCCCACCAGACCCGTCTGGCTTCCTGTCGGGTCAGCCCTCTGCTTTGTGTCGGGACCCTCGGAGGGTCTGCGCTCTGACATGCCCCCGAGTCACAGAAAAGCGCCAAGGGCCGCCCTCCTCTGATTCCTGCTGTCTCCTGAGGGGGCAGGGAGGGGGCCTTGCAGCATCAGCCTTGTTCTGCTGAACTGCCGGGAGTAAGGGTTACGTCTCCCAGAGCTAGGCCAACTTCGACGGTCACTCCGAGTCTGCTGTCACAAAGAATACGGACGGACAGTCAAGTGTACACAAGCTCGTCAGACTTGGGAATTAACAAATGTCTTGTTTAAAGGGTTTACGAATTTGTAAAGCTAGTTAGAAAGTTGCCCCAAGTGCTGAGTCGCTGCTGCTTCCTGTGAGTTGTAGAAAACCGAACAGCACCATGGCCCTTCTGTGGCTCCCCGTCCCCATCCTAGTCCTGACCAACACAGTAAAGAGTTACAGATCAGCAGGCCCATTAGCTCGCAAGCCGGGTTTACGGGTGACGCGTTCTCATGGAAGAGAACAGGCCAGGCAGAGGGGTGGGGGAGGGGGTGAAGGCATAGGTTCAGGGCAGGGCAGGGGAAGGGTGGCAAGAGCCTCAGGTCCTTGGTTCCGAGGACTAACGTACAGGGTCCGGCAGAAGCAAGGCCTGCTTGAGTGTGGTTGGGAGGGCAATGGTATGGGTGTAATGATTTATAGTTTGAATTTGAACATTTCACCTAAAATGTCACATAGTATGCTTGAGTGTGGTATTGTTATGTTACAGAATTATATGCCTATGATTTTGTAGTAAGAGAATTTATCATGAACAAGGGGCATTATTTGTGCCAGACCCTGTGGTTGGCAGGACGGGGTGAAGAAGTTACCTGTGGATTGACAGGTAAAAGTGGTGCCAGCTTTCGGGGCGGGGGGGGCATGACTACCCGAACGTAGGTACGCGTGGGGGCCTCTGAGCCCGAGTCCTTACCTTGCTCCAGACCACATTTGTTCGTTTTGTTGTAAAACAGACAGGTGACGGGGCGGTCCATCAAAGTTGGGCAGTTACCCAGAGTTCTTTATGGGTGCTCTCTGTAAGCATCGGGGACTCCCTCGTAAAGGAACTGGTGACCAGAGGTAGGCAGTTAACCAAAGCTGTTTTACGGGCTGCTTCTCTGGGTACTGTGGGCCCCCCACCCTTCCCCCTTCCAGGCCTTGGGATGAAGACAGAGTTTCAAAGCTTTCTTTCCCCGCAGAGTGGAAATGATACATAGAATCTCAAGGACTCCTCTCCTCCCGTGTTAGCCTGGAGTTTCTTGTGGTGTTGGAACACCTGGCAATAGTATCGGACCAGGCTCAGGACTGCTGAGTTAGTGGGTGAGACATGTCTCCTCCTTCTCCTTACGTAGGATGGTTGACTAGCCATCCTACCTAAGTGCTAAAAGGCATTTCCTGGCAACCAGGATACTAGATGCTGGCCAGCAACAGCAGGGCAGTCTCAGAGTTCCTCCTGTGCTGTCGGCTGCCTCACCATCTCCTAGTAATCTCCTCGAGTGGTCTGCTGGGGCTGGGGGAAAAAGGGAAATTAGCTTTAGGCTGTGGGGGAAGCTTCCGTGGCGACAGAGGCTCCTGCATTGTTACCCACGATCACAGTCCGACAGGGACTCGAGAGGATTCGAATTGAAGCGAGACTGCAGCTCACCAGTGGCTTACTTTTCTGTTCATTTGATGCTTTATTGCACAGCAGCTGCTTGTGTGTTTCTTACGTGACTGTAGCTCCAATAACAGCAGCAGCATCCCAATTACTCAGGGTCTCTAAATCAGATCCGACTGTGACACCGTCCAGGAACACCTGCTAGGAACCTCGGGCTCGGCAGACACGAGATGGAAGCATTGGATGGGAGTGTGAACACGTTAGCCCCACAGTAAGCTCTCTCCCCCTCTGTTCGGGTGTCTGTCCTGTGGCCCGTGGCTGTGTGTTTCCGACATGACCGGGTGCATTAGCCTGTTTCCATGCGTGAAAACTCAAGTAGCTGGGCTGGATCCCGAACCCTCGCCTCATGAACACGCTCTCCCCACGCGCGTCTGTACTGGGCGCTGGCCAGGAGCCGAGACGGAGGGAGAAAGCTCCATCTGCCTCTTAGCACACACCGTGTCTTAATTCTTTTTCCTCCAAAATTTCCTTAATTTAAAAACTTGTGCTTTCTCGACTTTTAATATAGCGAAATTGGTTTGTAAGTGGTTCCGAAATGTTATTTTGATATTAGGCTATTTTATAGAGGCTTCAGGTTTCATTTCATTTTTAAAATAATGAGGAAAAACTCCAAGGTACATTATTGCAGTTCATTTAGTTATTTGTGTGGCTCCTCAAAGATCATTCTTTTTTTGTGGGGGTTAAATCTCTATTGATAATAATGAGATCATTCAGGGGAAGTGTCCGCTCTTTAATTAAAAAAAAAAGTTTTGTGTCTACTTTTATTCGAACGGATCATCAGTAAGTTCAGAATTCTTTAGGCAGTCCCTTAATATATGAGATCATTATTTCTGTGAGGAAAACGGAGCGTACTGGGAGACTTCTGTTATTTTACTGTGACTTATTTCTATCCAAACCTATAAAACGGACAAGTCGGAGTCAGCAATATGGGCACTCATTTTGGGTTCTTCTGTGAGTAGTGAGTTTTTCCTCCATCCCATAACTCAACTGTATAACCACAGTGCTCCTGTTGTTTTATTTACGTTTTTCTGGGCTTTAAAAAAATTTCTCTCCATTAGAAAACGAGGTCTTTAGAGCAGAGCCCGAGCTGCCCCTGACCCCTGATGTATCCTTCATGAGCCTTGCATACCGTCTGTCTGCACCACCTCAGTCGCCCTCACCAACCCCTGCTGCGATGCGCGATCATCTTCATTTTTATGTCGATGTATCAAAGCCCTTCTGTCTGGGAGAAGAGCTCGTGGGGCTGCTCAGCAGCACGTCATGGGCTGCAGCCCCAGCCCCACATACCCCTGGTCCCCGTCTCTTCTGGCCCCCCGCAGAGGATGCAGCCCACCTCCTCCCACCGGTGCTTGGGACGGGACGAGGAGCCCGAGTCCAGGGCAGAGATGAGGTAGCGCCTGCCGCATGGGGAGCAGACCACGGGCCAGAGGCGGATTGAGGAGAGTAGCTCACGTCTGCTATTCACGTGGGTCTCTGTTTGTCCGCCCTCCTGGGCCAGGCACGGCTCTGTGCTGGCAGTTTCTTCCTGGGGATCTCTGGTGCTCACACTGGCAGTGGCGAAGAAAGAAAATGAAGGTTTGGGGGATGAGGTTGTTTTCAGAGTTGCTTGATGAGGATGGCGTGGACGCTTGTGTCTGTTGTGAACCCGGAGTTAAGACGTAGGGGCGGTGATGGCTCCAGAACCAGCGTTTCTCTTTTCAGGTTGCTGCCCTGGCGTCGGCAGCTTTCCGAGGCACAGCTGGGCTTTCATGCGCGGGGCTGTGCTCATCAGAGCTCACCCGGCTCTCCGCACCGTGTTTCCTACCGTGCTGCCAGGCCCGCTCCTCCCAAGAGCTCACTGACCAAACAAATCCGCCGTCTGAAACCGTGCACTCTTCTGAGTCAGGCCAGCGCTCCCTTTTGCTACTGTCAGTGGCGGTCAGCTGTTGCCACCACAATGCACAGCACCCAGAAACTCGGCAGCTTTGCATTCAGAAGCATTTATTTCTGAACATGTGATTGCAGGTCACGTGGGTTCCCTTGATCTGGTTTAGGCCCAGGTCGTCCCCGCCCACCTCGGCCCCGCCCAGCCTGCGGGTCAGGCCCAGCTCCGCCCCGTTCCTCAGAGCCAGCAGACTGGTCAGAGCGAGGTCTTCTCAGAGCAGCAGCAGAAGCACAAAAGACTAAAAAAGCCAACTAGGCAAGTTCGCCCCGGGCTCTGCTCGTTTCGTGTCCAGTGGCATCCTGTAGGCCAAACCTAGTCCCACGGCCAAGCCCAAGTGAATATTTGTGGAAAGATAATGTAAACCATCACGTCATCGTGGGGCCTGACCACGTAAGGTGAATCCCGCGCCAGACTCCTCGTCCCCCTCTCGCCGCCTCTGCTGGGACATAACCCTGCGCGTGTTGTAGAGTTTTAACCGCTTGCGGTGTGACCGCAGTGCTCGGGGGCGGCTTGAGAACTCACGCGTCAGAGAGCATGATCGGCTCTTAATGCAGCGGGAGCAGCGGGTGGGACCCTGGCCGGGGACCTTCGCAGCAGTGGGATGGCACCAGCCGGGCTTCCCTTCGAAAATCTGGGGAGGCCGGTCCTACCCTCAGCTCAGACACCGTTCTCTTCTGCCCGACCCGAGGGTGCTGTTTGCGCATGTGCGAGGGAAAGGCCTCTGGGGGTCGCCCGGGGCGGCGCTGCCCAGCAGAGCTCTCTGCGGCTGGAAGTGCTCTGTGTCTGCGCTGCCCGCAGCAGCAGCCCCTTCGAGTGTGCCTAGTGCGCCGGGGGAGCTTCATTTTATGTAATTTATTGTAGTTTAGATGTATATTGAAAGAGCCAGATGTAGCTACTCACTAGACATTAGACAATTAGGCAATCCAGATCTAGTTGACCCCTTCTTGGTTCTGATTAGATATTTCTTGAATGAATGAATGAATGAATGAGGGAGAAAGAAATGACCTCCACCGAAGGTCACACAAAAAACTCGTGGGAAAGCCAAAGTAAGGCCCACAGACACGGATGGGCTGGCCCGGACCCTTCCCCGACAGCGCGCCCACCGCCTCCTCCAGGCCTCTACCTGTTGGCCTGAGCTTGGCCTTATTTCTGCACTTGGAACCTCCTAGCAGTATCTGAACCTCTCATGGTCAAATAGGTCGGAAGAAAAAAAAGAACAGGAAAACAAAACTACTTTTCTCTCTTTAGTAATTTGAAGAGTGAGCATTAAGAACTGAATCAAACATCAAATAATTTTTACACAGTAGAAATAATATACACTTTCCATCCAAATTAAAACACACGCTCCCAGCAATTTAATTATGCAAATGTAATCCAAGCAGCAGCGAAACAGTGTTAAAGGGGAAAAAATGAAGATGGATAAGCTAAAATTTTCGGTGACATTTTCCTTTTTAATTTCCTCTTGTGGTTAATATTATGCTGATTTTCATGCAGTGCCTAGGTGGCCACTGTATTTCTTTGTGATACGCGCCTTCACGAATTTATGCAAATAATATTAATCACTGTTGAGCCGTCCGCCAGCCCTGCTGCCCGCACCTGCTCGGCGGCAGGGCCGGACCGGCCTTTCGCGGTGACTGGGATGAAGCGCCCGGAAGCAAAGTCGGGTGCACAGACAGGGCGGCCCCCCTCCCGCTGCATTCTGCAGCACTGTGATTCCCACCTGCGTTCTAGGGGGGCCCCCCTCTGAGAAAATGGAAGCGTGCCTGTCCGTTGGTTGTCTTGCCCCCGCCTCACCAGAGGCGCCCGTTCCCTGGGCCCCGTCCAGCCAGGAGCCCCGTCTGAGGTGGGCCCTTCAGAAGCAAGAGCCTGAGATGAGGGTTTGGGTGCAAGCACGTTGAGGGGGTGGCAGGTATGGGACCCAGGAGGAGGGAAAGCCAAGATGGACTCCCGGGTAGAGTCCTGTGGAGGGCCCCTGGCTTTGTCCTGACGCCACAGGGGACACTGGAGGTGAGTTACGCCTCGCAGTCTGTCCCCACTCGAGACCAGGGACTGGGCTCTCTCACGCAGCACTGCAGTCACCATCGGCAAGAGCCCTTTGTGGGTCATCAGTCCCCAGGTCCCCACAGCCCTGGGAGCGCAGGTGGAGTGGCTGGGTGGCTCAGAGCAGCCTGTCACAAGCGCTGGTGCACGCCTGCAGGGGGACGCACAGGCCTGGGGACAAGGCCCCGGGGATTGGGCAGAGCTGTGGTGTGTCCACCAGCACCTCACCAGGGCCCTGCCCACAGCCAGCACCCACCTTCCTGGAAGCCTGCTCTTCCTCTAGCGCGCACAGCGTCAGTTCCCTGGTGCCTCCCTGAGCTGCCTGACAGCATCCTGGTACCTTACGCCCAGGCAACTGGGATCTTCCCCCTAATGAACGGTCTTTACTCCAATCAGCTCGCATTGGCATTTCAGCCGCGGTCTTCCAAGTTTTAAACAGATGGTGAGCAGTGGAGGGAGTCTGGAGCGAGGCCAGCGAGGAAGGTATGCAGATCAAGGGAGCTACTCACAGGCAAGGCCAGCTGATAGCGAACCCGGATGACCCAGAAGTCAAGGCTTGGTGGTTTGTCTGCAGCATCCGGGAATTGCCTTCCGAAGCCTGGGAGTGCAGCCCGATTCCAGCCTGATCGCAGCCAGGCCGGTCAGGGCTGGAACTCCGAGCAGCAGTTGCATCAGCAGCCCCAGGCCCGCGTCCCACACCGTCGGGGGCAGGACATGGAGTTCTGGTTGCCAGGCACCCAGATGTTGAGGCACTTACCTCCTGCTGGAGAAGAACCGGAGCCCCAAACACACTCTCCCTTCTTATTTACCTCCTCCTTTTCAAAGAAGGTGCTCCTCTGAAAGGCTCTCTCTGCACGGCAGAAAATGCTGTTTTTGAGGGTGAACGTAAAAGCTCTCTTGGCAAAGAAATTGCTTTGTTCCATTTGCAAACCTCTCTGCCTTCGAGGGAAGAGAGGGTGGGGGCCCCGGGAGCTGGGCGAGCTCTCACCAACTTTCCCTCTGGTGTTCAGAGGGAGGCTGCACAGAAGGGCCCACAGCCCCCCCCCCGCCCCCACCCCCCCCCAGGCTCTCCAGGCCCCTAATCACAGAGCTTCAAGGGCTGCATATCCAGAGCTGCCTGAGATTCTGGGGTTTTTACTAGGAGGGCCCCCCGCCACCCGCCCCCACCGCAAAGGGCAAAGCCTGGAGCCCATACATTTTCTTACAAGCTTTCAACTTCGTGTGGAGGGCCCTTAGCTGCACGTTACTTTCCTACAGCCATCATGGATTATTTTCTTCTGCAGTTTTCCTCCAGAGGTGGGTTCCTCACTGCGGTGGTTTTCCTGCCAGCGGGGCTGGGGTCCTCCCGGACGTGTCTGAGGCTGGGACTGAGCACGTTGCTGCGGGGTGGTCAACTCACGCTGGTGCGCCCCCTCGCCGCCCTCCCCTGGCCTGGTCTCCGGGAAGAGCCCCGGGCGGAGGGCGGACCAGCGCTCCTCAAGGCCAGGACCGTGTAGGCAGTCAGCTGACAGAGTGGTTCCTTCTTCCCTCCCTCCCTCCATATGCCTCTCTCTCTGCCCCTCTCTCTCTCCCCCCCCCCTGTTCTGTAGAACAGGTCAAAGTTTTTCCTATTTTCAGGTTGAGTATTTCTTTATAAGAATGTAGAGCATTTTTTTTTCTGGGTTACCTCATGTTGAGGTGTTTCTTTCCCTTTTTTTTTTTTGTATATTCACTTAGAGCCTGGGATGGGCACTTGTTAAATATCTAAAATAAGAAATCATTTCAGATGAGAATGTTGGTGATATTCAAAGACCAAGTACATCTTTTCTTTCTGTCCCCAGGTGTCTGACATCCAGGTCCCTTATGTTCCTTAGGCCTCAGGGACACGCTGGGTTTGTCATTACCCATTTCGGTGGCCCAGGTTAGCATGATGCGTGGTATTCTTCAACAAAATAGTTCTCTGCTTACACACACATCACAGGCCACAGTTTTCTTAGATCTTGTGCCATTAGTCACTGTGACTTTTTTGCAAGAGGGAAAAGGTCTTTCATTTTATTTTACTAATTATTGCGTTTTTTAGACTATTCCCAAGAAACAGAAGCCAGCTACCACCAAGATACATTTTAATAATTTCCATCCCATTAAACTGAATGATCCTATGAAGATGAAGATGTTCTTACCTGACTAGGAATTTATTTTAAACAAATGAAAATAGAAATTGATGGGTGTTCGAAGTCGCTCCTGACTTTTCCGTCATGCGTTGCTAAGTCCCGGGTCATGAAATGTGATTCTTCCCTCCCAGGTCGTCCTACTCAGAAGCAGACCAGCATCAGACAACCTGGGCTGGGGTCCTGACTCGGATGGAGCTCATTTAAAGCCCCATTCTTACCGAGTGCACTTACTACTGTGGTTTCAGGATGTAATTATCCATTGGGCCCGTCTGGCAGAGAACCCCAGGTTAAGGAGGGGCTCTTCAGCCACCTCTACAAACAGCTTTCAGAGGTCGGCGCGGAGCTGTCCCGCCCGGTTTCCTTTCTCTCACCTGTCCAGGGGCAGTTCTGTGTGACTCTCAGTTCACCATCGTCGGCTGTTCTCTGTCCCCGCCCCCGGCCTCTGTGCACTCCCACCCGGCGGCTGTGCCCTGTGCCCGGGACACGGGCCGCCATGTTGACTGTCCCTTCCCTTCCAGCCGTGACTTTCAGGGTCTCGTTCCGTTTGTCCTTCCCGCTCTGAGTCTTCCTTATCTCTCCTTCCGATGCTGTTCCGATTTCTTAAGTTCGTTTGTTTATATCCAAGGACATGCTTATCGATTTTAGCGAGTGGGGGCGGAGACACATTGGTCTGAGACAGAAACACCCATCGGGTGCCCCCCGTCTGTGCCCTGAGCAGGGACGGAACCCGCAGCCCAGGCCTGCGCCCTGACCAAGAATCGAAAGGTAGACGGCACTGCAGCCCACTGAGCCACACGGCCAGGGCAGGTGCACCAGTTTTTTTAAATGTATCTCTCTCTGCGTATGTATTTACTTTTACTGATACAGTTTCATGGCCTAAAAACAGAAAAGTAGTCTATAAAAAAACCTCTGAAGTCGTCACAGAGGTCCAGAAATTGAGAGGAGAAGGGCTATCCGGGGGGCTCCCTCCCTCTGCAGCCACGGCGTGGGGTGCCCCCAGGGTAAGACAGGGAGACCACAAGCAGCCAGTCGAGCTCGGGAGACCCGCCAGGCCTCCCTCCGAGAGTGGGTGGGGCGGCCTCTCAACCCAGCTCCGGAACGTGATCCTCACGAGGGTTTTAGCGAAGGTTGAGCCCTCTCCGATTTGCAAGCCCATTCACACACCTCTTCCCGTCACCATGGCAACACATTTCCCCTAATAAACGACTAGAGGGGAAGAAGCAATTCTGCAGATGTGACCTTCTCCTACTCTTCGTTTTGTCTGCGTGCATGGGTTTCTTTCTTTTTCCACAGTGGTCCTAATCTCTGAACTTTCATTCTCCTCTCAAGATCTAAGCATCGTAGGACCTGCCATTAAAATAGGAAAGCCAGGCCCGGAAGCTTTAATCACTTGGCACGAAGCATCTCCCCTGGATCAGTGGTTCCCAAGCGCCAGTCCACGGCCCAGCTGCCGTGGGGGCCGCGAGGCCTCGGTCCAGACAAGCGGGACCAGAATCTCGAATGGCGGTGCCCAGGAATCTGAATCCTTGCACACGTGCGCCACCCCCCGCCCCCGGACTCCAAGGTGCTGCCAGGTTGCCGATCGTGGCTGATTGTATGCAGCACCCATCCCGGGTCGCCGGCACCCCACCCCTGTCTGTCTGTCCTGCTAGGCCAGTGGATCAGAGCAGCTCAGTTCAAGCCTTGCCCGTATCACCGAAGGGAACTGCAGGCACCGTCTTAGATGAAGAAAAACGAAGAGCATCACAAGGCGGCACTACTCTTAGCCACCCTTGGGTGAGATAGGAGAGACTGGGCGTTCTAGAAAGTACCAGGCACCCAGGCGGAGAAAGAGCAGTGCAGGCCGAGGTGGGTGTGAGACACCCGTGAGCTCCGCTCTTCTCCCAGCGGGCGCCCAGCGCCGGTCCTCAAATCCGATCACGCGTCCAGCTTCTCGACACCGAGTTTTTCGTGATTCCCCGCCCTGCAAATGCAGGCCGGCCGAGGCTGCGTGCACCCTCGGGTCAGGCCGTTGTAACGTGAGCTTCCGTGGGTCTCCCCGGCTGTCCTTCTGCAGTTTGAAATTACCCGGGTGACACCTGCCTGCGTGCTCCGATTCCAGGACAGGAGCCGGGGCATCTCCAGAGGCCCTCACAGTGTGTTCCGACTCTGAACAGTCAGGGGTGGCACCTTCCGGAAAGATGCTTTCTCGTGCTGTCTGGACTTGCCGTAGCCACGCCGTTATCCAGAGGGGGTTGTCATTCTGTTCTCAGTGCACAGCGCTTTGCTTGGAG
The DNA here is from genome assembly GCF_019186645.2 of Phyllostomus hastatus. Taxonomy (NCBI): domain Eukaryota; kingdom Metazoa; phylum Chordata; class Mammalia; order Chiroptera; family Phyllostomidae; genus Phyllostomus; species Phyllostomus hastatus. Next base: position 9,211,859 of record NW_025334009.1, read on the forward strand.
AAAAGATCTGGTTCAGAAATTCTCGATGAGGCGACCGGAAAGCATTTTTAAAGATGGGTGGAAGCTGCTTTAGAGGTTGGTCCCAACCTCGGTAAAGGGGGGCGCGGATCTGGTGCTGCTCTCGTCTTGCCTGGCACCCCCCCAGCCTCTCAGAGCGGCACAGCGCAGGCTCGGTCCGCGAGCTGCTGAGGCTTCTCGTGGAGGAGAAGATGGGAAGCTCTGAAAACTGGCCTTTCGTAGCCCTGGGTGTCCTTTACCGTGGCGAAATCGAGTTGGTTCTTGCTTGGACTTGACTATTTTGTAGGATTTTTTCTAAAATCATTTGAGTGTGTGTTTGGAATGCACAGAGGCTGACAGGGCCCCCAGATCTGCTTTTGTAATTGGTGCTTTGGGAGTTGATCAGCTTTGAAATGGAAATGCAGGCCTGCTGGTTTCTGTTTTATGTTTTTCCCCTGGGCTGCAAGCTCCCTGCTCCCCGAAGGAATCGGCCTCACCCCCGCAGGCAGGCCATGCGGTGGTCAGGGTCACACTTCCAATGGGCGGCGGAGACTCGTGGACTTTTTTATGGTCTGACATCCCAAGGTCGTACTTCCTTATGAACTTGTACTGCTGCAATGCACACAGTTTCACCTTCTGTTTCACTTAAAATCTATTTATTTTAGCTTATAGAAAACTTGGAAGGGCATGTCAGGGGAAAGCAAAATTATGCCGTACTCCCAGATAAATCATTGTCTGTAATTTTTCTGTATTTCCTGCCAACCATACATGCACCCACTCCACATTAACAGTTATTGATCACTTGCTGTTTGCATAGCACTAAGGAAGAATCGAAGTTATTGACAGTCAGTCAAATACAGATTAATTGAATTATTAGGGAAATTTCACTGAATCCAAATGAGTAAAAAAGTGCTAAGAAATTTGTCTCAAACAACTGCAGAGACTGTGAGGTCGGCGAAGGTGTTGGGAGTGCTGGGGGAGGTGGGTCGTCGAGGAAAAGTTCATTTTTACCTTGAGTCTGTAAAATGGTTCATAAGATGTGTCAGTGACTGTAGAAGGAGGAGAAACCGAGGAGTCCTAGATGACACTTCCGGTCCCCTGGGGTTGAAGACGTGGACAGAAGACAAGGAGCACAGGTTTAAACTTAGGTTGACATTTTAGGTAGATTTTTTGTGTGTGTGTATTTACCTTTTCTTGAAGGATCTAAAGGCAGGCGTGGAATTAATATTAAGCAGTCAGGACTTATTCTATAATCTCGAGCGTTATTATCCTAAGAACACTCCGTTTTCTGTCAGTGATTGCAGTGAAGTAGCTTTCGAGAATGCTGGGGTGCTTGCCCCGTTTGAATCGTCCCTCCCAGGGGTTCCTTCTGTCGATGGGGCCCTCATGGGCATCCCTGCCAGGCCCACAGGGGCTGCCTGTCCCCCGGTTGGCAGCCTCGCCTGGCGCAGCCCAGGCTAACTGGATCTCTTACCCCAGCGGGGCAGGGCTCACAGATCCCCATTGTCTGGGGGCAGTGCCCTGCTTTCCCCCTTATGGCCTCTGTGCCCGGAAGGGCCCGCTAGGGAGTCTGACAGCAGCCTGAGAGTGGGGACCTGAGGCCGCTGCATGTTGTTGTGGAGGGTGGGGGAGTGGTGATGCGCAGACCCTGTAGTCTTTGGGAAACCGCAACGGCACATGCCACGCTGCCGGTCTCAGGGGAGTAGTCCCTAGAGAGACTGGCAGAGGGGACTGCGCCTCCTGGCCTCCCTCTGGCCCCCTCACCTCGTTCCCCTCCGACCTCTGTAGCCACTGTGCGCCTCACAGCATTCTGGGTGAAAGCCTCCACGCCAGACTGTTCCCGCGGGCTCAGCCCTGCTGCCTGGAAGTAGTGAAAAGACCCAAGTGAAATTGTGGGCGTGGAAGGTCTTTGAAGCAACTGTGCTGGAGGCAAAGGGTTCTTGGGAGTTTTGGATGACTCAGGAGGGAACAGGCACCTCGATGAGGTGCGTGCTGCGCGCAGCCTCCTTGCTTGCTGGTGCGAGGCCGTGTCCCGAGCCCTTCGTCCTGGGAGGGCTGGAGGAACAGGAGGAGAGGAGAGTTAGCCCTAACCTCTCAGTGGTGTTGCCCACGGGCACTGCCCAGGTAAGCGCTGCCCGAGGAAGTCAGGGAGAGTGTGAGCAGTGGCCCGCCCTGGCCAGTGGCCACAGGTGCTCCGAACGTCAGAGAAGACGCATAAAAAGAAGCCAGTACGGGGTCAGTGTCCTTGGGAAAGCAAAACCAGTGTCCTGCTGCTCGGGGGAGGAGGTGAGCTGGTGGTCGTCGGTCAAGGGGGACCAGGAGGAGCGAGGCTCGTGGGGATGAGAGTCGGGCAGCGCGTCCTCGGGGTGGCCGGTCCTCATCGCCCTGGCACTGACTCCCGTGCGTCCACAGAGCTCGACGGCGGGGCCATGTGGTCCGTGATAGGACCCAGCTCTCAGCCTCAGGGAGAGACCATGTACCTGTCCAGAGCGGAACTACCAGGCCTGCGGAGGTGAAGCCGATCAGTGCGATATTGATCTGAAACAGCTTCGTGCTCGTACAGGCTGGGGAACTGTAATTCGGGTGCCTGTGCCTTAATAATCCTGCGTGTTTCTGTATTTTTATTCCTATCGCAGTGCCCTTGGCCAAACCCAGTATGCTCTTCCAATAATTGAATGCCCTTTCTCCTGAAGAGCTTTCTTGTTCCTTCACGTGACTTAAAACCCGGAGATACATAAACAAAGGACGGTGCTTATCACTACATTGCGTTAGTGAAGGCTGGGAAACAATCTAAAAGCTCGTCAGGCAGGGACCTGTTATGTAAATACTGGCCCATCTGTGTAATGGAATACAATTTAGTTCTTTAAATAATGAGGTAGGACTAAATATACGGATAGGAAAAGATGTGATGGTATCAGGATGCATAGCTGTATTTATTACAGTAAGACCGCACTTTTATAAATATTACGTAACACATGGCTAAGTTTAGGAAAGAATATATTACAAATAGGCATCAAACCATTAATATTGTACCGCTCTAGTGGTGAAAGTTCTAGAGAGGAAGTTTTATTTTCTACTCTATATATGTATTGATCTGTAGCATTTGGGGTTTTTATGATAAGTATGCTTTTTTTTTGGAATTCAGATTTCTTTAAACACCCAAGGAAAGAAAAAAAAAATCACCAGAAGCACCAGATACTATAATTTCCCCAAACTGAATCATGACTGCTTTCCAGATTGAGCCAAAGTGTTTAGAAAACTGGAAAAAAAAAACCCACAAAACAGGAGATTTCTAAGTAGCCCAAGTAGCCAATTGATGTTCCTTGTGATCCTCTGTGCGAGAATTTGAATCACCGATACAGGCAGCAACTCAGGAGGATCTCAGAGGCTCCGCGTTCAGGGAAAGAAGCCGGTCTGGGAGGGTTCATGCAGCAGGATTCCCATCACCCGACAGGCTCAGCATCACAAAGCTATAGGGACGCAGAGGCGGTGCTGACCGGGGTTTGGGGACAGGCGAGGGGTGTGTGTGAGGCAATCATCCTGTATCCTGACTGTGGCAGTGGTGAGCATGCTGTTAACATGCTGACATTGTTAGAACGATACACAGAAAAGTCTATTTTACTATCAATTAATTTTAAAAAACAATAAAGGATGGGGAGCCACGGGAGGCTGTCTGTCCATCGCCCGTAGGCTCACGGCTGTGCTCTACGCCAGGCATCCACCCCTCTGCCAGGCTCCTCCCCCTCGGCCGAGCCCCACAGCCTGCCTCTCCCCCGCCCTCTGCCCGGGGCATCAGCGCCTCCGCCCACGATCCATCAGGGACAGTCCAGTTTCTATTGGAGCAAATCCCACGCCAGGAAGCTCAGCACCTTCCAAGGCTTTGTACCGGATTACGTACGTGCCCTCCGCGTGGCCTCCTCCCTGTGACTTCCTCCCGTGGAATCTCCGTTTGCTCGCTGGCATCCCGCACAGTGGATCTGGCCGCCAGTCTGTAATGCAGCTCCAGAAGCCTCCGCGCACTGCGGCCCCACCTCTGCTCTCGCGGCGCCCCCACTTCTTGAAACGGTTCCTTTGCTGACGCTGTTGGTCAATGGCACCGATGGTCACGTGGCACCGATGGTCACGTGGCCGTCTCTGGAAGATACACCGCTCTGTGCACTTGAAGTTGCAGCCACCTTTTCAAACACACTGCTGCGAAGCCTTACGGCCCCATCAAGTGCGGGAGGAGTAAGTTCTCCGACTGTCACCGCAGAATTCCCCACGTACCCTCTTCAGCCCCACCTTTCCAGGGCAACTGTCGCACACTTGCCCAGATCACTCCGCATCCTGCGGCTGTCTGACGTCTGGCACATCCGCCGTCCTTCCTGGGCTCGGGCTCAGACGCGCCGGGTCTGCATCTTGGTCAGTAGGTTCGAGACTGGGGGCAGGGAGACGGCTGACCCTCACTTCCGCCCCATCCCCGCTGACTCACCGGGCGGGCCTGTCCCACTGGAAACGCCAACGTGCTCCTCTCTGAGCAGCTTCCTCGTGCGCTCCAAATGTTGTCATCCTCTGGACGTGCCTGCTAATTGCACGCCTGGGTGCCAGGTTAGGTGGCTGGGGCAGGCTGGCGCCGCTTAAGTACAAGTTATCATGCTAATTAGCACCGTGGCGTCCTCAGGCGGGCTGGGCACCCCGGGGCCTCCCCTGGCACCTCCCCTGGCACCTCGTAGGTGTGTCGTTATTGTGAAATCACTACACATCTGGATGTCTTGTTTCCATAATCGCTGCACTTGAAAGGTGACTGCTGCCCTGTCTGAGAATGAAAAGGGGTCAATTATGTTAATAATCAGGGATCCGAAAGCGGCTTCTGACTTGGTGGGTTGCGAAGGGCGCGGGCTCCGGAAACTGCGAGAAAGGCAGGCGGCCAGGGACCTGGTGCAGGGCGAGAACGGGGGGACGTAAAAGGCGGCAGAGGTTCTAGAGAGAGGAGCGAGGAAAGTATGGGCGGGAAAAGCAGGTGACAAATGGTCGCGGAGGCAATTTGTTGGCGTGATTAAAAAACGCAGTTGATATAATGAGGTAGATTCAATAGGCCAGGGGTTTGGTGTGATTTGCTTCTTAACAGTGAGTCCTATGGACTCTGTCCAGCCCCCACGTTCTAACAGGGCTGCTCTCGGGGTAAGGGGGGCTGGCTTCAGGTTGGTGGTCCCTCTGCCTGCCACTCTGGCTAAGGGTGCTCCTGTCCTCTGTGTTCTCGCCGCGCCCTCCCAAAGCACTGGACCCCGTCACAGAGGGCCATTTGTAAGGACCCTGACACAGGAAAACTGGTCCATCGGCACCAGCCCCGATGAGGTGACTCAGGGAGAGGGAAAAGAAGAAACTTCATTAAAAACAGCTTCCAACTTTCATAACACAGACTTTGCGCCTGACCACTAAAATACAAATTTCTTGTGAGCTCTTTCTTCTGTTTCAAAATCTCAAACTTGTGCCCTAGTGACTATAGCTTCCTTTGCCCTAAGTCAGCCATTGACCTCATATGTACAAAATGTATACATGTGGATAAATAATACATGTTTAGTTAACTGACAACAGAGGAGGTAGCGTACACTAGATTACGTTATGCATTATATATTATGTGTGTATGTTTTATTTATTTAACTCTGTTAGCAGAGGAGGTAGCATTCACTATTATTCTGCTACGTGTATTCTTGGCTATCTACAAGCATATAAATGTAACTTTAACTTAAGATTATTACATTTCAACAAATGTAGGGTAATTTAGTTGAAGAGGAGAATTGGGAATTGTAGGAGGCAGGCTTTTCAATCACAGATTCTAAATTGTGCCTCGGTTAATAATGAAATTCTTGCAGGAATTAGCTGCAAACTTGTATTTAAAAATCGAATTTGAAGAGTTGTCCGTATTGATTTGTGAGGTGCGATGGTGCCTCCCGTGACCAGAATGCTGAGAGCTCACCGCTGCCTGCAGAGGGGAGGGGAGCGAGCGGAGCAGGCTGCTCTCGGCAGGGGCCGGAGGGGTGCTGGGCGCGGAGGCCCAGCCGCCGTGAACAGTGACTTGTACCAGCGTCTGATGAAGACCTGGTTTCATTGTATCGCACGTATAAATGCATTACTTTATGTATCTCTATAGATAAATACATGCACGGGAACATACAGTGGGGGGCAAAAGTAGGCTTACAGTTGTGTGGAAAATGGTACAATAATTTAATAATAATAATACAAGAATAAACTGTTTTTGCACTTATGACTGTAAACCTTCTTTTGCTCACCCCTCTACAAATATATATTTTGTATATGTATGTGTGTATATATGTGCCTATCTCTATCTATCTCTATTTTATATACAAAATAAAACCCATTCTTTCATTAAAAACACCTTCTTTAGTGATAGGACCTTCTTCCATGCAATTTCAGGGTCTCGAAACCATTTTCCACCAAGTCAGTAAAAAGTTCTAGTTTACCCAATGGGTAAGTAGTTACACTGAAAGTATCTGCTTTACTTAATAACATAAAATCTGATCTTTTAATACCTAATTGGAGTTTAAGTCTTATCCTCGAAGAAGCCGATGACTGATCTAAGTGTAAATGCTGTTTTGAGAAGTCGCTCCTGTCAATCGCTAGAATTCCTCCCACTCCCCGGCCGCCCCGCCCCCGGGCTTCTTCCAGACGTCGACCTTCTCCCGAGACCACGCTGACCTTGTCACTTTTCGGAAGGAGCTCGCCTTGGGGATGTCGAGGAGAATGCTGCCGCCATTCCCATCCTGCAGGCTCTAGGGACTGAGTGCGCAGTACCACACCGTACGTTTATGAAAAGCGTATCATTGAAACCATCAGAAACGTGTAGGTTCCGCGCTGAAGAAATGAGGGAGGTCCTCACCCTCCTAACGAGCCCCGCAGGCCCTCCCCTCTGTCCCTGCCAGGCAGGGCGCCCTCACTTGGCTGGCAGCTTCCTCCTCGGCAAGGACAAGGGCGCGCTGTGTTGGTGCAGGACGCCCTCCTCCCGAGAGTGAAACGTGCACAGTTAGCCTTGAGGTGCCGGCTGGAAAACAAGGAAACCGCAAGGGACGCCCCTAAGATCAGCGTCAGCCAGGTGAAGGGGGGGGGGCTGCCCTGGCGTGGCCCTTGAAGAAGCAGAGAGGAAGGCGCTGGCCGTGGAGGCTGGGTGGACAGGGTGCCCTTCCCTGCAGACCTTGGCCCCTGCTTCTGCCGTTTCCCCTGTGCTCTTCCAGCGGGGCGGGGGGGGGGGGGTGGAGCCTCCCTCCCAGACCCGCTGCCAGGCCTGCTGTCCCCATAGCTCCCCACATGGTGAGCACCGCTCCCCGAATTGGCTGGAGTGGACCTTGCGTATCTCATGCTCCCACTTCCTTTTCTCTGACTCTTGAGTTCTCGTTCCCCTCCCCCCCCCGCCACATGAAGGTGGGGATCTTATATTCCATGCCTTTGTGTACTCCTCTGCACAGAGCAGACACTCAGCGAATGCCCTAAATTTGTTAAAAAAAAATCTCGTAAATACAGCAGGTACTCACCAGTTGGCCCCCCCCACCTCAGTTTACCTTTCTCACTGCAGAGACTTGATTAATGGCTGCTGGACAGTAGTGGCATGGTGACACTAACTAGATGTCTCCTCCCCAGGGGCCACGCCCGTGTGTCCTTTGTGTCCCCTTGCGTCCCTGGCACAGGATGGGCACATCGGAGGTTCTCAGGATCTGCCGGCTGAGTTGAAAGAAGGAGAAGGGGCTGCCTTCTCGATGTGCAGGCCCCAGCTGAGGTAGCTGCAGCCGCACCGCCCCGGAGCCTAGGCTGGCCTGGCTCCCTGCTGGGCCGCCCTGCAGTGGCCCCTGCGGTCACCATTGTCGGTCACCGTTCCTCAGAGCAAAGGAACCGAGATGCTGCTGCATCCAGGACCAGGTCAAGATAACCCTTCCCCATTCAAGTGCCCAAGGATGTAACAAACCCCCACCTCCCACAAGAGAGGGGAAACACTTCCAATCTTTTTTTCCTATTTTTTTAAAGTCTCTCTATCCCTTGGTCCTCTTGATTGCAAGTTATTTGGCTTGTTCCTTCCTGTTGACTCAGTAAAAATGCTGCCCCCCACCCTATTACAACCCACCCCCCCACCGGACCTTCCTTTTACCTCACCCGCAAGTGCCCCCCTTTCTTTGTCTTAGAGCTGAACGTAGAGTTTCTCTCTTTACACAGGTGTGCGTGCCCTCTGCTTTGGGGGCTGTCGTTCTTCAGCTGGGGCTAGGAGTGAATGTTCCTCTTCTCCCTCTGCACTGTCCACTTGCACACAGAGAGCCCTTTTCTCTGTGTGTGTGTGTGTGTGTGTGCGCGCCTGTTTTTCACGGGCACCAATGATTCTGTACAATTGATCGTGTTCTTTTAGCTTGTTTTTCATCTCATGCTGTACTTCTACACTCCACTCACGTTACACACAGTTCTCGGCATCTAGAACACAGGCCCAGGAAGGGGCTTGCTGGGCCCCAGGCAGGGGCATACGGACTCTTGCAGGGAGGGCCGCCAGGTGGTGGGACAGGGTGGCTGCCCCCTAGCCCCAGCTGAACCCCGCCCCCCCCCTCCGCAGAGGCCCTTGGAGGTTCTTGCTTCTGTGCATCCCTGTCAGCATTCGGTGTCACCCGCCGTCCTGTTCGCCAGTATTCACGTGCTTGCCGTCTGTCGTCTCTCAGTGCAAGTCCGATCTGCCTTTCTCTGCAAACAGGCGCTTCTTCCAGTCATGTACCCTCCGCCCATGCCTCTGCCGGCGGCCCCGGCTTGGTCTGGTTGGCTTGCAGGCATGGCTTGTATCTGTATCTAGGCCTACGGGTGGCGAATATCCCCCCCGCCCCACGCCTGTCGCGGTGGTTGACGTTGCCCAGGGTGGGCTTCACTGCCCAGAACAGGGTCCCCTGTGGGCCTTCGGTTTGCAGCGTGGGAGCCTCGCATTAGAAGTCTTTCCCCGATTCCCAGGCACCAAGATAAGCTCCTCCGATGTGGCCTTTCACCCTAATTTTAGAATGCCATCCCTGTAGATCTTCGCTGCACATTCATTTACTTCTGTTTCCTTTGAATTTGGGTGAAACAAACATCTTGAGTATGGTTGTGATATGTTTGCCATGTAGTCCAGCAGGCAGTACGTGCCGAGCGTTGGGTAGTTCGGCTGCAAGTAAGCTTCCATCTTTTTTGTTTCCTTCTCACCCATCGGTTCTCAAGCTTTCGGGCTCATGGGAATCACCTGGGAGCTTTATGGAGCTGCGCGTTCTTGGTCCCCGCCCAGGATTCTGGTTCCTTAGGTCTGGGGTGGAGCTCTGGCATCTACTCTTCATCCAGTTCTTGGTGATTCTTTCTTCCTTCCTTTTTTTAAAAAAAAAATCCTCACCCGAGAACATGCTAATTGATTTTAGAGTTGGAGGGAGAGAGAAACATCAATCCATCACCTCTTGTACGTGCCCTGACTAGAGACCTCTCATACGTGGCCCCACCAGGGAGCGAACCCACAACCCTTCCGTTCACGGGACAACCACCAAGTGAGCCACACTGGCCAGGGCCAGCGTTAGGTGATTCTGATACAGGTGGTTTATAGCAGGTACTTTGAGAGGTACTATCTTAGAGAGGGTCCGTTAGTAGCAGGTACATCCCTTTAAGAAACACAACCACCAAGTAAGGGATGCTGAGCAGAGGGAACGCCGAGAAAGGTCGGCCTGCGGCACTGGTCTACCCTGTGCGTCCTGCAGCCATTGGCATGGGCGTCTGCTAGCGCTGTTGAGTATTTATCCCCCTGGCTCTTTCCGCACTCACGCCCAGCTCCTGAAGAGCACTGGAGACTAGAAAAGGTTTTTCAGAGCCCCCGCCACCCAGGTTAACACGTCTCCTCTTCTTCCAAAGGAGCCCCGTGAAGGAGAAATGGAATGTGAGATCCCGGGAGGAATCTCCTTCCCAGGACTCGAGTTTGTGGCATTATAAAGGGTGAAAGGGAGAACCAGAAAGACCTGACAGTTAAGACCCGTGGACAGTTTCCAAGCTTAAAAAATGGCAGTAAGGTATAATTGCATTAAATTACTGGATCTTAAAAACTCGTTCCAGCATAGCCTAGGTGGCTTCTTTAAAGGCTGCGCCGCACAGGGTGAATTCAGGAGCATGTTCAAAATCGAGAGGGATCCTTGCCCAGGATGGGGGCAGGCAGGAGTTGCTCTTGGTGCCCAGCCTCGGGTGGTGGGATTGGGCAAGGGTCCTGGGTGATTCCCTCATCCAGGAGGGGGAATTTCCGCTAGACTCATGAGGCCCCTGGGGACTTAACTATTTGAAGCCATGTTGTGACCCAGACCATGGACTTGTATTATCACAATCATCATCATCATCATCATGATCATCATCAGGATAATAATAGCAAGGTTTATACAGGACTTTCCCCTAGATTATTATCTCTTAAAAATGGTGACAGCCCTTAGTTGAGTGCCCACAACGGAAAGGATGCTTTACATATATTACCCTTCATCCTCCCAAGAAATCCGTGCTTTCGCAGTTGGGGAAACCGAGGCCCAAAACCTCCAGGAGAGTGCCCTTTGAGTAGTGGAGCCAGTGAGCTGCAGAGCGAGGAGCGGAGCTCAGTCTGCAGATTCTCCAGCCCTGTGCAGACCGTTTAGTAATTCAAGGAAGCTGCAAGTGTATTTTTGTTTAAGCCCTTAAACTGCTAAAATAGAACATACTATATCACTACTAAGTTTTATTAAGTTGTAAGTTTTGTGTCTATACACTTAAAGAAACCACTATGGAATCAATAGATAAAAGCTTGGATTCGCCATGCAGAAATTCCGGAACTCCAGCTCCGCCATGTAGTAATTCAGGAACTCCAGGTCCACCATGCAGAAGTTCAGGAACTCCAGCTCATACTAATTCAATGATTTGGGGAGAGTTATTTAACCTCTCCGACCTTGGTTTCCAGATCTATTCATCGGACACAATTGCAACGCCTGCTTTCTGTAGGTCCTGGGATGACTGCATGACATAACACATGTAAAGTGTTGGGAAAGCATCCGACAAGTGCTAAATATCAGCTGTGTAAAAGACGAACACGATGGGCTGATGGGATTTGCCGTGGCAGGCTGGGTTGGTGCCTGCTCAGACCAGGTACCAGGACATGTTTAAGGCGGTAAAACAACACGTGCAAAGATTACTTATTTTATAGAACCTGGATGTTGAGAGAGCCACAGGCCCGCGGGTCCTCCCTCTCAGCCTGGGCTCCCCCTCAGCTGACAGCCCTTGAACACCTGTCCCACTCTGGATGCGCTGTGATGACCGTGCACTCGGACGTGCAAAGTGCTCCGCTAAGTAGAAAAGCACACTTCCCCTCATTGTAAAAGACTGAACAGCGTTTCATTTAAAAGTGCAATAACACGCCAGCTGGTTCAAAGAGGGAAAGAGCCCAGTTAGGACAATGTTCTTTGTGGCAGCGGCAGCGTCACTGCAGGGTGTCGATTCTCCTGTTTGCCCGGCGCTCAGTCTGGACTAACGAAGGCAGCAGGCAGTGTGGACGGCCCCTGAGCCAGAAGCGACCCAGAAACCCCACCTTTTCATTTCGGAGGGAAATGCAGCAGCTCCCTCTGACCCGTCCTGGGGTCCCGTTCTGTCCATGTGGCCACACAGTCTCGGACACGTCCCTGGGCCTGTGGAGTTCTGTCACGCCAGAACCTTTCACGACACTCCTCCTGGACCTGGATCCAGCTCTCCCCTGCGGTGACTTCGGGTCCTGGCCCTTCTGGACCAGAAAGCCCAGAAAGTCTGTGGAATGGCTGAGATGTAGTGAGATGCGACCCCACAGTGTTCAGTCCATGCCTTGAGATCCGAGCTCGTGAACTTGGGGTGGCCGTTCATGTAAAGTGTCCTGGCGCATCCAGCTTACGGATTGTCTAACTGAGGGCAGGCAGACCAGCTCTGTGCGAAGCCCTGGGTTATGACAAGACTAATCACATCGTCTTCCATTGTTTTTATGGCTCAACATTAGCATGGCCTTCTATGGAGTTAGGGGACTCCCAGTTGTACCCCTGATCTCAAGATCTAAAATTAAAGGGGGAAAAAAGTCAATTCAACAAGTACTTACTCCCCTGTTATATTCTACACTTCGTTCTAAGACATGGGGATGCATCCGTGAACCCAAACATGTCAGTCCCCCCTCGTGCGGTGGGGGGGAAATAGGCAGTAAACAACAGGCACACTCATACATGATGTCAGATGACACATCACATACATGAAGTACAGGATGTCAGAAAGTAGAAGTGCGGGGGAGGACCAGGTAGGGAGAGGTTTGGCCGCACCTGGGAAGGTGGCATTTGTGTCGGCACTGGAGCAGGTGAGGGGGTAAGCCGTGCAGCGGTCTGGGAGAGGAACGTTCCAGGCAGAGGCCACACTGGGTGCGAGGCTTCAAGGTGGGGGCATGCGGCTCCAGGGGACAGGAGGGAGGCCGGTGTGGCTGGAGCGGAGCGAGGGAGGAAGACTACAGCGCAGGGGTGCCGTCAGGTCACCGCCTGCCACGTCCAGGGGAAGGCTGACCTTGGCCTGGCCTGGAGCGTTGGCAGTGGGGGTGCTGAGAAGGGGCCGGACTTGAGATACGTTTTGGAGACAGAACCAGGTGTCCCATCATCAGATGAGGTGTGGGGAGGGAGCGAGGGGGAGGAGTCAAGTCAGGTGGAGTAGACTTGGAGGGCGAGATTGGGTGTCCCGTTGACGTGTTAAATTTGAGGTGCCTGCCGCTGGCCCAAGGTGACTTCTTTCTCCAGCCTCGGGTCTGATCCGGTCTCGGCTGGGTGTGCAGAAGGGCTCAGAAGCTTCGGGAGTGTCCTTGCTGTTGGCAGCGCGGTGAGCTGAAAGTTGGGCCCAGTCCCCAGGGCATTAGCCAGAACCCCAGGCCCTCACTACCACGCAGAGGCCTCCCGGAGGGGGAGCAAGTGAACAAAAAGTTTCTCCATACAACCTTGAATCTCGAATTCGCTTTCAAAGGAGAGACAAGGAACTCTTTTATAAATGTCGGTGCTTTACCTGCTGGCAGCCACTAGCACCCTCGTGCCGTGCCTGGGAGGGTGTCTGCGGAGGTGTCCATCCTCCTGGCTGGAGGGATGCGGTGCACCACGCAGGTGGCCGGGGTCTTGGGCCGTCTCGTGGCTGAGTGGGCGTCGTGGGCCCTGATCAAGATGAAGCTCCTTCCAGGTGCCTTCGACTGCTTGGGAAGGGTTCTTCCACCTGGAATCATTTTAATACAGAAATCGGGGAAAACTCACTGCAAATCCTATAGGGCTTACTTGTTACAGATTTATTATTATCCTTTCAACACGATTCTGTTAAATAATGCCTGTCATAAACATATATTAAGAGGAAGGTTACGCATCATCAAATACTTCATCTGCAGTAATAACGATTTCCCATCTAAAAACTTGTTTTAGAAAAGCAAATACCCATTAGTTTTACAACTTAGAGCTGCTGCGAATGCTCCAGAAATAAATACCCGAGGAACATACGCCTCCTCCCTGGTTCTCTGCCTTTTCAAAGTTTTATGTCAGCCTCAGTTGTCCAGTGGGGTATATAAATCAGGCGGCTCTGTGGTTCCCTGGCTTTCATCCAAAGAAATGTAACCAAAGCTCTTCCTCCTTCCATTTTTCACCTACCGAGTTTGTTCCTCCTAAAATAAATCTCGGGCTGGCCAGCGTGTGATACAACTGCTGTTTCGACCCTGCTGGTGTCGGTGAAACTGGCCCGGCCCCTGGGCAAGGTCCCCGAGGGCGTGTTCCGGGAGCCACGCTACAGCTAGCGACCTTGACTCAGTAATTCCGGCCCGAGGAATCTCTCCCAGAGAAGTCATCTGAAACTCGAGAAAACGTTACCTGCATAAAATCATTTGTAATCCTTGGAAATTACAAGTAATCTAAAAGTCGATCAACATGGGCATGATGAGGTAAATGATATTATATTATTCTCCTTCAGTGGACTATTTCATAACCACTGGAACTTAGTAAATGCAGAGTAGCAATGTGGAAAAACATGTGGGCTATGATGGTTCCAAGTAAAGCAGCGTAGAAACAGTATGTTCACTGAAGTTACACATTCCTCCTCCTGAGCAAAGATCACAGAAGAGAAGAATCTGCTGGGCCCAACTCCTGGGAGACCTCCAGTTGTACCAGTTAACTGTCGCTGCATTAACCAAGCATCTCTGAACCTACTGATTTAAGAGGAGCCACTTTTCTGGCTCCTGACTCTACAGGTCAGCAGCTGGGGCTGGGAGCCCCTAGTGATTCTCTCGTGGGTCTTCCTTGGGCTCTCTCCTGCACCCGTGGTCAGCGGCATGGCGGGAGAGGCTCTGCAGGTCCACTGGCCTGTCTCGCCTATCCAGGTTCTTGGCTGGGCCAGGTGGGCCACTTCTGCCCCACGTGACCTCTTCTCCAGCAGGCTAGCCTGGGCTTAGGCTCATAGACAGAGGTCCCAGACAGAGAACGGGAGTGTTCAGAGCCCATTGAATCCTAGGCTTGCAACTGGCGCATCACATCCTATTGGCCAGAGCAGTTCAGGAGGCAGCCCAGAGTCAAGGGCGGAAATAGACTCCGCCTCGTGCTGGGAGGAGCTGTGCGGTGGCCTGGTCAGAGGTGTGGATGCAGAGAGGAGGATATTTGTAGCTACTTTTGCAGAGGTGCTACCTCACCAACGCCCCTCTTGGGAGAGCCCAGGTGTGTCAGACCTGATGCTTGGCCCAGCCTGAGGTCCAACCCGAGCACTGAGTGTGCACCAGCAGGCTTGGCCGTGGCGTCCGTCCTGACTGCCTGGTCCCATTCCGCACCCAGCGCTCGAGTACTTCACCTTCTGAGTGACCTTCTCTGATTGGAGGACCTCTGAGACGCGTGAATGTTTACAGGCTGCCCCGGGTTATCATCACCCTCCTCACACGCACTTTGGAGAAGGGGAACTCTTAAGTCGTTACGGGATTTACTCTTCAACAGCAGGCCATGGTTTTGGTAAGGAGGACCCTTATTTCTGGATCAAAATCTTGCTGGTTTTTGACCTGAGGGGCGGGGGTGGGAGCAGGAAGATCTGAAGGTTTCCGTAGAGCACTGACTGTGGACGATGTATCGGTTCACATCGAAGGCAGGGAAGTGTGAGTGGACAGTGACAGTAGGGCATTGTCGATGTCGTCTCTCTCTCTCTCGGGGGCTGACCGATACGGGGTTACACAGAGAGCCTTAAACTCCTAACTTCTCATCTTTAAACTCAGGCACAGCTAATATTTTGCCCTTGAAATCCCAATATTTTCTTTTTATTAACAGAAAAACTGAAATTAGTTTATCCATCAGGAGACCCGAAAGCCAGTTTTTAAAAGCATTTCAGTAGCTTTCTGATTCGAGTTTGTTCACCTCCAAGCCAAATATAATTTTGTATCTATCTCGTTTTAAGCTGAACGTCGCTTGCTGTGTCCATGGTGTGTGCCGCCACTTAGGTGTCCGGTTCCTCCACTTGTCCGTCAGAACCGAGTGACGGGTGCTGTACCCTCAGTAGAGGGCCGGACAGCTCTCTCTGCGGTGACCCCGCAGGCCAAGTGCTGCCCAGCCTGGTGCTGCCTGAGGGTGTGCTGATGTGCGTAGGGCCTCTGACCCCCGACGTGTGGGCGTTACGTGGCCGGGAGAGCATCACTCATTTCCTGTGTCCCCTGGAATACAGGTACTTGTCTCTCCCACAGCGTGACAGTGCCCCAGCCCAGCCGAGATTGCTGGGCAGCCTCCCCACCTTCCCCGCCCAGGGTGGGAGAGGCTGTGCTGGGCCAGGCCGTTTGCTTAGGGAAGCAGCCGTGAGATCCATGGGAAAGCACCTTGGGGTCTGGAGAAAAATCAGTTCTCAGCAGGGGTTTTTCGTCGGCCTCAATCTATGTCAATGGCTCTTAATCTGAGGAACTTCTAAAAAGTGCTAGGTGCCCTTGTTTCTGGTGATTCTGACTCACTGGGTCTGCAGGGGCCTGGAAATCTGCGTTCTAGAGCTGCAGGGGTGGCTCTGATGTGTAGCCCGGGAGAGACCCGTCAGGCTGTCCTGAGGAGGAAAGGCCTCTGTGTAGGCAAAGTCGTGCTTTTAGATCTTCCGGCTGTGCTCAGTTTCCGTTTCTGGCACGCTGCCCCTCCTCCTCCCTCCCTGGTTTGGGCCTCCCTGAACCCCTCCCAGCACAAGCCCAGTGGTTGCTAGTACTACCTACCTCAGAGCTACAAAGGGCTCGTTGAGGAAAGGAAACCGGTTGAGGATGACAGAAACCTGGAAGAGACGCAGTGTAACCTAAAGAGTAAGAGCAGAGGCTTTGAGCCAGACTGAGGGTTCAAATCCCCGGTCCCCCACTTTCCACTCGGACAGAGGTTACTTTGTCTCTGCCTCAGTTTCCCCATCTGTTACATGGAGGTTATGTAGGTTACCAGTGCTGTAGGGGTAAATGAGCGGATACATATGAAGTGCTGGGTATGCAGTGAATCTTGAACACGCTTCGTTGTCACTGTCGTCCGCCATCCTCTGTCACAGCCTGGGGCAGAGACCTTACCAGATCTTGCACCAGAGCACAGCTGTGCTGGCGGACAAGCGGAGGGCCGGGGTCTGGTGCGTGGCGTTGGGCTGACGCGCTGCCTTCCGGGGGCTCCCGCCCCGCACGCCTGAGCTCTCGGTGTCCCCTGTCCAGTGAGGAGGGCGTGGACGAAGACGCCCCGGCGTTCCGCCTGCTCCGTGCACCGTGGGCACCGCAGCCATCGGCAGCCCGCAGGGGCCTCTCGGACTCTCGTCCTTGTGCAGGTGCACCTCACCTTGGCCCTTCACCAGCATGAAATGTTTGTGTCCAGGCCCCGAGATCCTATTCGGCTCAGCCTGTGCTCTGTGGGCATTTTCACTGGTGCGACATTTCCGAGGGACCGTGTGCCCGTGTTTGTTATTATGGTGGGTGGGTGTTGGGTCCAGGCAATCGCAAAACGTAATTAAGAATTGGGGGGATAGGGTCACCGGTAGGGGTCTCATCATGTATTGAGGTCCCTGGGGGGCAGCACCCCCTCCCCTGAGCACCAGAGACAGCGAACTCAGTTGCAGCCGGGATCTCCAGTGGCCAGTGCACCCCGACATTGGTGTGTTGTTGCAGCAGGAACATTTTGGGTTTGTGGGTTGCAACTGCCATAACACAGCAACAATAGAACTTCTGAACTAAGTTAACTGAAAGTTTTTAAATGTGTGGGAGGCACAGCTCTAACAGAAAAGGGTACACGGCCTCAGGAGGTGGCCAGCGGCTTCCAGTGACCCCTGACCCTGCGCTGTGACCCTGACAACACGGACCCCCCTCAACCCCCACAGAGCACTCGGAGCTGCGGGTCCGTGACACACGGGAAGTACCTGCCCTGCCGAGAACCAGAACTCAGGGGGACCCAGGTTTCCGTCTTTGACCTTCACAGTGTTTTAGGACTAGTTTGCAAATTGTGGCCATTCAAAGGGTTACTGGGAGGACGGCTTCTTTTCCGAGGATACCTAGCCTCCCGCCAGGTCCGTGAGTGGGCTTGGCGAGTTTTCGGCCGAGGACCCACTGGGGCTCAGCAAGCGAAGGTCCCTGGAAGCACTCCGAGGGCTGCGGCTTAGTCACGGGTCACACCATCAGCCTGTCACCAAGTCGGGTTCGAGCAGCGGGTGTGTTGTGTCGCACAGAGGAGAACCCAGAGGCCCAGGAGGCCCCGCAGCTCTGCCGGCTCCTCCTCCTCGAATGGCCCCTCCCCACAGAAGCTGCTTTCTCAGGCGGCTGCAGGGCGTGCGCAGCACTTACAGACGTCATGCCGAGACAGACCACCCCCCCCCTCCCCAAGCTCCTAGGTCTCAGAACGGAACCTTTCCTGGAAGCCCCGGCAGGCTTCCCCCAAAGTCTCATGGTCCTGATTCAGGCCAGCACCGTAGCTCGGGACCCGCCTAGCAGGATTCGCTCAGACCAGTTGGAAGTGACCCCTGGTGCCCCTGGGGCCCTGTCTCCCCTGAGTGGGGTGTGGGGGGGAGGCGTTCCTGGACAAGACCGGGCCCCACAGGGAGGGCGACGTGGGAGGTGGCTCGTTTGCAGTCACAGAGCTGGCCACTGCCTGCTGCACTTCAGTTTTTGTGAAAGATTACTCGGGGTTGCGTCTTCCCGGGAGACTGCACACAAAGACCAACTAGACACAAGCTGGGTTGCAGTGTGATTCTCATCCGCGTCGGAGAAGTCGGCTTTCACGTGAGGTCATTCACGCCCCCTCCCCCACCCCCGGACTCCAGGCCTGATAGCGACGCTGAAGACCTTGAACCCACTCACTCACGTTATACTCACGCCGGTCACAGGCTCCAGATCCGAAAGGAGTTCCAACCTGCCTGAAGAAAACAAGACTCGTGGACCCTGCCCCCACATGTCCCCACGTGTGGCCCTGGAGAATAAGAAGAGTCATTGGACCAAACTCGATGGACAAATGTGACTTTGGCCTCCGAGCCGTGCTTTCCAGGATGGTTCTGGCTTGTGTACTTGGACTCCGGTGAATGGTACCGCCCTCCTAGGAGGGGGTGAGGCTCCTGCAGCGAGGACATGGTTGAGAGGAAACCCTGCCTCCACAAGCCCCAATCTCTAGCTTGGAAAATGGGGGTTGAAGAGTCCCCCCCCCCCCGAGGGGCCGAAGGCAAATCTGAAACGTGTCCTTCGTCGGTCACTGCCCTGGGTTCTCTCATTCTTCGCAGAGAGAAATGATGCAACCAGATTTCACCCCACGGGGGCCCCATTTGATCTTGCTTTGTTTCTGAATTTTGGACCAAGAAAAATCAACACGGAGATCAGCGTCGTGTTCCATCCTCTGCTGAGACCCGTGTCCCAGGGGCAGGAGACAGGAAGCCGCGTTGTTTTCTGTCCTCGCGCCGTCTCAGTCCGTGGGCCCTCAGAGCACTGTACCCCTCTCTCCCTCTCAGTCCTGGCTCCCTCCTCCCCCAAGGCAACAGGAGAAATTGCTTTCCTCCTTCTTGTGAGAAGAAACCAGACCCCCCACTCACTTGGCCTCGCTCTGCGCCCTGGCCTGGTCTGCTGGGTGACCCCGCTCACCGCCGCTCCTGTGCTGCGCTCGGCGTTCCCCCAGGATTCCGCCCGCACGGCACCCTGGCCTTGCCATTGACCTTAAAGATTTTGACACGGTTCTGCCATGAGCTCCCAG
This sequence comes from Phyllostomus hastatus, assembly GCF_019186645.2. Taxonomy (NCBI): domain Eukaryota; kingdom Metazoa; phylum Chordata; class Mammalia; order Chiroptera; family Phyllostomidae; genus Phyllostomus; species Phyllostomus hastatus. The sequence goes on from NW_025334009.1 coordinate 9,231,043, forward strand.
AGTCGCTGCCAGGACCTTTGACTTGTGGGGAGTGCTGGCCAGGAACTCGCACGGCGTCCATGTGGGCCCTTCTGCCATCTTTAGTGCGTGATCGGCAGGGACAGGGCATTACGAGGGGAACGCAGCCACCAAGAAAGACGCCCTGCGCCGCCAGCCCTCGGGGCCCTGGAGAAGCACACGGGAATGAAGACAGGGCTAACCCTGCAGTGCAGTTTGACCTCTGCCTCTGGTTTGACCTCTGCCCCTGCATACCCGTCAGCCCTAGGGTGGAGGCCTTGCCGAGGGCCTGAGGGCCGAGACAGGGAGCAGGCTGTGCAGGGAGAAGGGGGCCCTGAGCCTGGGTAGAGGAAGGGGCCCTGGGTTCCCACAGGAAGCCTAGCCTGAGTCTGCGTCCCTGGACACTTGGAGCGCAAGCTTGGGGCCACGTGTCCTTGCTGCGCACCAGCCTCCCTCCCACCTTGGCCATGGCCGTGACTGCAGCCTGAGGCACTGCCTGGCTCGGGGGTTTTTCTTCCTACTTTCACCACATGCCCTGCCTCCTTCTGCAGGTCGGGCCACACCCTGGGGGACCCTCTGCTGGTTGTCACAGCCTCGGCGTCCCCCTGCCCTCATGGCAGGAGAGTGGTCTCTGAATCTGGGGTTGAGCAACCTCGTGTGGCCACCAGAGATCCACCTAGCACCAAACCCAGGCTCAGGAACTTGACTCTCTGGCCCAAGCAAGCCGCCGAGGAGCCTCACTCATCCCCTCTGAAACACAGGAAAAAAAAAAAAAAAAGTCGCCTCTGGGGCCTACTGCAGGGATGCAAGAAGACAGACCTTCTTGAAGGCAGATGAGATGATAGACATGAAAGACCTTCCCAAACAGTGCGCGCCGATCTATTATCTTCTTAAAGGAAACGGTTACATATCAGTTTCTGAAGGTGCAGAGTCCCTCCCTCAGCATGCCCGTCAAAACGAGGCCCCAGAAAAGACCTTCTGTGGCCAGAGATGGACAAAAGGAGTTCAGCTGCAAGGCAGTCTCAGCCACGTTCACACGTCAGTCGGTAAGAAGAATATAGACTCAGTGGTCAGTGTTCTCCCATCCGGGCCTGCCTTCCGGCCACCAGTCCCCTCTGCAGGCAGCAGTGTTGCCGCCACGGCGGGTGTCCCTCCGAGACGCTCCATGAGCCGCATGAAGGTGCTGGCCCTGCCCGCCCCCCCACACACGCGGCAGCTACTGCACACGCCACGCCGTCCGTCCCACTTCCTCCCCCGCCGTTTATCTTTGCCCAGCAGACGGGCAGAAATGGGATTTTTGCGGTGGTTTTCATTTGTGTTCTACTTCCCGTGAGGGAGATAAGGCGCAGGCAGGTTCTTTTCTGAAAGCCGTGTGCCCCTTTCCTGTGCTGTCTTTGCACAGGTAGTGCCTTTTTATTTTTTTTTGGTTGACCTTACCCATTGATTTGTGGGGGCTCTTTGCTCGGGGAACGAGCCCTTTGGGGTGTTCTGCTGCCGCGAATTTTCCGGTTGACCATCTACCTTTTGATTCTGTTCATTTTGGTTGTTTCCACGCAGACTTGGATTGTATGGAGTGCAATCTCTGACAGATGCTTTGGGAAGGAAGAAGGATGACCAAGAGCTAGCTATTCAAAGAGCTGTGCCCTTCTTCCCTTTCTGCGGGCTGTGATCAGCCTTGACCTCCCCGCAGCCCTTCAGGGGGCGCAAGGGTGGGGGCCCCGCCGGGGTGGTCTGCAGAAGCAGGGCCGCCCCAGCACTCTGGCTCTCGGGACAGAGCAGGAACCCCAGTGAGGTCTGAGGCAACAGGTCGGCCCGGAGCGTAGATGTGAAGGTCCAGGCAGCCAGAACACGGGGGCTCCTTGGGGGGCTCCGGCAAGGAGTCTTCTGTTTACCGGGGGTCGGGCTAAGGATACTGAGGCTGTCCCGCACCTACTGTCACCAGACAGCCGGAGGGGAATGAAAGAACGAACCCACGCAGTGACTCGAAGCCCGCACCGGTGGCGGTCAGCCCTTGGGACAGGCCTTCGCCGTTCACGGCACCCCTTCCGGAGCTCATTGTCTCCCCAGAGGCGATGAGCCAGACCCTGATGGGCCAACAGTGGTCTCCTCCGTTACGTGTTTTGTGCCGTCCTGAAGCTCCATCGTGGATTCCTCAAACGGGGCCGGAAAACTCCTTCTGCATCGCCGCCCTTCCTTAAAGCAGCCACAGCCAAGCCAGGGTCCAGCGAGGGCGGCTCATTACCACCCGCTCCTCCTGGGGCCCGAGCGAGTGGCAGCTGGCCGGTCTGGTCGGAGGGCGTGGCAGAGCCACACACTCTCTCCCCGGCAGCTGGTGTCACCCCACACCTGGACGCCGCAGGTGCCAGGGAAGATGCTGAGCCGCTCGCGGCAGCTGGGCTGCTCTCTCATGAGCGTCCAAGCTCCTGACGGCTGCGCCGGCTTGTCCGGACTAGCAGACCAGAGGTTGGCTCCGACTGCTTCCCGCCCTTCATCTCTCCACCCTGTGGCCATTCCCTTAAAGCCGGATCCTAATCTTTCTTTGAAAGGAGTATTTCTTAAAAGAAATGTTTTCTCCCTCTGCAAGGCACTCCTGCAGCAAGAGAAGAGGAACAAGAGGCTTTGATCTCGCAGGCCTCTTTTTTAAGTTTGATCTTTTGATCTAGAGTTTTGTTTCTGTGTACTTAATGGTTTGCTTCAAAATCACCTAAAGATCAGGTCAAATAAGACAAATACTTTTAAAAGCGAAGCCCCTCCTAATGCTTTATTGCGACCGCTAACAAAGTGCCGTTACATTGTTCTTTGCAACTGGCAAACTGCTCCAGCCTGCATGAGGTGAGGGGCAGCACTCCCCAGGCCTCCTTTGTAACAGCAGATCGCAGACCTAACGATCCCCAAAACCCAAACAGCAAATGACACATCAGAGACCCTCTGTGTCCTGTCCCTGCCCCACACCCGTTACAGGAAGTAACAGATAAGTTGCTTCTTCCAAGCACCACAGGCTGGTCTGGAGGGCCTGCATCCTCCTGGTGTGGTTGTGGGGCGACCTGGGTCCCTCGTCCTCACCCCGTTGGAGTGTGGGCCTCTGAGCCAGGGCAGTGGGCAGCGGCGTTCCCACACAGAGTCGCTCGTGGGCAGAGCACTGCCCCGGGTTCAGAGTGGGGTGCCCACGGTGGAGGCCTGTTTCCCTCTCACCCTTCTCTGCCACCACACAGAAGTCTTGGCCTGTGAGGCCGTGGGTTACTGAGCACAGAGAACTTCGGTGAGCTGGAGCGCATCTGGTGGGGACCCAGCCCCACAGGATGCCACTGGCCACCCGCTGAGGTTTCAGAACTCCCCGTGACCTCGGGGATCAAGCCCACCAACGTTTTCATTCTGCTTCCCTGTGGCTCTAGTCATGGATTCGAGGCCAAGGCATGTAATTAATCTGGCTGTATCTGTGCCAAAATATCCTTACTCATAAGAATTTAAGATTCTGTGGTTACCACCCATCTTTAAATCCATGAGTCAGTCCCCAGGCCTTTTTTTTTTTTCCTCAAGATAATTAATCTGTGCTTTTTGAAGAAAACCATTACCACTGTGACTGAGCATCGGTGTGTAGTGTTGGCTGTCCGAGTTGCTGTGCAACCTTAAAATGTATTGCTAATTAATGCGTGTGCACAAGGAAAAAAACTAGACCTATTCCAGGCGTCCAGCAATGGAGAAACGGTTGGATAAGTTTTGGATGTGTGAGCCTCACAGATCAACACATGAGGGCTTCCACTGCAGGCAAGACGGGTGCACAGCCTTACCCTCCTGCTGAAACAAATGAACGAAACGTACTATGTGTGACAGTGGCTTTCAAGACACTGGATGTCCGGCCGTGGGAGGTGGTCCCGAGAGACGGGATGGAGCGAGGCAAATGCTGCGACTGGCCCAGCTTGCTGCCTCGGGAGCTTGCGGGCCGCCGCCTGTGGAAGGCGGCCTGAGATGGAGCCCAGAAGACCCCCTGAGCTGAGGAGACAGGGCTGAGAGCCCAGGGAGGTGACTCCAGGTCACAGGACACAGTACCAGAGAGCACTGTGTGGAGAGGAGAGGACTGGGCTGGGTGGACAGGACCCTTGCAGACCTGCAGATGGTCCCCACTGAGGGTCCGGCAGAGTTCTCTCGGTGCATGAGTGTGAGGCTGGGGACAGAACCTTCCAAAGGGATGAAAGCTGACAGAGGCCAGTACTCTCCCAGGGCCGGGAACAGTGCCCGTCCGCCCCAGCCGGATGATTCAGAGGCGTGGGCACGGATGGTGCGCAGACAGGTCTCTCCTGGGAGGGGGGCGATGTCAGCTGTAGAAGGAGCAGCACTCCAGGCTCACCCGACACCTCCAAAACTAAGGCCCGAAAGGGTCAAAATGTTTCTAGTAATTCAACTGCATCCACCACCATCCCCCCAAAATCAAGAATGTTTATAGAAATATAGCAGAAAGAAAGAAGGAGCTCCTACCCTTTGTGACAGCATGGATGGAGCTGGAGAGCATTATGCTGAGCAAAATAAGCCAGGCAGGGAAAGACAAATACCATATGATCTCACCTTTAACAGGAACCTAAACAACAAAACAAATAAGCAAGTGAAATATAACCAAAGACATTGAAACTGAGAACAGGCTGACAGAGACCAGAGGGGAGAGGGGAGGGAATTCCAGGGGACAAGGGGAAGGGTTTGCTGGAACAAGTATGAAGGACACATGGACGATAACAAGGAGGGGTGGAAACGGGAGGGAGGGGGAGGGCTGTGGGTGGGCTGGGATGGGGGTAAAAGGCAGAACACTGTACGTGAACAACTAAAATTTAAAAAAAAAAAGGAATGCTAAAAAATTTTGTGAAATGCAGTAGAGCGACAGAAAGCAGACCTGTGTTTGCCTAGGGGTGGGGGTACGGGGGCGGGGGAGGAGAAGAGAGGGATTGCAGATGGGTGTGGGGGCACTTCGGGGCGATGGGTTTGTTTCCCACGGAGACTGCGGTGGTGTCTCGCGCACGGTGGTGTCTCGCGCACGTGGGTGCTGCTCAGCCAGCTGTCCAGCTTCGGTCTGTGCAGTCGGTCTGGTCAGCGGGGCCTCAGGGAGGCTGCTGGAAATTAACACGGGGCAGAAGGAAGGGGAGGGTATAGAAAAAACATGACAAGTTCAAAAAACGGCTTTATAAGACGTGATACAGGAGGTTAAAAAGGAGTAATTTAGAAAGATAGTTACATTTAGAACAAAGTTACTGCGACGATTTTTATGAGTTTTAACAACATGAAAACGAGTAACTGAAAGACTGAAAATGCACTCTGTTCTCAGATTTTGTCACTTTATGGATTTGAGTTTCAATTGCTCTGTTTAAGGTTTTCAGTAACTTTCTCAGACACGTGAGCTTTCCGTGCCGCAGTCGTCTTTCTGTGCAAGTGGGGGACTCAGCCAGGGTTTAACCCTTAAGAACCTACACGAGCGAACTCGTGTTTGTGTGATGAACAGAACCGGCTGCGGTAAGCGCTCTGCGCGTGGCTCCCACCTGGACGGCTCCTGAAACCCCGCTTGGTGCTTGCCTCTGTCGGGAGGGGCGGAGCTCTGGGACCTGGACCTGTGAGGCCCTCTCCGTGCCCTCTGTGTCCCTCTCCGTGGCCCTCTGTGCTCTACAGAGAAGTGTGGGCGGACTCTGCAGCCAACCCCAGGCATTTCTAGAGGCTTCGCCCACCAGCAGAGACTGGCTTGGACCACAGCTCCGGCACCCCTATCCAAGTGCCCAGAAAGGGACTGGAGTCCTTGCCCCATGGTGGTCACAACCCCCTTGAGTCCAGGACCCAGCCCCTGTCCTGTCACCCGCACCTGTCACTCTGCCCCCGTCCCTGCCTCACTCCACGGGGTCCGCACAGGGACGAGGGGCAGAGGCCTCGAGGGAGGCTGGCCAGCTCAGCCTGCCAGCGCCTTCCAGGGAGGACTGCCCGGGCTCGTCAATCAATGTGGCCCGGGAGCCTCCGACACCTCGCTGCAGCTGGTTCGATCCCAGGGCCGACTCGGCACTTGTCCAGGGAGTGGTTTCGTGTGCTCGCGCCTCTGCTCGGCTCTGCGGGCCGTCAGGTGTGGCCCAGAGCTGGGAACATGGGGGTCAGCAGACTTCTCCTGGGAGCACCCCCTACCTCCTGTCCACCCACTACACACACGTCCCTCGTCACCACCCAGGCTGCATCAGGGGTGCTCCGGAGGCAGCTGCCAACCCACCTGCCTGTCACTCGGGCCCGAATGTGACTAAGGTTCCTGCTGGCTGCGATCACGGGAACCGAGTGCACTTGAATTTCCTCTCCGTCCCACCTCCCCCATGCTACTGGCGTGTGCGGAGATGTCAGCAGCCCTCCCGTGTCAGGGGAGCCCCCAGCGTGAGGCGGGGCTGGGGGAAGCACCGGGCAGGGAGGCAAGGGCAGACTCAGCCCAGTGTCTCTGCGGCCTGGGTCACGGCTCTGCCCGTGTCCCCGTGTCTGCACGGGCCCGGGAGGCCGCAGGGGACGGGAGCCTCACGGAGGCCTGAGTCCCCGGAGGCTTGTGTTTCTCACAATAGAAGCTCAGACTTGACACTCCCCACCCCACACCCCCTACAGCGTCTGGCACATAGTAGGTGTGTTCCTAGGCCCTGTCTTCCCCACTATAGAATCACACCCGCTGGTGTTTGTGGGGCCCTTCCCTGTGGCAGGAGGAGCTTCTCGCGGGCAGCCTCTTGGGTGTCGGTGTGGCCCGTTTCTGCCGGCCTCCCACTACACTGGGGGCTCAGGACAGAGCGGGGGCCGGGGGGGGGGGTGACCTCCTGCTCACACGGGGCCTCACGCGCAGGACACGCCTGTGCTCGCGCCGTCGTGCTCCACGTGGTTTTACGTGTCACGTTTTTTACTTGCATTATCTCTGAGCATTTCCCCGGTTGCCCCTATTTCTCCGGTGGCTGAGTCACCGAGGGGCGGCTCCGCGGCTGGCCGTGTCCTCGCCGGGTCAGGGGAGGCCTTGAGGGAGGAAGGGGTTGTGGGGTGGTTTGCCCCGCTGACCTGAAATCGCTCCACTGTCCCCCCCACCCCCCACCCCCACCGCTCTGGAACGGAAAGTTCAGAGAAAGTGCTGGAAACAGGCACTGTGGAGCCACCGAGGTCCACCTCTTCCCACCTCCAAGCTCCACTGCAGCTTGCACACACATGCACACACACACATGCATGCACACATTTGCACACCAACGTGAGCGATTCCTTACCAGGCAGACACCTCAGACGGTGTCCTAAGGACGGCCGAGACCAGTGTGGGGCACGTCTGCACACACCCACGCACACACTTCCTCACCAGCCAGGACCCACGCCCCACACCTGCCAGTCCGCACCGCGGCGAGTTGCTGCCTTGACCGCTCCCCCGTGAGGAAGGGGCTCTGGCCGCCTCAGGCCCTGCAGGGCGGGGGGCTGTGGTCCCACACTGGCCGTTCCGAGCGCTCGAGTCGGGCCCCTGGGGAAGTTAGTGTGGCCTGGTCCTCGGTGTCCCCAGGACTGTCTCTGCACCCACTTCTGCTTTATTCCTACATCTGCAGGAGGTCCACTCTCATAATTCTCTGCCAATTAAAGCTGTTTTTTTCCTCCCTTATTTTGGACCTGGCTGTTGTACTTAGCTGGTTTGGAAAGATTTCCCAAACCGGCGATATCATATTCAGCATTCGAGACTTGCCGGACTTAATGGCCAGAAACCAATGTAATTAGGAGCAGTTTCTAAGCAGTAAGGGGATTTTTACTGCCTCTCAGAGAGCCGAGAGGATTGGCCGGCCTCAAACGAAGGCAGATACGGATAATTTTCTTCCAGAAAATAATCACGTCCTGTGGGGTGAGAAAGGGAAAACATCCCCGCGCCCAGCAGGTCCCTTCCGCAGCCTCTGGCCTTCTCAGGCGCCCACAGGGAGCTGGGCCAGGAGGGGCGGGGTGTCAGGCCCGGCTGGGGAGCACCCAGGCCCCGGGAGGAGGCGAGTGACAGAGGAGGGTCCTCCCTTCCCCGCTGGGCTGTTCTCAGTGGAGTCAGCGCGCCTGCGCCCTCCGACCGTTCGAACGTTCGCTTGCTCCTCGACCTCCCTTGCTCCTCGACCTCCCTTGCCTGCTGCTGTTCCACGTCCAGAAATGAGCGCTCGGGGGCCATGCCCCCCACTCAGGGCCGCCGTGGGAAACACCCCAGCCCCTGGAAGCTGGCGCTGCTCCCGCAGCCAGAGCGTGTGCTGTCCTTTTTGCCCTCTCCCGCCCCGGCTGTTTCAGCTCGAGGAGTCACTCCGTTCGGATGCCGGCCCTTCCCCCGGGCCTCAGAGATGCTGGGGCCTCACCGCGATGAAAGCTAAACTGGGCGCCCTGACTGGTGTGACTCAGTGGTCGGGTGTCTTCCCGCACAGTGAAAGGTCGCCGGTTCGATTCCCGATCAGGGCACGTGCCTGGGTTGTGGGTTTGATCCCCAGTCATGGTGCGTGCACGGAGTGACCGATTGCTTTTCCTCCCTCTCTCCCCTGTCTCTTAAAAGAAGTGCATAAAATCTTTAAAGCTAAACTGGGACCCATCACGGGCCACCTGGACCCAAAGATGATGATGCTCCTTACGCCCCAGCCCCACTCAGGGCGTTCGGTGTGGTGTCTGTCCCCTCCGGAGAACCCGCGGTCCTGGGGGTCTGGGCCAAGTCTAGGGGGGCCAGGCTTCGTGCCCGGGCCTGCCTCGTCTGCAAGACCCCAGCTCTCCCCTTGGGGGGGCCCCAGCGTTGGGTTCCCCTGGAACCCCTCCCTGCTCACTGGTCAGCACACCCACTAACGGGAATCCTGAGAGGCACCTGTAGGTTCCTCTTAGATGAGCCCCCACTGCTAGCCTGGTCAGAGAGGCCTCCCTTGACTTTTTGTCGAGGAGCATGAAGTTTCTGAACGGACTGCAGGGAAGGCACAGGCGCCGCGAGGCGGCCGAAGGCCGTGCAGGAAAATGACTCTGTTCCGCCCGGCGCACTGGGCGGCCCACGGAAGACATGCTGAGCACGTGGGCCCGGGTGCAGGGCAGCGGTGCTGTCACGGTCCTGCTTCAGTCTCCCCGTGAAAGGTGGGACCCTGGCAGCAGGTCGAGACGTTTCTGGAGGGACCCAGAGTGAGGGGCACCAGGTAGAAAGGAGGGGAGGAGGGGCACTGCCAGATTCCGACCCATCCCGGCGTCTGACGGCGAGGGGACGGCACGTCTCTCGGTGTGCAGCCGGCAGAGACAGCTTTGAAGTGACAGCAAGTCCTCAGCCGAGAGGAGACGAAGTAGACATTAGGAGAACAAAATAAAGGGGCTGGGCGGATAGGTTTATTTTTGAAATGGGAACTCTCTGAAGTAGAGTTGCCATAGTTACCGGCTTGTTTTTACTTGCGTTCGTGAGATCTGAAGGCCGCGGAATTAAAATAATCCTTTTTCGTGTGAGTGCGCGTCCGCGCCAGCAAGCACCTGGGCAGCGCTCACCTCTGTGAGCGTCAGCCCCTCCCCACCCCCCCCACCCCCCCCACCCCCCCCACCCCCCCCCCACCACTCCCTGTCTCTCAGGGCTGCCTGGGCCTGTCCGGAGGCGCTCAGGACCAGAAAGCTGGAGTTACCTTGGCTTCCCTGGCCACACACACTCAGGATCTCCATGCTAGACACGTCTACCGTGGCACGCCCATAAACAAGGCCTGCCAAGGCCTGACCTGGGTGCAGCCAGCCACCTTGCTCCCCATCCCCCCAAAACCATTTCTAGGCAGAGAAACTCTCGCCAGAGCGTTTCACGAGCTTCTGGAGGATGATGCCGTGACTCACTTCTGTCAGCAGGCGTCCGTGATGGGCCTGCCGCGGTGACGGAGAGTGAGAGCGCTTCCCGGCTTGAAGGCCTTAGAGTAGGCGTGTGGACAGGCACTGGGCCTGGCTTTGTCCCGCGGTGACCACTGTGCCCCTGACACGCCCACTGCCCCGTCTGTTCCCGCGGCCGCAACTGCAAACCGAAGAGGCCGGCCGGCGTCAGGGTCCTGCTGCCACTGGGAACGTGAGACACCCCTGGTGCGGGTTCGCACTGGGGAAGCTGGGGGCCAGAGGAAGCCGTCCTGAACTTGGTCCCACAGGGGACGTGCGCAGAGCCACCGCCTGACAACTCGTGCGCCTGGCGGGACATTGGATAACCCAACAGGACACTTCCGGGGCTGGGCCTGCGCCAGGTGGTCCGCGTCAAAGTGACCACAGCAGAAAGGCTGAGTCAGGTGACGCGTTCACCCAAAGGCCGTTCTCGGCCGTTCTAGATGCTCGGTTACGCAGAGATGGAGGGACCGTCTCTCCGAGCTGATCTCGATGCCAAGCTCCAATTCCCAACGTTTAATTCATTCTCCCCGGAGAGAGGCCGTGTTTGGAAGGGCTGCTGTCTCCCAGGCAAACTGCACGCGTCTAGTACCATCCACGGGCTGGTTCGGGTGGATCTTAGCGCGGCTCCCAGTCGGGGGCCTTAGCGGCAGCACGCGATCACGCCCGGCAGCCCACGATCGATCGGCAGGCAGAGCTCCATCGCGGAGCAGAGACGGGCGAGGCCAGCGGGGCTGTCGGCGGGAGACGGACACCTGCCGCTGGAAACTGAAATCGTGAAACCCGCTCTCGGGTTCCGGGAACCTCCGCCGCCTGATTGCGGAGTAAAACCGAACCGGCTCGCGTCGGCTGATGGGGATTCACGGACGGCTCGCGAGGAGGCTCGCAACCACGGGAAGGGGCGTTGTGCTTACCCCGCCCCCCCCCCGCCAGTCCCCCTCGTGTCATTTCTCTTCTGAAGCAGTCGCTGCGATGCTCTGCTGCCACCGCCCCATCACGGCCGCGAGGAGTGCTCCTCGAGCCGCTTAGCCGTGAGTTCCGTGTTGCAGTGAGCGTGTCACTTTTGTGTGCCCATCAGTCCGAAGGCCAGGAGATTCCTCTGCGGGTCTCAGTGTGCGTAAGACACTCTCTGCGTAAGGAGCCCCAGCGAGAAGCCAGAGGGGCGACTTTGGGGCAGACCCACAGTCTGTCTTGTAAGAAAGTTGAAATAGGAGGTCGAAGGCCGCGCTCGGTGTCCGGTAGATGCAGCGGAGTGTTTCTGAGAGGAGGCTGGTGGCCATCTCCACGCATGACCTTCAGTGCATGACCTCTCCTCGCACTCGGGGAGCGAGGGGAGATTCTCGCCGGAGGGTCATTTGTTTCAAAGCCTCGTCCGATCCGAACAGTGCGGTGCACTCAACTGCCTGCAGAGAACCGGTGCCCAAGGACAGACTGATTTAGCGAGGTCAGTTAAAACTGTCATCCCTTCAGAGTTACCCGGATGAGCTGTCCTCAGACCTCGTTCTAAAAACCAGACCAGACCTGGAGACGAGGGATGGGGGCAAGCTTTCCCTCCGGGTTTTCCGCGTGCCTGTGGGAGGGCGCCCCGGCCCCCTGCTTTCTCAGTGGTGTCGGGTGGGGCTGCCGTGGACCGCTGCGCACCGGTTTTCACGGGGACGGCGGTTTCAGTTCGCCTAGGCAAGCACCTGGGGGTGTAACTGCTGGGCCGTGGGGTAAGGTTATGTTTAACTGTGTGGGGCGTTGCCAGACTGTCTTCCCCAGCGCTGTGCTGAGTCTGCCTCCCGCCAGCGGTAACGGGAGTTTCTGTTGTCCCAGCCAGCGTCTCTCATGGACAGTCTCACGAGCCTTGGCCTCGCCGACAGCACCGCGCCACAGCTCTCCTCCGCATTTCCCCGGTGACCGTGGATACTGGGTGGCTCGTCATGCGCTCGCGTGCCACCCACAGACCTGCTCTGGAGAAGCGTCTGCTCGGATGTTCTGCCCGTTTAAAAAGTTTGGTTGGGCATCCTCTCGTTGGGTTTTAAGACTTCCTTGTATGTTTTGGATAAAAGTCTTTTATCAGAGATGTAATTTGCAAATATTTTCCTCCAGTCTGTGGCTTTTTTTATTCTCTTACCAGTGTTTTTTAAAGATTTTATTTAGTTTCAGAGAGAGGGAAAAGGAGGAAGGAAGAGAGAGAGAGAAGCATTGATGTGTGAGAGAAACATCCATCGGTTGCCCCTCGCAGGCACCCACCTGGGGTCCGGGTCTACAACCCAGGCGTACGCCCTGACTGGGAATCAAACCAGCGACTTTTCACTTGGTGGGACGATGCTCAACCAACCAAGTCGTGCCGGTCACAGCAAAGAAAATACTTTTTTTGAACGAGTATCCCACCATAATTACAGATTTGTCTAAAACTCACTTTGGTTGCTGTTGGGATTAAAAAATACTTTACTTTTCACAATCTACTGACAGTCAACATTTTACCACTTTAATTGTAATATAGAAACCTTACCCCTATAGCTCCTTTACCCCATGCATGTTTTTTTAAATATATGTATTGTAACTATATACATCAGCCCTCCATCGGACATTGTGTGTTTTCCTGTCCTCTGTGTTTCAGGGTTCTTATACATCACATCTGCATCTGTCAGAGCCTCATCGGACATTGTATGTTTTGCTTTTCTACCAACAAGCCTTGTTTTCAGGAAAGAGAACATTCCATTACGTTTACCCAGATATTTACCATTTCCGTGACTCTTCCTTGGTGTCTAATGTTTCAGGCTGCCTCCTGGTGCCGTCTCCTTCCCCGCTGAAGGGCTTCCTCCGGCAGCTCTTTCAGACCGGTTCTGCCTCTGGTGGTCTTCCTTCATGTGAGAGCGTCTTTGTTTCACCTTAGTTTCTGAATATTTTTGCTAGATACAAAATTCTGGTTCAGTGATTCTCCTCTTTTAGCACTTTGGAGATGTTTTGCTGCTTCCTTCCGACCTCAGTGTGGTGAAAGTCCATCATAATTCAAGTCTTTGTTCCTCGGCAAGAAATGCATCCTTTTCTCTCCGCCTGCTTTTAAGATCCTTCGTCTTCCAGTCTGATTACGAAGTGTTTGGGGGCGGACTCTTTGGGGCATCTTGTTCGAAATTTTCTCAGCTCCTTGAATCTACAGGTTTACCTTTCTCTTCCCACTGGGAACAACGGTAGCTGTGATTTCTCCAGATACCTTTACACCCGATTGCACCGTTGCCTGGTTCTGGAACCCCGAGGGCAAAACCGCCTGTCCCTGGCCCGTGGGTCCCCGAGGCTCAGCCCCCTGTGTTTTCAGTGTCCCTCCCCTCCGCTGCTCCGATCGCCCGGGTCGCTTCTGTGGGTCTGTCTTCAAGTTCACTGCCTCTTTCCACTCTGCCGATGAGTCCGTTCAGTGGGGTCTTTAAAACGTTTTTGGTTATTTTTATTTCTGAACGTTTCATCTGGGCCCTGGCCAGGCAGCTCAGTCGGTTGAGCCCTGTTGCGCACACCAGAAGTTAGTGGGTTCGACTCCCAGTCCGGGCCTGTATCTGGGCTGTGAGCGCCATCCCAGGCGGAGCATGTATGGGAGGTGGGGCCGGCAGCAGACGGGTGTTTCTCTCTCACCCACGGCCTCTTTCTCTTTCTCTCCCTAAAATCAATTTTAAAACATCTTTAAAATTTTTTCATTTGGGCCCTGAGTGATGTGGCTCAGTGGGCTGGGTGTCATCTTGCAAACCAAAAGACCACTGGTTCAGTTCCCGGTCAGGGCACAAGCCTGGGTGGTGGGTGGGCCAGGTCCCCAGCTGGGGACATGTGAGGGGCAACCAATGGACATTTATCTTGCACATCAATGTTTCTCTCTCTCTCCCTTTTTCTCCCTCCCTTCCCCCTCTCTAAAAAAAAAACTTTAAAATAAATAAAATAAAAAATTTCATTTGGCAATTTGTCTTCTAATTTTTACATTCTATTTTATTTTTATACTTCATTCTACTTCCATACTTTTCTATTTGTTTCACAAGTGTTACATGTATTTTAGTACTTCTTTTAAGTGTCAATGATTGCTCATTTTAGCATTTTTATAACACTTTAAAATCTTTGTCAGGTAATTCCAACATCTGTGTCATTTTCTTATGTATTCTTTTCTCATGTGAGTTTTTTGTGGTTTTGTGTCCAACCTTTTGGATTGTATCCAATTTGAAAGTATTGCATTACGAGACACTGTGTCTTGTTGAAACCCAACAGAGAATATCGATACTTCTGTGTTAGCGGTTGATCAGGTCCAGGCTGCGGTTTGGAATTGTAATTTCACGTCCGGTCAGGCCGAACGCACCCGCAGTGCCGCTGGGATCTGCCGTGTGTGTCCGTCCTCTGGGGGTCGGTCTGGGGTCAGGGCAGAGGTTCGTCAGCTCCCCCCAGCTCTGAGCTTTGGGTGTGCTGCTTGGGTCCACCCCACGCAGGCCCGGGGGGTTCAGATTCAGTTTTATGGGCTTGCTTTCTCAAGCTCTTCCTGATTCACAGTCTCCCCAATACTTTCTGGTTCCCTGGATCTCCTGTTTTCTGTCTGTCCCCAAACTGCTTGCTTCCAAAGCCGGCATGTCTGGGCCCAACACTGGGAGAGCAGAGAGAAAGAGAGTTGGGGCCACAGCCTCCTTTTGCTGGATGCTGTTGCCACCGCTGTCATCACGGCGGCCTGGGGTCTGGGGCCTGGGGCCTGGGGCAGAGAGAACCAGGGGAAAGGGAGGGAAGTTCCTAAGGGGTCTCCTCTGTTCTCGCTGAGCTTTTCGGGGTTCCCTTTCCTATTCTTCACGCCTGGCTCCGCTGGGGGGCCTCTCTGCCGCCCCAGAGTCCTCTCACTCCTGGGGCTCGGATTTTTCGGGGTGAGCCGGGCTGTCCTGGAAGGAAAGAAGAGGCAAACTCCCCTCCACACGGGTGGGGCTCTGAAGCCAGCGTCCCTCCCCAGACCGCCTGCTGCCGTCGGCCCTCAGCTCCCAAAGCGCCGCGCTGTGTGTTCTGTTCGGGGTTTAGAGCTGCACTCAGAGGCCGAGAAAGGGGGACATGTGTTCTCTCGCACTTACCCCGAACGAGAGCCTCTCTGATGGGTGCTATTTAAATTGTTTGTTTTCTAATTAACTCATTGGTATATGCAGGAAAACAGTTGGTGTTAATAAGAGTTCCGTCACATGGCCAAATCACGTAGTTTTCAATCCGTTCCTTTCACTCCGTCTGCGCCTACATTTATGCCAGTTGCCTGGGACGCTTGTTTTGGTCCCTTCCTTTGAACACATCATTCTCGCTCTCCTATTTGCACCTTCTAACGAGCCTTGGGAGTGAGCGTAATCGTACTATTTCTCTGCAACCCGTGGGGCGACATTTTTGGAGCACAGCCCCTGGTAGGGCCGGTCAGGGCGGTGGGTCTGGCTGTCGCTCGGTGGACCTGCATGAGGCACAGCTTTGAGCAAAACCAGGTGGGAATCCGCAGTGAAGAGCCCTCCCGTAGAAGGCTGTGCTTGCGTCGGACGTAACTGAGCGGAAGGTGACATTCTGAAACAGCAGCCCTTTTCAAGTCACTCAGCTGGGTGTGATTTCAGCACAAACGTACACGCAGCTCTTTCGAGATGCAGACCTTTGCAGAAGGCGCACCTGACGCAGCTGAGCTGGAGGCGGGGCCGGAAGGTGCCCATTCATTCGGAGTTTATGCAGAAGTGTAACTAACTGCCCCTGCGACCTTCCTGTCACTGTCGTTAAGAAGCGCTCAGCCTCTTCTTAAGAGCTGGGGAGCAGGTAATCCAGCCTTGGCTGCCGTGAGCCAGTGGAAGGAACAGTTTTTAAGAAATTTCATTCATTTATTTTTAGAGAGAGGGGAAGGGAGGGAGAAAGAGGAGGAGAGAGACATCAATGTGTGGTTGCTTCTCATGCACCCCCTACTGGGGACCTGGCCTGCAACTCAGGCATGTGCCCTGACTGGGAATCGAACTGGCGACCCTTTGATTTGCAGGCTGGCGCTCAATCCACTGAGCCACACCAGCCAGGGCAGAAGCAACACTTCGGAGTAATGGGATCAACGGAGGCCAGCCTGGTTCCGGGCTCCTGGTGGCAATAGGCTCAGTCCCCCTGGGCCATGCTGTGGGGGCCCCTCAACCTCACGAAACCCCCACCACCTCGCCTGTAAAGCACACTGCCCACTCACCTTGCCAGGCGAGGCCGTGGGGAAGAATAAATGAGAAAGCGCACAGGATACGGCAGAACCTTCTGAAAGTTAGGTGCCACAGAAGCACTTACTGCGAAATATTTTTAAAATAAGCATCAGAGATAAAAAATAAAAACAGGACATGAGTGGTGAGTTCAGAGGTGCAGGTGCAGCCCTAGAATCCAGGTTCGGTCCTGCATTAGCAGATCCTCGGGCGCTGGGCCCGGCTGGTACCCATCTCGCCCCTTCAGCCCAGGTTTAGGCCCTCAGGTGCTGCAGAGTTCGGCCGTCCATGTGTCCTTCCTGTTCCTCTCAGGGTCGGCAGGGGCACACTTCCTGGGGCACCTGGGGCAGGGGCAGGGGTGGCCTGTTTGGTACTGTCACCGGGCACCTACCATCATGATTCTTCTACCCACATGAGGGGTCGAGTTGGGCTCAGAGCCCCAAGGGCACAGGGCCCTGGCAGTGACCGTGGGAAAGGTCACTCACTGGCGATGTGCTCTAACTCAAAGGTTCAGACTGGCGGGACACAAACCCTCCTGAGGGCTCCGCGGGAGGCGCCCCACGCTGCTGGCACGTCCCCGAGTGACTCCCTCGTGCTCACCCTGCCTGCCCTGTCCCCGTGGTCAGCACCGTGCTGCGGGGTGGGGCTGGGGGGCATGCTCCCCAAGGCTGCAGGTAGCTCGGACTCAGCCTGCCCATCCAGTGTCATGAGTCAGGGACCAGCCAGCCAACCACTTCCTGTCCCCTCGCTTACAGGTCACCGCCAGCGAGAAGCACCTGGAGAGCGTCAGGAACGCCAGCGGCCTCCTGCGGGTTCTGGAGCTGCTGGCCCAGGCGGGCAGGTGAGTGGGCCCCATGGGGTCAGCCACACCTCACCCATTCTCTTCCCTCCTCCTGCCCCCCCCACCCCATTCCACCTGCACAGCTGGGACCACCCCGATCCCCCATTCCACCTGCACACTTGGGACCACCCTGATCCCCCATTCCACCTGTACACCTGGGACCACCCTAGATCCCTCCCAGCTTGGGAAGCGTGCTGTGCCTCCACCCCCTGGGATCCCCACTGTGCAGATGAGGGGCTTCAAAAGGAGGGAGAGAAGCCGAATTTCTGAGCCCTGCGGGGGAGGGCAATATTGCCATCTCTAGGGGCTGGAGAGGAGGAGGGGATGGATTGTGACCAGGTGGGAGGGGACGCAGGCAGGAGACGGGAAGAACTTCATGAGGAAGGTGGTACCCAGCCCGTGCGCAGATGCCCCCGCAGCAGCCGGGGCCAGAGGCACCATTACCGCCACCTTGCAGGGGGTCGGGAGGCTCAGGAAGGGCCGGGGTCACGGCTGACAGCTCAGCCCCCGCCACCGCCCCAGGCCGCCTTCCTCGGCCGGCCGGGTCTTCAGCGGGCAAACTCGGAACCGGCAGGGCAGACTGCGCGGCACTCGGCCTCCCAGTGCTCGGCTGCAGAGTGCAGGGCGTTCCAGAGCCGCGGCGCACAGACCAGGGCGGCGCTGTCACCCGGGAGCGTCACACTCTGAAGGTGGGCGCTGGCGCCCGTGCAGAGAGGGCTCGTGCACAGTGACACGCACCCCTGCGTCCCCGAACTTGAGGGGCGGCGAGGAGGTGGAGCTCACAGTCTGCAGTCTACTTAAATGTTAGTGCCAGGCGACCCAAGGCAAGCCACAGGGGGCAGAGAGCGCCGTTCCCAGGTTACCCGTGCTTCCGCCAGCTGGTGCTGACGGCTCACTGTCCATGACAGCGCCACAGCCCGGGGGGTAGGGGGTGGGGACGGGTTTGATTAGTGACTCAGGGAAGGCAGTAACCCCTCCTCCCTCAGGCCACTGTTCCCAGAGCTGAGGGAGGCGGCAGGTTCGTGGTGGCCACAGTCCAGAGCCCCAGCTGCTGTCCCGTCCCCGGCCTGGGTGGCAGACCCACCTCCCGAGGGGCGCCTGGCCCCCACCGAGCGTGCAAGGTCCCCTGGTCCCTGGAGGGGGCCTGTCACGTCCCGGCGGTTTTCAGAACCACGGGGCTCCGTGTGCTCTGCTTCTGGGCGGTGTTTGGGCTGGGTGTTAATCACTCTTAGGAGAACTAGTTCCAGGTGCGGGGAGGCGTTGCTGAGAAGCTGAGTCTGCGGTGCAGGCAGAGCCCTCCCCCCCACCCATCCCTTTTTTCTCTTAATCCTGGGTTGGGTGGGGGAGGGGGACACCACCTCATAGGCTGCCCACCCCCTTTCTTCTTTAGGTTAAACCACAGTAGGTTCTTATCAGAAGGGCAGGCTCTGATGGGAAGGGTCTTTCTCAACCTGCCCGCCCCGAGGTGGAGGGTGGGACAGCAACCCCTGGGCTGCGCCACAGCCCCTCTGCTAAGCTGCTCTGTGAGGGGTGCAGGAAGGCCGTCCCCAGGGATCCTGCCCCGAGCAGCCAGCCTCGTGCCCTGCCCCGGGGGAGCTGGTGGGCGGTTCCAGGGAGCCCTTCCTCTCCAGCTGGCCCAGGGGCGTGGGGGGCCTCCTCACCTGGCAGGGAGGGCCTCCGCCTGCCTTCTGGCCAAAGCCCGTGCATCCCCACGAGGCCCCAGCTGGGGGGAGCTGGGCCCACACGTGGACTGAACACGTCAAACAGGGCTCTGTGCCCCACGCAGCCGGCGGCCTCCCCGGCACCCGCACCCAGCACTCAGCTACTAACACGTCTGCACCGGGCTGTCTCATGTTGGGTGGGAGACCGCCGCCACGAAGCTCGCAGAGGCTAAGGCTGTGCTCGGACGGGCGAGGAAGAGGTGGTTTCCCGGCGCTGACCGAGAAGGAGTGCGTGGCAGTGTTCTCGTTCCCGAGCGGCGGCGGTGTGCCGGAGGGAGCCGTGCCCTCCGCGTCACCGGGCCTTCCGGGGCGGCTCTGCCGGCCAGGGGAGGCCACCAGACTCCCCCAGGCCAGCCTGGGGTCGGCGCACGCCCCCATTCCTCGGGATTGGGACCAGTGATGCGCAGCACAGGACTGCGTCTCCGCCCCGATGGCAGCCCCGTCCAGCTGCGTCCCCCCTCGTGCAGCACCGCACCCCTAGTTATTTGACAACAGCCCTGTTTCTGTGTAGTCAGGGCTGTACCTCGAGCTAATTTTATACTCGAGGGCACGCTGCGATGTGTCATTCTTTTCTTTGCTAACAGAGTCCAGGTTTAAATGACTCAATTTGCTCTGGTAACAGTTTCCATTTTAAGCTCTTAATTGCACATCCACACCTATGCCAACAAGAAACCCAAAGGTCCTGGCTGATGGGCCAAGAAGTGGCGATTGACATGGAGCAAGAGTCGGCGTGGGGAGTGGGTCTGGGATCTTTGGCATCTGGTCCGAGTCAGCTGCAGGCAGGCACTGGGGAAGCCCCTGGCGAGGCGCTGGAGGGCCCGCAGGGCAGGGCAGGGTCTGGCTGCTGTTACCTGACTTCCTCACAGCTTAGTGCCAGCACACCTGGCCAAAGTGGTCCAGCTCTTGAGAGGTGGAGGGCTGGGAGCTCCAGTCCCACTTGGGGATGCTGGCAGGGCCAGCTCCGGGCCCCACTGGGGCTGTGGGCTGGGCAGGGGGTCTCACTCAAAGCCTGGGAAGTTTCTGCTGCTCACCACGCTGCAGAGGGGCGGCCGCCCTAGGAAGCAGGTGGGCTACCAGACACCAACCCCTTTGAAAGAGGCACCACTTTACCCGGCTTTGCTTGTTCTCGCAGTTCACCCGACAGCGCCGTGGCTTCCTTGGCCCAGGAGATCCTCCAAGCTGTCGGACGCTAGAGAAGGCGGCTCAGGACGCAAGCCCGCCCCGCGGCTCCAGCCCTCGGCGACACGGGCCAGGTCAGCTCCCAAACACACTCGCCACCCACGGGCGTATTTGGACCTAATAAAGTCAGCTGGTGCCAGAAGCCTCTGGCCGAGGTGCTCTCACTAACTCTGGGCCCGAGAAACCCGACTCGGGGCAGAGCTCCTCAGTTCCGTGGGACACATCGGGAACCCCGGGTCTGCGGGCTGCTCTCGGGTCGTTTCCCTCTGTGTTGGCTGCTGGGCCCCCCTCCAGCTGGCACGGCCTGCCCTGGGGAGGGGAGAAGCTCCGCCCCCAGCCTGCCTGGTCTGAGCTTCTCCCCGCCTCTCCTCACCTGTCCTTCGTGCAGCTCCAGGGCCAGCCTTTGGGGGAGTTCAGCCTCTTGTCTCCCCCAGCTTTTCCCTGAATGGCTTTCCTGCACGTCAGGGGTAAACTGACTGGTGCAGGTAGTAGCTGAGAGTTTGCCTGAAAAAGTACAAATGCCCCAGGGACACCGGCTTCCTTGCAGGTCTGCCCGTCTCAATGGGTGGACGGACTCAAGGTAGAATCACTCCCCGTCACCCCTGCACCCTCGACTCCTGTTCAGCTTCCTCCGATGTCCCCTCACACGTGTGCCCCTGGAGCCTCCTCCGTGCGTGGGACCCGTGGGAACATCTGGTGGACAGTGCAGAGAGGTGTCGGACGAGGTGCTGGGGAGTCTGGACGGGCCGGTGGTTTGGGTCCTGGGCAGCTTGGACCAGGCCAGCAAGGTGAGGCTGTCCCTTGTCTCGGGCCTCGGTGTCCCCATCTGCAGGGGGAGAGGCCTCGGCCCGATCAATAGCCGGCAGCCCTCTGCCCGCCATGGGCCGTGCTTCTCGGACGGGCCCCTAGGGACACCGCCCCAAGCCCAGACGGGACTGTCCCGTGCAGAGGGGCGGGGCAGGCAGAAGTGGTGGCCACGCGGGCATGCAGGGGCCCATCTGCTGCATCACAGGAAGCCGTCTTGCTGTCACCAAGAGCCCCACTTGGCCAGTGATCTGGGTCACCTGCCAAATTCCATTTGACTTGATAGTGAAAGCAGCAGCTTGGTACCCAGCTCTAGGGAAGGCATGCGCGTCAGTTTCCTTATTTAACCCCCTCCCCCCGCCCCCCTGCCCAACCCCAGAGGCAGGCGCTCTGGGCTTCCTCCCAGGGGGGAGACAGCCGGGGCTCAGCCAGTCCACTTGCTTGGCTGACCCGGCACTCTGACTCCACAGCCCTCTGAGTCCCCCAGTGGGGTGGCCAGAGCTGGAGCTGGAAATAGTTGGGGTGGAAGATGGTGACCCCCCCGGCCAGCAGGCAGTTCCATTTGATTCCGCACAACCTACTTACTGCCCACAGTGAGGCCGCCACACGCCAGGTCCTGCTGGGCCGTGGACCCACGTGGCCCCGGCCTGGCCGCGTTTGCCTGGGCTCCTGGGGGCGCTGGGGGGTAGCTGGCCGATGAGGCAGCCTGAGGTCTGCGTTTCCCCAGAAAAGCTGTCCTCGCCCTTGATTCAGCTCCCGGCATCCTCAGCGAAGGTATGCCAGAGCACTGGGAGATTATTTCCCCACTGCCGCTGAGCAGGGAGCGTCTGTGGTGTTTTGAGTAAAACATGTCGGCCTGAACACCCCTAAGCCTTTTTGCTGAGTGGGCTGTTCCTGGCCCCAAGCCCCACACCCTGCATGTTTGAGGAAAGGCCCAAGCCGGCAAGGGGGGGAAAAAATGAAGGCCCCGGGCAGGACGTGGATGGACACACAGCGGTCCAGGTAGGAGGCCCATTAGCCTCAAGCTTCAGTGCCAAGGGCGCTCCGCCTGGTGTGCCAGGACACCGAAAAACCCTGCTGTGGGGCCATGTCCTCCCGGGACCCCTGCTGTCATCCTCGGAGGGAGGCTGGGGGTGGGAGCCCTTCCCTGCCCGCCCCACGGGAGAGGCCTGCACTCTTGCAGTTGGCTTCCCAGGCAGCCCCAGTCTGCGGCAAGAGCTGGCCCCTGGCGTCCAGCAGAGCGCAGGCTTCGGACAGTGGTAAGGGGTCCGGACCCAGGCCCTTCCCACCCAGCCCCTCTGAGCTTCAGCTGTTTGCTCTCCGATTGGCTGAGCCTCCCAGGGATGTGCGGGGTCACTGAAGCCGAAGTCAGGGGGCAGAGGTGGCAGCCAAGAGCGCTGGGGGCGGGGGAGTAGCCGCGAGGGTCACCCCCTTTCTGTCCCCTCACAAGGGGCCCAAAGCCTCAGGACCTTGCTGTAACTTCCAGCCTGATGGTGGGTGCCCAGCGAACTGTGCCTGTGAAGGACAGTTTCCGTGACTTGGACTGCAGGTGGCCTGGGAGCAACCGACTCCTCTGGGGCAGGGAGGTGGTGGGTCCGCTTGATGCAGCCACAGCACGTACCGTGCGGTGGGCCTTCGTCCCAGGCCAGCTCCGTGAGTGGATGCACGGCAGGCAGCACCCGTGGTGGCCCAGGCTCTCTCTCGCCCAAGGAGAGTGACGGGAGAACCACCGGTCTCTTCCGCCTCCACCCGAGGCAAGAAGCCCCTCTCCCTGCATCCCCTCGCAACAGAAAAGTAGGACGTAGACACGAGTCCCTGGTGTGTGGATGGACACGCGGCGGTCCAGGCAGGAGGCCCACTAGCCTCAAGCTTCAGCGGGGCTGCGAGGAGGGAAGTGTGGGAACAAAGAGCAGGCAGCCGCGGCTCAGCCCGGACCTAGGGCGGGGAGGGTGGCGCGCCGGTGAGACCCGGCCCTGGAGGCTGCTGTGGAGGTGGTCAGGGGGCCCAGCGCCCCTCGAGCAAGCGCACTGCGGTTGGGGGCGGGGGGAGCAGACCCTGCACAGGACCCCACAGGGCCCCACAGGGCAGTGGTGAGAAGGGAAGCACGGCCCTCTCGGCCCCACCCCCACCGGTCTGTCACTGCCCCGGGACGACTGACTCAGCAGGGCACGGAGGGCAGCTGGCCGGACTCGCACCTGCTCGAACAAAGTACTGCAGCTCATCGACTCAGCTCTCTGCTTGTTAAACCAACAGCACAACTGAGATCTTGTCTTTATTACAGTAATCAAAACAAGAATTAAAAGCTTATTTATCTCAAGATCTTTCACTGTCAAGGATTCAAATAAGCAGATCAAAGCCTCCTGTCCAGAACAGGTACTTCAACGTGAAAAAGCTTAGTTCCCCCCTCCCCCGCCGGGGGTGGGGTCACTAGTGTGGAATCCCATGTCCTTTGCACCTCCACCCGTCCCCAGGTAACCACCGTCCTGAATTTTGTAGTACTCTAGTAACTTCCCTGATTTTCAGTTTCGCCATCCACCTACCATTTCCTTAAACTAATCTGCCCCTTTCTGGACCAGTGAAGCCCTACAGTGTGCACGCGCGACTTCCTTCTGGGCGCTACTGCGCGAAGCTGCCGTTGGGGACTGCGGCGCGGCCGCTGGACCCTGGGCTTCCGCGTGGGCTGCCGAGGGCCCACCATACCATACAGACCTTGAGGCGAAGGAGAAGTCATTAATGCTGACACTGCCTTTATTTAAAATGGTTAGTTTGTTGGTCACAGACTTTTTTGGCATTAATATGAATTTTATCCAAATAGCTACCCACCATAAACCAGAAGTAGCCCTCCCTAAGCACAGAACTCTTCTGAAAGGCCGAAACACAAGTCTGGACAGGTCTGCCGACTCGGCCCTCAGGGACGAGGCCCGCACGGCCTCCCACCAGGACAGGGGACTCGCCTGGCGGCCGTTCTGGGTCTGGTTATGTGCCGATAAACATCTACAGTTAAACCAGTTTAATTACCAGTTCAAAGTGGAGCTGAAGGAATTCCCCTCTCCAAATGAGCCACACTTATGTGAAGGTGCTTGAGATCCTGACCCAGGTAGTTAAATCTTCATTATTACCTCAATAAGTGTGGGGTGGGGGTGCCTATCTGGCGCTCAGTTTTGCTGCGCAGCCTGAAGACTTAAGACGCCTTTGAACTACGGCAGCCTGAGGTCGTGTGGCCGAGAGCGTGACCCAGCGCAGCAGGAGGCCAGGCCGAAGCAGTCTCAGCCACTGGCTCCACGCCGAGTCCTTCAGGCGGGGACGGAAACGTCTCTCCCTCTCCTACAAGCTCAGAATCAGTCAGAGTTCGTGGCTGACACAATTTCGGGTGCCACTTAGGCCCGGGCAGGCGCTAGAGAAAGCTGGCTAAGGATCCCGTCTGAAGGCAAGGCTCTACCAGTGACAACCGAAACCGGCCCACCACGTATGTGAACATGCTCATTACCTTCGCGTCCACTTACTAAAAAGGAAAATAAGGTGACACAATCGAATGAATTAAAAGTTTAATTCGGAACCATTTTTTATAACTGCATTTGCTCTTGAAGCGTCGTATCACAGCAGGTCACAACAACTTTGGGATAAAAGGCAGCTGGTCAACTGTCCAGAACAAGGCTCCAAGGAACACCTCTGACCGACTCACCCCACCCACACATATCCCAAATAGAGTTTTCGATCAAAAACATGAAATAGATCCACCTGCTTATTTTAAGCATATTAAAAAGGAAACTAATTGGACCATTTCTATTTGTCTATTTTATACAAAAAGGCTACACAATGTTACACTTTATTCAGATTACAATTAGAGTGATTATGAATTAGTGTTCTACACCATTACTCAATTCTTAAAAATTAGAAATTGCTGTAGCAGTATTCACTATAACTTAACACTACAAGACTTAAAAAACTAACAGTTACTGCAAAAAAAATTAAAGAGCTACTTCAAAGCAAGCAAAGTCAGTACCATTACAGATATTAAAAAAAATTTTAACAAGCAAGGCTAGAGTTTGATAAATTCCATCTTGTGATCCACGCTTGTGCATTCTTCACTTCTCGAGTCACTCCCAAAATCCATTTGTATTGTTACTCCTCGACCAAAAAGGACCAGAACAAAAAGTTTACTTCAATTGTTCCCATAGGAAACTCAACTTGGTTAGTGTGTCAGGCACTTTCTGAGATACCAGCCCACCCCTCGAGCCCTCTCAGCAACTCTACAGGCCAATCACAATGCAAGTTCAGACAATACAGCTGTGTAAAGAGAGAAAGGCTGCTATTAATGTTTAAAACAGCAAATGTTATTCATTTGAGTATTAAGTTGCAAAAGCTGTGGCAAAAAACATTAAAGTTAATAACTTCCACACATGACAACGCGACAACCAGAGATCTGAGAACATTCAAATGTTCTAAGACGTCTCCTTTCAAAGTACGTATCTGTTTCTGTGGCAGATTTACAAACAGGCCTAAACCACTCCCACCCTACCAACCAAGTCTTTCCGAAGTTCTGTAGGCAGAGTAAAAGTATTTTACCCAAACTGGCTTTTAAACTTCTTACCTAAAGGGTGATTTACAGGTCAGTGTCAAACCAGGCCAGCTGATTGCTGTCCCCCGGAGGCAGCCCGTCCATGAGGTCCTGGGCGTGCCCCAGGTCCGGCAGCCCATCAACCGGGTAGTCAGCACCAGGGTGGTGGCCACCCATCTCGTGCTCCATCATGGGGTCCATACCCAAGGCATCCTGGCCGTACCCACCGGAGTGAAAAGAACGGTAGCTGGGATCTAGAAGGGTCAGGGTGGAGACGAGATGGACCGGTGGGGGAGAGGAGAGAGGCAAAGTTAGCACTGAGGTTAGGGGCACTGAACGACTGTGTGTGTGTGTCAGAAAGCACTGCTTTCTAGCCTCCTCAACTTTCACCGTTCTTCAGCCCAGTAACCTCCCAAGGCCAGGCCACCCACGAGGCTCCAAAATCTGTTTCCACAAAACGCAGACATGCAGATTCTAGTCACACCATCCGTTTACCCTGAACACTCTGCATGTGCCCAGGCACAGACCAAGTTCCTCAGGACAAACAGGAGCAACCTCGTGTATGACCACTCAGGCAGCAAGAAGGCATAGCAGGCCCTAGCTGGGGTGGCTCAGTGGCTTGGGCATTGCCCTGCAAACCTAAGGGTCGCCAGTTCGATTCCTGGACAGGGCGTATGCCTGGGTTGCAGATTTGGTCCCCAGTCGGGGCACATACTCAAGGCAGCCGATTGATGTTTCTCTCTCTCTCCTCCTCCCTCCCCTCCTTCTAAAATAAAAATATTTTTACAAACGTCATGGGCAGGAGATGAAGGCAGTAACAGGAAGTCTGGCAGATGTTATCTAGCTGTTGGAAAGTCTAGGTGACAGCCACGGAAGTACTGAGAAAACACTGTTTTTTTACTGAAACATTTACATGTTTCATCTTAACAGCAGACATCTGTGTCTGTCCAGGTAAGAAGCTCTGGGCTTCAGAGGATTACCCCATGACCCATCTCCACTACATTACCGAGATTTCAGTGAGTTTTTCGGAGAACCTTGATGATACAACTGTGTAAATGCCCACCCCAGATATGACTTGGGGATATAAGCTTCCCAAACTCTCATTTCCTGGGTGGGTTGTAGACCCAGGCACTGCGGCTTTCCTGGCAAAAAAAAAAAAAGCCAGGCGACCTGTCGCGCGCCATGCCGCAGAGGCCTGGCAGCGGTGACAGGTGCTTGCTGGAGCGATCCCGCGGTCTGCTCGGTGTGTGGCTCAGAGCTCCCTGTGCCCCAGTAAAGACACCGTGGCCGACTCTGGAACTTGAGAACTGACTTTAATTGCTGCCACTACTTTTCCACCAACACTGGCTTCCTAGATAAGCAAAGCAGCTCTTTTGATAAAGCTCTGGAACTGTAGCTTGCTCTGGAGTTAATGGAGAAATATGAGACACATACCATCCTGGCGATATCCAAGTGGCTCTCCCTGGGCGCCAATATCAAGTCCAAGATCAGCAGTCTACATAAACAGGTACAAGGCAAAGAAACAAAGTGAAAATTCTCAACTTAAAAAAAACAAGTACACTCCCTCAACCATTACTGAGATACTTCACACAGAATTACTTCAAAATCCAGAAGTATATAATACATACTTAAAACTCCACCCCTCACAGGTTAACCACTGATAACTAAGAGGAACCTGTTTTCCCACTGACACAGTATTTTAAAAATTCACTGATTTATCCTTTCAACAAGTATGTGTGACTTCTTTGTGCCAGGCGCTGTCCAGGCACCAGAGATACAAGAGGACACAGAACAGGCAGAGCCCCACTTCCCACCACCTGCCGACAAGACTGTTACAGTAAAGGATTTTTAGCCTCCGCAGAGATTGTAATTACCTAGGAGCAAATTAGGACAGGAACAGGTTTGGGGGAGGGCATGGGTGGGGAAGTTCAGAGCTCAAGTTGAACATATGAAGACTGCCTATTCAAAACCCAACTAACACATTACTCGCTGTTCGGCCATTTCTTTTTTTTTCCCAACTAACCATATATATGTAGGCTCTCTCCATTCATCCAACAAGTGTAACACATCGTATATTGCTATGTACCATAACTGCATAGTCAAATGTTTCACTGAGTAACTCTGACTGAGGAAAGATACAAAAATTTATAGAAATTCAAGTAGAGAACCTGAAAAACTTGAAAAACATTCATCTAGACCACTAGGAGGGGCAGAGACGGGCAGTGGCAAGGCAGCGGAGCTGGCAGTCCCACATTCGTGTGCAGATAAGCCGGAGGGTGGGGGGGACAACTGGGGAGCAACCCAGGGCTCCAGCATGGGGAAATAAAGCCTCAAAATCTCTGGCTTTATAAAACCTGTGAGGGTCCCAGACTCAGAGTAGAGTTCGCTGCGGAGGCCCATGGGGTCCTAGAACGTACACAAACCCACGCACCAAGGAATCAGCACCAGAAGGGCCCGATCTGCTTGTGAGTAGCAGGGAGAGGGAACAAAAGCAGGGTAAGAGCCAAGCAAGCTGCACTGTCCCCTCTCTGACCCCCCCTCGCCGGTACACAGCACCACAACGCAGAGTTCAACACGATCATTTCTGTGATCAGGATGCTCACAGGAATGATCAAGCATGGACAAAAAATGGAGGAAGAAGTGAAGGCTATGCAAAGTGAAATGAAGATAAAAAATACAGGGAACCAACAGTGAAGGGAAGGAACCTGGGACTCAAATCATGATTTGGAACAGAAGGAAGAGATAAACATTCAACAGGAACAGGATGAAGAAACAAGAATTTAAAAAAATGAAGAGAGGCTTAGGAACCTCTGGGACAACTTTAAATGTTCCAACATCTGAATCTGAAGAAGAGGAACAGCAAGAAACTGAAAATTTATTTGAACAAATGAGGAAGGAAAACCTCCCCAATCTGGCAAAGGAAATACACTTCCAAGAAGTCCAGGAAGCTCAGAGAGCCCCAAATAAGTTGGACCCAAGGAAACACACACCAAGGCACATAATAATTACATTGCCAAGATGAATGGTAAGGAGAGAATCTTAAAAGCAGTAAGAGAATAGGAGACAGTTACCTACAAAGGAATTCCCATAAGATTGTGGGATTTCTCAAAAGGAACCTTACAGGCAAGAAGGGGCTGGAAAGTTTTTAAAGTCATGAAAGGCAAGGACCTCTGTCCAAGATGACTCTGTCCAGCAAAGCTGTCATTCAGAATGGAAGGGGAGATGAAGTGCTTCCCAGGTAAGGTCAGGTTAAAGGAGTTCGTTATCACCAAGCCCTTATTATATGAAATGTTAAAGGAACTTATCTAAAACATGATAAAAAATGTGAACAGTAAAATGACAACAAACTCACAACTGTCAACAACTGAACCTAAAAAAAAAACCCCAAAAACATCAACAACAAAAAAAACTAAGCAAACCACCAGAACAGGAACAGACTCACAGTGGTGGAGATCACACGGAGGGGTATGAGTGGGGAAGAATGGGGGAGACACGGGATAAGAAGCATAAATGTAGGTACAGAATGGGGGGAGGTGAAGAATAGCACAGGGAATATAGAAGGCAAGGACCTTGTATGCACGACCCACAGACACGAACTAAGGGGGGGGATGCTGGTGGGAAAAGGGCTGCAGGGCAGAGGGAATAAAGGGCAGAAAAAAATGGGACACGACATACTTAAAAGAAATTCAAGTAGAAAAATAGATGAAAAGTATTTTTAAAAGTATCAATAAAATGACCTACAACTGTTTAACAGACTGCCGCTTTGGTCGCAGCCTTCTGAAAAATACTCTTTACTCTGCTAACTTTTCATCCCGCTCCCTCACGGATTCTAAGGTGAAGCCATCCGTTCCCTCTGAACAGGCTTCCGAAAGCCGCGGCTCTCCCGCCGCACGCACGGCCGCCGCTCGTGGAGAACGCCTCCTATCCAGGCCCAGGGCGTGTGAGCACGGAGCGAACGCGCACCCGGGTTCGGAGGGCCAGCCACAAACGGCCCCCCCTGCTCCAGCGAACCACCACCAGCGCTCACGCTGCCTACCTCATTCCAGGCCATCGGCTCCGTTCTGAAGAGGGAACTGGTCAGCTCCACCGACAGCCGTTTCTTGTAATCCTGCGGCTTGTCCTCAGACATCCGGAACAGAACGGCGGCCGCGTACGTCGCTGGGGGGAGACGGAAACGAGCCCGTGAGGAAACGCCGAGGCTTCCCCGCGTGCCCAGCCCCCCCGGCTCCGGTCCCTTCTACTTACCCACACCTTCGTTCCTCGAGTGCAGCAGTTCCGTCAGAGGGGCCGTGGCCCCCTCAGCTTCGATGGCTTCTGCAGCCTCCTTGTCCTGCGCCAGTTCACAGAGGACCCCTGCAGCTACTCTTTGGATGTTTTCAATGGGAGAATAAAGCAGCTAAGGAGAGGCACACAAAGCCTAGTTAAATTAGAGAACTGCAAGCACCCCACTGTGACGCCACCATCCCCAACTCAATGGAAGTGGCATGAGTACCACCTGCATTACATCACAGTCGCGCCCTGCCTGACCACGGGGACAAGTTTCGGAAAGGCACGGTCCAGCCCATCACACAGGCCTAGGCAGTGCGGTGCACAGCCCATAGGTCCTAGCCTACAAGCCACTACAGCACGTTACTCCCGAGCACTGTGGACAACTAACACAGTCGTAAGTGCAGGTGTGTCTACGCCGGCATCACTACAAACTTGTGAGCGACGTGTTGTGCTCCGACATCACAACATCACTAAGTGATAGCAATTTTTCAGCTGTCGGCGGCACGACCACCGTTGACAGAACGTCATTATGTGACATAAATGTATTCCCTACATTACTTTCCAGAGTGTTGAATGCTCTGGAGCACTGGTTTTCTACAGCCCTTTCAGCTACAAACCCTTTTTCGGAGACTGCTGCCACTGAGCGTAACACCTGGAAAACCCAGGGTGGCGGGAGGCCTGGGCTCCGGCAACCCAGACCAGCTCTCCTCCTCTGAAACCGAGTGAGTGCCCGAAACAGCGGAGTCCAAAGTCCCCTCCCACTTCTTGGGGCCTCGAATCCCAACGTTTCTCCTGCTGCCCCCCCCCCGCCCCCCGCCAATAAAGGGACTTTTCATAAAAGCGAATGTATTCTGCATAAAGCACCTTGCACACTGAGATTCTATTTTTCATACTCTGGCAGGCAATCATGGGCAAAGCGCTGTCATTTTATAAATCGTGACAGATGAAAATTAAATGTTGATGCCCTTGTTTTGGTCCCTAATTTCCTGAAAATTTGCTTATATTAAAATCCTGCAAGATCAATGACACATACAATCCAGAAGACCTCACTCAGAACCAACGCACCTGCACAAACAAGGGAATGGTGTTTAGCCCTCTGATGACGATCCGGTTGTGCACATCCCGAGCGAGGATGTGAAGGGCTCCGGTGCAGCCTTCCACTATTTCTTCCATGCGGACCCCCTCCTGCCGAAGCAAGCGTGGTTAACAAACAGGGCATTCTCTTCATCCCAAAGTTTTACACTGCAAAGGCCTTCTGAGTGGTAATTACTAGACTAATTATTCACATCATACGCCCCAAGTTTCTCAAATTTGAAATGAGTTCAGGAATGAAGGAGGACCCCATTAAGCTGAACGTCACTGAGAGGAGACTCACGGCAGCCTCAGTCCACGTCGCACTGCCCCGCCCGCCCCCACAGTGCTCCCCTGTTCCTCCGAATACCCGAGAGAACTTTCTTCCAGTGTGGGCACCAACACTCCAGGTAAAAGGGACATAAAAAAGATACACACAGATGGCAAAACAATGATCAGACTGTGTCAATGTTTTTCTTTCACATGCTCCATTTCTGTACACCTATGTGTATTTGGTGAAAAAGTCATGAAGCTCTGTCACCAACTACTAAAATTCTACTGCGCTGCCAGCAGAGATGTCCACTCCTCACCTCCTCCAGACTATTCAACTGCTAGCCTGTGTGAGATGGAGGTTAGCCTTTGCAAAATATATATTTTCACTGTTTCTAAGTTTTAAAAAAGCTTATGATTCTGCTACTTTTGAAACAACTCACATTTGTAAAGACACAGAACCTCCCTTCTTTCTGAAGAGGAGACTTAAAGGCGCCCTCTGCACTGTATGAAGCGACCCCATGGACACAGGTCAATGCCAGAAGTAATGAACTGAGAGCGCCCCGGCCCGAGTGCACACACAGAACTAGCGACAAGGGGTCCCCCATGTCTGCTCTGGGGAGGCCCCTCTGTGTTTTCTAAAGTAACCCAATTAGAGCGAGCTCTCTGAAGGTCTGGGTCCTAAATTCTGAGGGTTCAGAAATGTTTTTCCTTATAGCAAAGCTAGCTTGAAGATCGAAACCTCGACAACAAAGCTGTAGGCTGAGAGAGTGGGTAAAGATTCCAGAAATGCTGCTATTTATTTGGGGTATTTCTCGGTAATCTTAGGCCCACGGACATAGTTTAAAGAACTCCCAGAAGAGAGAGTGAAAGGTGTGTTAAACATCTGTGGGTAGAACTCGTGTTGTAATGGGGAATAAGAAGTTCTGCAACCAGACAGACTTGGATTCAAACGAAGACTCGGTCACTCCCTGAGAAGTGAACACCTGCATGGATCACACGAGCAAACACTAGGAATGCCTGACCCCACTCTCCCTTTGTAAGACTGATGATGCAAAGACGCAAAGGAGATGCCAAAAGGAAACACCGCCGGGAGCCACACTATCTTCTCTGCAGCCTCAGCCAGTTTTTCAGCCACCGGCCAGCAGCCCTTCGGGCAGGAAAGAATGGAGGGAGCCAGGGATCGAAGCAGCCCAGGCCCTCTGGGTTTGTGCATTCCTCTTAAGTAGTCAGGTGCCATCATTAGGGTTCACCTACCACAAACTGCTGCTGTGTCCCGCCCATGGACGTACGACGCTGGGTATCCTGGTGCGCACGAACCAACAACTGAACGAGACGTGGAATGGCACCCTGCTCACGCAAAGGTGCGTGATTTGCTGGACAAAGGGCAAGATTTCGAATCAATCCAACGGTAGCCTGTGGATAAGAAAAATAAAGAACTGGCATACAACCCATTTTCTTGGTCAATTACAACCAATTTCTTGGTCTAAAATTCCCACTACATCAAAATCGCTGGTGTCTCTTGACAGCAGCACTGACTACATGAAGACTTCAGAACCCCACCCCATCCCAGCCACACTTGCTGCGTATTAATCCCTTATGGCTAGCAGCAGCCACCCAGTAGCTAGAGGGGGCTCATTTTTAACTCTGCAGCCATCCACTTTGACAATTTACCTTTATCAGAGGCCAGTGGGATGGTGGGTGTAGGAGTTTAACCACAACTGGCAGTCCATAGTGCAGGCGAACAGCGTTCTGGGCCATCTCTGCTTCCTGGTGTCGGCTGGTCAGGTGACGAAGAGCACAGATGGCGGGCTCAGTGATGTCCTCCCTGTCACCAGCACGAAGGACAGTACGTACAAGAGCCTCTATACCACCCACTTGACACACCATCATCTTGTTCTTATAATTATTGCAGGTGAGATTAGAAAGAATTCCAGCTGCACAGGTGACCACATTTATATCATCTGAGCCCAACAGCTGAACAAGGGTCCCAAGAAGACCTTCCATCCCTTCCTGTGGAAATAAAAACAGATGCTCAATATATACTCATCTTGACTCTTCCCACCAAGCCACCAGTTTACCCAGAATTTACCTGTTTAGTTGCAGCATCTGAGAGATTCCTAAGAGTCCACAGACAGTTCTGAACAAGACGCTGACTTGGGTCTGTCAGGTGGAGTCCTAAAGCCTGCATCCCGCCTAGAACATTAAACAAGATCCAAGGCTGTGACTGTAAGCTACCAATTCCTACCAGCACTAAGTGTTTTCTCTAGTCTTACAGGGCGCCTCTCTCTATTGCTAAAGCTTATCCCTTCCACTTAAATCCTTTATTTCCTACATAGTGCCCAGTTTCCCCTTCTTTGCCAGTTCATTTCCGCTTCTGTCAAGTATCTGTTGCCCCTTCCCTATGTGGAAAAAGCCTTCATTACTTCCACTGTCCCCGTGGAAGTATCCCTATCACTTGCTCACCCCTGCATGCCCGTTACCCATTTTCTTTCATCTATTCAATCACTTCCAATATGCCCATTCAATACTATTTGTGTTGGCACTACACTAGTAAGCAAAATATTCTAAAATCCCTACCTTCGTGGGGCTTGTGGTCTAGTTGGAGGCAAACTACTATACAATAAAGTAAAACTACATACTGTGTGAGATGGCATTGAGTGCTACAGGGAAATATACCAGAAGATGAGGGAAGGGGCTCCAGTGTTAAGTAGGGAAGTCAGGTAAACTCAATGTGAAGATGACATCTGAGCAAAGACCCAGCGGAGCCACGTGAACTCCCGGGGTAAGAGCAATCCGAAAGGAACGCACTGGAACGCCGCTGCCAGGGACTGTCTGGGAGGCACTGACTCCAAAGCACGTTTACACCGGCGGGTGGCTGGATG
Source organism: Phyllostomus hastatus (assembly GCF_019186645.2). Classification (NCBI taxonomy): domain Eukaryota; kingdom Metazoa; phylum Chordata; class Mammalia; order Chiroptera; family Phyllostomidae; genus Phyllostomus; species Phyllostomus hastatus. The sequence goes on from NW_025334009.1 coordinate 9,264,648, forward strand.
GAAGCTGAATTCCCCAGCTGCTGGCTCCCTCCGACTGAAATCACTTCCGAATGCAGCTGAGAGATGCTTTCCCTTTCTCCTTGTTCATCCTTCCCGGCTTGTTTTACTTCCTCCAACTATGCTAGATGTACTTGTTGCAATTCTCATGGCAACTTGTCCTCTTCCCTCATGGTACTTACCACAACTAGAATTGAGTCTACCTTCCCGACAAGACCAAGACCACCCCTATCTGGTCCCTTTCTCGCAGTAGCTCCAGCCACTGATTAGTGCCCTGCACAACAAAGCTCACCCTCAGTATTTGTTCAACGACTTTTCCCTTCTACCTTCGCCCCCTCGGAGATTTCCTCCCCGCTTCTACTGTAACCAATATCTCTGAGAGTGGATCTTAACCCCGGGTGCCCATCAGGACAGCCGGCAGGGACTTTAGGAACACACAGCTCTGGAGAGAAAGTCCCAGCAGACAGCGCTGAGGCGGCGGCCATCTCACTGAGGCCCCCTCCCCTCCATTCCACCCACAGCCCAGTCCTACCCTGCATTTCGGCAGCATACAGTTCCAGCTGCCTACTGACCTCTCAGTCACCAAGTACGCCAGCTGCTTGGGTGGTTTTGTTCCCCAGAGTCAAAACCCATTCCGGTAGTTGCCTTTACCTTCATGAGAGCCACGCTCTCCCTTCCACAAACCACCTCTGGTGGCATCTTGAGCCCCTACGTTGTCCAATTCTATTGATTCTTTCAGGAGTCTCAAACATTCGTCCTCTGCTGTCTATTTTTAATACCAAACTACTTCATTCCTAGACCTACAACACAGTATTAACACCCTGAACACCCACCGTGATGCCCCTCCACTGCTCGAAAACCACCAACAGCTTCTCACTGTCTGTGGGGTGACTCCGAATCCCTCTGCACAGCTCTGAGGAACCCATCAACTCTGAATCCCACCTGGGCATCCCAAACTGCCCTCGACATTCCACACCTCCGGCTTCCAGGCTGAAGCAAAGCATGGACACACACCACACGGGGCTGAGGGAGGCCTCCCCAGCGTGACCCCGCCTGGCCCCACCACCTCACCCTAGCTATGCACCCCATCACCAGACTGCAGTTGTCAGGCCCTTCCGTGCCAGAACTCAACAACCCCGACCTTGTCCCTCAGTCCCCACTTCTCGTATGGGTCACTGGGGCCTTCTCACCTGTAATCCCATTTCACACCCCTTTTCAGGGAAGCCGTTGTCCCCCCCCCCCCCATATTAATTCTGTATCCCTATTTGCTGTTTGTTTCTCTCAGGGGAGCTCTTAAAATGAAGATTCCTAGCCCTCCAATTCCATACTTTCCAGTTACCTACTGACCTCCTCTGTCATTTCAACATGCTGGGGACTCTGACTGAGTCAGTCTAAAGAACCCTCTTAACAAGCTCTGCGCAAGCACTCAAGGCGTCCTGGCGTCACTGGCAGGGTTTGGATCCGCTTGTTCCGTACGAGCCCGGCCACACTCGTCTACCCCCAGGCCGACGGCTGTACTGCCAGCAGCTAGCCTGAGCAATCGTGACACCTTTCCTTCCCACAGACTCTCTCATAAAATTACTCCCACCAAGTGGGAAAACAGGTGTTACCAACCCTACACTTTCGGTATTTTCTATCAAGTGCCTTTATATTTCTCCTCTTCCAGTTTTCATCTGAAGCTTGGTGTGAGTCTAGGCAGGTGCGGTTAGGTGGGTTACAGAAAGGAAAAAGATGCTGGGGAGTTGAAGAGCAACTGTATCTTCATAAAGAAAAGCAGGAGGCCTTGGTATGGACCACCTGTTTTTTCCTCTGCCACCAATATGCACAGAATACAAGCTGTTTCATTCAAAGTACTTAAAGGGAACAGAAAAAACTGTTTTTCACCTTAGACCATTTGTTCACTAAGAATGCAGGATACCAGTGCCAACACATTGCTCATGAGTATCTGCTAACAAATCAAGAAAACCACTTGGCTACACTCAACTATATTTTAATGTCTCCTATGTATCCACAGGTCTATTAGCAAAGCAAATAAGGTTTGCCCAAAATCAAAATTAAAAACACATTTTATCATGCCAAGGTTAGTAAGAACTCTGCTTAAACGAGGCATAAGGAGTACCAGTGCAGGTATGGAGCAGAACATGGATTTTGTCTAAATGTGATCTTGGCCATAAGCTGTACAGGACCACCTACTTTCAGTCCACTAATGGTAGGTTCTACTACCCTCTTCCTAAGAAAGGTCGTCTGACTGGAACTACAGCCGCTGTACACACGAGAACTCAGAACGGAACGAATACTTACCAGCTTCTACAATAGCCGGTTTGTTACTAGAGCAGACAGACAGCACCTTCAGTACTCTGCTTGTGGTCCACAGTAGTTTCTCGTAAGTGTAGGTCCGCATTATATTTACTAAAGCTTGAGGTCCACCACTAGCCAGAATGATCAGCTAGAAAGACATGTATGTATTGTTAAATGTGGAATCTGGATCAAATAATACCCTGAGAAAAGCCGTATTACATTACAAACCTATTTTATTATACAAAAACTGCAGTCAGCCTGCCACTGACTTAAATGTTTTCCTGGACCCCACTACCCAGACTCTCACACGGGGGCCCTATTTAACTCCTCCTCCTAGAGCATTCCACTCAAATTCAGGCATCCCGGTCCTCCCAAGAATACAGCAACCCTGGCCCAATCTTCTTCTCACAAATCATAGAAAAAGGGGGGGATAAAGAATGCTGGCATGCAATAATAATGCCCAGATATGAAAGTTATATCAAAACTGATTTGAAAATGTACACCAGAATAGACACTTAAAACTCATGACTTGACTGTCTGCTTTGCCTAATCGTATTTACCTTACAGAGAGGTAACGTACTATAATCATGCCTTCTCGCCCTTTACTTCCCTGCGTACTCCCACCTGCCAACTCTACCCCAATTTCCTAAAAACAAACCTTACTTCAAGCCTCTGCTGAAAATGACTTGATTGCTCTGCAGTCTCACCTCAAACCTTTCATCTTCCTTACTCACTCCTTGTATTTCTTAAATTTTCTAAACTCACCAGGTCCCTCCCTCCGTGGGACCTTGAAAGATGCTATATCCTCACCGTGACCTTCACCCCATCAACCTCTCTGATTCTTAAAAGCTGAACTCAACTATCATTCCTCCAAGAGGTCTCCCCAAACCCTCAAAACAGGGTGAGGTTCACTCATGTGTTTTCAAAGCCACTACCACCTCCTCACACTTGAATTAAACAGTAATTTGGCTATTATTCCAGCATCTACCTCCCTTCTAAGAATGAAAGCTCTAAGGGAAGATGGCCTACTATATCCCTATTGCTTAGCTCAGGGCTTTACATTCTGACACTCAAATATGTAAAGAAGTAGAGATGTTTTAACCTTTCCCTGATACATACTAAGGGTGAAGCATACAATCTGCCACAGAAAGCATGACATTGGGGGTCTCTGCGGCTCCACAACACCCCATCAGAACAGTTCGTTTACCTTGCTCTCTTGATTGCCGTAAGCTAAGATCTGAAGGCAGTCTGTTGTAATTGCCAAGAATTTAACATTTGTTTTGTTGAGCAAGGCAACCATTTTCTGCAGCCCGCCAGCTAAACGCACTGCCATTTTAGCTCCTTCTTGATGCAACAGAAGGTTGTGGAGAGTGGTGATGGCGTAAAACAACACAGAATCCACCGGTGAACTGGGGGGAAGAAGAAAGGTCCATCAGAAATGGTGTGGTCGCCCACTTCTCCCCGACAGCTTGGCGCACACTCCGACCCTATCTTCTCACCCGAGCATCTTCACCAGGGCAGGAATGCCCCCAGACTTGAAGATGGCCAGCAAGCCCTCCCGATGATGGGAAAGATTGTGCAAGGTCCCAGCAGTACAGCGGGCCGTCTCCACATCATTTGTGTTCTGCATGGTACGCACAATAGCAGACACCATCTGAGGAGAGCGCATGATGGCGTGTCTGGAAGCTTCCTTTTTAGAAAGCTGATGGACCATAACTGCAGCCTTGTTAACCACCACCTATAACGTACAGGAATTAGGAGACATAATTAGCTTTCAAATAAGAATATTAGGCAGACATTCTGAGGCTGCTTCCTTGAGAATGTCCTCTGAAGCAGGTTAAAAAGCCATGTCGTCACTAACCTGGTCCTCATCATTTAGCAGTTTCGTCAGCTCTGGAATCGCTCGTGTGGCAAGTTCTGCATCATCTTGATAGTTAATCAAATTCACAACCGCGTGTTTCAGCATCTGTGACGGTTCGGCCAGACGCTGGACGTTGGTGGGGTGGGCGGCGTCGAACTGTGTCGACGGGATCTGCATGCCCTCATCTAACGTCTCAGGGAACATAGCAGCGCGGACTCGCTGGGCTCGGGTCATGGCGTACTGCCCGTCAATATCTGGAAAAGGTAAATCAGGGCTCGCGAGCCAGAGTTCGGCACCACCTGAGTATCTGCTATCCTAGACAGTGAAGTCGCCTTGCAATCGCTCCCGTTTCTTTACTGCATCATTCTGGGAAGCTGTTATTACACATTAGTTTTTAAAAGAATGACTGATTCTCAAAGCAGCGATCTGACTTTCAATAAGGCAGTGATGCTCTTACCGGCTACTTGTTCTTGAGTGAAGGACTGAGAAAACCCCTGGTGGTCCCAGTCGTACAGGCCTTGTTGGGCGGTGTCCACATCTTCTTCCTCAGGGTTGCCTTTTCCACTCAGAGAAGGGGCCGTGGTAGTAGCACCAGAATGGATCCCAGAGTCCAGGTAAGACTGCTGCTGCCAGTGACTAACAGCCGCTTTTCTGTCTGGCTCCATGGCCATGTCCAGCTCCATCAAATCAGCTACAAAAATAAAACAGCATTAGCATTACTACACAAAAATGTAATCTTAGTTTAACCAAAAAAGAATCTGTAATATGACCCACTGAAATATTTTTAGAAATGAAGTTAAATTTGAGAGATATCCAAGAATAACAGTGCAAGAGCCAGGATTCGCTTGGTGGTGAAATAGCTACTCTTATGGGACCACCTAACAGTTCCTCGTTGAATCAGCGGAAGAACCATACTGCATCCAGGCTCCAGAAGCAGTCATCCGGACTAGATTCTGCTGGTGGCTTGTCTGCTATTCCACCAAGCCATCAGGAGCAGTGAGCAAAACATAAAGCAAAAGGTAGCCTGCTCAGCAGGGAGAGAGGAAAGCAAGGGGGATCGGAGCCAGACAGGGTTAATGGCAAAGAAGCACAGCCCCAATTCGGTAACTAAAGACCTACGATACGAACCTTGAGTAGCCATTGTCCACGCAGAGGATCTTCGCAAATGGTGGTTTGGTATACTTCAGATACCCTAAAAGAGTTCATCAAAAGTATTTAGGATGTAAATTAATTTGATTTTAACACTCGTAAGTCACTAGTATAGTCCTGTTAAACATCATGGACTATATCCACAGAGAGCCCCGAATCTCCTCTTACCATCTGACACAGTGAACACAGCTCTCCCGCGGTGTCCCCCAGACACCCCAGCCACAGCTCCGTCACACTGAACTTCTAAGTGAAAACCCCTCCTTAAGAAGCACCTCTTCTTAGTAGAAATATAAAGATGATGAAGAAAGCATAAAAGCTCTAATAATGAAAGCCAGAAAGAGGCAAAAAGAAACTATTCAAAATCAACTCCTCGAGTTCCAAAAGGTCTCTTCCATTTTAACTTCCCTCACTGAAAAATTCATAGATACTCTTCAGACAGTAGAAATCCAATGGGATTTTTTGTAAACGCCATATTTTCATTCAAAGAACCAATTGTTTTTCTGTTACAGGACAATCCCATCTAAAACAGCTTCAAGAAAATAGATTTTGATGACTGGATCAGAATAGAAGTTAGATTTTTTAACTAAGAAGTAAAATTAATTTACAAATGAAAAAGTTTGAAACACAAATTAGAAACATGATTTTCAGTGGTTTTTCTAAGTTCAAATTTATAGCAATGATTTATTATAAATACAAGTATTACTGACTGATGCTTTCATCAACATAAATTTAGTCATTTGTACATATGTATAAAAATCTTAGCATATAATTTTATGTCTGCATTTTGGCTTTACTGTGTAATATTCAGGAAAATTATGAATCACACAGGAAGCTATTTGCAAATAAGAACAATTTAAGGGTTCCTAGCCTCTAGATGTTCCTAATAAAATTTCCTTTATTATAAAATCTATACCTAAACAAGTTCATCTTACACTACAAATTAACATAATAGGTGTTTACCAATGTCTAAAGATAAGTGAGAAATGTTTTCTATCAATGTAGAAAGTAGTTTAAACATGTTTAAGGAAATTTGAAACGCCACTCTCAAGTCCTGTTTTCTCTCTGTAAAGAAACATGTATTTGATTTTTCCTAAAACTGCTTTTCCAGCACTAGGATTTTACAACCACAAAACTCACCGACACTTAAAGCTGACAGGAGTTGTGGATACAATTGTTTTAATGACCACAGTAGAAACAATTGACAATTTCTATATAAGGCAGAATGAACGACAGGAAGTAGTAAAAGTGATTCCTGTCGATAAGAATCTCGTATTTTAAAATACAACTGAACCCTGAACAACATGGGTTGTTCAACACAGGGCACTGGCCACCTGTGAGCGCTGAAAATCTGCATGTAACGTAAGGCGGCCCTCTGTGTACAGAGATTCCCACATGCCACCCAACCCTTGGACAATGCAGGTTTGAACTGCACAGGTCAACTGAAGAGTCAGTGTGTAAGTGGACCTCGCAGTTCAAACCCATGTTGTTCCAGAGTCAACTGTCATTTATTCAACAGGATTATGTGTTTAATGTTTTGGTTCCACAGGGCTGGAGCGGGACTCAGAAACCAGCATTTTTAATGAATACACTAGGATGCAGCAAACGATCTGGGGACGACAGGCTGAGACACACTATGCTGGAAGGGTCTCGGGTTCTGTCCACTGATGCTGTGTTTCAGCACACATTTTTGTGACTGGCTATTTAATTATTTTCCAACTCCCCAGAAAAATGGGTTCCCTACTTCACCTCCCAGTATTTCTGGGCATGTTTTATATAGAACATATAAAACATGTTCTATACTGAGCTTCTCCTTTGGCCAATTCCACAGGCTAGAAACTAACTAGTCATGTTTATAAGCTATGCAACTGTTTAAGAAGGTATTTTTTCTTCTGATTTCAAGAAAAAAATATTTATAGTAGCATTTCCTTGTTAGTGATGCAAAGGCAGCAATTTTAGCCAAGATAATGGGTAAAATCTGTTTATGTGGGCTGACCTGGTAACCTGACCATGATTGTAACAATTTTATGGAAAAAAAGCAAGGTACATTCCAAACTTACAATATCCAGTTATATGTTAGGGACTTACCAATACTATTGTTTTTATAGCACTTTAAAATCTGTGCAAAATACGTAACAATTATTTTGCTCACCCCTGTGAGGTGAGGGAGGGTAAGTGTCTATCACCAGGAAAGTACATAGTAGGTGTGAAAATTAAGCTCTACAGAAGCGACAGCATGTACCAGCTCATCCCTACACTGCTCTGCAAATTCAAATTCACCAAAACACTGCGAATTATCCACCAAAGACACTGAATAGTGTGTCCAGAGAGAACCAGGGGAGAATCCTCCCCAAGCAAAAAGGCGTCCTCAGGCTTCCTCTGGACAGAGCTCCCAGCCAAGCTCCCCTACCACACCGTGCCAATCACGAGGGCCCGGCGGGCTCCCGTTCAACCAAGGCTTACCCAACACCTCAGGACAACCCTCAACAAAGAAAACAAGTCATGGAAAACCAACAGAAAAACAGGTGGGGTAGGGGAGGGAAAGTAACAGAATGTTTTGAATTATTACTCCCATAAAGCTTGCAAAGAATAAAAATGTTAGTAGTTAATATAAACAGATAACTGAAGCTGTGAAAAACTAGAGCACAAAAGAGATACAAACTATGAAAAAGAAGAGGATTGACCCAGGGAAGCAAAGCTCCAACAGGCCCTCCAGAAAGAATGACTAAGAGACAAAATGGGAAAGGCCTACTAAGCACCAATCAAGAAGGGGGGCGGGGAAGGCTCAGTGTTATGAACTACTACAGCGTTCCCTGATGTGGGTGACGCTAGCTGCAGACTGTAACAGTGATTTGTGTCCTGCCAGCTTAATCACCACCAAGTGGTGCTTTGACACAGAGAGAGGGCGCTGGGGACAGCCAGCTAATCCAATCTAACGAGGCCGTGGATGCAGGCATCCTTCCTCTCTTGTTTTTGGTATTTAGATATATACTCTTTCAATTATATATTTTGTTAAAAAAATGAAATTCATCTTGCTATTTCTGATTTAAACACTAAGTTTAAAAATATATATATCCCTTATATGTAATTTCTAAGTAGTAAGTTCATCCTGAACCATAGCTATTCAAAGTATTATTGAGTAATTTTTCCTTCAGCTTTTTTAATAGGACTACTTAAGCAAGCTACAGTTTTCTTTTTCTATTATTATGAAAATTTTCAAATATGCAAGAAAGTAGATACAACTATATAATGAACACCCACATCGCCTATACTTAACTGTTAATATCATGCCATATTTGCGCCTTCCTGCAGAACCATTTTAAAGTAAACCACACACATTAGTACCTCCTGTGGCTATAAAAACTAAGGACATTTTCCTGCATACCACATCATTACGAAAGATTAGCATTAGTAACCGACAATTCCTTGAGTGCTGGAGCGCCTACCTCACCTTCTGTACTGGAGCTTCTGTCAAAGCCTACGTGACAATTCTTGACACAATAAAATTTTCAAAACTAAAGTTGCTTCTCCAGTTCCCATCAGGATAAAATTATCTTAATTACTTTAGATTTCAAGAAGTTTGAGTATTACTAACTGAGAGTAACTTTCCTATATATAAAAATAAAGCAGCTCTATCATAAAAATCAGTTTTATACTGGCAGTTCACACCAAGTCAGTCTTCTAATAATCTGTACTGGAAGAACCAAAACCAATTATTTATTCCATTTTCTTTTGTGCAAGAGAAACACTGACTGGTTGCCTCTTGCACACACCCCCCTCCCACTAGGATCCTGGCCCACAACCCAGGCATGTGCCCTGCCTGGGAATCGAACCAGCAACTCATAGGCTGATGCTCAATCCACTGAGCCACACAAGCCACAACTATTCATTCCGTTTTAAGAAAGAATATGCCAACTCTATTTCAGGAACATGACCTTTTGATAAATCCCCAGTGATTAAAAAAAAAGAAAGTTCTTAGTAAAATTTTGTGAATCTAAAAACATATACATATCCATTTTTATTAACTGTCACTACTTATACTTTGTCATTTAAAAATTTAGTCTCCTCAGATCTTCTGGTTTTAGCACTTTTTATTCAACACTAAAACTTTTAAGTCACAATTCACTCTAGTTTCCTTTCTGCTTTTCCTCTCAGCTGTGCCTATGTTCTGAGAGGAGTCTTCCTGGACTGCCAAACCCCCCCCCCCCACACACACATCTAATGATACTTTTGTTCCTCCAAAATACCTAACATTAATACCCTTGGCATTATCTTTTAATATGTAAGTGCAAAATGGCTATTAGAAATATGAACTGTCTGTAACTAGAAAAAATTAGGATATTCCCCAAATGATGTCCTTCTTCATTTTATATTCTCTTCTCTACTCTACTCACAAAGTAAAATAAACGTTTTGTATAAAATTTTCCTTGTTACCATAATGGAATGCAGTTAGTGACATTTTGATATATCTGGTATTTAAACTTATTGTTAGGCATTCTTTTAATATAAAAATCAAAGCCATGTGTTGCAGGCCCGTATAAAATGCTTGTAAAAAATATCAGCTGTAGTAAAGCATATGATGTCTTTCTTGAATATTTAGTTTGTCCTTCCCCATTTCATTTGCTATTCAAACAATGCTGAACAACATAAATAATTATCTTAATTTCTCCCACCCAGGGATTGCTTCAACTACTGAATTAAAAAGGGTAAGAACTTCTAAAGCCTTTGACACAGCTCCAAAATACTGATGGAGCATCAGCTCATAAAATTTTCACAGAAGACACTAAAGTAGTGGCCAGTTTACCAAGGGCTTATCAACATCAACTGTTATCCCAGAGAACTTTTTTAAGCTTTTAAAAAAGACTTTATTTATTTTTAGAGAGAAGGGAATAGGAGAAAGAGAGGGTGAGAAGCATCAATGTATGCTTGCCTCTTGCACGCCCCCCACAGGGGACCTAGCCTGCAAGCCAGGCATGTGCCTTGACTATGCATTGAACCAGCGACCCCCTTTGATTCGCAGGCTGGTACTCACTCCACTGAGCCACACCAGCCAGGGCTCAGACAACTTTTAATAATGATGCCCACTCATCTAATGCATATAACTACCACCCTACCTGCAGGTTTTTCTAAGTTCTGAGATTAAATGCCCTTTTTTTTTTTTGCTACATGTAGCCTTCTGGCTTCCCAGATTTTTGATGTGGTCCCCTTTTATGTTTTTATGGAGTATATGAAATGTTATACCTAAGAAGTCCCTTGAATAATCACTAATATAACACATTTAAGGCAATTGTATGTCTGAGAATATACTTACTCTTTAAAATAATTAGATTATGGTAATATTCTTTACATTTATATCACTAGTCTCACCAATGATTTCGTGAGCAGTTACACAACCCTAAAATAGTCCTGATTCTTCAGAGAAAAAACCAAACTTACTTTATCCACTCTAAGAACAAATTATGTACTACAAAAAGCAGACACCATTTCTCCAGCTTAAAATTGTATTTTAAAACACATCTACTTCAAAGTACATACTGAGTAGCCTTTGTCTATACAGGCACATTTTTATAATTTCCAAATATAATTTTATGCCACTTAAGTTAAAAAAACAAAACAACTCATATTGTTTATGCAGTAAAAGTACAAATACATACTAGCTTCCCAATACTTGGCAGCAATGGGAACAGCGCTGGAAAAGATATTAAAAATGTCTTAAGCTCTCCAGCAGTTTTTGCTTTAAAAAAAATCAAATACAGTAAAATTGTATCTGTCAAGCTAAGTGATGGGCATATGGGTGTTTGTGACATTATTCTCTACACACTGCGTAACAAAAATAGTGTAAATAAAGGAAGGAAAAAGCTGTATGTCAACATTTCAGGTAAAATGTTGGAGTTTAAAATGTTGGAGTTTAACATTTTAAACTCCAAATATGATTTTTAAATACATCTTTGTACTTCGATTTTTTAAAACATTATTAAGATGAAGTTATCCAAGAAAGGCATGATTATTTTATGTAAACTTTTGTTAAATCAGCTAAACCTTAACAAACTTGAGTCTCAAATATGGGGCTAAAGTGTTTCCATCTCCTTGAAAAGGGACAGACATACAAAGTTAAAAAAATCTGCAAGTGTATTTTATAAAGCTGTACAGCTATGTGGGAGGAGCCGTTTCTACCCACTGGGAACTGAGAATCCTGTTGCTCAAAATGAGTTTACAAAATGATGACTGGCTAAATACTTTATACCCATTTTAAGTAGATTTTATAGTGTAATAAGGCTGCAGAGAAAACAGTTCATAGTTTAACTACATTTTTAATGAAAGTGACCATTAAATTACATGCAAACAGGATAGTTAGAAAAATATAACCTCAAAAAGACTTCATTCAAATTAGCAACAATAAAAACAAGGTACATACAAGATTAAATGACAAAACATCTTGACTAGAAATATTTGTCCTATATAAAGATATCAGTTTTCTCTAACTAAGTTTATAAATGCAATGTACTCTAAACAATATCGTTAGATTTCTTCAGGAGTAAAATGAATTTTAAGTACATTTGGAATGGAGGTATGAAGGTAATCAAAGAAGACTCAAACAAGTATGAGAAGGAACCAATTCTATCAGACCCTAATGCATAATATAATCAATAGCAACAGCAATTAAGAATAGTATTATGGGGTACAAATGACGAGAAAACTACAGTAATCAGTAAATACCCAGATATAATGTGGCAATTTAATTTAAATGTGGCAATTTAATAAATGAAAAAGGTGTTATTTCAATTAGTGAAACTTAGATTACTTGACTTAGCAGTATTAGGAGAAAGGGGCTTGTCCTTCTAAAAAATTTTTTTCATCCTTACTTTATATTAAAATTAAATCTACATTAGTCAAATATTTACATGTAAAAAAAACCAAAACAATGAGATAAAACAAGGAGTATATACAGGCAAGAGTGGTATGTATGGAAATAAAACCATGGTAACAAGCCAAAACATCACAAACTAGTGAAATCTAGAACATGACATAGTGGACACAAGATGTGAAATAATATTAAAGGCTAATATCCACATGTACATAAAGATCTGAGGACAAATACAAGAAAAAACAGGAAAGACAGAAACTATCATTTCAAAGGAAAAGTACAGAGCAATAAATATACACAAAAGAGTTTAAACTCATTTAGTTTTTGCTTATCAGATTGGTAAAGAGAAAAGATTAATGATACTCATGGCTGACAAGGATATAGTTAAACTGGCAGAAACTTTCTGGAGGGTAAGTTGGAATTACCCATTAAGTGTAAATATCCTTTGGTTTAAAAAAAATTCACTTTATAATAGAAAGTTATTCTGCAGGAATATTTACAGCGTCATGCCAAGCAAGATGTCTGTATAGTATCCCATTTATAGAGAAAACGCTGAAAATTACCCAAATGCTCATCAACTGATCCATTAAGTGGAATATAGTCATACTACATTTAAGCATCTTTTGTTACTGGCATTGCAATAGCAGTGAATAAGAGAGTCAGAGAATCAAGGTCACACATCTAGTAAAGCCTGCATTCTATGGTTGGCGAGTTAAGCAATGAAAACAAGACAATTTGAGGATAACTGCTGTGAAGAAAACAAACAGGGTGAGAAGAGAGTGACCGGTGGGTATCGAGCGAGGGAGTGACACCTGCGCAGAGGAGGAACTGGCCGCGTCAAGACGGGGCAGAACACTCCACACAGAGCACTGGTGCAAGTGAAGGAACGAGCTACCTGGTAAGGGTATTAGAAGGTTGCCAGTGTAACCAGAAGTTAGGGAATCATGAAGAGAGTTGGGGACCAGATTAATAAGAATGTAAAATAAAATCCAAAGTGCACTGGCGAAGCCAATGGAATAGTATGGCTTGTGATTTAGGCTTTTTAAAGTTCACTCTAGCATCTGCGGCGGGGGGAGGGAGGGGGAGATTGTGGGGGAAAAGCAAAAGAGGAAGACCAGTTAGGAGGCTACTGTAAATCATCCTGGTGAGAGGGGGTAGTGGATTACTATGTAACCATTAAAAGAATGAAGAAGGGTACATTGAAAAAATATTTAACATGTATAATATGCAAAGGATCTGCATGCTTTTTGCATATATTTGCAGAACCAAATGGATAGAAATAATATATTAGAAATACTTATCCAAGAAAATATGTCATTTAGCCCCACTATATGTCAGCCAAACACTGACAGACAGCATTAAGGAAATGTTTCTAAGTATAAAAATAAGTGGCCTATAAAATGGACTTTCTGCCAAAGAAATGTGGAAATTTATTCATCCAAGGATTAGTACCCCAAGACAAAACAAATTGCTTAAAAAAAAAGACGTATTCTTTGAAAAAACAACCAGTGTTTTTTAAAAGGAAATCAAACTTACTGCAATTTTTTTATTTAGACAAATGTCACTGTATTTATTCTAAAAATCAGTTGGATCACAAATACCAGACTTCGGATTAAATCACATTATTTTAAATAGTATCTTTTACAGTATTTTAGGATGTTACCTTTTAATATCAGGTAAACATCTAATTTTGTCCTTGACATACTTATTAAAGTGACAAAATTAAATGCCTAGCAACTTCAGTTCTGATCCTAGTATGTTATCTCACTGAGTCTTCCCTGTTGATAATTTCCCAAATTATCAAATGAAAAAACTGACTAGTAGCAGTTAATGTAAGCGTATATAATATAATATTAATATATGTAAGTATGGTGAATAAACTGCTCCGCTGAAGTTCAAATTCAGGTCTGTTTAGTTCAGCCATGTGCCCTTAAAAAAATTTTTTAAAAATATATTGAGAGAGCCACAGAGAGAAAGAGAAAGAAACACCAATTTGTTGTTCCACTTATTCATGTATTCATTCACTGATCCCTAACTGAGGGTGGGACCCGCAGCCTTGTCACACCACGACGACACCCTAACTAAATGAGCACTCTGACCAGGGTTCATGTGCCCTTTTAATCTAATCATATACCCTCCCCCAAAGTCATAGACAATTAATATTTAACAGTCAACGTTGCAGATAAATCCAAGAAAAGGGTTAGCAATTTTGAAATTAAAGTATTACATGTACTACCAAGGAACTTCATTCCTGAACAGCGACCACAGTTAAAAAAACAAACAACTACCACCAATATATATACTATTACTAAGGCTGAATCACTATATACTCTATGCTTTGACTTTGGGCCTACTTAGATATGGCACTACTACTGACAAGAATTTTCAAACATGAGTATGTTATGCTACAAAAGTGTGTTTTATTTCAAGAAAGTGTCCAGATGTTAATCTCTGGGCTCAGGCTATAGGTAGAATTAATGAGAGGGACTCATAACTTTTTTTTAGCTCAGGGAGTGAACTCTGTGACGTCTGGGACTATACCTTTAGTTCTATTTCTAAAGTACTGGGCGTACATCCGGCTCATAAATATTTGAAGGACTGAATGTGCCAGTAGGAGAAATGTTCAAAAGTAGACAAAAAGGAAATAAAATGGCCCTGGCTGGTGTAGCTCAGTGGCTTGAGCGCTGGCTGCGAACCAAAGGGTCGAAGGTCAGGCCACATGCCTGGGTTGCAGGCCAGGTCCCCAGTAGGGGGGCGTGCGAGAGGAAACTACACATTGATGTTTCTCTCCCTCTCCTTCCCCTCTCTCTAAAAATTAATAAATAAGATCTTAAAAAAATAAAATGTATTAGGGGCTTAGATAGTCAACGACAATTACATATAACCTAAAAGACTTTTTAAGTGCCTTTAGGAACATGAAAGATTTGCTGAGGAAGTATCTCATCTAAAACAGAGGTCGCAAATTTTCTGTAAACAGCCAGACAGTAAATACTGTAGGCTTTGTAGGCCACATGCTCTGTTGCAACTACTCAACTCTGCTATTACAGTACAAAAGCAGCCACAGACAATATGCACACACCAATACAATTTTATTCATTGAAGCTGCAAATTTAAATTTCATATAATTTCATGTGTCATGAGACATTATCCTTCCTTTGGTATTTTACCAATCATTAAAAATGATAAAAACCATTCTTAGTTCTCAGGCCACACAAGACAGGTGGTAGGCAGTAGGCAATAGTTGGCCAACACCCTCATCTATTTACTAAATACCTTCCCTGAGAACAAACTAAAGGCAAGTTAATTTACATTTTAATTAAGTACATTAAACCTAAATGTGAAGACCAGTAACAGAATGGGTTTTTAAGTGGGCCGATACGTTACTAGGAGAGGTTAAACACTTTTCTTTTTTCTATAGTACCTGCAAAAACAGCTTTGTGGAAAAACAAGACTGGACCGAGTGGTGTATGAAAGCCCCTTCAGACCACTACTTGGGAAAACGCCAGGCCGTTAAAACCAGGAATGTGATAAACCAGATTTTGGCCTTAATATATAGTCCCTCCTTATCTGCGGGGGATAAGTACCAAGGCCCACAGTGGATACTTGAAACCATGGAGAGTAACTAAATCTCAATCCACTTTTTCAACTCTGCCGGAAATGTGGCAGCAGCTTCTTCATCAGCAGATGCAACATGCCAGTAATTTTTATATTTCAGTTCAAAACCTATTCATGGCTTGGTGCCTCTCGTTTCAGGGGATCCTTTGCTGACGTTTTCGTATGGGCGCAATGCTTTCTGGCCCACTGAGCTGCCATCAATTGGAACACCTCTTTTGCTCATGTTTTCCACCTGCAAATGTAATGCCTTTTCTATTTTAACCAGGCACTTACCACTCACTGTGGCTGTAACTTTTGCAGTTTGAGATGCAGCAAAACCAACACAAATTTATCTTTCCTTCTTCACAATTTCACACATAAGATTTGTTCTTACCATAGATCTCAGCAACCTCAGCATACAATTTTTTTCTTTCCTCATTAAGTTGAGATCTTTCACCTTTTTACACTGAAAGGAAGCACTTCATGGCTTTTCTTTGGCAGCATCACTATTCTTGTGCTTTTGGACCATCAGTAAATGAAATAAGGATTTCTTGAGCATAAGCACTGTGATACTGCGTCAATCTTCTTACTGAGATGGCTACTAAGCTACAACCAACAAGAAGGCAGAGTTTACAAAGTGGATATGCTGAACAAAGGGATGATTCATGTCTCAGGCAGGACAGAGCAGGACAATGCAAGGTTACATCACAGTACTCCAGAAGGGTGTGAAATTTAAAACTTATGAATTTCTCACTTCTGGAATTTCCCATTTAATATTTTTGGAACCCAGCTGACTGTAGGTAACTGAGACCGTGGGTAGCAAAACTGTGGATAACAGGGACCATTCTGCATACATGCCTTTAAAAATCTTTCTTGCCCTGGCCAGGTGCTTCAGTTGGTTGAAGCGTCGTCCCCCACACAAAAAGGTCGATGGTTCAATCTCCGGTCAGGGCACATACCTAGGCTGCGGGGTCGATCCCCGGGCAGGGTATGTACAAGAGGCAACTGATTGATGTATCTCTCTCACACTGATGTTTCATTAATTTCAATCAACAAATTTACATGCAACTGCCACACGCCAGGGGGTATAATGGGTTCTGGGTATACAGTGGTGATTAAAACAAATGGTCCTTGTATTCTTGACAAAAAGGCAACTGAAGAAACAATTACAAAGAGCACTGAGTGTATAGCAACTAAGTTACAAACAGGAGAAGGGAGCAGACTGACACAGGTGAAAGGTCTCCGAGTGGCCGCAGGCTTCTAGAGGTTGGTAATCCTCAAAATGAGACCTGAAGAAGGATGCAAAAGAGCCAGCATGTAATGAATAGAGCAGGAACATTCCAGAAACAAGAAATAAGAGACAACAGATGCACAAACGGGGAGTCATGAAAGACCTGATCATCTTTTAACAACTAAAATTTGAGACCGAGTGGAAAAGGGTGAGGGCAAGTAAGCTGAGGTTGAAAATGGCCAGGCCATGTAGGGCTCACTAGCCTTTCATAAGGAATGCACTTTTTATTCTATGGGCCACTGGGAGTCCATGAGAGGATCCAACCAGGTGAATCACAAATCCCGTCTGCATTTTTAAAAGCTGTTTTTGGCAATGGAAAACACTGAAAGGGGACGGAGAAGAAAGCAGGGCAGCCATGTCCACAGGTTATCCTTTCCAAGCTGTAATGGGAACAGAGAAATAAACGGTGCATTAGTTGGAGGGAAACAAAGGGTGTCCAATTCCAGAATATATACCTGCTCAGCAAACCCTTTACTGAGCACCTGTAAGTTACAGACACTGTTCTGGGCACCAGGGATACAAGCCCTTGAGAGGTGAGCAGCAGAGGCAAGTAAACAAATGTTGCTTCAAAGTATGATTAAGTGCCACAAACCAAGTTAGATAATATGATAGAGTAAAATGGGTGAGCAGGGAAGATCTCAGTGTGGGACTCAAATGTGACACAGGTCACAAATGACAAAAAGAAACCACCTCTACCAAGGTCTGGAATATATTTTTATATTATTGGGCAAGATCCATAATGAGGTGATTAAGATCTAAGCGCCATTAACTCAACACAATCATCTACTTTATCAACTACTATATATACCATGAATCTGGGTATCGGGTAGAAAGCAGTGAAGGAAACTGAAAAAAATACCTGTCTTCACTGGGTTTACATTCTAGAAGGCTAAGAGGAAAAAAGTAAAATATCCATCGTGTTAAGGAAAAACAAGCAAGAAAAGGAGACAGAAGTTGGTGAAGGCCTACGACCGACCAATTGGAGGAAAAACAGAAAAGGCCAGCACAGAGTGAGAGGAGAAGAGTGACAGGGAATAAAGAGAGGGTGGTCAGAACACATAGGAGCTTGTGCTTTTAGTAAATGAGATGGTGAACCCCTGGAGGTTTCTGAACAGAAAATTACATGACCTTGTTTTAAAAGGATTGCCTTGGCCACCTTTAAAGGGAAATGTGTGAGCGGAGAGACCAGTTAGAAAGCCTCTGCAGTAATCTTGGCAAAAAATTAAGATGGCATTGCTATGGTGAGAACTTGTTACATTGCAGACCTACTTTAAAGGGGGAGCAGACACCACTTGCACACAGGGTTTGGATACAGGGTGTAAGAGAAAGGTGGACCAAGAACAGCAAGGTCCGAAGTCTGAGTAACTGGAAGCGCACAGTCACATCGGTTGCAGTCTCTTAGGAAAGACTAAGAGAAGCAGCTTTAGGGGAAACTGGGAACTCAGTTTCAGATATATTAAACACGAAGAGCTTCTTAGACATCCAAACTGTTGGAAAAAATAGCTGGGTCGCAGGATCTATAGTTTAGGGGAGAAATCCAGACCAAGGATACAAATTTGGAAATCTTCAGCAAGTAGATTAAGTACTGTTTCAAGCTAGGAGACTACAGTGTATTCAGATGATGAAAACGGAGAGGTCTAGGGTCTAAACTTTCAGCCACTTCAACACAGAGGTCAGGGAGATGACAGCAAAAAAAGGACTAAGAAGAAAATGCCAGAGAGGTAGGAAGAAAACCCACGGACAGACATGGTGGCCTAGAAACCAAGTAAAAAAGTGTTTCAAGCAAATGTGTCAAATGCTACTAACAGGTTAACTGAAATAATAACTAGAAATTTATAATGTGGTCATTAATAGGGGCTCAACAGAAAGGAAAGAATGAGTAATAAGCAATTGTTAAAAGGTGTTTTGTTGTGAAGAGCAGCAGACTGGGGTGGCGGGTGAAAGCGTAGACAGGAAGAAGAGATTTTTTTAAACATGGGATAAATGGCATCATATTTGTATGCTCATAGGAAAAGCCAATGATGTGAGAGAAGAGAGGAGGAGAGAATACTCTTGAGTGCAGGAGAAAATGGGATCCAGTGTACAAATGAACTGGATGCCCTTATCTGGAAACACTACATTTCATCCCAAGTGACGAGGGAGAAGGTGAAGGACACAGTCAGATATGAGAGTAGGCAGGAATTCTTCCAGTTATTCAATCTGCTTAGTGAAATAGAAAGCAGTGGCATTCGGTGGTATTGGAAGGTTTAAGAAAAAAGGAAGAAGCATCATCATAAAGGAGGATATACTAATAGCCCAGGGACCATTGGCCCTGCAGCCAGGGAGGGACCAGGTCGTTGAGAATGTATATAAGTGATTATGATTCAGCATGAAATCCAGTTGGGTAGACGTGAGGGTGAGGGACACTGGAAAACTTAGGTGGACACACAGACAGATTGTAGGGTTCCAGTGGGGATGATGGGCTGTTGGAATTGAAGTAGGGAGGCACTTGAGATGATACTGGGGAAGGGAGCAGTTAGTGAAAAGTAAGATCACTGGAGAAGAAATCAAGGAATTAAAGAGGCCAGAATATTGGAAGCATCCTCTATGTCAACGTTACTCAAAGTGCCAGACTATAATGACCTAATGAGCTTGTGCCACATTATAAACTGGCATACTGACTGCTTCCTTTATTAAACAAAGTCTCGCTACAAATAATAATAATCAGATGAACTAAACAGTGAACTTAGTGCCATAGCTGTTTTAAATTCTAGCACAAACTCCTTATAGCAATTCATGCTGGTAACAAACAGCTCACAGGCCAGATGACATTTTTGAGTGGCGCTGCTCTATATGGACACTGATGGTCACCAAGAATTAAGAGAGAAATAAGACAGTGAAGTTAGGAGCTAGTAAGTGTTCATGGAAGGAAGGGAATGACTCAGGAAAGCTGACAGATGACTGAAATACAGAGGAGGAGTGGGTGGTATAATTTGGCAAACAGTCAAAGCTTGAAATTCTGGAAAAGAATGGTCAAGAAGTGACAATGAAAAACAAGAAAAGACACTGTTCCTCTTGGTTCTGCAGAAAAAGGTGTGCAAGATGGGAAAACATTTACCACTTGAGAGAGCTGCAAGGAAGTGGCATTATTAGAGGAGAAGCTAGGTTACAGTTGGAGCAAGTAAGCGAACAAAACACTCCCAGAATAGATGAGAATAAAAGGGATTTGCTGACAACTGTGCATTTCTAGAAGGCACAACAAATGGATTTCAGATGATAAAAGGCGGGAGATGGACACCACAAAAAGCAATGAAAATTAGGGTTTGGAGGGCAAGGAGAGTCCAGAAGAGCGAGCTGTTAACTAAAGAACAAAGTCCTTGAAAACACATGCGTCAGAACTGGCCTCTGACCTGCACACAAACTTCCTCCACTTATAAAGATGGACCTTCGATTCAGATTAAGGAGAAGGCGAAGGAATTACTGTTTAGCTTCTGACTGGGTAAAGGGGACTAGCTAGAGAAGCAAAGTTCAAGTCTTTCTTAGAGCTTTCTGAATAGATGTAATATGATCTGCTGTGTAACAGCCAATAGGAGAAAACCAGAGGCCCTTTAGCATATAGTCAGGGCATTCCTCAAGCATGATTAATCAGTATTCTTACCAAAAAAAAAAAAAAAAAAAAGACCCAACTCTACTATTTCCCAGTTTCCACTTATCAACAATACTACCTAGCCATCATTCCTCTATGTCATGAGCAACCCTGGTCTTCTGGTATTCCAGACTTCTAATCCTTTAAAATTTCTGGCCCGGTATCTCTCATTCTGTGGGGAACAGAATGGCTGACACTGTGATTCAGTATCCGGGGAAAATAACAGCAGAATTAAGGCAAGAAATGGTGACCTGCAGAGGACAACTACTAGATAAAATAGTTGAACTTAAAAACTAAACTTTAAAATTAAACAAAATGCCAGAAAACAAGCTCAATTTATGAATCAATCTATAGAGTTTGTCAGCATACTATGTTTCCTACATAATATTACTTTTGTATCTAAATGAACTATTAGGTGTAAGTAATTTTTGACATTGCGGCATTCTTGCAGTAACTCAAAGAATTCAAGTGTCCACGTTAGCACTTTCTACACAGGACTAAAGCTCTACTTGGAAACCTCCAGTTAGTTGGACTGAAAAATGTTTCCAAGAAACCCTTGCTCCTCCCTTACACATGTGGCATTCATCTAGTGTGTGGGAACTTCAAAGACGGACTCACTCGCTATACCCTTACCCCAAACCACTTAATTATACTCAAAGGGGGGAGGGAGGCAGTTTATAACCACCACCCCTTTGAGCAGTAAATTACTACAATCATTTAAGATCTTCAAATTGCATTCCCAAGAAATTCTGCAGTAAACCCAACTTCTCACATTTTCACAAGGATAATGCATAATAAAGTACCTTTACATGTACATATCTATCATAATTATTTCAGCAATCATAAAACTCTACTAAAAGAAATTGATCAAACTAACCCTTCAGATTTGGTACATCGGTGACTTCCCAGCCGTATCAGCTACCAGCATATAAGATTTATTAATTATAAATATGGTTTATCTGCCATGAGGACTAATAAACCTGAAAGAACTTAGCAGTTTAAAAATATATCCCCCACTCCAAATTTTTTAACAATTGCTTAACATACCTGTTACAAGTCAGTTAAAAGGAAAGTATCAGCCCAGCAACATGTTAATAATGAAATCACAGACCAACCATGGGAGTATCTAGTGAGGAAATGGAGAGAGACATGAACAGGGGAGCAAAGGGGCTGTGCTGAGGCAGTTCCACTCTGGCATCAGCCAGCTGTTCATACTTTTCAAACTATTACAGGGGGAAAAAGCCTTTTCAACAAGTTCAAAAGGAATCAGAGGCAGGAAATTTCTGGAATATTACAAGAGAAACTTCACCGTGGTTCTATAAAGTTACATGGGGACTGTGTAACAGGCGAGGGGGTGAGTGCCCTGGGACGAAAGTTTCGTGGAAAGTCCTCTGATCGGTTTTGCTTGCATTCCACACCATATCATACAAAACCAACTGCAGCCTGCAGCACTCGTTTCGGAGTATGCTTCCTAAAACCACTGCTGGCCTATGGTTGGCATTTTCAGTCCACAAACTTTTGCCATTTAAACATGTAATCTGCAGGCTAAACACCTAACTTTTCAAGCTCTGGAAATGAAAAACTTTGCCCTAGCAGCAAAAGATTTAATCAAAATCTATCTAATTGCATAAATTTATTCTGACCAAACAGCAATATGCCATTAATTGAAGTAAAACTTATACTCAATTTTTCATTATCTAAGCTTTGCTTTTAAATTTTGGATCTAGTCTGATAATAGTTTATCTCAGAAACGCAGACTTCAGCTGAAAACCAGGGCATGATTCAAAGACGTCAATAAAATTTCAGGCTGGCATGATTATGTACACACAGCCAGAATCTGTCCAGTATTTTAACTGCCCTCACATATTAAGTTTGAGACCATTTAAAAAAATACATTGTGAAAAAAAACTATACTTAAGATAATCAAGTAATAAACACATTGTTATTTCTCCTCCTTTTTCTTAACCCAAATTATCTGAATTCCTAAACTTGAAAGTGTGGATTTCCCAGATTTCACAAACAAGTTAATAATATGAACTTGCTTTTAAGTTCCCAATCTGTAGTCAACTGATATAAAGCATTTCCCAAATACCTCAGCTTGAACCTAATATTAAAAATCTTATTTAAAATCTGATTTAAATTAAAAAATCTAAATTATAAAAGCCACAGAATCCTATTATCCTGTCTTTTATTAGAAACATCATTACAAAATGTACTCCGAATGGGACAACTGCAGATGTTACTAACTGGCAGTATCCTGCCAATAGGTGTGTTTAATTGTACTGAACAGCACCTTGAAAGATGAATTTCATTCACCAACATGTGCAAATCAAGTGATGCACATTAATGTGGATTTCCTGCTTCTGGGGGAGGGCGCAGAACCAGATGATGTGACAACATGAACTGTGTTTCCACACAACGGCGGGGAGCAGCCGAAGACTGCTCCGACGGAACACGTGCTGTGGCCACCCGAGTCCCAGTCGCCCCACACCAGCCTGGCCCTGGGGACACCGAGGAGGACTTTCTCACTGTAGTGAAGATCAGTCCCACATGGCTTGTGAAAGCAATCTTCCTTTAGTTACTTATCTTGAATGTAAAATTGTTTATGCTTATTAATGAAGTAACCAATTTCAAAAGCCCCTAATAGGTAGAATATTTTCAATGAGCTTTATGTACTTAATTTTAAAAAGAACTTTCAAATTTATTCTTTTATCTCATAAGTCTTAGAAAATTAAAACAAGCTATTTGACTCAGACACTGAATGCTGCATCAACCCAGACATTATTAAAATATGACCCTTTATGAAAGAACACACTCCCTTCTGAAATAGCCATTTAATCAAACTGAAGCATTCTTGCCTTCTTGTTAAAAAATATATAAAAATATATTTCTTTGTCAATGATCATTACCAAAGTCTCCCAAAGTCTCCACAAAATTGTGTTAAATTCCAAGAGCAAAATAGAGCAGTAATACTACTATCACTTTCCTTCCCCACTCTGTTGCCTTAAATCTTCACCAGAGGACATTTCCCATTGCTTTTAGAGAGACAAAGCGAGATTGGGGTGTAGGGGAGAGAAAAGAAAGACAGAAACAGCTATCAGTTGCCTCCCCTAATAGGGGATCGAACCCGAAACCCAGAGCCTTTCGGCTCGTAAGACAACACTCCAACCAACCGAGCCACACTGGCCAGAGCTCTGTCAAATTTTTAATTTCATTTTAACCATTCATCATAACAAAGTCAAAGAACAACCCAAACTCTTAAGAATATCCCATAAAATGACCATTTGACTACCAGACGCTAAATTCAGAATAGGTTTAATTCTTGTTACTAACTGGAATCTGATTTGAAACGACAATTTAAAAAAAAAATAATGCTACTAATAGAAATACCAAAAGCTTTAGCTTAGGTGCACAGAGGAAGGTTTTCATCAAAAACTTTAAAGGGCAAAATACTGGTACAATGCCTCACAGCCCACGACTCTTGACAAATGAGGCCCGACAGTCATAGCAGTGTGTCCCCCCCCACCCCCCGAGTTCTCCTACGCCGACTCCACTAGCTGTTCCCACCTGGAGTCTCACTCACACACACACTCCTCAGCAATACACATGAGTGTGAGTCTTCACTTGTTTTACTGTGGGACTGATTTTAGACAAACGGATAATTCAATCCATCAACTTTCTCCGAGAATCTTAGTTTCTAGAATTCATTAATATGGCTAAACACAATGATCTTCTACTTTTGAGTTATTATACTGAGTTTTTTTGGTTTGTCATTGTGGTATACTTAGACAGAATTGCCTATTTAAAGTGACAAATAAAAATGTAATCCCTAATTTTGCTTTGACCTTTCCCCTGCAAATATTGGTTAGAAGATATTTTCTCAAGCCAACCGTCTACTTAGCCGTATTGATATGAATAAATTATCCTAGAATTCGAAGGGTTCTTATTGATGCTTTCTCATCAGAACTATGCATACACACATTCTACCCAAACTTACCGGGGGGAGAAAAGGCACAAGCATTGCATTATATCCACTGGAGGGCACTCAACGTGACCAGAGCATGGCACAGAAACAGGCCCGAACGCCACCCTCCCCTGTGCGGCCACCAGGCTTGAGGGAGACTTTGGGGAAATGTCCCTTGAAAGAAAAGATGCCCCCAATTTAAAAATTCAAAAAAAGTAGTCAAACTCTAAAAAAGGGCTCCTAACGTGACTGACCTTCTCCTCTAAGAGCCAGTCTTTCCTTCGGGAGAGAGCACACGGCACGCGCTGCGCGGAGGGCAGGCCAGGCCTCCGCAGCCGGGCTAGGCAAGGTCCCAACCAGGTTGTCAGGCTCAGTCTTGCACGAGACACAGGAGCAGCATTCTTAGCTTCACAAAGGAAATAAAGAACTTTCTCCTGAGTTTAACTGAAGAAAAACTACGTCACTTTCAATTAACACAAATCACCTATTTTCCTTTTGTGGCAACTAAGTATATATTTATTTTAGCCCACTAGCCTAGTTATCTATCACACTCGTAATCAGAACAGTATTACATAAACAACAGTCTCTTAAAGAATGAGAACTGATTCCGCAAATCACGATCCTCTCAATGAGGGTAGTAACAGGCAATAACTACATGCTCTAGCTCCTAGTCCGTGTTTACTATTTACTTTTATGGCATAAAAATGTATTCAGTCAAGCTGTTTCAACAAAACTATTGTGTTCCCAGCAAAAAGGGTACAAAAGAACCTAGACAACATGTAGCACTACAAAAGAGTCACCAATACTCTTTACTAGAAGTTCTCCGTGCTCTGAAAGCATTCGTCCTTTCTGCCCTGGGTTAGCAAGCAACCATGGTTCCAACCAAGCTCACAGCACAAACTTAAAATTTTCCTCCTATTCCTCTACAGTTATTACCAGCAATTAGTAAACGATGAAAGAGAAACACATTCATGTTCATGACTAGACAGATGTATTGTTTCTTTTCAATAACATAAAAGTTTCAATTAGCTGAATATACTTAATACAGGCTACTTCTGGGGTTTTATTTTCACTGCTACTTCCCACTTATAAGAGAACAATACTGAAACTTTTAAATTGTTCATGTTCCTAATTTCAACAATACTTACACTCCTCTTCCCACCCCTCCCAACAAAAACCCAATACCTGCATATAGGTTCTCCTAAGTACACCCCAAAACACATTTTGAGAAATTTGCTGAGGGGGAGGAGGAAACGGTGAAAACAGAGCTTCATTTACGTGGACAATTTTATTCCAGTCATCACTAGTTAACAGTAGGGAAGCTCAACTCACAGTTTAAGTTTTAATATTGGAATATGCGTTTTTCTACACCATAATCTTGGTAAAGGAAGTAGTCAGAAAATCAGTCCGAAAGAAATAAAATTGTTGAGGCTTCCTAACACATGAACAACGTTAAAAGACATGTTTTTTATTAGTCGCCTTACTTTTTAAAACTTGGTTTCTCCCGAAAGCCATCTGAAATGACTGTTCCGGACCCGGGAGAATCTCAGGCCCGAGACGCCCCAAGGACTCTGAATTACATGCCCTCCTGAACTTCTCCCGAGCAGTTTCTTTTCCCCTGAAGGACTTCAGGCTCAGATAGTCTCAACATTGCTTTAATCCTGCAGAACAGTCTTCTGCAAGTTTTCCAGTTACTTTTGCAGCCACTTTAGGGCTTTGTCCTTGTATGTGGCCTTCAAAACAAAGAGACTAGGTCAGTCAAAGCAATGAATATTGGGTGCAAATTAAATTTTGTGGAAGGACATTATCAAATAAAACTTCAGGTACTTTTTTTTAAATTCCAGATTTTGTGGGTTTAAATGTAAAAGTAAACAAATACAGCAGCAGCTTTAGCTCAGACTTAAAAAAAAAGCGTAAGTTTTGTCACTAATTTACTTCGATACTAAACAGCAGCATGAAGCCAGTAACATTTCAAACTATGCCTAACAGTTCCTAGAAGATGAGTTAACATGGAGACATCTGAAGGTACTGAATGTTCACCCAGTGACAATACGGAAACGGCTTCCTAAATTCCAGACAAAATGCTCAGTAACTTGGCGATCCGAGGAACACTAGCCTAGCCTTCATCAAAGGAGCGCTCTCTTCAAGTCGCTGTCTCGTCTAAGCCACCACCATTCACCACACAAAGCTCCCATTTCACTGAAACCACTCCTCGATTTCCTTTCGCTGACCCCTGCATACCAGCAGGCCGGTCCCTCTCCATTCACCGCGCACCAGCTCGGGGGGGAGGGGAGACCACAGATGTCTGCAAGATACGGGGCATGAGACAATGCGCCCTCCCGAAGGGAACAGAAAGCGGAGGAAACAACTCTACCCCACTGCCGAAGCTTTCGAGTCGAGCGGCTTCAGAAGCGGGCTGGGAGAACTGAACTTCCAGAGCGTCTGTTCAAAGTCCTCTGCCCAGACAAAACACCGGGAGAAGTTGCAATGCCCCAGTCCCACTCGGCCAATTGCGTGGCGAGGGGAAGAGCTCACTCCGTTTGAAAGCAGACGCGTTCTAGACACCAAGTTTGGCTGCCGTACGGCTGTGTGAGTAAACAATTTCCACGAACCAGACTCTCCAAGCCGTCAGAGCCTGCACCCCGTGGGCCACTCGACCAGAAACAGGACGCCAGCCGCCCGAGCCCCGACTTTCACGAGGGTCTCGCACCCACCGCCGTCGACCCTTAAGTACCCCAGGGCACTGCCCGCCGCCTTCGCTCACCTGCGCGGCACAAGAAAACGCAGCTGCCAAGACCGGAATTTTATACGTGCAAACCCTACCGACGCATCGCACCGTCTGCACGAAGAGTTTGGTTCCTCAAAGGTTTAAAGTTGCTTCGATTTAAAGAAGCGCCAGTGCCAAACTCACATAGGCAGAGCATTAGAAAAAATACAATTCTCTCAAGAACGCTCTTAAGAATTCGTCCTTAAGAACGAAATAGGAAATCTGGAGAGAAAGTCCACCAGCCCTATCCCCACGGCAGACAGGACCTAGGGTGGCGTCCCAGGCCCAGCGTCCGTACCCCAACTCCGCGATGGGAAGGCGGAGTCCCCCGCCCCACCCCGCCCCCCACTCCGGCCCCCGCGCATCCCGAGGCGCAGGGTCCCTCCCCCAAACTCGGCCGCGGCCGGAGCCCCGGACGGAAACCACAGTCCCCTCACCCCCGCCCCCCGCGCTGGCCATCCGAGCTCCCGGACGCGCCCTCGCGCGCGCGGTGCCCCCACGCCGCGAGCGGTGCCCCCAGGGCCCCGGAGGAGCAGCGCGACCGGAACCCGGGCCCGGCCACCGCCCTCCACCCCCGGGCGCGGCCCCTCCCCGGCGCCCCCAGCCCGCTCCCTACTCCGGGCCTCCCGGCTGCGCCCGGCCCGGCTCTCAGCCACCTCCGGGACCGCGCGCCCGCGACGAAGTTTGGCTCCGAAGAGGGAACGGGAGCAGCTCCAAAAGGGTAAGGAAAGGAGCGCCCAAGCACCTCAGGGGAACAGGCTCCTCCCGCCGCGGGAGTCCGATCGTCCTCGGCCTGCGGTGGCGGCTTGGCGGGGACTGGAGCTGCTTCTCGGATGTTCCTCCGTCTCCGCCTCCCCTCGCTCTCAGCTCTCGCAGCCGGTCTAACGCGACTGCTACAGACCGAGAAGCTTAAAATGGCGCCGCACAAGGACCTCTTATAAGTCGCGCAGGAGCCGCTGTATCCTGCCGCCACCGGCGCAGCGCGGAGCGTTCCGCCGCGCGAGGACAAGGGGCGGGGCTGGAGAGGACGCGGAAAGTAGTCCCCGCGCCGCCGAGCCGGCTGCTGCTGTCCCAACGCCCCGGGGCCGGGCGGGGCACCCGCGCGTTCCCCGGGACGCTGCCTCGTACCGAGCCCCACAGCTGCTCCGCCCTGCCGGACTGGAGGGCGGCTCGCGAGGGCGCAGTGGTACCAGGGGGTGGCTAAGGATAGGGTAGGGGGAAGGCGGGTACCAGGATCTTCCACTGTCCCGAACCTGATGCCCGGGACATGCGCGTGCCCCGAACCGTGAGAGCGGACGCGGGTCTTGCCCCGCGCTTTCCGCCGCCCGCGGGAGGCGGCATCTTGGCCCCGGCTCTCGGGGGCTGCGCCGGGAAGCCGACACTAGTGCTCAGATGGCGGAAATTCGGGCCCCAAGAGGCAGAGGCGCGGGCGCTGGGGTCGCCGCAGGCCCGGCTCCTGGCGCTACCGGATGCCGCCGCCACCGCGCCGCTGTTGACCGGGGGACTCCGGCGGGTTAGGGCTTCTGCCGTTGTTGCTGTCTGGGCCACACACTCCCTGCAGGACACGGCTCCCAGCCGAGCCGCACACCACCCTCAAGCCCCTCACTGTCCGGATCTTGGCTCCCGCATGCCAACAGGGTGCTCATCCTGAATGTCGAAGTGAACTGCCGGGCGGAGCAGCCTGCGGTCCCCACTCCCGAAGGCTGTGAACTCTCGTTAGAATGGGCGCTTAGCCCGCAATTCAACAAGTCCTTAAGAATACCTACTGTGAATAAATGACTGGTGGAAATGGATTAGCTCTAGAGCCCTGTCAATTAGGTTAATTATTATAGATTCCGTTTTTATCTGGTTCCACTGTGCTACTAAGAATCAACAGATTTTTTTTTTTTTTTGGTGGGGGGTAAAGATCTTTCTTTGGAGGAGGTGCATTTCTATGGTATTACTTTTTTTGAGAAATCCCAGTATATTGTTTATGGAAGGAGCTACGGATTAGACAGCTTCTGATGTTTTTTAAAAGTAATTTTCTGTTCTTCAAAAACATTTTCTAATTTGTTTTAATAGACTGGAGGTTGGTCTTCGTCTCCCTTGGAAATGTCTCTATTGTAATCCAGCAAGATTGGCATTTGTCAAAACTGAAATAATTATCCATTCACTTTCTCTAGTCTGTTGTTTTATGCTTGTTTCCCTCCCCCACCAAACAATGGAGAGTACAAAAAGCAACAGTGAAAGTTAATCTTGAGTCTTTTATCCCTGTAATTAATGCATGCAAACAATAGGTCTTTATACATAGGGACAGGCGGGAAACCTACTCATTCATTCATGGAGTAGGATATGTAGTTTTAGGCATAGCTAATGCTTCAGGATCAACATGTTCTTTAAATAATCTTTTTTTCCCTCTGTCTTAAAAGATATTCTACTATATGCAGTGGCAGTGTCAACTGCTGTCTGTCTCCATAACACACGTGAGCTCCTGCAGTGGAAAAAGTCCATACTAAGATGATGTTCAGTGAGCTCCATTGTCTAGAGTGACTTTCGCATTTATATCTTTGCTAGTAATTCCATAAAGTGCGACCGATGGTCGTGGTTAGCTGGGCTGCTCATAATTCAAACAGATTGAGCCGAGAAGGTATTTCATCAAAGGGGTATTTCTAATATAAACATTTCCAAAAGTGTAAATAACATTTCCATCCTCAATTTTAATTCTCGTACACAGGTATAGGGATGTACAGTTGATCTGATGAAAGTCATACCTTTAAAATCAGATGACTGATTAATCAATGTTAGAGAATTTTTTGGTACAGATGTTTTCTTTTTCTATGTTCACTTTTTGTGTATGGGTTTTTTGGTTTTTGGTGGGTATTTTTGGCTAAGTAAGGCACATTGTGAAAACTGGTTAAGAAATATTTGCACTATTAGAACATCTACAGAATAAAGACTTCCACATTTGTATTTCTCTTCAGGTGTCAAAATAATTGAAGCACTTTTCTATGATTTAAGCATCTCAATCTAAATTTAGAATTAGGATTTTTAAATCCCTAGTAATGCTTTAAGCAAACACGTGTTATTAAAGGAAATGTAAAATTTGCAGCAATGCAGCCAGCTGTTTTTCCCATCAAATTCAAGTGCACTGAAGAATTACTGGGTGACTAGCATGAAAATAAATTAATTGAATTTAACAAATTATTCAGAATTTTTATTTTCTTTAAAAAAACACAGAAATTGTTCCAGTTGTCTCACCAAAATATGAGATGAGTAACTTCTGTGAAATGAAGACAAATACTATTATTAAACCAATGAGAAATACGAACATCAAAATACCTAATGAATTGGTGGAATAAGTGATCTTGCAAAAACTATTCTTAAAAATTGACCTTGAGCAATACATTTCATAAAAAAAAATACTTGGTTATCCTCTTATGCCTTTTCCTTGCAGAGCCAACCACTTGTGTTTGATGTAGGTTAATCCATTTCGTGAAACTGCAGAAGACAAATGGTTCTAAATTTCAGTCTGTATTCCTAGAAACCATAAGTGTCTCCAGCTGGTTAAAGAAAGGAGGTATTACTTGTCGTATCAGGCCATTGACAGATCAAGCAGTAGCTGCTACGTGGGGCCTGAGCATAAAGCATCCCTTCTCTAAAATACATACTTTTGAGTTACCATTAGGCAAAGAAAGAAACGCCCAGATTGTTTTTGCGCTTCCGACAAAAACATTAATCCAGCCAGCAGCTCTTTAAAGAAGGCCCATTCACTTTTTTGCATAGTTAACTCTATCAAATCTATTCATTAAACATTTATTGCGCACTAAGACAATGAGCTCTCTATAGAGAGAGGAAAATGGATGACTGGCTCCTTTTGATTAGATCCCTTAAATTAATGTATGATTGTAGTTGTTAATCAGCCCTGCTCGAAAGTAAACAGAAACCGTAGAAAACAGTGAAAGGAGGGTGTGGTCTCCTGTGGACTGTATATTCGAATCTCCTTGGGAAGAATCCTCTCCCAGCAGAAAGGTAAGACTAAGCAATTATTCCATGCATTTATAAACAATAAATCCTGACTCTGAGAAGACCAGTTAAATATATTTCTTTTGACAACCCGAAAACACTGGACAATAATCAGGATCAGCTTTTCCCTTAGCAGTTCACCAAGTGGGCTATTTATGGATTGGAACTTTTGATGTGCAGTACATCATCTCGGGCTTCAGTGTTATCTTTTGATTTCTTTCCAGCTGAACAGGCTAAGTAGTTGTAAATACCTCTTGTCAGACTATGTGGTTGGCTATTCTCGCACACACAAGTAATCTAGGAACCCAGTGGGCAAATTCGGCGGAGAGCCCCTGTGGAAGCTCGAGTCGGGTGTGCGCTGCAGAGCAGGGAGGGGCCGCGAGGGTGGTGGGAGGCGATGGCCATGGTGGTGGCGGTGGCCGCGGCAGTGGTCGTGATATTCATGGCTGCTTCAGCCAGGCCAGCAGCAATCTTCGTGACTGGAGTTGGGTGTCCCTCAGGCCTTCATTGATTTGGCACGACAGCCCTTGCCATACTGGAGAAGATTTTAATGGCTACCATAGAGAGTGTGAAGGAGAAGCAATGGAGACATCATCCATGATATTGAAAGAGAACAAAGGTGTATGTTTCTCAGTGTCTCTTAAGAACTAAGCCAGATTCCGCTGCATTGCTAAGAAATTATGCTTTGGAGACATACCCCTCCAACATACACCATGCAAACACACAGACACACTCACACGGCTCTCTATTACAAATTTCAAAATGGTCGCAGATATTTCATTCACCAGAAGGTTAAAGGCGTTTCCCATCGCAAGAAGGATTAACTTACCCGAGGATTCTGGGACTGCAGATGTATACTGCGGCAAAATCCTAAATTCATCGAAAAAAATCATTTCTGGACTCCAGCTGCTAAAAATAATAGAATTATAGTAAATCATGAATAAGATTAAAACAAGCCATTTTCACATTCCAAAGTGTTCAGGAAAAAAAAAGATTCTTTTCTTTTAACTCATTTCTTAAACAATGCAAATTTTTAAAGTAGCTTTTCTTTTCCAGAGCACGAAGCGCCATGAAATCGATAATTTTTGATCTTTCGGTTAATAGGCAACATGGTGAGCTCGTGCAGGGACTGCGGGCAGCAGACATGTTCTTGTCAGCTCAAAATTTCATATTGTTTTTGAATCCATTGAGATTCGTAGATGGGATATCACCGGGGTTTTGTCTTTGCTGGCACCAGGCTCTAGGGACGCAAACCCTCAGTTTATCAACATAGGCATGTCTGTTGCTTTCTATATATTAAAAACAGGGAGTCTTACTGGATCTTAAACAAAAAATTATGTAAAAGGAGTGGCTGGTGTGATTATAATCCCATCATGCAGGGTCCACGGTTCCCATTTAGCGAAATTTCGCAGAGGGCAACTTCTTAAGAACATCCCTGCTGTGCAGAGTGAAAAGCATGAACAAACCAAAGACAGAATTCATCTGTGTTTATATTTTACAAACAATGAAAAACCTACTCTTTGTATGCCTTTTTCCCCCACCTTATTATTTCCTGGAAACTGCGGCATTCCCCCCGCCCCCATCCAAACACTCACCACCCCAGCACCGCAGTGTTCCGTCCTCACGCTTCTCCTTCCTCTTCTCTCTCGCTTTCGCAAATTCTGCACGCGCCATCTTTGTGTGGGGTGATTCTTTGCTAATTTCACTCACCCATTCTCTTACAAATCGGCTCAGAGATAGAAAATTATAGTGCGCTTTGGGGCTTTATTTGCCTAAATTTCTTTGTGTCTTCCCTCCTGACATAGAAAAATGGAAATGACGGGGTGGGGGGGCGTGGGGAGGGAGCCCAAAAGGGAGATATTTCTATTATTGGCATAACCTGTTGTATACAGTGGTGATAAAAATATTATTAACATAATAGCAACAGCTGCAGCCTAAATAGAAGCTATGAGATAATTAATGTGCTACAACAAATTAATTTGCTGCAGGTGCCTCTCCTGTGAACTGAGTCACCCATGCTGTACAAAGTCTAAATAAAATTATTGTCCCCCCCACATGGATAAGCAAAAGAAGAGAAAAATGTTTTGTTCAGTAAATATTATGCATGCCTATTATAAAAAAATAAATTCTCCCCAGCCCCTTTCCCTCTGATCCCCACCAATATATCTCAGATGGCTTAGTCACCAGCGGATAAGCGAGGACTTGGAGCGGGTGTGTAGGTACAGAGGTGGTGTGAGTGTGTGAGTGTGTGTGTGTGTGTGTGTGTGTACACTTTTAAACATATGGAGGGTTTATTCTGTGTCTTAGTTGGAAAACAGATGGGCCAGCTATAGATTTTTTTTTTTAGAAAATGTAGAGATAATTTATAATATTTGCAAGCTCTGTTGGGTTTAAAGCAAAAATTAGATCTATGTATGTGTATAGCTAGAAGAAAAATAACAAGTGTCAAAAGCAGTCGCCCATCTGAAATAATCCTTTTTTTTTTTAATCACCCATCTTGCAGACGAGGGAAATGTGTTTGTCGTGTGGCACTCTTCACTGGTGTGAAAGAGAGAGACTTTGACTCTCACATGCTGTCACGTCAGTGCTGGTGGGGAACGTGGCTGGTTCTATATCGCAAGGGCATGCCCCAGGGCGGCAGGGACAAGGGTCTGGAGGAGGTCACAGTGCCAGAAGCCAGGGTCCATTGTCTGTTTCCCACCACTCGGCAAAAAATAACTTTGAGTCCAAAAACGTGGAGGAACACAGAAGTTGATTTTTTTTTTAACTACTTGACTAAAAATTCCCTTCCAGTGGGGACATAGTCCTTTCTGATTTTTCTCCCAGGACTGCCACTGAAGGGCCCAAACAGTTTTGTTTCCATTGCAGCCTTAGGTGGTGGTTTGTTAAAAAAAAAAAAAAAAGCCCGAAAATATAAATTTCATCATTGGTCCACATTTCCAAGGGTATTGGTTATTAAAATATATTTTATGAATGATCTTAAATTTTAATTCCGAACCTTACAATAAATTGGATTAGTTTCTCAGACAATGCAGGGATTTGGATTTAGCTTTGCCAAAATTTGAGTTCTAGGAGATGATATAAAATTATTCAAACAGAACACTGTTCCAGTTACACCCAGAAGGGACACTGCATTTGCATGGGTTTTCTTTGAAATATATTTTACTTCACACACGTCTCACAGGCGGACAGCAGTGCCGAGCCGCCGCCACCGCTCCCCACGCGGAGGTACCGTACATCTGTTACACCGCGTCTTGTGCAGTAATGGACATGCGTTTTACTCCATTTTCCTTTTGTTTATACAAAAGCTTTTTCTTCGTAATCCATCTTCAGATCTGCCCATATTTTGTATTTACAATGATAGAGTTTGCGTTGGGGGGACAGAGAAAGGGAACAAAGACCATTTTGTTAGCTCTTTACAAGGAGGGAGAAAGAAACAGCCAATTCTTTGATAAGAATGAGAAAAGTTGACAAGTAGGGAATAGAAACATCTCTGGGATTTTCTAGGAATTTCTACGTCAGCCGACTGTCATTTCACACAGATGGAGCTCTCTGAAATCATCGAGTTCTCTAATTACGAAATCAATGAGGGAAAGTAAAAAAATGCTGTAATTTCTGTTGCTTCCAGGTATCGTCCCTTCAAAATATTTGTCTGGTCACTGTAAATTTTGTTAGAATCTAAGCTGTAAGCAAGCAAGACGGTGAATGTCTAACACACACATTCCTCCTTCCTGTTCGTGTTCCCTTTGCGTAGCGTAAGGATCCAAGGTCTTTGAAGCCTTCCTCCTGTGACTTAGTTTTCAGAGCCCGTATTCTTCGATCATCAGCACAAGTGACACTGTGCAGATTCTGAACAGTAAGAAATGGCCGTGGTGAGCCGACTTGTTTCGGGTGGCTTATTACATGGGAAAGGCTAGCTAACATAGCTAAGACGATTCCATTTTTGTGGCTTGTTTTTAATAATGACACCATACTGCACGTTTGTCTGAGCTTGTTGTCTTCAAAAAAAAATTTCTAAAGATTTTTAATTATGCCCCCTTCTTAGTAAAATAGTTTTGATTATGCCCTCTCTGGATAGATATTTTTTAATTATATACGTGTACTGCTGTCAATGCACGTATTGAATATCCATGAAGCATGACGTGTTTTAAAGATAGAAAGTCAATAGAGGAGTTGTAATATTTTATTTCCTCGTCCCCGTGGGTCCCCGTGGGCACCTTTTGGGTTCTACAGTCACTCCACTCAGGACCAGTCTTGTAGGTCCTCAGAATTGTAGAATTCTGAGACCTCCCACAAAATCTACTTTCAAGCATTGTTTCGCCCTTTCCAAATATGTGTGATTCGTTTTTTAAAACTAAACTCAGCTTTATTGTAGTTGCTGATGGTTGTAGAATCCTTTAGTGAGTTACACATCAATCTCGACTATTAACTGACTTTAAATAAACCCCCTGTTGGCAAAAACCACCATTCATGTTTCCGGCAAATGTACCTAGAATATATACCGGTTTATGGAGTCTCTCGCATCACCGTTTTCTCTTAATATTTAACTCTTCTCTGTGAGTGTTACACGGCCCGTGTCTTCCCTTTCTTCAAGTACATTTTAACAAGGGGATGTTCACCGAAGATGAGGATGCCTTTTCAGTGTCAGAAGATCCTGACATTTTGTACCTCACAAGATAATAGTGGTACTCCTAGTATCTGCTGATTAGGAACCTACATAATGACAAAAAGCTACTATATAACCAGTAATGCTTTAAATTAACATAAATTAACATTTTTATCAATCCCAGTGAAGTCTCCACGAGTTTGAATGCCAGTCCCAAACATGTATGGAAGATCCGTTTTTCAGTGCACGGACGTAGTGCCTACATGGAGTATTTGGTGAGAACGCCGCTCCGGCAGCCAAAGCAGGAGAAGCAAACCCCACGCTGCGGGGCGCCAGCTCTGGGACCTGGAGAGGCTCTGGAACCACTCGGGCGGTTCAGGAACAGCAGTGGTAGCGGGAGTCTCAGTAATCCAAGTGGTGGCTTCCATCTGGGGAGCTCTGCCAGGTGTGAGGCTTTGCCTCCCACAGCCCAGTGACCTTCACCTTTCGCACACAAGGGCCCTTTTGACCATCACGACCAGTAAAGTAGGGGAATGTTATCTTCCCCATCTCACATCCGGGGAAAATGAGACTTAGGAAAATTAAGGCATTTACTCAGGTAATAAACTAGATAAACAGCTGGAATTTGAACTTTAGACAGTAGCCCTTAGCAGCATGTGACTATTTAAATTTAGGTGAATTAAAAGGAAATGGAATTAAAATTCAGTCCCTCGGGGTCATCAGCACATTTCAAGCCTCGGTAGCCGTGGGTGGTCACCACGTGGCACAGAGCAGACCACCCCCATCACAGCCAGTCTACTGGGCAGTGCTGAACTAGACTGACCAACTGCAACTCCTGTGCTTGTTCCGGTGGATCTAACCCTTTCTTACCCATTTATTTATTCTTTTACTTGTTCACCCACTTACCAAACACTTCCTAATACCTGCTACGTGCCAGGCACCACGGTGGACGCTGGAGAGCCATCCCACTGCGTTGTCCAGATCAAATGAAATAGACATGAAAGCGTTTCTTAAGCTTTAAGGTTCTAGATAGAAATGAGATATTTTCATGCTGTCGTTGCTATAATGGTGGGACTATGTTACTCTTATTGGAATCCTCTCCTGCTTCCCTCCACCCCCCACCCCAGCAGAGTGCAATGCCCATTAGAAGTGAACGCACAGCCTCGTACTGTCGCACACGTGTCTGGTTGTGTCTGTACACTTTCAGACTCTTCTCCTAACCTTGGTGAACTCACCATGTAGAGTATTGTGGGCCATATGGGCCGTGACAGCTGGAGCATGGGCATGAAGTCTCAGCTCAGGAGAGAAGGATCCGTACCAGATACTGTCAGATTGCCAATGACTAATGGGCGTTCCCAGTTACCACAGGTGTTGTAACCATGTCCGTTCTCACCAGCGATGTGTGGGAGTCCCGTTCCCTGGCAGTGTCATCAGTGGAGGATGGGGACATGGTGCTGTCCGCTCCACCCATGCCCTCTAGACCGTATCTCTGGGTACAGCTGCAACTCTCTGCACCAGGCCTTTATTCTGGCTCCAGGAAGCGGGCTTGGGTGTGGGGGATGGGTAGGGCAGAAATGCCTAAAGTTAGTGCCCCACAGGCAGCCATCAACCAGTCATGGTCAGGGAATTGGTGGATAAATCCCCCAGCCTTTCGCTCTTAGTGATAACGCTGAAGTGCCTCCCAAGGCCCGCTGACTGAGCTCCAGGTGCTCTGTACAGGTAAGTGGCTTAATAACACACCCCGTCATAACGTGTTTCCCTTTCCCTTTTCCCTACTAGTGTTACCTTTGGTCACCCCCCAGATAAGTTACCTACACTAACATACTTGTCTCAGCTCGGCTTCTGGGAGAACCGGGTCCAACAGTCTGTCATCAAACTTTTGGAATTTTGTAAATGATATTACGGTATAATTTGAGCTTGCATTTTTCTTATAAATGAAGCTGAGGATATTTTCCTACATCTGAGATATTTTTATTTCCGTTTCTGTGAACTAACGGTCCTATCTTTTGCTTTTTGTTTGCTTCAATTTCTATAAAATATCTGTGATAGGAAGATTAGTGCTTTGTCAGTAATACGAATATGTTTCCAGCTTGTTGTTTGTCTTTTTGGTTTTAAAAATGCTTTTCTACTTTTTTCTTCCTCTTCCTTCTCTTCTTTCTTTCTGTTTCTTTCTTTCTTTCTTTTTATTTTGTCATGCACAAGATTTTATTTTTATGTAGACAAATGAATCAATCTTTCCTTCTGTCTCCTGCATTTTGAGCCATGCTAAGAAATGTTTTTCTCCATTCTAAGTTATGTAAGAAGAATTCCATGTTTCCTAATAACACTTCTAAAATGCTGAGGTTTATATCTTTAATCCATTTGAAATTCATCCTAGTGGGTGTTAATCACCTTTTCTCCTTCTGCTTTGTCTGCACCCTGAACTCTCCCAGAATCACCCACCTCTCCGAAACTGCCCTTGGGTCACTCTGAGCAAGGTGTCCCTTACCACTGCCCCAGCACATTTCCCCTTGCAAACCATTATGGGTCTCTCAGCTTTCCTCTGACTTGGCCTTTACTAATCATATTAGCACAAGAGTTTCCTGCCACTGCATTTCTCTATCTGGAATAGTTTCCCTGTATCTTTTTTTTTTATTGACTGAGCTCATATTTTATTTAAACTGAAGATACCCATATTTTTTCTTTCTCATAACTCTTCATTGTTTTCTCTCGTCCTATTAGAAACGGCAGAGCAACGTGTGTGTCATTTTCCTGTGGCATTGAATACAATTCCTCCTAAGATCCCAGCGTGCGTTTCCTGATGGGCTCAAAAAGTAATGAAAAATTTGAAGAGGGGCGGGCCACAGAAACCGTATAAATCTGTGGGGGTTCTTTTGCCATGGAGACATTGCTGTATACAGTTTAAATTTCTTTTTGTCTTGATAGTTGCTCACTCTTAGGGAGACAAAAATAAGTAGGAGAGATAGATTAGATAGGTAGGCCTGATCTACATGCATCTGTAGAACGAAGCCCGTCATACGAATCACTTCTGTACATGAACTTGGTTAAATTCCATTGTTTTGGCCCAAGCAGACAAACTGGGAGAGTTGAAGCTTTTCTGACTTGTTGCGGCCTGTCTGGTCATCCCTTGGGCATGCTATTAAACATACTGCCTTTGTTCTTCCGGTGCCTTTTACGACACCCTAGGCCAGTTCTCCCCCCTCCTGTGGGTGGCTCGTGCTCACCGATCTTCGGCCTTCTGCCTGTTGAGTAGATCGAAGGAAGCCCATCACGTTCCGTGGGCCTCAGTGTCCTGCCTTCGGTCAGGGGCCCTACCGACTGGGAGAGAAGGCTCCCGGCCACCATGCCTTTCAGCCATGGGTGCTGTACACTCTTTTGGCCCACATATGATCCGGAGAAAATGTGTCACCCCTACCTATTTACCCAACTGCCCCTGTGTGCACCAGACTCTATTTCCTTTTACCTGGGAAGAGAATATTCCCGTTCGCAGCAACGAGAATAAATTTCAATGGATACTCCTCTCCGCTTTCCCGGCTTTTCCTTGCAGGAGATCAGGGCAGTGGGACTTGGGGGTAAAGGGCCCATCTCCCGCCCGGTCCGCCCTTCTCCCTGCGATGCTTCAGCGCAGCCTCTGTGGAAACTTCCATCACAGACGTCTCCCCCGGGCACCCCCACCCTCCTCATCAGAATACTCCTCCCCTGAGTGTCACTCGCTGTGGGATTGTAAGACTCCATTATAATAAAGGTGACAATGACAGATCTCAAGGAAGTGGAGCTCCAAAGTGAGGGAGGGAGGGAGGCACATCAGAGAGCACGGGCTCCGGGAGCCCGATAATGAGCATGGAGAGGACTTTTTCTGCTTACGGGGGAGAGAGACTGGGAAGTCTCCGTTTGAAGACAAAGCACATAATAATGTGATCACAGAGCTCTCCTAATGGGGCCGGTGTGATGTTCGGAAAATGTATTCTTTTCACCGCCTCATTCTCGTGTTCCGGTGGAAAAGGTCTTCCGATGCGTGTTTACTTAATGTACCTAACGCCGCACTAATGCCACACTTTTTGTGCAGCGAACTTACACGCAGGTGTGTGTTTAATTGACTTAATAACCCTGAGTCTCATCCAGGACTCTTTCGACGCTCTTTGACTCAGTTGGCAGAATTGAAATACGGTCAGGCAGAAATCCCTTAGTAGCGTTATCAATTTATTTCTAAGGGATTTTCTAACATGTGTAGCTGGGTGCTCCCTCGCCCTTTTCTTCTTCTAAAAGGTAGGGTGAAAAAAAAAGGTAAGGTGGTTTTTTTTTTCCCAGACACTGCATAAATTGGTTCCACCAGCATTGCCAGCTGCCCGTGTGAGGAAGGCTCCGTTTCCCCCCAAGCTGGAATTCGGAGATGCAGGACCACTGCGGGGCATGACCTGACATCCCCCTGGTGCTCAGGAAGGAAACAGGCCGCACCTGTGCCTCATGCCGCCCTCCTGGGTTAGCTGGGAGCCATCCACGTAGATGCTCACATTCATCAGCGTGGCTCCATTGGGTTGTTAAAGCCTTGCCCATTCATTCTTTCTGTCGACTGGCCACTCACCGAACCTGGCAATCAGAAAGGCACTCCAAGGTCATGACTCTCCCAAGCACAAGTGTATAATGGGGAACTTCCCAGAGCTATTCTTTCTCATAGAACTTTCTGGATGGTTCTTGAAATTAGGAACAAGAGCGATGGTCCATCAGCCCTGTCTACTTTTTGCTTAGGACTAGAGGTGTGGGGGCGAGGGGTGAGGAATGACTGCCAGTGGATACGGGGCTCATTATGGGGGCAATGGGAATCTTAAAAAATGGATGGCGGCAATGGTTGCACAGCCTTGTGTATATACTAAAAATGGCTGAGTTGTACACTTTCAATAGGTCAGTTGAATGACGTGTATTAGATGTCAACAACGGTGTAATAAAAGTATATCCATGTATCTTATTGTTAATAATTAACCGTATTCTCCTAGGGCCCCATTCCTAATGAAGCTAATGATAAGCATCTCTCAAGAGCCACCTATAAGTCACCTGTGACTAAGTGCAGGTGTCAAAAGATATAAATTGTGCTCCTGCACAGTTTGTGCGAAGTTCATTTCTACGACAGACTCGGAAGTGCAAACCGTTCTCACAAACATTGTTATATAATTCATTCATTTCGAAACCAGGAGCCTGAGTTTTCTAGTATATGCTTAGATAGCCTAAGATGAATTTTTAAAACATCAGGTAAAAAAAGTTCAGAAATAGATATGATCTTATAGACACTACCTGCCTATCACCTGGCAGCACTTCCTGATTTCCTGGCTGGAGGGATCACAGACGAGCACCCCCCATGGAGCTCTGGGGTCCCATGCTCCAGCACTTTCGGGCTGCTGTGCAATCCAGGGTGTGTGCTCTGCCCACGTATTAGGACACCTGTACTGTTTGGGGACCCCCTTTCCCCACTTGGGCATTCACCTCCAAGAACTGGCCCCTGCGTTGCTTTTTTAGAAGCCTGTCCTCATTCTACGGGGGCTCACATGGTCCATATGTACAGTGAGCCAGCAATGCCTGGGAGCTCCCGTGCCCACCGGTGTGGGGAGTGACCCTTCCTCAATGACTGAGGGGTGCAGGCAGGGAGAGTTGAAATGCCAGCGTCCTTGTCTCAGGTGCAGGCAACTCCGAGGCGTAACTCATACCCAGAGCTTCTTGTGGCATCAGGGCACCGTCCTCTGAGGGCCTCTGGGGGGATCGCACCCTTACTGAGCTTCTTCCCCTTCCCTGTCCTGCCTCCCCATTTCCTTCCAGATCTCCCGTGGCAGCATTTCCCTCAGAAATCATCTGCGTGCCAGTCCTCATTTCGGAGGCTGCTTTGAGGGCCTGCCCTAAAACCACAGTCAACACGTCAGGCTAATCAGTGTGCTCGTGGCTAGCATGGCTGGAGCCCTGACTCACTCTGCAGGTACTACTGGTCTGTGGGGCTCAGCTGTTGGGGTGAATCCAGACAGAGCTTTCCTTCCGGAGTAGGGCTGTGCCTGGACCTGGCAGAGCCAAGAGGTGGAGAGAGAAAGGCACTGGGCTCCTGGTGACATTGTTCAAGCACCTGGCAGGGCCAGCCTTATGGGCCTGCAATCTGTGAGGGGCCTTCGTGTTTGGAAGGACCAGCACTGGGTTTAATGCTCCTGCCTCATCATCTGGAAATTCTTTGTCATTTTGGAAAAGGGCCCTGCACTTTTATTTTGTAGGGAGCCCTGCAAATTATGTAGCCAGACCTGGTCCCTAGATCTATCTGTACAGGCTACATAGCCCTGGATTTTTGTTGTTGCTTGTTTCACAATGTAGCAAATTTCCTCTGGGCTTCTGTCATTTGCAGCTTAGAGAGCTATGATCACAGTCTGGGTTTGCCATTGCAAATGTCGGAAACTCATTCTACCCAGTCTAAGCAGAAAAGAAACTTGTTCAAGAATATTAAATAACTCATGTGATCTGAGGGGTCTAGAGGAACAATCCTGACGCCCAGAGGCAGAGAACAGTAGCCAGATTCTCTCACAAATAGAACACATCTCTGGGCACAAAAAGTGTGTTCATACCGCCGAGTCTGGGGCTTGGATGCTACTTGGAATCTCTGTCACTGGCAGCTGGATGCTCTGCAGCTATGCTCAGCAGAATGGGTTCCATGGGCCTCCAAGTTCATGGCACTCGCGTCTTAGGGTCTCATGGGTGTATCAGTTTGGTGAAACCCAAATCTCCCACCTGCACCTCAGCAACAACAGTGGCTGGGCAAGAGAGATTCCAGCTTCTACCTGGAGGAGGCATGGGCTCATAAACCAGGGAATTTCCCTCCCAAAACAGGGAGAGGGTTTAAGGATGTTGGGAGGCATCCAGAAGTATCCAATACCCACTACTTACCTACATTTGACTGCTGCTGAGGCCTGTGCGCATCAGAAGTTCTTCACAATGTGGGGTGAGTCTGTTGATCCATACCCTTCCTGTTGCTCTCAGTGATTCTGGGGTCTCCCAGTGTGTCCCTCCACCAATCCTTAGGACATTCTGCTCCTGGTTGCCCTTTGGGGCGCTGCCCCAGGCTCACTCTTTGACCCCACCTCCCTAGTAATCTATTTTCCACCCAACTAGAATCTCAACCAGGACAAGATGGGTCCATTTCTGCAAAGCAAAATATAACCGAGCCCTGAGGTCGTACGGTGTTTTACCTGGAGGCAGGTGTGGTGAGATGCTGCTGGCTGTCGCTGGGCAAGTCCCACACAGCCACCGCAGCTGGTGGGACACACACCTATTGCCATGCAAAACCATCTCTCTATGGCTAATGATTTCTATGCCAGTTCCCAGCCTGTTCAGAATCAGGTGTTAACAAAATAATGAACAGACGAGAATGTACAGTTAGGAATGATCAGTTTCCTTTGAAGAACCCGCCCTAGAGTTTGCCATTGCCCATCTGGTGTAAAAATTAAACCGAAGAACAAAAGACTGCGTTGGGGAGGGGTGTGAAATCAGCATTTAAAAATAATTGTTCCATCTATTTTGCACGTTTGTGTTGACTACGTTGCTTCCAAAGGAGAGGCTGAGGTTTGGAAAGTGGACATGGGATGAGGGCCTGCTGTGGGCACCACACGCTTCCTGGCTGTCTTGCAAGAGGCTGTAGGTGGCCTATTAGGTTGGGCAGACATCAGCAGGGCCAGAACCATGTCCCACAGGTGTGTGCGACCGTGCCAGCAGCTTGGGGACATGAAGGGTTTAGAACCAGGAACGAGCAAAGAGCAGGTCCTTGTCCCCGTACCTCTCCCGTGCGTGCCCAGCTTTTCTGACGCTTTACTGCTGGCCCGGGAGGGTTTGGCATGAACTGGGGTTTCTCTGGGATGTCACTCCCTGCCCCCTGGTTGGGAGCGGGCAGGCACGGCAGGAGCCTTTGGAGTATCCATGCAGATAATGTGACCTTGAACTCCACGTATCTGGGAATGAGCCAGAGGGCTGTGGTCAGCGCTCAGTAAACATTTACTAAACAAGTGCTTGTTCACTTTAAAACTTTATGTCTGTGCTGTTTCCATTACCTGGAGTATTCCTCCCCTTCCCTTGCTTTCCATCAGTCACTATGGCCGCTTGGAGTTTTGACAGAGAGCATTAAAACATAAAATGAGGTCATAAATCTTGAGGGAGCAGCATTCTCCTGAATGCCAGGAACACACGTCCGCCTGGAGCAGACTGCCCCGCAGTCAGGTTCACAGCCCGTACATCTCCGCTTCCCAAGCGTGCCGCTCTCCGCTGCACCGGCGGGGAGAAACACGAGCGTTGAAGACCGTGGTACCACTTTGAAGGAAGCAGCCCCGTCCTCCGAGGTGGTCCCTGAACGGCCTGTGCCGTGTCTTTCCACTGACTGTAAAACCAAAACAGAATAGTTGAAGAATGGCCGCAAGGCTGAGAAAGGCAGCTGGAGGAGTCTTCCCTCTTCAAGGAGTTGGTCCCATCTGAGAAATCGCTCTGCTCCCAGGCGCCGATCTTTACGTTTGATACGACTCCCCTCCTGGGATCCACCTCTGTCCAGCGGCCTTCGGGCTGTGGTCTCACCTCCCGTTATCCGCAGGAGGTGGCGAGGCTCTCACACGTTGGAGGGGAGACGCAGAACCCACGTAACTCAGCGGCCTTCTCTGAGA
Source organism: Phyllostomus hastatus (assembly GCF_019186645.2). Lineage (NCBI taxonomy): Eukaryota > Metazoa > Chordata > Mammalia > Chiroptera > Phyllostomidae > Phyllostomus > Phyllostomus hastatus. Next base: position 9,309,327 of record NW_025334009.1, read on the forward strand.
AGCCAGAGCTCTCTCCCTCCAGGCCCTGGCGGGGCCCTGGCAACAGGTTTAAATTCACCATCAATCACATTTCTGGGCACAGGGTTTTGCTCTCTCGGTGACTGGCTCCTCTAATTATCAGTCTCCCTGAGGTTTGACCGGCTAGAGATGAGCTGGGGGTAAAGAAGGAGCCGAAAGGGGCCTTCTTTCTGTCCAGCAGGAAGGAATTTGGAGAGTTCCAGAAGCTAGGGCGAGCCTTCCAAGGATTTAAGCAGGAAGGTGGTCAGATCAGAATGACGTTTCTGAAGAATAGCAGGGGAAGATGTTGTACGCTCACTGGGGGGTCACGTAGTCAATCAGGAGGCAGCAGGCAGGGGAGACCAGTAGGAGACTCCCCGGTCGTTCCGTCCCATGTCGTAGACCATGGGCAATGGGAATGCAGGGAGGCCAGTGCGGAGGAGTGGAAATGAGCAAGGTCCAAGGGTGCTCAGCTGTGCTCGGTGAATGTCCGAGTGCAGGGATGGGGCAGGCTGGGGAACGGCTCTCAAGCTCCTGGCCTGAACAGAGCATTGCCTGAGGCAGGATGAAAAGCATCGTGGGGGTCAGATGAGCTCTTGGCCCTGCTGAGTTCGGGGTGCATGTGGAAGGCCCCAGCGGTGGTTCCTCTTTGTAGATGCAGGCCCAGAGTGCAGGCGAGACCTGCCCAGGGCGGCTGAAGGTTCCAGCTGGAGAGGAGCTGCGGGGGAAAGAAACGTACCCCGGGCACAGAAACGGTAGTCAGACATCCAGACATCCATCCGGCCAACTGAGTGACAGATGAGCATGGCTGCCGTGTAGCCGTGTGCTGCCCACTCAGAAGGTCCTCGGGGCGTCCAGGCTGCACCTCCTCAGGCTGCTGCTTCTGGAGAATGTGGAGGAGAAGCAGTTGGGGCCGGAGGCTGGGACGATGAGCAGTCTCAGAGGGGTGTCAGCCCTCCCCTCGGGTTCCCTGGCCTTGCACGGGGCTGCACCCTCCCTCCCGGTCCCCCTGCAACACCACTATCCAGTGCGGGAGAAGCCAGGCCCTGCGAGAATCCTCCGCCTGCCCCGAATCCCCGGGAATGCCTGCCGGGGAGGACTGGGCCCCTGGGGAGCTTTGCTTTCTTGCCTCTGAGGCTCTGCAGAGCCCAGCTGTCAGCAGGAGACAGGAGGGCAGCGTTCCCTGAGGCTTGGCACCACGGTGGAGGAAGCACACCGGCTCCAGGAGCCCCTGCGCTGGCGAAGGAGGAGGCAAGGGTGGCAGCTGTGCCCAGTGGCAGATCACAGGTGAGCGCTGGCAGGCGTCACCCACAGCAGCCGCGGAAAGAGAGAAACACACCAGGCTGTGCCGGCACAGATGCATGAAACAAAGATGGGTGAGCGGACTCAGTCTCCCTGAGAACTTGCTTGAGGCACGAGATTGACCACGGGCCCTCTGCACTGAGGGATGTCACTGATTTACTCATCGTAGGTCCTGTGGACGTGCTGCGTCACGGCACGGCAACACCTCTTCATTGTTTTACTGTCTCCCCAGGGCTGTCTCTCCGGGGTTTGGCGCTAGGAAAGATCTTTACCTTATTTCTAGGATGTCGTCTCTGTGGAAGAGCGCTTTTCCTGCGATCTAGAGTCAGCCACCAAACTCCCGGATCCTGGCCCAGGGACGTGGGGCTCGACACGTGTCTTCTGGGGGGGCGGTGACTCAGGATGGGCGCATCCCCGAGGCCAGCTCCCTGCCTCCGAGCTTCGACTTGGCCTCCCGTTTGCTGTCCTGATCAGTTGTGCCTTAAAGCCGTTTTTCAAGTTGGCCGTCACTGACACGTTGGCCTGCTCGTTCTTCGTTGTCGGGGACTGCCCTGTGTCCTGTAGGTTAGTTAGCAACATCCCTGGCTTGTAGATGTCAATAGCGGCCCTGCCCTCTCCAGCTGTGGCGACCACGAACACGTCTTCAGACATGCCAGATATCCTTGGGCAAGGCAAAATCACCCTCACTTGGGAATTACTGTTTCGGAGGAAGGCCTCTGGTTAGACATGGGGTCTGGCTCTTTAACATGGGACATGTGGGACCCTTTGTCACACGAAAAAGGGCAAAGGGCCGGCCACATGACTGGGAGCACCATTCTTAACAATGCAGTAGCCGCACTGTCATACCTGCTGGGTGGACCAGATGCCAGAGCTTGGTGCCCTCTTTGCTGGGGGCAAGGGAGGAGCCTTCAGGGTCTCAGGTGCAGCATTAGGAGACATTGCGTCAAAAGCCCAAAGCTTGTATTCCTTCCAAGTTTCTTGCAGACCCACCAAAGTCTCAGATTGTTGCTGGCCTCTTTTCTGGTGTTACCTCGGTAACATGCCTTTGCTAATTTCCGGTTTTTCTCCCATTTTTATCTCCTGTTTTAGCTTTTCTATCATGTACCTTAGTATCATTCTGTCAGTGTTTACTCCAGAAATTACAAAATGCACCCTTGCCTTATTGCAGTCTGCATTAAATTAGCACTTTTAGCACATCCTGAACATTGGGAGACCCTTACAACAATTTAAAGCCATTTATCCCTCTCCTGTTCTTTTTTTTTTTTCTCTTGTTGTTACAGATTTGACTCCTATGCAGTGAACAGTGTTTTCTGTTCACCCTTGGAGATGCACTGTATTTCCTGCTATGCTTTCTTCCTCCCACCTGGGATCATTTTGCACACAGTTCCTTTACTATTTCTTCTATTTTAACACAGAGAGAGCGGGCCTCAGGCGAAGAGCCTTCCTCAGACATTGAAATCTGAATTTAGTGAAAGTGTTTTTGTGTTTATTGTGTTTATTGCAGTTCTTTGCTATTTTATAGGGGGAAAAAACAATAGTGTTCTTCTCGTTAAATTTATCGAAGGGATACATTGGGCTGATATAAAGAACATTATTACGCAAATAACCATCCGATGACACAGACCAAAAACGGAGGAGGTGGCGCTCGCTGCGGCAGCGCACGTACAAACGCTGAGAAGACGGTGTGAAGGTTTCCAAGGTGTGGCGGCGAGAGCTCTCGCGAGATGAGGTGCTGCGGGCGAGAGGGGAGGAGAAAGCGGGCCTTTGTCAGCAGGCTGCTGGGTCGTCGCGACCGAGCACCAGGGCGTGTGGCTGTAGGCACGTGGCTTCACTTCCGTCACCCAAAAGGGGGGATTATCTTCACAAAAGGAAAGCTTCAGGTATTTCTATAGCTTTATGGTATTTATAAGTAAATAATAACTGCTGTTTAGACTGTAACCGCTGTGTTGGCAATGTGCTAAAGAGCCTCTACTGCCCTGGCTGGTGTGGCTCAGTGGATTGAGCGCCAGCCTGCGAACCAAAGGATCGCTGGTTCGATTCCCAGGCAGGGCACATGCCTGGGTTGTGGGCCAGGTCAGGTCTCCATTAGGTGGTGTGCAAGAGGCAGCCACATGTTGATGTTTCTGTCCCTCTCTTTCCCCTTCCCTTGCCCTCTGTCTAAAATAAGTAAATAAAATCTTTTTTTTTAAAGATCCTGTATTAACCAGAGGTGGTGGTGGTTGTTATCTATTTCTCCATTTTTCTTTAATTACACACTTTCCCATACTTGCCAACTTTATTTATTTACTCACCCAGAAAATGGTTCCTGGGTATCCAATCTGTCCCCTGGCCCTAGTCCTTTCTCACTGAGTGACGTGGGGCACACATTTCATTCATCACGCCGAACCTTGCGTTATCCATCCGTTAAATGGGAACACATTAATAGTGCTTAGCTTGTGGGGTCACTGACTCCGTAAGCCCCTCCCTCCAATTCGAGGTCTGGAGCAGGAAGGATACAGTTCTGCAGAGGAAGGAAGGTTGGGGAGTGCTGGCAGGCAAAACACGTGTCCTTGCAACCCCAAATGCGCTTATTAATGTGAAGGCTCATGACATATTTTTCTGGAACATGCTGTCATCTATTATCACCTTAAAATACAATCACTCAGGCTGCCACTGCCTCTGCGCAGGGATGGGACTCGGAACACGGGTGGTTCCTGAGGACTGAGGCCGTGTTTGCCCCTGAAGGGTGTCATACATCATCGTTTTTAGCACCAGAGACATCCTCTGGTCAGCCCGTGAGGTGCTTTCAATCCTTTGAGCCAATCCATCAGCTTAGGCCAAAATTTCCTCCTTCACAGTCAGCCGCAGCTTTAAATGCTAATTTAGACTTTTTGGTTTTTCATCATTCTGTTTGCTGCCTTTTCATTCCAGGTTCTCCCTCCTCTCTCAGTTATTGGAGGAGAAGTGAGAACCCTACCGTGAGAGCCAAACTTCTCTGTGTGGGGAGTGGGACCTGGGAACTGTCACCGGGGGCTGCTCCCCGGGCAGCCAGTGCCCCACATGGAAATGCCCCCTGGCAGCACGTGGTGGCCCCAGAGAAGACAGACACTGGCCGGCGGGGTGGGCGTGACGCTGCGTGGCCTGCGCCCAAGGAAGGAAGACAGCCCCCAAGATGGGGAAATGGTGTGGGACTACTTGTCTCTTTAGAGTCGCTCCTTCAGATCACACATCATTGTCCTGGCGGTGAGGCCTCCTTGGCTGAGTGGCCAATTGTTCTGAGAGATAATTAAATGGTACTCCATGCAGAGACAATCCACACAAGGGTTACTTCTGAATGGCGATGACAAGAGGAGCGAGTGTTTGGAGATACAAATCCGTCCCCCTGGGGGCTGTCCATCTGGCAGAGAGGGATGCAGAGACCTGGGGGTGCGGGTTCCTGTGGCTCCTCCCAATGCATGCCTCCCCCCACCCCCACCCCGGTCAATGACCAGGGAACCTTTGTCTCATCCAGGAGACGGAGAGGAAATGGAGCTGCCAGGCCATATGAGGCTCCCACTGGAGATTTGGAGGGAGATGAATGGCGCTTAAGGAGCAAGAAGACCGTGAAATCAAACCATTAAAAAACAATTTCAGGACCAGTCAACTTCCTTCACCTTCTTTTTGCTGTGATACAGCCCCCAAAGTCACTGGTTTCTTTGATCTCGCTCAAGTTGGTGTGTTGACTTTCTCACTGTGAAGGTGCTTCTCGCATGGGGGGAAATGCTGCCCCCGGGAGAGAATGGGGAAAGAAGGGGCTCCACACTGTTCTCCACCATTTTCTCCTGTTGTTGTTTACCCTTGGGGACGAAGCTGGGATTCTCGGGACTGATGTCACCAAGGGTGCCTGCAGGCATGCCTAGGAGACAGACGGCCTCACGAGGCTTCCTTTTCTCTAATTTCCACAAAGCTCTTTCATTCATTCGATCTGAGCCGTCTGTCACTTTATGTCCCTGAAATGGAGGCCAGAATTAAGAGCCAGAATGCACTTTAAATCTAGTGGCGGTGGGTGTCCCATAGGATGACATGAATTTCTCCTTCTGCCCCAAAGGCCCACTTTTCCTTTTTTTTTTTTTTTAGCTTTTAATTGAAAAATCTATTTGAATTTTACAAATTATTGAGAAATGCCTTTTCCTTGTGAAAAATTAAGTCGAAACACTTTGGCTAAGATTAAAAGGTCCCCATGACCAGTAGTGTTCTCCTCACCCCCAAAGAGGTAGCAACTATCGCAGAAAGATTCACGCCCCTGTAGTTCTTTTTCCCTCCTTAGTGTATATATTAGGTATTTACGTCCCTATGGGCAACATACAGCACGTGCTTAAATGTATTAACACGATTCTGCTTTACATACTCTACTGCAACCTGCTTTTCCATTTGCCAGGAAATGCTCAGGCTGGACTCAGAGCCACGGTGCTGGTCGCCCAGCTGGGAGGGCACGGACTAAAACCGCGTGTCCACCAGCTTAGCTCTCTCATTTGCTTATGCAGAGGGGACCATGCTTTCTAACTCATTCAAAGGTACGGGCCGTGCTGTGGAGGTTCTGGGTGGATCTTCTCTGCTCTCTTTAATGGCTTCGTTGTAGTCCCGAGGGTGGGTATATTGCATTTCATGTGACTGTCCCCATGGTTGGATATTTAAGTTGCTTCTAGTTTCTCGTGGTCATAGGCGATGCTGCCACGCACACCCTTGTCCTCTCTCTGCGGGTGCAGAGGCCAGCGTTTCTCTGGAGAAGTCGTGGGAGTGCCGCATCGTAGGGATGCGCACCTGAAATTCGAGTAGCCCGCGCTAAAGGGCCCCTGAAGGGCACTGTCGATATGCGGTCTCCCCATTAGCGTCTAAGCCTGCCCGTTGCCATCCGTTTCACCAGCACGCGATGCTGCCAGGCTTCGATGTTCCCTAGTGGCCTTCTTCTTCCTGTGCATCTGGTTGACCCTGCTGCCCTGGAATTATTCCCTAACTACTGTTTCACTTTGCTCCTGGTTTTTCCATGAACTTGATCTCCACCTTGGCTCTCTGGCCACCTGAGCTCCCTGCTGCTTGGTCTCTTGACTCTGTCAAGCTGTAAATTGTGGCCTGAGTTCCAGGTGGCAAGTGGGTAGGAAAATAGCCCTACATCAACCTACCTGCGTGTTTAGGGGTCTGTTGCTTGTCTGGGCCTCAGTTTCCCCATCTGCACCCTAACGAAACTGGGTTACAGAAACTCCAGGAATTTGGCTCTCAAGTTCTGGCCTGCAGTAGAACTAAAAAAAAAAAAAAATCACTCGAAGAAGGCATTCTCGCCCCCGTCCGAGCTAATCACGGTGAGGCTGGTCGGCATGCTTTTACGGTCAGTGCACACCGTCATGCGTGAGTCATCCGCAGAGGTAATGAACAGGTATGGATTTTATTGCTCCAATAAACGATATCCCCATTCCTTTCTGTGCTTTCCGGGGGCGGGGATGGGTGACGAAACTCTCAACCAGGCAGTGACCACGTCTCGAATAAATCAAGCCCACCTCCACCTCTGCGGCCACTCCTTCTCGCTCTCTACTCCTTGCCGCACCTTTCCCACTCATTCCGCAGATATTTCCCAGCACCCACAGCACCCCCTGCTCCATGGCCATATTTGGAAAGGGTGAGAGCAGACGATGGAAAGTGGTGCAAAAGTGCTTTTCTGAGCTGCCAGTTCTCGTGGCTGGGTCAGTACTATCTAATACAGCCATGGGAGATGTTGGAACCGCTGTGGAAAACCTATGCTGTCCAATACGAACAAACACCAAGGCCCTCGGCCCGCTTGCTACAGAAGGTGTGGTTGGGGCCCCCAGGCTAAGGCATGAGTGTAAGGAAGCAGGCTGGTGCTGGGGGTTTTGCAGCCGAACTCAGTGCTGTCAACCTTCTCTTAATCAGTCTCTTAATCAGAAGAGAATTGTTTTAAGGGTCAAAAGACACACAGTACGGAGGCCTTGGCATGGAGCCCACAGTAGGTGCCCCCTCGGAAGAACCCCTCTCCCTCTGTTGTGTTTCCTTGGTTCTCAGGACGCCCGCACACTTCGGGCCATAAAGAGCTTCCACCTGGAGGAGGTGGGCCTCAGGGGGCAGAGCCTGTGCTTCTGGGCGGGGCAGGCGGGAGAGGCCACCTGCCCCTGCAGAGGCTTCCAGAGCCTCAGACTCTGACTCAACTTTACAGACGCCACAAATCATATCACTCTCATTGTGGGGACTTCCAAGGGTGGGAATTCGCCTCCCCCGCCACGGCCTACCTGGACAGGTGCTGGAACATAATAGATGCTCCATAAATAATTATGGGTGGGCCAGTGAACCCAAAGTCGTTATCATTGAGCGATAGCTGGGAGTCTCGAGTTTTAGACACCTGCCTCCCCCCTCCCGATCTCTGCCTGTCCAGGAACAGGCAAGGACTCCAGGGTGGCAGGCTAAGGTCTGACTCTGCTTGGTGTCTTAGTTTCCCCGTCTGTCCCCTGGTGCCCTGGAATTCTGTGACCTAAGTACATAGGGGCCACTTCTGCCAGGCGGGTCCTAAGGTGTTCCTACACATTTCTCTTCAGGTTGGGGTTTGTCCCCGCTGGTCACTGCCCCCCATCCCTGTCCCCCTGCCCTTCTCCTCCACATGGCGGGAGCTCGCAGTTGGCTTCCCGTGCGCCCAACGACAGGCTGGCGGTGCGCTCCGTCCCTCGCCTGGCCTCACCCAGCGAGCCCTCCAGACGCGGTCAAAGCAAACAGGACTTGGGTGACCTGGCCAGGAAATCCAGAACAAAGGAGGACTTCTTTTATCAGCTGTTTCCTTTTGTCCAAGATAAATTGTGAGAGTAATAACCTTTAAAAAAAAACCACAAAGCCTGAAACCGAAGAGAAATAAGTTACTTGGATGAAATCGGAGCGTTCACGTAGTTCTCACTCAACACGCGGTGATGACGTGCCAGGTGTGCGGAGCTGTGGCTGTTTGGAGCCCTGTACGAGACGAGCCGTGGAGTTTGACCTTGGCGGGGTCACAGTTTAGTGCAGGAGATTAGGAACGAGAGAGCCTGCGCAGATGAGATTACTGTCTGGTGTGCCCGGCCACGGTGGGGGGAGGGGGCTCGCTGACTCTGTCTGTCTACGGTGTCTCTACTGCTTCCATTTCAGCTGCGCGCGGTTGGGGCTGAGTCATTGTTTGTTGAGTAAGTGAAAAAAAATGAGTGATGAGATAGGGTGTTTGGGAAGTCCGTGGGAGGGGGCCCTAATCCACTATCCACGGCGACTTGGAGGAAATGACAGGGAGACCTGAAGACTTGAGAAAGAGCAGCCGGTTAGCAAGGGGAAGCGGTGGGGAAAGGGAGGGAACCCCGGGAGTAGAGGGGGGCTGGGTTTCGCAGGTCGAGGGAACAGGAGCATGCCGTCGAGGATGAGAGCCTTGGGTAGGTTTAACCATATAAAGTTGCCAATAACAGACCATGTTTGCCTAAGAAAAACAACAAGTTTGTGCAGTTCAACCCAACACATAAAATGTCACCAGCCAGGGACAAGATTATGGGAGGTCTTGTGAGCTGCATAAAGAGACTGAATTTTCTCCCTAGGGCATGGAGAGGCAATGACGTTTTGCTTTTCTCCCCCTTAAAATAAAAGTAATTTTTGTGTGTGTGGCTATATAACTAATAACTGCAATCATTTTTAAAAAATTCATAGTATAAGAAGAGTGCACAGGAAAAGGATCACAGTCCCCTTTGACCTCACCACTCAGCTGTCCGCAGTCAGTGTCGCGTCAGTCACAGGTGTGGTGTGTCCTTTCCAGAATTCCCCACCCCACCCCCCAAGTCCTGCGTACGAAAAGGAGGAGGGCATGAAGCTGCTATTTCAAAGTTTCCAGTGGTCCCCGTGTCTAGTGGAGGAGGCTGTAGGTTCCTGTGGAAAAGTTCGTTTTTGTTTTGTGAGCAGTCAGAGAGTCGGGGGTGGGGGGGAGAAAGGTGTAGCTCTTTGGGGCTACGTGGCCCCCCTTCAATCTGTGTCTCATGGGAGGTGGCTAGGAACACGGTAGGTGCATTTGTACAGGGGTCAAGGAGCCCCTGGGGGGGCAGGGTCTTGAAACTCCGCCCCTGCTCTAAGAAAACTACACAAACCCCAAACCAAACACATTGGAACTTGGAAAAATAGAGACCACTGCAAAACGGAAAACGATTATCTATGGTCATCGAAGATGTCATCGTTGCCGCCGCATCTGATCGGGCCCACTCCGCACCTCGTCGGCGTGGCAGAGCCTCGTGCTCCCAGGCCACATGCCTGTGCGACGTGTTTCCATACAAAACGTGAGATTAAATCAAGCATGAGAGAAAACGACGCAATTAAGAGATAAACACGAGACCTCTGTGACTGCCGTCCGGGGAGCAGGGCGCGCTGCTCTACGGCGAACTGGAGTGTGCTGTGTTTAGAGACACCCGCCTGTCCCTTCGGCTCGCTTCCCGAAGCCCACTTCACCGGCCTTGGGCGTGCAGACTGTTGCTTACTGCTCGTCCTGAGGACGTGGATTCTCCTCCGCCCTCTTGAAGGCTCTTCATCAAGACCCTCTTCTGGCTGTTGCCGTCTGCACCAGCTGCAGCTGCTCTCCGAAGGTCTCGGGAACGTGCTCTCTCCGGACACAGCTCTTGCCTCCCCCCAGGCCCCAGCAGTGCTCCGTGATTTGCAACCCTGATAGCGGCCTCTCCCTGGCGTTCCCGAGGCCTCGGCCTGGCCTGCGGGTGATTCCGTGACGTGCTCAGCAAGAAGGAATCTGCCAGGGGCTGACTCTCTACTCGGAAGGCACACCTACCTTGGAGGCAGGCGTGGTCATCAACCTCGAGTTACCTGGGGCAGCTCTGACAATCCATGAATGTCAGTGTCATGTTCCTGCTGGCTGTCTTGACCCCTGGTACTTCCCTTGGATGCTCCCTTGAGTTGGCTTGCCTGGGTTTCCTACAGCCTTGTTGCTCCCAGTGCTTCCAGGTGGTGTACTGGGACGGGATGCTGGGATCATTCTTCCCGAATGTCTCTGTCTACAATTTCACGGTTATGTTAATGGTGTAAATGACAATGGGCTGGCCTCAGAGCCAGCGGTGCGGCTTATGGTTGGTGTGAGGCTTCCTTAGATTCTACACCAACTCGACACCCTTTCAGAGTCTCAGACCTCTTAGAAGCAAGAGAACCTCCTGAAGAACCAGTGTCACCAGGGGCCCCGCCTCTGCCGTGGGACTACTCTTGTTTCTCTCCACCCAGTAACTAACTGGATGTGGAGACAAGGGAACCCTCATGCACTGTTGGTGGGGAGGCCGACTGGTTAAGCCACTGTGGAAAACAATATGGAATTTCCTCCAAAAATAAAAAATGGATCTGCTTATTGACCCGGTATTTCCACTGCCAGGATTATACCCTAAGAATCCCGAAACACCAATTCAGAAGAACTTATGCGCCCCTGTGTTCATTGCAGCACTATTGACGATAGCCAAGTGTTAGAAATCGCCCACGTGCCCATCCGTAGGCGAATGGATCAAGAATCCGTGGTGCAGTTACCCAGTGGAACACTACACAGCAGAAAGGAAGAAGGAGGAACTCCTGCCCTTTGCAACGGTGTGGATGCAACTGGAGACTATGATGCTAAGGGAAAGAAGCCAGGCGGTGAAAGATAAATACCATGTGATCTCACTTCTAACACGAATCTAATGAACACATTAAACGAATGAGCAAAACAGACCCAGAGACATGGACACAGGGAACGGACTGACAGCTGCCAGAAGGAAGGGGGGAGTGGAGGAACGGTGGAAAGAAGGAGAAGGGATTGGTCAAAGCACATGCACGAATGACCCACGGGCACGGACGACAGTGTGGGGATGGACTATGGGCGTGGAGGCGGTGGGTGGGCTGGACAGAGGAGAGCAAAGGGGGGAAATTGGGTCATCTGTAATAGAATAAACAAAAATTAAAAATAAAGGAAGAGAATGGTGTCCCAACTGCTGGAAGCGAGACCTGCAGAGTCAGGAGGCAGAGGGTGAGAGACCCCACAGACAGCAGAGGAGGAGAAGATGTGGGAATTCAGGCTGGGGGGGGCCCTGGGTGGGGGGCCCTGGTCAGGGGGTGAGGAGATGGCCAAGGTTGGAGGCCCAAGGCATCACCAAGGGCAGCAGGGGCTGAGGTGCTTAGAGCCACAGACAGTGGCTGACAGACTAGGCAAGGAGGCATTCAAATGGCCAGATTAACTCAAGAAGAATTCCACACCTCACCTGCAATTTTTAATAATCAGGTTGGCGAAGATGAAAACCACATATGAAATTGAGTATTGGTGAACACACGAAGAAAATGCCACTCGCATAGAAAGCTGAGGGAAAAGCAGAAATGAACACTGGTCCACCGTCCTTCACCTGAAACCCTTGGGGCCAGAAGTGTGTTGGGATTTAGAATTTTTCAGGTTTCTTAAATGCAATGTGATGTACAGATTGTATATTATATAACAGCCCTGCAGGCTCTAGAGCAAAACACGCGTATATACGTCTACACAAAATATACAAATATTCCCACCACGTTGGATGAATAAAGACTGCAAATTGCCTGCTGTCTGTTCAGGTCAGGGTGTGCCACCAGGGGAGTTTAGACGCTCGACTTATGAAAGCATTGTCAGTTTTCAGAGTCTTGTGGATAAGGGCTGGTAGACCTTGCAACTTTTCTGGAGGGCAGTTGGACCCTGTGTATTAAGAATCTCAAAATATATACACCTTTTCACCCAACAACTGGGCTTCTAGGAATGTTCTCAGAAAATAGTTATGCAACAATCTAGCAATAAGGATGTTCATGATGGCATTGTTTTTTTTTGCTTGAAGAAGAAAAAGAAAATTAGAAACAATCCGAATGTCTACCAATAGAGGATTTCTTTAAAAAAATAGAGGATTGTTTAAATATAGTACCTTGAAGCAATGGACTATGAGGTAGTCCTTAAAAATATGTTTGCCTGTGGGCTTGAAAACATGTTCATGATATCTTACTTAGAGCAAATTTCAGCTGTGAGTACGACCTGACTTGCTTCATGAAACCTGGGGGAGTACACATATACCAGCCAGGGCTCTCTCCAGTTTTTTGCATGGTTTTATTGTACGTGGTTTTTACCTATTTATTGCTAATGTGGATTTGTCTCATTTTCTTTATTCAAAGTTAGAAAAGTAATACTCCCAAACTTTCAAAGGATTCAGATGCAGACAAGCACAAGTAAAGGCTTCTGTCCCTCCCACCCTTCCTCTCTCCTTCTTGCCGGGTGTGTCTCTCGAGACCCTTTTCTTCGGTGTAAATGCATAGAACCTCCTCAAGTCAGTTTTCCTTCCTCAGAATCATGTCATGGCTTCGTCTTGCACTTGACCCCGTCATCAACCCCTTCCCATGCTGCCAGGGTGGGTCTTTACTTACTTAACACCTTGTCAGACATTAAAGTCATTTCCGTTTATTTACTATCTCAAACAGTATTGCAAAGAACATCCTTGTACACATGCCTTTGTGAACACGTATGCACATTTAGGCAGAAGAATTCTTAGTTTTGAGTTTTCTATAATAAACGTGGTATTAGGTTATTTCAAAATCTTTTTTTTAGGTTTTATTTTTTATCTTTTTATTTTGCCATTTTTTAATAGAATAGTGTTATTTTTTAAAAGATTTTATTTATTTATTTTTAGAGAGGGAAGGGAGGGAGAAAGAGAGAGAGAGAAAAACATCAATGTGCCCTGACTGGGAATCGAACCTGCGACACTTTGGTTTGCAGCTCACGCTCAATCCACTGAGCTACACCAGCCAGGGCTATTTTGCCATTTTTTAAATTTTATTTTAATCATTGTTCAAGTACAGTTTTCTGTCCTTTGCTCCCATCCCAGCCCACCCACCCCAAATATTCTTAAACATATTAAAAGATTCCACTAGACTGTTTGTAACACCCTGAAGCCACTCAGTTGGCTCATCCTCCCTACCCCGCCCCCCAGGATAAATGAGCTATTCACCGTCACCAACTTGTAAATAATACTACATATTTTTGGGCCACACATATTTTTTACAGATTCATTCTCCGTGAGGAGTCTCTGGTCCAGGGCAGCAGCCAGGAGTCAGGGGAGGTGGCTGCAGTCGCCAGAGCCTCAGCGGGGTTTAGAGGGGTGAATTGTCCTCGCATGACTGGGGTGTCCACTTTCCGCAGACCACCTGGTAACGCAAAGGCCTGTGCATGGCAGCTGGTGGTTGCTGCCCACTCCTGGGAAGGCTTCACTGGCTGACCTTAGGGGCTCAAGACTTCCCAGGGGGACAGGTGGGCTTCGCTGAAGCTGAGTTGCTAGAGGTAGAGGGGGCTGCCGGCTCCAGGGGGCAACTCCTAACGTGGGGAGTGCAGGTCCTTGCCTGGACCCAAACTCTGGGCTTTCAAGCTTTCTAGACTTTCTCTCCCTCTCGTGCTTGCAAAATCCATACCACGTTGCTTCAGTTTTCAGACACCCATCTTTCTTGTACACAGCAATGCTCCTGCAGTGGGACTTGTCCCGCCCCCTGGCTCTTTCGGACACCTGTTACTAACTAGGGGGTTCGTCCTATAGCTGGTGGGGTCCTAGAGACGGGAAGCCTCGATGCTCCTCTTCTGTTCCCCGTCACCTGCAGCCCCATCCCACAGGTAGCTCAGCAGGCCCGCCACACAGGTCAGCGGCCCGACAAGCTCCGCCCCTGCCCTTGCAGGAAGAGGAGAAAGAGTTGTCAACACCTTCTCTGAAATTCAGACGGGACTCAAGTGCAGAGCACGAGCTGAGACCATCGTTCCTTTTCCTGGCTGCTCGGCGCCCAGCCCTTCCCATAATGCTGCCGAAGCCTCCTGTGTAATTAGTGGGGGCATAATTAATACGTGAGCCGAGTCTTTCTAGCAGATCTGAGCAGTGTTTTCTCTTAAAATGGGCTGGGAGGTGGGGCCTGACAGGCTCCTACACGTCGACCTGAAATTTCCAGTCAGGTAATCACACCGTCGTCCCCAGCCTGGTCCATTTATGTGCTTCTTGAATGGACCAGCCCCTCGGAGAGACGAGCTGAAACAGAGAGTTGGGGAGGCCACGAGTGGAGCCGCGGTTCCAGCCAAGCACCTTTGGAAGGCAGAGGTTCATCGGGTAGTGAGAGTAACTGGGGAAGACACACACAAAAAGTTCATGGAGCACCTACTATGTGCCCCGCATTCAGGTGCTGTTTCTTTTAACCCCTGAGATAAATGTCAAGAGCTCCTCATTTAGAGGTGGCAGTAGGGTCCCCTAGTGGTAATGGGACCAGCTAAAGGTCACAGTTAGGTTCTCAGGTTTGTCCAGTTCCCAAGGCTTTAAATCATCGGTTCATTCTTGTATGTGCCCTGACCGGGTCTTGAACCTGCAACCTTGAGTATTGGGATGCCACTCTAACCAACTAAGCTACCCGGTCAGGCCTTAAAATCATTCTTATGGTAACCTGAATTTCCCCTGCTCTCTTTCTTCAGTCTTTTCCCACCAGCCCATCCAGCACACCTTTGCTAGAATAAACGTTCTAGAATCTTGTTTTTCATTGTTTCGTCCACCAGCTGACTCGTGTCTACCTCTGCCGCCTCCTTGCCTGTGGATGGAAGTGTGCTCCCCTTTCAAGGCCTTGCTCAGGTGACGGGCAGATGTGGGCTTAGGTGCTCTCTGAAGTCTCTTCTGGTTCGTGGTTTTATGGTTGGAAGCGCCAACTCATCCATAAATATTTTACTGTTTAATTTCATAAGTTTCTGACTGCCAGGAGGCGCCAAGCACTGCCCTTGTCCCCAACCACGCTTGCTTTTCTCCTCCTCTTTTTGCTCATCCTAGCGAGTGTCCTCCACTGGGTTGACCGAGCAGGGCCTGGGGCTCAGTTTGGGTGCTTCCCTTTCCCTCGTCCTGCCTTTCCCAGTCAGTCACTGATTCTCAAACCATTACCGCCGCCACCCCTGTCTTTTCATGGCCATCATTACAACCTTCGTTCACTTGCTTGGAGTTGTTTCTTATCCTTTGTTCTTACCCCTGTGTTTACCCTCTACCCTTTCCAACAGCTCACTCTTCACGTCGCAGCCGAAAGATCTTTCTAGAACATAAAGCTGACCATGTCACTCTGTTATTTTAAGCCCCTTTAATGGCTCCCTCATCCCCTCAAACTTCTTAACATAACATACAAGGACTTGAACACCCCCCCTTTGTCTCCTGCACCCCTCCCTTCCCACTCCGCACCCCAGCTGCGTGACCCACCTGAACCTTCACCCAAACATGTGTGAGAATTTGTACAGTCACTGAGCTCAGCTGTGAAAAAATGGAAACTATTTTTCTGCAGCTGAACTCAAACGTTTACACATGTCCCCGTTTCTACTCGGGAGTGGAGAAAAGTTGTACCTGATGGATGCTGTTTGTTTTAAAACTCTTCTACTGTGTACAGTGCGGTGGCATTGAGCGGCTCCCCTTCCTGGGCGACCATCCCTGCTCTCCATCTCCGGAGCTGCTTCCTCGTCCCCGACTGAGACCCCACACCCGTCAGATGATGGCTGTCCTCTGGCCCCGCCCCAGCAGCCCCCCGGTGAGTGGGAGTGGCCCATATTCAACCTTCGGCTTTCAGGTGACCTCTGCAGCTCTGCGTAGGAGAGCGAAGGGACGAGAGAGGTCCCAGGTCTGCACTCCGGACCCACTGTCCCAGGATGGAGGGAAAAGGAGGAACCACAAAGTGGGGCAGAGAAGGAGCGGTCATGAGTCAGGAGAAAAGCCAGGAGAGCATGGGGCCTCGCGTCCAAGTGCAGGAAGAAGTGTTCCAAGGAGGAAGCAGTGATCAGCAATGGGAAATAAAAACAATTAAACATCCCTGTAGAGTCTTGGTTGACGTCTTTCCTCCAATCTGCAGCTGCCCCCGCCCCCACCCCCACCCCAGGGTGCCGGTGGGGGGGGAAGCCTGGGTTGAGGGCATTGTCTCCCATCCACAGGCATACTTCCTCCTACTGCCAGACCTTTGCCATGCTCTTCCCTTGGCCTTGAACCCTTTTCTTCTCCTTGAAGTTGGAGGATTCCTATTCGTCTTTAGGGAGGTCTCACCTTGGAGGTACCTCTTCTAAGATGCCTTGGAGCCATTTTGCCCCCAGGTTGGGGTTAGAAGCTCCTTGGACAACTTCCTGGGGCAGAAGACCTAACTTGTAGAATCATCTTGTGGCGTTGATGAGGTAATAACCTACATGAAGGTGATTTTAAACTATAAAGTGCCATTCCAGCAGTTCCTTTCCTTTGCCCCTTTTTGTTCTTCCTAATGTTCTTCCTCATTTTCACCCTTCCTCCTCCTCCTTATTTAGCAGAGGTCCTTAATCTGAGAGCCCCTGGAAGGTAGGCGGCATTTCCTGTCTTTGGGCCTGTGTGTATGTTTCCAGGGCCACGGTCCAGATCTCCCATCAGTGTCTCAGGTGTCCTTGACCTGAAAAAGGCTAAGAAATGACTATACATTTTCTTGACGCAAAGGCGGGGTAAGGACGGAGCAGGCTTTATTCTTCAGCCCTGCGACATTCTCTCTGCCCTGCTTGGTTTTCTGGAACACGGACATAAAATGTGCCAAACTTTCCAATCTTGACTGAGGCAATGTCTGAAGCACCAAAATTCAACCTCAAGGCAGCTTCTTGCCTCGGCGTGGTTTGTGCCCAGGAAGGCAGCTCCCATAAGCAGGGCTTCTTTCCAATGGTCAAGGCCAGGCTCCCCGTGTGGCTCAGTTCTCCTGGCGAGCAACTGGGACAACAGGTGCTGAGCAGAATTTGCACCAAGGACCGGAAGCACTGCCCCCAGGGTCCCTGGGGGAGCCACTTCCCTACCACCTGGGCCACTCTGCCTGGCATTGCTGAGTTCTTCTGCCAGAGAGGCCTGAGCCCCTGGTGAGAAGTGGTCGCCATCACTCAGATCAATTCCCATTTAATACGGAGTCCAGACCAAGGCTCCGGGGGCACGGGTTTGGCCTGTGAAGGTGAGGTACACATGTGGGAAAATAAGTCACCTCCCTGCCTTGTGATCAGAGACATAGACTTTATTTCTTAGGAGTAGACTGTCTGGTGTTTTTTTTTTTTTCCTGCCTTCCTTTCTCCTTTTCTGGTTTTTGTTGTTGTAGCTCAGTGGGGCATCACGTTGAGGAACAGTCTGATCTGTCGCAGCAGCAAGAGTGTGCACGATGTGGCCTGGAGATCCTAGAAGCCCAGATTTTTGTAATAAGTCCCTCCGCAGCTGGGGCTCTGAGGGAGGGCTGCAGCCTCAGGCTGCCTGCCCGCCCTGAACAGAAATGCGGAGTCCTAGCAACAGCGCTGTAACGACTCTTGCAGAGTGCGTTTTGAGGCCTTGTCATAGGCTGGGGCCCTCCCACATCAGATCCAGGGAGTACTCATAGGGCTGTGGGGGGCGAGACAGGGGAGGAAAGGAAGCAGGTGCAGGAGGGGTTTGTGATCAGATCCCCTCGGTGGACAAGCGGGGCTCAGTCTACTGGAGAGGAAGTTGGAGTATTGATTCATGAGCTCCTGTTCCTCACTGATGGAAGGTTGCTCCCTGGGGATGGTTTGTGGGGTTTTTTCTCTCTTTTGTAACACAACACTCCACGACATCTCCATTGGTTTTCAGTCTAATTTGGGGGCTCCTCCTAGTCTATCCATCATGAAACGGAGAAATGCCTTTGAGTGTGACCTCATCGCTATTTTCTTAGTTATCTACTCTGCCATCTTTCACTATCCTGTGGCTTTATTTCCACCTTCACATTCATGACGGTGCCACTGCCAGCGTCCTCAGACTGCCAGTTGCCCCACCCCCAAATCTCTCCTCTCTTCCTGACTGCACCGGGTGATGTTAGATGGTGTGGCTGTACCCAGTCTTCCCACTCGCCATCAGTCCGTGAAGGTTCCTGCGCTCCCCGATGCTTGCCAGTGATGCGCAAGCTATTGGTACAGTCTGACTTTTAAACTTTGCCAATTTCATGGATATGAGATGGTATGTTATCATTATTTTAATTGGTGACTTAATTAATTGTGTCCGTGTAAGGATAAATGCCCACGCTGGTTAGCCGTTCAACTTCCCCTTCTTTGAATTGCCTGTTCATATGCTTTGCACATTTCTTCCTACTGGGTTTCCCGTCTCGTTCTTGTTCATTTGTAGGGAAGTGCTCCTTTTTCCGTAGGAACTGTCCTAACCAGGGACGATACCTGTGTACACTTATGTTTATGAACTTGGTGCCAAACAAAACTCGAACAAACCCACAGGAACCAAGGATTCACTGTGTAGTTCATTCAGAGAAAGGCAGTGGGAGGAGGGAATCCTTACCCCGTCCACGGTAGTCTAGGCGGGTGGAACTCCAAAGAGCCTGCCTGGTGGCCATTGGAACTCTCCTCACAGCACGGCGCTCTGGGGACCCCCTCTTTGTACAAACCAGCCTTCAACAGTTCATTAACAGTAAGTGTATTAGTAATTGTGCACTGAGGAAGATTCCATTAAGTGGTGCTTTCAAATCTTCAGCGCTCTATTTGGGGATGCACCATTAAATTGATAGGCCCATTAAAAATCAGTGGTTAAAAATGAGTTTGTGGTTAAGAAGGGAAAATAACGATAATGATACCACCAGCGACTAAAACAACGGACCGTCATGCTCCAAATCAAAAGAAACAGGCCATTGACATGTGAAATGTAAGACGTGCAAATGAATTTTCCTCCTATTAGGTCCAACACTGGTAATTTACTTTGAACAAAACATCATTAATCATGCTAAAGGAATGTCGTTAGTTGAATTTCATTTATTTTAGAGTTATGCTTGTGTTTAATTTGCAGATTAAATTTTATAGTGTTTTTCTTTAGATTCTGTAACCACGAGAATATCATGGCTATTTTTCTGTTGCTGCATTTTAAATAACATTATAATAAAGACAATTTTGATGAACACTGGGGGTCTGTAATAATTTTCTATTAAAGTTGGTGATATATTGCATTAATGCATTGAAATGTTCATTTGCAGCTTCCAGACTATTCACTTTTTGACAGAGTTGGGGTGCATTGTAGTTACCAAAATGAATTCTAGAATCTGAAGCACCACAGATCATCAAATATGTGTGAATATGGGGTGCAGATCAGAGGCAAGGTTAACAGATCTATAGATTTGTAGTAGACATGATGGGCTGCCTCTCAACAGCCATTCCAATCTTTTTTTCTAGTGTTTTCCCCTTTTGTAAAGGCTGGGAAGCCAAGAACTACATTTCCCAGACTCCCTTGCAAGTTGAGCTTTGGATGGATAAGGTTTAGATTTGGCCTATCGGGTGCACTCCTGTGAATGTGGAGAGGCTGAAGGAAACAGATGCCTAGCTTCTGATCTTTCTGTTGCCAGGCGTTCTGGTGGAGCTATTCATATCGGTCCTGAGGTCTACCCACCACTTTTGAGGATGTCAAAAGGCAGGGTGTAGGCGTGGCATGCTTCCAAAGGTGTAGACCACGGTGGGTGTGGCGGTCTCCTGGGTGTGGCACTGACTGACGGTGTCTCCGAGGGTCTTCTGATGGCAGGAAGGCAGCCCGGTTATCCCATGGCTTTGGGAGTCATCTTGGAAAGCTCAACCTGTTGGCTGAGTCCTTCCAGTAACCCTACGGGCTGTGAATACCCTGTAATAGTCCATTCCTCCTTTTCCTGGCTAGAATAGATTCTATTCATTGCATAGACATCTGGATGTTAGAAAGATCAGATCTTTGTAAGGTGAGATTTTGTATCTAAACCAATTTCTGCACAGAATGCAATCGCATTTTGTGTGCAGGGCTGTTGCTAAGGCCATGCCGGGTACAGTTTTGCTCTTTGCTCCCAGACAGCCAGAGACAAGACTGTGTGGTTCATGGCATCTGAGTAGCACAAGGGGTGGGTGGGGCCTCTGTGTGGATGGCTCAGGGAGCCGCATGGGAAAGGTGGCACCTGAACTGACCTTAAATTAATGAGTTGAGGCTAGAGGAGGCGGGAAGGAGGAGAGAGGCCTGGGGAGGTTTGGAAAGGGGCACGGACAGCATGCAGAGGAGGAGGAACAAGTTTTGGCTGGATTCTGGAAAGCCTTGAAGGCTAGGAGAACATAATGACACTTTATTCTCTGAGCGTTGAGAGCCATTTCAGGTTGTGAGGAGCAGTTATGTGATCATAGCAGCGTCCTGTCCCTCCCCACCCCCTGCCCTCGTGGGGATACAGAAAGCAGTGTTTATGTGATACTCGCTCCTTTTGGAGCAAGGGGGTTGTTTTACGACATGAGGTTAGAACTGAGACATTTTTATGTGGCCGGTTAATTGGGCACTTCAGAAAGTGGGACCCACGGGAGACAGCACTGAGCGCATCTCACCTGGGAGACATCGGAGAACCACGCCAGTCCCAGCGAGAAGCCAGCCCCTGCTGAGCCACCAGGTGCTCGAGGGCCACAGCTTACAGCTGTGCGGAGTGAAGAATTCCGGAAGGGGCATTTTGCCACACTGACTTCTGTAGGTGGCTAAGTGGAGACTTGATTTTAACTTGACTTTTCCTGAGACAACCACGGAGGGCTGATTGTCTAGCTGGCACTCTTCTGTTCTCTAAGAACTTTGAGGGGGAAACTTTATAGCAGTGGGGGAAGTCAACTTCATTTTTTATTTATTTTTTTGCCGGATTTGGGCTGAGGTCCTTGCATAACTTTCTCTGATGAGCTAGGTCAGATGATGCTGCTGAGGTACGGACTGGGGGCAAATTCTCGGGTAGTGGGCCCTGGAGTTCAGTGAGTGGCCCTTCTTGTCCCATTTCAGAGTTTCCTGGGGACAATACAAAGAAGACATTGCTTGTTGGGTGAAAGCATCAGAAGAGGACCCCCAAGCACGGAAGAAGAGGTGTCCCTGGTACTCTGTGGATCCCCTGCCCCCACCCCCAGCAGATAGTCCGGGTTTGACTGACAATAGACAGACTGTTCACTCAGTGTGATGGTTCGCAAAAGCGTGAGAATGTAGGCTGCTAGAGGGAGAAGGCCCTTGTGGCCCGGTCTCTCACCTGCGCACAGGAAACTCCAGTCTACTTGGTCAGTTGAGGGCGCAGCAAGGGGCATCAGTGGACACCGATTCCTGGCGCCCTCTTTTAACTCCACCAAGTGCCATCGGTGAGACCATCTGTGCCACCCTTGACTGTCGCACTTCTGGGTTCACATTAGACCAATGCACTTGCCTCCTGGCATTGTCACATTGGCATCCAGCTGGTGCGCACCAGGTGCAGAAACACAGAACTGGGAACCCCACCCCCACCGCATGCCAGCCCTCTGCCTCTCTCTGGGTGGTCCCATCAGCCAGCAACTAAAGGGTTAAGTCCTGGCCCAGCAGGTCCCTGCTCTCTGATTGGTCGGGGGCCTGCATCCCATCAGCTGTGAAATATTTTGAATATCGTCCCTGATTGTAATCATCTGCCCACATGTTAGTCTTCAGATCAGTGTGCCTTCCGGCAAGAACCGTTTTATTTATTTTTATATTCCCGTTGCCCAGGACAGGGCGTGCCACATGTAGCAACTCAACACCAGAAACAGAAGTCATATCGAAATGAAAATATCCACTGAATACCACGGTTAACCACAGCTTGGGAAAGTCAGATCCTGGCTGCCGTGCACATGGCTGAAGACGGAACTGAACAGTGACTGTTTCAAGCCTTCCTTTCACCTTGGGCTTAACCCCCTTCTAAACTGTAACCTGGCTCCATTATGTTGTACGGCTGGGTTCTGAAGATAGCATCTCACCAACGCCGGTTCTCGAAGAGTGGATTGGATGTGAAGAAATGACCCAGATTTGGTCACAGATAAATCTGGCAAATCCCGGTAGTTTTTCAAAGTGAGAAAGACTGGGATTATAAATCAGGTGCAAAACTCTGAAGTAATGACTTCTCTTTCTTTTGCTCCTCAAGGCTTCGCTGAAATGCAGTTCTAAAGGCTGTAGCCCCAGAGTAATTTGAGCAGTGGCAGATGCGTTAAAAATAAGTACATAGCCACAATAAGGTACTAACTTAAACCCATTAGGGCGGCTACCATACATCCTATGTATATTTATACATGCTCACAAGTGTTGGTGAGAATGTGAAGAAATTAGTACCCTTGTGCGCTGTTGGTGGGAACATCAAAGGGTGCAGCCACTATGGAGAACGGTACGGTGGTTCCTCAGAAAAGTAAAAAGAGAAACACCGCATGACCCAGCAATTGCCCTTCTGGGTACAGACCAAAAGAATTAAAGGCAGGGACTCAGAGAGATATTTATCCACCCATGTTTCCAGCAGCAGTAGTCACAGTAGCCAGAAGGTGAGAATAGCCCAAATGTCCGTCAAAGGCAGAATAAACAAAATGTGGGACATGCGTGTGGTGGACTCTCACTCACCCTTAAAAATGAGGAGAGTTCTGACCCAACGACACAGATGAACCTCAAGGACATTATTCTAAGTGAAATAAGCCAGGCACACAAGGACAAATCCTGGATGATCCCTCTTACAGGAGACATGTAAAGTAGTCAGATTAAAATGTCTTTATTGTTTCCTCTATGTAAATTCTTTAAAAAATTTTTAATGCTTTTTTATTTAAGTTGCAAAAGCAGTATGATTTCAACACGGAAAGAAAGAAACAAGTTGTTCATGAAGTCATTTTTTCAGTAGGTTTCCAGGAGCCGGATTTGGAGAGACAGGAAGCAGCAGTGCGGTTGCCAGGGGCGGGGAGGAGGGAGCTGGGAGCTGCTTGCCGCGGGCGGGCGGGCGCGGAGGGTCAGCGTCGCCAGGCGAAGCGAGCTCTGTGCAGGGGCGGCGGTGACACAGCACAGCAACGCGAAGACTTGGTGCCGCTGACCGGACACTCAAGAATTGTGAAGGTGCTACATTTCGTATTAGGATGTGTATTTTACCACCATTTAAAGAAAAGATATATTTTAAAAAAAATAAATGTGCAGCTTCCCTGGGAGACTACTTTGAAAGGAAATACTTGTTTGGATGTTGGAGTGTGTTTAATGTGCTCAGTCATAGGAAATTATAACCACAATTTCCTCTCTCTCTCTCTCTCTCCCTCTCTCAATGGAGTCTGTGTTTAAGAAACTACAGACGTGAAGAATGCAGAGCTCGACAGCATGTCCTGCTACCCACTTCTTACTTTTCAAGTAGCTAAACGTCACCTACAGTAACTGTCCTCTCCCCTTGAGAAGGCGGTTAGGTGATTCCTGGCACAAGAATGTCATAGTCAGTGGGTCGTTATCGTTCCACGATGTAGAACGGCCCAGTAACTCTCACCAGTACACGATAAAGACCAGCCATCTAAAATTCAGTTTCCACTGTTAATTTTACTTTGGGTCGCATGAAATGAGGCAGAGTCCCTACTCCTCCCCTTTGCACTCTCTTGGACTTTCAGCTTGGTCAGAGAGAGACTCTCATTTCTTTGCATCAGGATTTCCCACGCTTGCCCTGGCCAGTGTGGCTCAGTTGATTGTATCGTCTTCCCATATACCTGAAGGTCACAGGTTCAATTCCCAGTCAGGGCACATACCCAGGTTGTGGGTTTGATCCTTGGTAGGGGCAACCAATCGATGCTTCTCTCTCACATTGATGTTTCTCTCTCTCTCTAAAAGCAATGAAAACACGTCCTCAGGTGAGGATAAAAAAAAAAAGATTTTCTGCGCTCAGCACTGTTGATGTTTGGGTTGGTTCAATCCTTTGTTGTGGGGCTGTCCTGGGCACTGGACAATGTTCAGCAGCGCCCCTGGCCTCTGCCAGCTAGATGCTAGTAGCAATGCTTTTCTCCCTCCTCCCACCTTGTGACAACCAAAAATGTCTCGGACATTGCTAAATGTCTCCTGAGGGGCAACCCCACGCCCACCCATGTTGAGAACCACTGCTTTAAATGGAGGACCAAGCACCCAGCACCTCTCTGAGAATAAGTTGACTTTGCCACGTCTTCCAGAGCAGTGCAGAACATTCTGCAAATGGTGCGCTTTTGTGCGGTGCTGGAGGGAAGTCCAGCTTCTTACCCCACAGCCAGCCAAGCACGATGTTGTGGTGAGGGAGCAGTGAGCTGGAGTTTCCTACTTTTTGCTGTGGCTTCAGTGTGGTTTAAGAAAGGAACAGCGACCTCAGAGCCATACGGGTCTGCGCGCAGATCCTGCTCTGTGGGCGCGCCACCTAATCCTCCCAGGCGTGGGTTTTCTCTGTATGAATGGGAATTCCGAGCCCCACCTCGGGAGGGTGAAATACGCACGATGATATGCTAATGACAAATCTCATCTTCCCCATCTTCTCCCCAAACCGCCTGAGCCAGCGGTGGCGGACCGAGCAGGTCCTCCACTCAGGTCACTTTGAGTCCCTTTCCCATTTCCGAGCGCCCGCCCCCCCCCCCCAACAACTGTGTGCTTTTCCTCTCTGGGCAGCTCCAGTGACTCTCCAGAGGACTGCCCTGGGGCTGCTGGGGCCACTCTGTCCACGTGTAGGGAGAGGGGTGTGCTCGGATGTCCACACCCGCACTGTCCCCTCGTGGCCCCTAGCCAGCTGCTGACCGTTGTAGGAATATGGAGACTCGGTGCCTTCTCTCCAGCTGCGGCAAGCTCGCAGGCGTCCTTGAGACGGCAGCACTCATCTCTGGGTCCGAGGCTGGAGTTTTGCCCGAAATCACCGCAGCGGGGCTTCTTTCTGTTCCCTGACCCGCTTCCCCTGTTGGGCCTGGTTTCCGGGAGCACTTCCTCTGTCAAACGCCTGCGTGTGGACCATCGGCTCAGGGCCCGTTTCTGGGGAACTGAGTCATCCCTCAGACTGGCCTCCGTCTACCTCTTTCTTCCCCATGATGCCCGTCCTTCCTCACACGACGCGAGAGATTCTAACTTCCCTCCCTGAGCCCGGGCTGCACCTCGTGACCCGCGTACCTACTGGTGTGGAGCGCAGTGATGTTCTGACCCCTGAGGCTGGCTCCTAGGAAGCCCAGGAGATGCCACCTGCTCCATCTTGGAACCTGGACTCCAAGTCATGAAAACCCAAGTCACACGGAGGGGACAGTTGCAGGTTCCCCGGTCAACAGCCCCACTCGAGCTCCCAGCCTACGGCCACCGTTCACTGCCACCGGTGAGTGCACGGGACATCGTGGACGTCCAGCTGCCGTCTGATGTAAGCACGTGATAGATGCCAAGTGGCTCGTAGGAGATTGTAGTAAACTGTCCTAAGCCGTTAAGTTTCGGGTGTTTGATTCACAGCAATGGATACCTGTAACAGGAACTGGACCGAAGATTCCAGTTACGAGGAGGTTCTCCCAGAGGGCATAGGATGGAGCAGAGATGTGCATACCTGCCTCGCTGGACTAGGAAGAACATTCCCGGGCACCTCTGTATGGGTGAAAGGCAGGGAGAACGCTTCCAGCTGCCTTCGGGACATGGTGACTAGCAGGCAGGACCGGCCCCCGTCTGCCGTGTCCCCCTGCAGAAACCCCGGGGGACAGGACTGCTGTATTCCTTGTGCAGTTTCTCTCTACTCAGTCTCCCAGCAAGACATTTCTACGTGGCTCCTTCCACAGCTCAGCTAATTAGCTGGGGTGTCTGATGAACTGCTTGCCTTCTAAAAATAGGTTTGTGAAAACGACACCTCCCTGCTCCAGAGCCTTATTAGCTCCGTGTGCGACGCCAGCACCTCACGGCAGCCTCAGGCCCACACTCTGGTTCCCCTGAAAAACCAGGTGTCGTTCGATGTGCTGCACCACCGGGCCAGACCAGCCAGCGCTCCGGGCGGGTGCAGAGTCGGCTACGTGTACAGTTACTGTTTGTAACGGTGATGTCCTGGTCAGACCCTGTTTTTGTTTTTTTTGGTTGTTTAATCCTCACCTGAGGATATGTTTATTGATTTTAGAGAGAGCAAGGAAGTGGTGGCAGGTCGGGGGGCGGGGAGAGAAAGAAAGAGAGAGACATTGATTGGTTGCCTTCTGTAGGTGCCCCAACTGGGGATCGAACCCACAAACTTTTGGTTTATAAGATGGCTACCTTACCAACTCAGCCACCTGGCCAGGGCTGTTTTGTTTTCCAGATTCCACCAATAAGTGAAACCAGATAGTGTGTGTCTTCCTCTGACTCCTTAGCATCTTCCTCTGACTTCACTTAGCATCGTGCCCTCTAGGTCCATCCATGTGGTCCCAAATGGTTAAGATTTCACTCTTTTTTCTATGGACACATAATATTTTATTGTATATACGTACCACATCTTTTTCCATTCACCTATTGATGGACACATAGAAACAAAGACCAAAGGGATGGTTGCCAGAGGGGAGGGGAATGGGGAGGGTTATACAAATGGCGAAGGAAAATATTTTCAATAATACCCTGAAAAGTTTACATAGTGACAGGTGAGTACCAGCATTAGCGAGGTGACCACATTTGAAGGCATAAAAATGTGAAATTGCCTTATTGCATACCTGAAACTAATATAACTAATGTGATATTGTATATCAACTTAAATACATAAAAATACATGATCAGAAAAGGCAGGCCCATGGGGTGGAGGCCCCCCTGGGCGTGAGAGGAGCCCAAGGCGAGGCTCCGGGACCACGGAAGACGGACGTCATCCCGGGCTGCTGTGTGCCGCACTTGACCCTGACTACGTACGCTCTAGGTTGCGTGTGTGCGCACATGGTGGTGATGTCACCAAAACAACAACAGGAAATGGAAGGACACTGTGGCATAAAGAGTATCTCTTTACTCTCTCACACCTGTGGATGGCAAGACATAGGCCAGAGGCTTGGATGTGGTGGAGAGAGCACGGGGGCTCGTTGCCTCTCTGTTTAGTCCAAAGTCACAGCCAAGGATGTCTGTTTGTCACTGATAGAGGTGGCACTGGCTCTTGTCCTCCTCTTCTGGCTTCTGGAGTCATGGGTCTTGGGAAGCAGATGTCACATGAGGGGCTCTGTAGGTGGGCATGAGCTTTTCCCTTATGCTAAGTTCTCTGTCAGTGGGTGGCTCAAACCCCAGACCAAATGTGTCACTAACCTGGAGAGGAATGGGAGACTATACCCTGTAGAGTAGGGGTCCCCAACCCCTGGGCCGCTGACTGGTGCTGGACTGTGGCCTATTAAGTAAGACCCAGGCCTTGAGCAAAGCTTGTCTGAGCTCTGCCTCCTGTCACCCCACCCCATCTTTCACAAAACCAGTCCCTGGTGCCAAAAAGGTTGGGCACCGCTGCTGTGGGGGACTGGACTCAAAAGTTCCTAGCTTTGTTCCTACAGAGCAGGAGGAGATTAGTCTCCCGTGAGCCTCCAGGGTGGGAGGTAAAGCATCCACCACACTTGACAACCAGAGGGGCACTGTTCTAGCCTCCGTGAGCTGGGGCTGGGCACGGAGCCCCACTGGGCACAGCTGTGCTCAGTGGCCTGGATGGAAAAGAAGTCGGTGTGGACTTCCGCCAATAGCGCTGAGCAGGGGCTTGGAAGAGCGTTTCCAGTTTCTCTCAAAGCCCCGATCAGGCCACAACCCTGCTCCACAACGTCTTAGTGGCGTCCCCTAACACCGCCCTATAATCTGGCTCCTTACTGCTTCTGCCTTCGTCTCCCAAGTCTCCTCCCCTCCCTCACTCTGCTCCAGCCACACTGGCCCTCCTGCTGCTTTTCAGACACACCAAGTATCTTCCTTCTTTGGGCTTTGCCCCTTACACCGGGATGCTCTTCCCCTAGATACCCGCACGGCACACTTTATTCCGGTCCTGTGTGCAAATGCCACCTCCTCCGAGAGGCCTTCCTTCACCACCCCGTCTAAACACTGTCCCTGGCACCTTCACCTCCACACCTGCTTGTTTTTACTCCGTAGCCCTCAGGATGCCAGATAGCATCTTGAGTTCTCTTTTGTTTAGGAAGCACAAGGTCTCTGCCTGTCCTTTCGCTGCTCTAAGTCTGATCGCCAGCACAATGCCTGGAGTCTGGGAGGGGCCCTCAGTACCCATCGGATGGGTGGAGAGTGAGTGCACCTCAGGTCTGCCCATTGTGTCCTGCATGACGTTGGACGGCGGGTCTCTCCGAGTAGCCCGTCTGGTCCATGAGGAGGCTGCAACGCCCGCAGGCTCTGCAGCCGCCATGGTGGGGCGGTTTGCTTTCCTCTCCTCTTGGGCAGAGGGTGGTGAGAAGATGCTGGACCCTGTGTGGGATGTGTGGAGGGGGCCAGAAGTGGAGGAAGGAAGCAGAAAACACGAAGAGATGGTGAGTGAGGAATGGCGTAGAAAATGCTGGCTCACAGTGACTTCCTGGGCAGATGGCACAAAAGCGTCCCCCCAGTTGGCCGAGTCAAAGCGGGCAGAGAAATGCCACCAGTGCGTGTGGGCATCCAGCTTGGGCATGAGGGGAGGTTCAACAGCTCCAGAGTAGCCAATGCGGTGGGCAGTTGCACACGGGGCCCATAGATCCAACACCGAATAACACTGCATCACATCATAATAAAGTCATGTCCTTATCAATACTTTTACATGAAGGAGACAGCCTCAGCTTGACCCTGGTCCCTTTTACTCTGTCTTTCAAATATCTCTTTGCAGTGAAGAGGCAATGGGACAGAGCAAATTCAGTAATTTTCTTTTGCCTGTTATTTTTTTGTGTGTGTGATCACCTATTTGTCACGGATAATACTGCATTCTGGTGTCCCTTGAAAAGCTGGGAAGCCTGGTGAGCCCAGACCTTCCTCCTCACATGGCCGCACTTCAGGTGGCCAGTTCTCCAGCATTGCTGCCGCTCACTGTCCATCTCATGGCTGCCGCCTCGGCCACTTTATGGCGAAACAAATGCGGAGAGGTTAAGGGCTGGCCCCGGTCGCACAGAGTGAGTCCAGGGTTAGAGCTCAGGCTTCTTTGCGCTCATCCACTGGAGGAGGGATTCTTAATCATGCACAGGCATCGGCGTTGCCAGGGGAGCGCTTTAAAAATGCACACGTGACCATTTAAAAGCCCTCCAGGTGTTTCTGATGAGTGCTGCTGGTTTGTTTACATTGCACTTGGCTTGTAGCAAGAGTTTGCCTACTTCCCTCCGCTCTTTCTCCGTGTAGCTGTTAGGGGTCTTTGATAGTAAGCAACCGAAACTGATGTTTGTCAATTTAATTAAAGGAGGATCCATTGGAAGGATGTTGGGTAGGTGGTGGAATCATAGGAAAAGCTGAGCACGCCCAGGCTGTGAGAAGCGGGCAGCCGTGAGAAATGTTTGTCAACAGCCGACGAGCCCTCTTGTTTGGGTGTTTCCGTCAGATCTCAGCTCTGTGTCTCTCAACTCAAAATTCTGGTTTCCAGAAGAAACCCAACGATCGTGGTTGGGCCGTGTTCCCATTACTCTGCCAAATGGAGCAGTGGGGCCTCCTGAACCAGTAGGACCCCAAAGGAAGAACTGAGTTCTCTTAGCAGGGAAAGAGGGGAGGATGGCGGGAAGGTGTACGCAGGAGGTGCCTGCTACATGCTGCGAGGAAATCCTCAGATGCAACAAAACCATAGATCCAACACCGAATAACACTGCATCACATCATAATAAAGTCATGTCCTTATCAATACTCTTATATGAAGGAGACAGCCTCAACTTGACCCTGGTCCCCTTTACTCCGTCTTTCAAATATCTCTTTGCAGTGAAGAGGCAATGGGACAGAGCAAATGTGTCTCTCGGGGCTTGTTTCAGGGGCCGTGGAGGGAGGGGTAATGTCCTACCTGCGGATGGAAGCTCGAATCTTTGAGGTTCCACGATGGGCCATCGTTTTCACAGGGAACCCTTGGTAGAATTAACGCCACTGCGAGGGAACCTGCATTTCTCGACTCTTCTCTACGACTTTGGAATGGATTCTCCAGCAGGATGGGGAAGAAGCCCTGGTCACTCCATGTGGAAGGTCCGTCTTGGTTAGCCTTCTGAGACTCCGACAGGGACACCTGGACTTTGAGCCTGGCCACGGCTCTCAGAACCTCTGCTAACCCAGTGACGGGATGGCGTATTTCAGGGGGTCCGACCTTAGCTGGCGGGCCCAGGGGATTCCTGAGTGGGGCAGCTTCGAATAGGACACTTCTTGGGATGAGGAAATGGATCCAGGTCTTTTCCAGGGTGGTTCTGTTTATAGTGCTGGAGTCTGGCTTTGGCTCATCCTGTCTAACCAGAACTATGGGACTAATCTTGTTTCCTTCTTCACTCGGGCTGCCAGGATGCCTTGCATTGTAGCTCCTGTGCAGGACTTCGTTGAAATTTTTTTCCTTCCCAGTCCATATATTTTATCCTAATTCCTATGTGTCCCTTTTTGTGTGTTTACTATTATCAGCTTCATTCCCTTAGTGGAGAAAAGCTGGGTGGAAATAACATGCTCCTCCTCCAATAGTTATTAGCTGGATGTTCTCAAGCAAGACGCTGACATTCTTTGCGCCTCATTTTTCTATAAAATGCCCTGCTGACTTCACTGGGTGGTGTTAAGGGTGAAGTGAATTAGTGCGCACGAGAGCGATTTGTACAGCGATATCATTCTGCAAAGTATTATTGTACGTTGGAGTGGCCACATCTTAAGAGTGGTATTTGCATGAGGCACGTGCAGGTTTTCTGTTGTTGTTGTTCTGAAATTCAGCCTCGCCAAAGGAGACAGGAAACCAGGACGTAGGGATGGTGTTTCCAAAATCGGGAGAGAGGGGCCTTCAGTGCTGGGCCTATCCGATTCACTTCACCCTTTGCTGCTTCCGGCTGCTGCGAAGCTGCTGGGGCTCAGCCTTCTTCGTGCGCGGTGCGTGCTGGCCTCGTGGTGGAACCTGGGCTCTCGAGCTGAGGGATCCCACATTTCGCAGCAACTCATACACTCGCACCCCACCCTGAGAATCAGGGAGGCCTGCAGATGAACCCCCTGGGCGTCTCTGCTCACCAGGTCAAAGCTGGGGGAGGCTGAGTCACGGACCTAGGAGTCTGTCTGACTCAGCACCCCTCTTCCACCCCAGTGTCCTGCTGGAAACCTGAGTGGCTGGAAAGGAGAGAAGCAGTTTTAAGAGCCTCTTTGCTGACATGAAATCGGTCCCATTTCAATCTAACAAAGCCATTCATCTTAACCGTGTAACAACATTTTAAAGCGACACATTTCTCTACCTGTAAAAATTATTTGTATTTTCCCAGGGATAAGAATATCATGTTTGACCTGGCTGGCATAGCTCAGTGGATTAAGCTCGGGCTGTGAACCAAAGTGTTGCAGGTTCGATTCCCAGTCAGGGCACATGCCTGGGTTGCAAGCCACGGCCCCCAGCAACTGCACATTGATGTTTCTCTCTTTCTCTCTCTCTTTCTCCCTCCCTTCCCTCTCTAAAAATAAATAAATAAATAAATAAATAAATAAATAAATAAATAAAATCTTTTTAAAAAAGAATATCATGTTTGCCTTTTAAATAGATTTGGGGACACTTTTAATCAGGTCTGACACAAGTGTCAGCACCTCTCTGAAATGATCTCCTTCTGGCCCGGGCAGATTTTGGAAATGTGCTCCTACCAGTGTGGAGACTTCCCAAGACTCCTCTGGGTCTTTGTTAGCCACAGCACATCTAAGGAGATGAGGACCCCCCCCAGGAAGTGCCACTGGGGTTGGTCGAGGGTAGCAGTTCAGGGACAGAGGGAAATCCAGTTTGTCCCCAATGGTAAGCCATAATTTTTCATTATTGTGCCCTTTTTTCTACATAAAACTACCCTTTGTCGGCTAATGCAGAACCTGGCTGTGGGTGGTGCCCAGACCTGACCGTCCACCTAGCAGCCCTTCCCATGGGCGTTCTGAAGGCTCAGTTCCACGCTCAAGGGTACGGAGACATTGATTTCCTAACAACAAAAATTCTATGCAAGGAAAAACGCACGTATCCCCACTGGGTCAAGAGTTTAGAGAAAGTCAGCACAAATGTTGCCCACTTTTTCATGGCTGTTGCTTTCAAAGAAATTAGTTTAAATTCCTCGCAAGTAAATTCAACCCAGTGAAAAAAAATCAATAGATTAAAAAAAATCATATAGAATGATAATACTTCAAACAAGAAATAGAAATTCCTTCTCTGGCCCCCTCCTTGGTCCCTGAAGACCCAAAGGCAGCCAATTTAAACTCTTACTTGTTTTCTGCCATACGTAACATGCATGTTATTAGAGGCATGATACTGTTGTATGATTTCTTCAAAAACTGTTTGGGTCTCCCCCCTTTTAGACGAGCTGTAATTAACATATCGGATTGAATTTGCTTCACATGGGCGACACAATGATTTGATATACACAATGATTTGTGTATATTGTGGAATGACCACCCCAGTAAGTTTAGTTAATATTCACACATAGTTACAATTGTTTTCTCATGATGAGAACTTGAAGGATCTACTTTCTTAGCAACTGTCAAATACACACTAAGCACCATATTGTTAACTATCAGGGCCACGCTGTACATTACATTCTCATGACTTATTTATCTTGTAACTGGAAGTCTGTGCCTTTTGATCAAATATTATATTATTTCTGGATGTGTCCATTTGTATGCTGTTTATTAATTTCTTTTGTGGCAGTTGAGAATCGAACACTCCACCACCACTTACACAGTCCCTCCCCATCAATCTTGATACATCACAACTTTTGGTTGATCAGTCTTTGTTTACAGTATTCAGACTATGAAGATATTGCTTGCTTTACTGAAGCAAATAATGCCGTATAATTATGCTTTCTCGCTTGCAAATGTGCTGTGTGTTTCCCTTTTGCTTCATTTCCCATGTACCCAAGATGATTCCTCCATCCGCTCCGCCCTGCCCAGGACGTCTCCAGACCTGCCAATCTCATCAATGCTTCTCTCAAACACACCCCATAACCCGTCGTCCCCCTCCCAACCCTCTGCTGTTGCTCTCTGCTCTTTGTCCCCCTCGGTCCTAGCTTCTTTCTAGGACTGGTGCAGATCCACTATTCTGTCGGTCACTACCCTCCTTGATTTATCTGTTGCTCCTTCTCTGTACGGGTTTATGTTTTCATTTTGCCAAGACACATCTTCCAGGAGCTTGCTGACAAAGGACCTCTGGGAGGTCCATTTTTCGAGTCATTACATGTGAACATGTCTTTGTTCTACCTTCGTCCTTGGTTGACTGGCCAGCTACGGAATCCCAGTCGGTCTTGCTCACTGTTCTCGCCTTTGAAACCCGGGGCCCGGTACAGTCCCTGGCACGCAGCTGCCATGCAGAACCCTGCTGGGATGACTGAGTGGAGAACTCGGGGTTCACACCCAGGGCTGTCGGTCCCAAAGCAGGTCTGTCCGTGTGTGTTGCTGCCTCTGTCAAGGTGGACAACCAGATGGTTTAGGAGTTACTGGCTATGGCCTCTTTGCTGATGCCAAAAAAATCGTAGGAATCGTGCTTTAGCCCAGAAGAGCTCAGTAGTCTTGGAGTAGGCAGAGCTCTGAGCAAGCTTGTTAGGAATACAGAGAGACAGGGGAGGGTAGCCTTAAAAACACGGACTATGGAGCCGATCGGCTAGGTAGGCGCCCCAGCTCTATCCCTTCCCAGATGCGTGGCCATGGGCATGTTTCTTAACCCCTCTGTGCCTCAATTTCCTCATCTGCAAAGTGGGGAAAATAATTGTCCTGACCTCGCGGGGCATATTGTAAAGAACGAATGAGAAAAATCAGGTAAAGCCCTTGGAACAGGCCGAGCAGACGATAACTGCTCAGTGAATGGTAGCTGGCGGATGTCCTTGAGGGTGTCCTCTGTCTACCCCACGTCCACCCTTTTGTTCCTCGTTTCCTCACTCTGGCCAATGGGTCAGGTAGTTAACATTCGGAATGCGGCATCAAAGAGTTTGACAGTCTCACGAACTGTGTCATTGTGGACAAGTCACAGTGTTACCAGGTGGGTGCCAGGCCCAGAGCGGGTCTGCTTTGGGCCAGCAGGTAGCGAGTGGGTTCTTGACTTTGTGCAGGAAAGATCTCCCCACACGGGTCCAGGTGGCTCTGAGCGTATGTGCGCTCAAGCCGGGGACTGTGGACCAAGGAAAGGCTTGGGATAGGAGAAGCAGCAGGAGAGAGCCTGGATGGGGCTCTGCTTCGGCTCCCTAGAAACGTTCTGGGAAAGAAGGGGGCCAAGGCAGGGCTGCTGCCAGCTCCCCAGAGAGTCAGAGAAAGGGGGCCTTGGAGACGGGTTCGGCAGCTGAGCCCCGGATGAGCCGCCATTGCTCACTGCTCCCCTGGTCGCACGTCTCAGGGGGGCCCTTAGGGATCAGGAGAAAGAAAGCAAAAAGTTCACGCCTGAGAAAAGGCAAGGTCATGCTCCAGAGGGGATCTCGCACTGACATCCTTTGTTCCGTGGGGTTTTATCTCTTTGGCTGGCGAGAATCTTAGGGCGTGGTTTCAGCAGAATATTCATCAGCTGTCCAGGAGTGTTTTTAATATGCTGATCCATCAAAACGAGCATATAGGAGTGTTTGGGATTATTCTCTGGTCGGCTTCACTGCTTTCCTTGTATCTTGGGTCTGCTTGGCTCTCACTGGGTGTTTGTTATTTGGCCTCCTGGCTTCCTCTGTCTGCAGGCCTGGCTGGCACCAATGCCGTCAATTGGGTCTCTGTCGCCTGTCTCCCCAAACCAGGGTGATTTAAGCTTTACATTTTCTGGTTAGGGAAGAAAGGTATAGACCATTTGTTCTCAAGTTTCCTTGGTTGGGGAAGATAAAGTCTTGTGATTCATCAGCTGTCTGTAAGTTGCTCAAATAGTTTGGCCTTGTTAAATGATTTTGTCTCAGTTTCCCCATTCCACTTGCCAAAGAATTTCTCTAGTTTCTTGCTATCCTGACTCAACCGGACTTCCCTGAGCCTGCGTTTCCTCACCAGGAAGCAGTGGCCCCCTCCCCACCAGCCTGTGCAAGTTCAGGTTCTTGGGGAAGATACCAGTGTTACTATAGCCATCACCACTGACGTATTCCACGCAAAGGGCCACTCGCAGGTGCGCTGGGAACCCCACTGGTTCTCCCAGCCTGCACTGCTCCCATGCGTGCTGGCCTCATTCCCAGCTGCTGGAGCCTGCCTTGCTTTTCCCAAAGGCTCCCTCTGGCCACTGAAGCCCATTTGACTCACCCATGTGAAAGGCTGTGCGTGCTGAGAATCAGCACTCTCTTCCCGCCCCCACACTCTTCAGCCGAGACGGTAGGAGTTGGTGTGCGCACGCCCCAGCTCACCTGGGAATAACCGGAGGTCTGGGAACACGAGTTCCCAGTTGTCCGAGCAGGTTCAACTCCCGTAACCCATAGTCAGGTGGTCAACCCTGCACCATGTATCGGCTGCTCTTTCTTTCCTGTCTGGCTTTCTCGCTCTCCTTTATTCCAAAATAAACGGCCTGCTCTTGAATCTGTGGCTCGGGGCTGCTTCTTGGGGATAGCACGTCTGGCAGAATTACTAGGTGAGGCTTCTCAGCTTCTCGGTGGCGAGGGGTGTGGGATGGGCGGGGGGACTTCCAGTATAAATGGTGGCTTGAGGAAGCTCTATCTCTTTGGGAAAAGTTCGCTCCGTCCCTGTAGGACAAAGCAGGTTTCAGGTTTGGAATTCCTGCATGGGTATTTCTGCTCAGAGACAGGATGTGGCCTCATGTGGGGAGGTGCAGGTGACGGCATCTCCCATGGACACGTGAGGCCTGGACCATGTGGAGAAGGGCCTTTTCCATGCCATGATGAGAGCTGGCACGAACTTGAGCCATCCTAGAGCATCTTTGCTTTCCATCAGAGATCGGCTTTGGCCTCCTTCACGCCCACCTGGCCCCTGGCAGGCAAGCCCCCCGGAAGCAGATGGGCCTCCCAGACACGGCCGTCCTCAGCTCTCCAGCTCCCGTTCGACCCTTCACGGCGGCCTGCAGGAGAGGGACAGCCCGGGCTCGGGAGAGGGAGATCTTCATCCATCAGTTAATGACAGGGTTCCTGTTTATGGGCTCCTTCGGGGTTAAATCGTGGGAATTAACGAGGCAGTGTGTGGCTGAGAGCCCTGCTGTTTATTTTAATCGCTGTCTTACATCTTCAGGGGAAAACACAGAGCGAGCTGAGCTGGGCTGGAGTGAACCCAAGCTCAGCTTGCAGCCAAGTGCGGCATGTGGCGTTCCGGGGCGCTTGGCTGGCGGCGCGGAGGAGGCCCGGGATGGCGCGGGAAGGAGTCCCAGGTGAGGCGTGTGGGCGGGCCACTCCTGCTCGCCGAGCTGACCTGTGTCAAGGAACACCGTCCCCTGTGTGGTCCGCTGCCTGCTTAATAGGGATTCTTGGCTATGATGTATCTTTTGGCTATTTTGTTTCCTCTTTCTCCCCTCCCTTCCTTGTTCTTCCTCCCAGAAGACCACACAGCCATTCCTCAGTTCAGATGTGGGGACAGTCTGACACCCGACTGCTGTGGTTCTCTGGGGATCTGTGCGGCAGGGCCATGTGGTCCTCAGCTCTGACAGCCAGCTCCGGGACAAGGGTGCTCCTGCAGCGAGGGGACAGAGCTGGGGCAAGGACCCCGGAGGCTGTCCGTGCTGTGCCCAGGGCCAGACAGCACTTCCTGAGAGCAAAGATGAGCTGTGGTCAGCTCGGGAAGTGTGCCCGTGACCCCGACAGGTAAAGACAGGCTGCTCCAGTCTGGGACAAGTGCTGAATCCTGACCAAAGAGACAGAAAAAACAAACAAACAAGTATCCAGTTTTTCTCCCACAGTGTTCAAGATCCGGGGCACTTGGAAGTGTTAAAAAAGGATGAAAGGAGATGATTTAGTTGATACAAATATTATTAACACTTCAGGAAGCGGATGGTCTCCTTTCAGAGAACTGCAGACTGGGGGAGAAGACAGGGAGTGTTTCTAGGAGAAAGAATAGAGAACACAGAAGGGGAAAATAGGAAGTACCTGATTGGCTGGGGCCACACCGTCAGCCTTGTTTGGGGTGAGAGGGCCCAGGGCTGGCTTGGTGTTCGGGAATTAGCCGACTGCATGTACTGCGTTTCTGGTTAAGCAGAACGTTTACAGGGACACGAACGTTGCATAGATTTTGGTTTGTTGATGTGGCACCGCTGGCGGGAATGGCTCCTTCTTGGGCCTAGGACGTGACTCCAGCAGAAGCCACGACTGAACCTCTTGCCGGAGAGCACAGCGACAGCATGCAGCTGTCACCGTTTCTATGCAGGTGCACACCCCTGCTACCCGGATCCTCAACCCCCCTTGCACTGGGCCCACCTAGTCCCCCCAGCCTTGTCCTTGAATTCCACCACGGAGGGGCCCAAGCCCATGAGATGGACTGTGGGGTGCTCCCCCAGACCAGCTCCTGCTGGGGTTAACTTGCAATTTCAGCTGGTTATCCCTTCTCCTGGGAGGCTGGCTCATCCCGTTCCCAGCTTTGGGGACGCACCTCCAGCTCCTGAGACCATGTGACCCCCAGCAGCCCTGGTGCAGCCTCCTGCCTCGCCCTGGCCAGGCCCTGTGCTGGGTCATATCTACCTCCTGCCCTCTGAGAGCCCTTTGGGATGCATTTCTCCACTCTGCTGCCCTCTGCCCAGCCTTCCTGCCTCCTTGGGAGTTCTCCATGGAACCTGAGTCTCCGGAGACTGCTGGCCACCCCTGGGGGAGAGGTGTGGACAGATCTATGCAGAGAGACTACTCAACCACCTCCCTCCCCTCTGCCTCCTCGGCCCAGCAGCTCCCCCGATGCATCATGGGTCCCTTACTGGAAGTCGCCAGCTGGCCTTGACTGTGTTTTACTTCCTCACCCAGGGGGGCTGCTTTCTAGGGCTTCCTTTTCATTAGGGGGGAGTCTAAATTCTTTCTCTTAGGAGAGAAGAGCCCTCTGGTAGTATTTGGGATAGGGCTCGCCTTTGTTTAAAACAAGGATTCCTGTGTTTTGCATTTGTCTATCTGAGCAAAGAGAAGCTAATTAGCATTAGTCCCTGAGCTCAGAGCTCTGGGAGATACAGGATATAGAGATATAGGAGTCAGCTACTGTATAAGTTATCCACTGCTGTGTAATAAACAATGCCAAGACTTGTTGGTTTAAAACAACAATCATTTATTTGGTTCACAGTGTTGTGAGTCAGCAGTTAGGTCTGGGCTCAGCTGGGTGGTTCTTCTGGGCTCAGCTGGGCTTACTCATGAGTCTGTGGTCAACTGGCAAGTCTACTGACCAAGTATTATTGTTTTATTCACACGTCTGGTTGGTGGTTGGCTGGCTGTTGGCCTTGTCTCTGCAGCCTGTGACCTCTTACCTTCTAGAAGCTGGCTCAGGTCTCTTCACTGCTGGGTGGGCAAGAGGATAAGCAGAAACATGCAAGGCGTGTTTTGTTTAGGCTCAATACTGGCTCGGTGTCACTTCTGCTGCCTGTTGGTCAGAGCAAGTACAAGGTCAGCACTAATTCAAAGGGAGAGGACAGAGGATCTAGAAAGTTACAGTGAAAAGGGACATGGGTAGAGGAAGGGCGGAGAACTGTGGCCAGTTCTGCAAATAACCTACCAATCGTGTTACCTCTGCATTGCCTTTTCTCTTCCCAAAAGGCCTGGTGATCTTTAAGCAGCACTCTTCTCTAAGTCCAGACTTTTCTCTACAGCTTCCTTTCTGCCTCTAGGCAGTGGTCCCCACAGTGCAAGGAGCGGGTGCCGGAGGAGGGGATGCTATGAAACCTGAGTGTACCAGCACCACAGGGATCCCGGGGAGAATTAGACAGTCCCTGGAGATGCTGACAGGCTTGCAGGGATGGAAGTAAGTAAAACAAATATTCCAGAACAATCCCCCAAGGGCTGCAGTAATGTGAGGTGAGCAAACAGAGCGGGCATTGTCCCCTGGTGTATTTTTTGACTTATTATTTTGAAATAACTTCAGACTTAGAAAAAAGTAGCGAAAATAGGACACACACAGAGACCCTGCACACTCATCACTCAGCTCCCCTTAAAATCAGCATTTCATGTAACCTAGTGCAGTGATCACAACCGAGAAAGTAACGTCCATGTAACCCTATTAGCCAATCCACTGACTTGACTCCTCTCTTGCCAGCTGCCCCGCTGACACCCTTTTCCAACCCAGCAGCCCACATTGCGCTTGGCTGTCTTGTTTCCCAAGCCTCCCCTAACCCGGGATGCTGCCTCGGTCCTTCTTGGCCTTTAATGACCACGGCTCTTTTGAAGAATGCTAGCCAGTCACTTTGTAGAATGTCTCTTAATATGGGGTTTGTATGATTAGATTGAAGTTACGCGTTTTTGGCAGAAATACCAGAGAAGTGACATTCCACCTTTCCTAGTGCATATCCTTTCAGGAGGAGCACGGTGTCAGCTTATCTTATCGTTGCGGATGTTCGCTTTGATCACTTAATTAAGGGGGCGTGCACAAATACCCTGTTCCTCAGCATACATCTGTACACTATTTTTAGCATTTGGTTGAGGCTTGTATCTGCTATGAACGTGGTGGTTGACAAATGCTGACTTTATACCTCCATCATTCTCCGTGCGTTTATTAATTAGAATTCTCCTGTAAGGAGGAGCCGTCCTCTCTCTGCCATTGATTTATTTCTATCACTATGGACTCTTGGTTGTTTAATTTCTGTTGTGGTTTATAATCCACAACGGTCATCATTTATTTTTCGAGAGCGGGACCCTTTCAGATGGTCAAGGACCTCACAGGGTCTTCATGATCTGTAATATGCTGGTCACTCCCTCCAGGGTGTGTGGTCTGCCCGTCGGGGCCTGGGCCGAATGAGTATCTGCACCTCCCAGGCCTCAGGCCTCACACGATGCCTTGCACCGTGCGCTGACGAGTGAATGAACGAATGGAGGAATGATTTCAATGTCTGGAAGTCAAGCGATAATAAGGTCTCAAGAGGCCCTAAGCTCCAAAAGGGTTATGGTGCCTTGATCTCCAGGTTTGATGAGTGAAAACAAAACAAAAGCAGACATAAATGTATCAGGAAGGCCAAACCAGTCCGGAGTATTCTGTGTACTGGGGTACTCAGCGGTCTTTATTTTATTGTAAATGTCAAAATGGCTTTAGAAGAGCTGGTGACCGCCTCTGTCTGCCCCCAGCATGAGTCGAATCTGCCTGTTTGATCATCGTGTACCACCTGGAGGAGTTGGGGATGACGTCACGGAGGAGGGGACATTTGAGGCGGGTCCGAAAGGGCTATGAGTGGCCCTGTAACAGGCAGTATTCCAGGCAGAGGAAACAACAGCACATGCAAAGCCCAAAGGGCTGGAAACGGTGACATTTTTGGCCGGATGGTCAATAGCCCTACATAGAGCAATGGCAAGGCCTGAATCTTGGATGGGAAATTAGGGTAGGAAACTGAAAAGGGCCTTGAATAATCGTATGAAGGGGTTTGGACTTGATCCCATAAGGAACAGGGTGAAAAAATAAAAGAGTTTCTAAATTAAGCATCAATGGCACTCCTTCATTCACTTAAGAACAGCTTATTGACTATGTGCCACCTTTCAGGTCCCGGTGCTACAGTTCCGGACGAGACCCAGGGCGGGCCTTCGTGGGGCCAGGAGGGAGAGGCGTACCATACGACAGTAAGTGTTTCTACAAAAGCTGCTTGTTTGGGGAAAAACTCCAACCAGAGGGGTGAACTGGCAGGGAGGTCGGGGAGGGAGTGACTCAGCTCCTTCCTCTGCAGGGCTCGGCTTTGCTTGGACACAACTGTAGGGCCACAGGTGCTGGAGGAAAGGACAAAGCATCCCTAGCTCCAGGAAGTCCTGCAGGCAACCTGGGGTGAGGATGGGGCTTTATACCCAGGCAACTCTTTCTGCAAAACGAGGAGCAACCCTTCCTCTATAAAAACCCTTATGACTAAGGCATGGGGGCAAAGCCTTCTGGATCCCCTGTGGCTTGATGCCTGGAAACCCAGGAGAAACCCAACAGGAGACGGTGGTGCAGTCCGGGCAGTGTTTATCTGCTCCATTTAGATTCCCTCTCTTTATGTTGAAGCGAATCATCCCAAACACAAATTATTTGGGTCACTGGTGTTCACTGTGGGGACCACGCCCACGTGCTCTCTAGCTTAGCATTGCAGTGCAGTGCACTCCCAGGAGTCGGCACCCGCATCTCTGGGCTGCCAGGGTCCTCCGCAGCCAGCGTGCACCAGCTCCAAGGGCCGGAGAATGAACCCCTCCTTCCAGCAGCCCTCAAGCAAGGACTGGCAGGAGGTGGCAGACAGACACTCCAGCGCCCTCACCTTTCTGGTATAACAAGGCTGAGATGTGTGATTGACTCCGTCTTCCAGAGTTGCCCCGGAGGACT
This sequence comes from Phyllostomus hastatus, assembly GCF_019186645.2. Taxonomy (NCBI): domain Eukaryota; kingdom Metazoa; phylum Chordata; class Mammalia; order Chiroptera; family Phyllostomidae; genus Phyllostomus; species Phyllostomus hastatus. The sequence continues at coordinate 9,350,798 of NW_025334009.1, forward strand.
GAGCCCCAGCTGCCCTCAGTGGTGACCTGCCGGATAGCTCACCTTTCCTGGCTGCCTGCTCTCCATCTACAGGTGTTTCCTGGGACCCCCCACCCCACCCCCCTCCAGATAAACCGCCCCCACCAGAATCCCGGTCTCAGAGCCCACGTCTGGGTGTATCTACATGCAGGTGACATGTCACACGTGTGGTTGAGAGGAAGAATCTCGTCACTTGAGTCTACACCCTGGCTCCCCTCGTCTAGTGTGTGGGCATGAGCTGCTGTCAGTGAGGGCGCATCAGCCAGCGTGTGCTTCTCTCCACTTCACTTGCCGAGGCCACCTGCGCCCCTTGATATTTGTCAAACATCACCCCCCACCCCAACCCGCGGCTCTGGAGCCCAAGGCAGGGAGCGGGAGATCACAGCAGAGGCTGAGTTTAGGCAGGGTCTGCTAGACACAGGCCTAAGACTGGCAGCAGAGGACTCTGTGGCTCGTCGATTTCAGTCCTTTCCCTGTAAATAGCAATGAGCACCTTTGCCCTTGGCAGCCTAATCACCTAGCACAGCTCCACGTGGTGGGTACTTTTTTAAAGAGCATAATAGGAGGTGTGATATCTTGTGAGAGGCGCCAGAATCACTTGGAGAAAGGCAGCTCTGGGATTGAAGGGGGGAGGGGGCGACAAGTTCCTGGGAATATTAAAGATTAACACCAAACACTTTGTTGCCATTTAACTCCGAGGATTCATGTTGCTGGAGTGGAAACAGAACATTTCTTTGCCTCCCTTCTGTTGATTCCTTCCCTTCTCTGTTCTGAGGATTCCGAGAGCCGTGGATGTCAGATGCCAACTCCTTCAGGGCTGAAATGGTTTTATATAATAACAGAGAAGGGGAGCCTACGAAATGAAGAAAGAATCTAATTCAGCGCCTGGGCTGAAATGGGAACTGGAGATGCGGGGGGTGGGGGGGGCATTCATAAAAATAGCTCACTCAGAGGGAAGAATGCTGCTAGTCTCCAGCGGCAGGCGCGACCCTGGTGAATTACAGGAACCTACTGTAAGCCTTGTGGGCTCGCTTTTGAAATGTTGATCCTGGCTGAAAAGGAGGTGGGTGAATGGAGGGCTGCTGGCGAAGGACGTGGGGAGCCGTCCTTGGCAATGGACGAGGCTGTCAGGCCTGGGTCTGCCGCCTCTGCAGGCAACACGCTGCCGGGACGCCCGCCCTACGCCCTTCCACTGGCCATCATGCAGCTTCGTGCTGGAAGCTCCAAGCCCTCCCAGAGGCGTGCACAAGTCTCTGGTGGAGGACAGGGAGGGAGCTAGGGGCGCCCAGGGAAAGGGCGGAGACAGGGAGAGGGAATGAAAGAGAAGGCTGAGACCACAGAGAGGGACGGGCACCGTGGAGACCAGTGGCCGGAGGAGATAAAGAGAGCTGGGGACAGAGAGAAGGGGTGGGGACAGGAAGCACACTCAAGTGGGGACGGAAGCCCACAGGGCAACGCTGAGAGATGCTGGGCAATCAGTGTCGGAGGGAATGAAAGGCAAAGGAGGCGATAGGTGTGCTGCTGAGCAATGAGCAGAAGGCAGGGACACGGGGACCATCCCGGGGGCTACAAAGCTCATCCTCCCTATGCCCCAGCCCTCCTGTGTTTGTAAGAGGAGTCGCGGTTGATTCTGTTCTGTGGTCATCTTTGCTTCAAGGGGCAAGGCCCAGGAAAAGCACGCAACTCCTGGAGGACAGCAGGCATTCCCTGCGAGCAGTCCTTCATCTTGGAGGGTGGGCACCGAGACCTCGGCTCCTACGCGCCCAGAGCGCGGAGGGTTCTCTGGACACGCCCTCTTTCCTCGCTGGAGGGTTGTCCTTTGATTGGTCACAGGGCCAAGTGTCGCAGCTACCTTCCGTCAGCGCCTCCTGCCCCGCCAAACTGGGCAGCGACCCCAGATTCCTTTTTCCCCTGGCCCGAGCTGCCTGAGGAGATGTGTGTGCGGATAGACAAAGTGCTTTTGCTGTGGCCTCTTCCAAATTTGAACCCACGAGGAAGAGGACTGGAAAGGTGGGGAGAGCTCTGGGGAGAGCTCTGCCCAAACCACACCCCCGCTCCGGCTGAGCACCACCGCGGGGGGACTCCCTACCCACATGCCCTGGGGCCTGTTCCCATACCTGCTGCCAGAGTCTGATCTCAGGTCCCCTGTCTGTCTCTGCCCGAGGACTTGGACCCCAGAGCGTTTGGCCTGTCTGGGAGCAGTCCTAAACCAGTGACTGGTGGGTAAATGTCCCAGCTTCCTCGTCCCTTAGACGGCAGAACTCTGAGGTGTGCCCTACACAGTTCCCAAAGGACCCCGGCTGCGCACAGGAGTGACCTGCTAATGACAACGCCTGGAGTGCCTTTTTCTCCTTCCCTGCCTCCCCTCTCCTACTGTCCCACTGGGACTTTCCCAGATCCTCACCGGCCCCCAGGTCAGCCGGGTGCTGTCCAATTCTAATCTTCGGGGGGAACCTAACTCAAGACGGGGGTGGTGTGGCTGGAGCTGTCTCTTCCTGGATCGTGTGAACGGAGGGACAGTGTCACCGCAGGAGAAAGCATGACACATTCTCCTCGTCTGGGTTTCCTGGGGACCCCCCGGGGGATTTGCAGGAGCCGCAGTGTGGCTTGACGAGGACTGACTGTCAGGCAGGAGCTGCCTCATTTATAAGCAACAGAAAAACAACAACAAAAGTAGTGGAAAGAGAAGAAGCGAAGTCACTCCTGTACTTCGAGGATTAACCGCCCAGGTCAAGTCCGACCGACCCCGGAAGCACGCCGTGAGCTGGGAGTGGGCTGACCTGGCCGACCTTGGCCCTTCCCAGACTCCGGTGGCTGGCGGTTTTCCCTGAGGCAGCTGTGGGCAGTAGAAGTGTGCGGCGTGGCCGCTGCCACCTCTGTCCTCCAGGAGAAGGATCTGGGGGAGAATGATCCTCCTAAGAGGGGGGCCGGGTGTCTGGGCAGAGTCCAACCGCTGGAGGACACAGGCTGGAGTCGAGTCCCTGCTCCCCGGTGTTTCCGCTGTGTTACCCTGAGCGAAAGATCCAACCTCCCTGAGCCTCAGTTTCCCTCCCTGTGAAACGGGGGCCAGAACATCTCACAGAATTGTCATGAAGATCAAAAATGACAATGCATTCTTGCAGCCGATAGGAAGGATGGCTTCCTTTGCCTTCTCTTCGTCCTCCTCCGAGGCAGCCACACGAGTGGCCTGACAGAGGGCAAGGTTAAGGGTAAAAGGAAGTGTGGCCCGAGACGGCCCCGGCCACACGGTCAGGCATGCAGACGGCTGGACAGCACCGCTCCCCACAGGCGGCCGGCCTGCATCCGTGGGCGTGGGAAAGAGACGTAAATGCTGACGGCCATTAAACACGAGTTAGACATGCCATTCCGCACCACCAACACATTTCAAGAGCGCACATCACAAGGCTCTTGTGGAGGCCCTGGCAGCCGGCCAGGGTCAGACCACAAAAGGAAGTTGTTTCTCCGCTGGGGCTGCCGGGGGGCCGGGCGTGGCCAGGGCAGGACGTCACCGCAGAGTGCGGGGCTCTGCAGGGATTTCCTGCCCTCCCTTCCGTTCTTTCTCCTGGGGACCCTGCTGCGAACATCCCAAGTGACAATGGCTCAGTCGGCAAGGAAAAGCAGCTTTCACCTGACCCGTCCCTATGTCACCAGAAAGGTCGAGTGGGTGATCTTTCACAGAGCCCTTGGGCGTGGCCCCGGAGCCTTCCAGAGACCCACTCTGGCCTTTTCTCCCCTTGGGACACTAAGGGAAAGGTGTCTGTGTGTGTGTTCGTTTTTTTTACCCACAGGGGGTAGAGGTCACATTCCGTCTGTGGCATCAAGGACTGAAAGGGGGCCATCGGCTGAGAGGTGGCAGGTCCGTGATGCCGTTGGCCTAAGTCAGGCCTCGTCCCCGCAGACAGTCTGCAAATATTTGTTGAGGGCCTGCTCTGTACGAGCCCTGTGCCTGGGTCTGCGGACACACACAGATGCCCTGTGTGAGACAAGGAGCTTATGTTCTGCCTGGGAAGACCAGGCTGACCCATGGGAAATCGGGGTCCTGCTGACCTCTGAGCCGCGCTTTGAATACTTGGATGTGTGGGAAGGTGCAGACTGAGCATCAGGACACTGGCCTCACTCTTGGCCACTTGGCACTGGCTCGGAGGCCGGAGGCGGCTGTTGAACGCTTCCTGTTTTGCTCACGAACTCTGCTGCAGGCAGCCCTGAATACTCGACATTCTCAGACAGGCCCCCTCCTGTCTCTGCATTTTGCAGAGGAGGAAACTGAGGCTGGATGCGGTGAGAGCTGAGCATCTGTCCTGTGTGGTCCCTGACTCTTCAGGTCCCCATAGAAGGGTGTGGACTAGTTTAGCGTGTGCAAGATGCTGGCAGACCCCGCCCTGTTCTTGGGTTTGCAAAAACATCGGTCCATGGAAGCCAGCTCCTTGGAATGTTGCACAAAGGGACTGAGATCCTAAGAAATAAAGGGTTGCCTTTCATATTTAATTTCCATGGACCTACCCACCTATTATAGGTAGCTATGTGAATAAACATTTACATAAACTTTACTATGGATAGAAATATAATGCCTCAAATTATGGGTCAGTAAGATGTGTGTTTTTTTTTCATTTTGCCTTGAGTCATTGAACCCTCATCGGCCACACTGTGTGGCTGACCTTTGCTGAGTGTCTGTGGCCGGTCTAATCCTCCGAGGCCCGCCCTCCACTGGGCTCCGCCCATTCACCATTCGGGCTCTGCAAGGCTCTTGTTGGGGCTGGAGGGGGCCCAATAAACAGCGTGTCTCTTCTCACCTGAAATCTGGGCCAAGAGGCAGGTTGAGGAGCCTCTGGCTGGCAGTAGAATTGCAGCTTCTTCACTAGCCAAGCTGATGGTGCAGAGCAGGGCCTAGTGTGCGGCTCCTGTGGATCTCAAACCAAGGAACCCCCGACGGGACAGACTGGCCTCCCCACACAAGCTTTGCTGGACCATTACCATTGTTCCTGCACCGGGCCCCGACCCTGCATTAGGAGCAGGGAAGAATGCAGGTTTCCTGCACGTAGGCAGAGCCCCAGGAGGAAAGGACTTCTCGGTAGCTTCTTTCAAGCTCACCAGTCAGATCCAGGGACACTGAAGGGTGGGGAAAGGTCAAGGTTATCGGGTGGGTAAAGTGGCCCCCTGCCCAACAGTGCAAACCGCACCATAGCCACACAGATGGTGGGGCCCTCTGTGTGAGGACACGCTCTCCCGCTCCACGGAACTCGGCTCTGGCTGTCTGTCTTGCACACGTGTCCTGAGTTCACGGCCGGCGGGCCAATTCACCGGCAGTTTCTTTGTTGCTCTTTGGACAGGAATTAGAGGGCGGAGAGAGGACCCTTGAAAGTCACTTACAACGTTTTCCTGCACCGAGAGGCTCAGTGACATGGTGGCTAAGGGCACGGCTCCTTGCAGTCAGTTCTGGCTCTTTCCCTAACTTCCATCTCCATAAAACACAGATGATCCCTATACTTATTATATTTTTTTTGTATAAATTAAGTGAAATAATTTGCAACAAAGGGCTTAGCACGGTCTCGGGCACATGGTAACTGCTAAATGAATATTTGCTCTAATTATGGCCAACAGGATGCCCGAGGACGATACCTTCCTGCCTTTGGAGAACACCCTCACCCCGTTTTCCTCTTTGTCCAATGAACACTTGCTCACGTCTGGTCTTCCCGCGTCCGGGGGCCCTGGGTGTGGTGCTGGGCCACAAGTAACTGTGGCTGTGAATTGATCTCACCAGCGAGTTTCTTCTTGACGCAGAGATGAGCTTCCGGGACCAAGGGAATGAGTATTTCAATTAGGGGAAACAGAGGGGGTAGCTGTGCAGTTGAGCTCAGTCCTGGAGGTGGGGACAAGGCCTTGGAGGAAGAGGAAGAGTGTCCTAGCTGGTTAGAGATGCGCATGGAATGCGAGAAGGAGGAGGCCGAAGATACGCTGCTTCTGTGCTTCCTCTTTTTCCCCCTGCGGGAAGAAATTCCTAGGATCCAGGGGGCTGAGGGACAGTCCTGTTCTGGTCATTGCACTGGGTAACGCATGAGAAACCTCTCTGTCTTTTCCTCCCTTCTTTTCTCCCCTCTCCTTCCCCCTTTCTCCCTCCCTCCCTGCTTCTCTCCCTGTATCCCTCCCCCCCACCCACCTCCGAAGCTCCCCACCCTCCTGCTCTCTCTAATTACATTAGGTTTCGTCATCGGATCCGACACATGCATTTTTCAGGCGTTGAGAGCAAGCCCTGGCCGTGTTGTGATGTTCTCTTCGACAAAACTGCCTTTTAAGTAAATACTTTTTGGGCCAATCGCACTGAATTAACTATCTGGGTCATTTGAATTTCTTCTCCAGGAAATAATGATGGCCTTTGGGAGATGCGAAGTGCACCGCAGCAGCCCCGTGAGTGGGGAGGAAACGCACACCCCCCCTCTCCCCGTGCCCCCTCCTTCCATTTCTGCGCGGCCCAGGGAACCAAATCAGCAATGACTCCCGTCTCTGGGGTCCAATGTTGCTTTGGATCTCTGCGGGGGAAGTCCCCTAGGCATTCATGACAGCTCCAAACGTGAGGGACATCATATTCATATTACTTTTCTGTATGGGAGAGGAGTGACGGCTAGGCAGCTACATTTTTTTTTTTAAATGACATTCCCTCTCCAATTCTGGAAGGTGAAATATAAAAGTAAGTGGTGTTGTTACCACCCTCGTCACTCGCCTCTCAGGGCAAGGCAAGAACAAAAGCTCTCAGACCCCGGTTGGGGAGTGGGCTGCTGGCGGGGCAGCTTTGCTTGTGGCAATGAGACGCTGTAGTGGAAGAAGCTGCCGGCCCTCCTCTGGCTGGGAGGGATGCAGGAAGCCACCTTGAACGTGAGAATGGTCCCACTTGGTCATGATAATGGAACATGAGGAGGCACTAGTGTCCTAGGGGAGCGGCAGACAGGCTTTGTGTCTGAACAAGGCTGCTTTTCTTACTTCCTAGCCCGTGGGAGGCAGAGCTGCCAGGAAGGAAGACGGCAGGAAAGTTTGTAAGGAGCTTTCTGTTTGTTTGCCGGGGCCGCCACAGTGAAGTCCCACAGAACGGGCGGCTTTGACGATAGCACTGTATCGTCTCACTGTTCTGGAGGCGGAAAGTCGGAGGTGAAGGTGTTGGCGGGTTTGCTTTCTTCCGAGGCCTTTCTGCTTGTGGATGGCTGTCCTCTCCCTGTGTCCTCACGTGGTCGCTCCTCTCCGCATGTCTGTGTTCTAACCTCCTCTTCTGATAAGGACAGCAGGCACAGTGGGGAAGGACCCACTGGAAGGACCCGGTCTTACCTTCATTACCTCTTTAAAGAGCCAGTCCCCTCAAAGGTCACACTCTGAGCTCCTGGGGATTAGGATTTCAACATTTGAATGTTGAGGAGGGCACGGTCCAGTCTTCAGCGGGCTAAGAAGACAGATGGGAAGGTGGGACTCGAGTGACTGGAGAATAGAGGAGATTTTACTGAACGTGCCCCCAGCTGCTCATGGTCAGGATTATAGGACCTCCGGTGCCCTGGGTCACCTGACTGAGGCCCCATGGCCAGAGGATGCCAGGAGGCCCAATGGTGAGCTCACTGATAAGGAGGGGAGGCCTGGACATTGCCGCAGGCTCACCAGCAGGTGTAGCAGCTGGAGGAGTCAGGTAGTGGGGGGAGGGGAGCTGGATGTTCCTCTGACTGTCCACGTGGAACTGGCTGAGCACACAACCGCAGATTGCGAGAACGGCAGCCTGGCGGAGCGGAGCCCTTGTACAGGTGAGGCTGCTGCTGTGCACAGTTGTACAAACTGCATGCACACTGCGTGTTTGCACCCTGCAGTCACGCGGCCAAGTGTGAGAACAGCACTGCTGGAGTTGGGCTACAGCCCGCGTGGCCAGACACTATGACTCTGACCCCATTGGCGGGGTCACCATCCAATCCTGAAGGACCAGTTTTCAGCGGTGACACCACTACTACTGCGTCTGTGGCAGCCACAGACGCAGTAGCAGGAGTGAGGTGGAGCGGACTTGTTCTCTCTCCACTGGGCATGTGAAAGCAGGACAGACCTTTTCAGTCTGAGGACCGCCTGGGGATACTGGGAGATGGAGCTAGGAGGTCCCAGATGGGGGAGTTTTCTTCCTGACGAGGTGGGCAGGTCGGAGTTGAGTGATTCAAGAATAGACTGGATATGACTGGCTTGTACCTCAAGCGCACTGTCTCTTTGGGGAGAGCAGACACTTTTGGGGGGTCAGGTTTTAAAAATCTACACTTCGGATTTTTGGTTCAAATTTTGGCGCAGTGTACATCCAAATGCACCCATTTGGTCAGTTTGCACTCATGGATGGGGCAAAGATTCATGGTCCAGGCCCTTTGGTGGATGCCGAAAGTGAGGTGTTGGCCTCATGAAGGAGAAGAGGCTTGAGTCACTCGGTCAGCTCTGTCCCAGATACGAGTCAGCTGCCTTCGGTGGGGGGCCTGCTCTGACTTATCTGACTTAGGGTGGGCTCCTCAGAAGCAGGCCCTGAGACAGGGGTGCGTCGGAAACTGGTTTATTAGGGAAGTGCCCCCGGAGGAAACCAGGAGGGTGTGGGGTAGCAGGGCAGGGCGGAAGCCAGGCCTGTGGAGAGCCCCAGCCTCCACCGGGCGGGTCCATGGGGTGCTCTGGAGGGCAGCACCTCAAAGTCTGCCCTGACTCCAGGCCACGGAGCTGGGTTTTCATAGTCCCCACGCAGCCAGTCCTTGGCAAAGGGCCATGTGGGAGGTCAGAAACTTCCAGGTTTTTCCTCTTGTGGACACAGTGCCACAGGAGCCCTGAGACAGTCCTTCCAAGGGAGAGAGGGGCGGGTGTGGCTGTTAGCAGCCAAGGAACCCAGTGGCGGGGGGAGGGGTGCACAGAGTGGGCAAAGGCTGCCCCTGGGCACTGGGTGGAGCATTGCCCGTGGTCCCGTGTCCCCACTGAACCGCACGTGGGCTCCATTCTCCTGCAACTGTCTTGAGACCTGATTCTGGGAAGGAGGGTGAAGCCGGAGCCACAACCACCAAAGCTGAGGGTGACTCCTTCACTCACCAGCTCTGTGACCTTGAGCAGATGACTCTACCCTTCACCTTCCTCGTTGGCACCGTGGGATGGGATGGGGGCAGGGGGGGGCTGCAAAGTAAAACAAGCTGGACCTGCTAGGCACCCGGCTCGCTGCTTGGCCCACAACAGGAAACGCCCACTCCCTTCTCTCCTCCTTTCCCTCCTTCTTCCTGGGGAAGAACCGGAAAACCGAGGCTGCTGAAAGCGCCTGCTCGTTTTGTTTATGTACCCATCCACCGAAGGTAACAATTTAGATGCCAAATTGCACTGCCAGAGCCGCGAGTCGGTGTATTAATTCCCGACTATTCACCGTGTGACAGGTTTAAACCAGCATCTCAGACGGCGCCGGCGCTCCCGCCCCACTGCCTACGGACCTGCAGACACCCCTCGCTGCTTCCCGGCTGCATGGAGCAGCATCAAGCATTTCACAGGACCACAAGTTTCCATCATCTCCTTTGCTCCGGGGCTGGGAGCAAGATCCTGGGGTCCCCCACATGGCTGGCTTCATCCTGTGTCCTCTCCCAGTGGCCCCAGCTGAGCCACCAGCCCCAGGCTTTGGGGTGTTGCACAGCCACCCTTGGAGAAGACAGACTTCCTCCCTGCAGTGTGGTCTGTCCCGGTCAGCCATGCAGTGTAAATGCCACCCTGTTGGCTCTGTTGGGCCCATCTCAGTTGGGCCACAAAGGCATGCAGCCCAGGGGTGACCTGAGAGGTGGCATGGATGAAGCCCCTGTCCCTCCTTCAGTGCACTTCTAGCCAATGTCTGTGTGAGGTGGCCTTGTGCCCATCCTGCAGGCTACAGTGCTGAGGCTTGAGCAAGCTCTCAGCCAGTGAGAGGGAGCATCTGGCACTGAGTGGACCTGTCTTTCCGGCTTTCTGTCTGGAAGCCACCAGGCCACGCTTCCTCTCCTTTCTCCTCAGGCTGCTGCCTGCAGGCCCGTGTGTGCGTGTGGTGGGGGGGGGCATGCTACGTCACACGAGGCTTTTTAAAGGGGTCGAGGAGCTCTGCAACCACTTCAGGCTCATATCCCATGCTGTGTTTTTCTACCCTCTGCCTGCTCCCTCGCAGAAAAATAAATGATTATAGACTAATTCGACAAGTGCCTTTTACTTCTCGGGCATAATCTTGGATTCTCACCCTCTACCCTGAGCAGCATATTAAACAAAACATCTCTTCCCAACGAGTTACTTATAATACATGGGAAAAACCTCTTCACGGGAATTTCTCATTATGTGGGGAAGTGTCTGGGTTTAGCGGAGCGCCTGGCACCTAGAAAACCCACCGTTGCTGTTGGTGATTATTGTTACTGTCGGCCTCTGCAGGTGGGGTGCCCCTCCACATTTCACAGGACGAGGAAGAGGCATTTTATCCTAAATCTGAATTCCTGCATGGAAAGGTAAGATGAAACAAAGGTCCCCTGTGACAGGGCGTTCAAAGAGGAATAGCTGAGCCAGCACTACCCAATAGGACTTCCAGGCTGATGGAAAATGTTTGTATTCAGTCCTGGCTGGCGTAGCTCAGTGGATTGAGCTCGGGCTGCGAACCAAAGCATCGCAGGTTCGATTCCCAGTCTGGGCACATGCCTGGATTGCAGGCCATGGCCCCCAGCAACTGCACATTGATGTTTCTCTCTCTCTCTCTCTCTTTCTCCTTCCCTTCCCTCTCTAAAAATAAATAAATAAAATCTTTTTTAAAAAAAGAAAATGTCTGTATTCCACACTGTCCAACACGTTCGCTAGCCCCACAGGGCTCTTGAGTGTTGTGAGTGCAAATGGGAACCTACACTCTTAATTTTAGTTCATGTGAACTGAGAGACCCACAGGTGGCAAGTGGCTACTGATTTGAACAGCACAGGCTGAGCCCTCATTTTGGAGTGACTTATGGAGGCCGTAAAAACTTTAAGCCCAGCACACGTAAATGCCCGAACATGATTTGTGGCGAGCACGCACGTCCTCATAAAGCTAAGAAATGTGGCATGGGGGCAAGAAAGGGTTTGACGATGGTTCCTGGGAGGCGACGTGCCCGAGACGCAAGCAATAATAAGAGGTTCCTGACTTTCAGGTGGGTGAGGGGCTCCGGCAGGGGGGACCCGTGACGGTCACCTCTGTTTTAGTGACGCTGGTGACCTTCTCAGCCTCAAACCAAAGGGGAGTGAAAGCGTTTGGGCCCCTTTGAATGCAGACACTAACATGGATCTCCATTGTGGTTTCTTGTAAACACATCCCCAGCTGTGCTTTGAATGATATTCAAGGTACAATATTCTTCTCTTATAACTCAGTAACCCCATTTCTAGGACGTTATCTCAGAAAAACCCCCTCCCGAATCAGGAAGTGATGTTTGACACACAGAGCTGTTAATGACAGTGGTGTGGACATCAGTCGGCCCTGGGACACAGATCACGTGTTCACTAAGAGCACTGGAAGCTATTCAAGTAGCTCCAGAGAAACTGGCTAAGGAATTACATGATACCATTAAAATCGTATTTACATTATAAGGCTAAGTTTAAAAAAGCAGAATCGTATTATGGACACTTCTCAAGTGTTTTAAAATGCATAGGGAAAAGACTGAAAGAGAAAGAAGGAAAAGAGTTTCATGGACTTCCGTTTCTGGGGAGATGACGTGGACATACTTGTACTTAACCTCCCTCTGAGTGCAGCACGAGGAGTGGGACAGGTACCAGGAGCCCGGAAGGTGCAGAGCAGTAGTGGGGGACCCCGGGCCGGCAGGAATGGCATCTCCATGAGTTTTCAGTTTTTTGTTTGTTCATTTGTTTGTTTGCCTTATATATACCAGACTTGGAGCTAAAGAAATCAGCAGCCTAGAAACACCAATGGGTGCAGATTTTTTTAAAAAAGATTTTATTTATTTATTTTTAGAGAGGGAAGGGAGGGAGAGAGAGAGAGAGAGAGAGAGAAACATCAATGTGTGGTTGCTGGCAGCCATGGCCTGCAACCCAGGTATGTGCCCCAACTGGGAATCGAACCTGTGATGCTTTGGTCTGCAGCCCATGCTCAATCCACTGAGCTATGCCAGCCAGGCCTAGGATGCAGATTTTAAAAAGCCCCAATTAAATCTCTGGAGCAGAGAGAGAGAGAGAGAGAGAGAGAGAAGAACAGAGAAGAGGCAGACTAGCAAGATAGAAACCCCGTGGACTATAACCACTCTACCCCAGGCAAACTCCGCAGCAACAGTGTGGCTCCACGCCACCCCTGCCAGAGAAGGCCAACTGGGAGCCTAGACTCGCACCCTCTGGAGGCTGGAACAAGGCATCCCGACACCCCGCAGCGGTGGTGCCCGAGAAGGCCAGGTAGGGAGCCAGGGCTTGCATCCCCACCGACCAGTAATGAGGCCCCTTCTCCCCTAAGCCGACTGGAACAGAAGGTTTACATAAGAACCAGAGACTTACAGAATAATGTGAAAATGTCCAGGTTTCAATGGAAAATCTCTTGCAATATCAAGAACTAGGAAAATCTCGACCGAATGAAAAAACACAATCAGTAGATGCTGACACAATTAACCAACAGGACCTCATAGACGTTTGTACAACACTTCACCCCAACAACAGTGTACACATCCTCCTCAATTGCCCATGGGACACATGCCAAGACGGAGCATATCCTGGGCTGTTAAAGCAAACCCCAACAATTTGGAAATAATTGAAATCATACAGAGTGTGTTCCCCAGCCACAATGAAATAAAACTAGAAACCAGTAGCAGAAAGATAGCTAGGAAATCTCCAGATAGTGGGAACTGAAGGCACATTTCTGAATAAGCCATGGGTTAAAGAGGAAGTATCAGCAGAAATGCAACAATGCATTGCACTGAATGAAAATGAAAATGCGACATATCAAAATTGTGGGACACAACTAGGGCACTGCTGACAACAATTTTATGGCAACAAATATATATGTATTCGAAAGGAGAAAAATCTCAAATCAATAATATAGGCCCCGCTATAAGAATCTAGAAAAAGCAAAGCAAAGCAAACCCAAAGCAAGCAGCAGGAAGGAAACAATAAAGATACGAGCAGAAATCAATAAAACTGAGAACAGAAACAACAGAGAAAAATCAGTGAAACAAAGAGAGGGTGCTTTGGAAAAAATCAATAACATTGATAAGACCCTAAGAAGACTGACGGAATAAAAAAAGAGGGAAAAAATACAAACGGCCAATATCAGGAATGAAACTGGGCTATATGGGCAGGCGCTGCGGGCATCCGAGGTGATCATGGAGCTCTGTTAGCACGTGTGCATGCGCAGTTCTGGTCACCTGGAGGAGGCCATGGATCACCTTCCTGAAAAACACACACTGTTGCATGCCAGCACAAAACAGATCATCTGAATAGCCTTTTAACGCCCAAGGAGATCAAATTTATATTTAAATATTCCCCCAAAAGAAGTCTCCAGGCCAAGATGGTTTCACTGGAGAATTCTACCAAACATTTAAACCAAGTTTATACAGATTTCTTCCAGAAAATAAAAAGTTGGGAATATTCCTTAATTTATTCTATCAAGTTAACATTACCTTGATGCCAATAAAAAATTTACAAGAAAGGAAAACTACAGACCAATATATCTCATCCGTACAAATGCAAAAATCTGTAACAAAATATTAGCAAATGGGATTTAGTAATATATTTAAAAAGTATATATCAAGATGGAGTGGAGTTTGTGCTAAGGATATAGGATGGTTCAATAATCAAAAATCAGTCAGTGTAATCTATCATATCGACAGGCTAAAAATATTACAGGATTGTATCCATTAATGCAGGAAAAGAACTTGACAAGCTTCAACAACCCATTTGTAATAAAAAAAAACTACCTCTCAGAAAATTGGGGATAAAGGAAACGCCCCCAATTTGAAAAGAGAGCATCTACAAACCCCTACAACTAACTTCATCCATACAGACTGGATGCTTTACCCCTAAGTTCAGAAACAAGGCAAAGATGTTGGCTTTTACCACTTTAAAACAACATCATGTTGGAATTTCTAGCCAGCACTATAAAGCAGGAGAAGGAAATAAAGGTCTATAGATTAATGAGGAAGAAATAAAACTGTTCCTATTACAGATGACATGATTGTCTATGTAGAAAATTCTGAGGAATCTACCAAAGAAACAAAAAGAAAATCTCAAAACGAATCAGTGAGTTTGGCAAGGCCATAGGATACAAGGTAAGCATATAAAAAATTCAATGATATGTTTATACAGTGGCAGCGATCCTGTAAAATTAAAAATACTGTATCATTTACAGTCACTCACTAAAAAGTGAAATTCTGAGGTGTAAATCGAACAAAACACAGAAAGAACCTGTATGCTGAAAACTATAAAACACCATAAGTTAGAGACTTTAAATAAATGGAGAGACATACCATGTTCATGGATTGGAAAGACCCCACTCAATAAAGATGTCAATTTCTCCCCAAATTGATATATAGGTTTAACCTATTTCCTGTCAAAAATTTCAAGATGATTTATTTATAGATATAGATGATTATTCTAAAATTTTGATGGGAATGCAACAGAACTAGAATAGCTAAAACAATTTTGAAAAAGAAAACTAAAGTGGGAGAAATAAGTTCTTATTGTTAAGACTTATTATGGCCCTGGCTGGCGTAGTTCAGTGGATTGAGCGCAGGCTGCGAACCAAAGTGTCGCAGGTTCGATTCCCAGTCAGGTCACATACCTGGGTTGCAGGCCACGGCCCCCAGCAACCGCACATTGATGTTTCTCTCTCTCCCTCTTTCTCCCTCCCTTCCCTCTCTAAAAATAAATAAATAAAATCTTAAAAAAAAAAAGACTTATTATGGAGCCCTGTCAAACAAGACAGCATGGTAACTTGGGAGGGATAGACCCGAAGATCCACGGAACAGAACAGAGAGCCAGGAACTTGATTCCCACAGCTCTGCCCAAGTGATTTTGGACGAAGGTGCAAAAATGACCGCAAGGAGGACAGATGGCCCTGGCAACAAATGGCGCCAGAGCAACCGGCACGTGGCTGGTTCTCTAGCTGAGCACCGAGTGTCCTTCAGCCAGGCCAGGTAGCCAGGCCCCGTACCTGCCCCAGCCCTGTCCCTCTCCCACATGGAGCTTGTGCCAGGACGCAAGGCGTCGTTTGTCGGGGTGTGCCTGAGTCTGAGGCCCAGTGCTGGAGGGTTCCTGGTGCTCCCCAGGCCAGGCCCGAGGTGCACGTCCCCACCGGAGGAATTCCAGCCCTGGGACCCACACTGTCCTTCTCGGGCAACCCCGCTCCGTTCCCTAGGAGCCGAGGAGGCAGGCCTTTCTCAGAACGCTGGCCCGGGGCTTCCTGACCAGTTTCCAGGGGTGATTAATGCAAGAGGGGTGAATCTTCTGGGGCAGGTGGAAAAGAGCCAATTCCGATCTCTGCTCTGTGAAAATGTGGAGAAGGCCAGGCAGTTCTGTGTCTGCCCTAAAATAAGTTTTGCAGATTTCTATTTAGAAATATGAATCACCAGCAACACTTTTGGACACAAGTGCTCAGAAGGTGGTCTAGTTGATGCACAGTAACGGATGACTCAGTGAAGTGACCTGCGGGTGCCGTGAACACCGTCCTTTATCCTGTGGACAGGGAGCTTGAACCAACCGGCCCTTAAATGATGCTGGCAGAGGAGAGTGAGAAGGGGCGGGGGAGAGGGAAGGAAAGGGGTGCTCTGGGAGCCGGGGAATGAGGGACTGAGGAAGGTGGCAGTGACCTGGGCAAGGATGGGGGCATGGTGAAGGGAGACCACCCGGCTGGTTAATTATTTCCCAATTCTCCCAGTTTCTTGGATGAAAAACTGGTGTTTATGCTTCCAAAGAGTTTTCTCGTGGGTGATTTAGGGAAGTTCTGACAGTTTCAGTCTCGTTGGGGTGGGATCGCAAGTGTGTTCGCGCAGGTTGGTTTAATTTTCTCCGTCACCTGTCCTGAGTCGCTTAAACCCGTAACGTTCCCAGGGCTTCCAGAGGACTTCTGTTGTTTGGACACGGGGTTACTCTGCCAACTGACTTAAGAGTCCTCTCCCTACGTTAGCAGGGGTTGACTCAAGATCCTCATGGAAAGCAGATTGAAGGGGTGTGAGAGATAAGGACGAGCGGGGAGTGTCTGTCTTCTGGGTGCTCTCGGTAGAGTAAGGGAGGTCGGTTTGGCAGCCAACACTGATCACACCATGAAAGGAGTGTTAACAAGAAGCTGAGCACTGTTTGTTTTGGAGTCCCAAGGAACGGATGACAAATTGGGAGCAGGGGGGAGAAGGGAGTTGACGAGGTGCAGCAGCTTAGCAGTCCTTGCCAAATCAGTCGAGGGAGAAAAAGGGCGGGCTTTTCAGCAGGGGCGCAGGAGAGCGCATGTGCAGAGACCAGCACGGGCGGGCATATTTGTGGAAGAATGAACGCTGTGGCCCTGGGGCGGTAATAGGAGCTGGGGGGGGTGGGGGGGTGGGGGTGGGGGTGGGGGTGGGTGGGTGGGGGTGGGGTGGGGTGGGGTGGGGTGGGGGGGTGGGAGGGTGGCGGCGGGGCTGTTATAATCCTGGGAGCTGATGTTGCAGAGGGAGGCAGCGGTCAGATCACGAGGGGCTTTGCGTCCCAGCCTGAGGAGTCAGAGCGTTACATGGTAGGTCAGCGGGAGCAGCGGACAGAGGTCTCCGAACAGGGGGTTTGGTGATAAGCCTTGCTTTTCAGGACTGCCTCGGGGATTCTTCCTTCCTTGCACTCCCGGGGGTATAAATGAAGTTACATCGATAGTGAGGTCCGTGTTTTCTTCTGTAATTTCATACAGTCACCCACCGCTTAACGACAGGGATACGCTCTGAGAAATGCTCAGTTCAGCGATTTTGTACTTGTGCAAACAGAGAGTGTGCCTGCTCCAGCCGAGGCAGTCCAGCCTACTGCACACCTGGGCTGCATGGTTGAGCCTACTGCTCCCACACCTCAAGCCTGTACAGCACATTATGGTGCAAAACAACACGAAACTGAATCAGGCACGAGAGAAAATAATGCGGTCAAGAGACATAGTCAACTTGAAACATATGAGGCTGCTGCCAGCATAACACAGCGTGCTGCTTTATGGCGAACTTTTTTTTTTTAAACATGTAGAAAGAGCTCGCTCTAAAATAACTCTAAAATGTATAGTGCAGTAAATACATAAACCAGTAGCAGTCGTGTATGATCATTATCAGGTATTATGTCGCACAAAGAATTGTACGTGCCGTACCTTCATACCGCTGGCAGCACAGTAGGTAGCGTCGTTTATACCGGCGTCACCACAAACACGCGAGGAATGCCTTGCTCTAGGACATCATGGCAGCTATTACCTTGGGACTTTACGACAGCTAGACGTCACCATGCGCCAGGAATGTTTCAGGGCCATTACAATCTATCGAACCACCGCTTATGGCTCCATATGGCTGTATGTGCATGCTTGCGGTCTGTCATTGAACGGTCATTATGTGGCGCCTGACTGTACTCCTCCGCCACCTGCAGAAGAACTCCACCCAACTGAGATTTGTCAGGGAGACCCGGAGGGGGAGCCTCCTGCTGGTACCGGCATCTCTTGTCGCCGGGCGGCCGCGCCGCTCACAGCTCCAACAGCCTCCATCCCGACCACCTGCGCTCACTTCTCCTGCAGGTAGGGATGTTGCTTCTCTGTGTCCTGTCCTGTTGGAGGGCCCCACAGCAGGGTTACTTAGGTCCAGAAGTATCACAGGGCTTGTCAAACTTTTTTCTTTAATTCAGACCTTTTACTTAGAGAAGCTTTAGGTTCACAATGACAGTTATTTTTGTGTTCAGTTTGAGACCTACCACCTTCTTCCCAGGGCACAGGGCTGGAGTCAGGGCTCACTTCCTAAGAGACCTTTGCTGGTTCGGGATGTTGCTGGAAGTTTTACCCAGGGGCAGGCCATCAGTGTGAATTTATGGTTGTGTTTAAGTAAATACTCAACAACTCAGAAATATTTCAGAAGGCAAATTGAACTTGGGCAGCTTTTCCATTCTGAATGCTGTGTTCCTCTTCTGCGGGGTCAGCAATCATGTGGTGGACACGGGCAGGACCTGAAATCAAACCTAAGTGGTTCCAATCATGCTTCTGCCACGTCCTGTGTGACCTTGGACGAGGGACTTTGCTGTGTCTCAGTTTTCCGATCTGTAGAATGGGAATAGTGACCTGACAGCTATTACTCAGAGCTGTTGTGAAGATTAAGTGGGTGAATAAAGGTTGGTGTAATGCTGTGCTCGACCTAAGGGCTCAGTCAACACAGTGGTGATGACGGTGACTGATTCTGACGTGCAACCCCTTTCTGTTCCAGTCGGGGGGCGGGGAGAAAGGGAATGTGGGTGGTAGAAACTGCGGTGGCGTAGGAGGGACTTGAATTAGTGGGCCTTGCAGACCGGTGAAGCTGTGGTGACACTGCTTTGCCTTTTAAATGAGCACAGTGGCAAGAGGCTGGAGAGGGTTTTTCTGTGGATAAGGTTCAGGTGAAGGCTGACAACTATTTTTATGGGGGAATTGAAAGTGCAGCTTTGCCCAGAGTCAGTTGACTTGCCCTGGACGAGGATTGTCTGTGTGAGACTTTATGGCTCTCGTTACGGGGGATGGAGGGGTTTGAGCTATTAAAAAAGACAAGTTGCAAAGGGAAGAAATCATGCCTCTTTTACTCTGGCACTCTGGTGGTTGCGAGAGCGAGAGGCCTGTGGGCTCAGAGACTAATTAAATAATTGCTAGAAGCTCAGCTCTCCTCGGGAAGCAGAGGCTG
This sequence comes from Phyllostomus hastatus, assembly GCF_019186645.2. Lineage (NCBI taxonomy): Eukaryota > Metazoa > Chordata > Mammalia > Chiroptera > Phyllostomidae > Phyllostomus > Phyllostomus hastatus. Next base: position 9,369,636 of record NW_025334009.1, read on the forward strand.
CAGGGGCAGCAGGTTCCTTGGCCTCTGACTAAGGAGGGCTGGGTCTTTCCCACCCTGGCCGTGGAGCCTGGGGCTGCTGCTCCGTGTTTAGCCTGGAAGGCAGGAAGTGTCCTTATGAAGTTCACTGCCTTAAGTTGTTGTCCTTGTTTATTATAGACAGGAAATGCTGCATGACTACTAGAACCCCAAGAGGCCATCCAAATCCAATATTCTAGTGATTCTCTGCCCCCACATTCCAGAGCTAGGACAGATGTCGTGGTCACTGTGACAAGGCTGGGCGGTGTTCTAGGCAGAAGGCGTACGTCCTCACATTCTTCAGCGGTTCCCAGCGCTGACAGATTTCACGGGGCAGGAGCGGCTTACCGGCCACCGAAACAAGGGGTGTCTTCTTCCTCCACTTCAAACCTCCGTTTTTGTGTGAAAGTGATGTTTTATTATCAAAAGCTCATGAACATGAAAACATTAAGAAATAAGTAAAGTCAATTTTAGAAGAAGAAAAAAATTCTCCTTCCTGAACACAATGACGTTTGCACATTCTCTTTCAGTCTTAGTGAGGTTGTGAATAGAGTTAAAAAAACTCTGAAACCGGTATAGTCTGCAACCCGTAGTGTGGTGTTCATTCAACATCGTGTCATGAGCATCGCTAGTGCTGCTGTGCGGTTTCATAATGATTTTTTAGAGCTTCATGACAACTATTCCATCGGGTCACTAGACTATCAGGTGTTCCATCATCCCCTGTTAATGAACATTTAGAGGATTTTCAACTTTTGTCTATGATGGTGACTGGTTTATAAGCATCTTCATATTTATAGTTAGTTTCTCCTATTACATTCTTCCTTTGGATAAAAGACAGGGGGTGGGATTACTAGGTTGAAAGGTGTGGGACTTTTTTTCCTTCTGACTACATATTGTCTCCCAAAAGGACGGCCAAATTACTGTGTCACCAGCCATGGACAACGGCACCATGTCCCTCCCAACTTCTCCCACGTCGGTGGTTGCCATTAGTTTGTGCTATTAAATTTATAGCTAAAATACAGTGCCCCACATCTGCTTCAAGCGAATTTCTTGGACTATTACTGTCTTCCCTCTATCCGACCTTCAGTGCAGGGCTATCTGCAATCCACCCTACCCGCTGGCCTTAATTTTCTCGACCATCCTCACAGCCCCCAATTTAATCCGGAGTCTGTTTTTGCTGAGTCTTACATCCAGGTGGAATCTCCGTGCCTGCTTCTGGCTCCTGCCGGATTTGTTTCTCTCCCACATTCTTCTGACGCGGCGTGTTTTCTGTCCAGTCCACTCCTACGATTGTTTCCATTGAGGACTTATCTTCCATGTTCCCCGGACAGCATTCCTCCCTCTCCCGGGGGTGAGCTCCGGTTGAGACAGTCAGTGCGAGCGGTGAAGAACGTTTTCCCATAGATTTGATTACACTGTGTTTTCTCCTAATGGCAGTTGTCTATGTTCTTTGCCATTTAATCCATTTATTCATTCCAACAAACATTACTGAGTGTCTGAGATGCTCTGTATGGTAGAGATACGACAGTGAAGGTATAATCTATTCCCTCACCCACCTTACATTTCACTTGGGCACACACATGCTATTAACAAGCCAGCAAGTGAATAAACAACATACCAGGCAGTGATAAGTGCTAAGGAGACAGAAAGTAGGGTAAAAAGACAGAGAATTCTGGGGACAATGTGGGCAATGGTATCCTGGAGCTGGCTTGTACTAGCTCTTGAAAATTGTGTGTATCTCCCTCGAACCCATATTTAATTACCGCATGTTTGCTGCTTCAAATTGGCCATGGTGGAAGTATTTACTTCACACACATAAAATACTACCATCCAGAAACAGCTGACTGTTCAACTTTTATCAGCACACAACTAGATATGGGGTCGCTATTTTGTATGGGTCAGTCAGGGAAAAAACTCACTGATAAAGTGCATTTGACCTGGAGAGGGTGAGGGAGGAAGCCATATGGGTATCAGAGGGAAGAGCATTCCAGGCAGAGGGAACAGCCAGTGCAAAGCCCCGAGGCAAGGTATGGTTGGCATGTTTTAGAAACGGCAGGAGGCCAGTGTGGCTGAAGCAGGTTTGGAAAGGGTGGGGAGCAGAAGCGGGGCAGGAAGTGATGAGATGGGGTGAGGGGGTAACAGGAGGAGATAAGAGCAGATGTAGGCCTTGTAAATATCCTGGCTTTTACTCGAGAATTCCGATCGTTAACAGGCTACTGACATAATCCAGGAGAAAGCTGATGGCTCTTTGCATTGGTGGTGGGGGTGGAGAAATGGTTAGATTCTGAATACATAGTCAGGGAAGAACCTGCAGTGTGTGCTGGTGGATCAGATAAGCTGTGTGTGAGAAAGAAGCCGAAAGCGACCTCTTTCTATGGAGGCCTTTTTCTTACTTTCACCTTAAAGAACGTGTTTCAGTTGAGGGGGATTTGAGGCGTGGTGGCAGAATCTATCACTCAGCTCTTTGATTTATACCTCCTTCTTCTACACATATCTTATTCCGAGGACCGATTTCTTTTTAGCTGTGTTTGATTCCAAGCAGCTCAGTTCTAAGTAACCCAGCCCAGCACAACCTGGGGGAGAGTGGTGGAGGGCCGCAGAAGCCCATCCCCCCATGTTCCACATATAGCAGCAGAAGTTACATTGCATATGAGCCAGCCAGAGGTACCCCTGGGACCTAGTGTAGGCCAAGGGAAGGTGAGTGGAAGTATCGCTTCCAGCTGATGGCCACACAGGAGAAGAAGACATTTTCCCTCCCTTTCGACTCCATGAGCTCAAATCCTGAGGCCAGACATGCCGACATCTTGGCCTTGACCATGAGCCAAGGACTGTGGAGCTGTAAGATACAGAAAACTGAGGTTCTGAGATAACCATGTGGGGCAGAGCGGCCGCCCCTGCCCTGTGCCCCACTCACTGCTTCCCTCAGAACAGCTCCATGCAAGAGAAAACACACTCTTTTTCTGGTCATAGTTTCTCGGGGGCCTTTTTGGTACAGCAGCTCAACGGTTCCCCTAACCAATATGAGAACCAGCTCCAAAACCAAGCAGCCGACAGCCAGAAAGTAGAAAGTGAGCCACCACCACCGAGGAAGGAAGCCTGAAAGGTCAGCACATTTAGAGACGTGCACGTGGAGGAAGGCCCGGGACAAAGGGCTGGCCAGCAGCTGGCAGCACCTGCAGAAGGCTGGCTGTGATTCCAGGTGGAAATAGGGGGAGCAGCTTTACACGGGGACCAGCAGGGAGAAGGACACTGGGTGAAGCAGAGGAAAGAATGCTGGGGTTCTAAGGCAGGGAGACTTTGCTCACATGAACCCAGCATTGGGGGCAGGGGTAGAAAGCCTGGAGGGGAAGATCTTCCACTGGGGAGAGAGCAAAACGTGAGAAACCGTCCTGGGAGAAGACACTCCCAGTCACTGAGGTGAGTAGGAATAACCCAATAGGTCTTCTGAAAATATGTCTTTTATTGGCCATGCACTAACCTTGATCTATGCGAAGGGAGGGGCGGGGGAAGACACCTAACAACCTTCCCCGTTAAAGTTAATGGGGAATCTCCTATAAAGTCTAAGGGCCGAATATGGCATGATGAATCTGTGTGATTATTTCATGACGTTTCCCAAAGATAAATAAGGCTCTTAAGAGACATGTTTATTAGTGAACAATTTATATCGGTGTACATGCCATCGGCTGGAACGTAATATACAATTGCTGAGGGTAAGACAGGAAACGATTACCAAGTTTGGCTCCAGCTGGCGCTGCACCCCTGGGATGCTGTGAATAACAGCCAAATTGCAATGAAGATAAATGGGTGTACTGAGTGAGCACTTCCAGGGAACTAGCATACACCTCCTTACTCTCTTTAAGGGGCTGGTATTGCCTGGCTTTGGGGGGAAGCGGCAAGGTTTCTCTTGAGGACCCCTTTGGAGGTCAGGTCAATGCCTTGGGCCGGAGGAAAGGAGCCACGCCCCCACACTCCGGAGTCCTATCTAGGTTGCCCGTGTGAGCCCAGGTTTCAGCTAAGGGTCTGGACTTGCTCCTCCCCATGGCCCTCTGGGTGTCTGGAGGAGCTCTGTCCGCTCCCCTTCTCTCTGGATCTCCACTTTGTCACTCAGAGGGGACATTCCTATACAGCTCAATTCCTTACCACCCAGATGTGTGTAAGTCTCCCGGGGTTTGGCTCTTACTCCCCCACTGTTCAGGGGCTGCTCTGGACGCTGTGCACAGCGTGGCAGTTAGTAAGCACAAGGTTTGTGGCGTGGACCTGCTCAGGGTTGAATCCTGGCCATGCCATTTGTGGGCTCTGGGGTGTTGGACCCAGTGTCCCCATTTGGAAAATGAAGATATTATTTGTAAGGAGAGGCAGAATAACACCCTGGTTCAGGGCAGGGGCCCTGTCGCTGCACTGCCTGGGTTTGAATCTCAGCCCCGCCGTTTACCAGTTGTGTGAGCTTGGGCAAGATAGTCAATCCTACTTAACAATGAAAACTTGCCTTCTGTGATTGTTCTAAAGATGAAGTTAGCTGATCCATGGCATGTGGTAATCACTTAAGAAATGTTAGGTGTTATTGATTGAAAGGTTGTAAGAACTGCTTGAAAAACACAGGTATAAGACTTAGCTTAATACTAGGGCATGGCGGCATTGGGTAACTGTTTGCTATTGTTAATTAAAGCCATTGATTACCTCCCAAATTGCCAAATCAATCGGGCACTTTTTTTTTCAGTCTACATCTTACTGGCATGCATTGGAAACTGTTGGCCAGTCCGTAGTCTCAACTTTTCTATTCCCTGGGTATTCAATGACACCGAAGGTCCCGGTGTTCTTCACACACCTCCAGCTATTCCTTCTCTCCTTCCGTGAGCTGTTCCTCCTCCTCCTCCTCCTCCTTCTTCTTCTCTTTCTTTAAGAACTCCTTCTTTGCCAAGAACCTCTTACTTGTTGATATTCCCTAAGGTTCATTCTGAATACTCTTTTCTCCATTCTGAACCCTTCCCCTGATTTAACCTGCTTTCTTGGTTTCATGCTCTTCCTTGGGTCCACTCCTCTAGTCCTCTGACTTAAGCCTAATTCCGACATACCCAACAGCTTCCTCACGCCTTCACTTCAGAGTTCCATGGGGACCTCATGCCTCACCCTGGGTCACGCTGACCACTGTTTCCCGCTACCTGATGATCTAACGTGGAAATGTTGTCTGCCTGACATCGCCTTCCTAGCCCGTCGGTCCGCAAGCTCTGCCAGTTGTTACCTCGGAAGTATTTATCGGAAAGGTCACTTCTTTACGCTCACCACCGTTCTTCAGGCCTCCCCGCAGTGACTACCATTGCTTCCTAAGTGACCTCCTCCCTCTTGGCTGTCAATTCATTTCCTACACAGTAGCCAAGATGCTATAGAGTATAGATATTCCAATCCATGCTTAAATCCTTCCAGCTTTATTGCCCCCAGCAAAAAACCCCAAATCATCAACACCACCTCAAGGCTCACGGCTCTGGCTCCACTTGGGTCTCTGCTCTGCTCTCGTGAGACAAGGAGCTCCGCTTCCAGCCTGCGTCACACTAGTTCCCACTTCCATTCGCTGCTCATGACATTCTCTCTCCACGTAGCACTGGCCATAGTTCATCATCTTTAGGGCTCGCCCCCTCTTCCCTCCAAGTCTGATTGGCCCCGTGGGGCTACAGTCCTGTTCTCACTTCTTTCACTGAGTTTATAACAACAAATTAAAGTGGTTTTGGCTTGTGTCAATTTATCCTGCTAAGCTGTGCACTCCGTGAGGGTAGGAACTGGGTCTAGTGCTTCCCTAATTTTCCCAGATGCTGGAACACTGGCAGACGCGTCACAGGTGCCCCGGAAGTGGTTTTGAAAAAGAAAGAGTGCACAGAGAAATGGACTGAGACCCAGCCAAGGTCAGCTCCTCCAAAGGCAAGGGGCTCTCCCACACTAATTAGTTGGGTTTGTGTGTAGGGGGGCTGTGCCCTTGGGCTAAAGTTTCTAGAAGAATTAAAGACATCTCTTTGATACAGGGTGCAGGCATGAGGTGAGGATTGGGTGTTGGTATCCACCTGGGTAGGGCTCTTCAGGGTAACTTGAATTGAACAGGTCGGGGCAGTACCGAGGACCGTCTTGAGAAGCATGGCGTGGTTATTTCAATGTTAAGCTAGCTGTGGTATATCATTTGCAAAAATGGCCGTAAGTATTCCCCTTCCTATAACCTTGCCGCTATGCAGTATGAATTTGTAGCTCTTTCTATCAAGAGGCAAAGTGTGTCTCCCCACCTCTGGAATCTGGGCTGACTGTAAGGCTTGCTGTAGCCACTAGAAAGTGGCAGAAGTGACATGGTGTCCACTCTGAGTCTAGGCATCAAGAGGCTCTGTGGATTTCTCTGTCTGGAAAACTCTTCCAGCATGCGAATGAGCCCAGGCTAGCTGGCTGGATGATGAGAGACCAAGTGGACTGGAAATGAGTCAGTCCCGCTGTCCAGGGCAGGCCTCTGAGATGGAGGGGGGGGGACACAGCGAATATCAGCAAAGCCCACCAACAGCTGACCTGCGCCTGACAAGGACAGAAGGACCACTCCGCTGAGCCTGGCCCCAGTGCCAGTACAGCAGGTTGTTGAATAACGTCGTTTTGTTCAACATGGTTTTTGTTACAATGTTAAGATGCTGTAGGAACTGAGCGGTGGTGTTTATCATTCAGCCTATGGTAAAATTGGTTTCACCATCAGTCATTTCCCTTAAAGTCCCTGAAGCTATTGATGATGTTAAGTGAGGACTTGCTGGATCATGGGAGCTGGATAAATGGTGTTGTTCTAGGCCACTTTGTTTTGGGGTTGTTTGTTACGTGGCCATAGATAACTGATACATCATTTAACGAAGTTGGATGGGGCCTGAGAGTAGAAATGGTGATGTGTATCCCTTTCCCCACATTCATCAATCAATGCACACAAATTCATCATTTTTTTTAAGTCTTTTTAAATTTTTTTTTATTTTTTTAAGATTTTACTTATTTATTTTTAGAGAGGGAAGGGAGGGAGATAGAGAGAGAGAGACAGATAAATTTCAATGTGTGGTTGCTGGGGGTTATGGCCTGCAACCCAGGCATGTACCCTGGCTGGGAATCGAACCTGGGACACTTTGGTTCGCAGCCCATGCTCAATCCATTGAGCTACGCCAGCCAGGACAAATTCATCATTTTTTAAAAACTTTTTCTTCCTTTTTAAAATTTTAATTGTTCAAGTACAGTTTTCTGCCTTTTACCCCCATCCCAGCCCACCCCCAGCCCTCCCCACCTCCATCCCATTTCCACCCCTCCTTGTTATCGTCCATGTGTCCTTCATACTTGTTCCTGCAAACCCTTCCCATTCTCCCCTGAAATTCCCTCCCCTCTCCCCTCTGGTCACTGTCAGCCTGTTCTCAATTTCAGTGTCTTTGGTTATATTTTGCTTGTTTGTTTGTTTTGTTGATTAGGTTCCTGTTAAAGGTGAGATCACATGGTATTTGTCTTTCACCACCTGGCTTATTTCACTTAGCATAATGCTTTCCAGTTCCACCCATGTTGTCGCAAAGGGTAGGCGCTCCTTCTTTCTTTCAAATGCATCATTCTTTACACTTAATTTCACTAGCATTCTAGGGGGGCATTTCTGGCTCATGTCCAGTTCAGTGACACAGGGGATAAATTCCAAATGCCCAGGTGCGTAGCCTCTTGTGTCTTTGGACGTTATCCCGAAGGACAGCCAGCATTGATGGCTGCCCTTTTACTCCTTCTGCCACTCCTGGGAAACGTGCAGGCATGGGCAAGCATGGGAAGGCAGGGACTGTGGCACTGACAAGACTAGACTTGAAACCTGGCACTGACTCACCTCGTTGAGCCTCAGTTTCTTTGCCAGTAAAATGCCAAAAGCAACGCTTGCCTCCTGGGGTCATTGTTAGGATGAAATGAGATAGCCCATCACAGGGACTCAGCTCGCCGTAGGGCTGTTCTGACAAGTGAGTCATGCAGGTGGGGACCTCCCATCACTAAGGAGCTAAGGAGAGATGTGCTCCCCCACCTGAACGAGCAGGCAGACCCAGTGTCCCCTTGCCAGCTATAGGCCTAAGTGACGATAATCTCCAAGCCACCTGAGAAGGTCTTGGGGCAGGTGGGACTTCCCCTTGGCCTCAGAAATCACGCGCCTGGCAGTGGGTCCTGCCTTTAAAGACGTAGCCGACGTCCCAGTCAGGACAGGGCTGTGTTCTTGGCAAACCGTCTCTGCTCTTTGTGCGGGCGATGTGGTGTTTAGTGAATTTCTTCCTGTTTTCGAGCCCAGAAATGATTGTCTTGGTGGCCAGGGCACGTGTTTTCCTCACAGAAGAACGTACGTGTCAGGACTGATTTGATCTGTGCCCTGCCCCCCTCCCCCAGTGCCCCCACCCCCTCCCCCCGGCCCTCCACATCACTCGGTTCCTGTGGGTCAGCGGGCCGAGCCCAGGGTGGGGATTGATGTCTGTCAGGAGTCTGATGGAGGGTTAGGACAAGCCATCTGGGATGTGATGACAGTCACAGGCAGGGACCCCACAGTTGTGGCTGCTGTTTCTTTTCATAGACTGTTCCCAGGGGGCCTCCCTGCTGAGCAGCTGCCAGAGCCTGCTCAGTGCAGCGCGTGTCCCCAGAGCTCCAGAAAACTTTGAAGGGGAAAACAGGTTTTGTATGCACATACATATCCCCCCTCTCTCTCCAGGTATGTGTGTGTGTGTGTGTGTGTGTGAAGAGACAATACATGCATGTATTGCACATATACACATATGTATGTATGTATGTATGCAAAATGACATCATATGGGTTAGTAGCCTTTTGTATTCATAGAATATACTATAAACAGCTTTTCTGATCAGTGAACCTTTATTAAAAGCCCAAGTCTGGAGACCAAAAGCCAAATTCAGCACATAGGCCATCTTGTTTGAGAGTGTCTTTTAAAGACTTGAACTTGAACGTCTTCAGAAGGGGCAGACCTCCTTCAGTCCCTGCCCGGAGGCATCTGAGGTTGTCATCCTGAGTTTTATGTTATTTACAGGGATTATCACCCTGCCATGCCAATCCGTATTTCTCAGCAGTAGCTGGCATTTGGGGCCAGGCTCCTTCCTGTCTCCTGGGGGTATTTTGTACATTGCAGGACACTTAGCATCCCCAGTCTCCACTAACTCAGTGTCAGCAGTGTTCCCAGGTCAATGTGACAAACAAAACTGACCAGGCCATCTGTCCTTGTCCGGGCTAAAGACGAGGCCATCATAGACTCTTCAGCACAGATGGAGCTGGCTCGGTGAGCCTCTACCCTAGTTTACCCGGGGCGGTCCCAGAGCTCCTGAGGGCCAGGTGTGTGCACTAGTAGCGCCCTGTTTCACTCTCAGAGGAGTCCTCATTTGGATGGCAATCCGTTTGGCTACCCTCCATCCAAGCCCCCACTGAAGCAACGGTCAGCCTTGTCATAGTTCTGCCCAAAAGAGACTCACTGGGCTGAAGGTGCTTACTGCGTGTTCCCAGAGTAAACTCTTTGGTCTGGTGCTTCCTCTAGGAATGCCACAAGCGGGTCCTGCTTCTCACCAGGGCTGAACATCCAAGCATGCATTTGGTGTGACACAGGCACAGTTTAAAAAGTGAGGAGCAGATTGGCTTCAGGCCAGCGCTTGGCTGGAGAAACAGGGCGTCTGGTGACCCCACAGATTCAAGAAGACCTGAAGCTTCACAAACAGGGAGAAGCTCTTTTTCCTACTCTCTGTGGAATCCCAAACAATGAGATATATGTTGTGAGTGGTATTAACTTCTCTGTTATATACCATTTATCTATACTGCATACTGCACACACTGTATTTATACCTGTACATAAGTAGATATGTACGCAAAAAGTGTAAAAATTCTTCCCACACAGACCCCTCCCCTAAGGGCCAGTCTCTGTCCCCTCAGGGGGTGATACCACGCCTGTCGAGAATGCACGGCCTGGAGCGGCCTGCCCAGGCTCCTGTTTTATAGATTAGGCCAGAGAATGCAAGGGAAGCGGAACCTCAGAGTATGAAGGGGAGGGAAAAATCCGTCTTCCCTCCCCACCTTGAAAGCTGGCCCTCCCCCGAGCATGTCCACAGTGGACGGATTTTTGCTTGAAAATCCAGGCCATGGTCACACAGATCACTCAGGCCAGAGACAGAGCCGAAACTCGGGCCTCCCCAGTCGTGGGCCAAAGCTCTTCCCCTGGGACTTGTCTCTCCTTGGATTTCCTCCTGAGATACTTAGGCTCCACCCTCCCATTCACCTGTAAGAGATGAAATAGGTTTGGCAGGCCCGGGTGTCTCAGAGAGAAGGCTCCCAGAGGCTATAGGAGGTGCACGTTCAACAGCCACTTAAACAGCAAACGCAATGGGATGAGACCCTTCTGCGGACTTGGGGAAGTAGGTTCCATTGTATTCGACCTTGGGAACCTACCCTTTAACCCCTCATGAGGGCACAAAGGCTTCTTTTCCCCTGAGCTTGGGAAACTTTTCCCCCAGGAACCAAGCCCGGGCAGTAGCTGGTTCTCGAGGACGTAGAAGCAGAGTCAGCCCAAGCCTTCTGGCTGCAAAGGAGCTGGGCTCTCAGCATGGCGGGTAGCTTGGGCTGACCCGCTGCAGACCCCACTTCTGCCTAATGCCGTTTCCAGCTGGATCCTTAAGCGGTTAGAGCAGGCCCCATGCAGGAAATATGTCCTGTGTCGAAAGCCAAGGTTCTCGCTATTGTTCATGCTTATTTACGGCCTTTTAGGGGGTTGTTGCTCCCTTAAAGGGGCCCGTGAGCCCTTCCTTATGGGCAGCTCTGTTTAGCAACGCACGGTTTGTTCTGTGTTAGTTATGCACGAATCAGAGGCATTACTACAATCTGGAAGACCACAGAATTTTACAAGAGGTGGTGCCTTTCCTTCCATCGGCTTTCTCAAATGCCCTTTCTGAACTTGCTCACCTCGCCTCACCTCAGATTTATGCTTTTCATTAGGAATGGTATCTTACTAGTGGACTTGAAAAATTCAAACAATTCTGAACCTAGGTGGCCTTACAACACTTTGGGGATCAGTGCATGTTAATGTCAATGCAAATCTAAATAACAATGATTACTTACTGGGCTCTATGTGGCATTTCTATGCTAAGCACTTCCACGGACTAACTCATTTAATCCTCATAGCTACAGTGAAATATGTATTATTAATTACCTCACGTTACAGAGGATACAACTGAGGCTCAGAGACGTCAAGGAACTGGCTTCGGAGAACACAGCCCTGAATGGCAGAGCTGAGATTCAAACTCAGATCAGTCTGCTGCAGAGCCCAAGCTGGTGACTGCAGCACTAACGGGCTCAGAGAAGTCAGGGGAAGGGTCCCGCTTACCTGCTCTCCCCACGGCTCGCCCCGCCCTCCAGTGCCTCTGCTTCCCAGGAATGCGTGTGGGGTCACCAAGTCTCACTGCCTCAAGGGCGGGTGATCTGGGGTGAGCAGCCACACGCCCGCCCTGCCTTTTAGAAAAGATTGCTATAATGTACATATATTATACATACCTATCTCTACATGTCTATACCCAACATGCACACACACACACACGTCTGTCTAATGTTGATAGGACTCTCACAGCTGGACAAGCCATTCTCAGGATTAGAATTTCTGAATTAAAGGGGACCCAAGAGATGATCTGCACTTTGCAAATGGAGATAATGTGGTTTGGTGAGAAATGGCTTTGTACTTTCCCCAGAACTAGCAGAATGACACTGCGGCTTAGAGACTAATGACTCAAGGGTAGGCAGGGACAAAGAAAGTTGGAACATTTGAATAGAATATAGGAAAGCCTGGGTCCCGGTGGGAAAGGAGCGGACTGGAGCCCGGGGGACACCATAGTGGCGGGGAGCAAGAAGGGAAGGCTCAGGTGGCTGGACGGCACCACCCTAAAGGGAGGGCATTCAGAAAGCTTTCCACCTGAGCTTACCTGGCACTGTGTTCTCTCCACCTGTCCTCACCTTTCCTTCCGGTTGCAATGTGCAGTGTTCTGTGAATGCGTACCTGTGGGTAGCTGAGTCTCACTGTGCGAGGAGGCTAGCCTGGGAATATATATTTGACATGTTCCCAGGAGGCTGAACTTTAGGGTATCCTGGAGGGAGGGCAGCCCCAGGACAGGCCAGCTCCCAAGAGCAGGAACTGCATGGGATGGGAGCTTGCATTGAGTCCACCGGCCTCAGGTGAACCAGGTAAAGGGATCTTTACAGAAGTGACTCCTTGAGCCAAATTCTGTGCTAATCTCATCCATGCTGCCCCCAGACTCCACATCCACCCAGGATTCTTTCCTCGGAGGTCTGGTTGACCCTTCTCTCCTCTTCCCTCCTTTTCCTGCAAATGCCTGGTCCCAGTCCAAACTAGATGAGAGAGTCCCAGCAAATAATCCAGGTCCCCAGCTGACAAAACAACCCACAGCACACGTCCTGTGCCCAGATGGGGACCAGGGGTCAACTGTGTCCTGTGTCTTTATGGAAGACAGCATGTTATTATACAAATTACAGTGTACTGGGCTTTACTGGGAACCAAAAATAGATATATGTGGCTTCTAGGGACAGGCACCAACATTCCTTTGGCTTCTTTGCTATGTGCCTTTTTTTTTCCCTCTGAGAAATGTTTGCCTTGATTAGACAAAGTGGGGGCGGCCAAAAGCTGTGCTGCCCCAGGCATGTTTTTGGAAGGGCAGCTGCATTTGACCTCTGCTGCTGTAACATTTGCCCTGTCCCTGGGGCTGCTCCCTACGGTCACGTGTGATTGCAGAAGACACAACACAGGCAGCCCCAGTCCGTGTCCTCTGCGACGGCGTTTCGATTTCCAGGCTCTTCGCGTCTCTTAATGAGGAGTTGCACACCACAGCCCAGCCTGGGTGGGCCCGAGAGATCTTCTCCCCGGAGAAGACACGGAGGTCGGTTTAGGCTGACTCTGCAACAGGATGAGAGAAGGAATTAGCATTTATTGAGCTCCCGCTGTGGGCTCCCCTGTGCCAGATGCTTTTGCTGATGGCCGCAAAATCTTGAAAGTAAATGAAGAATTGAAGGCTCTGGATAAAGAAGCCAAGAATGGAGCTGGCATCTGGGCCCAAGTCTGTTCACTGCAAGGCCAGTCCTTCTGGTGTTACATCAGGACGTAATGAATCCGTGGTAGAAAGGACAGGCTTCTTAGCGCCCTCGAGACCTGTGTAATATCTCCTGAGGGCTATAGTGGAGGGGAAATGGGAAAGGAGAGGGAACACTCTTATTATTTCTGTTCTCAGGTAGGCATAAGAAACTGATGCTCGTGCACTCAAATGCCTCTGGTGGCCTGACGGGATACGGAAATGTGAGGGGCGCGTGGCGTGCAGGGAGCTGGGCAAGGTGCGGGAAGAAGGTTCCGAGCAGTGCGACCAGGGAACTCACATCCCCTTGAAAAGCAGCAGCATTCAAATTTTTAATAATATTGTTAGCCACACCACGGCCCATTTAGGACCGAAGACTGCCGTTTTAGGACTGCTGATGCAGATGTCCCTCTAGGTGACCATGGCATTGTATAATGTTTGCTTTTCTCATGAAAAAAGTACACTTCCTGCACACGTTTAAAAACTGCACATACACAGACACACATGTATGCAGATACAGGTATAGAATAGGTGTAGTATGGATGATACGGATACAGACACAAATACGGATACAGATGTAGCTGTATAGATACAGACTGAGTAGAAGGAATATGACGTGTGTTACATTTTCATTTGTACTTTGCTTTGAAATTCCTTTTACATATTATAAAAAACGCAGCATGTGAGAACAGGGAGCAACCTTAGCGTCTTAGGCTAACTCATCCATTTTATAGATGAAGACACCGAGGTCCAGAGAGAAAAGGAGCCCGCTCGCATTGCCTGTTATTGGGAGAGCCGGGCTTGGAGCACCTGATCTCCAGCCGGCAATGCGTCCACCACGCTCTCATCCGTGCACAAGTGTACGTGCCCGACAGGAGGCGGAGCATCGTGCGTGGAAGTGCTTGCAGCAGCTATCGCACCGGGGTCAGGGTTAGGCAACCGTGTCCGGCCAGCAGAGAAGGACCAGACTGAGTTTGCCTGCAGGACTTCCTGGCTGTGAGAGTCGCTGCACGAAGAAGTAAAGATGTGAGTCCGGTGCTCTGACCTCCTTCCTTCTTGACCGGAGCTATTTACCCGTTGCGAAGGTCCGGGTGGGCGCTGCTCTAAGGAGGATGCTCTCGGGCTGAGAATGGAGATGGGAATTCTTCTCTTTGAATGGAGCAAGAGGCTCTGAGCAGACAAGTGAGGGGGGAGTTCCCCAAGCCCAGTTAAAAACACCTTGGGAGAAGAATTAGAACATTAGAGCCAGAAGGCGCTCTGAAGAAGAACCAGACAAAACTTCGTTGCTAATGGAGAACAAGTGCAGGCGGGAAGGCGTGATCACCCTCAGGGGGTGTGTGAGCCCCGAGAAAACACTTTTTGCAGGGTACCCTGTCTATGTAAACAGTTTGACTGACAGATCTATGAGAAAATTTATGGACTCTTGTAAGGCCTAGTGATCTATCACTGAAGATGAGGAATAATGAGTAGAGGAATCATGCTATACACCCTATCAGTGCACATGAAGGTTCTTCGTGGCATCCAGGTGCTGTTTCTCCCATTTGGGTCCAAGACTCGTCTCTTCCTATTCTTTATTGTGAAATGCACTAGGCCCGGGAAACTCGTTTCTCCCAAGATGAGAAAAAGGTAGCAGTGCTCACCTTCGGAACCTCTTCGTATTGAAACAAAATAGATCTTCCTGCCTCTGCAGCTGCCTCAGGCCATCCATTCAGGGCTGGCTTTATCTCTACTCGTGATGCTGAATCGTGTTTGCGCCACCTGTGAATAATTGCTTCCAGGGACTCTCCCAAAGGTCGTTACTGTGCTTCACGGAGATGACCACTGTATGTGTCAGTCAGGGGCAACTGGAGAAACTAAATTGGTAGCAGATGTGTATATTAAGACATTTATCACCAGCGATGGGCTTATGCCAGGGTAGGAGTGACGTAAGCAAGTTCGTCATGCATCAGGCAGGCGGGCAGGCTGGAAGGGTGGGTCAGAACTCTCAGGCCTAAGCCAGCGCCGCTGTCCGCAGTCCACAGGTAGCGTCATCTCTTCCCCAGGAAAGCCTCAGTTCCTCTCTTGAGGTCTTTCCACTGATTGGATGAGACCCCTCCAGGTTACCAAGGATAATCTCCTTTACAGTAAATCAACTGAGTCCAGATGTTAATCACATCTACCTACATGAGCATGTGACTGAATAATGGGGAGACCGTGCCTGAGTCGGGATGGCACAGAAAACTCGACGTCACAACTACAAATGCCAGGCTTACCCAGAGCAGGCTGAAAAAGATGAACGACACCTCATTTTCTGGTCGTGTCAATTGAGTGTTTACAATTTTACAGTACAAATGCAGACCAACAGGTCTCCAACCACGTCTCCCCTTGGACTCTTTAGACCTTAGCACTGCATTTTGAAACTGGGATTGCTTTCAGTGCTGATTGCACTCCTGCCTCCGCCCCAGCAGCTATGCAAAGGCCCGTGCATGGAGCCACCAGCACAAGGAATTGCCACCTCTGTCCGGCGAGCCTTAACACTCACCTGAGAGAATGCAATGTCATTACATTGATTTGATGTGAATTAAGGACGTTGATCCAATGGGCCAATTGTCTTTGCAGAGTAACAGTTTTGAAGCTCTTGCGGGAGACTGGTGCAGCCCAGCCCAGAGGGCCGCCTGACAGGAAGCAGAGGCTGCAGAGAGGGTGGGGTGGCTGCCCCGCAGGGGGTGCATGAAGGGAAATATCCCTGCTGCCCTCAGGAGCTGTGGACTGGAGGTGGCACTGTGGTCAGAACAGGACTGGGCGAGAGTCAACAAAGGGGCTCGTGCACAAGGCCAAGGCCAAGAGTTGATGGTGAACTGCTGCAAATCTAGAGCCATGACCTCATCCTGTGTCTGATATGAGTGAGAATCGCCTCAGATCCATAGATCAGCACCATCTGGCAGCCAAAGCTTGGGGCATCCCTTAAAAACGACCATGCCAGCCCGTGCAAGCTATCTGCTCATCAGGTGACCCTAGGACAATCCCATAAGCATAAGCCCTGGCGATCCTCAGAGCACCAGGTCAATCCCACCCGTGGGACAGAGGGGCAGAGAGCATTCCAGAAGCGGGGAAATCGGGATCGGGGCCCACACAGATCCCAGTCCATGCTCAAATGTCCCATTCTAAACAGTAGTTCTGGCCCTGGCTGGTTCCAAGTCCTCAAGCGTTCTTAGGGATGCCAGAAGGAAAGACATTCCAAAACAAGGGGGTGGGGTGGGGTGCCAGGGCATGAGGACTGCAGTGGGGGCTCCACTTAGCTGCCCAGATCTGAACGTGGTGCCGCGAGAGGGGAATTGTTCAGGATCACACAGGTGGTTAGCAAACCTGTGGTGCCGGTGAGGTGTGACCAAGAAGTCTGCTACTGGTAATTATTAAGGGACTGAAGCTTGTAAATGCTTTATTTTAGAAAGAGGTAAGACAGAGTAAGATAATTCCTGTGATAACCCACTCGAACTTTCCCTGGTGTGTTTTCTGGAGAGGCAGAGGAAAGGAGGGCGTGAGAGCTAGCCCAGGGGGGACATAATCTGGCCACATCTACGAGTTTGTTTTCTAGATGTAGGTAAGGAGGGAGTGGCCCATTGGGCACATCGGGCCAGAGTGCCAGTCTACAGAGAGTCCTAAGATGCCAACCCCTCACTAAACTGGAACAAAATGGTAAGTAGCTGTGGTTCCCAGAATTCCTGTACAGGAGTGGTTCAGGGATGGAGGAGTACAAGTCAGGAGACTTCTAAGAGGCCCGCAATAATCAAACAACGTCCCCTCCCCCCAGAACATACCAAGAGCTGGTGCGGATATAGAGAAGCTGATACTCTCAGACGGCAGTGCAACTTGGTGTGATCTCCTTCTGACTGCCTCTGTACAGAACACACACTCTCCCATCTGAGAGGCAGAGGACCGAGGGAATATGAGTTTCCTGGATATCTGTCTTCCCAGTCTAACTTCTAGCGTAACTTGCACAAGCCTACTCTTATTTTATTTTCCTTATTCCATTTTTCTGTGCTGAGCCATCTCCAGTTAAACTCTGGACCGAAGGAGCAGCTAGTCATTCTGACCACTGTGCTTCTAGACGGCTTAGAGCTCTGACCTTCCTTGGTTACACCCAAAGCTCCACCTTGAGTCTCTATGTCCCAGCAAAGGTCCTCAAACCAAGCTTGAGTCCTAAGATGCCAACCCATCCTCAGCAGCAGTCCTTCAGGGAGTGAGGCAGAAAGAGACCTAGAATTTGCCCTGGGTATGAACACCGAGCAGGAATTTCCCAAGGAGGAGAGAAGGGGAGGCACCGCTGGCAGAGACAAAGGCGTGGGCAAAGCGCGGTGTCTGGAATTTGCATGATCTTGGCAGGAATTGGAAAGTCGCTTGGAACGACTGGAGTACAAAACAGGAAGGAGGGCATATGGGCCGGTGGGGGGGGGGGGCGGGGGGGATGGGGAAGAGATCATTCCTGGATGGTCGTAAATTCCAGGTTAGAGAATTCTGGATCTAATCGCCCTCCCCTTTCCAAAATCGCCCCCAACAGTACAGTGTCCCCAGCAAAAACTCCCTCACATTTCAGGTGTTGTCATAATTTAAAGCGGCAAAAGGAAGTTTCTCCCTGCCACCTTCCACACAGACCCTTACAGGTTCTGTTATGCAAATGGGATTATGCTGCAGCCCTGCTGCCTAAGACCTTCCTGCATCTCCAGTCTATAGGATTAACTGTAATTTCCTGTTCCTGGCGTTCGAGGCCATGCATGGCCTGTTCTGGGCTGCTCTCCAGCTGCATCTACCATGGCTTCAGTCAGCGGAGCTCATCTGGGAAGCGAGGTTATACGAGACACTGGCACTGTGCGCATGAGCAAGACGAGATGTCAGTCTAGGTGGTGGGACTGACCAGCATAGCATATGGGCAGAATGCTGGTAACCCTGATGCAGAGTGCTAGAGATGCAGGCATATTCAGGGGCTCAGGGGGAGGGAAGACCTAGTGGTGGAAATTTTAAGCCTTGACTGTGAGAAGAGAGAATAGAGAGACCTGGTCTTGGAGGCTTGATGGAGATGGGCTGGCGTGTCTGCCCTGTGAGTGACTAGCTGGATGTCACTTATCTTGCTGAGTCTCATTTTCTGTATTTTGAAATGAGCAAGAACACGTTGCTCTGCCCACGTCCCAGAATGATTTTGTGGGATTTAGATGAGATATGGTGTACCCAAACCATCAGAAACCAAGCACGTTACAAACAGAAATATTATTGAGGGGATGGGCCCCCCCAGGGAGCTGCCAGTCTCTGCTTCTGGGGAATCTTCCCTAAGAAGGTAGAAGTCCAGTTTTACTTCTGTAGGAAGTCACATGGCTCTGTCCCTTTGTTACTCAAAATCACCGGAGACATGGAGATGCCACCAATGGGTGCACTGTTTTAGTCCTCAGCCACCAGACCGCAGCTGGACTCCTTGGGGAGCGGGCCCGTGCGGCCCATCTGCAGGAGCTGGCTGGCAGCCTCTTCGGCCTGTGGTCCCCCCCACCCCCCACCCCGGGAGCCTCTGGACAAAGAGCTGCTGCAACCGTCAGAGCCCAGTATTGATCGTGGCTGTGATTTAAACACTCGGAGACTCAGGCATTGACTTCTTTGATGTGCATTGATGTGCCCTGATGCTTTCTGACAGGTGTGGCCCAGGGGCCACTCCTCCAGGCCTGGGATCATCATCCTCGCTGTAAACAGCTCAGTCGTTTCTTATCCCAGTGTCCTGACCAGTCCATGGGCTCCTCTCTCTGGCCTCTGTTGCCGACGAGTGCTGACCCATCCAGATAGGGGCCTCAATTCTGTGAGCTGTAGCTGCTGGGCTGCCAGGGTCAGAGTCAAGAAAAGGACCAACATTAATGGGGTTTCTTTCAGAACACTAGCCTGGCCATTGCATTGCCAAGTTTGCAAAATAGGTATTATCGATCCCATTTAACAGAAGGATAAACTGAGGCTGTGGGTAACCCAAGCCCGCCTCATTTCACTGCCTACAGAAGAGACTAGAAGAAGAGGGTGAGGGCAGGAGGAAGAACTGTCCCTGGAGTGGAAGAAACTGGAGTCCTGGGCACTGTGCTTTGGGGGACCCCTGGCTGTATTGCAGGTGACTCAGGAGACAGCTGTGAGGAGGAGGAGTAAAGAGAGGAGAGGGTGGGTTAGTCTTAGGTTGCTTTAAAACAAAAGCCGTGGAGAGCAGACATGAGTCTACACACTCCTACTCCTCTCCTCTCCACGTGTGTGGTAGTTACATGGAATTCTTTGGGGCCTTCTTTTCTGACTTCCTTGGGGATGGCAGAGCTGACGGTGTCTCTGGAAAAGCCATCTGCAGAAAACCTCAAAAAAAAGAGTTGGGCAGCCCTGAAGCCCCAAGCCAGGAAGAGGATCTAGAGCTCTGGGTCCCTAATCTGGGGCCCCCTACCCCTACCCCTGCCAGCCCTGTCGTTTGTCTGGGACACCCCAGCAGTTAGGTACCACTCAGTCACACTCTGAAGATGGTCAGCTAGGCCCAAGTTCATGAGCTAAGGAGGCTTTGTGATCTTGGGCTAGTCTGAGTCAACCAAGCGTTGGCGCTGGAACCCTGTGTTGCTGGTGCTGACCACACAGCCGGTCCAAAGCCCTTTGGGGATTCTCCTGCTCCTTTTCTCCCCCAGAGTGAGTGGGCCCCAAAGCCCCTGGATGTGAAGCAATCAAGCCCCAAATTTTCCACCTCCTGAATTATGTACCCTGCCTAGGAGAGAAGACAGCTGGAGGCCAAAGTCACTTAGTCTTTGAATAATTGATGGATAGAGATTGCAGTATGCAAACACACACCTTCTAGTTAGGCCGTTAAGAGTGATCGTTCCAGGCAGAAGAAACCACTCTCCCGTCCCTGGAGGCCTGGCCTGCCCTGGCTAATCTGATGACCTAACCCTTTCATCGGTAAATAGTTCGATGCAAAGGATATTGGGTGACTTGAGAGTCAGTAGAAAGGAGAATGACTGAGCTGGAAGATAAGTAATACCCAGAATCCCATGGCAGAAGGTTCTGGAGAAATTTCCACTCCTGGGCAGGACCAGGGCATGTGTGACCAATGAATGCACCTTCCCCTGGAGCCTCTGGAGGCAAGTTCAGCTAGGCCAGTGTTTGTCCAAGATGGCTGGCCCGCCTCCAGTGTCTGGGCCGAGAATGCCCAGTCCTCCTACCCCTGCCTCGCTCCCAACCTACACCTTGACCATGCCGTGCCCATACCTGTCCCTAAGATGCTACACTTGATGTGGCTCTTTGAGGACCGTCTCTGCCACCTTTGCCGGCTCCTTGGTGTCACAGGGGCCCTTGTTCCCCTGAACTCCATGACAACGTAGTCATAGGACTGTAGCCCAACCCAGGCACCTGGGCTCTCACAGATGGGAACCGGCGAGGTCTCCCCCAGGCTGAGAGCCAGAGTTCGCTTTGTTTTTGAAACGTTAGTGTATTTCTATGAAAGCATGCCTGCATTGGTCCATAGTCCCTTCTCCAGAATGTCAAGAACCCAAAAGCTCTGAAAACCAGAAGTCGGTTATAATCTACGTAGGCAGATCTACATTTTGCAGCAAAACCTGACCCGGCTTGTCTCATTGGCCAGATGTCTCCGACCTGCACCTTTTACAGCCTTTATTGATCTCACGTGGTGTGACTGTGCATGCACGATGCTCCAAAAATATTAATGCCATTGATTATGAGATGTCGCAGAGCCCACTGGGGGTGATGTGTAAGATGTGATATGTACACCAGACTACCTCTCTAAAACACATTCTGCATCCTGAAACACGCGTAGCCCCAAGAGTTCGGAAGGAGGGATGGAGGCCCCGGTGTTAGGACTGTCCCAGGGAGGGTTAGGGCCTGGGAGAAGTGGCCAGGGGTGGCTTTTACTCTGTAGAGCTCAGAATGCAGACAAGCAGGAGTAGATGCCTCCTGAGTTCACTATCGCTGGATTCTTCAGCATCATTTCGGTGTTAGGACTTCCTGAGGACAGTTACACTACCATCCCCTCCGTTAAAAAGAAAAGAACAACGTGCTTCCTGGAACCCACACTCATTAATGCAGCATCCTCTTCAACAGCTAACCCCCCTTCAGAAAGTCCAGGATCTTTTGTACATAATATTTAGGGATCTGCGTCCTTCCTTACGCCCTCTTTCCCTTCTTGCCTTTACCCCACCCCTGAACTTTTCCACCCCCATTTGTTTTTCTCTGTAAGAGAACAGTTCCCCTAAATTATGTGACAATAAGGCTCCTTAGGTAATTGAAGGGAAGTCTGCAGCCTGAACCATAACGAGAGGTCAACTTGTTCTGCTTCTAGTTCTGCCCGTCCTGGGAGTGCGATTCTGGGGAAAAGAGGGAAGAGGGGCCAGTGCGTGGCGGGTCTGCTAGGTGCTTGGGGCACAAACTTGGTGTGTCCTCCCACCCCTGATTTTTCTAGTCCCCTCTTGGATGGCCCGTGCCTGGGCTACAAGGGGGAACAGGGTTGTAGGTTTAACTTGAAGTCTTAGCTCGTGTTCTTCTGGAAGCGGAGCCTGGGATGAGGGTTCTGCCAGCTGAGGGGGACAGTGGTAGGGAGGGGAAGTGAGCCGCGGGTGCCTGGAGCTTAATCCTCTGGGGGAACCGGGGAAACAGTACTGAACACCTACCTCAGAGCCTTCCACTCCCGCCCCAGGTGCGAGCAAGCCAGGTGTTCATGCACCAGCTCCCGAGGATCACGGGTTGAGGGTTGCCCGGGGCTGGGACGATAGTGCCTGGGCATTTCTGATCTGCTTCCTGGAGGTGCAGTGGTCTTCCCAGGTTCTGGATGGAGGCCACAGGCACAGAGACGCAGACACTGGTGTTAGAAGTTGGTCGTTGCCTACTGTAGTAATGAGGTCCAAGGAATCCCGGCAGGACGCTGACTGCATCCACTATGGTTCTTTTCCCTCGAAATTCAAAGGCATTTTTGCACTACTTCGTCAAGTTTACAGAGAAGGGACAAGAAAGTTTTTCCCCCTCTTGTGGTGGCTGTGACCCCATTTCAGTGGGAGAGCCAGCGGAGCTTGGAGGAGCAGCGAAGGTGCTTGGTGGTAGGGTCGTTTGTACCGAGCAGTTGGTTAAGTAAAGGGCATGCGGTCCACTCCTGACCAACGGGACACGAAGCAAAGCCTGCACGTGTGTGTGGGTGTGGTGGCGGCGGGGAGTGTGTGGGGAAGGTTTACACCCTCCTCAGGAGATTCAGGGAGAGAGACAGCACCCCTTCTCCCTGTGGACTTGGCCATGAGTACCTGGTGCTCATGTGTGTCCGCCATCTTCCCTAGGAGAGGCCAGCGTCCAGGATGGCTGAGGGGAAGATAAGGCAGAAGGTTCCTGGCTCCCTAAGGACGGTATCACCCGGCAGCTGATCTGGACTCACCTTCAGATGATGTTGCCTCTGGACTTGCTTGTTGTTGAAACCAAGTGTGAGTTGGAGCCCTCTGTTCTTTGTACTCAGAACATCCCGATACAGTCGGGGGTCGTGTCCTTGAGGAAAGAGCAACCGCTGAGATGAGAAGTAAGGGACGGGCATGCAGGGGGCAATGGAGGGCTTGGTACTTTTCACGGGTTGCTGTGAAACACACCCTGTGCTCTGCCTGGACCATCATCCCCAAGAATCTGTGTTAATGAATGAGCTCTCAATGAGTTTGTCTCGGGCACCTGCCACACCGGCGGGCAGGGGCAGGTCTTCCTGGGAATAAAAGAGTCATAGAAAGTATTGTCCTTGTCTTCAAGCATCATACAATTTAGTTGGTGGGGACAAGACTAGAAATGAAACAAAATAAATGGTTTAGAGGGGGGTGCGGTCAGTGCGTGCTAGTGCGGGTGAAAGCCCCGAGGCGGTGGGGAAGGCTGATTGGGGGCTCAGTCCGGGGGGACGAAGGTGGGGACGCTGAGAGCGACGTGCTCAGGTCACACGGCCCGGCCCGGCCCGGCCCGGCCAGGGGAGGACCAGCGCTGAGGCTCAGACACAGATGTCTGGCTCCTTCCGACTCCCATGCTGGGAAGCCATCCTGCCCCCGAGACGGATGTGTAAGCCTGGAGTGCTGACTTACTGATTTATAATGAAAACTAGAAGGAGTCAGCATTATCACCCAACGTTTGAGAAGCCAAGTTATACTCAGAGAGTTTCTGAGGGAGCCTGGAGCAGGTCAACAGACCAGATCCCCCTGACAGCCGGCTGGGGCCACGTGAGGACAAGGGCGAGGCCCCGACTGCCTGGCCGGCTACTGGCGAGAGAATGGCCAGGCTGGGGGCCCCGTCCCTGTGCCAGGCTGTACACACCCTTCCCCAGACACGGTCAGACTCAGCTGGCCAGGACTCCGGTATTAATTAAACTTCTATTCAATGCTGAACTAGTGAGTGTTTAACAAGTGGTCTCTGGCAAGGAAAAAAAAGGGTTGATGTGCAGCATTTGCCACGTTCCGTGGTGTCAATATTCCCACCATGACTGATTCCAAGCTTGCAAAGGGGAGAGCGGGGTGCGGTGGCCCCCAGGCCGTGTGCGCAGGCTCCAGCACGTCAGGACCGCCACACTGCGTCCTGCCTCCTGGGGACTGTGTCCAGGCGCCCTGACGGGAATGCGGGGTGTCTCCAGGCTTCTTGGTAGCACACTCACCAAGTGTGTCACACCCACTGTATGTGACCATTTTCAGTTTCATCCTTGGGAAAAAGCCTCATTTTCAAGTTCTTGGAGAATGTTCTAGTTTACCCTGACATACCATCTACAGCCACATAGCTGTAAAGTGACCGTTATAGTGACCGAGAATCTGATGGGCTCAGGAAACCCTAAATGGAATATTGCTTCGAGTCCAGAGTTGTATGAATAAACAACAACGCCAGAGGGGGACTGTGGCAGATGGAGTGAGACCACGGATAGCTACAGATATATTAGTACTGAAGAATCTTCTAGAACACCCCCTCCCCCTGCCTCCCGTGGTTGTCTTGCCCAACATAAAATGACAGGGAAAAAAAATTTCTGTTGCCGAGTAACAGCCCAGGGTGCAGGGAGAGACCAGTCAATACGATTCTGAACTAGGGCAGCAGCAACGCACGAAAAATCCATCTTGGGGATTTACAGGAAGCGAAAGCATAGTTATGGCCTCCCTCGCTGCTGGGCAAGTCCCGTTAGCTCTGGGTGTTGGATTATTTAAGATGAAATATCTGGGATATGGATGCTTTCTTCTGGGAAGAATAATCTATTCTGAGGCCGTCCAAATCAATAGGCCACTTTGAAGGCTGAGTCGAGTCATTATGGGTGATGTTTTCGTTGTGTTTGCGAATCAACAATTCAGCAAAAAATAGAACCATTTAGTCGGTCCCCTTGGAGGGCCCTGTCCGTCAATCTGGCAACGAGGCCTCTCTGTCCGCTAAAAGCGCGGGTATCTCCCAAGGGCTGGGCAGAGCCCGAGAGCCCAAACCAGCACAAAGGACCGAGCATGGGCCTTCGAGGGGGGCCAGCTGTGCCCATCCACGTGAGACTGAGGGTGCTCCCAGGACGCCAGACTTTTCATGCTAGAACCAGGACAGTCCCGGGCACACTGGGGTGGCTGGTTACCCCAGACTAGTGGTTCTCCACTTGGAGCGACTGTGCCTCCCAGGTAGGGTTTCCAGATAAAATTCAGGATGCCCTGTTACGTGTGAATTTCAAGTAAACTATGAACGATGTTTGAGCACAAACATGTCCCAAATACTATAAGGAAACGACTCCCTCCTTATCTGAAATTCGAATTTTACCAGGCACTCTGTCACCTTTCTGTTTTCTAAATCTGGTGGTCCTGCCTCTGGGGGACATTTGGCAATGCTAGGAAGCACTTTGGGTTGTCACAACCACAACTTGTGTGTGTGTGTGTGTGTGTGTGTGTGTGTGTATGTGCGCATGCACGTGTGCGTGTGTTGGGGGTTGGGAGACAGCACTGTTAGCATCTCGTGAGTAGAAGCCAGAGATGCTGCTACAGGTCCTTCAATGCACACGGCAGCGCCCCCTCCCCACAGAATGACCTGGCCCCGAGCGTGAGTAGGGCAAGAGGTGGAGAAAGCCCGTCGTAGACCTCACTCTCAAGCGGGGCACCCACGTGGCTCCCCCTTCCTGGGGAGAACACTCCCCAGGGCTTCTCTGCTTCACGCACGCACACGGGACAGCGGAATGCGTGTTCCCCACCTCTAACGCCCTCAGTCAGGTCGAGTCACACAAGCACGGGGGATTAAGAAATGTCTAGCAAATGGCAAAGCTCCCCCTTCCGCACTCGGGGGGAGCAAGGCAGGGTGTGCCACCCAACAGTCACGCAGATAAAAGCAGAGCCAGTGCGGTCTCCGGGACGCCTCCATCTCCCCAGACTTTCACGGTGACATTTCCTCACGCTCCCGAAGCTCGTTCTTGGCTTTGAAAGCAGGGCTGCAGAATGTCTTCATTGTTTTTCACGCCCCGGTACGGGCCGCGCCTGGAGTTTTCCTGAAGGAAACTGTAGCAGCAGGAGTTTCGTGTAATACTATAATAAGGGGGCTTTATCCTTTCAAAACTACATCCTTTCTCCTTGTTGCCAGCCCTCCCACAGCCCTGTGAAAAATGCAGCTCAGAAGTCACTGAGGCATTTTTATGTTTTTCCTGTCTCACTGCAGCTCCCACCGAGCAGCAGAAGGCAATGACTCTGTCGCACGCTCAGGCTCGCCGACTTGAGTGAACGAATGAGTGAGCCGATGAATCCGAGGGCCTGTTCGGGGCCCATGGCCCTGTGGGGTAATCAGTGGCATCTGCTTAAAAGGAACGGGTGACTGGGACTATTCTAGGTACTTCAGAGAAGAGAAATTCATGTTTATTGGGCTGAGTTCAGTGGCAGATAGGTGTGGTGGTGGTCCCACAACGGGATTGGACTTAATGCGACAGAGCTGTACACTTAAACATGGTTGGAATGGTAAGTACTGCGTTATGTATATTTAACCACCATTTAAAAACGAAAGGAGCTGGTGATACAGCATTCGCCCAGGGACATAGTAGGTGTTCAATAAATGTCCACTGATTGAGTTTTTACCTAAGTCGATCTGGGTTTCACTGTTTGCATATTTTCTCCCAATCAGCTCGGCAATTGTGTCATTCATTGTCCTCCATCCGTATTTTTAAAGTGCAGTGGACACTGTGTGCATCATCTGCTCTGTATTCTGAACTCTAGCAACCACTTGGAAGAGAAGAATGCGTTTTCTGTTTGGAAGCTACTCTTACCCTTCCAAAGTCAGATCTCACTGTCTTGATTTTCTGTAACTATGTAGCTGATACTTGAGAAGCTCTTGCCTTTTTCTAGAGTGTGAGGGACGGTTTATGCCGTTCCAGTCTCAGTTGTGTTTGGGGCTCCAATCATAAGACTACTAAGTGATGATCAGCTGACAGTCCAGTGTGGTAGCTGATAGGACAACCTCTGGAGCCAGACTCACCGGGTTTGACTCCCAGCCCCACCCCTAACTAGCTCTGTGACCTTAAGGACCTTACTGGACCCCTCTGAGTCCTCCCTTTCTTATCTGCCCTGTGAGAATTAAGAAGGGGAATAAACCTGACTGGCTGAAAGAAAGCACTCAATCAGGGCTAGCTGTCATTACTATTGTCATAGGCCTGTTCCGCATGGGTGGCCCTACCAGGGAACTTGTAACTCATGCTTTCCAACAATTACTCTGTCCATTCCACGCTGGCCTCCCGGAAAGCAGGCGAGATTGGCAATTCTCTCTCCCTGGAAATAGACTTGGGAATATGTCATATCTGCCCCAAGCTCATACTGTCAGGGTGATAACACAATATAAAGTTATGACCAGAGACCTGATTTGGGGCCCAGCTGGTCTCTGTGACTCCGCACTTTTGGACTGTTCTAGGCTAGGGGATGCAGGTGAGGGATTCTGAGTGTGAATCAAGAGAATTTCCAGGTGGCATCAGAACTGGGTGGTAAGGGGACCCCAGCGGTCCCATGGTCAAGGACGACTACATGGACAAGACGCGGGTGGAGGTCCTGCTATAGCTCAAGGCCACGGTCCACTCTCCGCTCGTGGGCAGAGTGTGCGGTGGACCCTGGAGGAGCCCTGACCTCACATCAGCCTAAATGTCGAAGGGAGGGTTTGACATTGCCAAATCGAAGGGCTTTGAAAGAGTAGGCATTCAACACCACTTGTTACTGATAGATGTTTTTTTCTTTCTTTTCAACCGGTGTCAAGTTTATAAATAACTCTGGTGGAATTGGTTGATTCTTTTTTGAAAATCTCATTTTGCCACTCTCTCTGTGTGCACGTACATGAAGCCAAGCCCACAGCCACGGCCTTGGGGGCGCTGGCGCCTGCGGGGTCTGCGTGGAGGCCCTGGCTCTGCCACTGGCCTCCGGGGTGGCTGTGGGGGGCACACCTGTCCCTCTCGGCACCCCTTTTCTCACTCATAGGATCCCTGTAAAGCTGAAACATGAACACTATGGTGCAAAACTCTTTGCGTACCCTAAGTGCTCAAATAGTGAGAGACGTAAAATGTTGTATCCTGACGGCCTCTCTCACCCTCAAGAGGATGTTGGCACAATTCATTCAAAGCCTCATTCCGTAGGTTATAGAGGACCAAAGTCTTTCTCAAATGCCCTGAGGGCTTCTGTTTCTTCCAGTGAAGGAGAGGCCAGGGAGATGGGTGGGTGGAAGCCACACAGGGTCATGGGTGACAAGGCGGAAGGGGGTGGCCTATGACAAGGTGGTGAGGGTGAGCCCTTGCTCTCAGCTAAAGTCAGCAGTTGCCATGCAGTGGGGATTGAATGATGCCAGTATTTTTAAGAAAAACCAGAAAGCCAGATTTTTAAAAATAAATTTTCCAGATTTTTTAAAGTCTTCAAGTAATTAAAAAAAAATGAAAACCTGCCCTGGCTGGCGTAGCTCAGTGGATTGAGCTTGGGCTGTGAACCAGGCATCGCAGGTTCGATTCCCAGTCAGGACACATGCCTAGGTTGGAGGTCATGACCCCCAGCAACCACACATTGATGTTTCTCTCTCTCTCTCTCTCCCTTCCCTCTCTAAAAATAAATAAATAAATAAAATCTTTAAAAAAATCAATAAATAAAAGAAATACAAAATATTAAAAAAAAAAAAAGAAAACCTGTGTAGGCCTCATAAAACAGAAGCCAGGGCTGTGTCTGGCGCACGCCACCCACTTGCGGCATCTGCTCTGACGTCTGGACGTCGGCCTGTGAGCTCCGAAGGCCAAGGCCACGACGCCCCCTGGCTCTGCTTCCTGTCCCCGAGAGTCTCCGTCCATCCTCTCGAACATGACACGGAAGGGACAAATACTCCCACGTGTTGACAGCTAAAGACGCCGTGTAAAAACCACCGGGGCCAGAGGAAGGAGAGCAGGCGGGGACACCGGCGTCTCCGGACCCCGCTTCCCCTCCACGTAAACGTTCTGTTCAGTTGGAGGCTGGAAGTCAACCCGCTTCAGTTCAATTCATTTCAGTTAAACCTCCAGACTCTTACCTCCTGCCCAGCCGTAAGCGAGGCCTTGGGACTGTGTTGCCATGCTACTGTGTGATTGGCACGGCAGTAGACGTTTGAAATACTTTGTCTCACAACCACCTGTGGGGTGGAAATTACCCTCTTTATCTCACCTGTGGGGAAATAAAGGCTCGGGAACAGCAAAGCCTCTTGCCTGAGGTCCCCTCCCCGGTCAGTGACAGAGCTAGGCTTTCCAAACTCCCACCTCTGGGTGTCCGGATCCCTCTTTGGCTTCATGCCACCGCTGTGTTCTCGGACACGAACAAGTGAAGAGTAAACCTGCAGCCAATGTGAGAAGCATCCCAGGGCGGGGGAGGGGGGGGGCGTGAGCAAACGGTGCTGTGGAAGGAGACAGAGGGGACGATTCTCATGCTCAGGGTGCGTGGGTCACGTGGGGGCGTGTCAGACTGTGGTTTCGTTGTCTGCGGGCCTGGGGCGGGGCTCCAGGGTCTGCATTTCTGAGAAGGACCCTGGCGATGCCCAGGCCGCTGCTCTGCCTGCCACTCTTCAGAAGCACGGCTCTCTCCCACGATCTCAGACCGGGCCCTCTCAGCCTTTTGGGAAGAGCCACCTGATTGGAATGGTGACGAGGCAAGGGTGTGGCTGGTCAGTGTCAGTCCCTCACTGCTCCTGACAAAGCAACCCTCCCCGCCACCCGGCTGCTCCGGTGAGGTCAGGGGGCGGAGCCTGTGCATGCATCCTGCTGTTGTGAACCTGTGGGTGAGGGACACTCGTTAGACTCTGGCTGTGACGCAGGTCAGGGTGGCGGCGAATTCAGGACGGGGCAGGCGTGCCTCAGCACCAACTGAGCAAGGGGGTTTGTTGCTGCAAGTACCAAAAGGAAGTAAAAAGATGTGGTGAGTGCTGGTGGTACCCTGTGTAGGTCCTTCACCAGGGGGGTGCCCATCCCCAGCTGCCATGCGCACTGGCTCTGGGTGCTCACAGCTGCCTCTCTACCCAGAGAACTGCCCTCAGCTGAATGGGAGCTGCCTCTTCCAGAAGGCCACCCTATTGCCCTTCCCTCCCCTCTACTTAGGGACAGTCTGTAGACGCCGATGGGTTGTCACAGGTGCCAAAGGCCATTGCCCTTGTCCTTCAGGAGGGGACAGGTCTGTGGTGCAGTTCATGCTCCCCAGCTCCCCATGGGATACAACCGAAGCAGGGACCACTTCCCTGCTTAGTAAAATCCCCCGTCCTGTCCTGTTTCCTTGTTCCCCTTCTCCTGAGGGCACTCCCCCACTTCACCACGTGCATTCCTGCCTCAGGCTTTGCTGCTAGGGAACCTCACCCAGAGCAGGTACTCACCCACTCACACAGCTGCATCCTGCTGGCCGCCAGGTGCTCTCTCAGTCCTCGCAAAGGCAGCGTGAGATGGGTTGCGTCCCCCCGATTTTACAGATGATCACTCTCCCTGAGGCACGGCGGAGGGGGAAGTTCACTGGCTGAGCACATGCAGCTGGTAAGCGTCTGGGCCGGGACTGGCTTCTCGGTGTCTGCCGTGGGCCTTTTGCGTGCTTGGCCCCATCGCTGGTGCCTCTTTATTCTCACCTTCACCTCTCCCATGGCGCCGAGGCTCACGCCCCAAGGCCTGTCTTAGTGAGGCCTGGGTGTGAGTAAGAGATGGCCGGAGCCGTGGGAGGCAGACCTCTCTGCGGGCCCGCTGGTGGGCCAGCCGTGCAGGTGAAGCTGTGTGGGCTCCCAGAAGGCCCAGGGGAGCGGGGTGCAGGGTGCAGGGCACAGGGTGCAGGGCACAGGGCGCAGGGCACGGGGTGCAGGGGGAGGACAGTTACTGCCTCTGCACTCACTCCTGCATTGAGAGCTGATTCCCTTTAAAAATGTGTCCTTTTAACCTTTACACAGGTGCTTTCATCCAAATTTCATTTTCTCCCCTTCGGTTCTCCCCCCGGGCACCTCCTTGCCAGAGGGAAGCTTACCTAGGGTTTGGTCCATACTCTGCCTGAACACTTGGGTGGAATAAGACGAAGAAGAAGGATAGCACGTCCTGATGAGCAGCTGCTCACGGCTGCCAACAACTTTGAGGCTTCTGTCCAATTCGCTCCTTCGTTATCATTACACACATTTTGCAGCTGGGCCTCCGGTCTCTTTACGGGTCTAACAGAGTCCAGGACTCCTGGTTTCAGGCAGGGGAAGCGGGCTTACACCACAGCAGGAAGGGTTCCATGCAGTAAACAGTGGCAGAAACACCGGCCCGGACCCCATGTGAAAGGGGGTGAAGACCTCCACCCAGAGAGAGGGGTGGAGGGGTGAGAGGAGAGTGATTAGGGGAGCCCCAGCTTCGGGGGCCAGCTTCCACAAGCAGGGTCTTGGCAGGGCTGGTGCAAATTTCCCAGTTGAGATCCCACCCGTAAAAGTCCATGCCAGGAACCTCGCTCCCCGGTTAGAGGGGCGGAGTTGGAGGTTTCTCCCCGGGAGCCCACCGAACTCAGAGTCCCGGCCTGTGGTCACCTTATCTACAGTTGCTTATGCTCACCTGCCCCGTGACATCCTGCCCCAGGTGGTAGCCTCTCCCTGATGCTACACAGTGACATCAATGGCTACCTGCTAGTCTTCCATTTTATATCTTATCAGCGAAGAAACACTGGGAGAATTCAAGGACCAGACGTGCAGGCATTTGGGACCTGAGAGAGCCCTCGGGACTTTCGGAATTCAGTTCCTAGACCCAGCATACTCTGCGTGGTACACAGGAGCTGTCACCTGGCGGCCCTGGCTGCGGGTCTTTAAGGACAGCCGGGTTGCCTTATCTCTGGCTCTCTGGGCCACCCGATAAACTTGGTCTTCAGAAATTTCGGCATCACTCTCGGGGCCTTTGTTGCGGGGACGAGCTGGTCAGCTCGGTAGTTCCACGTTGGAAAAGACACAAGTCACAGTGGACACAGTGCTGGGGAGCAAAGTCCTGCTGGAACAATAAGTATGCGCTCCTTCTTCCAGCCCCAGTCACCCCTTAGTCACCCAAAAGTGTGCTCCCCTGCCCTGATGGGAACCCCAACAGTTTATAAACTCTCCCTGGCCTAGTCCCACAGACTCTCCGAAGGCAGAAGAGGTTAAAAATGTGCTTTAAGCTTCAGGCAATTAGAGTAACCTTGCAGAACCCCTGACGCCAAGAGGATTTGTACTGGATTTTATCCAATATTCGCATGCTCAAGTACAGTTGAGTATTGCTGCTCTAAGGGACACCTGCTTCTCCAGGACAGCATCTTCTGCTCTGGGACTCAGGGGAGACGGTGGGATGCTCAGGACCCCGACCTTGCCGGAACACTATAGTCAGGAAATGAGAGTCCAAGAATTGGAGCCTTGCGCTCCTATTTTAGCAATGCCCTGGAGGCCGGCTTTGGCCAGAGAGAGGTCGCACACAGAACTTAATTCGCAGAAGGCCCCTTCTGCTCCAGCCAGCGGTCTGGGGGCGGCGCGGGGGTGGTGGACGGACAGGAAGGCTGGAGCCCCAGCAGTCGGCAACAGTAGAGTATCTTGGAGTGGGGGCCCCGGACCAGCTGCGTCAGTGTCTCCTGGGAACCGGTTAGCAGTGCACCGCCCCAGAAATGCTGACTCAGCGACTCTGGGGGTGGGGACCCCCGCAATCTGTGTTTCGCTATTTCTGTGGGAGATTGTGACACCGAGTTATGTTTGAGAATCTCTCTTCTACACCGAATGAGAGACCCGGCCCCGGCCTGAAAATGTGTTTGTGTTGACTGAAATAGCGTTTGAATTTTTTTGGACTTGTTTCCAATGTTTCAAAATGGGTATTTTTTTTTTAAATAGGAAAACTTACTTTTCTGAGTTTTCTTGGGGAAACAAACAGGAAGCTCCAGCCACAGGGGACTCTCACACCTGCTTGGCCACGACTGTCTGGAGCGGAGGAGAGGCTGCTGCTCTGAGAAAGGTCGCGAGCCCTCCTGGGAGAGGCGGCCGCTCATGACCTGTCTCACCGGCCACTTCACTCATTTCCATCCAAAGGTGTTTGAGCCATTGGCCCATGACCTGCATAATGTCTAGTGTCACCTCGAGCTGAATCTCAGTCATCGCGCATTTGCTGACCACTCATGCATCAGAATGGGCTTTCTGCCATCCTCATAACCTTCCTTTCCTCCTGACTCTCACGGTTCTCCCCCACCAGCCTCAACGCCCTCCACTTTGTGCTAAGACAGGGAGAAACAGAGGGACTCAGTACCATACCCCTGATACAGCCACGGAGTCGGGGGACGCCGGGAAGCACCAGGTTTATTTGTTTAGCCTGCACTAGCCTCTGCTCTCACGCTGGAGAAAGTGAACTCACTGTCGTATTCTGAAAAGAAAGGACACTTCTGTGAGGCTGGGGCAGGCTTGTGTCTTTGGCTGTGGGGTCAGCAGAGGTGGGCAGCTCCTTCAACAGCTGCGATGACCCGAGACAGGTGACACTGACTATCTCTCTGTGTCGGACACTGGGCCGGGCTCTGCAGACATTAAGGTGACAGGGATCCTCTCTCTCTCTTTTTTTTTTTTCAGAGAGGGCTGGCAGGGCCAGTCCGCACTGTCGACCCAAACACACAGTCCTAACCCTCCCTTTGCTGGTGGCAGACGCTCCACCCTTTGTGTCATCCCCGCAGCCCCTTGCTACGCTGTCTTTTATACAAGTACATACCCTACATGGGTAGGGTCCATGAAATTCGTTTTTGAAAAAAATTGTTGTTCTGTTACAGTTATCCCAACTTCCCCCCACTGCTCTCCCTGACCCACCCCCCTGCTCCCACAGTCAATCCCCACCCTGTTGTCCACACCCATGGGCCCTTCATATGTGTTCCTTGACTAGGCCCTTCCCTTTCTCTCCCCCATCTCCTCCCACCTCCCTCCCCTCTGGTCACCATCAGTCTGTTCCTTATTTCCATGTCTCTGGTTCTATTTTGCTCGTTAGTTTGTTTCGCTCATTAGGTCCCCCTTATAGGTGAGATCATATGGTATCTGTCTTTCACCGCCTGACTTACTTCACTTAGCATAATGCTCTCCAGTTCCATCCATGCTGCTGTGAAGGGTAGGAGTTCCTTCAGTCTTTCTGCTGCATGGTATTCCGTTGTGTAAATGTACCACAGTTTTCTGATCTACTCATTTACTGATGGGCACTTAGGCTGTTTCCAGCCCGTGGCTATTGTAAATAATACTGCTATGAACATTGGGGTGCATAGGTTCTTTCGAATTGGTGTTTGACCCATGAAACTCTTAACTCTATTGTGGAAGGAGCTTTCTTCTTTTAGGTCCATTGGTTATCAAGCAAGGGACCAGTTGTGGGGAAGAAATAAAAATAAAAAATTGGGAGTAAGGTGGGTCAGTAGAGCAGATAGCTGTAGGCAGGGAGGGGATGCTGGCAAAATACACTTGGCTTTTCTAGACCAGCTCTTACTTGAAAGCCTAAAGCCTTCTCACCTGAAGATAAGCCTCCTTTCTGAGCATACACCTCTGAAGGCAGCCGGTGAGCCGTGCACCCCCTGGGGCCTCCCTCTCCATGGCGACCCAATGGTGCTGGCCTCCATTGATCCTTTGATGATTAAGCAGAGAGGGCTGTGCCCTGTTCCAGCCCACTCCCCTCACCGAGATGTCTGTGGTGCCCCAGGGCGGGGGTACTTATTGTCACTTGTGAACTCCCCCCACTTGCCTTCTAGGGTCGCTTCCTCCCTCTGCTCCGTGCTGACCTCACTCCTTGTCCCAGGCCTGTCCGCCCCCCATCCCGAACCACATCTTGTGTGAATAAGAGACTTTGTCAGAAGTTTGGGAGTGGCAGATGGTTCTTTGTCACCAGCAACATGAAGTGGGGGTGCACACTCCTGATCTGAAGTGTCCCGCCTCCGCCAGGCCAGCCCCACGCTCCCCATGTCATCTCCTTTTCTCACCTCTCTCCGCACACTGGATCCTCTCCCATCTCGGCATGTTTCCAATACCTTTTCAGCGCAGAGCGTGTTAGTGGCCACCTTGCTCCACGGTCTCCGTATAGACCCCTTTCCGGGGGCCTCTCCCTCCTTACCCGAAGTGGCCACCACTGTCCTCTGAACAAACACGTAAAAGGGATGTGTGCCAGCCAAAATCTCTCTTTTCCACCCTGCCACCTTCACATTGTACACGTGAAGACTCCCAGACACCAAGAAGTTAGGCAATGTGGCTAAGACACATAACTCCTGGGCCCCCTGGGGCTCCTGCCCCGCCCCCCCCACCCCACCAAGCAGGAGTTGGTGGGTTTCTTGTCCTGCTGCTTCCACTTCAGGCCCTGAAGCTCTTCTCTTCCCAGGCGGGGCTCCCTCTTTTAAAATACCCTTTTCTGTGAAGTAGCCTTTTTCTTCTTCTTTTTTAAAAGATCTTATTTATTTTATTTTTAGAGAGGGAAGGGAGGGAGAGAGAGAGAGAGAGAGAAAGAGAGAGAGAGAGAGAGAGAAACATCAATGTGCGGTTGCTGGGGGCCGTGGCCTGCAACCCAGGCATGTGCCCTGGCTGGGAATCGAACCTGTGACGCTTTGGTTTGCAGCCCGAGCTCAAGGGGTTCCCTGTTTTAAAGCACAGTCATGGAGGGGCGGCTCTGAAGCGGCTGGCATTCTGCTCCCTTGCTCTTCAGCAGGGATGGCCATGGACGTTGGGTCGAACCACAGTGCTGTGCCGTCAGCGAGCTCCCTGTCTCCCGCGGCAGCCAACCCGGCACACTTCCCCACTTTAACACACCGCCCGGTACCTTGTACCTCCGAGCTCAGAATCAATAAAGTCAAGGCAATTTCCTTAATATGCCATCAATAAGAGATTATGGAAGGGGGAGGGTT
Organism: Phyllostomus hastatus; assembly: GCF_019186645.2. Classification (NCBI taxonomy): domain Eukaryota; kingdom Metazoa; phylum Chordata; class Mammalia; order Chiroptera; family Phyllostomidae; genus Phyllostomus; species Phyllostomus hastatus. The sequence goes on from NW_025334009.1 coordinate 9,405,067, forward strand.
TTCCTTAGAAGCTAATGCCTTACTAAAGTTCAAATGAGGCAATATATAGTAAAATAAATTCAATCTCTATTTTCACTCCTTGCAATTTTAGTGGAGACTAAATGAAATGGAACTGTGTTGATCCTCACCCGTTCAATATATCTTCACTTCCTAAGAACCAAGGTCATTTTTACCTTCATGGGAAGGGAGGTGAAATATAAAATACTCACCCATACCGCCCAGAAATGCATTTGCTGGGTTTTGAAAGCCAGGTAGATGACTGATATATTATGTAATTCATTTCATGCCATAGCTGACTGTGTTTTATAGATAGTGTTTAACCTTGCCAATTCTGCTCTGAGATAATCCTCCTTGTGAGGATAAAAATCATATATTTAACATAAAAGGAAAGGTTGGGAGAGAGAGGGCTGCATAACCGTCTGCACAACAGATCCCCAGAAGCTGCTTACACAGAAGGATGATCAGAGCAAGTTCACGGTGCTTTGCCTTGTTAGCTAATCATCATGTTAATACTAACGAGGCGATAACCACTTAAGTGGCGCCGTGCTACTGGATGGCAAAATATACCCAGTGTCGCGTGGCAGGATGGCTGTGGGCAATGGCACGGACCTTAGACTGACCCTCTGCTCTACTGCACGAGTGTTTTGTCACCTCGGGTAATTGACCCAACCCCTTCAGGCCTCAGTTTCCTTGTTTGCGGAATGGGCGTAACAACAACCACTGTAGCAAATAATACAGGTTGAACTGCAAATAATAATCCAGCAAATAATACTGGATGAACAAATAATTCATCCTCCTTGTCCTTTCTTCCTCCTTTTCAACAGAACCGTGGTTTTGTTCAGGTTTCCTCAACCTCTAATTCCATGGAGGGATCTTGATTTATCCCGAGCATCCACAGTAGTCTCTGGCATCTGTCATTGGTTCAGGAAAGGGCACGTGATGCCAATTGGTCCAAACAGATTGTGGGGGAGGCACTGAAGCTGTGGTCTGGTGGATATGAACAAGGAAGTGCATTGTCCCAAGGCCACCGGCTGCCATCTTTCAGCCACATGGGGAACTAGACCCCATGGGAAGGCAGTAATGGGGCTGGCTCTGGGTCCTTGGTAACCTCATTGATTGGGCTGGGTCTGGAACCACCCCTCTTCTGGTCTCCAGGTGTAAATAAATGTTATGTATTTAAAAATAAATTTCTTTTTATTGTCAACATTAAAATGCATTGTTAAAGATAACTGTCAAGGTCACCCAAAACAGGGAAAGTCTAAGAAACTGTGGCAGCCTCGAGGAACCTAAAGAGAGACAACTAAATACAATGTAATATCCTGGACAGGGTCCCGGGACAGAAAGATGACTTTAGGTAAAAATCAGGGAAATCCGGACTTCAGTTCTTTTAGAAAGTGGTAGGACAGGAACCCCAAGTACCAGTGCCCTCTCTTCCCCTTAGCACACGGGGAAGGACCTGGGACTTTGGTCATCCTCTCAGTGGCAGCATGGTTCACGCTGCGTGTGTTTATACAGGTTGGTGCTAGCGCACTGGCCACTCTGTTCTCTCCTGCTTCCGTTTTCTGGGATGGGTGCCCGTGAAGATCTGGCTGTTCTGCAGGCCTGGGTGACACAGGGGCACCCTGAGAGCAAGGAACCGTGGCACTGAGAACCAGTAGAAGGATGGCGCAGCGATTTCCATAGAACCTGGTGCCAGACCCGGCCCCGACACACCCACGGGCTGTGTGACCCTAGGCGAGTGTGACTTTTCCTTCTCCTAAGTCGACAGTGCCCTCCTTGCAAAGCCACCATGAGCGTTCGGTGACTGCAGAGCCAGGGGACCCAATAGGCACTCCATACCTGGTAGATGGTACTTAGGACTCTCTGGCCAGGCACTGGGAGTTTCAGGTTGGATGAAGACCATTGTTCCAGAACCTCTCAGAAAGTCCGTCTGCCTCAGCTGATTTCCCAAGTTGAGCCCCGTGACATCCCTGCATTATGGGGGAGGTGTGGGGGTGCGGCGAACACCTCCTCCCAAAAGCCCCTGCACCCCCTCTCTCTCCTGGCTGGGCAACCGCAGCCATAACTGAAACTTCTGGCTCTCTATACATCGAACGTTTCTCTGCCTGGTCCCAGATGCCATTTTTTACTGGTGGCTAAAAATAAAAATAATAGTAATTTCCTAAACGGTCAGTAACAGCCTCAACCCAGCCAGCTTGTACTTGTCCTCTGGGTGTGCTGTGCAGAGCCATTCACACCGTGTCCAGATTGCAAACTCTTGACCCGGCACCAGCCTGCCCGTGTCAGGGAGGCTGGGGAGAGAGCTCAGGCCAACCATCTGGGGAGGTGGTCTCAGTGTCTGGGATGCTTCCCCTCCCCAACTGCCCCTTCCACGTTGGTTCAGGGCCCTGGGGGAAGGAAGAAAAGGGGCAGGGGGAGTCAGAGAGGGGAGAGAGAAAGAGAAAGACAGAGAGAAGACCGTGACAGCGTATAGGTGAAAGAGGCAGTTCCGGTGGATAAGTAGCAAACCTCCTACATGGACCACCTACGCAGCTGATTAGATGTAGCGTCACCCAGAATCATTCTTCGATACACTCCGAGGCTGGTGGGGGAAGCTTTCCAAGTGCAGTCCTCAGAAAGGCTACGCTGGGGAGTTGTGGCATCTCTGTACAGAGCAATCAGAGGGGCTGGGAAAGTCTCACACAATTTAGAACTCTCCATAGATCTTTCTGGACACCTCAGTGGATTATTGTGGCCAATAGCTATTCCAACACAGGCGTGGAATGAGAGTAGATTGGGAGTTGGCAGACCCCCCGCCCCCACAACAGAGTGGAACATGACCGGGTGGTCTCAGTCCCCACTCTAATGACCTTGAACTCCAGCTGAGTTGTTGGGGATCTGCCTTGAGTAAACTCAGTCTCAGCCCAAGGTGCCCAGATTCCCAATGGCTGGTAAATGTTTTTAATGTTTTTAAATTGCGTAGGTAATACTTAAACATGTCCGTCTTGTAAGAAGATAATTTGAGCAATACACATGACCAAAATCCTGTTCGTGCACTACTTCTACACCCCTGCCCCTCAGGAAATAGCTACCGTTACCATGTGAGTGGACTTCTTCCCAGACCTCAGCTGTGCCCCGCCAGCCGGGACTAGCATCTCCCCAGGCCTGGACCCACTTCAACCCTATTCACTGCCCACCCCCCCCACCGTTGACCGAGGAGCTGGCACGCGCATGCTCACATGATCGGACTGGATTTGTGTTTAGCTGAGTTAGGTGTGCACTCTCAGAGCCTGGTTTAAAGAGATGGATAGTTAGTTCTTTTTTAAGCATTGTTTATTTCAAAAATACATGTCAAAACCATGGCAGGGTGGTCCAAGCAAAGACACAGGACTATCACCAGCAGCAGTAGCTACTGCTTTCTGCTCAAGCGGACCATCTTCTTCACGAAGTCGCCACAGGCAGGAGACGCCCGCGCTTCATGCCGGAAGGCCACCTCACCGCGGAGAAACGTGCAAGTGTCCCCAACTAGGGAGCAGCTCCCACCCGCCATCGTCTTTCAGGATCTTGGACCCAGCGCTGCCAAATTCTGTTTTCAGAAAACAACGCCGAAGCTGGGATTTGCATGCGAAAGTTCTCCATTTTGTGACTTTGGCGACTACTCCAGGGAAATCTGGCCAGCCAGGTCATGCTCCTGCTGCAGGGCGTTGCTGCACAGCTTGTCCACAACTAGTCTGTCACCCGGAAGGAGACGGGATGTCTCTCGCTGGAGCAGGTGGCAGCTTCATTGGTTGGTAACATTTAAGTGGCAATTACGGACACTTTGAAACTGGGTGGCCTGTGTGAAACACTTTCTTCTTTGGGTCCCCTGGTTTTATTTTTCCCGGGGTCCTGTTCGGCTTCTGTTAACGATGGCCTCTCTTCCCCTACTCTTCCCACCAAGGCAGGTGATCGATCGGGCCACCTGGCACCCAGTGTTTGCTGAGTGGTTGCAGAGCTATAGGGACCCAGGGACTTCTTCCCCCAGCAACTCTTCCAGTTTGTATTTCTCTCCCTGTGGAATGAAATTAAAGTTATTTTTCAGCAACCTGTTTAGCCAGATGGAGAGCAAGGCTTCTGTGGGACCATAAATCTCCCTTTGGTCTCCTTCCTTATATCTGGGGGATGTATTTTTTTTTCTTTTTAATTTCCAAGGGCTTTATTTACCAGCTGCCCAACATTCCCCTTCCTCCTGATTTTGTCCCTTGTTTATGGCTGGGCACATCTCAGTGTTTGCACTGAAGAGTGAAGTGTGTTTTGTGCATACTTATTCTAGGACCTTCCACAGAATTCTGTGAGTGTGGCCAGAGCTGTGGAGGCTCAGGGCCTGGAGGGCAGCACAGGGGGCTGGAAGGAGGGTGTACGTCGGGGGAGGTGAGTGACTGCCCCCAAGAGCGCCACACTTCACTGTCCCCTGGGTGCACTCTGCCCCCTGTGCGCGTGCAGCGGGTGAACAGCTGTGGCTGGATGTTTTTCAAACCTCTGTTTTGCAGGGGAGTCGTTCTTTAAATGACATTGCAGATGGCAGGTCAATATGTAGAAGGAAGGAAGGAGGAGGAGTGGCGCTCCTTGGAGATGCTGGCGTGCCTGGCCCTCCTTGGCCCTCCTCCCCTTTGGGGTGACCCCTTAGAGGTCCTCAGACTCCGAGGTTCCACAGAGGAAATCATCGTCTAAGTCCAGAGTGTCCCCGTGGATCAGTCCCTCACCTTTTCGCCGGAGTGGACAAGGTACTCTGCCCGGGTCCACGGGGGGCCCTTCTACCACATCTGTGTGCCTCTCCTGGTTTTGGTGAATTTTCACTCCCAATAACAGCTGACTTCTGCTCTTCTCCGATGGGCTGTCCTCCAGCTCCTGGGGATTGCTTGTTTATGACGATTGGGAGCGCCAGGAAGTTTCCACCCCCAGGCAGCTATCGCCCAGGGGCACCTGGAGAAGGAACGGCAGAGCCCGCCCAGCCCCGGTGCCTGCGGGTCCTGTAACACGAGCTGCAGAGCTTCCCCATGAGACCAGGCTGAAGCCGGCCTCGCAGGGGCTTCCCCTGAGTCAACACCCTTGCTTGGCCTTCTCTCCTCCTCCGTCCTGTTTCCCCGCCTCTCCTATCAGTCTCATCTGCGTCCTTAACAAGTTACCTGTGTCTGAGCCCTCATCTCAGGGGGTCCTCGATCCTGAATGTCCCTCCCACAAGCCTCTGTGTGTTCTCAGGGAGATCTCCTCCTTTCTTCGGCCAGTCTGCAGTCAGCATCTTCCGAAGTACAACGGACCCATCCAGCAAGGGACTTTCGGGATGCAGGTGATGGTCTACTTGGGCCTGCAGCCATTTTTCTCTCCTGCGTGTTCAGGAAAGTACAACTCACCAGCCAACGCTGGACTTATCAGGGACTTTGTTGCCTTGGAAACAGGAAGCCGGGAGACTGAGGAGCCAAGTAAACCCAAGTTAAAGAGACATGGTGCCTGGAGATCTGTTTTTGAGGTGAGAGGAGCAGCTTTGGGGGGCTTCTGCCAGAATAGAGCTCCGGCAGCCCCTTCCCCTTTCATGTGGCCACTGCCACCCTCAAAATCTGATGCTGATTAGAAAGTTGGGGATGTGCTATTCCAGCCTTTGATTAATAGTTTCCTTGATGAATCCAAATTAAGGCCTGTGCATTTTCCCATCTCTGCAGCTCCAAAGAACTTCATAGGAAATGGCTTCCCCTTCAAGGTCTGCTTCCCTTGCCTTTGACGTGGTTAATGTCTCGTGTGCACTCCTGTGCGGGCCAGGTGGTGAGGGAGACCAGGTGAGGGGAGCGGAGGAAGCATTACCTTTGGGCACCAAAGTCCTTTCTCGACCCCCACCAGCCTGACCTAGGGTCCCTCGGGTGTGGTTGCACAGAGTTCTCCTGCACCCTTTCGCACATCATTTTGTAATTGCCTCTTACTTGTCTAGTTAATGAGGTTGAATGAAAACCTCTAGGTCGGAAGGGTTTGAAGTCACTGAATAATAACGTTTAAAAGCAAAGCATGGTGCCTTAATCAAGTGGTAAATTTGTACTCGCTGGCTTTGCCCAGTTGGCAACAAAAGAACAGCCCCAGGGTGAACATCAGAATGTAATTTACAGATGGAGGAAAATAGGTCACTTTTCATATTCATAGACTATTTTTTTAAATTAAAAAAAAAGCCAGGGTACAAGGTCCCACAAGTACTTATGGGATCTATGGGAGAGGGTGGTTGTACATTCAAAATGGGTGACCTTGTCCTTGAGCAAGCTGTACCCTAGCTAAGAGCCCCCTAGCGCTCCTGCCCCACCCCGGTCCGATCTCCACACTCAGCGGGGTGATGGAGAAGGGACCACCCCCCATTTCTGCTGCCATCCTAGGCTTTCCTGGGTGATGGTCCTAACCCCACGCAGTTCTTCGACCTGCTCAGTTCTCATGACGGCCCCCTCCATTCTTCCGTAGCTCAGCACCTGCTGGATGTTGTCAGCCTTGGCTAGCTGGCCACTCCTTATCTCCCTCTCCGAGCCTGACCTCTCATCCGTCCAGGCTTTCCGATGCCTGATTCCCACCACTTTCACTCTCTGCCTCCACACACTCTCCTCTTCTGGAGTCCTCTCTAGTCTGCCCTCATCTCAGAGGGTGCCACAGCATCCTCTCTCTGGCCAACCCCCTGCCCTCCGCTGCCCCAGCCTGCTGCTCCCCTCTGCAGCCCTCGTCCACCCTCTGCAGGGCTGGCCGGCCTGTTAAAGAGACCCAGAACAACACTGCGGTTAAAGAGGGAAATGCAGATTTTATTCCGGAACTAATGCACTAGGAAAAGGGGGCCTCAGGATAGAACTAGATTATTTTCTGAGTACAGTGAAAACAGGTGGGGGTTTCCTGCTGGGGGGCAGGTTGGGAGGGCCAGTGGACTGAAAACTGCTAGGGGAGAGATGAAGAGCAAGGGGAGTACTTGCTAAACTGACCTAACAGGATTCTTGCTGAAGGCAGGCCAGGTGATCAGATGGCCATGGAGATAGTGGGGGTTGAGGAATTTGACCAGATACAGAGGGAGGTCACATATCAAGAGTGGAGGGATTCTCTGTCTCAGGGGTCTTAGCACATTTCTTGCGAAAACTGGGCTGCAAGGATCCAGCAAGGATGGAGACCAAGGATGGGGCTCAGCTCTAAACAGGGCTGGGGGGAACCCGACGGGAGTGTGGTCAGGGAGAGAACGTTTGGCCCGTCTCTGAGTGCTGCCAGAGGGCAACCGCAAGCTCTCCCACTAGCGCCCTCCATACCAGTGGGCATCCCTGTTACAGCCCCAGGCCCATCCGCCCTTCCACGGCAGCTGTTCCAAACCCATTCCCCAGCCCTGGACAAACCCTCTAGGACAGGAGGAAAGAGGCCCCCAGCATGAATTCCTCCACTCCCTGCCCCGTCAGCTGCGAATCCCACTGCACCTTGTCTCCCGCTCCTCCCTCATTTACGGCCTCTGTCCTGTCTCTTGCCTAGCGGAATCAGGTCTCAGACTAAACGTCACTTCTTCCAGGAAGTCTTCCTTGGATCCTCCTGCCTCTGCTGGTCGAGAGTAGGTCAGCCCCCACCATGTGTTTCTCTACAGCCCTGATTTCACCCCAGCACACCACACTGTGGGGCTTGAGTTACTGCTCCTGTCCCCTCTGAGGCTGTGAGCAACTTGAGGGCAGAAACAGAACTTACTCTCTTTTGTGTTCCCAATACTGGATGGAGTGCCTGACACATAGTAGGTGCTTGATGCATGTTGAATGAATGAATCCCTTTTCTGCCCCAAATTACCCACCTCCCCTGCCTTCTGGACCCTTCCCTTCCTGTCTCCTCAGGCCAGCAAGCGTTCCTTCTCGGTGTGTGTGTCTTCAGCCTGCCTCCCGTGGTGTTTGGCCTTCTGCTATTATTATTGTCATTATTAATAATATCATTATTATAGTGATTCTTTATTGCATACTCACTGTATTCCGGGCACTTGACTAAATACCTTAAATACATGCTCTAGTTTAGTCCCGATGATGGTCCTAGGAGAGCAGTATTATCATTCCCACTGTTTCTTAAATATTTAATATAAATTGCCTCCTTTATTTAAAGAGAGCCCCTCTGAGAGGCTGCGTTCGTCTCCACCTGCCGCCACCAGGATCGCGTTCTCTCGTTACGCTCACGCCACATTTCTGAAATGCCTTTTCCCCCAGCTGTCTCCGCGCCCTGACCTCTCGCTCACTCCCGTCTCTCTGGCATTGAACCCTGTCTGGCTGGAACAGCTCCCGCTGACATCACCAGTGACCTCCACGGGGCCAACACAGTGGCCGCTTTCAGGCCTTATCGTCCCAGTTTCCCAGAAGCGGATGACACTGATGGCCCCTCTCTCCCCGTGACTGTCCTTCCAGCTCACGTTTCCTCGGGCTCTGCTCCCTGTGTGTCCCCGGGCGCTCGGTTCCCCTTCTCTTTCTTCTCCCGTGCCCTCCAGCCAACATCCTCCGCTCTGGCTTAGCTAGAAGTCGCTCTCGGCAGCCCAGGCCTCTCCCTCTGCCCCAGCAGCCGATGACCAGGGCCTGTTTCTGTGCCCCTCTGTAGGGGCCGAACTCCACGGCCAAGGGCACTTGACCGTTTGCCGTCTCCATCCCGACCTGTCCGAACATGTGCTTCTCATCTGTTACTCCTTCTCTTTGCCAGTGACACAGTCGCCTGCCCAGTGACCCAAGTGAAAACGTCACTGAAATTCTGGACTCCTCCCTTTCTCTTCCAGCTGACATCTAACCAGCCGCCGAATCACGTTCATCTCTGCCAGGCCTCTCTCAGGTGTGTTTGCCTTCCTCCTGTCTCCCTGTCTTCGTTGAGACGCCCTAGTAATGCCGGGCCAGGTGCCCCTGAGACTCAGCCACGCTCTTCCTCGCCTCTGAATTTTTTACACTGTTTTTTTGAATACATACATTTAAACTGTATAGCTTGATGATGTGATGCATACATTGTGAAATAGTCACCCAACTCAGGGTAATTACATATTTATTACCTCACCTAGGTGCCGTCTGTGTGTCTGTGTGTGTTCATGTGATGAGAAAATGCAGGACCTGTCCTCGTAGCAAATGTCAAGTATATAATCCGGCGTCGTCACCTATCGGCATCAGGCTGTACATGAGGTCTGCAGAACTCAGCGAACTTGCATCACCGAAACTTTGGACTGCGTGACCCACGTCTCCCTATTTCCACCACCCCAGCCCCTGGTCATCATTATTCTACTCTCTAGTTCTGTGACTCTGACAATCTTATATCCCCCACATAAGAGAGATTCTATCTCAGGTATAAGTGAGATGATACAGGATTTGTCTTTCTGTGTCTGGCTTATTTCATGTATCACAGTGTCTCCCAGGTCTATCTGTCTCATCATAAATGCATCCTCACAGGATTTCCTCCTTTTTTAAGGCCAAATAATATTCTATTGTATGTATACACTGCATTTTCTTCATTCATCCACCCATCACTGGATATTTAGGTTGTTTCTGTGTCTTGGCTACTGTGAATCACGCTGCAATGAACTTGAGGGTGGCTGTGCAGATAGATACCTCTTCGTGACCCCAACTTCAGTTCCTTGGGATAAACACTCAAAAGTGGAATTGCTGAGTCCTGTGGTGGTTCTAGTTCTCATTCCCCGAGGAGCCTCCAGTGTTTTCCTCACACAGTTTATACCCTCACCACCAGGACACAAGGGTTCCCTTCGCCCCACGGCCTCACCAACCCTTACCTTGCCTTGTAACGTGCTTGTTCGCCATCCTCACAGGTGTGGGGGGGATAGCTCATTGCGGTTTTGATTAGCCTTTCCTCGATGATTAGTGATGCTGAGCACCTTCCCGTGTATCTGTTCGTCATTTGTGGGACCTATTTAAAAAAAAGTCTATTCAGGTTCTTCGTTCATTTTTTAAGCAGGTTATTTGTTGGTTTGTTGGTTTGTTTGCTTTGGTATTGAGGTGTATGAGTCCCTTATGTATATGAACCCCTTACTGGATGTATGGTTTGCAAACATGTGTTCCTGCCCCACAGGCTGCCTTTGCATTCTGTCGGTTCTCACCTCTCAGGCTCTACCCCTGTTCTCTCTCTCTCTCTCTCTTGCTTCACGGTGGGTCCTGCTCCTCCTTTGCTTGCATGTTAAATATACTTTGTCATGGAAGTTACCTCGCTGCACCACGAATACCAGGGAATCTCCGGGTAGCCCCTACTAGATCACGAGCATCCAGAGGATGTAGATCTTGCCTTTTGATTTTTGTGACGCTGGTGCCGATAGAGAGATTGGCATGGATAGGATATACTTTTTAAAAATGTAGCTCCATGCCCATCATTAAAATGCTGATCAACCCTTAGAATCAGAGGTAGATGATATAACTCTAAAACCCAGTTGTAGGTGACACCTTGGGCTTCACACCAAAGGTAGCAGCAAAGGGGCCCCCTCCCCATACCCCCTTTCTGAGGAGGGGCTGAGGCGCTGCGGGAAGTCAGGTGGGCGCTGTCTGGGGAGAAGGAAGGGCTGAAGTGACATACCCAATGGGCATTTTCATATTCTTCCCCACCAGGTATCTTAAAACTTGCAGGCCTTTGGATGTAGCCTGGGAGTTGAGACCACCAGCTTTGATATTAATATCATGTCCTAGATATTAATATCTAGTGCTTACAGACAGCCATTTTAACCTGGAAGTTTGGGTTTGGGGCTCTATTTCTTCCATTTCCTTCAAGGAACCCCTGACGCTGAACCCTCTCAGGAAAGAGAATCCTGACCTCAGCGTGGATGAAGAACTGAGCGCAGCTCTCCCACACCAGGGCGTGCTGGGATGCCAGCGCCCCGGCTGGAAGGAAAGTTATTTTCTGACTCCTCCGTGCTCTCCCGGCCTCCCAAAGGAACACCATTCCAGAGAGTCCTTGGGGTCTAGATACTGAGGTGAGCATGAAAATTCACTCTGGGCACGTGGTCGCAGGGAATCTACTAAGGAAGACCTGTAGGGACCCTCAGGACACCTGCGTTACTTGGGACGAGATCCTCCCCTTTCCGGGGGTGGTTCCTCCTTGGCGGCAAAGGCAAAAAAATGGAGTTGGACTGGATGACTCTGAGGAGCTCATGTGCTGGAATCTGTCTCCAGCTTGTTTTGAGACAATTAGCAGAAAGGTAACTATAGAGCAAGGTTCCGTCTTTGTCGTCACTTGAGAATTGAATACCTGGAAAGGGCCGGTTAACAAACCCGTGCAGGTACTGCCGCCAGGTGAACATGCCCAGGCTTGTCAGCTGGAGGCTGAAAGGCAAGTGTCCTAGCCACCCCAGTCACCTTGCTGACAGCAAGGCAGACCTACCTGTCTGCAGACTCATGAGGGAGTCCAGCTGAGACCAGAGTGACCACCCAGCCAACCCTGCTTAAATGAATGTCCCACACAGTCACGAGCTAGATACATGGCTGATGTTACGAGCCCCTAGGTTTGGGGATAGCTCGCTCGCTTTGCAGCAAAGGTGGGCTGGTTGTATTTCTGCCCCTGACCTTCATGCTGCAGCTCAGCACTCAAGGAGGTAGGAGACGCAGATAAAAGCACAAGATACCAGGAATGGAGCCACATACCCAGTTCAAGGACTGGGGAAGGCATGGGTGAGTGGGCTGGTGTTACCACTGAATCCAGGGCTGAGTGCAGCCAATAGGCTACTGATGCTGCGCTTGCAAAGTCCCAAACCCACCCCTTTTCCTTTCGGGGCCAATAAGGCAGGTCCTTGCGTCCTATTCTGGCAAAAACAACACACGCGGTTTTGTTTCTCAGTCAGAAAGGAACTTAACATTTTATAAGGCAGCTGCTGGGTCTTACCACAGGGGTGCTTAACTTGTGCAGTTTAGGGGCCACGTGGGAACAATGAGAGAGAGAAGAAAAGTGTCTTTGAAGAGGACCTCCTCGGAGTGGCCAGTGCCTTCTAGCTCTGAAGGGCACCATGTGAAAAGTAGTCATTTGCTCCGGCCCACCTAGGGGACAGAATGTTAAGTGTAAGCAGCTGTTTGCTCCGAGACCATCTGGTCTGGGAGGCTCCATGACAGGGTGAGTCAGGGACTTGTGCATCTGGAAGGGTTCTTAAAGGTTGTCTTGTGCCCTGGCTGGTGTGGCTCAGTGGACTGAGTGCCAGCCTGCAAACCTAAGGGTCGCCGGTTCAATTCCCAGTCAGGGCACATGCCTGGGTGGCGGGCCAGGTCCCCAGGTGGGGGTGCATGAGAGGCAACCACACATTGATGTTTCTCTTCTTCTCTTTCTCCTTCCCTTCCCCTGTCTCTAAATATAAATAAATAAAGTCTTTTAAAAAAAGGTTGTCTTGTGAGAAATCGCTGTCCTCCACTTGAATGCTTCATTTTATTTTCATGGTGACTGTTTTCATGACACAGCAAATACCTGGGTACGCCCTCCCTGTCAACTAGTCACACGACAGCGACGTTCTGTCTTCATGCCACGGTGCCCTGGCCCACCTTGCAAAGGCAGCTGCTGTCAGCCCCCTCCCAGCGCTGCGCCCCCATCAATTTATGTCTTATAAGAATGAACAGACCTTCCCAGGCCTACTTTTAGGCTGCTAGGTTATGGGATCATACTAAATACAATGTTTTTAAATTTGGTTTGCTCTCCGATGAGTCTGTTTTGGAGATCTTTTTATACTAGTAGACAGAAGTCAAATGTATTTTCTGAAAGGCTGTATAGCATGCTATTATATGGATATCCATGCTCTATTAACTACTCCGTTATTGACGGGACATGTAAAATGCTTTTCACTTCTTTGGCTATTATGACATTCAGAGCAAGGACTGCTTTCGTGCACAACTTCTTGAATGTATCTGAGTATTTATTTAGGGCTGATTGCTAGAAATGGAATTGTGGGCATATATAGAACAGGGGGTGTATGTATTTTTAAGGTTTGGTATAACTTGCTTTAAAACCATCTCACGCTGGTGCCCACTCAAAGGGGAACTCTTCAATTACCTCTTTCTTTGTTTTCCAATTGCTGGTGCTCTATTTAGGTTTTGCCTTTTATTTTTTTATTAAGTTTTAAAATTTATTTTCTTCCCCAGGAAATCACCCATTACATTCATTTTCATATTTCCTGGCAATTATGTTTTCTATAACAGCCTGTTTTCATTTATAAAACCTCCTCTTTGCTTTTTCTTTTCTTTTTGGGGGGGTTGTTAATACTGTTTGTGTGTTCTACATTTTTTCTTTTTTTAAAGATTTTATTTATTTATTTTTAGAGGGGGAAGGGAGGGAGGGAGGGAGAGAGAGAGAGAGAAACATCAATGTGCGGTTGCTGGGGGCCGTGGCCTGCAACCCAGGCATGTGCCCTTGCTGGGAATCGAACCTGCTTTGGCTGCGATGCTTTGGTTCGCAGTCCGTGCTCAATCTACTGAGCTACGCCAGCCAGGGCTACATTTTTTTCTTGATCAGATCTGCCAGAGGTTTATCTGTTTGTTGGTCTTTGCAAAGAACAAGTATAAGATTTATTGATTATCATTTCTTGTGTTATCTAGCCTTTTAATTTCTGCTTCCATCATTATTAAATTCCCCTGCTTCTTTGGAATGATTTTGTAGAGCTTTTCTATCGTTTTCTGAGCAGTGTGTTAGTGCATTTATTTTCAAGATATTTAGTTTTCTAATGCGTGCATGTAAAGTTGTAACTTTTTCATTCAGGCCTGGTTCTGATGTATGGTGTTCACATTTTTATTCACTTTTAAATATTAATAATTTCCATTTTTATTTTTTATTTTACCCCCAAACTATATTTAAGACACTTTTGATATTCCTAGCCGGTAGATTCTCTTTGTCCTTTTAATGCTGGTTCCTGATTTTATGGCATTGTGGTCGGAGATCACGGTCTACATGCTTTCTGCTTCAGGGGAAAATATTTTTTGAGACTTTATTTGTGTGTGTATAAGTGGCTTAATACATGGTAAACTTTTTACAAATGTCATGTGGGTTTGCAAAGTATGCTCTCTCCTTCTCATCAGATTTGTTACTATGGCATTCAAATTTTCCATGGCTCTCAGGTTTTGTTTAATTAATTTAGAAAAAAAGAAAGAATTTAGTCTTCCGTCATTACGTGTGGTATTAGCTATAGGTTTTTCGTAGATGCTCCTCATCCAATTGAGGATTTTCCTTCTATTCCTAGTTTGCTGAGTTTTGTCATTCAGGGGAGCTGGATTCTGTTGAATGTATTTTTGCATGTTTTTCTAGGAACTTTTCCATTTCATCGAAGCCTTCTCATTTGCTGGCATAAACATGTTCCTAGTATTCCCTTATGTTTCCTATTCATATGAACAGCATCCTGGGCATGGAAGTTTTTGCCCTGTGCTCCAAATAATGTAAATCCCTTTCAGCAGGACAGCTGCCATCCTCCTGCTCCCCCTGTCCCCACCCTCCCCCTGCCACCGGCCGCGCCCCCAGGATAGAACCACGATGTCCAGAGCAGAGGCCGGGGCAAGGAAAGTGGCCTCAAACTAAAATGTCACAGACTGCTACTGTTTATATGAGTACTTCCCACTGGTTGCATGCTGTGGTCAGTCTCAAGAATCTTTGAATGGTTGTCCAGTAAAATTTTGCCTAGTTTCTTTGTTTCTTTTTGATGAAAGGACTTTCCAAGCTTATCTCTCAGATAGTTCACAAGTTCTCTGTCCCCATTGCTACCATTGGCATTTACTGCAATGATGCATTTTGCTGCGTATAATGTGCACCCATGTTTTATGTGCATTATGCACAGGATTATATGCCCATGTATAAAGTGCCTCCTTATTTTTCCCTCAAAAATCTGGGCCAAAAAATTGCGCATTATACTCAGCAAAATATGGTACTTATATGAACCCAAACTTATTCCTGCCATTCTAGTTTAGTTTTGTGTTTACCATATTTTGTGTCCTCTTTCCCTGATTCTGCCTTTTAGTGAATTGCATTTTCTTTGAACCTCTTTCTCCTTACTTAATGACTTGAAAATTTATATGCTATTTGTCTTATTCTAGTAGTTTCCTTTATATTATAAATACATACATTTAAACATATGTTCTATTCGCCCTGGCTGGTGTAGCTCAGTGGATTGAGCACGGACTGCGAACCAAAGCATCGCAGGTTCGATTCCCAGTCAGGGTACATGCCTGGGTTGCAGGCCACGGCCCCCAGCACCCACACATTGATGTTTCTCTCTCTCTCTCTCTTTCTCCCTCCCTTCCCTCTCTAAAAATAAACAAATAAAATCTTAAAAAAACATATTTTCTATTCATATTTAAAGTTAATAAATGTTTCAATCCTCTCTCCAAAACAAGAGCATACCTGGGCACAATCTTATTTCCCTAGGCTCTCTGCCATCTCCCGCTCACCCCGCTGCAAATAATCTCCCCTGTTGAAATCACGTGGCATTTTATCATTAATTTTAATTTGTATCCTGTTTATTAAGTGATCAATGACTTTTTAGCTAGTTATGAGTTGTATTGATTTCTTTGTCACCATTCTTTCTCCACTGTACCTCAGCCACCCATGCACATGACCATTTCTCAGTCTAGGGTTTTATCACCCATAATAAATGCATCATGACCTGCTTCTCCCTTTTATTTTATTTTATTTTTTTAACGATTTATTTATTTATTTTTAGAGAGGGAAGGGAGGGAGAAAGAGAGAGAGAGAAACATCAATGTGCAGTTGCTGGGGGCCGTGGCCTGCAACCCAGGCATGTGCCCTTGCTGGGAATCGAACCTGCGACACTTTGGTTCGCAGCCCATGCTCAATCCACTGAGCTATGCCAGCCAGGTTAATTCTCCCTTTTAAATATCCAGTTATCTGTCCATCATCGCCTTTCCTTCTATCTCATTACTCTGGCTCTCTCATGGCAGAAAATATCTGGCTTGACTGAAACTTCCAAATCTCTGCTTTTGTCTATTATCACCATCCTTCACGCCCCTTTCTCTCTTTCCCCACGTGACACAGAAAACACAGTGTAGCCATTCCCTTGTCCACCCCTCTTGCCCCCTTCTCCCTCCATAATTATCCTGGACAAACAACCCAGTGAAGCCCAGTTTTCTGCCGAATTCTGTGTTTGTCCCCAAGACGCTAAGTATTGCTGGAGAAAATGACGTTACATCACTTCAAATTTATGACCTTAGATTGGACGTGAGCACTTGACCCTTCCAGACATTTCTGTGCCTTTCCTCGAAAAGTGTACTTTTCTCCCCTTATCCACAGCTGTTTGACTTCTTCTCTTCTTCCCTCAAGCCTCCAGTAGCCCTTCACCTCTTAACCTTAGCTAGAACCTATATTCCGACTTCATCAAGGACACCAATTTAGTTAGATGTGAATATTTTCTTAGTCCTCCATTTTGCCTGCCTGTGGACGCCGTTGTCTTGATGATACTTGTGCCCCGTCTCAACCCTGAATTTCACCCCATATGTGGTCCCCTCTCAGCTCAGCGATTTACCCACAGCAGTTACTCCCTCTCTCTCCTGCAGGAACACTTTCTGCCTTTGAACTAGGTCATGTCATACCTGCATATAAACATCCCTGAACGCCTCCCACCTCAAAGGAAGCCCTCTGGACCTGGCCTCCCCTTCCAGCTTCCCCATTTCTCTGCTTCCAGTCACAGCAAACTCACTGAAATATTTTGACATAAACACATCTTCCAGATCCCTCACCTCCCACGTTCGCATCAGCCATGCCAGCCACATGTCGTTGTCATCAATCCACACCAACAGGGCTTTTACTTAGGTTGCCTGTGACCTATGTGCTGCCAGAGCCGAAGGTCAATTTTCTGTCCTTGTCTGACCTTCCAGTGGACTTTGATGCAATACACTCCCATCTCCGAAACGCCACTTCCTCTGGTTCTGAAAGAACGCTCCATTGCTTCCCTCCCGCTCCACTGTGCACGCTTTCTCAGTCGCCTCCGTTGGCCGCTACTTCTGTTCCAGATCCTTAAATGCTGAAATGCCCTGGGCTCGCTCTTCGCCCCTCTTCTCTGCCCAGGCTCCGTCGGTGGTGTCCTCCAGTTTCACGTATATAAATAAAATGTATGTGTGCGTGACTCTTTTACTTTAATCCGTAGATCAGATCTGTGCTCTGAGTTTTATTAGACTTCTGTATTCAACCATCTACACAACGCCTCCGCTTGCTTGTCTATTAAACATGTCAAATGTCCCACATCCAAAGGTAACTACTGCTGACCTCCCCCTCCCCCGTCTGAGTCCCCTCTCTCCCCTCTAAGTCATCCCCGCGGTACTACCTGTCACCACCCTCCCTGCCATCTCTGATGTCAACAACTCGGTTAATTCTAGTTCTTCGTTTGTTCTCACGCCCCACGTGCGATTCAGTGGCAGGCCTTGCTTTTACCTCAAATTCGTATTTCAGATCTGGCCACTTGTTATGTAACTACACTGTCTTCATTTTAGATCAATTTACCTTCCACTCTCCCTTGACAAGTTTTATAACCTCCTTACTATCTTACTGTCTCCGTCCTTGCCTTAAGAACAGTCAGAATAAAACGCATGTTGTGAAATATTTCAGATTCACAGCAGAGTACAAAGAACAGTATAATAAACTTTCACATACCCATAATCCAGCATAAGAAATAAATATTATTGACATAGTTGAAGTCTGTACGAGCACATCCCTGATTGTCTTTCCCTGCAGAGGTTGCTAACCTCTTTAATTTGGTATTATTATTCTCACATGCATGCATGCGCGCGCGCGTGTGTGTGTGTGTGTGTGTAACCCTAAGCAATATGTACTTTTGTTTTTCTCTCCTTGACTCCTCCTCATTCCTTGGCTTGATTTTTTTTTTAAGGATGCCTGTTGCATTCTTGCATGGCTATGCTTTCTTTTCCTCTGACCTTGAGATGTCTAGACCCAAATCTGGGAAATGTGCATAAGGCCTGTTGGTTGCATAGAGCTTGATGACCCTCACCGTGTGAACTGACACCCTGCAGCTACTTCTGATTTTTCCCTTTGTGCCCACTTCTTACTGACATTATTTGAAATCACGTACATATTTATATAACTTCCTGCAAATTTCTTTTTACACTTGGGCAAGGCCCCAGTCAATAAATAAATAAGCAAAATTGACATCTCCCCAGAGAAAGAGAAGAGTTTGCCCTGAGCGCCTTGTGTGGTTGCGGCGGTTAGTTCTCTTTTTCGCAGTCAGGAATCTGGGCTCTGACAACGGACCAGGTTAGCTTGTACCGACACCGAGGCTAACCTGATGTTTTAATAATATTTTAGGATTAACTGCATTATTCAAAACTGTACTTAAAGGACCATGAACCATAAGCCAGCTGCTCACCCAAGGTCATCGTGATGACATCCCAAGTCTCCACGTGCTTTGGAATAGGGAGGTGGAGTGAGGATGCGGGAAGTTCCTCTCAGGATTCTTACTCATGATGTAATATATTTAAGATCACCTCCATTCAACCGTCTGTTTCTGTGGGATACTGCTAACCTTGTGTTTCAAGGAGAGGTGGATACCATGGCAGGTGGTTGTGCCAAAAGAAGGTGCATCTGAAGGGTGACAGGGGTGTGGCCATGGTCTTCAGGTGAGAGTGGCTGCCATCGAGAAGGGGGACTAGACGTTTCCTGTGTGGCTCCAAGAGGCAGAACCAGGGCAGAGGGTTTGGTTCAGTAACAGAAGAAAAAAACGTTCTTCTGGTCAAAGCTGGCCGAAGATGGCATGGCTGGAGTCCCTTGTGATTATTTTAGGTCTTGAGACAAATGAACACTTAGGGTGGTGCGTGAGGTCACCTGTGTCCTACAGTCGGCAAAAATGAAGTCTCCATCGGCTGTGAAATAAAAAGACACTAGCCGTTACCGAAATGTTTGCACGTATTCCTCTCACGCAGCCATTGATTGAAGACGACAGGCTCTGAAAGTGCTTGAGAACTTCACACAGACGTTACAACAACGTGGCCATGTGGGGAGGGGCGTGTGACTTTTCAAGAACAGTCTTATTCTCCTTATTTCTCCGAGGTGACAGGCAAGAGAGCATCCCGTATGCCAAGGAAGGGGGCTGTGAGCGTCTGAGGGCTCCTGTTGGAAGGAGCGAGGAACGGCTGCTCTGTCCTGGTGGCTGAAGTGTAAACCAGGGCCAGAGTGTCCCAGACGTGAGCACAAGCAAGTAGACCGAGTCGTCTGTGATATGGGGTGAGTCAGTGCTGATACGGCCCATCCTGATTCTCATATTTATTGTTAAGTGCAGGCCTTATCTCCCAAGAGTCTGAAGTTCTGGCAGTCCTGTTTGAAAAGTAATAATATTTCATAACACACATTAATATTTGTGAATTTGAGTTCTATATCCTGGTCCACATGGGACCCTTTGCACATGTCTGTGGCTCCAGCTTCCCTCCGGCTCAGTGATGGGCTGGGCAGTGGAAAAACAATAGTGTCCCTCACCTCAGTGGTGCCGCGCATCTCTGCTGTCTGCCCTGGGTCAGCCCGGGGCACCCGCTCAGCCACTCTGGCCCCGCAGCCAACAGTACAGGTGAGCTGGAATCCAGTGGGGACATCTTGCCTGTTAATGGCAGAAGCTGGCTTTCTCCCCTTCTCTGTGTGGCTTTCCCCAGCACCCTCCTCCTATTCCCCGAGATCATTTCCCAACGTGTGCAACTTGCATGCAAGCCCCGGTCCCGGGCTCGGCTCTGGGACGTAAACGAGGCTCAGACAGATAAGCACCGATTACTGTTGCGTGGAGCACATTTCTTTCATTTGCTGGGCTTGGTTCCTCTTCATGGAAATGAGAGATAGTGGCTTGTTTATTTCTTCCAGTTTTAACCGTCTTTAAAACAGAGGGAAATTGTTAAGAATTCCAGAAAAAAAAACCCGTCTTTCTCAATAATTGCTTTATCAACATTCAAGTGATTTAACTACAGTTCCGATAAGGCTCCCAGTTTTAAACACATCTATTTCCACCCGTGTGCATGCGACAATTCTGTTTTATGGCTTTGGTTATCTGCCTAACCCTTCAGACCTTATTCTAAAGTAGCAGGGGGAAAAAAGCTGCTAGGGAGCCTAGCAAAGCGGTGATTATAGGTCCACTCCCTTACCCCTTCCCTACCTTTCACCGTGACCTCCCCACCAGGGCAACTTGGAATAGGGTTTGGTCTCTGTGAAGGAGGAAGGCAGCATTGCTGAGCCTACTGCTCACGAAGGGCAGGGACGGCGGTGACGTGCTGTTGGCAAACACCGGTTTCGGTCACGTGGAGCACGGAAGGAGCGGGGACAGTCCAGCCGTTCTCCACTCCAAGATTTCACCCTGAGGGTCCACCCCTGGGAAGAGAGGACCGGACACATTTTAGGGAAGAGCACAGAGTCCCACTCTGTTACAAACTTTAAGGTAGTTTAAGGTCGAGACAAAATATTTAGCCCTAATAAAGCATTTTGAATCTTATTCATTGGTAGCTCTTGGTTTGAGTAGCAGAAGTCAGGAGAGAGGCGGATCGTGGCCAGACTTTGGGTTGTTTGCATCCAGGTGGTGGGGGAGAGTCTCACGGTGCCAACCCCCCCCCCCCCACCGGGGAGTGTGGGTCTCAGGCTGGTGACTTCCTGCACGAGGTAACCTTGCTGGAGTTTGTACAGTGCAGGGTGGTAAAGATGCCACCCAGTGGAGGTTTTCGTTAGGTTCTCTGCCCAGACTTCCAAACCCAGCCACTTCCTGGGTCCAAGCCCCCATCTGGTGAATGACCTTCTGACCGGTCGTCATGCCCCTCTTCCGCTTTGTGCCCACTTCCTCCATCTTTTCTGCGGGCAGCAGCCGGTGGGATCTTTAAAATATAAGACATATCGCGTCTGTCTCCACCTGAATTGCCCTCTGATTCTCACTGTCTCGGAGTAAACCACAAGGCCCTCCATGATCAGACCCTGGCCCTTCAAACCCGCCTCCTCCCTCAGTCCTATGCACCAACCATGTTGTCCTTCCCTCTCTTTCTGGATCATTCCAAGCGTCGCCCCTCCTTTGAGACTTCAGGTTGGTGGTGTGCTCTGTTTCGCACCCAGGCTTCCCAGTGGCCGGATCCTTCCTGCTATTCGTGTACCAATTCGAATGTCACCTCTTCATAAAGGCGTTCCCCATCCCCCTAAAGTCCTTGCCTCATATCTCCCCCTAAAGTCCTGTTTAATTGTCTTTACGGCCTCGTCTCTATCTGAAAAAAAATCTTAATTATCTATTGACTAGTTTGTTTTCTCTCTTTGCCCAGTAGAGTGTTCTCCGGGGGAACAGGGGTCCCTGGGTTCGGTTGACCGTTGTGCCCTCGGCTGTAGGGCTGGTCCCTGGGACTTCTGAAGCGCTCGGTAAATGTGGGTCGGATTGGCTGACTTCCACGTGTCCTCGGGAGCTGTCATTTGTGTTCAGAGGTAACTGAAATCCTTCAGAGAGAGCTCCCCCCTGCTAGAGGGATGCATAGCAGGAACTCAGAGGATGGAAATCAGGATGATGTGGGAGGTGATCCTGTCCTCGGAAAGTTTCTCCTGATGGATGTCCTTCAGCAGTGAGGGGCCACGGAACCAGGAGGCTGAGCTCCTGGCTCCTGGCTGGTACTACTCAAAGCAGAGCATACTTTGTCACTAGAGACTGGGATCAAAAGGTGTGCCAGCAGGCTGCTCTGAGGCCCGCCACCTGGCAGGACCCTGGTGATGTGCAGGGCCCTCCGCCTCCTATGTGCAGACCCCGCCAAGGTGTTAGAACAAGAATGACAGTCAGCTGGACACTGAGCTGTTTCCAGGAAGTTGGGTGGCCACTTGGCTGGCCCCACCTTCTCTTCTTGGGGCCGGGCAGAGCTGGCCTTGGGGTCACCTGTGAACCAGAATTTGTTGCAGCAAGCGCTGGGTAGCCCAGCTTTTAATTTGGATCAATGAGAGGATCAGAGTGATTGATGTCTAGGAAGCGGGGCTTGAAGGGTGGGGCAGACTCCCAGGTGTGTTGGTCTTTTCATCTTCACATCAAATGCTACCTGGCGAGTTACAGGGCACCAGCTGTGGGTCGGGGGAGCGAGGGGTCGGCAGCTGCTGCTCCAGAGCAGAGACGGGGCCGTGGGGCTGCAGACAGATCCTGCCTTTTCCTCAGGCAGCTGGCCCTAAATAACAGGCTGCAATTTCTGGGGCGGGGCAGACAGGTAAGAGTCTCGTAGCAGATGAAAGAGCTGGGGCTGATAGTGTACATAGTGGAGCTTTAATAAATGATCATCCATTCATTTATTGATGGGGTTTGAAATAAAGCCACTGGAGGCCCCCAGTCCCTTCTCTTGGGTCCTTTCCCCGCCCCACGACATTCCCAGCGTCCCCCCACCAAAGAAAACCTGCTCTTTCTGAATGAATGAATCTGTCATGGGTCACTGACACCTCGGTGTGAATTTGAATCACTGAACATTTGCATTTCTACACTCCTGAGGGCTGTTAGGGCCACGCCAGGGCCAACCAGCAGGTGGGAGAAGCATGACCCCATCCGGGTCAGTTATGTCATCTCAAAACATGGGCCTTGGAGATGATCCTCTCAGGGCGGAGATCTGAAAAGCACTTTACAGTTGAAAAAAAAAATACTTCTTGCCTCATGTGCCTGTTTCGTAGGTCAAGAAACCGAAGTTCAGAGAGGTTGCAACTTCGCCGATGTGGCATGACTAGTTAAGTGGTAAAACTGAAATTTCCGCTCAGCTCTTCACCTAGGAAATGTGAGTCCTTTACATATACCTCAGGCTGCTTCTGGAGTGGGACATTTCTTGGTTGTGCAGGGAGCCCCAGATCCCTCATCTCTTTCCATTTTCCCTGAATTCATGTGAAGAAGTTTTTGAGTGCCTTTGTGCTTGGAGCTGGGGAAAGATGGCAGTTAGAAGGATAGCATGTTTGTCCACCCGTCCATCTGTCTGTCCGTCCGTCCATCCATCCATCCATCCAATCGCTTCCTTTAATGTCAAGAAATGTACAGACCAGCAATGGCGAAAGGACACACTGAGAAAGCGGTCTCCTGTACACGGCCCTCTAGCAAGAACAAAACTGGCTTCAACAACCAGTTTCTTGGCCCCATGAAGTCTGACGTGCTCCCTGTGGGGCATGCTCTTTCTAGAGTTTCCCCTCTCGCGAGATCTTTACCGCCAGCTCTGGATTCCAGTGTTCTGACAACATTCATTCTCTCCGTGGACACGTGGAACAAAGCCACTTACCAGCGTTCAGAAAAAAAGATGCCCTCATGTATTTGTGAGCTTAGATAATGCATTGAAAATTGAGGGCCAGGGAGCAGCGGTGGCATTGTGGGAATATGGCTGCTCCCCCGTCCCCTGACTCTCCACCCCCGCCCCCCTCACCACACCTGCCCCACTCGGGAAGCTCCGTTGCTTTTCTTCCCCTTCTCGGGTGAGTCAGTTACCACCTCCTAACCCCAAAGTTGTACAACCAAATGTGTCACAGTGCTCAGGGGGTGAAAGGCCTTCCTCTTTGCCGCGAGGTCTTTAGACTGCCATTACGTCTGATCTTTAAGTAAACTCTTTTACTGACATACAACACACATGCAGAGTGTGCGCACATCAGAAACACACCACTTGATCCACTTTCACACAGTGAGTGCACCTGCGTAACCAGAATCCAGTCCAAGAAACGAAACAGAAGCAGCATCCCAAAGGCCCCCCAGCTCCCGAGTCTAAGACAGTTGATAATTTAAGTAGCAAATTTTTCTTCCTATTACAAACACGAGAGGAGCATGGGACGTGCCGTGAAGGAGGAATAATATCTGATTAGAAAACGAAGGGAACTTTGCTCTGGCAGGAAGGAGGGAGCAAAGGGGACTTGAGAAGGGGCCCCTGCCAGACCACGGTGTTTGGTCAGAGAAGCGGGTGGGTGCCAGAGAGGCTGGGAACTCGAACGAACAGGAGGGAGCCCACCCAATCTGTGTCTGCTGACAGGGGAGTGTAGGGGGAGAACCTAAGGTTGGGACCCTGTGACGGATCGGGGCTGGCTGTGTAGCTGTTAACCAGTGGCTGTTGCAGGATTTTAGAGAGAGCTATCAAGACTCAGTGTTGCAACTGAGAAAAAGAAATCTGATTTGTTTAAGCAAAAAAATAAAAAGCAACATAGTGCCTCAGGTGTCACTTGATCTGAGGTTCAAATGATGGCTGAGACTAGGTGTTTTCCCCTTATATTATTGTATCTAGGTCTTGGGAGTCATCCCCTTTTAATTTGAGTCCCCCAAAGCAGACCCCGAGGCAACACAATTTGGGAGACGCGGGAAGTACCAATGGCAGCGTGGGGACGAGGAGACCAGGAAGGGAAGGCAGCCAGAGAATGGCGCAGTGTCGAGCCCTCTCTCACTGTGGGTGCCTGGACCTGGATCCACTGTGAGCTCTGGGAACCCATGCAGAGCTCGGGGCTTCAGGCTCACCCTGCTCGAGGGGCGGGGCAACTGCCCCCAGGGAGTAAGTGTCCCCATGGCACTCCCAGCTGCCGGGCACTCAGGAAGCGCAGTCTTCTCGGAATCTTCTCGGGAATCCCATAGGCAGCAATGTCGTTGGGAGTGTCTGGTGCCCCCAAATGGGTGAGACCCCACGGATAACGCTGGGGCCCCGACAGCATCAGCCTCATCTCCATTTCGTAGGTAGGGGTAGCGGGGCTCTGCATCCATTCATATGCACACGTGACCCCAACACTTTCTGGCGCCGGAAAGGAGAGATTTCTCCCCCACACAATGCTAGAGCAACAGGCCTGATCCTGGCTTTCACTTCATCCAAACTGGGTCACCTGAATCAACCCCTGATGTTGGGAGAGGTGACATCCTAGACAAGAGTTCCCACGCGATTAGTTGATCTGGGAAAGGCAGGAGGAGTCCTGTGGCGGTGCGGGGGGTTGGGGTGGCGGTGTGGGGGATGTCCCGTAGGCACCCGGCAAGTAGCGTGGAAGCCCGAGAAAGAGGCTGGGCTGAAAATGTTCGCATAGCGTCTGTCATTTTGGTCTCCCCAAAGCAGACCCTGACACGGGCCCCAGTGCAGGTGGATTATGTGGGAGGTGATCCCAGAACGCAGGAATGAGGGAGGGGGAAGTGAGATGGGAAAGGAAAAGGAGGCAATTGCGGGGAGGAGCTGTTGATAAACAGGTCACCTCTGGGGGCACGAGGGACTCGACCCCGCTGGCACCTCTGGGATCCAGTGCAGAACAGACCTCGGAATGTCTCTCCAAGGCCTGAGGACACTGGGGTTTCTGTTCCCCAGCTGCCGTCCCTCACTGGCTGAGAGACTGTCCAGCCTCCTGCCTGACCCGTGTGCCCTTGTGTGTGGACTCAGCCGGAGCCCGCGGCCAGAGAATGCCCTCGGGCCAGGAGGCGCAGGGAGCCATCAGCAGCCGGGGACTCAACCGGCTACAGGAATCTTGCAGGGTGGCCGAGGGGATGAGGCTGGGACACCACCATCCTCTGCTGCCCGTCCTTCCTGTCCCCATCAGCCGTGGCAGAGCCCCCACTCCAGCTCCTGGCACCCCACCCCTTTTCCAGCCTTTCCACTTTCCACCTCCTGCTCCTACATGACCCCAACCCGCCCCCCCCCACCTCCTCCCAGCCAACTCCCTGTACCTCTCTCCACGTCGGCCCCGGATGTGAGTGTTCTAGATGGAACATGCAATCCTTTGATAAACTACCGCATGAAAAAGAACCAAGGAATGAATAAAGGCTTGGGAGTGGCGGGGGGTGGGGGGGGGTGGAGTATCAAATGTTAATCTAAAATTGTCCCTGAGAATGGAAATGGCAGTTACGTGGGCAGGAAGAAAAGGATGGGACCTGGTCTCTATCTACTGGATTGATGAAATCAGTGATTCTCGAGCAGCCTGGAGGGTGGTTCGAAGTCCTGGGGAGTTTCTGTCAAACCGGCGCACTGCCTGCTCTGAATCTGACGGGTGCCCCTGCAGACGGTTGAGGGTGGCAGTCTGGGCTCTGCTCTGCCTCCCTGGTGAGGAATGCCTGTGTGATGGCTGGGAAGTTACTGATGGGCAGGATTTGGGGTGCAGATGATGTGGAGGGGGGAGAAGGCTGGTCACTGTTGTTTTGAAACACAGCCCCATAATCCCCAAGTGCACTCGAGTGGGAGGGGTATGTGGAGAGAAGACGCGGGTTTGAACTCAGAACAACGAGCCACTGAGCTTCTCAGTTTCATCATCTGTAAAACGGGCATGGGAATGCAAACTGCATGGGACTCCTGTGAGAATGAGCAGTTTCTGGCGCATTGTTTCGATTGCGCGCTTACGCCTTATTATTAGTGTTGCAATCAACCCTCTGAGTGATGGTGAATGCAGAGCACCCGCCCGGTGTGATTACGGAGCAGCAAATCTCCTGAGCCTGCTCTCTTCCACCCGAGCAACTGACTCGGTCGTCAGTGTCCTGGTCACCGACTGCCTCACCGTCCCAGTCCCCTCCACTGTTGCCAAAGGGATCTCTAAAGTGGGGGAGGGGGGCAGGGAAGGTCCCCCCACCTCACGATCACAGCTCTTGCAGAACTATCTGACTCTTGTAGGCTTAAGAGAGTAGGGGTGCCCCGGAGGCTGGCTCAGATTTCCCAGGGGACCACAGTCAAGGTCTGCCTGTGAGTCGTGCGACACACAGTGACGTTCAACAGGAAAGGCTTTGCTGAGGCAGGAAATGGAGGGCGACATCCTCTCTGCTAGAGACAGAGGAAGTGGGAGCCATGGCTAGATCACCTGCTCAGAGACATCATCCTGACCTCGCCTCCTCCTCCCTAGGGGAGTTTGGAGACACCCCCCCGCCACCCTTGGAGCCCTACAGGGCACTCTCTCACCAAACAACTGCCAGCGGCATCCGTTACATGCCTTTGTCTTCGTGACTATGTCTCCCCTTTATGCATGCCTTTCACTAGTACTGAAACCTCATTGCCCTCAAATACTCAACACGATGTGTTTTTTTTTTTTTAAAAAATACATACACAAAGAGGACAGCACTCAATGTACGATAGCACGGACAGGAAAATTTCATTCCGGAACAGATGCTGATGGTTGTGGGTTCTCCAAGAAGCCTGGAGAAATCGACAGTTTATCTTAAACCCAAACGCAGACACAAATGCCGTCAGAGGGAAAAGCCACTTGCTGCCACTTGGAGGAGAGGAAGTGGGTGGAGATTCCCAGGAATCCCCTGGGGGAATCCTGCAGAGGCAGTGCCTGGAGCAGGCTGCCCTCCACGCCAAACTAGCAGGTGCCGGTGCAGCTGGCCCCAGGCTGGATGCCTCTGCTGCTCTTCACCCTGGGCCAGGAGGGGCACTGCCTGATGATGTGCTCTCTCTTTTCTGCCTCTGGGGTCAGCGGGACAGCCCCCTGAGCCATTTCCCCCCCCTTAAAGCTCCATGTGGCCAAATGAAAAGGAAATGGCTGACCCCTCCATCTTCCCTTACCTGCTTCACCCAATCAGTGCCAAGGACATATTTCTTAGCTCTTGTTCCATGGCTGCTCCATGCACACGCTGAATGTACTAGCGACTCAAGCAGAAAGCTTTTGCCACGACAGCCTGCCCAATGAAAGTCCCACCAGTGCGGGCCTCCGGGAACACCTGGCACACAAGAGGTCTCCCGAGGGCTGAAGGGGATGCAAAGCTCAGTTCTGAGAGTTTAAGCAGAAAGGGCACTGATGCATCTCCAGGAGGGTTAGAAGAGAAGTGCAGGGACAGTGTTGGAATAATAGCAGATCCTGGCTAAGCAGCTCTGGCTAAGATGCCCCTGCCGCCCACACTTGATCCAGACTCTGGGGCTTGCACCAGTGAGAGTTGGCCCTGGACTCCAGCCGCTCTGCCCCTCGGAAGTCTGCAGAGCTTGGCACTTCCATAACCAACCTTGTCAAAAGAAAGATTCTTTGCTTCCTCACATGGCTCACTTCTGAACAGAAGACTTGAGTGGGTGTGTCTGATGGGCGGGGCTTACGTCACATACCAGCAGCTTAGACAAAATAAGGCTGAGAGAGCCATTTCTGACTTCTACTGTAGGACAACATGAAGACTCACCGTGTCTTCCAGCACAGGAAGAGTCACCCGGAGGTGGTGAGGATCTGAGCTTCCGCTTGAAGAAAGTAGAAAAAGTAAACCACACCCAGAGCAAGCAGAAGGAAAGACACAATGAAGATAAGAACGAAAATCAGTGACACTGAGACTAGAAAAACAAAAGAGTAAATCAACGAAACTAAAATTTGGTTCTTTGAAAAGGTTAATAAAACTGACAAATATCTTACCCGGCTGGCCAAGAAAAAAACCAGAAGATATAAACTACAAATATCAGGAATAAAAGAAATGATATCACTATAGACCCTGCAATCATTCAAAAGATACTAAGGGAACACTGAATAACTCTATGACCATAAATTTGACAACTTAGATGAAATAGACAAATTCTTTGAAAGACACAAGCTGCCAGTGCCCACTCAAGAGAGAGAGGTAACCTAAACAGTACTCTGTCCTATAAAGAAATTGAGTTAGTAGTTAAAGGTCTTCTAAAAAGAGAAAACTTCAGGCCTTTATGTCATCACTGGTGAATTCTACCAAACATTTACTAAATTACATTAACTATATATAAATGCTTAGAGGACAGAGAAGAAAGAATACTTCCCAATTTATCCACGAAGCCAATATTATCCTGTTAGCAGACAAAGCTTTTACAAGAAAAGAATGTTATATACCAAGCTCGCTCATGAACATGGAGACAAAAATCCTCAGCTAAATACTATGAAAATGAATCCAGCAATATAGAAAAAGGGTACTGCATCTCAGCTGAGTGGGATTTATCTCAGGAATGCAAGTTTGGTTCAACGTTTAAAAATCAATCACTGTGATTTGGCATGTCAACAGACTAAAGAGGAATAACCATATGATAATCTCCATAGACGCAAGAAAAGCATTTAACGAAATTCGATATTGATTCACAGACAAAAGTGCTCAGCAAACTAGGACTTAACCGAAACCTGTTCAGAGACATTTGCAGAAACCTTCAGACCAAATGTTTTCTCCCTAAGTTTGGAACGAGGTAAGCATGTCTTCTCTCGCCACTCCTGTTCACTTTACCGCTGTACTGGAGGTCGTGGCTGGTATAACAGGCATCTGTATTAGAAAGGAGAAATTAGCTGTTTTAACGGCAAATGACATGACTGTCTACATAGAATATTCAAATTAATCTACAAAAAATGCTAGAACTAATAAGTAAGTGGGCTTAGCAATTTGTAGAATGCCAAGCCAATATCAAAAATCAGTCACATGTCTGCTGGCAATAAGTAACCTAAAATTGAAATTTGATAAAGTGCCATTTTAATAGCACCCAAAATATGAAATACTTAGGTTAAAATTGCACAAAATACGTTTGAAATAGTTGTGCTGAAAAGTATAAAACACTGATAAGAAAAGACAACCTAAATCAATGAGACCTGTAGTGTTCATGAATTGGAGGTTCAGTATCATTAGATGTCAGTGATTTCTGACTGGATCTATAGATTCAATTCAGTTCCAATCAAAATCCCAACAGGCTGTTGGAAGGACATTGACAGACCTATTCTAAAATGTATTTAGAAAGACAAAGGAACTAGATAAGCTAGAATAATTTTTTAAAAACAAGTTGGAAGACTCACACTACTGGATCTCAAGATTCATTATAAAGCAATCGTGATAAAGAGAGTATGGTATTTGCAAAAGGATAGACACGAAGATCAATGAAACAGAACAGAAAACCCGGAGATAGACCCACACGTATATGCCCGATTGACCTTCAACACAATTGCTAAAGCAACTTACCAGAATAACCATAGTCTTTAACACCTGGACCTTTCCATGCAAACAAACAAACAAAAAACAAAAGATCTTGACTCAGTTAAAAATAGGCAAAAAATTGAAGAGATACTTTGCCAAAGAAGATATACAGAGAGCAGTAAGCCCACGAAAGGATGCTCACTATCATTCGTCATTAGTAAATTGCAAAGTAATATCACAAGATACCCTTTATGCACCAATCAGAAGGTCTAAAAAGAACAGGAAGAAGAAGGAGGAGAAACATCATTAGTACCAAGTGCTGATGAGGATGTGGAGTAACGGATACGCCCATACATTGCTTGTGGAAATACAAAATGACAGAGCCCCTTTGGAAAAGAGTTTGACAGTTTCTTGTAATAGTGAACACACGTACCACGTGACCCAGGCAGTATCACTCGAAAGTGCTCACCCAAGTGAGAGGAAAGCTAGGCTGACACAACAACCTGTACACAGCTGTTTATCTGTAGTCATCAAAAACTAGAAAGAATGCACACGTTCTTCAAGGAGTGGACAGATGACCTCTGGTACTTCCAACTTGGCAACAAAAAGAAGTGAACTATCGACACAACAGCAACACAGATGAATCTCAAATGCTTTATGCTACATGAAAGAGGCCAGGCCCCACAAGTTATGTATTCTATAATTCCATATATATGGCAATTTGAGGAAAAACTATAGGGATAGAAAACACATTCATGGTTGCCAGGGAGGCAGAGGAAACGTTAACCGTGAAGGGCATGTGTGTGTGCGCGCGGGGTAGTGCTGGGGAACTGTTTTTTACTTAATTGTGGTGCTATATTTGCATGATTGTGTGCATTTGTTAAATTTCACAGGCCTGTTCAGTAAAATGGGTGAATTGTACTATACGTAAATTTTGCCCGAAAAATATGATTGAGGACGACAGCACGACCAATTTCCCTGTAAACGGAAATATCAGCATCCCACAAAACGAGGCAAAGGAAATTCAGGTGAACTGTCGGCCAGAGTTATCAGTGGGGGAACACTTCTTGGAAGGCAATTTGACAGTATAGCTTAAAATTAAGAAAATGTGTGCCCCTTACAGCGGGTAATTCCGCTCCTGGGAGTGTATGTTGCAGACGTCCTTGTGTGTGTGCGCGCCGGCAGAGTAAGGTCCGCAGGGGAAGCAGTCCGCCCGGTCTCCTCAGCCTGGGGACAACCAGGAAACGCCATCCTTGCTGTGCCGGCTGGTGAGACAGCTCCCCGTGGCTGCCCCACTCATGGCCTCTTGGTCTCTACTGGAGCGCACACCAGCAGCCAGTCTTCCGTTGCCCGCGGGCTTTCTCTGGCCCCACGGACCCCTGGGTCCCCAGCAGCCCTCAGATAAGGACTGCTGGGAGTTGGCATGCAAAGAACCTTTTCCCTCCGGGGGCTCACTCCCAGGTGCCCTCTCAACCTTGACTTGCAGAATCCCTCATTGGGATGAAGCTTCAGTTGCCAAAGACAGTGATTGGCTTCATAACACATCTGATATTTCCTTCCTTCTCTTCCCTGCTTGATCCTCCACGCCTGGGGTTACGTCTCCAATAAGGCAATTTCACGTGAATCCTTGCCTCGGGGTAAGGTGAAGGACAAACTGAACTAAGACAATTGGGTCCTCCGGGAGGAAGGGCATTGGGGACACCACCCTTACCCGACTTCCTGATGGGTGAGCCTTAGTGAGGGGACCGGAAGAGAGGCAAGGACAACTGTTCACAGACCCACGTGGGACCCTTGAGGTTTGGGTGAGCAGGGGGTGGGAAAAACGTGTTGAGGGGTGGGCGTGTACCACTGAAATGGGAATGATTGCTATTGTCAGAACCCCCACACTGCTCACGCTGCCAGCCAGGGGGACAGAAACACATGCCGTGCTGGAGTTCCTCGCCGTCCCCTGCTTTAAATAAGACTCAGACAGCTGGACTGGTGGGATGCCTGAAGGCACGCTTTTCCCCAGCACCATCCGTCACTGCTCAGAGATTTAAATTTCACACGTGGAATCTGGAGCCGGTGAACTACTGCTGGGGAAGTTGGGTATTAATAATTTGTGCCTCCGCTACCAAAAAAGAGTTTTGAGAAATTACTGCTTGTGTTGTGAATTTGAGAACATCCTGGGTCCATTCATCTTCTAAAGTTAACCGGTCAAAGCAGCTGCTATTTGCAACATCAAAGATCAAGCTTTCATAACCCACAGTGGGCCGGCTCCAAAGGCGCGGCACGTGTTGCCCGTCTATCTGGGGATGTGGGTTCAGATCTTTTTCTTCCACGGACAACATGCATGGCTGGATCAGTGCAAGCCAGCTGGACTCATCGTGAAGACCGTCCTGTCTGGAAGGTGAATCAAGGTCAAGAAAGTCCTTGAAGGCACTCCTGAGTGTGTGGAAGCACGCTGTGTCCTTAGTACTGGCAGCATCAGACTGCAGGGCCTCTCGGAGGTCAGCTGGTTCATGCTGGATCAAATGTCGCCGAACCACCTGCCATGCTGGTCCTCCAGCACACTTGGCTAGCTTTTCAGAGACACAGACTGCTGGTCAATGAATGCCACTCACTGGCGTGACAGTGTAGACTATTGATTGACAGGTACGTTTATAGGCACGGCTGGGTGGCAAGTCATGAAAATTGTCCCAGCGAGTCAGTTGGAGAAATTACTCGTGTCCTTGACAAGTGCATTGTTCTCGAAGATTGTACTAGAACAATCACATTGTTCTCCTGAGCCATGACTTTTAAGAGAACTCTGTGTTACTCTAGAAGACAATTTTTGTGGTCTGTTGACCTCAGAGCTCATCCATGTGTTGCTCATCTGATAATAGGCCCAGTGGTTTGGAATAGATTCTAACACTTAGCATGACTGGCCGAGAGACTTGGATGAGAAATCCATATAGATTTCTGCCCAATAAGTGCAGGGGAAGAATTTCTTGATATAAATCTGTCTTGCTATAAATCAATATGTACTTATCCATCTATTTAGTGTGCGAAAGGATGCAAGTTCTCACTAGCAGTAGTTTCGAGCAAACATTAGAATTATGAACTTCAAGGGTGGGAACGGAAACTTGGAGAAAGACTCGAACCTTCAAGAAAGGTCATTCCGTAACACGTCTCAACGTGTTGCTTTTTACTTATAAACCTCAGAGTGTATGTTTGTTCTAGAGTTAAACTGTTCTTTACATTTTTTAAAACATTGCTTAAATTCGGCAGCATTAATTTTAAAATGATGCCTCAGATATAGGAAAGCTATGTAATAATGAGGAAAATAGATATATAACATGCATTTTGTATTTATGTTTATGTACATCTTTTTAGAAATGAAAGTAACAAGAGCATAAGGAAAAAAAAAAGGAAGCTCATTCAGTACCTGGGTCTGCTGGGACCGAGGGAAGATGACAGTCACCCCATCCTAGCAAATCTTCTTTAAAAAAATAACCTTTGTTTCCTCATAATGACAAATTTCTTTGCTTATAAGAGTCTAGATATGATTTCATCCCTGTACATCACCCAGTCTGGATGCAGAGCTGGGTGAGAGGGGTACATGGGCATTGGGTGAGACCCCCGGAGACCTCAGAGACCCAGGCTTGCAGCAGACAGAAAACACTGGGGAGGGGAGGGGAGGGGAGAACGGGGCTGCAGTGAAGGACAGGGCTCCAGCTCGGGGCCTGCCAGGGTGACCGGGACTTCGGTAGACACCAAGAGGGTCCAAAACGGCGGAGGCAGCTGGTGGCACTCTCAGCAGGAAAGTGCAGAGCCCACATGGAGATGAGTCTGCTGACCTCTGCCGAGGCCACAGGGCACAAAGCATCTGATTCTTCTCCAGGGCCAGGGCATGGTGGGCCCCCAGTAGCTCCAGGGCACAGGTCAAGAAGGCTGAAATTTATTGCCAGGCTATGGGAAGCAGGGGGTAGGAGACTGACCCCATTCCATGGATACGAGTGGAAGACTGGGGTGGGGAGCCCTGCGGTGGCCAGAGGGCTCATCACAGCGGATACCAGGCTTGCGGCTCAGCAGGAATAATTCTAGCCCCACACGCTGTGGTGGGCCTTTCAGGCTGTTGGCTGGGTAAGGTGTGTTCCTCATTGGCCAAGGGGCATGCATTGCATGTGCGATGATGCAGCCCTCTCCTGTGAAGCCCAAGGTCGGCCCGAGCGCACAGAGGACTGTCTAGTAAAGCGAGCACAACACAGCACGCTGCTCCTTTGAACCTGCCCACACCCTGCTCCACTACCCCACACCACCTCGGCCACACTGGACTCTGTTCTTTCCTGCCTCAGGACCTTCCCACTTGCTGTCCCCTCTGCCTGCACAGCTTCCCCTCCAGACATCCTCTTGGCCCACGCCCTCATTTTATTCCAGTTGCTGCTCAAATAAACTTCAGAAAGGTCTTTCCAGAACATTCTTACTAAAATAGTACTTCTTCTTTCTCTAGCCTCTTACCCTGGATTTATTTATTTTCCTTCACAGCACGTATAATTCCTTGATATTATATTATCTACTTATTGTACACTGTTAGTCTCTGCACTATAATAAAAGCACTGTGGAAGCAGGAATAACTTTGCTATCATATCTTTCATGCATAGACCAGACTTGGTACAAAGAGGTGCTCAAGCAATATTTGTTGAATGAATGAATGAACACACTGTTCCAGTGCCCATCATACGGAGTAAGTGGTTCTGTGGCACCACCAGCCCTTGCGTGGCACAACCAGCACAATTCACTAAATGGGTCTGCCTGAAGTTGCTGGAGGTCGCAAGCGAGGACTGTGGGACTTCAGAGTACTTGCCATCGCTGAGTGCTCTGAAGAGAAGCTTCCAGCTCACGGTGAATCTTCCCACTGCGTGGTTCTCTCCCCGCTGGTTGTCCTACCGCCCACGGACAGACACACCTGACTGACATCAGCGCCCTCGGGCCTCCCGCAGGAGCCGGAGGCCGGCAGGCTTCCGGGCAAGTCGCAGCCTTGGAAACAACCTGGACAACTGCCTTCCCTCTCATTTGTGTTCTCGGTGACACCGAAGAGGGCCCGGGCCTGACGAGCGAGGAGCAATCGGAAGTCAGGATAGATTGCTTTCAGATGGAAAACTTGAACCCTTCAATTTAGAAAACCATCCCGGACGGCGTGAATAGCGTGGAACGGTGGCTAAGGCACAAAAGGGGCTCGCTGATCTTGAGAATGGTTTGATAAATTATGGGATTATTCAGAAACGTAAAAAGATTTCCTCTAAGTGTAAAAAGATTGAGATCAAGAGCAAAAAGATAAGAGTCATAAAAAATTCATTTAGGACATATAATAAAATATGCTACTTTCCTGAGCTAAAACAACTAGAATCTTTTGAGTAAACGGGCTTACTAAGTATCAGAGAGATTAATACAAAGGCTAAACACCTAGAAATATCCAGGAAAAAAAATTATAAAACTTTAAGAGTAAGAAAAAATGTCTTACAAGTACTCACGTAGATAAAAACAAAACAAAAAAAACAATCAAATTGACAGTTTACTTCTTTTCTGCGACTCTAAAGATCAGAAGAGCCCTGGCTGGTGTAGCTCAGTGGATTGAGCACAGGCTGTGAACCAAAGCATCGCAGGTTCGATTCCCAGTCAGAGCACATGCCTGGGTTGCAGGCCATGGCCCCCAGCAACCGCACATTGATGTTTCTCTCTCTCTCTCTCTTTCTCCCTCCCTTCTCACTCTAAAAAATAAATAAATAAAATCTGAAAAAAGTCAGAAGAAAAATACAGCAATGTTACACGTAGCAATGGAACAATCGATGGAACAATGGATTCTGAGGCCAGGCAGATGAAAAGGATGACCCAGACAGACAAGGTCCCAGAAAGGATGCAACTCAACCGTCTTTCCGAACTCTTTCCTCAGAAAGTGGCCCAGTGGTCTTAGAAACAAATCCCTACCTAGCACCCAAGTATTAGGAAGATGCAATATGAAAAACAATTCAGTGAGCAATGATCGAGTTTCAAGTTAAATCATTGTCTAAATAATTGGTTAAATATTTACCTATAATATTAAATATAAATAAGTAAAGAGTTAAAGGTTCTAAGGAAACTTAATGCGAGTGTAAAAATAGTTTGGAAAAGAAAAAGATGAATAATTAAACCATATTGTTAACTTGGATTTAAAAACCAAGGTTAGATCAAAACACCTGGGAAGTCGGAGGTGGGTCTCGGTGGGAAAGAAACTCGAGTGTGCTAGATGTCCCGTTCTGCGGGGGCGGGCCAACAGTGCTCTGCCACTCTCGACGCTGACGAAAGAATAGAGGATCGACTGTGTTTTGAAATGTGAGGGCATCCATTAACCCAGTGAAAATAAAATTCACAACTTTTAAAGCACGGGGGTAAGGAGAGCAAATAAACAAAGTATTTGGCTAAAGATAGGAAGAAAGGAAGCCAAAAGTCACACACACAAAACCCCCCACAAACATTATCTATAAGATGAAAGACCAGCTATGTCCGTCTTCACAACAGATGTGATAATGAATAAAAACAGATTCCCCGACTGGATCCAAACATAGGTTCTTTATAAAAGGCACCTATAAAACAATGACAGAGAAATTAAAATAACTTAGGAAATAAATAAATACATGCAAACAGTTGGCCCCGGCACCCGAGGTGCAGTCTCAGGCATCAGAAACTGTGAGATGTTAGAAATGCCATCAATCATGTTTTCTGTCCTGGTTAGAAGCCTTCTGCAAAGAGAGAGACAGAGACAGAGAAACAGAGGGAGTAAGCGCGGTGGTGTTTGTGTCTATGAAGCTTTGGCTCTCTGGCCACCCTAGTGTCTTCCAAAGAATCCCTCTTTTTATCTAAGTTGATTCCAGTATGATGACTTGCAGCCAAAAGAATCCAGTTCTCAATATAATTCTAAAGGGTTACAGCCACGCTTCCTGTTTCTGCCAGAAGGAACCGTGACCCTGTAGGTGGAGACATCAGAGGACTCGTCTAGGGGGAGCCGGAGGCAGAAGGGCAGGGAGAAGAGGCCAGACCAAGAGGGGATGGAGGGTTACATTTCCGTGGCTCGCCTGCAGCTCCAGGGGCTCAGCATCAGGAGCAAGGCCGTTCGGTATCACAGGCAGGTGGCTCCTCTCATCCGAAACAGAAGCCGGTGCGGAGGGAAGAGCAGTGATCTGGGACCAGCACTGAGCCAGAGTTCAGGGGCCAACCCTGCCACTTGCTAATGGTGTCATGTGGGGTAATGTGTTTGACTTCCCCGAACCTCAGGTGCCCCCTATGAAATTGGAATAATCATTTCCCCAACCAAACCCTTAAGGCTACTCCTATGCCACGGGAGACCTTGAGTTTTGTTTATGAAAACCCATCAGGTCTTTCCATGGTTTGTTAACAGCTCTTCCTCCCCTTTCTCTGCAGTACTGTTGGGTTATTAAACTTGGGCCCTGGGCAGTCTCTGAGGAATTTATCTGGTGTACCCGCTTTGGCTCTTTCCAATTCTGGATGCCTCCATCCAGAGCCTGAGACCCCTAGCCTCAAGCCCCAAACTCAGCCAACCAGAGTCTCATCTATGTCCAGCCTGGGAGGGGGTTTCACCCTGCAACACGATCATCTTAATTTATGAATGCGGGGCTTTGATAAACAATGCTTATCAAACACCTACCGCATGGTGGAAACCCAAGGAACATACATCATTTCCCTTTTTTTTTTCTTTCCCACGGGGGAGGACGTGGATGAAATTGGAGTGAACTAAGTTGCCTATTACGTTTCGTCTCCAGCTATGCATTGCACGTCCAGATGGGGGCTGCTCATTGCTCTCCACAAATATCACGCTGGATGGATGAAGTTGCAAAGTGCCGTTTGGGCTCCGCTAGAAGGGTGACTATTTTTAGTGGAGAAGAATTTAATCTCACTATCACCAGCACTCCGCCTAGGGCCAATGGCCCTGCCACAGAGGGCAGACCCTATCAACCAGACAAGGTGCATCATTTCTGAGACGTGTAGGGTTGCCACCGCAACATTATTTTTAGGAAGCAGCTCCTTTTTCTGTCCAGAGCATCCATCTGAAAATAGCTCTGAGTGTTGTGGAGGCAGCGCCTTGCAGAATGCCAAACTAGAAGCTCGAGACGCTAGATTTATGGAGGAGATTTTTGCCTCTAATTCCAGATTTTGTAATGACACAAAACATGCTGGGTAATAAATAGCCTCTGTAAGAAGCTTGAGAAGATGACCCAAATTCAGTTCACTCTTTACCGTTTATCCAGGAAGAATCTTAAGTACTGTGTTCCTAGAAGTGAGGGAGCGGGCGGGACTGGGGAAACAATGACTGTTTCTTCCCCCTCCCAGAGACTAGGGGACAGTTCTATTGCCTCCCTACTCACGGTGGTTTCCTTTTCCTTCCCTGCTAACAGGGTCTTCATGTTGTTCAGGCGGCAAGTCGCGTACACCAGTCTTGGCAACCCCGTTCTCCTTTGTTGGTGATTAGGCTAGGAGTGGGCATGAGAGCCAGGGCTGGCCAATCGGATGGCAGGAGAAGCTTCTAGGGACTCCAGAGGGGAGTATAAAAAGGCGGCA
This sequence comes from Phyllostomus hastatus, assembly GCF_019186645.2. Taxonomy (NCBI): domain Eukaryota; kingdom Metazoa; phylum Chordata; class Mammalia; order Chiroptera; family Phyllostomidae; genus Phyllostomus; species Phyllostomus hastatus. The sequence continues at coordinate 9,443,333 of NW_025334009.1, forward strand.
GTACGGGAAGGGAGCCCTCTCCACCACCTCTTCACCCCCACCTATGGAGTGGGGAACGGGGATCTGATGCTTAAGGTGGCAGCGCCTGTCTTTGCCACCAGAAGACCATGCCTGGGGAAGTAAGGCCAGCATGCTGAAGATACAGAGTGGGCACGTGGGTGCTCTGTGACATTATAAAATGCTGAGGCAAACCATAAACTATCTACCTCTGGATTTCTTGATAATTAAAGAATGTAAGCTCCCCTAGGGGCTTACACCAGGGAAGGCTGGACTTTTGCTATTTGTAGGTAAAACAGTCCTTAGTGAGGAGAACCCCCCCTTTTTCATCTGTGCATATGACCACTTGGATTAATGTTCCATCCCCCAGTCTCCCTTCGTAAGTAAGTGTGCCCATGTGACCAATGATATATTGGCAGATACGTCAAGTGGCAGCTGCTGGGAAGTGTCCTTAAAAAGAATCATTACGTATACTTTGGTCCCTTTTCTTCATCTCTCTCTTTATCCAGATATCTGCAATGAGAAGAGGGTGGCTGGAACTTCAACCGCCATCTTGGTCTGGGAGATGAAGGACACATCCTAGGGAAGGTGGCAAGATGAGAGAACCTCGGTCCTTGAGTCCTTTGTAGGGAAGAACGGCCCTTGATTGCCCACCCCCAGACTTTTATATGAGAGACAAAGCGGTTTGTAGCATGCTGACGCCATTATTATTTTGGCTGTCCATCAATGTAGCTGGATTGAATCTTGACTGATGGATGCACTCAATGAGCAGCTGCTGGCAGGGCCCCATGACCACTGTCGCTGTCATACTCTAGGCTACAGCAGCTTCTAGACAGGAAAAAAAAAGGAATTGATAGTAATTCGCATCTATACAATTCTGCTGTTGTAGTGTAAAAGCAGCCATAGATAGTTGCAAACAAACAAATGTGGCTGTGTCTCAATAAAACTTTATTTCTAAAAACAGGCAGTGGGTTAAATTGGACCTGTGGATCAGGTGTTTTTGATGCCAGCAACTGTGTTAGATGCTCATTTATCAAGCATTTGCAACGTGCTTGATACTGTCCAGAGGTCAAAACACGGTCTCTCATCATTCTAATGAGAACCCTGGTTGTCTTTTAGGGATGAGAACACAGATGCTTGGACACAGTAGGTAGCGTGGGCATGGCTCACAGCCAGTAGCTGTGCAGGGCTACACGCACAAACCTGCGTCTCTAACATCCACGCATCTCTAAAATCCATGCCCATTTGCCTACCTCACTCTCCTGTGATTTTCTGCAACCGAAATCTCTCTTCCAACGACTGTGTGTGTCTTGCCCGTGAAACTGCCTGCAAGCGCACCTGACCGCATTTCAGATGCTCCCCAAGGGCCCGGGAGAGAAGAACACGCCAGCAAAGCCCAGGGAGCGAGGCGCGAACACAAACATTGTCTCATTTAACACATTTCCTGCAGTCGGACCAGCCACCTTGAAACTGTGGGTGGGAAAGGAAGGGAGAGACAATGGAAGGAAAAAAGAGAGGCAGGAGGCTCTGAAGAATTCCACAGCAGAATGGCCTAATTATAGTGTCTCCTCTTCCCAGCCTGAGAACCCAGCGGGCAGGAAGTTAGAAATACCAAGCCTACCAGCAGGGACCTACCAAGCGCTGACCCATGTATTAAGGGCTTTCTTTCTGTAATCGTATTAATCCCCACGAAAGCCCCATGAAGTGGATCCCAGGACCCCTCTCTTGGCGGCACCAGAAGCTCCGAGTTGAGCGCGCCGCACACGGCCACCCAGCCAGTGAGGGGCAAAGCTGGGATTTAAATGGGCGCCTGCCCCACTCGGAAGCCCAAGCCCCCTCCCCTGCTCTGTGGCTTTCCAGAGTCGCTCCTGAGGTGGGAGAGCCAAGGGGCTTCCCTGAGAGTGGCTTATCCGCCGGCTGCACCCCACCAATCAGGGTGTGTGTGTGTGCGTGTGTGTGTGTGTGTGTGTGTGCGTGTGTGTCCAGGTCCTGCCCCTCCCACTCCTTCCCCGTGGGGCAGGCAGAGCAGCACAGTATTCAGGAAGGGGGCGGGCACTGGCCTCGGAGGGAGGGGCTACATCAAAACCCAGCTCTCCCACAAAGAACCATGTGAAGGTGTTTCAACTCTTGGGGCCTCCGTCCTCCTTCCGCGAAAACGAGAATAATAGAGACCGGTAGGGAATGAAACGGGAAAAGTGAACACCAACGCTCCGAACGGCGCTTGGTTCCTATGTGGGAACCACGTTGTTGACTGGACCTTCAAATACATTGAATACCAGTGCACATTTGGGGGCAGCATGGCAGATTGGGTACAGTACCACACGGGTGTCCTGGCCCTGCCGGTCCCTAACATCTGGCCTGCGGAGAACCCCTGAACCCAGCAAGCCTTGGTTTTCTCCTGGGTACAGTGGAACGAATACTGGTGACGGCGTCCTAGGGTCCCACAGAGGACTGAAGGGGAAACGGAGAAAGGGGTGTGCCCAACGCACTGCAGGAGCTCCGTAAATGTAGTTACTACTATGATGTCAGTGCGGTTATCCGGGGTTTATCTATTGAATTAATCAAGGGGAAAGGAGGGAAGAGGGGCGAGGGGAGAGGAAAGGAAGGGCTGAAGAGAAAGGGCGTGGCTCGTGGCTTACCTGTCCTGACGTAGCATTACGTGGGCTGTTCACAGCCAATGGCGGACTGGGGAGGATCAGAGACTGGAGAAGACGGGGCAGGCCAGAGCTCTCTTGAGAGGACAAAGAGCAAAATAGTTGGCTCTATTTTTTAATTTATTTATTCATTCTATCAGCAACAACTTTGGCCACTTTATTATACACCGGGCACTGGGCCAGGCTTTCTGGATGTGGGGCACACGGAGCAGATGTGACCCCTGCCCTCACGAAGCTTACAGCCCAGCAGGACGGCCAAGCATCGGAGAAGTGACCCCCACAACCACGTAACAGCAGACCGTGCATGGTGTGTGCTGGCAAAGGAGAAAGCGGGGTGCTTGGAGAGGGGATAACCGGAGGACCTTGTTTTCATTGGATGGTCTGGAAAGGTGTGTCTGGAAATTCTCAGGTCGCGCCTCACCTGAGACGGAATGGATGAGAAGAAACCAGCCACGGCAAAGGCAGGGGTGAGGGAGGAATCCCAGGCCGGGGGAACAGCACAGTGCGGAGACCCTAAGGGGAGAATGGTTGGTTCCTCAGAGGAATGGAAGGGGCTGGGGTGTGGAAAGAAGGGTTGGAGGTGAAGCCGGTGATGTCGCCAGCACCATTAGAGGTTAGATTCTATCCTGAAGCCATTGGAAGGTTTTGGACGAGGAATGGCAATCTGGCTCAGGCTTCAGCAAAGCCATTGGGGCTGTTCTGTGATGGCAGAGGTGGTGTCGGTGGGAAGGCCACGAAGGCTGGGGTTTCGGTAAACCAGGCAGGAGGTTGGGGGATGAGGACTAGGAAGATGGCCTTGGGGATGGAAAGAAGTGGGTGGACTTGGGAACACAGGAGGACGTGAAGATGGACCGAATGTGGGAGTGAGGAGGAAAGAAACTCAGGGACAGTGACCAGCGTGCGGCGTGAGCAACTAGTTCGAGAGGGGTGGGCCACAACTTCCATGCCAGAAAAATCAGTGTGAGATTTCTATGACATATCCATGAGTGCGATATCAACTAATCATGGCTAGATTTAGGATATGGTCTGGGCTGGAAATGTACCTTTGAGAGTTGTTGGCATCTGCATCACGTCTAAAACCGACCATGGGCTGGCTTAGTGTCGCAGCCTCCACCTGGCGCTCCATTCTTAGGGTCTCTTTCTTGTGCCGATGGACCCAGAATCTTGAGACAGAGTCCCAGCCGCCTTGCTGGCCCCAGCGCAGCCTCACGCTGCCTCTGCAGTGGCTGGTCCCAGCGGGGCAGGCCTTGGAACCCGCCCAGACTCCTCTTCTCTACAGCGATCTAGCGTGAGAAGGGGCAGTCGAACAGAGCTGGTGCCAGAGCCGGCACCAGAGCCCTGAGCTATGACACCACCGGCTTCGAAAGGCCCCACAGTGCCGAGCACTCTGCACCAGGACCATGCGAGTCTGCGGCTGAGTGCCCGGTGCAGCACCTGGACCTCGTGCGGAGTGTGTCCTGGTCCCCTGGCTCAAGACGCCTGTGCCTTTGGTCCTAGTCCCTTCCCAGCTCTGGAGGAGCCCCCATCTCCCTCACGGAGCTTCCCCCCACCCTAAGTTTAGCGTTGCGTGTGCAGTGGCCTCTAAGCAATACTCAGCTCCCTCAAAGTTCTTTCTAACTTTATCTAAACATTCACCCAAAATGTTCACTCTCTTTTTGGCTAGATGTTAATTAAACCGAGTTATCAGAATCAGGCTCTCTTTTCAGAGGCAGCGGGTGTTTCTCCAAGTTTTCTATAACGTGCTTTTGTCATTGACGGGCTGGGATCGAGGAACAGACACCTCCGCCCGGGAGACAGAGGTGGGTAAGGGAGGCTGTAGGTGATGGTTGGTGGGAATTTTGCAGTGGGGCCCTGGAAACAGCACTTGGCGTAGGCCCAGACAGACCAAGTTCAATGCCAGGATCTAGCTGGTAATAGCTGTGTGAATTAGGGCATGCCACTTAACCTCTCCGAGTCTCAGTTTCTGCATCTGCAGAGAGTGATAATGATACCAGGGTGGTTATTAGATTATGGGGACTATGGGGAAAGTGCTTTGTGCGCTGTAAATAGAATTACAAACATAATATGTTATTTCCTGGGCACAACACCCAGCAATTTGTGTAATTAGAGTCTCTTCCATTTCTGCTAGGCCCAGTTGCATCAGGTGATAAACACCCCGAGGGCTGCAGCAGATAAACCCAGGTGGCTGGGCTGCTAGGGGCCAGATGGGGCCCAGGGTGTGGCAGCTTCTTCCGCTCAAAGACGCCTCCTGTCTTTCTGCTTTTGCGCCTTCAAGGAGAGGTGGTCAGCTTTTCTTCTTCTTTGTCTGGATCACCTACTGATGACAGTTGGTGCGTATTCTTTGTAGAAGATGCAGGGAACAGAGCAGGGAGGGAAAACCCACAATTAATGAGAGTGCGAGAGCTCCCGTCTTTCCCCACACAAACAAATCAGAAAAACAGCCCCCTTCCAGTGGGCTTACCCCCAGGTCTTTGCGATCTGTTCCCCTCCATGGCTACCTGAGCAGAGTTTTTGCACTGAGGCCGTATCAGCTCCATCCACTGCGCATGCGTCTGCCCTTCAGGGGTTCGTGTGCCCTTTGGCCTGAGAGAGCTGCTGAGAGCCTCCTGGGTGGCTGTGTTGACGGTGCCTCTGGCTTTCCTCAGCCACTTCCTGCTCACGTCCGTCCTGGGCGGTCTGGAGGCCTGACTCACAAGCAACCGCAGCCACATCACCTGGTGGTCTGAGTCACTGGCTCCTGGAGTATCTCTTCCTTAACAGTAATAAAGGCAAAAAGTATACATAAGTTCATGCTGCATTTTGCAATGGATTCCAGCGAAGTATAGCGTGCAGTGGGTAATTCTAGGAATTCCCTACGTGTGTCAGATGACTTACCTCTGGCAACTGCGGTTTAAGCAAATCATTTTATCTCCCAGCAGCAGACTTCCCCCCCCTCTTCTGCCTCCCCAAGTATTTGCAGGGAACCCGCATGTTCCCCTAAATCTTGAGTGTAGAAATGAATACCCAGTGTTCAGTGAGCCGCACTAGGGTGGCGAACCAGTCAACGCAGAGATACAAAGGTGACGTGTTCGCTGGTGAGCGGCAGCCCAGGGGCATGGAACTCAGCCTGGAGATCATCCCAGACACAGGGCCAGGCGTGAGCAAGCAGGCGAGGTGGGCAGGGGAGACATCCTAGACAGAACTGGATAATCCTTGGCCACGTTCTTCTGTGATCAACTGAAAGGCTCTCTTGAACAGTAGCTTCCATGAACCACTGGAGCCTGCTGGGCTCCAATGACCCTCTCAGTCCTGCACACAGGAGCGCTGTGCAGGAGGCGGATGCAGGCCAGGGTGGGCGGGAAAGAAGGCGGAGAATGGTCATCCTCTCTTAGGGCTCCGCCCGCCACCAATCAGGAGAGGCAAATAGCAGCGACCTTCCATGCCGATGTCCTTTGCACAAGACTGCATTAATACATCTTCTTCTGATTGATCCAGTGGTGGGAAGTGTACCCATGGGCACAGTGGGGAACAGGAGATGCCAGAGGGACAGTATGGTTGCAGCCAATGCTTTTGGCACCCCGTGACACAACCCCTCGGCCCACCGATGATTCTGGCTGCAGCTCTGGTGTGTAGTTTGGTGTGGGCTCACGTGCCCATGTTCGCCTCAAACGTGAGGCGAGTCTCCTCTTTTTCTGCCACAGAACCGTCTCTGAAGCTGGCAGCCCGCTCAGCCCTCATCCTAGTCCAACCCGGACGTGGGGGGAGGTGACGCGCCTGGAGCCCCTGTCAACCCCTGGGGACTGAGAGCCAGTGGACAAACGCCAGCCTCTCATCTTTTGGATGGAATGTTCTAGGAGGCATTCTGTGCACGTGCCAGATGGCCCCGCAGAACCGAGCCCCTGTCGTCCACAGCAGGCACCTCGATGACACCCAGTGGGAGCGGCTTTTCCTCCTTCCCGGTCTTCTTCACCTGCCTCCCCCTCACCCCTGCTTCTGGGGATCTCCTCCCGAGCAAACCAAGCTCTTGTCTCAGGCTCTGTCCAGAACAGGGGAGCCCAGACCAGGCTCCCCAGACCAGGACAGAAAGGGTATGAACATTTGAGGATCTGACATGGAAGCATCTGAAATCCGGTGTCAGGGCCCTTGGAACCCCGTCTTTTACTTTTTGGAATTGCCATCGGTACCCAAACCAGAGATTCCAGAATAGGCTCTGGAACCCCTCGGACCCACAGGAAATGGCGGTCGTCATGTCAGGCCGTGCAAAGGGCTCAGCAAAACAGAAAGCTCAGAGGACCCAGAGGAATCATTGCTGGTGGGGTCCCTCACTTCGGCATGGGGGAAGAAATTCTAGTTTAACTCAGGGGATGCTGCTGGCTATGCTTTTCTCAGTCACAGTGGTTACAGTAAAAAAAAAAACAACTCACAGTTCTAGGAGGATTCATGGCTGAGAAAAGATTGGGATAGGGAGGTGGTATGGGAACCTAAAAACTCATTAATATTGTTTACATTCATAAAAGCACATTAAATTAAAAAATAACAATGGAATTGTGTACCTGAAAAATTGGAAATAAAAGGCAATTTTCCATGTCTTTATTCTCAAGATAATGTGCTGAGGCAATGACAGGATAATGTAGGGTGGACAAGGATTCTTTTGGGAAGAGGCATTCTTAAGATCCCTTTGTCCCCTGAGCAACCTTTGACCTTTACAGACCACACTGAAATTCTTTTGGTTGTAGAAGGTAAATACATCACAGATGGAGAGAGACTCATGTGTCTGGTAAGGTGCGGTAACGCCCACCCAAATATTTCAGAATACTCCTAATTTCTTTTAATGTCACTCCGTTCATTAAAGGGCCAGCTAACACATTACACGTGCTCCGCATGCTGGGAAGCTGGTTAGGTTTCTGCAGTATTCAAATATTTTGCAATTCATGTACAGCACAGTATGTCTGTAAGTTACATAATATTGCCCAGTTTGACACATGAGAGAACCAAGGCTCCATTAAGCAGGCACTACAATCTGATTTCATTTTAAACGTTTGAAAGGCTTCGTGTGGCTATTGAGGCAAAAATGTTCGTCAGATCAACGAGTTGTCTTTTGGTTAAAAAATGGTTATTTGAAAGTATGGAGTAAATGCTGTCAAAAAAAAACAGCCTTCAACCAATTTTGTGTCTGGGAAGGTGGAATTTATTCTCAGGGAAAAAGCGATTCTTTTAAGGAAATGTTTTCATGGCCCTTTTGGTTCTACATGAGCTCCCTGGCTGTTGGCAAGACAAAAAGAGAGAAATTACTCCATTTAGGTCACTTACTGCTCGGAGATTTTTGTGTTTTTCCCCAGTGAGCTCCAGTCAGGAGTCGGAATGCCAGCTGGTAAGATTTGCCCAAGGCAGGGATGGTCAGTGTTAAGTTGCTTTTTGTCTTATTATTTCCCTTTGTTATTCTCAAACCTTCAGTAACTTTCCTTACCCGCACAGCGCTGCATTAGCCGTGTCTTGGGGGGGAATAAAAACGGCTGTGTCGGAGCCGGGACAAAGCGATGCCACGAGAACACGACAGCCGGCAGGAGCAGGAGTGAGAGAGGCAGCGGTCACCGAGCTGCAAGCGGCCCGGAGTCAGAGGCGGCGTGTAGGACGCCCCGGCTGTCGGAATATTCAGGAAGGGGCTTCAGTTTTTGCAGATGAGACATGTTTGATTTTGTTTACTTGCTTTTTACTGGATATTATAAGAAACAGAGACTTTGTGAAGTCATAAGGGCTACAAAGGGAGCTTGAGGCAGTGGACTCGACACCTTTAAAAAGGAAAAGAAATGAGAATTTTGGGCGAACTTCCTGAACTCACTATTCTTTTGCATTACCTGAGCAGCTGCCAACGGGGGGGGGGGCGGATTTTTATATTCAAGTTTATTGGATTGGTGGAATTGAATTTGGATTTTACTCCTTTTCTTATTCCTCACCTTTGTTCATGAATGGTACAAATGTGACGACTTTCAGTAAATAACCCAGCCTAATTTATTAGTAAGTGTGTTCTAGATTTTTTAGATACCCCCGGGACAATTTATTAAAATCACTTGTGTGAGACGGGGTGTCAGTGAAGTTCCCAGAGCGGCCTGGCCTTGGGAGGCCCCACCCCCAGGCACTGGGCGCCCTGCGAACGCACCAGCACCGCGGCACGGAGCTTCGCAGAGGGCGAGCAATGCCAGCTTTCAAATCCAAGAAGGAAAATCTCCCCTCTGGAAGAAATGGAGCTGGTATGCTTCCTGTTATTCCTCCTGTGAAGTATAGCAAAAAAAACCCTGGACATTTTATAGAAGAGAAGCGTGAGAAGATTCTGAAAGGTGGAAAAAATAAGGCACTGGCTAGGGACCTAGGGGCCTCAGGACCCCACTTATGACCAGGCGGTGAGGTCCCTGGGTTTCCTTTCCGCCTCCTAGATCCCCGACTGGGTAACATGGAAGCCAGCCACCCAGAAATGCCAGGGGTTGCAGACAAAAAGAGGCTCCAAGAAAAGCTGGCTCTCTCTAGTGAGAGGCACAGGAAAGGCGCAGTCTTGCAAGACAGCAAACCTTTACACAGCTGCTTTACTCTAGCCAAACATTGCGGAACGCACAGCGGCCCCACCCCGCCCCTTCCAGCGAAGGCCACAGGACAGTTTAGATTTCCACCCTGGCCAGGCCGTGAGTGACAAGGCACTTGGACCCCCTAACGGAGTGGCATCGGGGAAAGTAGGAAGCTGGGACTTTCATCTCATGATAAAGACACCTCTGCCCACACACACCACCCGCCTCTGTCATAGCGACCACTTCACCTCCACCCTGTGATAACGAGATGCCGTGGCCCTCCTCACTTGGGTGGTGTCAGAGAAAACCTGGGGGAGAGTCAGGACTTCGGCCACTGCTCAGTAGTAATGAGGTGTCCCCTACGCAGTGGGAGCAGTGGGGAGCAGTAATAACGTGCCATCCCCCACTCAGCCCCGGATGGTCACAGCAGAGACCTTGTGGAAGACTGAACTCCTACTCCCGTGTGGGGGTGAAAAAGAGCTCCCTCCCTACTCCTGGCTTCCACTCCCACGGGCGGTGAGGAGGCGATGTCTCTCTCCCCCAGGGAGGCAGTGTGAGAGCAGGCCTTCTGCAGTTCAAGATTTCAATAATATCCAGAGTCTTACGGACCCCAAATGTCCAGGTTTCAGATGAGATTCAGTATCATACCAAGAACAAGATCTCAACTTGAACGACATAGAAAACAATACATGAATATTTTACCAAATACCAACACCAAATAGCAAATGCAAATACCCAAATGACATGGATGTTAGAATTATCTGGCCGAGATTTTACGACAATCAACATAAACATGCTTAAATGAGAAACTGCTAACAGGAGATAGAAAAAAGAACCAAATGAAAGTTTTGGAACTGAAATATAAAATGACCAAAATTAAAGCTCAGCGGATGAATTCAACAGAAGAATGGAGAGAACAGAGAAAAGAATCCATGAGCTTAAAGCTAAAACGATAGAAATGAGCTACTCTGAGCAACAGAGAGAAAACAGGCCAATAAATGAAAGAACAAAAACCCACACGATCATCTCAATAGATGCAGGATAAGCGCTGGGGCAAAATTCAACACCCCTGCAGGATAAAAACACCCAAAACAAACTAGAAGAAAACCAAACTTCCTCAACTCAATAAAAGGCATCTCTGAAAAACCCACAAATATACTTAACCGTGAAAGACTGCGTACTTTCCGCCTAACATCTCAGAACAGACACTCTTACCACTATTGCATTCCATTAGATGGACAGACAAATCAGGTTCATTAATTGGAAGGTTCATCATAATAAAGATGCAAATTTCCCTCAAATGGATATACGGGTTTAATTACCAAAATACCGGCAAAAATTTTTTTATGGATATGGACAGAATTATTCTAAACTTCATATGGAAAAGCAAAGGCTAGAACAGCTGAAACATTTGAAAAAAAAGAATAAACTGGGGTAAACCACTGTACCCAATGTCAAGGCGTCACGCAGATGCAGTAATCCGGACTGCGTGGCGTTAGCGAAGGAACGGACACACGGATCAGTGGAACAAAACAGAGAACCAGAAACAGCTTTTCTGCCAAAGTATAAGCAACTAATTTTGGACAAAGAGACGAAGACAATTGAATGGTGGAAAATTAGTCTTTCCAACAAAAGGGCTATAATGCTGGGCCGCCCGTAGACAAACACACATGCACACACACACAACTTTGACTGAAACTTCACACTCTGCAAAATTAACTCAAAACTAACTGTAGATTTAAATGTAAATAAGACATAAAACTATAAAGTTTTAGGAGATAATATAGGAAAAATTCTTTAGGACCCAGGTCATGGTAAAGAGTTCTTAGACATGGCAACATCAGCATGATCCATGAAAGATAAAATCAATAAATTAGACTTTATCAAAATTAAAAGCCTGTACTCTTTGAAATGTTCTACCATGAGGATGAAAAAGACAAGCTACAGACTGGGAAAAATATTTATAACCACATACTAACAAAGGACTCTGGAGTACATGAAGAATTTTCACATATTAACACTAAAAACATCCCATTAGAAATGGCAAAAAAAAAAAACCAGAGACATTTCATCATAGAGAATACATGCAGCAAATAACCACATGAAAAGATGTTTAACATAACTAATCATTAGGGAAATGCATATAAAGAACATGATGAGTTATCACTACGTAGACATTTAAAACAGCTAAAATTTAAAATAGTGACAATACCAAATGCTAGCAAAGACGTGAAGAAACTCCTAGTCATCCATTGCTCGGGCGAGTGTAAAATGGTTCTGTCACTCTGGAAACTAGCTTGGCAATGCCTTTAAAAAACTAACTGTACATTTATCAGAAACTGCACGCCCAGGGAAATGGAAACCACATCTACACGAACCCTCTGCACAATGACTCACAGCACAGCTATGTATCTGTAATGGCCAAAACCAGAAACAACCAAAATGCCCCTCGTCGGGGGAACAGTGAACTGTGGTAACTCACAGCAATAAACACATCCACTACGAAAAGGGATAAGACATGAATACACATCACAACCTGCATGATGCTCAGGAGCATTATGCTGAATGAGAAAAGCCAACCTCAGTGCCCACTCATTACATACCGCGCGGTTCCATCCCTATGTCATTCTCCGAATGGCAGGAGTATAGAGATGGGAAACAGGGTAGGGGTTTCCAGGGAACAGGGACGGTGGAAGGTGGGGGCGACTGTGACTCTGAAGAGGGAGCAGGAGGCAGATCTCGTGGTGATGGGACAGTTCTGCGTCTTGGTTCTGGCGGCGGCTACAGGGATCTACATGTGATACGAAGGCACAGGACCGTGTATACACGGTCCATGCACCACTGTCAGTTTCCTGGTTTTGATACTGTGCTGCAGTAATGTAAGACGTGAGCCTTGGGGGAAGTGGGCGAAGGGTACACACAGCATCTCTCTGCTCTATCCCGAAAGACCACCCATTCTTCACAGGAGATCAAGGTTGGGAAAACAATATATTCAAAGGGGCTGGCATTATAGCCTGAGTGCTGTGCTTTGTGCTTGCGCGGCATCTTTGGCACTCCAGATTAAACGCTTTGTTTGTGTTCCTAAGGCTCCAAACAGCTTTGAAGTGTTTGGTCCCCAGGGGGGTCTGAAGGTCAGCACACACAGGCGCGGCTGGCCGGCCTCCTGGGAGCCCTCTGGGCTACGGCATTCCTCACGTAGGAGAACAATAATTTCCAGCTGAACAGGAACCCAGAGAGGTGAAGGTGTGAGAGGAGCTCCACTGGACAATTTCTCCAGTGGAAGCAAGTGCCGCTTTCAAGCCTCTGGCCACATGCCACCTCGTAGTCTCTGGAATGTTCTCGTAGGTAAACCTTGTTCAGACAAGAACCGCACAGGGGTTCTCTTTAGCCCCTGCAATCTATACTTGGGGGGGGTCACACCCTCTAAACTTGGAGTTTTGTGGCCTCCAGTGAAGAATCAGTTGGCTGAGCCACATTGATAAAAGGACACACTGTACTTGAAGACCTCCGGCTGGAAGGGAGAATAAACTGAGATTTGTTTACCTGGTTCTCTTGAGGTCTGAGCTATTCAGCACAGCTCGGTCCCCATGCTGGCAGGCCTTGCGCTAGGCGCTGGGGATACCGAAATGAATAAAGCCCTTGTTGTCCCTGCCTTCCTGGAGTATGGTGGAAAAAACAGACATTAAACTAATAAACACAGAGAAGTATGTAGTAGCGTGTACCTTCCAGAACTTCCTTCCAAGGGACTGGTAGCAGCAAAATAAACCGGGGGAAGTTCCATGGAGCTCTGAGCTGGGGAAAGGCTCCTTGGAGGTGTCCTGGGAGCTGACAGGGAAGGGAGAGAGTCAGAAGGTTGGAAATATGCTCCAGGCAAAGAAGCTGTGTGTGCAAAACAAGGGGCAAGGAGTAGTGTGAAGCTTTTTGAAATCGGAGGTGGGCCAGTCTGGCTAGAATGGGGGTGGGGGCAGCTGCAGGCTACGGTTGAGATGTGTTTATTGCCAACAGTGAGCAGTGAGGGCCCGCGTGGCTTCCAGTGGTCAGTCTGGAAACAGGCATTGGCTGAGACCCCCGTGGGCTGAGCTACACCTCGTGGGGAGCGGTCTACTGTTTGGACCCGGCCCTGACGGACTTTCCCAGCCCCAAATGAAAAGCGGACTTCAAGCAAGGAGCGGTGCTGTTTTCAATCCGTGCAAGGCTGAGCAGGCGCTGGCAGGCTGCACACACCACCGCTAGGGCTGACCAGCCTCTGCAGCTGTTACCCATTACTGGGGTCCAAAGGTCTGGCCCTGAACGGCTTATTTTTTCTCTCCCAATATCCTTGTTTTAAAATAGAAAAACAACCAACTTAAAAACAGCCTTGTTTACTTTATCAAAGATTAAAGAGCCTGAACCGCCTCGGATGGTCTAAATGGATTTTTAAGTGCTTTATGGACAAGTACCCCTAATTGCTAAACGCTACACTGGGCTTCCGCGTCTCTGCAAGGCTTGTGTTGTCTGGGTTTGCTTATTTACTCTCCTTGTTAGAGGTCAAAAGCTAAGTCTGAGATTAGAACATTTTAATTTCTGAAGCTGAGGTTTGAACCAAGTTCTCTAGAGCCGTGCTGCACAAAGGGCCATGGCCTTGAATGTTCTCCCTTGAGTGGGCTAGTCCAAGGCCTAACAGCGTCTCGAATCCAGTGTGCTACACACGAGAAACTAGTGTAGCAGGTACCGGTCACAGGCCATGCACTTTGGAAATACAGAACAACCACCGAGAACTGTAGGCAGGTGCAGACTAGGGCCTCTGGCCGCTCCTTTCTCTTTTTTTTCCACCAGCCTTGGAAGCAACCTGGGATGGTGGGAAGGGTCCAGGATGTGGAGACTCAGGTTCTGAGTGTCAATCCTGATGCAGTCACTGAGGAACTCGGTGACTTTGGGAGGGACACCGCACCTCTCTGAGGCACAGATTTCTCCTTTGTAAAGTGGGGACTGCAATCCCTGCCTCGGCAGTTGATTGCCACGATGAACCGATCAGGGTGAGAACTCGGGCAGTCCCAAAGCCATCAGACTCAACAGAGCGCGTGGGAAACTCCCTCCCCAAGAGAAACAGTCCCAGATGACAGGCTCTGTTCCAGGCTGGAGTCACCCACCAGATGGGGCAGCCCTTCGCTCCGGCTGCTCAGGTGTGTCCTGAACAGCTCTCAGTGACAGGTGACCAGATGTCCGTTGTCCTCTTGAGAAGAGAACCAAGGCATATTCTAGAAACCTGGAGGGGAAACAAAGGGAGATAAAAGCCCAACTAAGAAGCATGCATCTCTTTGTCAGGCAGGAGCTAGGCGCTGTGTGTACTGGGCAGGCACTGCTTCCTGCCCTTCAGAGAGACTCACACTCCAGCAGACGGCAACTCTAATCATAAAGTGGGGTGCAGAGACGGGACCATGGTCAGCAGGACCCTCGTTCCAATAAGGGGAGCAGGCAGGGGGCTGGAGGAGGTCTGACCCAGGTGTTGAAGGAGGAGTAGACCTAAGAGGAGACAATCAGAAGCGGGACAGGGCAGGGGTGGAGAAGCCTTAAGCTGAGGCAGCTGAATTTCCAGACCTACAGGGGGATGGAAACCGATGTGTGTCTGGGGCAGCAAGTTGGATGTGAAGGAGCCATGGAGTCTCGCAGGGGAGACCTGGAACAGAGCGGGCATTGAACAGCCTGTGTTTTGTGCGTAGCAGCGTATTGCATGTTTTTCATCATCAGGGCAACACAAACAAGGTGACAGGATGCACATGGGTATGGATCTTCGAAAACACCTTTTGTTCGTTTGCCACGTGGCATGAAAAGCTCCTCTAGTCTCTGTACTCAGACCACAAGAAATCAGGACAGTGGTCTTCAGTCATGAGTTTAATTTTTGTCTCTGTTTTCTGCTACCAGGAAAGCAATGACACCTCTGTTAGACTTCAGTTCTCCATCCGGTGTAGTTGTCGCCTCTC
Organism: Phyllostomus hastatus; assembly: GCF_019186645.2. NCBI lineage: Eukaryota > Metazoa > Chordata > Mammalia > Chiroptera > Phyllostomidae > Phyllostomus > Phyllostomus hastatus. The sequence continues at coordinate 9,458,480 of NW_025334009.1, forward strand.
TCATCGTCATCTCTTCTCTAACTCTGTGGGGGTTTTGTGTAGCAGTTTTATTTTTTAAATTGTATTTTATTGATTATGCTATTACAGTTGTCCTGATTTTTCTCCCTTTGCCTCCCACTCCTTCAGACAATTTGCACCCCCCCATATTGTTCATGTCCATGGGTCATGCATATAAATTCTTTAGCTACTCCATTTCCTATGTTGTACTTTACATCACGATGGCTATTCTGTGACTACCTATTTGCACTTCTGAATCCCCTCACCTCTTTACCCCACTCCCCCACACCCCACCCTCTCCCATCTATTGTTGATAGATTTGTATTTATTGCCATTTTATTGTTCATAGTTTTGATCTTCTTTTTCCTAAATAAGTCTCTTTAACATTTCATATAATAATGGATTGGTGATAATGAACTCCTTTAGTTTTTTCTTGTCTGGAAAGCTCTTTATCTGCCCTTCTAATCTAAATAATAGCTTTGCTGGGTAGAGCAATCTTGGCTGTAGGTCCCTGCTTTTCATGACTTTGAATATTTCTTGCCAATCGCTTCTAGCCTGCAAAGTTTCTTTTGAGAAATCAGCTGACAGTCTTATGGGAACTCCCCTGTAGGTACCTAACTGCTTTTCTCTTAGTGCTTTTAAGAGTCTCTCTTTATCTTTAACCTTTGGCATTTTAATTACAATGTGTCTTGGAGTGGGCCTCTTTGCAACCATCTTGGTTGGGACTCTGTGCTTCCTGGGCTTGCATGTCTATTTCCTTCACCAAATTAGGGAAGTTTTCTTTCATTATTTTTTTCAGATAGATTTCCTGTTTCTTGATCTTTCTCTTCCCCTTCTGGCACCCCTATGATGTGAAGGTTGGACTGCTAGAAGTTGTCCCAGAGGTTGCTTATACTATCCTCATTTGGGAGGATTCTTTTTTTTTCTTGTTGTTCTGATTGGTTGTTTTTTGCTTCCTTATGTTCCAAATCATTGATTTGATTCTTGGCTTCATCCACTCTACTATTGTTTCCCTGTAAATTGTTCTATATTTCAATCAGTATATCCTTTGTATTTTGACTAGATATTTTTATGTTGTTGAGGCCCTTGCTAAGTTCCTTGAACATCCTTATAACAGGTGTTTTGAACTCTGTATCTGATAGATTGCTTATCTCCCTTTTGTTTAGTTCTTTCTCTAGAGTTTTGATCTGTTCTTTCATTTGGGCCAGGTTTCTTTGTCTCCTCATTTTGACAGCCTCCCTGTATTTGTTTCTATGTATTAGGGAGAGCTGCTATGACTCCCTGTCTCAGTAGTGTGGCCTAATGTAGTAGGTGTCCTATAGGGTCCAGTGGCACAGGCTCCCCTATTACCCAAGCTGGGTACTCAAAGAGTGCCCTTCTTGTGGGTTGAGTACACCCTCCTCTTGTAGTTGAGCCTTGATTGCTATTAGCAGGTCAATGGGAGGGATTTATTCAGGTCAGTCAACCTTAAAGACTGGATGTGACCACTGACCACCAACCTCTGCCCCCTGTGGAGGATCAGCTATACAGGGCAGGGTGTTGGTTCTCCAGATGTGGTCTGTAGCTGTCCACTAGGCTCTGGGGTTTCCCAGGTGGTACAGGCCAAGGTCAGCCCCCACATGTATATTGCCCTGGGCCATGCTGCCTGGGCTATAAAGTAATCTGTAATGGTTGCTAGTTGTGCTGGGTTTGGAGATTCCCAGGTGAAGCCAAACTGTGAATCTAGGCTGGCTGCTGCTAGTGCTGGGTCTGGGGTTCACTGAGGCCATCTATTGCTTGTTTGAAAGGATTTAGGAAGTTGTGAAGCATGAGCCAAGACCAACCATTTATATGGAAAAGCAGCTTGGGTGGGCTGGTAAGTTGGGTGGAGCAGAGTCTCAGGGAATCTTCAGGGCAGGACAAACAGTGTTAGCCAGGTTGATGGAGTCTCAGATAGGGTACCAGCTTGCTGGCTCTGTGGCTCTGTTGCGGGAGGGTTCAGAAAAGAGACAATGGCCTCTGCTCACCTTGATGCCAGACACTTCAGTTTCTCCCTACATGCCACTGGTGCCTTTCAAGCTGCTACCCAGGTGTTGGAGCTCAGAGGAGTGAACCTGAGTAGGTAAGTCCATGTGTGAGTTCTTTAAGAGGAACTGCTTGGGGCTCCAGAAGTTTCTTCCACCAACTCAATCTCTTCTGGTTTTGGCAGCCAGAAGTTGTGTGATTTATCTTCCTGGCACCAGAACTCTGGGGGGCCTGGGGTGGGGCTGGGACTTCTCACTCCTGAGATACCCTTCCTGAATTTTTATCCACCACATGTGAGTGCGGGACCAGCCCGTTCCACATCTGCACCCCTCCTACTAGTCTGGATGGATGTGGTTTCGTTAATTCTGTAGTTGTCCGACTTCCATTCAACTCAATTTCTGATGGATCTGAGTGATGGATCTTCTATATTTTAGTTGTAGTATTGATGTGGTTGTAGGCAATGTCTGCCTACACTGCCATCATGACCGGAAGTCTTAACTCCATGTTTTGAAAGCACTTTACAAACTTGTCTTCCTTGATATGATTTTGGATAGCATTGGTGCCTAGAACTGGGCTGGAGATGAGGAAGAGGGCTTGTGAGAGGAGTGGATTATGAGGGGAAAGCATAACAGAAATTCCTCAGAAAATTTTTTTAAAAGTACACGTATTGGGATTTTACCGCAACCTCAACCCCAAAGGGCATTTTGAAACTTCACAACACTAGTTTTCAAGTTTTCCCTCTACATTATTCGTCTCATATTTGATAACATTTTATTTTATTTCACTTTCTCATTCTTCTATCCCCTTGGAGGCTTCTTGAATGTTTGTCTCAGAGCTAGAGTCTGGGAGTCAGCTAATACTGACAACTCATAAGCCAGTGGATTTCAGATTTGTGTGCACATTATATTTGCCTGCATTTACCTAGGAAGATGAAAACACATGGATGCCCAGCCCCCAGCCCAGACTTTCTGGGAGTGGGGCCTGGGCACTGCTATGCTGTCAGAGGTGATTCAAAAGTGTTGCCAGGACTAAGAAGCGCTAGTGTACATGAAGCATGGCCCCTCCCTTCTGCCCCAGCTGCCATTCGCATCCACAGCATTTTACATGGGGGCCACACCTCTCACCTTGCATTAACATCATTTGTCTCCACTATTCTGTCCAGGGTCTCTGGGAGAGTCTCCTTCTCTCCAAGCAGCACATGAAGAAGTAGGGACAACAGTCTAGCTTTAGCAGCTGTGTGGTACGGGGACTGCACCCTAGTTTCCTGAATACGCATGTTTTCTGATAAAGGTCTCATAATGTGAGGACCACACATGTTTTTGTTGGCTTCATTTATCACACGAACGCTTGCCTTTTCTCGCTGATTTATTTGGTTGCTCTTGAACAATGGTGTGTGTGTGTCAAAGATTTCAAATCCATGCTGATCTCTAGGAGCAATCTGGACAAGGTCATCACATTTATTATGTCCAACATCGGCCATCCATTTTTGCAGAGTAGTGCAGCCGAAGATTTGGGTTTGAAAGCTGATTTTATCAATAATGACTGTGTCTAGTTTCCAAGAATGATGTGGCCTATGAACCCTTTTTACTTTTCATCTACATAATATATTATTTTTATTTCCTTTCTATTGCCTTTCATTCATTCATTTCAGAAAATATTTACTGATCACTGAATCATTCAAAGCACCCTGCTATTAACAATGCTCTTCTTTCAAAGGGCTTCTGGGTTTCTTTAGGAAGATACACACACAGATGCACAGAACAAGTTAAGTGCATGCACACACACCACCCTCACTCACACACAGAGTGGTGTATGGTCAGGGGAAAATGAAAGTAGAATGACCTCCTGAAAAATGACTTCCTGAGGATGACTCAAGATCACGCAAATGTCATCTGAGAAAATGTAAGAACTGTGTGACCTCGAGAATTAGGTCATAAGAGCCACAAGAATGACCCTCCTTTGTGTTTGGAGCCTGTGATACAAATGTCTGTATTAAGTTGAGCCAATATTTGAATATGTTCGACCTAAAAATGCCAATTTGTGTGGTTCAACCTAATAGAGAGGGGTTCAATATGACAACACAGGTGGACAGAGGGACTGTTCTAGGTTTCCATAGTTCTGAGTATCACGTCCTGGCAAAATCTCTAATAGAAAATAACCTCAGTTACCTAGAGCAGAGTCTGACTTCTTCAGGGGGCAGGCACCTTTAAAGCACAGTGGGATTTAGAGTCAAGGGTAGAAGAGCTTAAGAGAATAAAAGATCACTGTATTGATATTCTTTTGTTAAGAGAGAATTTTTTCATATTTGGTATTTTAGGCATTTGTAATGATAGAACTTGGATGATTATAAATGAAATCTTGGACTCAAATTTAAAGTGTGCAGTAAATGTTTGTTTTAAATTTATGATTTTGGGTTGAATTGGAATATTTAAGGTAACTTTAAATTCAACATAATTATAAATTTAATATTTTAAACATAAAAATTATTTACATGCTCAGGAAGGTTTCATTTGTTAATTCAGAGAATTGAAGTATATAAAGAGAAAGTTGAATGTATTAATTTTATATATTCATTTAAAAATATTTGAAGGTGTCTAATAAATTATGTTTGTAAATGGGACCAAACATCATTCAAAGCCTCCCTAGAGGTAATTTCTAAGATCTGTGAGATTTACAAATAGAATAATAACATTTCTAAACACAAGTCAAAAATTTAAGGAAGAAATGGTACCTTTAATAAACTAGATATTCTGAAACAAAAGTAAAACAGATTTCTAAATAACATCTTCTGGGAACAAGAGCCTTTCTCAATGACACCAGAAAGCTGCCAATGACCTCCCTACGTTTCGCAGACTGTCAGAATTGGCAGACCTCCCAGTGACCACCCTACAGAAAATCCTCCATGAGCGATCGGACCTTTAGTATCTCACTTCTAACTGTAAACAGACAGCAGTGATCACTAGGCACTGCTGGTTGCTAATATCCATGTCCTTTATTTTGTACGTGGGGCCCTGGTTCTGCTTGGTAGCAATGTGCCCAGACTCCCCTCCCCAGACTTTCTGCAGCTGGCATGGGCCATGTGGTAGGTACACTGTCAGTACATGAAGTATAAAAGCACATTTCCTCGCATGGGGCTTTCAGGAAATCTCTTTAAAAAGTACAGACTAGCCCTGGCTGGTGTAGCTCAGTGGATTGAGCGCAAGCTGTGAACCAAAGCATCGCAGGTTTGATTCCCAGTCAGGGCACATGCCTGGGTTGCAGGCCACATCCCCAGTAGGGGCCATGTGAGAGGCAACCACACATTGATGTTTCTCTCTCTCTCTTTCTCCCTCCTTTCCCCTCTCTAAAAATAAATAAATAAAATCTTAAAAAAAGAAATAGTGCTATTTATTTTTTAAAAAGTACAGACTAAACTACCTCTGTGTGTCTGGAATGTGGATGTGATGGGGACAGAACAGCCATCTTGCAGCCTTAGGACAAAAGCCCAGGATAGTGGAACAGGCAATGGGAAGGAGTCTGGGTGCTTGTTGACTTTGTTGAGAAGGTGCAAGGCCTTAGACTGTCTTGCAATTTGAAAGTAACAAACCTTATTTAAATATATGACTATAGGTGCCTTTCTGTGGCTTTCAGCCAAGCCCAAATCCAGCTGAGTCAACTTCGTACATGAAGAAAGATACCAAACAAAATCAATAAATAAAAAGGAATCAGGAGGTCAAAGGCAGTACCAGGCACAGAGTAAAACTCCAAAATAATGAAAATAATTATATTATCCCCAGAAAGTGTCATTCATGTAACCAACATGTATAGAGTGTCTTTTGTAAAAACTAGATAAGAGATAAAATATAATGTTGCATCTATAAAACCTACATAGAACATTGTGCAAACAGATGATAAAAACAGCTGAAAATAAACAAATAAATAAGAGACCTAAAGGATAAATTTAAAGTATTCAGCATAAATCAATGGATTTCAGAGGAAGAGAAGATGGTTGAGAGTAAAACATTGAGACTGTCTCGATGCAATTTTCCAGAGGGGAAAGACGTGAGTTTCCTTATTGAAAGAGCCCAGTGACATCTCAGCGCAAGAAGGAGTGAGCAAGTCTCCTCACCCGTGTGAAACCGTGACATTACAGAATATCACAGGTAAGTCAGAGCTCCTGAGCTCTTCCAAAGAGAAAAATAAAATCAGAGAGATCCAGGGTTGGAATGGCATGCATCTTCTTAGAAGCAACACTGGGTGCTAGACACAGGAGGATCACCTTCAAAATTCTGAGAGAAAAGAATCCGCCACCTGGAATTCTATTGCCGGCCCAACCAAGTGTCATTCATGTGTGAAGGACAAAGAAAGATATGGGCCAAAAACCAGCACCTGCAAGGCATCCTTTCATAGAAAACCACTGATGGATGTGCTCCAACAAATCAAGGGAGTGAACCAAGGAAGAGGAAGACATGGGGTCTCAGAAACGGTCTTCAACAGAGGAGAACAGAAAGGGAAGTCTGGCTGAGGATTCTGTAGCAGGTCCAGGGAGCCAGGCCACCCAGACTGGAGAAGAACAGAGCCTCCAAAAGAGAGATCCGAAGGGAATATAAGGCAGCTGTTAAGGCAAAGGTTATCTGGTACAAAAACATTCCAAAATATATATGTATACTAATAGACATATGGCAGGGCGGAGGCTGCATGTAGGGGAAATGTAGGTATATAAAAAGCAGGTAAATAAATAAAACGAGGAGACCATTTATTTCAGGAAAGCAAAAATATTATCCAGGAAATAAATACATAAAATTTTACTTGCCGCTGCATTAACCATTTACATACATAGCTGCAAAATGTAAACATTCATTGTTATTATACAAAAGCTATTCTGTGTACATTTTTGGAAGGAGGAGAGCAGGGAAGTGGGTTTTGTTGGTATAGCAACAAAATTTTGCCTCACACGGCAGGAAATCAACAGAGAAGGTCTAAAAATGGGTGAATTAAAAACCGAGTAATATAAAACTACTTAGCAATCTGCAGGTTAACTAACATCAGCAAAAAAAAAAAAACAGCTCCAAAAGACAAAAATAAATTGCTTCTAGCATGCCAGCTTAAAGGCTAGGAAGGGCTGAGGCGGGAAGAAGTAATTCTTAACATGTTGGCATGATGTGACGGTGCGATGATCTGTAGGTGCTAGACTTACACCGAAACCCTCTGTGCACTGCTTCAGATCGCCCCAGCCTCGCCTGTTATCCAATCTTGGCTGCGGTGACGAGTTCTATTCAGAATCTGGCCAGCTTCCTGCAGGTGCAGCCTGGCCCCGGGCCCATGCCCTGTGTTCTTACTTCATGCCCTTGGCCTTGTGTGTGAAAGCCCAGGCAGGAGCCACCGTGGGAACCTGCTCACTATTTGTATATGCACAACCTGGAAATGCAAGGGATTTGCATTTCCAGGCTGTACATACATGAATGTGCACATGAAACACCCCATGAATCAAATCTTTGATTAACTAGGGGAGGGGGGCGAATCCCGAGCTGGTGGATACTTTCTTCCCGCTTTCTTACCCTGGATGGGCGCCGGTGAGACATCCATGCAGGTCTCCAGGCAGTCCCCCAGGACAGAGCAGCCAGCCCCCTGCACGCCTGACCCAGCGATCGCGCGTCTTTGAACTGGCTCTCTCCCCTTCTTCGCGCTCCGGCCACTCATCCCCTCCCTGGGTCAAACGCCCAGTTCACCTTAGTCTTGGGCTTTGCTTTTTGGCAAACCCAGTTTAAGACAGGGCTGATTAAACACTTTTCAACAAAAGCAAAATGAAGTAAAACGAATTAGTCTATTTTTCAATCCATGTGGAAGGCGATAATATAACGAGGAAATATGCAGTATAAAAGCAGGATTTTTGAAACCGAAGACAACTACTAGAAGGTAAAAGCTGATGGCTTACAATGTATAATTATGAATGGTCTCAGCATATTCAGAAGTCAAAGGAGCAAGAAATAACGCTTTGAGGTTTTCTTTACCATGAGAGGTTAAGGGGACTGAGCTGGGAATGCCTTTTGGGGACAGAATGGGCATTATTTAATTTCATATATCAATGAAAAATATAGGCTTGAGTATGATCCCAAGGTAGGTAAGTACCCGCTAGCAGAATGATGAAGTCAAGCAAAAGTGGTACATTAATGGTAGTGAAGGGAGTTCGTATAAAAATAAAAAAACCTTAAAAAACTTGGTCATGCCACAAACTAGGAAAAACACACACATCAGGGCCAACAATTAAAATGACGAGAAAAATTAAAAAAAAATAAAAATAAATATATTTCTTAAGCCAATAATTATACATGGGCTAAATTCTTCCTTTAATAAATGTCCTCTCAGGTTAAAAGCAAAACAAATTTCCATCCATTTGTAGTTTCTAAAATACATCTCGAAAAGTAAATAATGAAGAAATGTTGATTTCAATACTCAAAGGTACACCAGGAAAATACAAATATTTTTAAAAAACACTCAAGGCGATATTTCAATATAAAGCTCAATTCAGGGCCTGAACCATTAAATGAAGAAAAGACTTAGGTGTTTTTTCATAAAAGATACAATCCCCAAGGAAGATAAAAGAGGCGTAGACCTGTGGGCAAAGAAAAACGTAACATCAGCTGCACAGAACAAAAAAATCTAGAAATTTAAGGGAAGAGCTGATAAAATCACTATGAGGGTGGGAGATTTTATTACATCTTTTTCATTATTTTGGTACACCTAGGAGTAAAAATAAGCAGTGTGGAAAGTAGTTAAATACATCAACCAACAAGTTCATTTTGATAGATCTGTATGAATTTTTTCCTACCCTAGAAAGCACACTTAAAAAATCAACATTGACTGGACCACAACGAGAACAAACAAGTTCTCTCCCGTAAGAGAGAGGACTGGTCTCACTTGCAGGCCACGCCCCTCCCAGTCCACAGCCCTTCCCACTCTCCCACTCCGATGGTGAACTAATCAAGCCTTGGTGTCCTCGTGAGTGGGGGGCAGAGGGGAGGGGAGCCGAGGGGATGGATCTCACTGAGTGCCTGCCCCGAGCTGCTGTGTCTGTGTGCTACTCCCGTTCTTTCTCACCCAGTTCTCAGCACGCCCTGTGTAGAGGACTCACGGCCCATTTGCAGGTGATGGGCCCTAATGCCCACTGTGCACTCCTCGGGCTATCAGATCCTACCGCCTGTGATGAGCCAAGTCCCCGCTTTCCATTGGGAGGCAGAGCCAGACGCTCTGCCTTGTCATTCAAGGCTCTTTCCCATCACTGGGTGGCTCTCTTCTGTCTCCGTGGCAAAATGGGGACTGTCACACTGACCCACTTCCCAGCGGGGCTGTGAGATGTAACAACTAATCACGCAGGCTAATAAAATATTTACCGAGCCTACAGCACACTTTGGAAGTGCAAGGGCTTACTTAGTAAAAACAATGACAGTGCTAGATAAACACCACACAGAGCTAGTGCCACTCTTGAGAAGTGTAAACAACTCACCAGGGTAATTTCAAGCTCTATTAGACACTTGCAGCAAATATCACTGTTATCCGGGAGGAGAGAGAGTCTGCCACACACAGGAAATCTTGACAGAAGGCCACTCACTGCCCAGCTGTGCAGACAACGTAGTTTGATTAAAATGAGCAGTGACCTTTCATGCAAGTGTGGGCATCTCTGGGCTTTTCAGCATTCAGGGAGGTGGAAACAAACTGACTCCGTGCAACCTTGGGCTCCAGCTCTGGGGCCTTGCTTGCTTTGTGAAGAACCGGCCAGGCCTGAGGAAGGGAGCGATGTCTTGGTAAAAAGTGTAGGGGCATTTTGCATCTTTGCAAAGGGTAATACAAAGAACAACTAGTGCAGCCCCTGCAAGTAACAAAAAGCCCATTGTTTCAGAAGGGTCCAGACAGGAAGACAGCACCCACGCCAGGAATTTGGAGCAGGGGACGGGAGGTGACAGAGAAGCCGAAAGGGCACCCGGGAGACAGGGAGGCCACCCAGAGACTGGCCGCAGTGGGAAGCTCCTGCCGCCCCTGGGTCTGGGGGCACAAAAGCGGGGGTGGTGTTTCCAGAGCCCAGATGTGAGCTGGACCCACGCAAAAGATGCAGCCAAAACTGAAACCAGAGACGGGAGGGAAGGAATACTGGCTCCTCCCCTCTTCCTGCCCTCCAGTCCTGTATGTGTCTTCATTGGCCAAATCTAAGCAGAAGCCAGTAGACAAGGAAGCCTAGGACACGTGGTCAGCACCTGTGGCCCAGAGCAGAGCAGGGGAGGGCTCTGAGGACCAAGGGTCAGATGCCCGTGGACAGCAGGGCAGTGGGAGGTGGGGCCAAGCAAGATTGGCAAGGTCAGGTGGGATGCTGGACTCTTGTGGGAGAACAGTGAGAAGCGGGTTTTTAAACCATTTGTGACTATCCCCATTCCACATGCTGGAGAAGCAGAGTTCTGGCCTCCTAGCTCCCAGCTAGCTCAGGAGTGGTAGGTCCCGTGTCTGCCACAGCAGCTCCGCGTGAGAACAAGCCTTTGAGTCAAGGGCCATCATTCTGGTCACTTAACACAAGTTGTGAAAATCCCAGAGCATGTGAGTGCGCTCACTGACTCTCTCTCTCTCTCTCTCTCCCTCTCTCTCTGTCCCAGCCTTTCACTGCCTCAAAGACAGGTGCCAAGGACAACCTCATTCTAACTGGTTGCCCAAATGCCGTGCAGGTGTGCAATTCTACTCACAGCAGGTCACCTTCACTTCCACCGCAAATTACTAAACCTGACAACAGCGTCAGTGAACAGGGCGATGCGTTAAAAAAAAAAAAAAATCAGAGTATGTGAACCAATGGGGTGACTCCAGGAACCAATCTAGAAAGTCCCAAATAAGCTTTTCTTTGGTGTCCCTCCCCAAGAATGGCTTATGAATCAAGGAAGGAGAGTTGAGATCGTGGGGTGTTAAGTTAATGGCTCGCTTGGGCTTTGACTAATCTTGTTCTTGCGACAGTGTGCTCGTACGAGAAACTCCAGACGAGAAAGTGAAAAGTAATTCATTTCCATTCACTGTGTGGCAGCAGATCTGAATTGCTGGGAACTGCGTGTTCCTTTAGGTGGACAGGTAGGTGGAGTTTCACAAACTTGTGGCCAAGGAGCTAATGTACTTAAAGATGTTTAATTTGTCAGTGGCAGAACCTGAGACTGGGACCCAGAACCCCAGGCCAGGGGGTTGTGTCAGCAGAGACAGAGCTACTTGGTTCATAGTAAGATTTCCTGCCTCCTTTTCTTCGCAAAGAGCTTGGCCAGAGTATTTATTCCTGCTGCCCATGAGCGGGATGCTGTTTTTCTCTCTGGAGCCCCAAGTTTCCGATCTGACCCTTATCCAGGAGCAGCTCACAGGCTCAGCCATTTTCTCTGAGGATGAGGGGATGGGGTGCAGTCCCTGCTGCCTTGCACAGTGCCGGGCACACGGCAGGGGCTCAGGCCGTGGGACCCCCTCCGCCGTGGTGTGCGGGTCAGCGACTGCGCCGGATAGTCCCCACTGCCCCTCCTAACAGGGCCCTACTTAGCAGGGGTCTCCCCCACCACCCTGGTTTCCTGTTTGGTGTAGCCACGGGAAGTACTCACAGGAGACAGGAAGAGGAGGGAGCCTGGTGGGAGTGCTTCACTCCTTTTCCAAAGGCCGCAGCTCCTGAGCAGATCCTCACATCCTCCCTTTGCCTGGTCAGGACAGGGGGAGAGGACAGCTCCCACCGTGTCCCCCCCAGATCCTTCCCAGGACCCTGCTGGCTTCCTCACCCTGTGCTCACCTTCAAAACTCATCCTTTCTGGCACTTTCCTCAATTACTCCGTTGGATGGTGCCCTCCTCGTCTTTTCTGGAGTCTACCTAATCTAGTAACTGAGTGAGCTGCATTTCGTGGTATATAAAGCCATTTGAAAACTCTCAGGGGCTATTGTAGGCTCCTGCCCAGTTGTGGTCTGGGCACACCTGTGTCTGCTATTTCATCCCTTCCAACCCTTCATCGGGCAGGTTATGCAAGAAGAAGTTGGGGAAATTTAGACCAAGGAGGGACCAATAAATCAGATACTTGGTTTATGGCCTATGCATACAAATGTTCTGGAACATATTGTCCCACTATAGCCACAAGTGTGCTATGTACCGGTGCTGAACTCGCAAGTCCCACACAACTCTCATCTGCCAGCAATTTTTTTTTATCCTCACCTGAGGACATACGTATTGATTTTAGAGAGAGGGGAGGGGAGGGAGAGAGAGAGGGAGAGAACCATCAACTGGTTGCCTCTTGCACGAGCCCTGACCAGGGATCAAACCCGCAGCCTGGGCGTGTGCCCTGGCTGGGAACGGAACCAGTGATCTTTTAGTTTAAGGGCTGACTCTCCAACCAACTGAACCACAGCTGCTAGGGCTGCCAGAGACTCCTAAAAGAGGTACTGTGCCCAGACCATTTGTTCTGATTCCTGGGAAACTGAGCCTTAAAGTCCCACACCTAGAAAAGGGTTGGACACGTCATGGGCACTCAACACCTATTCATGGACTAATGAATGAATTCTGGGATATATCACACCCACAATAGTTGGCATAGACGGTACCGTCACAGAAACCATGAGCTCCTTGAGTGCAAAATGTGCTCCCGTGTGTCTCCACACCTCCGTGTCCAGGCATTACCTGTAGAATGCAATGAACCACCTAATCTTTATAGATGCTGGCAGAAGCAAATGATTCAGTCTGATTTTAGGTTGCCTTTTCTAAGGGAATATACCATGCATTCTTGAGGCTGGCAATTCATTTTAATCCCAATTGTAGTTTCTGAATGGACTAAAAGAAAAAAGGATGAGGGGAGCCTACGTCTCTGCAGCTAACCACTCCCTCACTGCCAAAGGACCTTGATCAGAAGTTGTCCACAGGCTCACCCGTACTGAAATTTGAGCCTTTCCCCTGCAACGTGCTTTGTAATATTGATTAAATATGAGGGAGCAGAAGCCTAGGTACCTGGAACAGGCTGACAGCTGTCTGAGGAGAGGGAGGGGGGACTGGATGAAAGAAGGTGAAGGGGTCAGCCAAGAACATATATTCATGGCCCACGGACAAGGACGATGATACGGGGATTGCCTGAGAGAGGGGCTGGGTGGAGGTGGGCAAAGCAAGAACAAGCAGGGACCACTGTAATAGCACAAACCCTAAGATACAATAAAAACATGAGGGAACTGCACAGGAAACAGATTGATTTTAGGTGAAAGATTCCGGTTTAACCAGCCCAGTAATAGTGAACCAGCTGCTTTTCTCGCGTGTGGCTTTGCACCGTAGACTACGGCATTGCTGGTGGAGGGAGAAAAAAGTCATGAACCCTTGAGCAAAAAGTAGATGTGACCCAACTCTGCTCAATGACTTTGGATTTGCAGATGAACGCTCACAGGTGTTACAGGTTATCAGCATGATCACCATCCCTGCAGGATACACGGGATGTTACTGGGGAGTATCTGAAACTCACTCCCTGACTCCCTCCCCACCCACCTGAAGCAGTCATTTCCATGGGTGCTTAGGAACAGATCGGCCATATTACAGTGGAACAAACTAGGAAGGCTGAATTCTACACTCAGACACGTTTCTGTTTGCTAGCACTGGCAGAAGGACACCCTAGTCAGGGTGGCAGTCTTCACTCAACAAGCTTGATTGGCACTGTGGTCATTTTGTGACAGTGGTTGTATGTGATCTAGACCTTTCCAGGATGACGTATTAGTGGAGGTTCTCCAGAGAAGCAGAGACAATAATAGAATATATATGGGGTGCATGGAGAAGGGGAGGGGGAGAAAAGAGAGAAAGACTGATTTTTTTGAGATTTTTATTATTATTACTATTTTAGAGAGACGGGAAGGAGAAAGAGAGGGAGAAAAGCATCAATGTGTGGTTGTCTCTCACATGCCCCAAACTGGGAACCTGACCCGCAACCCAGGCGTGTGCCCCGACTGGGAATCGAACTGGTGACCCTTTGCTTTGCAGGCCAGGGCTCAATCCACTGAGCTACACCAGCCAGGGCAAGAAAGATTGATTTTAAGGAATTGTCTCAAGTGATTGTGAGGACTCACAAATCCAAAATGTATAGGGCAGACTGAAAATTCAGGCCAGAACTGAGGTTGCAGTTTTGAGTTCAAAGCTGGAAATAGGCAGAATTTCTATGTTGTGCAGCTTTGAGGGGAACTTCCTCTTCCTCTGGGGACCTCATTCTGTGCTTGTAAGTCATTCAGCTGATTGGACGAGGGCACCCACTTGATGGAGGGTAATCTGCTTTACTCAAACTCTACTGATTTTAATGTTAATCTTTACTCAGAGTTAACTGTTAATGTTAGATACGTCTATAGAAAACAACCTTCAGAGCAATATCTAGACTAGTGTTGGACCAAACAGCTGGGCACCATCACCTAGCCAAGTTGACACATAGCATTAGCCATCACAGATGATGACATAGATTACCTCAAGTAGGTATACATTCCAACAGGTATTGTCACCTTTGCAGAAAATAGCCATTCTGAAGACAGATGGCAGAAGGAGACATACATGAGAGAAAGAGAAGGAGACACACTGTACATTGTAGCATCATTTGAGTCTTAGTGCCCATTTTATTTATTTATTTTTAATCACACTAAGAGCTCACTGGTGTCTTTAATTGGATGAGTTTTGTGCTGTGATTGGCAGGACCCCTTGAAGCATTAGAATTCTCTTCTTCTTTTTGTCCTTGGCTCCCTCCTCTCCTCTCTGTCCTCCCAGGAGAAACAGGCCACGAGGAGGGCTGTGGGCTAAAAGGTCAAGACCGTGGGTGTCTGCTCTTGTCTCTCTCTTACGATGGTGGGCAGGGACCCACTTTCTGTGCGTGTAGATCTCATGATCCTAAATAAACTACACGTTTTCTTTCCTGGGTTATCTGTAACTTCTCAGCTTGGAACCAACACCTGCAGAATCACTTGGGGTGGCCTGCACTGTGTGTCTAGGGTCTACACAAACCATCTCCACGATTCCTGACATTTTAAGTAAAGAGGTGAGGCTCACCTTGGCTGGCGTAGCTCAGTGGATTGAGTGCGGGCTGTGAACCAAAGTATCACAGGTTCGAGTCCCAGTCAGGGCACATGCCTGGGTTGTAGGCCATGGCCCCCAGCAACCACACATTGATGTTTCTCTCTCTCTCTTTCTCCCTCCCTTCCCTCTCTAAAAATAAATGGATAGAATCTTTTAAAAAATTCTTAAAAAAAAAAAGAAGTGAGGCTCCACATAAAGTCCTGTCACATAGGCCAGGCTATAACATCCGTGTGCGCAGATCTGGGGCTCACTCATTCTGTTATTTTTTTTTTTTGGTGCTTCAAGCAATGCTTTTTAATAAAATGTGACCCATGTTAATATTGTACAGATTCATATTCACATTCCGCATAATGAAAGCTTTCACTCCATAATGTTAACCAAAGCAGATAATAGATATTTATACATGAACTCTAAGTCGATTATTAGAGTTCTTGTTTTATAAGATAATAGGCAACATATAACATTAAAATTTAAAGGATTCAATTATGTTACTGCCAAATGCCATCACTTTTAAACGGCGAGCTTCCCTGTGTTTTCTTACATCGTATAATTATATGTGAACTAACCTCTGAAGTCGTGAGGGTTAGTGACGAAACAGTAATATCAACCTTCTGAAACCAGAAATTTTGTTGTTTTTAAATAAAATTTATGTTAAACTCTAGCATAAATACAGAAAATGCATAAATCCCATGTTTAATTCAATGAATGGGGTTTATATTTTAATATTTAACTTTAAGTGATTTCTGGGTTGCAAATTATTCTGGTGTATCTTTCTAAAGCACCAGTAGAGTTAGTGCACATTTTGCTCATTCAAAAATACAAGATGATGTTTCTCATTAACTGCTTTATTATTTGTCACCTCTGTCCCTTTTTGATTGGCACTGTGGTCCCTTGAAAAGGGAGCTAGAAAATACTAGCCACAGAAGTATGAGCACGTCTCTTGGGGGGTCTCATCTATGGGATGAGGGTGATCAGTTCCTCATGGTTTGCCTAGGACTTTAATTATTGTAGCAGTAAAGTCATTAAACCAAGTGCAAACAGAGTGACAACTGGTCACTCGAGCAGGGGCAGGATATGGCCTGATCAACCATTGTGTTTCCACGTTGAAGCCCTTCCCCACCTCCTCTCCCCTGACCCTTCTTTCTTAGCCCCCAGATGCACCCTGTAATTTGACACAGTGTGGGTGCTGGGGGTGAGGGGAGGCAAGGAGGAGCCTGCAGGGCACCCGACAGAGATTTCCAAAGTGGGACCCCAGTGCCGACGTGACATTCTCTTGCCCCTCTGCCATCTGCATTGTCTTTATGCTGTGTATACTTCTTTCTCCTTTTCTGGTTTGGTAACATTTTTCTGCCTGCCAGCCAGCGCCTCATTTTTGTACTGACCTTGGGGAGGACCCTTATGAAGAGTCCAATTTGCTTGGCCTTGTGGCCCCCCAGGCCCCAGGGGCTAAGCCTGTGCCTGGTTGTCACCTGCTCTTCTGAATGGACACGCTTTGGAGTGGGAGCTCCTGTTAGGATCTGTATTTCCGGGAACATGACGGAGATGGATGGGAAAATGTTCGCGGGTGAAGTGGGTGGGACTATAGAAATACCTAAGTTTTACCAAAACATATTTGAATACAGAGAAGAAAAAAAAGAGAAAACTTACCCCACAGCACCTGCCTATGCAGGAAGAAAGAAAACAGAGCTGAGAGGCTGAGAACAGAGCCAGAACTCTGGCTCCTCGGGCAGTTTGCTTGGTCTGAGCTCTCTGTGGTCAAAACCCTAGTGAGCTCTGTGCTTTGGGAGTGGTTACCAAGGGTATGAAATCTGCCTTCAGCCCTTTCTAGCTGGTTGAACTTTAGTGGCCAAATGCTTAGGAACTGTGAACCTCAGATTCCTCATAGAGCAAGTGGAAAAACTGTAATTAAAAAAAAAGATGCTTATCTTGAAAAGTTGGATAAAATCAGATAAGGTATGATCAGGCTTCAGCCAAGTGATGTCATACAGTAAGTGCTAAATTAGTACATGACTACCCTGCCCCCTGACATTAGTTAATTTAATTTCGTAAGTCTGGAAACAAGGCATCCATTCATAATTCATTCATTTGACAGCTGTTTATGGGGCAGAACTGGGCCCTGAGTCTAAGCCAGTCCCAAGCCTTGTGATGAGCGAACCTGGCAGGTCCCGCCCTCATGGAGTCTAATAGGTGCTGATAGACACTAACAGAGCTACACACAAAGAAACGTTCCATCACACGAGCGTTCAGAAGGAAAAGACCATGGCCCCGTGGGAGAGCATAACAGGCAGGTGTGCGTGTGTATGTGGGGTCAGGGAAGCCTCTCTGCAGAAGATATATGGAAGCTGAAATGGAGGGAATTGTTAGAGATGTCTCAGCAGAATCAGGAGGATGGGGAGGGGGGAGGATGAAGAGAGGCATTTCAGAGCTGATCAGGATGCGTGAAGACCCTGAAAGAGGAAGAGCGTGGTTTGCTCAAGGAACGGAACAGGGCGTGTCATGGCCGGCTTGCGGTGAGGGAGCTAGAGGGTGGGATCCAGCGAGAAAGCAGAAGAGTGGCCACTGAGTGTGAGCGGTGTGTTGGTGGCCTCAGGTGAGGTAGAAATGGCAGGTCGGGTCACTCATGGTCTTGCATGCCGTGTGTCGTGGAGATAAGCAGCTCCCACTGGAAGTCGTGCTGTCTCTTCCAGAGCAGGGGGCTGCTCCTGGGTGGGGCTGTCTTGTCAGCACATCCCTGCGTTCCCACCCACCCCCTTCCACTTAGACATGGCCACGGGACCGCCTCTTGCCAACAAACAAAATGACGTATGCCCCTTCTAGGCAAGACTTTTGAGAATCAGGTGCAGTGTCTCTTCACATCGTCTCCCCCATCCTCCCAGCGGGAAGCAGATGTCTAGGAGGCCCTCTGGGATGGCAGGTGTAAGATAGAAGGAACTTTGGTTTCTAGGTTGCGGAGGACAGCTGTCTGCAGGCCAGGACCGCTCACCTTGGACTGTTGTGTTACTGAGGAGTAACCCTCTATTGTGTTTCAACCATTAGATTTTTTTTTTTGTTCCATTCATTACAGCAGCCAGCACTACTCTCACTTATACATTATGCAGGGAGTCTTAATTTTACTCTCAGAATTTTATTTTGAGGTCTATTTTGCTCTAAGTGGAGTGGGAAGTTGATTTTTCACTATAGAAGAACTACTCTGAATAAATAGCTGGGAGGTCTAGAGTTGTACAGTAAACAAGAGATGCTGATGGCTAAAAGCATTGGTAGCAGTCGAGAGAGAGAGAAGTTTGGTGTCGGGGGGATCACCAGGACTCAGCATTGGATGGTGAGAGAGAGTGAGATGTTGATCATTACCCTCCTGTTCTGACTGGAGCATCTGGGCACCATGATGCTGAACTCTGGGGACAGTCCCCCCTGGGGCTGGGGGTGGTGAGGGTGAGCAGTGCAGAGGCAGGGGCGCCTCTGTGGCACACCCTATCTTGTTTCTGTTAGTCTGCTGTGGAGCTAATCTTTGGGGATCCTGCAGTCATATTACCAGACGGAGTCATTGGTCTGGTTAGCATGGTGCCTACTTTCCATACTGATTAGCAAGCCTATCATGCCATTCATTCACTTCTTCATTCATTCATTCAGGTACTGAGCCAGGGACTGGGAGGTTGGCACCCAGTCCTGCTCTTGAGGAACTCACAGTCTTTATACTCTCCCAATTTGATTGGTTATTCAGTCCATCACAATGGAATCAGCAGCCAGGGGAACTGGTCATGAATGAAAATACTGTTTCTGATGCGGAGGGGCAAGGGAGCAGAGAGAGCAGGTCTCTCAGTAGAGAGGGCCAGAAAGTGATTGTTTTCCTTAGAAATGCACAGCTTTCTGGGATGCTCGAAACGTGGGAGGGAGAAACCGAGGCCCGGATGCTTACGGCGTCGCAACTAGAGTGGTCACGTGGTGCAAGCCCCGCGTGCTCGTCACCGCGCACCGCAGGATGTGCCCCTGGAGTGGAGGAAGTGCAGCTTGTAAATGAGTGCGGAGGAAAATGAGCAAACATGGGGATGAAGGAGAAGCCGCAGCTCCACAAGGAGGGCGTGAGAGACACCTGTGCACCTGGGCAGGTGCACAGGGCTGCCTGGTCGTCCACACTGGGCGAAGTCCCAGTGGCTGAACAGATTGGGGGGGCAGGGTGTCTTGCATGGAGCCAGAGGGTGACGACAGGCTGTGTCCTGGGGAGCCTGAGGACCTCCTCCCTGTCTCCAGTGAGGGAGGACAGTGACAAGCTGAAAATGAGGACACGCTGACAAGGTCAGAAGGCGGGCAGGCAGCAGACCAGGGGATGTGTGGGAGACACGGCCTGGTTCACAGACCTCATGACCTGAGTGGTGGTACTATTAGGGAGCCTGTTTAGATCCAGTTAGGAACAACGTCATTGTCTCAGAGCCAGGAGAGCTTAGCAAAGTAAGCCTGGTGTGTGTGTAAGCATGTGTGAGTGTACACACACACATGTGGGGGTGTGCCCAGGAGTATATGTGTGTCTATGTACACATACATATACATGCTTAGGGCATGCTCCATGCCAGTGTGGGGGTCCAGGATAGATACAATGGGAACATGGGACCATTGGGAAGAGGAAGCTGCCTTACCTGGGAACCCCAAGAGCTAGGCTGGGAGAGCACGTGGTTCTGCCCAGCTGGCTCTCTCTGCATCACTGCGTCTTTCTTTTTTGTTCCCAAGATTCCTCACACCCACTGCTTTCTTACACTGTTCTTCCTCATACCTAAGGAGGTCTGCTGAAGACCTGGGGATGCTTCAAGCACTCCCCAAGACAGAGAGGGCCCCTTAAGCCTTGCTAGAAAGAAGCAGTGGCAAAGACAGACGCCGTGCTAATATCAAACACTTGGCTTCTCCCTGAGGAAGGTGATCTGTGAAATGCCAGCGTGCGTGCATGGGTCCACCTTCCGTAAGACGGCCCGATATCCGCTGATGCATCAGGAAAGCTCCGCTTACATATTCCATGCCTTGGTTTTCAGGTTGGAAAAGGCAGGATCTGTCTCAGGCCAGAATGAAGATGGGTTCCCTGAGGGTTACCTTCAACTTAACAGCAAAGACCCTACGACGTGCCAAGCACTTTAAAAATAGTCCCCGAGAGTCCAGCTCTATTACCGTCCCCATTTAGAAGGGGTGGCCTCTGGTGCTCAGTGAGCTCCGAAAACTTGCTCAGGGTCAGATCACGAGGCCGTGGTCCTGACAGGATCTGAATCCAGGCTGTTGGGCCCCAGAGCCCCTGCTCTTAACCCCGCACGCCTTCCACGCGCGGGGGAGGGGCCTCTGCACCACCCTGTTGCTTCCAAGGGCTCCCAGGCTGTCTCCGCGCTAAGTGGGGACCTCGAAGGCAGGAGCTCTTCCTCGTTTCTCCTCATTCCTCCAGCCTGGGGCCCTGAGAGGAGCCTGCTAAGGCTCGTTACGTGTTTGCTGCTGGAACTAGGAAGGCTGCCAAGGCGATCTGGTCCCTTCCCTTGCCCAGACTGTCACTGTCACTGTCTGGGATTCTGTGCACAGCAAGCTCACCCTCTCCTCACGCCCATGACAGCTTTCCTTGCATAGTCGAATCCCTTCTAGACAAGCTCCCCTGGCAGACCGGGTCCTGTGCCCAGCCACGGGCATCTGTCATTCTGTGCAAGGCCAACAGAAAATGTGCCACACAGCGCTGAACAGTAGACAGCTCTGACTCTTTGCCACGCTAATCTGGACTGGCCACCAGCGCAGGCTGTGCTTGCTCGTTACCGGGGCAGCAAAACTCCCTCCGGTTTCAACAGTGATTTATCGAGGGCACCTCTGCCAGTTTCCCGGTGCTCCTTTCCCTGCAGGGGCACGGTAGGTAAACTCCATCGGTCAGGCAGACGGTGGGTTACATTTGTAGATTCAGACCTAGACGCTTTTCCCGAATGGGGAAGAAACATGCCGTACTGTTTGGGCTTCCTCCAGAATAGCCTAATCAGAGTGAAAAAAATGCTAGATCAGCCTTTGCCACGTCACTAGTAGACTTGGGTGGAAAGAAAATGTAATCGTGAAGTCCTAACCACATTTTCAAAATGGCAGATCTTGACTCAACGGAACAGCCGACGAAGGGAGGGAAGAAGTGAGTAACAGTCCTTGAGCGCCTACTATGTGCCAGATTTTTACATGGGCTCCTTTAAAACGTCCTAATGAGTTTCCAAAGTGATTGTTTCAAGGTGCATTCAGGGAGGAGACTGAGGTTCGGCAGTGCTGTGACTTGCCCCAGGGTCACATGCCTAGTGGGTTGTAGAACTTGAATGTGAACCCGGGTCTGTGTGACCCCAAAGTTTGCCGTGTTCTCACCACCGAGTGCTGCCTTCGACCTTAACAGAGCTTCCTGCAAAGGATGATTTTCCACCTGGCTGCCACAGATATCTCTAACCTTTAAAAACACATCAAGCATACAAAGAAAATTCTTCTATTTTGAACATTTAATATCTGTTCTGAGATTTATGTGGTAAGTGCAGTAGCGGTATATTGTATTTTTGAAAAGCTATTCTGGCCTAATTTAACAGAAGTAAAAGGTACCAAGTGAAGGTGAAGAAAGGCAAATGTTAAGACCATTCCATTCTGTGTTTTGGTCAGAACTTTTCTTTCTGACCAAAGCTAACAAGCAACTTAGTCAAACAAGAAGTCAAGGTTAATTATTAACTTGGGGGTGAAAAGTCCATGGTAAGCACATTCTTTGCACTACCCTGCCCACACTCCAGCAAATATTAACACACACGGGCAAGGACACTTTCCTGTAACTATACAAGTGTGCTGTACACACTTGAAAAAATGCCAGCCATGAAAGCATTGACCAGTGGTAGTCCCAGCAAAGTGACCACCTGGCCAGTTAGAACTGGGAGCCCAGAGGAGAGCGGTCCCTGAGGTTCCCACCCTTGGGTGATGGTTGGATAGTTGCATCCTGGTTGGACAGAATTGCAGTACGTGACATGAACGCTTCAATTCACAAGACAGTGATGAGTTCATCATCCTTGGAGGTTCCACACCGTACCTGAAACAAAAGTCAACTCTCACAGCCCCACTCTGACCTTGGGCTTCCAGTGGTATGGTCCGGGGCCCATGGGTAGATGCCCCTCAATGCCATTGTTTTCTTGGCTAGACTTTGCAGATTGGGTTTCTAGAAGCAGTGTGGCATGGTAGAAATAGCATGGACATCAGACTGGGCTGAGTCCACAGTGCAGCCTCGCCAGTCAGCAGTGGAGCGATAGAGCAAGTTGCCTCTCCCCCACCCCACCCCCATTCTCCAGACCTCAGCTTTCCAAATGACAACATGGAAACAATGATATGTAATAATCCCTATGTATAGTGGGTTGAATACAGTTCCCCCCCCAATTCGTGTCTACTTGGAACCTCAGAATGTGACCTTATTTAGGAATAGAGTCTCTGAAGATGCAACTAGTTAACAACCAAGATGAGATTGTACCACTGCATGAAGATGGACCCCAAATCCAATGACTGATATTCTTAGAAGATGAGGAGAAGACTCAGAGAGACAGAGAGAAGACCATGTGGAGGCAGAGGCAGAGACTGGAGTTGCGCTGTCGCAAACAAAGAAGTGCCAGGAGCTGAAAGAGTCCAGGAAGCATCCTCCCCTAGAGTCTCTGCAAGGAGCAGTGCCCTGCCAACAACTTGATTTTGAACTCTGGCCTCCAGCACCATGAGAGGGTAAAACACTGCTTTCTTAAACCACCAAGTTGGCGGTAATTCGTTATGGCAGCCCAAGCAATCTAATACACTATGTAAATGGCTCAACAGGGTGCCTATCACATAGAAAGTAATTGGTAAATGCCACCAGTAATTATTATTCACACACCATAACGTTCAGCCAGCAAGAGCAGGAGTCACAGTCCCAAAGTCTAAATGACTAAAGGTAGAATCATTGGTCAGATTCATGGAGAACCTGCATGTGTTTCCATTATTTTGCCACCCGATCCCCTCCCCTTATACTAAAAACAAAATTTTTCTTACTAAACAACTAAATTTAATCATACAATCTGATATAACATTTTTAAAGAATCCATAGCAATGCAAAATACTAAAGAAATAGACGTCTAGTTTCAGTTTGCAAATATACTTAGAATTACACACTTTAAGTATCTACAGAGTTTAAGCTAACTCTGGTATTCATTCCTAGATTTTTATAAAATGTGTTTCAAGCCTGAGAAAAGAAGAGACAGTGGAGTCTAAAGTGGGGTGAGCACCTGCATCAGGTGGTTGGAGGAGGAGGAGGGATCAGGGAAGATCAGGAAGGTGGCGGGTGGGAAAGTCATGTGCGAGGAGTTGCGGAGGGCATTGCTGGAAGGGCTAGTGAACGGGCCACACAATACAGGGGGGATAAAGAAGACAAGTGCCATGAACTCCACCCCCAAAAGCTGTTCCATGGCCCTCCTGGCAGTGGGGAGAAAGTCGAAATAGGTTTCTCAGGCCTCAAAGTCTGAAAGTTTAGAATTTCCCTCCAGCCCACAGCTTTACTGCTCTTTAAAAATCAATGCCATCGTTATCAAGTGCTCCTCAAGGTGGCGCTATCAGAGCTGAGGGCCCCCCCAAAAGGAGTGTACAAGGGACTAGGGATGAATGGCAGCAGCAACCTTCTCAGGGGTGGTTCCTCCTTCACGAACCCCGCCCACTCCCCCAGTCACCTGCCTGGACCCCACCTGTAGAAATGGGCCACGTGTCTACCACGTGCCTCCCCTCTCCTCTGCCCTTAACTATCACTCACAGGTTCCACAGGCAGACAGAGGCCTTTCCCAAGCTGAACCAATCAGAGTCTCTGGCCTGGGAATTTAGAACATATACAAACACGGACTGGCAGTCTGTCACGCGGAGTCACGCCGACGGTAGACGCGTGAAGAAACAGTTCTGAAACTCCAGACTTAGGCTGCCGTGGGCTCCACGCACCTCTGAGCGCAGGCTTCCTGGGCCTGGGGCTTTCCCTGTTTCTAGGATTCCGTGAGCTCCCTCAGATTCCTTCCTGTAAATTCTCGTGATTAATTAATGGTTTCCACTGATTGTGCCTGGGCTGTAGCCATGTGTCCTCTGGGTCACACCCAAAATGTGAGTTGTGCTGATGGCCTCCGGTGGGCAGGCAGAGGGTGTGTTTGGAGGGACTGCTGATAAATAAACCAGTAACAAGGTGGAGAGGGTGGTGTCACCTTAGTAGCTGGCTCAGGATTGGGGGGAACACATCACCTGAATGTCAGTAAAGAAATGGATAGGGCAAGATTATTTTAGTAGATGGCACCAAACTTAATCCTAAGTAGGGACTGTCTTTGTCTTAAAACAAAACAAGGATTGAGCACGGGCTGCGAACCAAAGTGTCGCAGGTTCGATTCCCAGCCAAGGCACATGCCTGGGTTGCAGGCCATAACCCCCAGCAACTGCACATTGATGTTTCTCTCTCTCTCTCTCTATCTCCCTCCCTTCCCTCTCTAAAAATAAATAAATAAAATCTTTAAAAAAATTATTTAAAAAACAAACAAACAAACAAAACCTCTGTAAGGACACAGCATAAAATTTTAAAAGCCCCTCGAAGTTCTGAGTGTTTGATAGGAAAGCTTTCTGAGTGAAGAATTTGTAACAGAAGGAGAAGGTTTTTGAGTTCCCAGGGCACTTTTGAAGTTATTCTTGGTGCTAAAAGATGGGAGGGGGAGGTGAGGAAGTGGTGAGGGGTTTGAATTCCATGTGAGTAGGGTGAGACCCCATCTTAGGATCTGCCTTCCCCCAGGCTGGAGTGAAATCCACCAAATGCACATATACCGGATGTGAACAATCATTTGTTGTTGGGGTGAACCACGAGCTTGAGTTTCCCATTGGAGTTGATGTGTTATAAAACATTCAGCTAAGCTGGAACCTCCGAAGCAACGAATCTGGGAGAATAGCAATGCCCAAGAATTGGCAGAAGTCTGGGAGAAGGTTTTCGACTTCCTTTGGCCTTGAAACTGACCAGAAGGAGCTGGGAAGGCACTCCAAAGCCATTGCCCTGATACCTCAAAGAGCAAGGAGGACCCCAGCTTCCAGCTGGGACACCCCAGTGCAAGCAAATTTGCATCTCATTCCCTGGAGTGTGTGGGGATACTCCTTCGGCTTCCTCATTCATCAGGTACCTTTCCTGAGAAGAATCTCATGCAAAAACAAAAACCTTTTTGAACCCGTGTCTAGACCTCATGGTCGAGAAAGGTCATCCCCTACACACTTATTTCTCTTCAAAAAGAAAGCAAGTGTGAAGGAGGTGAATTGGGGGGTACCCAGTGATGACTGGCTAAATGGCCTCATGTGGGTGACAGGAATAAGAACCTTTGCCTCTCAACAGAAAAGGTGGGTGATGGAAACTACACCAGACGCCTCTAGTGGCCCACGTGACATCTGCCTGCCCACCTGTTCAGTCGCAGCTACAGAGGACGGTTCTGGGCAAGCTCAGGCTCGCTGGCACTGACAGCATCTCGTATCATCTGGCCACCCTCTTCCGTGGAGATGGACTGAGGCCCCCCACCCACAGCCAGTCCCCGAAGGCAGCCAGGTGAATGAATCACCTTAGAAAGGGATGGATCCTCCAGCCCCAGTCAAGCCTTCCGGTGACTGCAGTCATGGCTGCTGTCTTGACTACAGCTTCTCAAGAGACCCCAAGTCAGAGCCACTCAGCTAACGCGCTGCCCGGTCCCTGGTCCGCAGAAACAGCAGGAGATCATAACTGATGCCTCTTGTTTTAGGCCCCAAGTCGCTAACCAGTGTATTCCACAAAACTTACTTGAGCCTGTCCTAGTCCATTTGGGCTACTACACCACATCGTCATGGACAATGAGAGGCTCATAAATGGCAGGAATTTACTTCCTCGCAGTTCTAGAGGCTGGAAGTCCAAGATCAAAGCCCCAGCAGACTCTGTGTCTGGTGAGGGCCCCACGTCCTGGTTCACAGCTGGCTGTGTGTTCACCATGTCCTCACATGGCAGAAGGGACAAGGCATCTCCTTTATAAGGACACAAATGCCATTCATGAGGGGATGAGGTCATCTCATGACCTCATCACCTTCTAATATGATCATACTGGGGATTAGCAATCAACCGATGAATTTGGGAAGGGACATACCCACACTTGGCCTATAGCAAAGGCCTTCCTCAGTGCCGGCGGACTGTGTCCACAAAGAAGACCAGGGGAGAGTTTCTGGCCCCGAGTTGCTTAGCGTCACGTGGGAAAGGCACTGTGGACAGGATTTGTTTACACTATCGTGGGATGGAGGTACACCAGTCCAGAGGGAGGTATGACTCATCCCATCCAGGTTATCGGGGAAGTTCCCAAACGAGGTGAGTTTGGAGGTAAGCCTTTCGGGAAACCCTAGTTCCCAGGCAGGTGTGGGAAGGGTCTGGAGGCCAGATGGGCAGGTATTCCAGGAAGGGAAAATAAGGAACCCCGTGAACTTGAACGGAGGCCCTGATGATGAGGCAGCAACAGCAGGCACTCTGAGATCAGGCCGGGCCTACTCGACTGTTCCCCAGGGGAGAGTGGCTTCATCTGCCTGGAGGCAGTTGTCATGGATCAATAGCGATGGTGACGTTCTGGGCTTGGGCAGTAGCCGTGGGACGGAGAGGAGACAGGACAGATCTGGCAGGGCTCGTTGGCCTGCTGCCTGGCAACAGCAGCTGCTCTCGGAGTGTTTGTTGACTGAGTGATGGATAGATGTGAGTGGGCTAAGCCAGGAAGGGCTGTCTGGCGTTGGTTTGAGTGACTGTGGCTGGTTATTCCCCAAAATAGGAATTAGACATGAATTTTTGTGTCTTGCACATGAACTGTAAACCAAGAAGTTCCAATAACGAATCCCTGGGGTGTGCAACCCATCTTCCCCTCCAGAAGGCGTGACCTGCCTCTCTGGCAGTGGGTCTCAACGTTTTCCACGGGGACCTGGCTGGGATGGCACACAGGAGATCTGCAGAGCAGCGGTCTCCCGGAGCGTGACTCAGGCTTTTGGACTCCGAGTGCTGGGCAGAGAGCCTCCAGATGCAATTAGAGAGCTTGGGACTAGGTGGGAGGAAGGGGCAAGGTGGGGACACAGGTTGGATCCGAAGTTCTCATCTCAGACTCTGAAACCTTCACTGTTGCTGGAGTGGGTTTGGTTATGGAAGTCAATTTTCATTTACAAAAGAGTGTGTGTGTGTGTGTGTGTGTGTGTGTGAGACAGCGAGAGAGAAAGAGAGAGAGAGGGAGAGAGAGAGGGAGAGAGAGAGAGAGATTGGGTGGAGCAAGGCTCCTCGTCGATCCACGTAGAAGATCTTTGCTTTACAAGCCTGGTGATTGATCCTGTACAGGCGTGAAAGTCAATTCGATAAAAGACTGGACGATGATTTCGTAGAGCCATCTACCCTTCAAACAAAGAAAACCAACATTTATTAAACATTCCCCAGGATCTCATCTAATCCTCACAGGAATTCCAAAGTCAGGAGCGATTGCCTCCATCTCTCAAGGTCACACAAGGCAGACGTCACAGAGCTGAAATTCAAGCTCAGGCTCTGGAGCCTAGATGCTGTCCCCATTTCGTGCTTCCTCCAGGAGGGCCCTTGAAGGATTTAGAATCCCTCTCCTTCCCCTCCTGTCTGCATCCCGAGACCCCCCACCCCACTCCCCAGTCCCACAGGGCCATCGAGTTGAGTCAGTGTGGTTGGTCAGGTTGGGACGTGGTGGACGTCAGGTGGCTGGAGGAGGCGGAGCTGGGGCATTTTCCTGTTCGAGCTCCTAGCCCTTCCCCTTAGCCAGGCCATAGGATCCCAGCCCCCGGAGACCAGCACTTTTGCCCCCCCCCTCCCTCCCCTCCCCCGGGCATCCTGGATTCGCTGATGCAGCCTCTTTCCTGCGCTGGGCGCCACTGCCTCTGAGGTCAGCGATGACAAAAACCAGCATTTGTCGAGCAGTTACTATTTGCCAGACTGTGACGAACAGGATGCCTGCCTCACTGCCCTTAACCCTCCGAGGTTGTTACCTTTGATGTCCCTATTTGACAAACCACAACAAGGGTCAGAGAGGTGGAATAAGGTCTCGCAGAACCTGAACTTGAACCCGCTCCAGCCTGACCCCGGCACCCAAGGTCTTAAGCACAAAGCCTGGCTGCCCCCAGAGGGAAAGAGAACGGGCCAGTCTTTCCCGGGCAGGATGTTTCCTCCTCCGATTCCATTCTTGGCTCTCCCCGGAGGGGGCTGACCCAGTGCCCACAAGCAGTGGTGCCAAGTGTTTGCTGGGAGAGGGAGGGGACTCAGCTCCCTTATCAGCGCTGGGCTGGGCAGCCTTGCTGTGGCCCTGCTCCACCTCCCAGGCTCCTTCCTCCCGCTCTGAGCTGCGTGGTCAGGGTTGACCTCTGCTGGCTGCGGAGCTTCTGCAGGGTGGAAGAGTGTGTGTGTGTGTGTGTGTGTGTGTGTGTGTGTGTGAGACAGGCGTCACCATGCCTCCCTGCCACCTGCCCTTTATGCCAGCTACCCCGCCTCCCCTGAGCCTTTGGACGCTGGCAGTCGTGCGGCTCCTTGCCATTCCCTTTTCTTCAAGAACATTCACTGGGCTATGCCAAGGGGTGAGAAATCTCAGCGGCCCAGAAATGGCGACCAGGTTTCCCCAGGTCACAGAGCATGACCAGCCTGGCATTTCAACAGCTCCCTCTCCTTTTGCGGGTGACCCAAGAGCACTGTGTCTCTTCCTCCCAGAGGGGACCACCCAGCCCAAGCCCTTGCCACCCAGAACCAGGCACACCCACCCCCCAAACAGCCTCCTTGTTACCCTGCCCTGCTTTCAAGCTGATCCAGGTCAACAAGGCCCCACGAGTGTTTCTGTTGGAAGCAAAAGGGCTTCTCCAGTCCTTGAGTCCACCACCACCCCTCGACCCCCCTGGAGTGAGATCCCCCCCTTGGCCCTGTGCCTCGGCTTGGGGTATGTTGCCATGTTAGCTAGGTAGATGGCTGTGACTCGGGAGGCTGGGAGTTGGGTCAAGTGCCTCCCCTGGGACACCTGCCGTGCTCCAGCACAGGTGAGAACAGAGTCCGGGTCTATCTTCATCCCACACTAGCCGGAGCCTCGCTGGGAGGCATTGGAAGCCCGGGTTTTTGATGAATTGCCACAACTCCTCTGTAATCACAGCAGCGCACAGCCTCTTGGCTCTATTTTTACATTCCTCGCTTCTCTCGGAGACCAGGCTTTCCTGGGAGCTTGCTGAGTCAGAGAGTCCCGGGGGAATCCGGGAGGACACTCGCCAGCAGGGGCCAGCAGCGGCACCCTTCCCAATGGGCCCTGGGGTCCCCCGCTCCTCCTTCCTGCAACATGGGGGTGGTGTGCAGCTGTGGGACCTGCTAGGGCGAGAGGGAAGGAGCCCTAACCCTTCAGGGACCCTGCATACGGTTAAACCCACCTGTCAGAGCCTGGAGGGTCCCCTGTGGGCAGGGACCTGGGTGACCGCGTGCAGACCCCTGCTGTGGCCGCTGAAGACACAGCGGCCAGGACAGAGTCCGTATTTCCACTGGCCAGAGCCTCCCTTCTTGCCCCCTAGGACCCCTTGCAGGAGGACCACGGCTGTTCTTGGACCCCTGATGTGGAGCCCAGCTCCATGGGCTAGTTTTCATTTGTGTCCCCTTTGTGGGAAAAGTCGCCCTGGCTGTGTGTCCTGCAGAGCCCTGGGTGTGGTGCTGCTCAGGCCCTGCTCCTGCCGGCACCACGCCTGCCCTGTTCTGCCCTGGGGTGGTCGGGTCTCTCGGTGCTGACTAAACTCTCTGACGCTTGAGGGCTGAACCGGGGAGAGGGGACTTGGGGTGGGTGGTCTCCGAGCAGGGAGGCACACTCCCGGGCTGCCGGGCACCTGTCCCCACCCTGCCTGGGGCCCAGGGGAACAGCTCAGCGGGAGAATCCCAGCAGGAGGTATATGACACCGTTAGAACAAATGCGGCGGACATTGTCTTCACAGAAGACAGGGAGGGAGCATGCCACAGCCTGTTTGGCACATGTGTGGCACATGTGTGCCTAATAGATGCGGCATTCGTCAGCTGATTTATCTTCTTTCCAGCTTTGTATTTGTTCATTTTCCATGTGTTCGAATGGAATCCTCTGTAGTAGGATGGCGTGGTGCGGGTCCGTGAGCGCGTCTGCAAGCCGCCCCTCGGCGGTGTTTACTGCAGGATGGTGCTCAACTGGCTCCTGGGAGAGGCCGGAAGTGCAGGGACTCCGTGTCCTCAGGGACACCCACCAACGAGTGACAGCTGGGAGTCGGAGGACAGGTGCCCTTCCTGGGGTCACCTCCCATGCAGACCACTTGCGTTAAAATTCTGCTGCTTCTGGAGCTGCCCAACACATAAGCACAGGCCCTCTTATTTATCCTCCTCATTCCCAAGGACATTCAAGTCTTTTTCCAGTTTTCCGAGATGAATGGATCCGCCATCCCAGTGGGTAGATTTGTGGGGCTCGCTTAGAGAGGAAGTAGGTCGCCCCAAGGAAGGAGGCAGTCACGATGACCCCTCTTCGGCGTGGATTCCCCTGGCAAGAGCGGATTCCAGAATGACAGAAAGATGGGCCACCTTGAGCAAACACACCTCCCATTTCAGTTCACGATCGGAGCTTTCTGCTCAGCGTCCAGTTACAGCAGCGAGAATCACTGCTCAGTTTTCAGGTGCCGCCGGTTATTTTAGATACAGCGCAGACAAGGAAGGGACGGAAGCCAGCCCTCAGCAAGGGTGTGCAACCTGGGTTCCTCACCAGGAGGCAAATCGGTGCTCCGTTCCCGAAGGCACAGGGGACAGCGGGCTTGTGATACTGTCCCCATGGAGTCCAGACAGGTGATAGTACGAGAAAGAAGATAACTCCCCAGCCTGAAATATATAGCTTTATTTCTAGGCATACCTCCCTCTGGGTGAAGTGGGACCTTCATTTAAATGTTAATACAGGGTTTCACTGTGCTCCTAGAGAATGAAAAATGCCGGAGCCCATCATACCCAAGGCCCTGGGGAAAGGTGCTCAGGAAGGCTTGTGCGAGCTGAAAGAGGGAAGGCGCACGGGGGGGGCGGGCAGTGGGAAAGGTACATAGAATGAAAAGGCGAAGAGAGTAGATTAACCGAGGATTAAAGCACGATGATGGAAGGTAGGCCAGGGAGGCTGCCGGAACCTAAGAAGAGGAGCTCAGGGACAGACCCGGACGACATCGTTTAATAGCCACGAAAACGTTCGGTGCTGCCCACAAGTCGCTGTTGAGCACTTGGACTGTGTTACCGAGGAACTGACTTTTTTATTTAAATTGATTCAAGTTTAAATAGCCATCTGTGCTTCGAGGCCATATTCTACAGCAAAGGAGTAGAAGCTTGTGGATCGAGGGGGGCTTGAAATAGGCCCGGGGATTCTCCAGGTGGGTGGAGGGGGGTAGATCAGAGTTACCTGTGGGGGCTTTTTCAAGGCACAAACTCCCAGACTCTTATTCTGCTAAGCACCCCCACCTGTTATTAGAGAAAAAGCCCTGCCCTGTTCTGAGTGAGCCGCTGTTACCTAAGGCTCTTTGTCCCTAAGGGTTGAGAACTTCTAGCTTAGAGAGCCAGAAAAAGGGAAGTTTTCCTGTCCTTATTTGGCTGGGAAGAAGCAGTCTTATTTAGAGTTGATCTTGGTCAGGAGGATCATTAATGATCGATTTCAGTTTTCTGTAAGACAGATGGGAAGCCATATGCATTCACCCTGTCTGTGGTGAAGGCCTACTGTGTGCTCAGCTCTGTACTAGGCAAAGGGCCTATCGTGGACAGGGTGAGGAGGTAGGGAGGTGAGCCATCTGGCCCCGGCCACACATTTATGAAGGTCCTCAAGTTGACACTTATGATTTAATCTTACCAATGGAGAAATTCTCTTGGGAATGGGACAGTTCTACTTCATTTTATTTATGTGAGCATCAACTAGTAAATACAAACACTGAGATTATATCAAAATATTTGCAAACATCAACAGAGCATTTCTTCCTACCTTGGCCGGATTCAGCTGATCTCACACAACCGATCACGCAACTGGCCAACTGGCCAGCCAGTGTGTTGGCGGGAGCCGACTGCTCCCCTGGCTGTGTTCCCTCCTATGTCTGGGGCCCCTGCTGGGAGAACTGAGCTGACTCCGCACCATGTCGCCTCTCATCCTCCGGCAGGCTAGCCTGGGCTTGGTCACACGGCAAAAGCCAGGGTCTCCAGAGATGAGCGGAAACATGCAGGGTCTCTTGATGCCTGGGCTTGAAACTAACTCCCCTGCATTCCTTCTGCTACATGCTATTAGTCCAGGAA
This sequence comes from Phyllostomus hastatus, assembly GCF_019186645.2. Classification (NCBI taxonomy): domain Eukaryota; kingdom Metazoa; phylum Chordata; class Mammalia; order Chiroptera; family Phyllostomidae; genus Phyllostomus; species Phyllostomus hastatus. The sequence continues at coordinate 9,490,831 of NW_025334009.1, forward strand.
AGTCAGGTGGCCAGTTCCGATTATAGGAGTAGGGGAGTAACGATGCAATGGCACCTCTTGATCGGAGGGGCAGCAAAGTTACATTGCAGCATGGCATGCATACGAAGAGGGGAATAATCGTGGGTTTTTTTGCAAATAACCTATACACAGGCTCAATGAAGATCATTCTGATCAGAGTATAAAGTGATGTAGAAGAGTGGTAACGTTTGAAGTTTAAATAAGGAATTCGCATTCAGAAGAGGGGAAAATACCCTTCTGCAGAAACATATCATTTAATTGGGAAGGAAAGCAAGTACATGTGACAAATCAACACATTGCCATTGTCGCTGCCCTCAGCAGGGCAGCACACACGGACAGCTTTCCTGATAGAGTAGAGGGCTGAAATTAATCCAGCTTTGCATTTCTTCCAGTCTCCCTTGTGAGCATTGATATAAATTTAGATTTTTGCAAGACTGCTCGTTTGCAAGACTATCGTTTAGATTTTCCTAGGCAACCTTGCAATAGAAAGAAGTTGATATATTTGGGGGTTAAAGTGCCCTAAGGTCCTGCAGACAGCTTTTGTTTATTTCCTCTTGCGTGAATGACTTCTTGGTGGCTCGTGTTATATCATCATAGCTATATGTGCTTGGCTTTCTTTTAATGTTTAGCTCATCAATACTCCTTTCTGTACACTGGTAAGATATAGATAAATAAAGTAGAGCCATTTTTTAAAATATTTATTTATTTATTTTTAGAGAGGGAATGGAGGGGGAGAGAGAGAGAGAGAGTGAGAGAGAGAGAGAGAGAGAGAAAGAGAGAAACACCTATGCGCGGTTGCTGGGGGTCATGGACTGCAACCCAGGCATGTGCCCTGACTGGGAATCGAACCTGCAACACTTTGGTTCGCAGCCTGAGCTCAATCCACTGAGCGACGCCAGCCAGGACAATTAGAGCCATTTTAAGAAAATTGAGTAGGCATGGGAGAGCAGAATGGCTGCAAGGTTGGAGAGAAGGGTTTATGCTTAATTCTATAATCCGTAGGAAGCTGTGTGTACCCAGTGTTAGAAGTGATCCGCAGCCCGTGTCTGTATCACTCGATGTAGTGCAGCCCTCTGTAACCACCCCTTTCCTCGCTCGTGGAGTGGCTGTCCCTGGTTCAGTTGACTCATAGGCACTGTCTCTTAAATTTCTTTCTTTCTTTTTTTTTTTTGCCAATAGACATATGAAGAGATGCCCGACGTCACTAATTTTCAGAGAAGTGCAAATTAAAACCACAATGAGATATCATCCCACACCTGTCAGAGTGGGTATCATCCATCAATCAACACACAGCAAGTGCTGGCAAGGATGCGGAGAAAAGGGAACCCTTTTGCACTGCGGTTGGGAATGCAGGCCGGTGCGGCCCCTGTGGAAAGCAGCATGGAGGTGCCGCTTTAATTTCTGGTAGAGAAACCATCTCTAACGTGTGGCCTTAGCCTATGAATGAGGCACATGAAAGAAACAGAAGGGAGTGGCCCTGCCCCGATCTGTGGGTTTTGCATGACACCAGTTCTACCCAGGTTCCCAGGGAAAGAGCAGAATCATTTCCTCTGCAGGTGTTAAGAGAATTTGTTTAGACAGATCCAGGAAATACAATTTGAGAACGCAGGGTTTATCTCATCCCCCACTGTCAAATTAGAATCTTCCCCAGAATGAGAAATGCAGTCGAGGGCTGCGGTGTGAGCTGAAGTGTGTGACTGCGGAGCAAAGAATCATTGCCCTCATTCCTCATTGGCTGTTGGGGAGCAGGTGCTCTGAGGCTGGAGAAAGAAGGGGGCAGAGGGCAGAGAAAGCCCATCTCAGACCCTCTCACATGGTGCTTGGGATCTGAGCTCACACCGGGTGAGGGAGACCCGCTTTTCTCTGACAGAGGCTCTAAACGTATTTTGGTTTTATGTCCGCTGGAGTCTTGCGTTTGCGTGAAACCCGTGGACCAGCCGCAGAAGTATCACCTGGGAGCCCGTTAGACACGCAGACCGTGGCCCCCAACCTACACCTGCTGGGTCGAGATTCCCCTTTTAACAAGGTGCTCTGGTGAGGAGCACGCACGTTAGAGTTTGGGAAGCCCTGATCTAGAGAAATACTTTTGTCTGATCATGAGAGACAGATTCTCTTCTAGATAGGGTTTGCCACTGCCTTGGGCTTGCGTCCCAGTGTGGCCCATCACTAGCTTCATAACCTCGAAGAGCTCCCTTTGTCTGAGACACTGTGCCAAGCGGTGGGGTGCCCTAGCAAGCGAAACGCAGTCCTTCCCTTCGAGGAGCTCATAAGGAGGAAGTAAATGGATTATTGGAAGTTATCACGATGAGCTTCATGATAAGAGGAAATGTCAGACGTTATGGGAACATAGATAAGAGGTATGCACCCCAGCCTGAAGAGCAGAGAGAGCTTCCCGGAGTGATATTTAAGCTGAACCTGATTGGTGAGCTGTGGTTTCACAGTTAAGGAGGGTGGCGGGGGGTTGGCAGGGGAAAGTGGTGCACATTCAGCAAAGTGATTGGGACAGAAGGCACGTTGATGAAGTGTGTGCTGCATAATCATTTGTTGGCATAAAGCAGAATGCCCCCACCCCCACGCGTTGGCCTGAGCCTACGGCTGTCCGATTCGCTGCTGGGAGCAGTTGTCAGAATAGCATTCTCTGCCCTCCAGCTTGCGTCCTCTCCTCTGCTGAATGCATTCCTCTCAGGTCCCAAAGAGCTAGGGGCCCCCACAGCGTATCTGCTCTGAAACATGCAGGTACTTTGCGGTTACGAGGTGGTAACTTGCCCATCACTTTTATTGGAAACGGCGACATGAAGTCAGTGATTAGCTCTCACTGCCGCCCTGGGATTTCCGCCCTGATCGATGGGGCGGCCACTTTCGCTGTCACTCTCCAGGGCTGGTTGGCCTTTTGCTGTGAGATGTATTGGAGTAGGAGGGGTGAGGAGGGGCATGCCCGAGGCTACCTGGATTTATCAGCCTGGTTTTCCCACAGAAAATGGGTCAGCTTTCATGATCAATGAAAGACTGTTTTCCCCAGCGCTGCTGCTGCTGTGTACAGGTGGCTCCTCAATGTTGCTGGGCATCCGCGCCGGCACGCTGAGCCATGGGGGCGTGCCAAAAGGAACGCCGGCCGATTGGTGGCACTGGGCTTCCACTTTGGAAAAAGATCGACTATAGAAAATTGAACCCCCTGTTTTGCAAATTTATGTAAAGTCACACAGGACTGGGCTGGGTCATCTTCATGCTAGCTGTGAAGGAAAGGCTAGCTAACGAAACAAACAGAGTAAACAAAAATGCAGAGGGCATGTTCAGGCATCTTAGGGAATCATTTTCCACACCCTGTGGCAAAAGCCATCGGTAAATCAACAATGAATAAAAAATATTTCTTGATGAAAGCAGTTGGTGTATCATTTTGTTTCCTTAGGTGAGGAAATTTCATTCTGAGCTTTAGACACAGCAGCAGAAGGGGCGGTTCCTTCCGGTGACGGTGGCCTAAGGACCCTGTACACTCAGGTGTCTTCTTACCACCTGTCCCTCTTCCACGGCCCGTGTTGACCCCTCAAGCAGAGCCCTGGCATGCCTGGGAGGCCAGCGTAAAAGCCACCAGTTTGACAGGTGGGACCAGCATTTGGAGCGGCTTGGTAAGCAGTTAAGAGACACCGTGTGTCCTTTAGAGAAACAAGATTGTTCCTGAACAAGACATTCTCTAACCATGGCTCGTCTTTCACCATAGACTCGTTTTCATTTGTCCTTTGCATTTAGTCCCAGCCACCGTGTGGGGCTCTTCAAATAAAACATCTGTGGAGGAGGGGTGGGCTGCGAGTGATCGCAAGTTCCTGGAAGAGCAACACAGTGGAGGACGGAGATTGCCTGGGTCCGTGTCCATGTCAGGAAAGAAGGCAGGAAGGGAACAGGGGTATGCAGTGCAGAGGTTTGAAATGCTTATTCTCAGGAGACAATGTGAATACATTTGAAGTGTACTCACCAACCAGGCATGCGGACCAATGTCACCAGGAATGGCGGCTGCCAGCATGCCTGTGCCATACACCTCCTGGAGGTTGTTCCAAATTACATGGTCCCCGAGCCAGAGACTGATCCAGCAAGAGAGTGCCTCCTGCCAAGGACCTGTAGCTTATGCATGCTTATGCTTGGGCCGGCTGCCGAAGCCAGGAAACTCGGCAGCACAGACCAGGGACCCGGGTCTAGTTGCTCTGATCCTGGCTTAAGGATCTGAAGACCACCCTCAGGGGCAGTAGGACTAGATTTCCCAAGCCTCTGTCTATGGCCAAAGTCTGCAGACCCTCAGACTTCTGTCCCTTCCTTCCTCAAGTGCCCATGTGGCCTCCATGACTTACTACTGATACACCTGGAAGATCGATGGATCAAGGAGTCAAGGATGCTTAGGGGGTTGTATTGTTTGACTGACTGCCCCATTCCCTCTGTGTTAGTACGTACACCCCTCGAGAAGAGGGCGTATGCCTGAGTCCTTCCATCTGCCCAGGGAACATTGTGTTGGATGTTCACTATGTGCTTGAGGAGGAACGGAAGGGAGGGTGAGAAGCGAGATGGGAGGGTGAGTGGAGCTGGTGGTCTTTATGATTCTAGTCTTTAGCACCGGTCAGCCTGGGGGCCACCTTCAGGTCCGGCTTGCCCAGCTGTCGTCACCCAAGCCAGCAGCCCCATCTGCTCCATGCTGGTGCTCACTCGGAAGCTTTGAACATCCAGCCCCGCCGTCCCCGTCACAGCGTGAGGCGGCAGCAGGCTTCCGAGGCTCCTTTGCTGGGAAGTAGCAACTCCCACAGCCCTTGATTCCTGTTCATGGAAACAGATTCTGGAAATTGTTGATGCATGTGAAAGTCGAATAGTATCCCAAAATCTCCTGTATGCACTGCCCAAGTATCAGCATGTAGTACTATTTTACTAATCTTATTTTATCTGTATCTACTTTTTTGCTAAGGTATTGAAAAGTAAATCTCAGCTATATCATATATATGTGAACACATATATGTACACATATATACACACACATACATGCAGAGTAGGACTTTTGTGTCCAACGTATGTGTGATAGAGTATCATCAAGATTAACTAATAACCTGTCTTTGTTTCAATTTCTGAGGTATCTAAAAGATTATATTTATAGTTGGTTTGATAAAATCACTAGCCAAACTAGGTCCATACATTATGCTTTAAAAACTTATCTCAAGCATGTTTTCATCTATAATATTTCTCCTCACCTATGTTTTTGATATCATTTCTAAATTGAAGGAATCAACTTGTCCCATAGAATTTCCCACTTTGTGGATTTGCCTTCTTTCTTCCTCGTAATGTTGTTTAGCCAGCTCCTCCACCTCCTGAATTTCCCGTACACTGGTAGTTATATACAGATACTTGATGAAGTCCAGGTTTAATTCTTTCCGGCAACTCATTTTCTCTTTCTCAGAGAGTGATGCTGTGTACTTGCGCTTGTGTCGTATGAGCAGACACATGATGCCCAGAGCAACTTCCCAGCTCACATCCTATTAAGTGCATGCTGTTGTCTTCCTTAGACTTAGTGTGCTTGTCTTGAGTCACAATCTGGCCCCACTTGTAGGCTTTTACCATTGACTTTAGGTTCTAGCTCAGAACCATCATGGACCACTGAGTACTCCCAGCAGCTGAATGAATGCTCTTGAACTCTGCAGGTGTAACATAGGCGTATCACTTCATCCTGAAGCTTCATTTATTGTCCATACTGATCATTATACCCCGCTGTTGATTTTGAACCTCTCACACATCACAAAGTTCTTCTTGGAAGGAACTGCATGGCATTAAACCAGGGGTTTGGTTACACACCCCTCTTCTGAGCTCCGGAGAGTCAGGCGTGTTCTCATCAACAAAGCAACCACACTCACAAATGTCAGTTATCAATACCAATAAGCAATCTGTAAGTCTGCATGAATCGGTTAATAAAAATTCCTGCTACACTAAACATGTCTGCAGAAATGGAGGAACAACAATTCCTAGCTCCAAGAATACTTAATCATTGTCCTGGAACTCAGAACTACAGGTTTGGAAACTAGGTCCAAAAGTGTCCTCCATCCTGCCAAGACTTTTACTGGGTCTCCAGAAATTCCGACAGCTACTTGAGGACCATGGTATCTCCAAGCAAACACGCTTCTGTGACTGCACAGGACATGGCAACTGCGAGACCGGCCCAGGTTCCGCTCGCCTTCTTTCTTCCTGCCCAGAAACCAGGGAGCTCATTTTCATCTGTTGCACAAAGCGAACCCAAACACTCACATTTCATGGGTGCAATTCTCACAATCAGGGGCCTAGAGTCCACAGGTAGCTTCACAGTGTGTTGTGCAGACCTGTCTTGTGGAGACGTGATCCATTCACAGAGGAGACGCATCCCCCTTCTGCGTGCGTTTTGAGTTTTATGAAGATTGTCTTGGGCATCTGAGCCCCCAGGGAATGGGGCCGTCAGGCACGGAAGGGAACACTGGTCCATCACACCGAGTCAGAGCATCTTTGCAGGTGAACCTGGTGCTGTTTACTGTGCTCTCCTACCCGACGTGCACCTGGCCTTGGCTTCGGTTGCTCATGCTCTTGCAGCGGTCCCGGGAGGCTGCATCCAGAGGAAGCTTCTGGAGGAGGGTCACAGTGTCACAATCAGCTGATTCTCCCGAAGCAGCTTTTCAGGTCCCTCCTCCAGGTCCGGGCCCAGCTGTCTTTGTGCCTCAGTGTTCCCACCGCCCCAGGAACAGCAGCAGCATCCTTCGAAGGGAAAAAAAAAAACATTGGAAGAGCAGAACGAGAGTGTTTACCAACACATTACTCACAATTCCCTGAACCTCAGGGCTCCAGTCCACCACAGGGGAAAGTTTCATTTATTTTTCTGTGATCAGAAAACACTCATCACGAACGGCTTCGCCAGCTCCCCATTGTGCAGATTGAGTCAGCCTTCGTGGGTAGGGAACTGCTAGGGAGGCCGGCCCTGCAGTGGCGAGCGAACGTCTCTGGGAGAGAGGAAGGCCCTCCTGCACAGTGGCTAACGGGCCTGCCCAGTGGAATTTTTCTCCCTTTCAACCAGGCCGAGCCCTGCTCCTTCCTGGCAGGCGGGCCGGCCTACGCGTCCAAGTATGCAGGAAAGTTCTGTTTTGACAAGCACACACATTCTTTTTCAGAAAGCCACAGAGCCAAACGCCTTTGTTGCAGACAGACCAACCCCGTTCCAGCCCAGGAGGTGAAAACCTTTTCATGAGCCACGTAATGGCAGCGGCAGTTGCCCTGGCTGGTGCAGACCCCGAAAAGGACATAAGTTCCATTGTGTGGCTTCCACACACGGAATGTCCTTCCCCTCCCCGCTGAAAACGCTGGCGAGGCGGCGTGTCCAGCACTGGGACTGGCAGGGAGCAGGGGGTTGGCAGGAGTCGTGAAGCATTTTTCTGTGGGCTTTGGTTTCCTGGCCAGTTGAACCCCATCCAACTGTTGTCCCAAGGTTCTGCCAGATAAAACAAGGAGAGAGCTTTTCTAGATGCCTGGTGACTAAGACTCAGTGGGGGAGGGAAGGCTCAAACTGAATGGGGGGTGAGGCACCCAAGGCCCAGCCAAGGCCGTGGCTCAGGAGACCGCCCCCCCCCCCAAGAAAGGGCTCTGACTCGGCCCCATGGAATGTGCAGTGGCCTCTGGAGACCTTGCCCTTCACCCGGGGCTTGGCACTTGGACCATCCTTACCCTGCCACGGGGCCCTGATCCTAGCACCCTTCGTGATGGAAGGTCAAATTCCCTGGAACACGGGGGTAGCATTTTCAGTGAACTAATCCCACTTGTGATATTCAGTGTTCTGAGCTGCCGGCCCTACCCAGAAGCAGTCTAGGAGGCTGTGCCGTGAGGTGGTGTAAGCAGAGAACAGACTCACAGCTGTCAGGGGGGAGGGGGAGGGGGGCTGGGTGAAAAAGGTGAGCGACTAAGCAGGACGGGTTGGAAGTCGCAGAATAGCCACAGATGTGTAGATGACAGCACGGGGAATATAGTCAATAACGTGATCCTAGGTGTGGGGCCAGGAGGGTACTTGAAGCAGTGGAGGGGGACCACTCTGGAAAGTGTATGATTTTCTTACCACTCCACTGTACATCTGAGACTAATGCAGAATAATATTGAATAGGAAGTATAATTGAAAAATAGGTTTAGAAAAAGAAAAGGGACAGAATTTTTTAAAAGATTTTATTTATTTATTTTCAGAGAGGGACGGGAGGGAGATAGAGAGAGAAAGAGAAACACCAATGTGCGGTTGCTGGGGGTCGTGGCGTGCAACCCAGGCATGTACCCTGACTGGGAATCGAACCCGTGACACTTTGGTTTGCAGCCCGCACTCAATCTGCTGAGCTACGCCAGCCAGGGCTGGGGCAGAATTTTTTAAAAAGCAGAGGAATGGTATAAGGTACTGTCCACTTCCAAAGCACCTCCCTGGACAGCCCCGTTCATCGGGCCTGAACTTGCTGCCGTTGGGACCATTCATCAGGAGTCACTATTGCCTCGTTTCTAGAAAGTCATATTCCCAAGGCACAGATTAAACTCACAATTGTGCCCTAATTAAAATGCATAAAAAACAGGGAGGCAAATCACAAACTACAGGGGTGGGCAAAAGTAGGTTTACAGTTGGGATGCAACTACATAATGCAACAATTAATAAGTAATAGGAAAAGGATGAACTCCGTTGTGTATTCACAACTGTACGTGTGCTCTTGCCCACCGCTGTGTGGGAGGGCTCAACTCCCCGGGAGGTCCAGTAGCTGTTCCCCATCCCTGCTGCCTAGGGAACAGCTGCATCTCTTTGAGAAAGGACCTTCAGGACAGGCGTCTGCTCTGAAAACTCCTCCCGCTGGGTGTGGGTTCTACATTCACCCCACCTCCTTCAATAGCCCTAAAGAGCCTCCTTCCCCCCTGGCTCTCCCCGTACCCACGTTACATTGACCATTTTCTAGTGTCTGAGCTGAGGTGCTAAATTTAGAAGGTGTCCGATGTCCAGTAGTTAAAGTATGGAGGCCTTTCTGTCCTGGTTAGAATTCAGCAATTTTATCTCTGCTACTCTGGTATTTTGGTACCTATGTGGGATCGCATAGATTTGCGAAATGTTGAAGATTCTGGAGGAGCTCACGGCTCCTAACGTCTGAGGGCTCTATGACATTGCTGTTTCGCATGGTTTTGAAGGCCTTCCACAAAGGGCTTGCGTTCGACTCTGCAGAGGCAGGGCACCGTGAGAGGGTCAGGCCTCGCTTGTGAGGGGCAGGACAAAGCTTGTCGTCCAGGCTGCTGGTTGCCAAAAGGACTCTGATGACTTAAGGTCGTTTTCCTCCGTGGTCACCTTAGGCCTCCCACAGTCAAATGCTCCTCTGGCTCTAACCGTGTTTCTCTGACCATGAAATGTGGCTTTGCCAGTGCTTGATGCTTAATTATTTCAGCTTCATTAAGTCTAGGTCACGCCCACCGTTTGTTGTCTCCCAGATCTTGCAAACCTGACTTGGAGAGTATTTGAGAGCCAGGCCTTTAGGTCCATGAAGGAGGAAGATCCAGGCTTCTAAGTTGCTCCTACATCTAGATACAAGAAAAGACTAAAAAATTATATACTAGGAAGCTTACGATTTTTTCATTGGTTTTCACTTTTATTTTTTTAAATGAAGGGGAGGTAGAAAAGGGAGAAGTGCAAGGTGGATGAGAGGAAAGGGACAAAGGGTGAGTGATGCTTGGTGAGGCCAGAACCTTCGGTACCGACGGCCTGGCGGGGGCAGGACCGGAAGTCACCTGCACGAGCCGGAGTGTGGCTCGGACCTCCGGAGCCCTGGTGTGCTGTGTCGGCAGCTCAGCAAGTTCCACTTCGGAGACCAGGCCAAAGGTGACCTCAGGGAGTGACCAGGTTTCAAGGTGAAGCATCTTAGTATGGACACAAGTGCCAGGGGCAAAAACAGAGGCCGCAGTGGTAGCTGGAGACAAGGACCAGGGGGCCTGGAAGCTAGAGCGGAAATAGACAAGAGAGACCCCGCCACCAGATGTTCTAGGCAGCTGCTGGAAGACTCCCTTTGTCAGCCATCAGCTGCCCAGCGTGCGCATGGTGAGACTTTGGGTCAGATAGTTGGGTGAAAGCAGCGATGTTCAACCGGTGTGCTGCAAGAATTTTCAAAACGTGCAGTACCTGACTATTCAGTCAGGGGCACTGACCTCTTTTCCCTGAGATTGTCAAATTAAAAAGGAACAACAGCCAACACAATAGCCATCTGGTGTGAATGAATCAAAATTTTATCTATATTCTGTCAGATTGGCAAACAATGTGTTTTTTGGTGTGCCGCAGAATTTTAGTCATTAGTTGCTGTGCACCAGGAGAGGAGAAAGGTTGGACATCTCTGGGTTAGAGGAAGAGAGAAAGTCACCACATTCCCTGAGAGCCATGCACGAGAGGGTCTCCGGTCATGCGTTGCAAACAAGAGCACTCAAAGACTCACGTTTTCAGCCCTCTGCGGCTTTTTAGGAGTGCGTTCTCCTCTTCTGCAGTCCACCTAAGGCCACTCGACCCAGACTCATCTCTGAGCCAGCTAGACACTGTGGCTGGGATTCAGGAATTCACCCATGGGCGCATGCCCTGCCTCCAGGGTGCCTGAGGGGACCCCGAAGGTTATTGCCCTAACCAAAGTCTGTCTTGATTATCTTCTGCCTTGTTTCCAAACCACCTTCATGTATCCAATAAATACTTATAAAACAACCCTCTATGCCTTATGCCATGCTAAGCATGGGGCAAACAGACACAAGACAGAATTTGTCCCTGTCCGCAAAGACCTTACAGTCAGGTGGGGATTTCAGACAGGCAGGAGGCAAGCAAACAAAAATAAACACGAATTATTGTCAATATGATTATGGTTTTGAAGACGAAGGATAGAACGCTATGAGAAAGGGAGAGTGGGGAGACCTCCTTTGGACTGGGTAATCCAGGAAGGCCTCCCTGGGGAAGAGGCATTAGAGCTGAGCCCTGAGTGAAGAGCAGGAGTGGCCTCAGGCGGAGGGGAGAGAGCGTGCAGGATGAGGGACAAGTCTACGACGGCCACTGAGTCGGGAGGAGCTGGAGGCATCACAGAACCACAGCAGGGTCCCCGTCATGGCTGGAGTGGGTTGAGGTGTGGGTGGAGAGAATGCCAAGAAAGGGGTGAGGCCGGTCATGATAGTCTGACACTGTTCATAAAAAATCCAGAAGGACTTGGAAGGCTTTGAGCAGGGAGAATGATGCAATCCAAGCTCCCTCTTAAAAAGCTCACCCTGGCAGCTGGGCAGGAAGACGCGGAAGAACCACCGCATAAGCCAAGACCAGAGATGACGGTGGGAAGGATGCTGAGAGGCCCGGATCTCAGGGGCATTGTGGGAGTTAAACCGACAGGATTGGGTGATGGGCCAGATGTGACTCCAGGGCCTTTAGCTGAATGTTCGCCGCCTTTATAAGTTCCTTCGGGAGCCCATGGAGCTGACGCAGGCCTGGGTGCCCAGCCCCTATGTGTATCTGGACCACTTTCCACCTGGGCACGCCTGCTGTCCTAATTCTCATCCTTACTGGGGCCTGGAGGCCTCTCCTTTTCCCGTAACCCACTGGTGCCCCTTGTGGGTCCGGATCTGCCGCATGTCAGGCTTTCCCCTGACACCTGCTCCAGGGTGATCGATCCGGGATGTCGCTCTAGCTCTTCACCCATCTGTCCCTACACTGTGGGCAGGATGTGGCCCCCGCCCTACCCCAACCAATGCTCAGGCCTCACGAACCCCTACCTTCCCATCCTGGTGTCCCTCACGTGCTGCCCTGCTTTTCCAAAAGGTCCGTTTTATCGGGACGTAATGCTCCCGGCCGTCGACAGGGTCTGCTCCAATTTGGACACGCCCCTTGGATGCAAGTGCCTCCCGTTTCTAAGCCCCTGTCCATCCTGATGACTCTCGCTCCGCCCTGTGGCCTGGATTAGGGCCTGCCTTCCTGCAACACCACTCCAGACCCAAACCAGGCTGCCCAGCCCCTTTGGCCTGCCGGTTTCTTCTGTCCTGGGTGGCAGACTGAGCTTATGGCAAGGAGGTCACCACCGGAATGTCTGATCTGGCCTCGTCTTGGCCAGAACAAAGTGTCCTATGTGGCAAGATCCTGGTCTGCCACCTGGCCACACCCGCCCCGGTTAGAACAATGGCAGCATTATCCAATAACCATGCCAAGGCACATATGCCTCTGCAGGCTGTCTGACTCTGTGTGTGCGTGTACATACATCTAATCATGTGTTTTCACAGGAGACCACAATGCCACTGCTCTATTTTTAGTACGATTATTTTATTACACTCAACTGAGGCTGTATGTGTTTGGATTCATGGGTTCAAGTTCAAACACATGCAGAGACCCTCATTCTTGGGGAAAGCCGTAAGCTGATCACAGTGTGATGTACCCTTGGGCTGTTCCACGCCAATCTCACTTCCGTCTTCTTGCATGGCATTAGTCAGCTGGCCTTCCTTTAAAAAAATAAAGAGGACAAGGTCCCATCAAGAAAATGCGCCCAACTCCCATCGTTTCCCACCTCCCCGAGTTAACTCTTTCCTGGCTCATGTATCTTTTTCCCGTGGCTCACAATTGCTTACCTTTTGTATGTTCTTTATGGTCGCAATGATGCTGCATAACATCCCCCTTTGACATCTGGGATAGCAAGTGTCTGTCCTAGATTAGGAAGCATCTATCCTATTCAGTTCATGGATCTGTGTCCTGGCAATTTAAGCTGCATCGGCTGAGCGGTTCTGGTCTCAGAACTCACTCACATACCTAGTAGTTGTCTGCACTTGGCCTATCTTGGCTGGGGGGATTCCCACGAGCCCACTCTGTTCCTGTGTTGACATACCACCCACCAGCAGGCTAGACTGAGATGCCATTGTGGCGGTCACAGAAGGCAGGAGCCAAAATGCAAGTGGAAACCTGTACTCTTTCAAGCATTTGCTTGTGTTGTATCTACAAATGTCCCACTCGAGAAAGCAAGTCACACGGCTGGATGCAGAGAGAGTGAGAGGTCATTAGAGGTCATGGCAAAGCGAATGGCTCCAAGAAGGGGCAAGGAATGGGGGCCACTGATGGGATCACTCCGCCACACCTATAATCTTCTCCTGTGCCTCCTCCTCCTTCTTCCTTCTTGGGTGAAGGAACAGAGCTCATGTGATCAGAAATCTGGTTTGATTTTTATATTGGAGAATCACTAACAATGTTTTCTTTTAGATTTTTTAAATTTACATAGAGTAAAATATACCTTTTCTGGTGTGTAGTTTTAACCCTTGCAAAGACTTGTGTAGTCACTGCCACAAATAAAAATATTGAGCAGTGCCCTCACCCCCAGCATTTCCTTAGGTCGAGGATATTTTGAGAGCTCAATGTCTGAATGCTACATCCCAAACAAAACTAATACTTTCAAGTGGGGGGATAAAAAAGCTAAGTTTTAGCAATACCTCTGGGGGATTCTGTAGCCCATATTTAACATTGAGCTCAGTAGAATGACCTAGTCCAAAGAGTAAGCTCTCAGATGGAATGCTTTGTGAAGACTATGGTCATAGCAATTAAAAAAGTCTTCCAGGCAGAGAGATCTCAGCTTCAAGAGACCCCCACATTATGCAAAAACCTCAATGCGCCACGGAGGCAAGTCTCTCGCTCAGCCCAGTGTGCTTCCTGTCGTGCAAAGCTTCTCAGCTCCCCTGTGATGTCCACCTCTGCCCTCCTTGTTTTTCTGTCATCTGGCTCCATGAGCGTGGACTGGTCTCCCGTGTCTCCCTAATTCTGAAGACATTGGCTTTGTCTGAGGAACCCTGTTTTCTGCTGATCGATTTGAGGTGCCTTCCCCTGAGCTGGCAGAGGGAGCAAGGTTTTAGTTCCTGGAAAATTGAATACACAATTTGATCTTTACTGCTGTCCTGAACTTCTGTGCTGTTTGCCGTTCCTTATCTCATGGCTCTCCCAGCTGCCGGGTAATTTGATCTGGATTTGTCTTATCACTCCTAGGCCAGCAAGCAGGTGATGAATGCGGGGCCAGGGAGGCAGCTGTCTCTGCTTTGAGGCCACTGGCAATTTTTGGAAGGGACAGCAATTTTTGGAAGGGACTGTGTGTGTAGCAGTTGCTGGAAATGGAGGGGAAACTTACTCCCACATTTCTAAGCCCAAGGCCTGTCGTGTCCTTTGTCCCAGCTCCCTCCGACTCACGCAGAGGTGGCTCTTCTTGAGGGTCCTTGGCATTCAAGGGGCTTTGCCCTGGCCTGGTCACTGTGGATCTCTTCCCAGAGGGCAGAATGTCCCTGGCACGACCTTGGTGGATCTTAAAACAATAGCGTACACTTACAATGATGTTTAGACTCTCTGCCTGAGTGTGGAATGGTGCAGCCTGCAGTTACTGAGCTTTCCGAAAGAGAAGCCCTACCAGTACCGTGGTGGTGGTGCTGGCCCAGGTAACCGGGCTGGGCCTTGAACTTGAGATGTAAGATTAAAGGATCAAGGGGAAGCTGTTGAGTCATGGCATCTGACCCACTTAAACATTCTCCCTTCAAGGGCGATCCTTCCCTTCAAGACCGTGATCGGTCCCTTTCCAGAGGAACGGCCTGTGCGTGGTGCTCCTTCTGCACAGCTGCGGGGACAAAGCCCTCCCTTTCTGCCGGAACTGAAAAGTAAGCAGGGAAAATGCAGTCGAGGCCAGTGGCTCTCCAGACCCCGCCGGACAAAGCCCTGTGATGAGGAAGCTGCCCGGCTGACACCGGAGGACACTGTTGTCGCCGAGGCCCAAATTCAAACGGACCCAGCCTGCCCCCTTGACACCTCAGCATCCCGTGCCTTAAGGGTATGATGTCACAAAACAAGTCAACCGTGATTGAGGGGAGTCATTTCCAGGCTTCCCATGTCTGCTCCCCAGCTCGCTTTCCCTCAGCTGCTGTCCCCGGGGGGTCAGTGCCCGAATTAGTGCACAGCCCCAACCCAGGCAGGCATCAGCTGAATGTCAGCCCAGCGAGTGACCTGCCCTGGAGACCTGCGGGTGAAGGCCTGTCCCAGCTGTCACCTTCCTGCAGCCTTCTGCTGTCCACAGGCGTGCAGAGCTGCTGGAAACAGCAGTTAGTTAGCTTCTCCCTGAGGAAGAAAAACCTGCACACGAGGTCAGGTAAACACAGTGCCTGAGGAAGCTCTCCTCCACACACACACACACACACACACACACACACACACACACACGGTGTCCTCACCTCCCTCCAAGCTAAGGACCTCGACATCCAGTCCCCGTGCTCACCCTGGGACGGCAGGAAAACGTTCATCCCAGAGACCGCACCCTCTGCAGTGCCACAGCCCGCGCCAGGGAAGGGCATGGGGTGAAATTGAAAAGGAATTTGAATGACAAAGTGACGTGATGTCCATCTCCCTAATGATGGGACAAGCCGGTCTTCTGTCACCGGCAAGGCTAAACTGCCAGGCCCAGCTTTGTATTTAAAAGCTATTTCACATGGTTTTAAGTCCCTGGCTCAGCTCAATATCTAAAACAAAGGGAATGAATTATGGAATGGGACCAAGGGAGCTTGTTAATTTTCCCAGTGATGCGCTGTGAAATGAAAGCTTTATTCTCAGAATGGTGTATCCCCAGGGCTTTCTCTGGAGAGACGCTGACAAATCCAAATGTCCTTACTGTTCCCTTTACCCCACTACTTGCACTGCTTTTTCGATACACATTTACAAACTATGCATATTTCATGGCATGTCTGTGTCTATAGGACGGGGCCGGGGGGCGGGGAGGGAGTTCAAGTCCATGAGCCTCCTGAGAGCTTCCTTGACTGTAAAGAGTGCTTGGGCCACAGCACGGATGAGCACACGCACGCACTGGGCTGTGCAGCGCCTGTCTGTGTGTACTACAGAGACGTCCGCACAGGCTGTTAGCTATTGTCCATCCTGGGGAGTAGCCCGTCTCCGATTGGAACCCAATGAAATAATCATGATAATTTCGCCTTCATGTATCACCTTTCATCAGGGAGGATGAAAGGACTTCACAAACTCTGGGTTCCTCTTTGATCCCGGCTCCTATCTGGTGAGCTGATCTCCGTTGTGTATTCTGCCCTCACCCCGCAGATGGGCCTCCCATTGACGGTAATTGGGCGCCCATATGCAGAGCACTAAGGGGCCAGCGGGGCCCTGCCTGGCCAGAGAGCCTCCTGTCAGCTGCTGGCAGGGAGAGGGCTGCTTCCAGAAGAGCTGTGGTTGCTCTTCTGCGTTGGCAACGGGGCAGAGATGATCAACTTGGGGGGAAGAGGGAAGGAATTCTTAAACTGCAACTTTACTTTTGAGAGAGGCGCGCCCAATGGAGGCGGAGAAACATTCCAGGCAGCAATGAAACAAATCTCCCCAATGCAGGTGTTGCCTAAGGCTCTGCTCGTAGCTGTCTTCTCATCCACACCCAGGGTTTGAGCTATTAGCTCGGTGGGAAGGACTCCGAAATGTATATCCCAGGCTCCGACTCTCCCTTGGGTCTCGCCAGGCATCTCCAGCTGTCTCCTGGGCACTGCCATCCACATATTTCACTGGAACATCAAACTCAGCTTCTACCGAGCATAATGAATGATTCTTCCTCCTTCAATCTCAAATAACTGACTTTCCCCCACATAGTCACCGGAGTTGCAGCCATGAGTAAGTTAGTCAAGATTTTTTTTTTTCACAGAGTTTGCATTTTAGGGAGGCGTTGGAGAGGAGAAGAAGGCAACACACGGGGAGTAAATGAAGGAAAGAAACGAGTTAGGTGGTGGTAGGGGAGGGGTGAGGACCTCCTTGGACAGCGTGGTCAACGCTGGCTTCTCTGGGGGAGTGATCGGGGAGAAAAGCATTCCAGGCGTAAGGAAGAGCCCGTGCAGAGACCCGGGGGGCAGCCTGGAGATTCGCCTGCTTAAGGAACTGAAGCGATGCAGGAAAGGGGTGGGGGGGTGGCACCGGGACGAGATGATGCGAGGTTCGCAGACTGGGTGCGGAGTTCAGATTTGAATCCCACTACCATTCACAGCCTGGGGGAGGGTTTTCAGCAGGGGCTGTGGGAGCTGACATCCATCACGGGCACCTCTCCACTGAGGCGTTAAGTCACTTGACTTGTCTCTGTATCACACGCCCACACACCTCCGTCTGTCACACAGGCAGTGGGGAGCAGGGAATGGGGGCTAGGTTTGGGGAGCCCTTCAGCTCCCTGCCTCTCTCCTCGGGGTCCTGGCTGGTGTGTTCTGTGCTCAGAGGACTGGCAGCCGAAAGGAAGAGAAAGCATCCCTTTTGTGATCAGCGGTAAAGCACCCGACAGCATGATGGCCGTGCTTGGGGCTTAGGCTAGAGGGCCAAAGTGGAACTTTCTCCTATGCTGAGAGTGGAAGTCTTGGGACCCACCTGCTCAAGTGTGTCTGTTCCAGCCACCCAGGGCTCTTACAGGCTGAGCCCCAAGGTCGTATTGCTGGGCTGAGTCCTTTCTGTGTGTGTGGGCTCTCCTGCTTCGGCTGCCACTGTCTCTGTGCCTCAGTCTCCCCCCCGGAGGAGATAAAGGAGAACAGCTGTCTGGTGCTTGTTGAAGTCACTCCGAAGGGTGCAGCCTAAGGAAGCCCTCCCTGAAAGGCAGCCAGGTGCCAGCATCTCCCCTTAGCACTTGCTGATGATGATGGTCATCTGGGGCCGGGGCCAGCTTCCCGTGTGTGCGGCCTGTGCAGTGACCCGGGGCTCCCACGTAGAAGGACCTGAGGCCTGGTTTAATGCTCTACCATTGCTGTCCTGACTTTCTTAATAATTTTTAAATAAGGGTCCCTGCCTTTTCAACTTGCCCTGGGCCCACGGATTTTATAGTTAGTCCTCTTTGGGGTCACACATCAAGAGTTGTTCAGAATTGCCTGCCACGAGCAGAAGAAAAGGTGACATTTGCCTGGGAGACCTCTCACCCCCGCTTGCTGGTGACTCCCATGGGCTCTGGGGCAGCTCTCCGCAGTCAGGCCGTGTGTCTGGGGAGGGTGAATTGGCACACGGTGCCACCAGACGGCACAGAGGCCAGGGTGTTGGACAACGGCTGACCCCCAAGGTGGTCCGAGGTGGGAGAAGAGCGGGGAACACGGGGGCAGGAAAAGTCCTGCCTCACCGAGAGCAGAAGTGGATGGGCCCTCTCACTCTGGCAGGTGTTTGGAGCTCAGCCTTTTTCTCAGGGAGCTCTTGTGGCTCCTGGGAGGTTTCCCGACAGCCCTGCCCTGGGAGTTCCCTTTCTCCAGACAGATGTCTTCCTGCTCCGGGAGTCCCTAGAGGCTCTTGGCACAGCCCCTAGGGGTCCAGCCTTTGCCCTCAGCTCCTGGGGCCTCTGTCTGGATGAGGCCAAGCGAGCCCCTCGCTGTTCCTCTTTGCAGAGCATGCTTCCACCCCGCCCCGTGCCCTCCACCTTGCAGCCATGGGCCCCTTTGTCTCTCTGGGCTGTGCAGTAAGACACTGAGCTTTCCTTCCACACTCCAAACGCAGGCCACACACGTCACGGCATTCCCAGCGATCCCGTGGAAACCCCCTTGCTAAGTCTGAGGCAAAGTAGCCCTCCCCACCGTGTCCCCCTAGACGGAGCGGGAAGTCTCATGTCATGGTAACAGCTTCCTCCCAAAATAAATACACGCATGTGCGCACCCATGCACGCACACTCACCTTCAACATTCTCTCTCTCCTGTCTTTCTCCTATTTTGGGTATTTTGTATACAAAATACAGCAGTGGTGGAAGAGAGAGGACTCGAGAGTTATGAAACCAGTTCTCCATACTTTGTGATTTTTACACGAGGGCATTTCATACTATTGTCTCTGCGGAAGCTTCGATATTAATGCCTTGTCACAGGTGCAAGGCCCGGGGTTAGCACCACAAATTGCATCACGCATTGTTCACACAGCCCTGTAAAGTTTATGAAACACCTCGCCTGAGCTGTCTCATTTGGTTCTCCCAATAGCCCCGTGGTAAACTTGATTACGTCCTTGTTTATG
The DNA here is from genome assembly GCF_019186645.2 of Phyllostomus hastatus. Classification (NCBI taxonomy): domain Eukaryota; kingdom Metazoa; phylum Chordata; class Mammalia; order Chiroptera; family Phyllostomidae; genus Phyllostomus; species Phyllostomus hastatus. The sequence goes on from NW_025334009.1 coordinate 9,509,840, forward strand.
GGGTCATCTATTGAGATTCATTGGCTTTGTGACTTGCCCTTGGTACTCAGCTCAGAAATAGGGAGGCCAGGGTGGAGACCACCCACTCCCACACCAGGTCTTCTCGCTCCGGACTGCCTGACCAGCCTCGATGTCTCTGCCCAGGGAACAGCCACAGGTGTTGGTGACCATGACACAGAGCAGCACTCGCTTAGCGCTGCACCAGGTGTGGAGGTGGTGGGCATGGAAATACCCAGCAAGCCGTAAAACAAACGACCAATGGAACGTGTTACTCTTTCTGTGGTTGTTACTTTTAGTTCTTGGGTTGTCTGGGCTGACCAGTTAGAATGCTGAAGCTCACAGTCACCTGTAATGGTCATTCTACTGCTGGACTTTGTCTGGACAACCCTGAACATGGTCTATACTTACCTTCACCTTATATGCTCTGGGCATCTGGCTTTGGGTGTCTTGGGGGGGTCAATCGTACCCCCCCCTTCTCCAGCTCAAGTTTTCTTTTCCTGCTTCTCAGTTCTTTAGGCTCCTGCTTATTCTCTCACCTAATCACCTGCCTTCCCAAAGGTGAGAAGGTTGAGGCAACCCCTCAGATCCCATGTAGGTGACCAGTGATCATCTTTTCAGTGGCCTTTCCTGACCTGGCAGAGTCCCATCCTTGTCACGCAGCCCCGAAGAGTGTCCAGCACGGGCAGTCCCATAGCGTGGGCAAGGCGACGGAGCATGGGCTTCTGGGAGAAGGTGTGTGGGGGCCGCGTCTCGCACCTTCAGAGCTTACATCAGGTGACTGTCTGCAGAGAGGACCGCCCCAGCCCTGAGCAGAAATAGCGTCATGCTTGCTGAAGACCTCGTGAACCATCAAGGAAAGCTGTCAAAGGGCAGAGGCTCTCGAGCTAAGGGGACGCTGGCTGAGAACAAGAAATGAAGGATAATAATACTTAGTACCCAGTGCACGTAGCACATGCTAAGCAGTTTCATACATTATTTTTTATCCTAGCAATGAGCTCATAGGTCTAGGGGGTGAGTATAATTATCCCCCTTCTACAAATCAGGAAATCAGGGTATAAAGGGGTTAAAGTAACTAGTCCAAGGTCACATGTAAGTGATAGACCTAGGATTCAAACCCAGAACTTTCTGGGTTTGAAGTTTATGCTGTTAATCCATTATGCTCTGTGGGATCTGACCTTTTGAGGTCACTGGACAGGAAAATTGCAGATGTATCAATGTGGGTGAAACCCTTTTAAAGAAAGAATAAGGCACATTTGTTCCAAAGCTCCACGACTGGATATGCCATAAAAATGTGTGCGATTCCTTTAAGTCTCCAAAATTTCCCAAGCTCTCCGCCTTGGCTCATAGTGTAAATAATGACTCTTCGCTTGAAGTTTTGCAAGCTACAGCATCTTTGAAAGAACTATGGGCGTGTTACAGGAAAGTGATTTTTCCAAAAATATATATTCTTTTAAAATTCAATTCCGAGGGGCAGTCACGAGGTCTACTGCCCCGTGGCCAAATCCACCACATTAAAGCGCATGAAAACACAACCCAGATGATTAATGTGAATTAGTCTTTCCATAACCCTTTATATTGTCAGAGTGCTTTTGCCCTGCTGCTGTTGGTTTGAATAAGCAAAGTGACTCAGCCAGCCAAAACACCAGGAAGAAAGATTTCACCAGGCTTTGATTAAATTAAACAGTCCATTTATTCTTTGGCCAAGGCTGAAGATTTCCTATGAAACTGAAGCAAGAGAAAAGGTTTAGGTTAAGAAAGTCTCATGACCAGAAAAGCCCCTGGAATAATATTTTCACTATCGTCAGCCAAGGAAATATTCCAGACGCCCCGCCCCGCCCCGCCCCACCCCATCCCCGCAGCTAGGTAGCACGTCTGTAAGAGAATAATTGGCAGGCCTCTGTTCCTCCCCTCTCTGCAGAGTGAAGACACCTGTCTCTGTCCACGTGGCTGCAGGGCTGGCATGACAGAGAGCTTTGTCCCCCCAGTGCCAGGTAGCCTGCAGATCGGTGTGTCAGCTTGGGTTCTCCCAGCAGCCCTTGTGTGAGAATGGTTCATGTGGGAGGGCATTCCGAGGAACACTAGTAGGAGTGTGTGGAGAGTCAAAATAAGGGAGGGAAAGCAACCAATCCAACGTCCAGCATCAGACAAGTTACCACTTCGGGAGACTGGAGGCGAGTCCTGCTTGGGAGTCATCGAAGGACACGTGCCTCTGAGTTTTCCGCCCGAGGGGTGAGGGACTGGGGTATTTACAGACCAACGCCCATTGTTTTTTGTTTTTTGTTTTTTTTGGTTAAAAGCTGCTGGGTAAGAATGTCAGATCCCCAGCAATTCCAGCTTCCCTCATGCAGGGAGCTGGCTCCGGCAGCAAGAGAGCCCTCAGGCAAAATGCAGCAGGTGCTACCCGTGGGAAGACGGGCCGGCGTGCCTGGAAATGATAAATGCTAATGCAGGTCAGGTCTCGGGGAGGACAGTGAGAGAGGAGAGGAGGCCGGGGCAGAAGCAGGCTGACCAGTCCACTGGGCTCAGTCCCTGGGACTCACAATACTTCTGGGCTCCCAGGAACATATTTTGATGTTTTTAAACTCGGAAGAAAAGAATGAACATAATAAAAATAAATATGTGATAATAAATCCCGCCTGGATTATACTCATCTTTATATCGGCAAGTAATAAAACATAAGTTTTAATATTTTTGATGGAGGAAGGGGCCCGTGAAGACCCACGGGAGTCAGACTGCATCCCGGGCAGAGGAGGGGCGGCCGTTATTTGCCCCGATGGCTGGCACGGTGTCCCATTCAGGATGATTCACCCTGCCCAAACCACCCTGCCCAAACCACCCCGCCCTCCTGTTTCACTGCTTTCCTCTTCTCTTTCTCTTCCGCTTTCATGCTCCCGCGTGTCTCCTGTTGTGCTTCTTTCTGTGTCTATAGTAGTCATCTGTTATTTTTGTCCACCAGGAATCCACTCCCAAACCTTACGAAAGCCTCTGAATCTGCTTCTAACGAGCCAGTCGGCACTGCCTGCTCCTGGTTCAGAGGTGGGCACTCAACGCAAAGCAGGTGCTTGCTCCTTGAAGTTTGACTTCTCAACAGAACAATGTAAAAACTACACTGTAAAACTACATTGTACAAACTACATTACGTCCTGTTCCCAGACCACTTGAAAGGCCCTAACCCCGGCCTCTTTGAAACCTGGTTCTTGAGCTCTTCCTTCCTTTGCAATGTAAAGGGTACATTCATAATGTGTATGAGATGCATATTTCTACATATTTGCATATATGTACACATTTGCACAGGAGAGGCAGAGTACCATGTCCATAGATTAGAAGACTCGATGCCATAAAAGCTGTCAATTCTTATTGAATTGATATCCCCCCAAAATATGAATGGGGCTTTTTTGGTAAAATTAGTACATTCTTTCTAGAATTTCTATGCAAGTGCAAAGAGCAAAGAATAACCAAGATACTCTTGAAGAAGAAATATATAGCAGAATGATTTTCTCTCCTAAGTGATGAGAATTATCATAAAGCTCTAATTACTGAGGGACAGATAACCGAGGTAAAAATCCGGACAGACATACCAATACTACAGAATGGAGAGTCAAGGACAAACCTGTATGTGTGTAGATACTTGACCGTGACAGAGGTGTCGCTGCAGAGGCTTAGAAAACCGACTCTCAGAAACGGTGGGAGCACCATGAGACATGCGCAGGAGAAATTTAACAGGATCTGGACTTCACAAGCTACACAAATCCCAGTTCAAGGTGGATTTAAACCTACACTGGAAAGGCAAAACGAGAAATGTTTAGAAGGTAATATAGAAAAAATATCTTCGTTATTATCTTGGAGGAAAGAAATAATCGAGGAAACACATAGTAATGAATGAAATAGAAGTTTGATCTACCGTACCGCTCATGTATGTTAAATGTTCTTATCACACACCCCCAAAAAAGGAGGAGGAAGCTTTTGGAGGTGATGGTGAAGTGTATGGCATTGTGTGCAGTGACCATTTTATGAGTGTGTATTTGTGTTCGAACTCAGGTTTTCAAACTCCAAGCCGAGTGTGGGAAAGCCCTTGCCTCCCTGGAGCCAGGAGCCACCCTTCCCTTGTGAACCTCGCGCATTTCTTGGGTTATAAAAGGCATTGAAAAAAATACACATCAAAAAACACTGGCCATACAAGAAAAGATGACTAAACTGAACTCCACATTAAGAACTTCTGTTCATAAACATCACCTTTAAGAGCACACGATTATATTTAAGAGCATGAAAATGCAAGCCAGTGAATGGAAGATAGTCCAGGATGGGGCAAACGTAGGTGTACAGTTGTTCGTATGGAAGATAATGCAATAATTGATGAATAATAATAATACGAGAGTAGACGCTGTGTTTCATGGACTCACGGCCATAACCCTACTTCGCCTTCCTCTGTATTTGGAACACATGTAACTGATAGAGGACTTGTTTCTGGAACACCAGGCACTATGAAATCAACAAAAAAGAGGCTACAACCCAATGAAAAAAACAGGAAAGGGACCTGAACAGGCCGTTTACAGAAGGGGATGTCCAAGCGGTCAAAAGTGCATGAAAAACTGGTGGCCGTCATTGGGGTGAAGGCGAGGGGAGTGGCAGCCACCACGAGACGCCAGCGGACGTCTCTGCCGAGGGAGACCTGGGTCTCTGGCGGTGAGAGGAGGTTCACTTCTTACTATCTACCCTTTTGCGTGGAGTTGTTTTACATTACCCTTGTATTTCTTTAAGTTAAAAGAAGGGAATAAGATTACGTTTGAGTTAGAGAAAGAAAACCACCAAGCAGAGGGCAGAAGTGATGAGACAGGCCCCACCTCCTTGCTGTGGCACAGCGGTGGGCATCAGCCAGCAATGGTGGGGGGTCCGCAGGTAATTCGGGCTCCCAGACCACTTGCGCTTTTCCAGTAGGAGACTGGCTTAGTAGGAAAGTCTGGTTTTCTTTAGCTTGCAGAGGGTCTTATGGGGCTGGATGATACCTCCCTGGCTTGAGATAAAACCCCTTTGGAATATAGCTATATGTCTTAACTGAAGTTCTATCCTGATGGTCCATGCATTCACCTAATACCGGCTGTACCAACCACGTGCCAGGTATTGGTCTAAATAACGGGAACAGAGCAGTGGGCAAAATAGACAAATGCCCTCATGAAGCTAGCATCCTAGTAGGAGAAGCACACAGTATATAAATATACAGAACGATGCCAGAAATGATGTATGCTCTGACGAAAGCTCAAACGGAGTTAGGGAGACTTGAGGGCGGTGGTGCTCTGCCAGAGGGGGCGGCCCTGCAGGGCCCCGTGGAGGGGGTGCGGTTTCAGCAGTCGGTGGAAGGAATGAGAGAGGGAGCCACCCGGCCTGCACAGAGGGAAGAGCAAGTGCGAAAGGCCTGAGGTGGTTTGCATGTTCAGGGCTCTTCTTGGGTTGCTATTGCTTCACGGGGTTGGGTGCTACTTCGCTGCGCTGGTTCCTTTAAAGGGGTAAAGCCACACGTGGGTTTGAAGCCTGCTGTTTGCCTGGATGTACTCCTCCAGACAAGCCTGGGGGTGGAGCAGGTGCCGCCAGCAACCTGCCGTGAAAGGACACATTGTCTCCCCTGGTGCCCTGGCCACACACTCCCATTCCAGAAACGGCTAATACGGTGTCTTTTTCTGGGGGTGGGGGGGTGGGGGGGAATAATTCTGTAATATCTCCAAGTGAAGAGAGCATCACTACCCACTATCACAAACTGGGAACCTTGAGCCCTCTCCCCCCTCCCCTCTAAGTGTCCAGAGGGCATGTGCTGGGCATCCAGGCCCCACCAAGAACCCCTCACTTGCTCCAAGTCCCCCAGTCTTCCTTTGGGTTCTGACCTCCACTCTTGATTTTTCTATAGGAAAGCCTTGTCTTCTTTCACAGTTAGCTTTGGCTCCTTGGAGCCCAGAGCTCAAACATATAGCAACCAAAAAAGTGGGCCCCCGAGCCCTGCAGGCAGGGAGAGCCTGCTCCCCAGACTCTGGCAGCCAGTGACGAAACAAGCCCATTCCATCCAGTGGGTGGTGGGTGGGAAGTGCCCTCCACTCCCAGAACGGCTTGTGTCTCAGGAACGGGACAGAGAAAGAGGAACAATTGTCAACATGTAAAACCAGGTCGAGCGATCAGTCCCTGTGACACTGTCTTCTGCCAGCAACCTGTGTGTCCCAGCGTCTCTAGGACAGACTTCCTTTCTTTAAGCGGACTCACCGCCCACCGCCCACCGCCCGCCTTCCTTGGGTGTGTGCGTCCGCCCGGCTCCCAGGCGCATTGCTCACCTCCTTTGTGCTTTGTCTCCCAGGGCCTGATTTCCTCGTTATTCTGTCTCCCGTTCACCTCTGGGCCGTCCCCGTGGGTGTGCTGTTAGGCGGACACATCACCACGCAAGTGTTCACCGAGGCTGTGGGAAAGAGTCTGGCTCCCAGGCTGCCCAACCCACCCCTTTCTGGTGGCTGTCTCCGTCTTCCTCCCACTCACCCTTGACTTTGCTGCTTCAATCCCTGCGGGGCCCCGTCATCAGACTCACATTCTAAGAAGATGCTACCCATACCCTCCCCCACCAAATGAGCTCACGTACCCTCAAACTTTGCACATGGGGGACGGTTTCCCCATCATCTTTCTCAGGAGACGAAACCAGCCTGTTTCTAATCTGAACCGCTGTGGTATGCTCTCCTCCACTTACTTCTTCCTCCCCTTTCGCTGCAGGGCCAGGCTCTCAGTATGGACCATTTTGATCCTGCCATGCTGTTCCCAGCTTTGGACACAATTGGTCCTCTTCTTGGAGCTCCTGGCCCCTTACTGTGGCAACACAATGTTGTCAGGTCCCTGCTGAGCTGAGCAGCAGGGGTGGCTAGCAGGTACTCTTCCTGTAACTTGGCTCTGAGGCCATCTGTGTCCTTGACCCAGCAGATCCACCTGCTGTGCTTATCCTCATGCAGAGGTGGTTGGTAACCGAGGTTCCTGATAAAACCTATTGGCATCTTTCCCGGTGGCATTAAGCATGTGGTGAAAGCACCACACAGAGTCCCTGTTGCTTCTTCTGCTCAGGGAAAGTCTTCCTGCGTGTGCAGAGGGTGAGAGGAGGGTGGGGCAGGTGATGGAAAGGCTGACGCTTCCTCCTGAAGGCGGGAGGGTGTCTGAGGTCCTAGGATGCTCCTGATCCAGCAAGACCAAGAGCAGCGGATGTCAGGGCAGAGCAGCCATCAGACGAACTCTCAGGGATCTGGTGCAAATGCAGATTTCGGGGATCCGTGAACAGATAAGAAAACTGAGGTATAAGTTAAGGAACTTGCCCAAAATTTTATAGTGAGTTAATCTCTGTATTATATTGTCTCTATTAATCCTTTTCAACATTTACATTCTGAATTTGGTACTTTTATTATCTGAAGTTCGTAGGAATCTAAATCTCCTGGTGGTTGATTCTCCCGACTCTGGCTCATGGAGTTTTGCTTCCGTGTGTGTTTTATAATTCGAAGTTATGAGCTTCCCGTGGCTGGGTTCTATCTGTGGGTATCCTGTGTGGAGCAGGTTGGGGCGGGAGGAATCTCTCCTAAAGGTTTTGGTTTTGCTTCTTTCTGGATGCCCCAGAGTTGTTGCCTGCCAAAGATCACTTTTTACTAATTTGTAGGCGTGGAGCCTCCTGGGAAACACTGGGACCTGGAACCCATGTGAGGCAACCCCACCATCCAAATTCCCCAAAGAGAATCGTTTCCATGCAAAGGAGAAGTGAGAGAGATTTGAGCTTGTTGGTCATTTTCCTTGGATGGTGAATAGACTTTGTCTGGTTCTGTGTTTGTACTAGATTTCTCTAGAGTACCAGAAACCAACAGTATAGATAGATAGATAGATAGATAGACAGATAGTTTTTAAAATTTTATAAAAGATTTTATTTATTTATTTTCAGAGAGGGAAGGGAGGGAGATAGAGAGAGAGAGAGAAACATCAATGTGCAGTTGCTGGGGGTCGTGACCTGCAGCCCAGGCATATACCCTGACTGGGAATGGAACCTGCGACACTTTGGTTCACAGCCTGCGCTCAATCCACTGAGCTACACCAGCCAGGGATAGATAGAGATTTTTAAGGAGGCTTGGCAAGTCTAAAATCTGCAAAGTAGACCAAAGGGCGGGAGACTTGGGGAGAGAGGTGCAGTTGGAATCCAAAGGCGATCTGCTGGAAGAACCCCTTCTTGTTTGGGGAGGTCAGTCTGCATTCTCAAGTTAAGGCCTTCAACTGATTGGACGAGGTCCACCTGTGTTACAGAGGAAACTCTGCTTTACTCAGTGTCTGCTGATTTAAATGTTAAGCTCACCCAAGAAAACCCCTTCACAGAAACACCCAGAATAATATGTGACCACGTATCTGGTTCCCGTGGCCCAGCCAAGCTGACATAAGATTAACCATCACATCGTTTCCGTGAACGGGGAACATTTGAGGGTGCTGGCTTTATGCAAGGGTCTCAGCTCTAACTTTCCGCCTCACAGGGGCCCAAACACTTCATTTCTGACCCCACATGGAATTAGTCTATTTTTAGGCCCAGGTTTCTGCATTCCATTTAGGATGACCTAATTCTCAAACCTTGAATTTTCATTCGGAAGCCGATCATGGCTCTCATTAAATGACTCCTCACACCCGACGTTCTTGAGCACGCCGGCCCTTTAACGACGCGCAGAGACTGTGGCCGTGGACTCCCGTGGCCCGCAGGTCTCAGACCGAGTGATGTGGTCATGGATTTTAGTGCCTGCAATTCACAGTCTCCGCTTGATATATTAAAGGAGATGCGAATGAAAATGTTGTTATCTCAGAGAGCAATTTTGATCTCAGCCCAGCTGATTTAGGCATCATGCAAGCTCTGGCTTCATAAAACCACGGCCATGGATGAATCCAGAACCCACTGCAGAGCGTGTCTGCCACAGTCATCGAAAAGGATCCAATGCATAAATGCTGTCGTTGTAGTAATGCGGATGATGATGATAAAGCCACCATTTATGAAGCACTCACTATATATTCTAGGCACTATGCTCGCTATGTTAGTATGTACGTTATTTCCTTTGAAACCCAGGGACTTTGAGAAGCCAGGACCTGCAAGAAGGAGGTGCTGTTGTTGCCATTTCACAGATGGAAACCAACCAAAGCTTAGAGAGGTTGCCTCCCTAGCTAGGTTTGTGCTGCCGTGGCGACTATAGAATTCTCTGCAGTTAGTATATCACCGGTCAGGCTACAGGAAGTAACCAGTCCCAGAGCAACCGGCACAGGCCATCAGAAAAGGACCCCAAACTCAAAGCCGATACAGGTGTAAGAAGGAAGAAGGAGAGGAATCCCCCAGAGATTTTCCCAGGCTCTCGCTGGTGATGGCTCCCCTGATGGCGTCTGCAGGAGGAACGAGGGGCCAGCACGCAACTCGCCATGGCATCATGTGCTTTTCTTGTAGTCTTTCTCCTCTGTGGTGCTGGCCATGTGACGAACTGGACTTAGGTCTAGTCTCTGCCCTTCTCCTGCTCTGCTCTGTGTGGCATCTGCCCCCTGAACATCACACTCCCCAGGCTCCCTGGTCCACTGGCTTCTTGTTAGGTTCAGGCAACGGGAAGAACCAACGGGAAACTGATGGCAACAGTGGCTGCCTGCCTCTCCTCGTGGCCCCAGCTCCCGCGGGGCAGGCTCAGCTCCCCTGGGGCTGCCCTGGCCTCTCACTCTGAAGACTGCATCTCTGCTCTTCTTCAGTCTAGCCCTAAAGGGGATGATGGATGTCTGATCTTTCATTTGCATCTCTGCCCCATTTTCAGCTCTTCCAAAGCCCTTGTGATGAGGACCCCTTTTAACATGCCCGTGATTGAACTGCTTGGCATGGGTGCTGCTTCTGGCACTTCTGGGGTCATGGTACTATTTTCTGTTCAGTAAACCGTGCATGCTTCATTTAACCTGTCCTATGGATTCCATTCTTATAAATTAACCCTTTCTGCACCCCCAAGTGTCTTAACTTGGGTTCCTAGAATTGGAGGTTCTTGTGCCAGTGACTTATTGAGGGAAAGCTCTCAGGAAGAGGAATGAAGGAAGCAAGACGGGATGGGGCAAACTAGTCAGAAAATGGTCTCCACTGGAGTCCTCTTTAGCTGGATCCCCTGATCCCCAATCTGAAGCGTGAACTGAACCACAGAATGGGTCCCACTTGTAGGCAAGGGGGCTGGGATTTTGCCACTGTGGCTCTCAGCCAATGGCTATTAACTGCCCAAGGGTGGTACAGGTAGGGACCCATAGGGACCTGAAGACCCCTGTGGAAGAGACGTGCAGCCCCCGAGTAGCAGCACTGTAGCCCAGAGGGAGTGGAGATGTTTTCGTTGTTCAGGGAGAAGAACGTCCACTATCCATGGCGGCGAGGCCCTGGAACTCTCTCCAGGGAGTCGGGAGAACATTCAGAATAAAACGTTCTGCCTGGGACGACTCACCTGACGGTGGAGGTGGCTTTCCACTGCGTGGCCCCTCTTTGAAGATTTGAAGGGTTTCACTAAGATGTGTGTTACTTATTACACAGTCAAAAGCCAAGCACTAAGGGTTATTCCCAAGATTTTTTTGCTTGCATCTATTCCTCCCATTCCCTGTAGAAAAACCTTAGATCTTCATGGTCCCATTCTTGCATTGCCATGCCAGTTCCTCTGTCATTCCCACACCTCCGATCTCTCTCCCTGCCATCTGGCCTCAGTGCAGCTTCCAGCCCGATCAGGAGGCACTGATACCACTACATCTCTGCTAAAAAAAATAATCCTCCAGCTGAATATCTCAACCCCCGCATCTGGCCATTCACACTGCCTATGGCACAGCCCAGCCTGCCCTCACCCCTCTGTTTCCACCACTTTCCAACCCTCTCCCCCCTCAGCTTCCGTGGTTCCTGATCATGCTCATCGGTGTCTCTGTGCCATCGGCCAAGCTAGCGCCCAGCAGCAAGCCAGGGTGCCCTGTGAGCAGGGGCCAGGCTAAGAAGGCCTCCCGTATATTGCTGCCCGCAGGTGAGCATTTCCATTGGTTGAGAGGGGATGGAGGGGCTGTACTGAAATACAAGACCATGTAGGGAGAGGGAAGCTGCGGCCCTTTAGGCAGATACCCTAGGCTATTGCCCATGGAAGGGTGTGTACTCGAGGGTGTGAGCACAGGTTCCTGCTAGACTGGAGGCAGAACACAGCTGAGTCCCAAGCGTTTCCCCTTTGCAGAGCCAAGCCAGCCACAGAGAGAGGAATAGCGAGATGACTTCACCTCCAGAGCCTAGAATCAAGCATCTCACAGTCCTGTCCTGTGGGGCTGGTTGCGCCTGCTGTTCCCACAGGGGATGGTGCCTTTGGTGCTGACAGGAAGCTGCTCGTCCTCTGTCCAAGTTACAGCTGCGTTCTGTCTGGGCAGATAAAGCCTGGCAGGTGTGTGCCGCGTGCAGGAGCAAGGCAGGGCCCTGTACACACTTCCGGTTAGCAACCCCAGCCCAGAGCCCCAGGCCTTCAGGGCTAGGAGGACACACAGCTGTATCAGGCCTTTTAACTCTCTGAGCTACTAGTTTCCATTTCTGAGAACGAGTGGACAAGACGACTTTGTTCATAGCTGGGGTGTCTAAGGGAAAAAACTGCATATGCTACATGCCTCATACAATATCTAGCACACGGTGGATGCTCAGTTAGTGCTAGTCTTCCGTCTGGCACGTTATTCCCATGACGCACTGGGAGTGAACCTCAGGAGTCTGTATTAGTTATGCCTCCCCAGGATGTCCTGGGCTGCCCCTAAGCAATCACCCACCGTGCATGGTGTTATCACCAACTAACAAGAAGCACCAATTGAACTGATCACTTAACCATCACTTTTGGGTGAGCCTTCTCCCTACCCTGTCATCCATCAATGGTGCAGGTACACCCCCTGCCCAATCTGACTCTTCCAAAGGCTAGAACCTATTCTTGGGCTGAACTAGACCAGCCCATCTTGATGTCTTGAGCTGGGACAATGGTTAATAATAACACCCCTATTGTTCTCACAATGAAAGGAAATCATTTACACCCTCCTCTGAACTTGGGCAGATTTGGAATTTCAGAAGAGGCTTTGTGAATACAGATTTCAAAATCCTTTTTTCTTTAATCTCAAGGCCAGTGCTCAAAGTGCAGTTGAAAAGTTCATCGGACGTGGTTTGCCTTTCATGACGAAAGGATGTCTTGGGAGGTGTTTGCCTATTGGCAAGAAAAGCCCAGAAAGCTCAAGAATTCAAGTCTACCAAGGCAGCCGCCGCTCCTCTACTCCTCTATTGCATTATCTTCCTGTGCCTTTGAACAGTTGACGATATTGGGCGGGGAAGAGAAAGATAACACAGTCACCTTTTCAAAACCAGCCCCGCTTTGGCCGTGAGAACTGAAGACTGGGGAAGATCAGAGGCAAGCCCACATTCCGAGTCTTCAGTGGGCCCCGTCCTTTGAACATGAAAGGCCCAATGGAGGCTCCCCAACGCATGGAACCACTTAAGCGATGGTCATCCTGGGCCCGAGTCCAGCCATGAATAAAGTCAAAGATTTCAAGGCTCGAATATTTATAAGTATGAGACACTGAACCACACCATGCATGGCCAAGAGTGCGCTGAAGTCAGGAAGTGGGAGGAGACCCGGCGGCTTTGGTGTCCCTCCCGATGCCATCCAGGGCCCCGCCTGGAAAACACTGTCTTCCCTTCTGCGCTGTCCGAGGGAAGGCTGACAGGAAGGCCACTTGAATAAAAAACGGCCCCAGCCCTTAGATCTCTTTGCCACTGTTTCTCAATTTTTAGAAAAAAAAAAAAAAGAGTGTGTTTTGGAAACAAATGTTTTGGAAACTTTTATGCACCAGCTCATCTGCCTTTTGTCTCTCTTCCTTTCCCTCGGGATGAAGGAGATTCCGGGTGCAATTCGTAGAGACAGGGAACTCATCTGCCTTCTCATGTCCTGCGGTCCTCTAATCTCCATGATCAGAGCTACCTGCTACCACCGCCACACTCTGAGACCAGTCTTCCTGGATCCTGAGACAAAGAGGTTTTAGGCCAAGTGTCTGTTCGACCCACATAAGACCTGTGCTGATCTCGTACTGTATTTCTCATATGGGGGAGGACACTCAGTTTTGCAGGGGGGTTGGGGGGTGAGGTGGAGGGTGGGACCAGATTGATGTTTTACACTCCACATCCAGCAGTTTGTCTTTGACCTTTTCCCCACATCTGCCTTCGTCCATACGGGAACTTACCTATCCCGGTGACACCTTTCCGACACCCCTTGTCTTCCCAGGTTTCTCCCGTTCGGCCTCTTGCCAAGGCAGCTTGCTCTTCATTTACCCTCTACCTGGGTACTCTTTCTACCTCCTGTCCTGGCTACATGTTGCAGCTTTCTGGGCCTTTTGGGGTTACTCCCCAGATATATTTCCAGTGCCTAAGATGTCTCAACAGTTTTCCCTGGAATCTGGTTATGTAAGAGGCTGTGACTAAGCTTCAACCAAGCATCCATAGCTTGATGTTCTGGGTCAAGAACTGCAATTATGGGATTGAGACACTGGCCACTTTTTGGTGAAGTTCAAGTCCTGGGTTTAGTGGAAATAGAATGGTCATGGAGGACCTGAGTTTGAGTCTTTACTCTACCTCTCATCGTCTAGCCAAGTCCCTTTTTAAACATTTTCTTATCTGTGAATGAGAGTCGAAGAAGGAAAACCCCTAAAGATCTTTCCAACTCAGAAATGCCTTGAATCTTGTATGCTCGTGCCTGAGACAGTTCTGCTTTCAAGGTTGGTTGCATGAGCTCCTCGTGAAACTCATCAGTTTGGGTAGACAGAGCTGACATCCTGTCCTTGGCCTTTGTCTAAATCTTGATCCCTTAACCATCCTCTTTTCCCAATGGCAGTTTATTTTGTGTCGCTTTGTTTAGAGTCTCAGCACATCAATTCAATGAATACCTATGATACAGGGTCCCACGGAAGTAACGCCTGCTTGAGTGTAGTGGGTAGGGTAATAATATGGGTGTAATCATTTATAGTTTTAATTTGAGCATTTCATGTAAGATGTCATATGGTGTGCTTGAGTGTGATATTGTTACGTTACAGAATCCCATGCTTATGACTCTGTAACGAAAGAGTTAGGGGGCGTATTTGTGCCAGACCCCGTGTATTGGCCTCGAGGAAGAGCGACTTTGAGAATGAGAGGAGAAGCAGGCACAGGGGTGTCTTCTTCGTTGCGGAGCTGAAACCCCAGAGCAGCCGGAGCTCCCAGATACCTGTGTCCCTGCTCCACCCAGACCCAGGCTGGGGATTCTCTGGGAGTTTCCTCTCTTTGCAGAAGAAGGAAACAAGCACAGCCAGGGTGGAGGGAGATCGTAAAGACCCAAAAGAGCAATGGTCAACTGACCCAACCAAGCCGGGCTCACCACTTCTGTGTTTATCCTGGGACTTCTCCTGGTCCTGTGACAGGGCCACATAACAGCATCTCCTCTCTCTGCAGGGATTCAGATCCCACAAGTTTTTGATCTACCTTACTTGAGCCCTATAATAACTCTGTGAGACAACCAAGGCACATGTGTATCTTCCTATGGCCATTTTTCAGATGAGGAAACGGTGGCTCGGGAGGATTGCATGACTTGACCAAGTCACTCCCCCAACCCCTGATCCCATGTCCTTCCTCTTCTGTACGTTATCTTTTTTTTATGAGAACACACACGCCTGCCAGCTAAGACATAGGCTGGGCCTTGCTCTAGAGAGCTGACCAAAGGACCTGTTCAGTCAGTTTCACAGATCACTTTCAGGCCGGTGTGGAGAGGACAATGAGCACCGTCTTAAAGCTCAGTGTGCAGAGGCACAGGCAAGAGGTGGCATCGTATGTGGCCGTGAAGCCAGGAGCCCTAGACTCAGTCCTCCTGCTGGTATGACAGATGACTTCATAGCTCCAAAAATATCTCCAATCAGCATCCCCTAAGCTCCAGTTGTCCGAAGCTTCCAGAAGCAGTTATGAGGTGGGGGTCAGGGTGCCAACAGTGGTGCTTCTGGCTGCTTTGCTTTAAATAAAATGACCCAGTAAGACTGTTTGTCTGCTTCTCTTGCAGCATGTCCGGTAGGTTCATAAGGTCTTCTTTTCCTCTCCTGTACCTTTCTGTAGGAGAGTCATCCTTCAAGTAAACCAGACACTGCAAGTACTGGGCCAAAAAGAGGAGACCGGCAGGTGTCTAATGACTAAGGCAGCTCCACATGCATGCCTGCTTACCTCCTGATGCGTAAGTGGCCAGAGAGTCCTGTGCATGGGAGCAAAGTCCAGGTGTGCTCTTAGACACACCCATGCATTGCTTCTCCCAGGAGGACCCGAAGGAGGACTCCCCCCATGAGCATGGCGGGGCTGAGCCTTTCATTAGAGCAGGAGGGAAAGGATGGTCCTCCCCAACGTGGCGATGGGGTAAGACTCTCTCGTCTTAGCATATCAGAGGAGGGGAGGGCCCCTTAAGAACTCTGCTGCAGCC
Organism: Phyllostomus hastatus; assembly: GCF_019186645.2. Lineage (NCBI taxonomy): Eukaryota > Metazoa > Chordata > Mammalia > Chiroptera > Phyllostomidae > Phyllostomus > Phyllostomus hastatus. Next base: position 9,525,340 of record NW_025334009.1, read on the forward strand.
TCCTGGGTGTAGCGGGAGGAAACCAGAGACCAGAGAGGGGGCCAGACACAGCCTGCGGGTGGCTGGTCGTGCTTCCCCTCCCAAGGCAAACCCACCGTGGCAGTGCAGAGCCTTGGCACCTGCTGTGAGTCTGAGTGAGGGGAGCATTCCAAAGATGCCTGGGTCCCTTGTGTGCTGGGGACACAGGCAGGACGAAATGGAATGCAGGAACAAACAGGGCAGACTGCACGGAACACGGACAGCACTCAGCTGGCCCCCAGGGCCTCTGTTCTGAGAGAGACAGAGACAGAGGCAGAGAGCATAGTGCGCGTGACCCAGCCTGGCTCCAAAGTGACTAGGAAACCCGAAGGAAACGAAGGCAGTGCAAGGCTTGCTGAGAGAGGCAGCACGCTGTGAGGCCAGTCAGGTGTGTGTGCATGCATGCACGTGCCTCTCTGTGTGTGCACATGTATGTGTTCACACATGTGTGTGCCCGTGCATGCACACATGTGCATGCATATACAAGCATGTGTGTGTGTACCTTCGCAAAGGCAAACAGACTCAGCTCCAGTGCGCCAGGCCGACCTTCCTCTAAGTGGAGAGAAACTGCAGGACACCGCACAGCCGTGGGTGCCCTGTGGGGGCTCTGGGGACTCGGCCATCTTTGCTGCTGCTGCACCTTGGCTGGGCCATAATGTGTGCAGGGCAACTCATAGAGGCGGATTTGACTTTGACTTTGACTTTTCAAAACATTGTCAAGGTGCTTAGAAACCACTACAGCAGCGAGCAGTCTCTGCCAAAGGCATTTCACGGGGAGCGATGGCCCGTGCGTGAGCACCGATGAGTCCTGCTGTCTGTCCAACGTCAGCCCTCCTGCAGCGACCCTTCCCACACCTGGCTGTCGCAGGAGGCGGCGCCAGGAGCTTCTCCTGTTTTGTTTTGCTTTCCAGAATAGGTTTATATTTCAGTGAGTTCTCATTTGTCTTTCTTGGAAACACGTTGTTGCTTTTCTGCAGTTTTTACCCCCAGCTGGCGTTGGCTTCGGCAAAACTAGGACATTGAAAAATAAACTGTACAATCTGGAAAATCTCTTATGCCCTGTGTTAAAAACCTCAGCGTCGTACGTGTGAGACAAGCCCGGGTCTTTGGTTTTCATTAGACCAGAAAGACTGCAGACGCTGGCGCTGGACGGACTTGCTGTCAGATCCTGGTTTCAGATGGACTTCCACGTTACTCTGGGCGAGTTCCTTAACCTCTCTGCGTCTCCGCTTTCTCATCGGCAAGGCGGAGATAATTGTGCCAGCCTTCTTAGGTTTCCCAAGGATTAGATCAGTCGGTCCCGTACAGCAAACAGCACTTGGTAGTTATTCCACAAATGCTCCCACTTCCTTCCCCAGCTGTCCCCTTGTCCTCGGTGTCCCTGTCAGCAGCTGTCATTCCCAGACATGGTTCACATGGCCGCAATCCATCTTCATAAAAAAGCCTGCCACGGGGGGTGGGGGGGTTCTTTTAGGGAAACATGAAGGCGAGGGGGCGTCGGGAGCTACGAGCATCTGTTAATCCAAGCATTTTAACAGGTTTCCTTTGAACGGAGGACAGCCCTATCAGGTACCACGGGCGTGGGAGTTCCTGTTCTCTGTGCAGAAGCAGGAGTGTGTTTGGGCTCAGGGCTGAGCCTCCGGGAGCAGGCTGGACGGGAGCGGGCGCTGGCTCAGCCGTCCGTTTACTAACGGGGTGACACGGGGCAGATCCTGTAATTCTCAAACCGCAGTCCCCTCCCCACTGTGAGACGGGGGAGCAGCTTGCCCCGCGCAGGGTTGGTTGGTGTAGGTGTTAGACGACACAATACTCGTTACGCTCCGTTCTAGTGATCCGCTGCCACACAACACACCCTCCCGAAGTCAGGGACTTAAAACGACAGTCAGTTCATTACGTCTCGCAGTTCTGTGACCTCGACTGGGCTCCGCTGGTGGCTCTTCTGCCCCGTGTGCTGTCTGCTGGGCTGGAAGGGGCAAGACGGCTTCTTCACGCATGTCTCCCACCTGCCTTGGGGTGGCCGGGCCAGTCGGGGGCCGGTGGGGGACCAGCCGGGGGCCGTCAGAGCCTCTCTGCCCGCCTCCCTGACCTTTCCATTCGGCAACTTGGGTTTTTCTTGTTGTTGTTTTTGCTTTTACAGCGTGACTGTCTCTGTGCACGTGAACTTCTTATTTGGCATCTGGCTCCCAAGAGCAAGACGAAGCAGGTGCTGCCACACCTCCTGGAGCTTAAACCTAGAACAGGCACCGTATCGTTTCCATCACATTGTCTTGGTCAAAGCAACCCGAGGGGCTGCCAGGTTCAAAGGGAGGGGACATAGCCCCGTCTCTTCAAGTACAGAACAACATGCGCCTCTAGGCTGGGAAGGAGCTCTCGGCACCCCATCTGGAGACCAGCTACTCCGAGCCCCGAGTCCAGTGCCCGGGAGGGCAGGAGTGGATTTTCACAGCGCTCGGTGGGGATCCCACTGAGACGTCCGCCTCTATCGGAGCATGACGCACAGACACGATGCCTGAAATCTCAGGTGATCTTGGATCCTGCGGATGGAGGAACAAGAAATAATCCCAAGCAGGCCCCCAAATGAAACCCCAAGAATGCATGTCCCTGCTCACTCATCACATCGATGCCTGGGGCCTGGGTCAACGGCCCTCTCAGAGCACCCTCAGGGGTTCAGGGGTCCTGTTTGCCGAGGGGACGGATGCAAATCATTGCCCAGCGATGCGGGCACAGGTGGTTCTTGCAAAGCAGAGCGGAACGTGGAAGCCATCTGGAAGGAGACTTACGGCTGGAGGTGTGTCAGGGTAACCATAGAAAAACCCATCTGGGTGAGGGATTTCTACCACAATACGGAGTGATCTTGTGTGTCTATCCTGCCAGCCACCAGGCAGTGATGGATGCAGGAGAGGATGTTGCTGCAGCAAGCCGGAGCTGGGCAGAGCACAGGTATTTCCATTCATCGGACTTCAGAGCAAACGGTGCAGGCAGCGCCTTTATAAATGCCGGGTCAGGCCCGCTCTTGTAAGAAAGTAGGGTTTTCTCCCCTCGTCCTCCCAAGTTTGGCCAAGTTGTACAATATTCCCCTTAAATAAGAATGGGATGAAAGATAAAGCAAGGAAAGGTGTGTTCGGCGTGTATGCATAGAGCCCAAAAATGAGGTCTAAGGAAAATGTCATTGGCCCTGGCCAGGTACTCAGTTGGTTAGAGTGTCATCCTGATGTGCCAAGGTTGCGGGTTTGATCCCCAGTCAGGGCACATATGAGACTCAACCGATGAATGCATACATAAATGGAACAACAAAGTGATCTCTTGCAAAAATCAATGAATACATTGAAAAGGAAAAATGCCATTAATTTTGGAGAATTATATAATTGCTTAAGAAAACATAGATATCTTGCTGGGTGGAATTAGCGGGGTTTGCTCCCACAGCGTATACAAGTATATTGAACTGCAGAAGGAGATAAAGCATCAAGAGGATCTGAAACCCTGCCTTTCCAGGTTAGGCAGCCTTTAAGGTGTGCAGAGCAGGGAAGAGACGGCCTGTTCCCCGCGCACTGCGTTTGCACCCTGAACAGGGAGGGGTCTGCAGCCAGGGCGAAGCTGAGAAGCAGGCAAGCTCTTCCCAGTCCCTCTCTCTGAGTCGAGTCACCGATCCGCTTCTCAGGTGACCGTTCTGCCTGCGGGTCCCTCAGTGCCTGGCGCTCGCTCTCGTGACCCAAGGTCCACTCCCCCATCTCTCAACAGTTACACTAGAAGAGTAAAAAAATTATTCTAATGAGCTGAATTCTTTTTACAGAGGACTTTATCTTTGTGTAGGAAGCACCTGGTGTGTTGCTGGAGGATGGGAGGGGAGGGAAGGGACACTCCTGGGGGCGTGGCTGGGAGGAGACAAGGAAACAAAAGAGGTGACGGGGTCTTCTGCACGGAAAATAACCAGCAGCTGAGAAATAAGACACAGCATCCACGAGAGAATAAACTGCTGAGCGCCTCAGTCAGGAGCTGGCACCTCAGATGGCAGAAATGGCCCAGCCACTGAGATCAGCAGTGTGAGCGACAGCAGCAGCCCCGGACTTTCTCAGTCTCTGTTTATTGTTTTTGTGTTTTTTTTCATGACGTCCCCTAGGCCAAAACAAATACCTAAGCATTCTGTTACTAAGTAGCCAGCCCAACAGCCTAATATGTTCTAACAACTTCCTAGCACTTTTGAAATAAGGATACAAATTATTTTATTGTTAAATAACCAATCATACGAGCGCGCCTTGGTGTGTGTACTTCTCAAACCTTGGAGTCCGATGAGACACGGCCACCCTCATGTCCTGCCCACGTTCAAGTTCACTGGGTACTTGCTTTTATCTCAGCAACTCTGAGCATCCAGGAGTCACGAAGATAAGCCAGCATTGAAAGGAATGCAGCGCAATCTGCTGTTGAAACAGTGAACTACTCTGAGCTGGTGACTTCTGTAGAGCCCAGCAGACAACCTCACTTCGTTTCCCCTGAAAGTTTGAGACACCCGACGGCACCACTGGGATTCGCTGCGGCACCCCAGGGTGTCTTGGTGCACAGTTTGGGAACCGTCGTGATACAGTCTTCACATTTAGGTTGCTGGTGTCGACACCCTGTCACGTCCTTCCGTCTCTCCCAATTCTCGGCAAGGCCCGGGAGAGTGTGTAAAAGTGACAGGGGGTGAAGATGGTTCCGTGAAGCAGACTGGGGCCGCACACGCAGGTGGGGAGAGGAGCTAAAAACACGACTAGTTCAGCAGAGGTGGCAGGAGCTCCGTGCAAGAGGCGGCAAACCCCTGGTCGGGCGTGACACTGTGCACAGTTATTGCAAAATGACCCTCTTCAAGGCTGGCCTCCGCCTGAACCTCTTTGTCCTCAAAATATATTTTACCGAGGGATTTTGTTTTTGTCCCCATGGCACACACATTTCCGATTTTAGGCTAAGCAATGAGGGTCATTTATAGTTAATACTCCACAGACTTTGCCAACAGCAGAGATCATAGATGTTCAACTCTTCAAGAATGCCAACGGGAGTCATTCTGCCCAGAGGTTGGCTCAAAGTCTATTCCAAACCCTACAGAAAAGCAAAACGCCTCTCTGAGATTTCCACCAGTGATCACATCCACGGGGCCGGACTCACGAGCCGCGGCTGATCCCCGGGTCCGGCCAGCTGTGCAGAGCTGGAAAGAGTTTAAGTTTCAGAGTCGCCCGAACTGAGTCTCAGTCCCCGCCCCCCGACTTACTTGCTGGCTGAGTGAGTCACTGAACCTCCCGGAGACTCCGTTTTCTCATCTGTCCTTTGAGATGAAGAATCCCTACCCATCAAGATTATTCATATTAAGTATAAGAAAGACCGTGGCCTATAATGGACCTTGCATAAACGAGGCTAGGGTGTGAAAGTTACAGAATCCCTGACAAGTGTCATTTTGAAAAAAGAGACAAATCAAACCAACAGTTCTCCGCTCCACACCCCACCCCCCCGCCCACCCATGCCCACCCTTGTGGAACACCAGACTTCTCAATGACTGGACACGCTGACTACCGTCTGGCCCTGTTTGTGCCGCTGCTTGGCGGTGGTTCACTTACAGCCGCGCGGGGGGCGGGTGCAGGGCGATCAGCATTCATCTCTGGGTCACCGGGTCAAGTGGGTACTAATCAGGAAAAATGTTTGGCTATTAAATGCTCCATTGAGTCCTTTAAATATCACCTGATGTGTCATAAATTTGGATTAGCCGTGGAAAATCAATCTTCACCGTATGCAAATGAAAGATGAAATGAGATTGTCCTTGGGAGCCACGGCCGTCTCTCAGCACACCAGTCGCTTCCACTTTATTTCACCGGCCTGGATGTCTCTTCCATGTTGCTTCCTTGGTGACCTGAAGCCCATTATCCCTTCGACAGTGTGTGTCGGAGAGCTCTGACCCCGACGGCGGCCTTCCGAGGGGTGCTGCTGGCAGCTGCCAGCTTGCGTGTCACACCTCCCCCCTAGACTTGGCTGCCTCCGGCAGTGAACCTGGCTGCCCTGCCCTTGGCCCTGAGACATCTCCTGAAAATGGATGTTGACCTTGCTAATGAGGCATGTGCTGCGTGCATGCATGTGCCTGTGAATCTGCATTCTCGACCTCGACTCAGGAAGTTAAATCTTCCACTGAAAGTGAAAACATCGTATTCATTAGTCACGTTCCCTGATGCCAGGGAGCAGTGAAGCCTTGAGATCAGACTTCTCAGAGCCAGATTGAATCTTTGGGTTTAGCAGAAAACAGGCATGTTTTTTTTACCGCTTCCCAAACCGCCCTTTTGCAGCCCATACAAGTCACTGTAGCACCTAACTACAGGCAGGGAAGCACAGCAGCAAAAGCACCCGCAACTTCCTAAGGGAATCCCATACTGTCACCTTCAGTCCCGGCAGCCGCTGGCTACCTGGGAATCCAGGAATGTTCTGCCTTTATGTTCGGCCAGCTTGCTATAGGACGTGGCTTGTTGGCCTGCCTGGGAACCAACTGGAATGGGATGGAATAAACTCCGTACACTACTTGATAGTTTATTAAAAACCTGCAGTAATGCCCTCGCTGGCGTAGCTCAGTGGATTGAGCGTGGGCTGAGAACCAAAGCATCGCAGGTTCGATTCCCAGTCAGGGTACATGCCTGGGTTGCAGGCCATGGCCCCCAGCAACCGCACATTGATGTTTCTCTCTATCTATCTATCTATCTCCCTGCCTTCCCTCTCTAAAAATAAGTAAATAAAATCTTTAAAAAAACCTTGCAGTAAATTATCGCACTCGACCCTCTCAAAGGGCAGGTGAGGTCGGTTTTATTGTCATCCCATTTTACAGTCGGGAAACCGAAGTGCAGAAAGATTAAATGAACATGAAAACCCTTAAAAACTGTTCAGGCCCTCTGAGCAATAACTCCATTTCTAGGAGTTTACTTTGGGAAACTAAGAAATCTAACGATAGAGAGGTTTCTGTAAAAGGAAGTTCCTTGTAGTGAAAAATTGAAATCAACCTACGTGTCCAAAAAGAAGGAGTCACTTGGATAAATTACAATAATTCAACGTAAAAGTGTACCTAATAATATCTAAAAATCTGGTTCTCGAGTATAATTTTAAAAAAATAAGTGTACTATATAATTTTAAATTTTAATAAAAAGGATTGCTTCTTTTATGTGGTATTATCCCATTTTTGCTGTATCTCTGGGTATATGCATGGAAAACCAGATGAAATAAATACCCTAAAATATTAGCAATGGTTACGCGTGTTCCATGAGATTGCAACAGACTTTTTCTCTCTTTTTATTTTTCTCTGTTTTCATACTTTACAACACACAACTGTCAAAATTGAAAAGTGATGAACGATACATTAATAAAACAAGAGCAATACACAACATTATGTTTCATGTTAGTTTGCTCACGAGGAGGGAGTAAAAACCAGAAAACTAAAACATATGAAGTACGTGGAGGGCTTTTGAAGGTCAAAGCAAACCCACGTCAAATACAGTTATTTTATCAAAACCGTTTCGCCCATCCCCAACTAATTTACCTCTAGCCAGATAAACAAGATTTCCCGAACCTGTGAAGTCTGTGAAGTCGCTGGATGTTGGGTTCCTCCCCGCAATTTTCTGTACTTATCTCGCTCACCCTTCACACAGCCCCGCCAGCGTGCGGGAAGGTGGTTTTGTGAAACTCGGTAAATTGCTGGGTAGAATATTTCCTGGGATAATGGTGTGTCTGGCCCTTCGCACATCTGAAAACTCTCTGGGTTGTTAGACTTCAGGCGGGGAAGGTCAGAGAATGGCTCTGAGGGTGACCCCTGTTAGGGCGACGCAGACGGGGCGGCAGGCGGAGGGAGGATGGCAGGCCGCCGCTGCGGCACACCCAGCAGATATTTGGAAGGAATTTCCAAGCAGGAGGCCTGGGCCCTGCTCCTAGCAGGACAGAGGGAAGCAAATTGACTCTGCAGAGGAGAAGCCTTCGTGAGCGGCCTTCTCACGACGCCCCCATTCCGTGTCTTAACTTCTTGTTGTTGTTGTTGTTGTTGTTGTTACATTGCATCGAAAGCTGCGACGTTAGCGTGTTTGATTTGGGGATGTTTCCATATCAATATATGGGTTTTTTCAAAATGATCAAACTCATTTGGAAGGTAGTGATCATGTTTACGTGTAACTCCTTAATTCATCTAGAATGTACTTTCTTGTTTCTACACAAAATCTCTAATGCACTGAGAGTCAATATTGGCGATGCTATTAACAACCATCTGCACCACCGTTCGCCAGCACTTGTGCCCTGCTCAGAACTGTGCTAAGTCCTTGCACGCACGTCAGCATAGGCTACTTGCTTTCAAACCTCACAGCCTTGTGCAGACCCGGGAACTGAGCCTCGGAGACGCTTAGGAGGGGCCCAGCTAGCAACCCAGCCTTCATGGCCCCTAATGAATTCATTTTCTTAAACCCGCTGCTGTGTTGCCACCTGCGTCACAGACCAAATTGCTGCGTCAGGCATGGTCCTTCCCGGAAATTTGTCATGGGCTCTTCCTGTTCGGTCTTGCATTTTATCATTTAAGCAGCTGACTAGGAAAAGTCCGTCCAATGAGTCTACACAATTCAAATTAATCTTCACTATGCTTACCTTCTTCCAACAGGTTTTTTAAAAATGATTTTTGAGCTTTCATTATCTAAGTAATACATATTCATTACTGAGTGCTTAGGAGGTGCCCATAAGCCAACATAGGAAAAATTAAAATCACTTGTGAACTTACCACCCAGAGAAGATCACTGTGATAGCATTTTTATGTGCATCCTGTTTATTTTGATCCATCTCCCTTCACTAGACTTCAGTCTCCAAGAAGTAGAGGTCTGTGTCTTTTGATCGCTTTTGGGGTCGCTTGTGGGTGCCAGGCCACACGCCCAGGACTGAGGTACTTACTACCCAATCTGCGTGCCCTGCTGGCGCCCCGGCCAGCCCTTCCCTAGGAGTAGCCTTCTACCCGGAGGAGTGTCTCTTCCAAGGTTGTCAACCCTGCACGGAGATAGCCCACATCAAGGGCTTACAGGTTTGGGGTACACAGCCCTGGCTCCCTTGCCCCAACTTGGGACAGCGCCTAAGGGCCGTTCCAGTTCCAGAGCTCCCTGTGGAAATGGCCGAGACCCTCCGATGTGACTGCCCCGCAGTCCACCTCCCCCGCCCAGTCCTGCCCCCTTCACTCCCCCCTCCCACCCGATGTCAGTGCTGAGAACACTCCCCAGCACACCTCCGCAGGCTACCTGCTGCCACACGGCCCGTCTCCAGGGACCATGACCTGACATAACGCGGAGCACTGCCTGACCCATGGTTGGCTCAATAATACGCCAAACTCCCCCAGGGGTCCCTCCTTCATTCCTGGGGCCTCTCACTCTGGAGCAAGGGAGCAGAAACTCCATGGGGCTCCTATGAAGTCAGAAGAAGTCGGCCATTCGTGGGCAACCACCCACACTATGGCAGCTTCTTCCCACGGTTGCCTCCTCACTCTCAACGACGCCAGCAGCCCGTCCACCACCTGCTCACAGCCCCACAGGGACCAGAGACAAGACTCCAGCCTCCAGCCTGGCCACCAGTTCTAAGTGTCTCTGGGCCCAACCTTCCACCGGTGTCCGAAAACCCTGAGACTCACTGTCACTGCTTACTGAAGCCGGGGAACCCACACAGATCCCAGCCCTGCTGGGAGTCCCCACTCCTGAGTCTCTGCCCAGGTTACAGGGGTCCCAGCGGGGAGGAAGGACACTCCCTCTTTGGCGTTCCAGCTGAGGGGACCCCAGGATGGAAATGGCCTGGTCTTTCAACTTTCAGATCTTGGGTTCATTCACGTGGCCACTTCCCGAGAGCGTGATCCGCCAGGATGACTGGGTTGGGACCAGGAGGACAGACCTGGAAGTCAACATATGTCCCAAATTTTGGTTAAACTGTCACCTGCTCTCAGGATGAAATCTTTCTCCCTGGCTCTCTCTGAGGCCAGGATACCTAGATACCGAGCCTGAACATGGGGATTCTTGACCAATTAATTTATTGAGGCAGACTCTCGGGAGAAGGGAGGGAAGGAGCAAAACAAGGATGCGGTGTCCCCCGAGTCAGGTGCAGCCTGGTCCCAGCGGGCGCTCTGGAGCAGGAATTGCCCCAGAGTTTTGCCACCTTGGGGTGAAGGGATCCAGCCTTTTCTACCTCGTGCCAGGTGGTTATTGGCTCTGGGCTGCCCCAGGGGAAGTACGGGCAGCATCCCCTTCCATGCAAAGCAGGTTCTGGTCAGCCCAGTGCACGTCGCTGGAGAAGGGGGCAGCTGTGAGCCCTAACAGCCCACAGTCTCAGCGGCTGGGAATGGGGGCCTTAACCGTGTTCCCCACGGGGCGTCGCTCCCTCTCCTGGCGGGTGGCGCCCAACCACACTGACCTCTCTTCGGGCAAAAAAGTGAAAAGAGAAAAGGTTAGTCCTCTGTCACGTTTGCCCAGGCAGCCTCTCTACGCCTGTGGCATTCACGAGTACACGCAGATGAGGAGACAGAGGGGCTGCTCCACCCCCCGCAGTAGCCAACTCCGGAGGCTCCTGCCGCATCTGCTCTGAAATCCTGGGCCCATAATGACAGAGCGTCTTTTTTTTTTTTAAGATTTTATTTATTTATTTTTAGAGAGGGGAAGAGAGGGAGAAAGAGAGAAACATCTATGTGTGGTTGCCTCTCACACGCCCCCTACTGGGGGCCCGACCCGGCCAGCAAGCCAGGCATGTGCCCTGAGTGGGAATCCAACTAGCGACCCTTTGGTTTGCAGGCCGGCGCTCAATCCACTGAGCTGCACCAGCCAGGGCTCGGTTTGACATTTTGAAGGTTGTAATACAGAGTATTTGCAAGATTATTGCGTGCCAAAAATTCTTTTACGCTACTAATGAAAGAAGAAATTGGCACAACCCTTAGGAGAGCTCATTGGCTATAGCCTATAAAAATAAGCATCTGTGTATCCCGCAGTCCGACAATTCCACTTCTAAGTATAGTCAACTCCCCAGCGCAGTGCTTCCCATGTGAGAGCATCCATCAGCCCCACCTGGGGGGATTGGGAAGCACAGATCCCTGGGGCCCAACCTTGCCATTTCTGACTCAGCCAGTCTGGCCTGAGAACCTGCTCTGCCAGCTAGTCCCCAGGAGCTGCCGATGCTGCTGTTGCAGAGACCAACCTGCAAAGTGCTCTTACACATAAGCACAAGGTGTCCGTACAACAGGTTCACTGTAGCATTGTTGGTCGCAGCAAAGCGGGGGAGAGATGGGGAGACTCTAAATATCCACCAGTAGGAGAAGAACAGATTAACGTACCGTGATGTATTTCCCTGCTGGGAAAAAAAAGGACTTTGCAGTTTAAATGAATGATCTAATCTCCATGTAGATTTAGAGCCACGAGGCTTCCTAACCAGTGGGAGAGTCATCTGGGCAGATGGCATCTTGGCTGCACCCTTTATTCCTCCATAATGTCATGAATTCGTGCTTCCTCGCTGCTGTCTTTGTGGTCAGGACAGTTTCTGTTTGGTGGTTGTTCTTTTTTGTTCTTTTCTCAGAGAAGCAGTTGTTAGAGGTATTTATCAGTTCTGCCGCTTTTCTGCTTACTAATTAATTTCTGCATTTTGTCATTAATGTATTCTCCCCATTTGATGTGCTTTGTATAAGTTACTGAATGGAATCAGAAGCTCATTTATTCCCATTCTGTTTATTAATGTGCGCGTTTAAGGCCACTGATTTCCCACTTGGTAGACTTCGGGATCCAGTCCCCGTATGTTGCTATGTGACATAATTATAGTTTTGATTTTCTCTTTAACCCGAGTTATTTAGGATAGCATATTTTTTAACTTCCCAAGTGTTTAGAGGTTTTGGTTCTTGCTTTCAACTTTTATAATACTGTGAACAAAGAATGTAGAAAACTGTGTGTGTGTGTGTGTGTGTGTGTGTGTGTGTGTGTGTGTCTTCCATAGGCAATACAAACAGTATGTATTCTCTATTTGGAGAACACACAGCCCCTTAGGGAGTTATTAAATAAGCCTTGCTGATTTTATTATTCAAATCCTCTCTAACATAATTAATGGTTTGCCTAGTCTTTCAAAGATTGGGAGACACTTTTTAAAGTTTTCCACTGCAGAGCAGGTAGACGGCTGCATTATGTTGACTGTATATTGCATGATTAAATTTATTATCCTACTGGTTCTGTTCAGGTGTTTTCTTTCTCTGAAGTTGTATGCTTTTCTGAGTCAGTGCGGTGAGCCCTGGGTTCTCGTCATTTACACTTGGATGATGTGTGCCCATTCTTCTCATTTTAACCTTTTTCCTGCACATTTTTTTTTTTACTCACACTTCTTGCAGAGAGCATATACCTGGGTTTCTTTTGTGGAGCCCATGTGAAAGTTTGTATCGTTACGTGAGAGTGTAACTAGTGACACCCTTCAAGTGGCCTCCTTTCTTGTTTGACCTCACGTCTGTGTTCTGCTGTAGGACCTGCCGTCCTGTGGGTTCCTGTGAGGGTCACTGCGATGGACCCAATGGTGTGCCCCTAAAATGCGCCAGTTGTAGCTCTAACCCCCAATGTACCGGGGGTGCGTCTTATAGTCCGACTGTAGCTTTACATTTACATTGGTGAAATAATCATGTTATTTATGTCATTAAATATTTTACCACATTTTTTGCTTCGAAATTGTTTTTCCTATTTTCCTCTTCTAAAACCTAGGTGTGTCTCATGGTCCGAAAATTACGGTAATTGCATTCGGAGACAGGGCCTTCAAGGAGGTGATTAGGGTTAATTAATGCCGTAAGGGTGTGGCTCGAAGCCCATGGGACCAGCTCTCAGACAGGAAGGGGAAGAGACACCAGAGACCTCTCTCTCTCCCTCTGCACCCGCAGAGGAGAGGTTCAGTGAGCGCACGGCGGCAAGAAGGCCGTCATCTGAGAGCCAAGGAGAGACCTCAGGACAGAATGGTCCTGCCAGCACCTTGGCCTTGGACTTCCAGCCCCCAGAAGGTAAGGAAACTTATTTCTACTGTTTAAGCCGCCTCTGGCCTGTGGTATTGTTATGCCAGCCCGAGCCAGCTCACATTAGTAATCCCAATTCGTTGGTGCTCGACCCTACGAGTTCCTGAAAGACCTTAGTTTCCCCTCTAAATGCCTCCCAGCCTCGCTCCCTCCCGAGAGCCCCGGGAGCCTCACACAGGCTCGTTTCCTGTAGGGGCTGCGCTTCCGTGGATTCTAACAGTTTTGTGGGGAGCCAATTCAGGAAGAGACATATGAGATCAAATAGAACAATAATAATAAAATAAAATACATAATACACACGTTTTCTGCTTATTATAAAATAGGAAAAATAGATGTTTATTTGAAAGCATATATTACTTTGCATTTATTTTTTGTCACATACGTTAAACAAAACAACAATTAGCCCAGCTAACGGTGGCAATTAGTAGCAATTGGTAACAGAACTAATAAAATAAATACAATGAGAACAGTATAGCAATATTTGACAGTGTTCCTTTCTGTGCTCTGATAGGGCAATGTTCTTAACCCTTTTTTAAAAAAGCCTTTTAAATTTTGTGGGCTGTGTTGTCATGCATTCTTAGGATACACAAATGCAAGACTTTTAAAGAGGAGAACATAACACAGTAAGACTAGTTAAATAGATTTGACCTATTTTAATAACAGATAATAATGACATGTTTCTTTTTGTCCCATGATACAATAGGGTATTTTTATTCTTTGTGTTTCCTTTCCCAACAGTATTTGTCTGAACTGCCTGCAACCTTTAGGGCATCTTTTTTTTTTTTTTTAATTTTATGCAGTGGTAAACTGAATGCAATCAAATGCAAAATCTCCCTTGACGAGCAGCTCTGTGCTTGTCAAACGCACCTGCGTCGGTCCCTGGGGTCCGCCCAATGGGGTGGCGTCCAGCTAAACACACTCTCAGTCTCCGCAGAAGTGTCTGTGCTCACGTGGAATACTATGGCAGGGTTTCAGGCTTAGAGCCACTAACCTCTAGCTCTGAGAGACAAGTCTGTGTTATAAAACAGATGGACGTTTTTGAAGAGCTGGAGAAACTGACTCCTGTAAGCTGTTGTCACTGTTTTTTGTGATAACGGATATCACTAATACGCTGTATGATTATTGATCAAGATCTGACAGAACCACAGTGCTCGATAAGGGGCCGATACCTCTGCGTTAAAAATGGCCCCCTCGGCTCACCCACAGGCCTTTCTCATGGCGCCTTCTGAACCAAGAAATGGAACATCACTCACTTTCACAGAGCAACGGGGGGACAACAGCAGGATCGCGCATGCTTGTTTGTGTGGTGTGCCCCAGTGAGTCAGTGGGCGCTGTTTTTAAGTAAACTTTATCGTATTGTTTGGACACGGAGAAACTTTTGAGTGGTTTAGAAGGAGTGCTTGCCTGTCCCACCCCAGCCTGGGGAGACAAAGTCACTGTGTTTTCACTTCTCTTTCTCCACCAAGCTGTAAAATATTGTGCAAAGAAGCTGAAGATCTAAATAAAGGGAAACGCTTTCATGTTCGTGGGCCAGAAGACTTGCCATTGTCCACACGGCTATACCCCTCACGCTGGTATACAAGTTCAGTGTAATCTTTATCAAAATACCTGATGACACTTTTGTAGACATTAATAAGCAGATCCTAACATTTATAAGAAAATGCAATGGATTCATAACAGCTAAAATCATCTTGAATAGGAAGGACAAATTTGGAGAGTTCACGCATTCTGATTTCACAAATTCCTGTAAAGCTATAGCAATTACAACAAATTGGTACCGCAAAACTAAAGGCCACTAGTTCAATCCCTGGTCAGGGCACATGCCTGGGTTGCAGGTTCAGTCCCCAGTCAGGGTACATAGGAGCGGCAACCAATTGGTGTTTCTCTCCCTCCCTTTCCCTCTCTCTAAAACTAGATAAATAAAATACTTAAAAAAAACCCAAATTGGTACCGCCATGAGAATAGACATACATATAAACCAATGGAATAGAATTGAGTGTCTATAAATAAACCTCAACAAGGAATAAGTGTACCAAGATAATTCAATGGGGAAAAAATAGTCTTCAACTAACTGTGCTGGGTCACCCGGAATCTACATGCAAAAAAAATGAAATTGAATTTGTACTTACATAGAGGCCCCGGAGATACCTTTCATAGAGATCAGCCATGGCAGGACCCAGAACAGGGCAGATAACGGAGGGGCCTGGACAAACATCTGGGAGCAAAAACTGGGACTAACCAGCACCTCAGGTAAATATCTCTCTACTCCTATTCACACGTCAGAAACAGGTGCAAACTCCATGAACGCTCTGGGCTCTGGGCTCTGATAAATTTTATCTGTTCCCTGAGTTCAAAGCATTCTCGCATGCCTAGAACCCTTGGTGCATGTTCTGGGTGCATATTCTTGGTGCATACTCAAAATTAAGTCAAAATATATCATACTACACTTGATCTTAGCCAAAAGGCTGAGAAGTGATAAAATCCCTTACTTACAAGCCACACTTTATTTGTAAAGACCAAAACTTCCAGAAAAACCGCAACAGTTGATTCAGAAGGCACATCCTATCACTGACTTCAAAGGTGATATTGCTATTATTTTACCATTTACTGACTTTTGGGTGGAGATGCCCTCATGTCAAGGAGTATCTATATATTTCTATTTTATCTAGCGATATTAGCAGGAATGGATATTGACTTTTTTTCAACAGACTTTTCTGAATGCTTGAGATGAACATGAAGTTTTTCTCTTTTGATCTGTTATTGGGGTGAATTATACTGATGATGTCACAGTATTGAACCACATCCGGTTTTCCTGGAAACACAGCCCCGTGAGCCTGGTCCTCGGCGTTGCTGTAACACTACATCAGTACGAGCTCGGAGGGCGTCCTTGCGCTCCGTCTGACCTGAGTGCTGCTGGTACCTGGAGCTTCCGGTGGAGGCTCGTCTTGATTTGCTTTGCCTGGGGGGACAGTGTCAGTGGTGGGCTTCTCCGTCCCTTGGACGTTTGAAATTACCTGCCTGAGAACCCACCTAGGCCCGGGGCTCAGGGGATGCTGCGTTCTCAATTCCTTCTCTGCCGGTTGGCCTGTTTAGACTGCTGGTCTCTCCTAGAGTAACTGTTGGTAAGTGCTGGGTTTTCTAAGCAATTAATCATTTCATCCATATTTCCATCTAATTCGCACCTAGGTTTGCCCGTCATTTCCTGAGCCTTCTCTTCATGTCTTCTATCTCTCTCGCTAATGCTCCTTTCTAAGTTTGAATTTTATTTCTTTCTAACGTAACTAGTTTTGTCAAAGAAGCAGGAATCAGCCCTGACCGGTGTGGCTCAGTTGGTTGGGCATCGTCCCACGAAGTCCAAGTTCCCCGGGTTGATTCTCATTGAGGGTTCGGTCCCGGTCGGGATGCATATGGGAGGCACCAACTGATGTTTCTCTCTCACATAGATGTTTCTCTCCCTCTCTCTCCCTTCCTTCCCCCTCTCTTTGAAATCAATAAGCATGTCCTCAGGTGAGGATTAAAAAAAGAAAGAAGCAGCAGCCAGATTTTTTACTTACTCGTTCTTCTTTTTCTTCTTTGTAATTTGTCAATTTCTGCTTTCCATGTATCACCCTTAGTGTTCTTCCCTACATTCCTGAATGCTTTCGTTTTTTAAAAAAATAGTTCTTAATATATGTGTTTATGGCTTTATTTTCCTGTGAAGCCGGTTTTGGCCATCTTCCATTCATTTTGAAATGCTCTATTTCATTATAGCGAATTTCTAGAGTTTGCAGTTTCAACCACAGGGCAGGAGTTGCTCCCCTGTTACTACATTAGTAAACAGTTTAATTGCACTAATAAATATGTTGCTTATTGATTTATAATAAATATTATTCATCACGCTGAATGTATTTGTTAAGACGCTGGCAGGAAGCAGGTGGTACGTTGAAAAGAATTTAATGAAAGAGAATTGAGTGAGGAAACTCAATCTGGCGGTGTGGTCTGGGCCCAGGGAACCCACAAGAGGTGGCGGTAGCGAGGGACCGTGGAGCTCACACCGCAGAGGGGGCCCAGGAGGCCTCCGGGGCTGCAGACAGGAGGGCCCACCTCTGCCTCACTGCAGCAGGCGGAGGAACACAGCCACAGCCAGGACTACTGGGGGGGGAGAGGAGGTGGGAATAATTCCTCCAACCTCCCTCCCTCTCTCTCCCCTTCTTCCAGGCTTCTGCCCACACCCTCTGGCTGAACACAGACTGAAGGCAGAGGCCCCAGAGATACCATCTGTAGAGATCAGCCATGGCAGGACCCAGAACAGGGCAGATAATGGAGGGGACAAACATCTGGGAGCAAAAACTGGGACTAGCCAGCACCTCAGGTAAACATCTCTCTCTACCCTTATGCACACGTCAGAAACAGGTGCAAACTCCATGAATGCTCTGCGCTCTGATAAATTTCATCTGTTCCCTGATTTCAAAGCATTCTCGAATGCCTAGGACCCTTGGTGCATATTCCTGTCCATCTACATTTGAGTTGCTGTAACCTGGTTGTTTAGAATTTTTACACCAATCACGCCTACACGAGCTTGGTCTATGGTTTTCTTTGGTTGAATGGTGATTATCGGAATTTTGTATTAGGGTGATCCTTGCCCTGGGAAATCAATCAGAAGACCTTTTCACATTTTTAAGTTCTGGGATAATTTATTTAGCAGAGGAATTATGTATTTCTTAAAAGTTCAGAAAAAATTATTCACTCATGTTCCTACCAGGAACTGGTGGTTTTTGTTTCAGGTGATTCTTGGGTAACTTTTTAGCATTTCTCATAATTATTGGTCTGTCCATGTTTTCTACTTTTTGAGTCAATTTTGCTCATCTACAATTTCCTAAGAAATGGCTGCTCTCCTGGAGATTCACTTCCTCCTAAGAGCCCCTTCCCCTGCACGTGGGGGTGAAATTGGCAAAGGACATTCGTTTGGTCCCATCTCCTAGGGGAGGCCACTGGGCTGTGGGGGTGGCAGCCTGGAGGGGACCCCTCGGGGTGGACAACTCTTCAGTTAAAACTCTTCAGAGGGGTTTGATCCTGCAGACAGGATCATGCAGGCTTCTCCACCGCTGTTGACAAATGCCGCACCCCGTGGAGCCGACCACAGGAGGATGTGCTGGAGGTGACCTTCCAGAGTGACTCACCATGTGGCTGTGGAACCTCGGCACCTGCCTGCCCTGGAACGGACCCGCATGCGCGGTGGCTGTGATCTGGCCCTCCTGCTCAGCGCGAGCCGCCAGCGAGTGTGTGCGCCCTTGCTGGGGGGAGCGAGGAAGCGGGTGGGGCGCGCAGGGAGAGTGGCTGTGCTCTAATCGTGATGTGCCTTCCCTCCCCGGCCCTTCCTGCTGGCCGGGGCTCTGCCACTTCAGGTTTGTCATTGTGACCAGCCTCGCTGCGCTTCAGTGTCCCGGTCAATGAAATGACAAGCTCTGAGGCCGTCGCAGATTTATGGTTCTATTAGCAGATTCTCCCCAGGGGTCAGCTCAGCACAAACAGGTTCACCTTCAGCTCTCTCTCTCCAACAAGAAGTGATGCTCCCACTTATGTACTAGTGTCTAAGATCTGCTTCTGGATCACAGGGACCAAAAGGCCCTTCTGGTCCCTGTGTATCTCCCCTCCGGCCTGCACTGGACTGAAGGGTCTCACAGGCTGGGCTTACAGATCAATAGCCTGGGCAGGAACCTTGTTCTGGAGAAACAACCTTTTGAGTGTCTAACACCCTGAGATGCGCTAATGCACACAATTGGCGAGCTCAGGGGGGCAATAGGTTACACTGAGGGGGAGAACGAGGTCTAGGGATGGAATGTCTCTGGGGAAGGCAGCCTACAGTGACAGTCACATTTGCAGGGGGTGGGGAGGGATGCAACAGGCAGACCGGGGACAGGGAGTGTGGTGGCTTTGGGACCCCTGGAGGTGGAGGTGGACTGCAACACAGATTAGCCTGCAGGATGAGAGGGGTGCCGGGCATGGAAGGCTCTGGCGGCACGAACAGCGTGGCGCTTGGAGGCCCACCGGACTGGGTTCCCACCCTCTGCGAGCTTCTCTCCTCCTCTGCAAAATGGGAATAATAACGCCCTTCTTTAGGGCTGATGGGAGAACTCCATGAGATAGAGTTTAAAAGTACCAAAGCACAGGGACTGGTACGCATGAGGATTCCATCAATATGTCCATCGTTGTCATAAAGCCCAGTGTGGCCAGCGACCTGCTCTAGAAGTCCTTTTTAGTTAATTGCATTAATTGCAAATATTCTTGTGCTCCTGCCAAGCCCTGCGCTGGTCACCCCAGGGTTACAAAGAAAAATGCAGCGTGTTCCCTGCCCTCCAACAGCTCCCAGCCCAGGAGAGCAGACAGAGCTGTACACAACCAAGGGCACCGCAGCAGGGCCCTTGCTCAACTGTGTTCCGTGTCACTGGAGATCCGGGGGCTGGACTCGGGGCCGCCACCCTGTGGGGCCAGACTCGGGGCTCCCACCAGCTCCCCCATCCCTGGCCCAGTGCAGCCCCTTCCGCTCCATGGCACACAGCAGTAGACCCCAGTGGGTCTCCCTCCTGCTAATCTTTACTCCCCCAAACCTTTTGCCACACACCCCCATCAGAAAGGCCTTTCTAAAACACAAATCTAACTTGTCAATCCTCTGATTAGCTCCCAATAATGATTCTGCCAATCCCCTTGAAATCTGTAAACAGAGTTCTTGCTTTGAATAAGAGATTGATTGAACGTTTAATCAAACAAGATGCCTCTGAACCAGGAACGCCTGCATTGTTCCAACACTCAGACCTCTGGGTGAGGTGCAACTCTATCGAGACGAAAAATACAGTTTAAGTGAGACACTTCAGCATTAACTTTCTTCAAAGTCAGCAGGTCTCCTGTTGATCTTGTTGGGGATTTTAAATGGCTGTGAAATGTGATTTTGCCGAGCTTATCAATAGCTGATTACTAATGAAATCATAGCAAAAACGCAAGCAAGCTAAAGAAACTCCATTCAGAGTTCTTCATTTGGAATTCTGTCGACCTTGAGATTTTCCCAAAACTCTGTGGACGCTTTGCCATCGAGGATGTGGGGTAGCACTGGCTTTGGGGAATGGTGTTGACTGATCCCACCTGGTCATGAGGTTGACCCAACAATCAGCCACGGAAAGACCGGCAGAGGTTCTTGCCACGGAGCAGGAGAAGGACAGTGTGGTTCTCGTCATTCGCTCCTGAGGACCACGATGGAAAAGCTTTTGTCCAAACGTGCACCCACAATTTGACTTTGCTCTCACCTATGCAACGCTGACCTCCTCTGACAAAGCCACGCCCCTGGAGGAGGAATATCCGACATGAAAATCGGGATGCCACCACAGGTCCCAGACTCGGACATTCTCAGGGCACTCTTTTTGCAGTTAATTGCGTGGCATCTGAAATGGGTTTGGAACATAAACTGAATGTAACGTCTAATGCAGAGGGATGTGAGTCGCCCTGGAGTGGCAGGACCAGTCCAGAGCTGCCTGAGGGGCAGCCCTGTTGCTCCAGAAGACACCCATCCCACCAACCAGCTCAGCCGTCGCACAAGCAGCTCTTCCGGGAACCGCCCACCTGAAAGCGTGGCAGAGTCCCAGGCTTGGTGGCCGGTGGGGAATCCCAAGGCTGCACACATTTGCCGGGAAGCTACCACGTGTTGGCGCACTATGACGCTGGCTCCTAGAATTTTCCACGATCAAGAACTCGTAACAACCATTTTCAGGTAAATGGCCTCTTGATGGGAGTAGGTTCTTTTTCAAAATGCTTCCAAACTATGTAAGGTCCGGAGGACCAAGATGCTAAATCCCCCAATCCCTGACCACCTGTCTGCGCCTGTGGCAGGTTCCTGAGAGGAGCGCAGAGAGAGAGGCCGGAGTAAAGAACGTGCAAGCTTTCTCTTGCTCTGGCCTCAGACCTGAGCAGGCACAGCCCAGCCTTGGGAGCTGAGCTAGACCGCAGGAGGGTGACGCCCTGTGTCTCAGGCCAAGGACTTCACTAAACGTGATCTGTGGGG
Organism: Phyllostomus hastatus; assembly: GCF_019186645.2. Classification (NCBI taxonomy): domain Eukaryota; kingdom Metazoa; phylum Chordata; class Mammalia; order Chiroptera; family Phyllostomidae; genus Phyllostomus; species Phyllostomus hastatus. Next base: position 9,546,405 of record NW_025334009.1, read on the forward strand.
ACTTTAGGGGGGAAACTGCCTGGGCCACGGCGCCCAAATGTGTGGTCAAATATTATTCTGAATGTTTCTGTAAGGCTGTTTCTGGATGAGGTTAACATCTGAATCTGTAGACAGAGGGAAGCAGACCCTCCTGCATAGTGTGGGTGGGCCTTATCCAAACAGTGGACGGCCCGAATGGAACAAAAGACTGGCCTCCCTTTAGCAAGAAGGAATTCTGCCAGCAGACGGCCTTGGGCATGAACTGCAACACTGGCTGCTCCCTCCTCTCTAGCCTGACAGCCTTCGGACTTGAACATCAACATCAGCTTTTCTCTGGATCTCCAGCCTGTCGGCCCATCCTGTGGGTTTCGTGTTTGCCAGCCTCTATAATGGTTGCATGAGATCATTCCTTAAAATGAATCTCTATAGATAGATAGATAGATAGATAGATAGATAGACAGACAGATGGTAGAGATAGACAAACAGATAAACAAACACACATCCTCTCGGTTCTGTCTCTCTGGAAAACCCTGACTAACACACAGTTCAAGGGGGGCTCCTTGAACTTGCTCTCGGGCTCACAGAAGCTGGGAAGAAGAAAGGAAAAGTAAACCCAAGAAACAACGGACCTGCAAGGGGCAGTGTGTCTCTCCCAGGGCCCGCGGCTGATCTGCCTGCGCTCGCACGGGGAGGCTGCTCCCCAGGCGGAGGGAGCCTTCCGAGCAGGCCTGTGATGAAGCGTTTCCACGCCAGTGCTGTGGCCTCTCACACCAGCCCCACACCCCCGAGTGCCAGAGTCACCAACACGTCCCGTGTGTGATATTCTCCATGATTCTTCAGCTCCAGTCTCCTCCTGCCCACACCAGCCCCAAGAGCTGATCTCTGGGAGCTGCCTCAGCAGGTGCTCTCGCCTCCTGGATGGGTTCCACCTCCCAGGCAAGGTCAGTGCTCCAGTCCGGCAGCCCTTGCCTGCAGCCCCCCTGTCTCTGGGTGGGTTCCGAAACCCTGCTCTCTCCGGGTTCCTGTAAGGGTAGTACGTGTCCCTGCTATTCCATCTCCAGGGGGTCCCCAGCCCCCGTCCTCTTTTGTGGTCTCCTGGGACTGTCCACACCTTTGTCAATCGAGTCTTTTTGAAACCCTGCTCAGACCACCCAATTTATATGTTCCGTCTCCTTCCTGACAAAACCCTGACTGGTGCACTGCCTCCATTTGAGTTGCCAGGGTTCACAGCGCAAGGAGACAGGCTGCCCAGCTGAAAATACATGCCAGATAAATAATCAGGAAAAAAAATAGTTTAAGCAGGTGCCAATATTTATCGCTTCTCTAGAATTCAAATGTCACTGGGCAAAGTTAACATTTTCACTGGCCACTCTAGGCTTCACCAGCAACTATGAAAAGATCTTGGGCACCTTGGTAAATTCCAGCTGACCCCTGAAACAAACAAGGGACATGACAGGCTCAGAATATGAGTACGCATCCTGCCAATATGGTCCCAATGGGCGGGACAGCGCTCTGAATTGTACACACCTGTGCGTGTTTGCGTGTGTGCATGCGCGACAGAGACAGAGAGAGGGAAGGATGGGAGGAGAAGTGAGAGGAAGAGAAAAGAATGGGAAATACACCTGAAAAAAAGGATGGGCTGGCTCATCAAGAACCTAACCCCAGTGAGGACAGCCTGGGGCCCCAAGCTCTCTATGACTTTCCCAGACTCTTGCATGGACGATGAGCCCTGACCCTCCTCTGCACTGTCCAGACATTCCTACCCATCTTTCGTGGCTGACTCTGACGCGTTTGTCTCTCCAAATTTGCTCTGGCTTTTTTTTTAAACATCTCCTAAGATTTGCATGAAAGGATCCCATTGGACACTCAGACTCCTGCAAGTCTTACTCACTGTGAGCCGCGTTTGGGTATTAGTTCTTGTTCAATTTGTAGAATAGGTTCTCGACAATGAGATGAAACAAGAACACAATTTAAGTCTTCTTTTCTCCTATTTTTCTTGCAAAGACAAAAAGAAAGAACAAGAAGGTGCATCTACGGAGTTTTGATAGCCCAAATTGAGTGCGCTGGGGAAAAAATTGAAAAATTGGGACTGTAGTCATCCGTGGCGGGGGAAAAAAAGGGAGACATTATATAATCACCAAATAAATTGTTATTCTTCACAGCCTCCAGCTATTACAGTTTCACTAGATACTTTATAAGCAATTATTGTTCTGGGAGGTACTCCAAGGCTTGCTGCAGGATTTCAAAAAGAAAAATTTGCCACATGTCTCAAAAGTGTTGGATGAACTATTGTTACAGCTGCCTTTTCTGTCTCTGACCGAGGAAGGAATCACGTGGGCACGTGAAAGACAGAGAAGTGGCTGTCACGTGGGCCGGGAGCGTGAACGGCTCTTTGCGCCTTGGGGGTTGGGCTCACCAAGAAAATCGCTTCGTTCTTCTGTCTCTCAAGGTTCTAAAACAGATTTCATAAGTAGTTTCAAGCAGAGCATTGAGGCCCCGGCTTCTGGTGTCGCTGCGGCTGGCGGCAAACACTGTAGCCAGCCCCTCATCAGCCAAACCCTAGAAATGATAGGAGCTGTAAAAAGAATGTGTTGTGTATCTACATAAACACACTCAACAATAAACAGAGCGGCGATTGGCGGACAAAGAGCTATGAGAAACTCGTGAATGGCCGAAAGCGGAGAGGATCACATTGAACAGGAAGACAGGCAGGGGAATGTGTAAGGCGGGTGGCCGTGGAGAGGGAACCAGCAGTGAGGACCAGTGTGGTGGGACCCAGGGGCTGGAGGGGGTCCTGGGCAAATGGTGGCATGAGTAGCCGGGCCACTGCAAATGGAGCAGCCACCCGGGGCACCCCAGGCATTCCTCACCCCCAGCCAGGCCCACGTGACCCTTCAGAAATGTGAACGTGGTTGCTCAGAGCGGACGACTGGACCACTGGGCCTTCACCAGAGGTCGCCACGATACCCCGCCAGCTGAGGTAAAGTTTGGGGTTATCTGGCCCGGACCACAAAGCACCCCAGAGATTTCCCCAGAGGGCCCCTCCACCTGTGCATGGACACCGGTTTGTCTACAAAGTCCAACTCCTCGTAATAACTTTGAATCTTTATCAGAATTCCTTCCATAGGCCTCCTGGCTTTATGAACTCAGAACAAAGTTACCCAAACCCCTGCTAAAGGTACAGTGTATTGGCAATCCACGAGAAGCCTTTCTCCACGTTAACACAGAAGCACAATTCGGGGTTCTTTGAGCAACGGTCGAACCGGCTGCAAGTCTGCCGCACTTGTAAACATTTGTGCTCAACCCGCTGACTAGCTGTGTGAACTTGAACGAACCACTTCGTCACTCGGAGCCTCAGTGTCCTCTCCCTACCCCACTGAATGGATCCAAGGAGCAAGGAGATGAACACGCTCTTCACAGATTGGAATAATATAGAAGCTGTGAACAGTTCGGTTTGTTCCTTCCAGTATTAGCAGCAGCCGAGGGTTTTCCTGGGATGTAGTCTCCCTCCCCGCTGGCCCTTCCCTTACTTATATCGTGGCCCCAGGCTGCCCCCCCTCGTCCCCTCCCCTGCCTCTGCCTTCCAGCCTCCGGAGGCGAGTGTATCTGAGAGCTCGATTCCAGGCGCGTTTCTCTCTGGGGAGGCCTTCTGCTTGGATTGCTATCATCTCCTTGTGGAAGTCTCCATCTTACCTTATGTCCTCTCACCCTTTGGACCCTAGGACCACAGAACGGCCCCTCTCCTGTGGGCATTTTTAATGCCTTCCGAGGTCTGGAACGCACTTCCTCCCCATCCCCAGTATTTCACGGGTGAATCCCCGGGTTCTGTGGTTGCCTTATACAGAGCATTCACCTCTCCCCCTCGCCGGGTAGCCGTCGGCTGTCAGTCAGTCGTTCCTGAACACTTTTCCTCCATTCACCGCTCTCCCTGCCGGGGTGGCAGTCGAGTGGTCAGCAGAGCATGCCAGGGACATGCTGTCTTCAGCGAGGTGGGGGGAGGGGGCGTGCGGGGGGACCCTGGGGGGCTGCCCCTCCAGCCCAGCCCCGCCTCTGGCCCCTGCCACAAAACAGATTCGACTTCCCCCCTTCTGGCCCCGCGGAAATATTCCTCTGCCTTGCTTTCCCGCTTGGCTCCTTGGGTTTCTAGATCCTTCACCTCCAGCGTGGATCTGTTTGCTGTGCTTTTGAACACGGCACCCTCCAGCTCCCGGCTCCGATGAGTTATATCTACCAGGCCTGAGTGTACTTGATGAGGCTATTGTTCCCTTTTCATGTTAAAATTTTTGGTCGCTTTGATTTGATTCCTCCCTCCCTCTGTCAAGAATCATCTGGCTCCCTCTTTATCAAAGGAGCAAGTCTTCATGAAACACCTTTCTCCTTCCCTTCGTGAGGTGCCTTTGATCCCTAGCCAGGAGCCCTCCCCCTGCCATCAAAGGCCACATCCAGGAAAAAGTACCTTCTCCTTGCTGGGATGCAGCCTGCTGCCCACACCCCACTTATTCCTGAGGTCCAATGAGTGAAAGGAGGAATGGGAGTGTCGAGTCTCCAGAGCCCCCAGCTCTTTCACTGGGATTTCGGACTCCAGGGCGCATCCCAGGTTAATTCGGAGAGGATCCCCGTGGGTCTGCAGCCTGGGAAACAGCCGGTCTTTTTGCAGATCCTGCCCCTCGGGAAACCAGCCCCAGCGACCCTGTTGGGCCCCAAGTGTCGCCCCAGCACTCACCAATCCCTACACACCCATGGCTTCTCAACAGGGCACCCGCACCTCTTTTCCTGGGGACTTGGATCAGTCCGTGTGGCCACAGGCTCGACGTTCTGGGGGCCCCAAGAGCAACCATCAACCATAACAGACCCCGGTTCCTTAGACGGACCATCTCTGAGGCCTAGTCCACACTGTGTTTCAGACGTCCCAGGACAGACTACCCTAACTGCCCACAGCAGTAACTTGCTCGGAGAAAAACAACTGTCTTTGCCTCCCTGTCCTTCTTCTCCACTTCCCGACATTCCCAGATGCATGGCTGGCATTCGGATCAGTTTTAGAGTGTGTCTCTGGGGAACCCGGTCGAAGACGTGAGCCTGAATGTGGCATCTGCTCACGACTGCCTTGGGGCCACCACGCGAGTATGAACCGGAGGTGTATACCGTTTCAGTTTTCTGTTGCTGCCGCACCTTTGCCATAAACTTACTGACTTAAAACAATAGTTATCTGACCTTTTGCAGGTCAGGTGCCTCACTGGGCTTTCTGGAGGCTTGCCTTCCTTGGCTTCTAGCCCCCTCTCTCTGTCAGTAAAGCCGGTGACATAGCATATCCGATCTCTCTCTCTTCCTCTCTCTCTCAAACTCTTGCGTCCTTCTTGTAAGGACCCTTGCGATTGCATTGGCCCACCCAGATATGCCAACCTAGGGCTGTAGTGGTTCCGTCGGTTAGCACACGGTACTTACACAGCTAATCCAGGATAACTTCTCATCTTAAGGTCCTTCACTTCACCACATCTGCAAAATCCCTGTAGGAGGTAATCTATTCACAGATTTCGGGGATCAGGAAGTGGACGTGCGTGGGGACCCCTGTTTTGCCCGTCACGGATGTTCAAAGGCCCCGGTGACAACCGTGAGTCAGGAACTACTGTCGCTTACCCTGCATGGCCCATGCGGAATGTTGGGTAAAGGAATGAGTTTGAGACAGAAGGGTTTTCCATGAGACCTTCCTGGATAGACAGCCTTCCCTCTAGCTGGAAAGATTTCCAGGATGAATCCCAAGCCTCATCTCTACAGATGTCCAGGGATGAGAGGAAACTAGGAAATGGTGAGCTCCAAGCATTCGGTTTTGATGACGAGCTCTCAAGGTGCCAGGGAGTTAGTTGCCTCCAGACCCAGGATGACAGAGCCCGGGCCCCCTGAAGTTGGAGCGTGGGGCTTTGCACGCCTGTGGACACAGCCACCTATCGGCCTCTGAGTTCCTGGGGGAGGGGCCAGGGTCCAAGCCTGGGAACCCCCACCATGCTTCATGCACCAACCTGAGTGGAGCCCCATCCAGAGCGGGGGTCAGACCCCTCCCGCTCCTCTCCTATCTTCTCAGCGATCACAGGTAGGGCCCGCCCCCCTGCGTTAGGGTCCAGCATCTAGTTACAGCTTGAAAAGGAAGCGTGAGTGAGGGACGGAGAGGAAGGCACGGTGCCGCCAGAAACCTGCCCCGTCTTCGGGAATTCAGATTCTCCTGTGCTCCGTCTTCTCAGGAGCAGGCGGTGTTTGAGGACTGCCCGCCCGCCTTTCACTCCCGCCCAGGTCAGGTGTACCGTGGCCTCTCTCCTTATCCCCAGCTTCAGTGCCTGGTGACAAAGGCATAGGCAGGGTGTCCCACGGCTTCTCCTGCACCAGGCGATCACAAAGGACCCACGTCCAGGGCTCTGAGGCCCTGCTGCTGCCCAGCTCGTGCCTGCTGGAAATGCATATGTCCATGCGCATGAGTGCCCGGACCCAGGTCCCCTCGAATCCCCCTCCATAAGTGGCAGGTGGAGGCCATGTTCCAGCATGCCCGGGATAAGGCTGGCCTGGCCTGGGTACAGCAGATGGACCACTTAAGCTTTTTCTGTGGCTCAGTTTTCTCACCTAGAACATGCAGACGATCCGATCTATCTTGCAGGATTGTTGAAAGGTTTAAATAACATAATGTAGTTAAAAGACTGTAGTAAGTTCTTTTCATCTCTCGAGACTATGTTTATTTTGACTAAGTCTGCACTTATAAAGTAGTGGAGAAACAAAAAACAAGCATTAAGTGTATAAGTTAGGCTCAGGAAGTCAACCTTTGCCTCAATGAGCTGTGCCAGGGTTTAAGGATGCTGGGATAACCTAATTACCACATTCTCTCTCTTCTCCATCTGCACCACCCCCCGCCCCCACCACATCCTGCAGAGGATTCAGAAACAATCCTCTCTTCCTGGTTGGTGACTCCCTGCCCCCTCCCAGGAGAAAAGTAACCTCATTATTGAGTCAGGAACTTGGAGCACTGGGGGTCTGTGTGCAGCTGGTCATGTGGCGAGGCAGCAGAGACCCGGTCAGGATCTCCAAGCCCTGACGGGAGGTTCCCCAGGAGATAAGAAGGCTGCTCCAGGCTGGCATCCCAGGGCCTTCTTGAGTGACTGCGTGGGAGGGGACACAGATTCCCTGCTCCCTCTGCTGGCCCAGTGCACGGAACTGGGACCCACGGGTGGACTGGGACGAAGGCAGGTTTTGTTTGCACCCGTGGACTGGTTTCTAGCGTCTGGAGCCGTCTGAGAACAGAGTGCGCCCTTCGGAAAGCAGAGGCTGGCCTTCTGCACTGCTGGGGCCGTTGACTCCACGGCGGCTTCGACGTGCAAGCCTCGCCTGTCCCCGGCAACCTTTGCGCGAGGTCGGACGCTATTCTTCCTGGTGCTACTACATTTTGATGGCTGTTTTAAGCCACTACGTTTTCTTTTGATTTTTAATAAATGCTTATCTTTTCCATTACAGTTGACATTCAATACTATTTTATATGAGTTTCAGGCATACAGCCTTTAGACATTATGGAATGTACAAAGTGCTAGGCCGCTACGTTCTGAGGTGGTTGCATGCACAGCGGAGCTCACTGACGGCGTTTCCAAACCGTAAACTCAGCAGCACGTACCCACGTCCGAGTTAGCGACGCCATCCTTGTCCGTGCTCGGGACTTGAGGAATTTTAGACATGATTCTACCCATTTCTGAGCCCAGTGCCTGTCCTCCAAGCTTTCGAACTCCCTGGGCATTACACCTGCTCTTTTTTGGAATTGACACCTTCGTGTCTTCCTGTCCCTTCTTTCCCACACCCGCCTCTTTCTCCGTGCAGCCTAGACCTGAGACTCATTCCTCATGGCACGCTCTTAACATCCTCCTTGTGCTTCCGATCAATCTGACCTGCAGACCCCTGTCTTGGAGATGTGGGCCCTTCCCAGCTGTTCTCCAAAATGTCACTGAGCGGGGGTTGTCCCTAGAAGCAGGGCCTGAGCAGGAATTCAAAGGCACCTGATTTATTGAAGGAAGGTCTCATGAGGGGTCTCCACTGGAGACGACCCTCAGCCTGATCCCACAGGTGTTCTGGAGGATTAACTGCGACATCCAGTTGCTACCACGTTAAAGCCAGGAGCTGACCTTTTGGACCCTGTATCAGTTCATCGTGGGCTGCCTCTGGAGGGTGAGATATACAACCTCAGGTTTGGTCCAGCAGCCACTATTCACAGCAGCGGGGGGCTGGGGGCTCCAGCCCGGAAAGGGGACCCCGAGAGCCTAGCTCACCATGGGCAGGCTTTGCGTCTTCTTCCCTGGACGCTCCTCAGCCCCAAGGTAGATCAGAGGGTAGAGACTGGGGACTCCCAGCTCCACGTGTTGGAAGCATCCAGGTGTCCAACCCTCCTGCCAGGATGCCCTTGACACCTGGTTTAGCCCTGGTCTTTGAGCGTTCCCCCTCGCAGAGGTCATGGTCAACACAGTCCTGGTCCCTGGCTTATCTGCATTCCTGTCAACCGACAGTCTCTACCGCCTCCTCAGACCTGGCTCGGGGCTTCTTGGCTGCCATCCTGCCCTGGGGGCAGGCACTCTCTCTGGGGCAGTCCTTATCTCTGCGGGCATCTGCTCTGAGAGACCACAGGAGTTTTGAGGCTTAGGGAAGACAGAGACTATGGGAGTTTGAGGGACCTCAGACACTCACGCAATCCACATGCAGATCCCAGGGTCCATGGCGCGGAAGGATCTTCCCGCATGACGGGTCCAGTCTCTTATCACGGAGCCCAAGAGCTGTACAAGCACTGACCAGCTCAGATACCCACTTCTCGTCCAAGTATCTGTGGTCAGAGTTTCAAGGTACACAGACAGCCTCTTTCAGGCAGAGGTTAGGCAGAGCAGGCGACGAACACATCTGCCTGTGACATGTGACCCAAAGGCAGCCAATCTGTGGGCTTGCTGAGAGCCTCGAAATGTGAACCGAGGTAGAGGTTATGGCTAGCACCTCTGAAAAGGGATCACGGTGTAGAGATCCCAGGGGAGGTCGTGTGGGGTTTCGGCAATGTTTACAGGTCAGTTACGTGCACAGGCTCAGAGGCAGTCACCCAAGGACGTGTGTAATGATGAAGGCAAACAGGAAAACGGTGTGCACCTTCCCGCTGCTGCCCCTTGTCCAGACAGACAGCAGAAAACACAGTCCGTGGCCCCCCCCCCGCCCAGACTAGGGTTTTGGGAAGGTGTTTTAAATTCTGCCCCCTCCAAATGACAATTAACCGTTTTCGCAGTTTCAAAGTCTCGAGCCGGCCTGTGGATTCAGTGAGGACTGGTGGAACTTGTCTAAGGAGCTCCACAGTTTAATGCGTTTCGCCATGGCGATTACAGCTGTGACGGCGTGGGGACGGGGGCCGGTGGGGAGAAGGACAAGTGCTCATTGAGCATTCTGTGCAGGCACCCACCCATTATCCAGGGGGTGGATGATCCAGTTTGGGGATTTTCCATGCCTCTGGCTTCTCCTCCCTTCTACTGTCTGCCCTTTGGCCACATTACCGATCAAATTAGCATGTCTTTGAGAGGATAGAAGGGGAAGGGACAGGTAGAATTCAAATTGGCCCATTTGGCAGCCTCTCCGCTGTTCTCGTACAGGAGATCAAAACCAGAGGCTAGCGTGGGGTTTGGGATTATCAGTGGATTATATTGAATCTCTACCAGACCTCCCCTCCATTACTCGAGAAATTGGACTCTCGTGAGGACTCGCCGTATTTCTCGAGGACGTCAGGGCTCAGCACACAGAGCCTGCTCCGGAATCCCAAACACCTTCCCGTTAGAAGTTTAGAGCTGGAAGGGCCCTGCGAGACGATCCAGCCTCGGAAAATGGAGGCTCAGAGATCTGAAGCGAAGCGCCCAAGGTCACACTGCGAGATGACTGCCCGTGGCTGGTGGCCAACTTGACAGGGGAACTGAAACCAGTGAACGTAAAAAAATTAACAGAGCCCTGGCAGATGGATAGGTGAGCTACGGATCAAATACGCCCTGTCTTGATCCCCCGTGGCTGGCTGGTTGGGACTCCCCACCAACTGCAAACTAAAACTGAGACTATCCATTGTTGTAGGGATGCCTTCCGCAGCGGGAGCGAAACCCCTGACCTTGAAGATGCTCAAGAACACAGCTCTGAGTCTGAGCGGGCACAGAATACCGAAGCCGAGAGGCGCCAAGGGACAGAGCGAGGCTTTCCTTCTGCCCTGCTGAGGGGCAGCAGAGTTTAAAGGTGAAGAATGGGAAGCCACACCCTGACCAGGAGATTCATTGGTTGGAGCATCGTCCCTTACACTAAAAGGTTGCAGGTTCGATTCCCCAGTCAGGGCATGTATAGGAAGCAACCGACTGACGTTTCTCTCTCACATTGATATTTCTCAATCTCTCTCCCTTCCTCTCTCTCTAAAACCAATGACTGTATTCTCAGGTGAGGATTTAAAAAAAAAAAAAAAGAATGGACACACTGCACACACACATACACACACCATCATCATCATCACCACCATATCACCATCAGGGGAGAAGCGGGAAATAGAAGAGGGTTTTTCATGAGGTGTGAGGAGGGCTGAGAGAGAACAGAAAGGACTTTTGTTTCTTTTCTGGAAGTTTCCAAAGGTGGGTCTCACCCAGGCACCTAGCAGGAGCCAGCCAGGTGCAGGGGTGCTGCTGCAGGGGAGAGGAGGGAAGGGGCAGCCCTCTCCCCAGCCCCGGAGTGGCACAGAGGAGACTCGAGGGTCCCACATCCCCCAGTGGGAATAGCCAGCCTGCCCCTTGGAGTTGCCAGTGAGGGGGTAACTCAAAGAGAAACACACCCAAAAGGGGTGCAGTGTATACAGTGAGAACCGGGGGCGGCGTGGCTGATTCAGTTCTAAGGGAGCCTTTCGGAGACTAGACCACCCACTGGCCACAGCTGGAGTATAAATCCCATGTGCAGCACACCGCCATGGGGCTGCCCGGATCCTGCCCACCCGTGTGCAGAAGTCAACCGCTGCCCTCCGCGCAGGCTCTCAAAGCAAGCAGCACAGGACGGCTGTTTCCTCCCAACCACAGAGGGTCACCGAGGGCCACCCCGGCCCGCTCCCAATTGCCCAGTTTAGTCAGAACCAGCGGAATGGGCAAGAAGCCCCACAGTGTCATCTTGGCCTGTCCTGTGAGCAAACTGCAAAGAGCAGACCCTGGTTAACGCTGGAAATGCCTGGAATCAGGACAAGGAACTGGACGGTCTCCTGCCGCCCAGCAGAGCTGGGGCTCCCTCCGTGGAGGGAAGCGAAGGAATCCGTGGCTGCATGTGGTGTCTGGACGGCTGATTCCACTGTGAAATTCCACGTCCAGAACAGTCTCCACAGAGGGGGGCAGCTGTCCTCTGTCTCCTAGAAGCGACGCAAGAGGATTTGGCCTCAAAACAGAAGCTGAAGAGATGGTTAGAAGCACCCACGAGGCCTCTCAGGACAAACTGGTGAGGGGGTGCCCTACGATGTCCCCACCCTGTGGTAAGCACCTCCACCATCCTCTTCAAGGAGGAAACGAGCTACTGACATCATCGAGTCTCTAAGATGCCAGAGCCCCTCCCTCTTCAGCCAGGCTGCCTCCAGCAGAGTTGAGCAGAGAAGCCGAGAGCCACCCTCAACCCCGGCCTCCTCCCTCCCTCGCTCCCTCCCTCCAACCCGCGCTCCCCTCAGGTGCTTGAAGAGCAGGACAGTCAGCAGTGGAGCTCACACATGCAACAGGTCTGGGAACCAGAGGGGGCGCAGCGGGAGCCTTTGGAGGGGCCGGTGACAACTGTGTAATCGGGGAAGCGCCTTGTCTAATTGGAAGCCCACCCTCCCTTTGAATTCTGCCCAGTCCCCCCACACCCCACTGAGGGCCTGGGTCACGTTTTTTCTCTTGGCAAATCACTGTGTCCCGTTGGGAGGGCAGATTGCTGAGCGCGGCAGCGTGGACACAGCCGTCGCTGGACACATTCCCGGAACACAGGCCTCGGCATGGGAGATGAGTTTCCTCTGAACTGTGTGGTTTCCACCGTGTCAGAAAAACAAACTTGGAGAAGTCTGTTTGGTTTGTGTGCGTGTGTAGACCCTCCCTCCTCCTTCCGGAGTTGCAAATGCAGTTGGCCTTGGCCAGCCCCTGTAGCTTTAAAAGAAAAAAAAAAAGTCAGTCCTCCCAGCATCTGGTTCCCTGAAACCTGAGGCCTGGACAATGGGAGCCCCTTCAGGCGGCAGCCCCGGGGGCCACGTGACCAAGGCTTTGTGCCCGGTGGAGGCCAGGGGAGCTAGCTGCCTCTGCTCTGGGGACTGGGGCCAGCTCAGGGTCGCTGAGCTGCTGGCCCTCTCCTCTGGCCCGCCTGCCTCCAGGCCCTTGGCTGCCCTTCTTCCACCCAAACATCTGAGTTCCTGTTCCCAAAATAGCTGCGTGGGAGGAGACTGCCAAGACGGGCCTGTGTGGTGGGCGGGCGGGTGGGTGAAATCTCAGCCCCAGCAGGGGTGCAGGGAGCAGGCCAGGCTGGGGTGGAAGGAGGCGAGGGGGGGTTACCCCGTCCCCGCTCCCTGCTGCAATTCACAAACTGCCCCTTTGTCAGGGGTGCAGCCAGGATGGCCATCAACACCCGCTCCTCAGGCTCCCCCCTCCCTAACTTCTGTTTTTCCCGTATGAGCAAGGTGGGCGGCAGCCCAAGCTGGGCCCCTCTCATTGTTTCTCCATCCTTCAGGAGGGGAGTCTGGCCTTCCTGTGAACCAGCCGGTAACTCTGCCTCTCTCACCAGGGACTGGGGCTACCTGGCCGCAGGACAATGGAAGCACTCCAGCTGGAAATGCCTGCCCCACCTCCCGCCTCCCCAGGAAACAATGCCAAAGAAGCCTCCTTTGTTTGTTGCAAGAAGAGCTTCCCTCTCCTTCCAGCGGGGAGCCAGGAGGAGGGGCTGGCCTTGAGTGGGCGTCCTGGGAGGGTCCGCCCTCAGCACCCTGGGTGACAGAAGTGCAGGGGGCTGCTCCTCTCGAACCTACCGTGTTCATGTGAAGTCATCCAGTTCTCTCAGCCAGCAGTTCTCAGCCCCAGATGCACTTGGGGGTCCCCTGGGGACCTTTGAATAGTCCCTCATCCAAGCTGCCCCCAGATCAAGCAAATCTGAATCTCTGGGAGCTGGGACCAGGCTGTTGGTGTTTTCAAAAGCTCCCCAGGTGGTTCTGGGGTGCAGCCAAGTTTGAGAAACTCTGGTTTCGAGGTCCTGCTCAAACTCTAACGTCTGTAGGAGCTGCCTGGGGACCCTGTTAAATAACAGTTCTGACCCGCAGATCAGGTCGGGGCCTGAGGCTCTGACAAGGGACACTGGCGCTGCTGGGCTGTGGACCACACTTTGGGTAGCCGAACTTTCAGGGAAACCATGAGTCTTGGCTGACACCTGGTAGTCCTGTGTGAACTGAAGGAGCCCACAGGGGGCTCTCAGACTTCTGGGTCTTAACAGAATCTCTGGGCTAGGAGCCACATCCCTGCATCTGGGGACTCTCTTCCACGGAGGGGAGATGCGATGGCCCCTGGGACAGGGACAGAATTCGGGGTAGAGCACCATAAAGAAAACCTCAGCCCTCAAAGATGGGATGAGAGAAATGGCAGGCCTAGGTGTCCCCTCTCACTTGCCAGCTCTGCTCCCTGGGTTACTGGTGGCAACACTCGTCTTCACGTTGATACAGCCGAGTGAGTGACATAAAGCCCTGTTTGGGGCTGTCAAACACCCTCTGGTCGAACAGGGTGGCGGGACGGGGGGCAAGGGAGACATGAGGTAGAGGTGTTGACTTGTCTCAGGGGGGTTCAATGTCTCAGGCAGGGCTGCCAGGTTCTGCCCGCGGCAGGGAAAGCCTTCCGCCGCCGGCCCCCTTTCTGACTCAGAGTCAGCCGTCGCCTCCTAGCAGGTTCCTGAACAGCCACAGCACCCAGAGCCCTTGGGTCCCAACAACCAGGCTCTCCCCAGCTCAGCCCCGAGTCCAGAGGGCTGCAGCAATAAGGCATGGACACAGATGGGACCGGGGGACTGACGACGCGCCCCGAACCTCGCTCTAGCACTGGGAACATGCAAGTGACAACAGTGCCTGCCCCACCTGCTTACTGGACGGTTAAATGAGACAGTGCGTGTAAAGCACACAGCGCAATACCTGTGTGCAGTAAATGCTTCATAAATGCTAGTTGCTAATTGAATTACAACTACAGTCAACCCCTGAATAACGTGGGCATTAAGGGGCACCGATCCCCCATGCAGTCCAAAATCTGTGTATGACGCTGGACTCCCCCCAGATCTTACCTACAAACAGCCTACTGTAGACTGGAAACCTCACCGACAACATAAACGGTCAATGAACATATTTTGTATAGGTATTTATATACTGTATTCTTACAATAAAATAATCAAGTGGAAAACAGAAAATGTTACTAAGAACATCATAAGGAAAATATGTTTACAGTACTGTACATAGTTATTGACAAAATCCACAGAGAGGTGGACCCAAGCAGTCCAGACCCGTATGTTCAAGGGTCAATGGTATAACAATAATAATAGTTACTGCTATGAAAATAATAGTGTTAACCTCACAGGATGTGAAAACACCTTGCATGGAGCTTAAAACCTTGCAGATGTGTAATGCACTGGCTAAAACTAAGCAAAAGCTTAGTTTAGCAAGATGTTTCTTTTTTAGGGTCATCCACCAGCTTTTTTGTTGGTTTCCACCCACCTCCCAGTCAGGCTCCTTGGCCTCTGCCCTAAACCTGCCCCCTAATCCCGTCCAGATGCGCAGAGAAAGTACAGAGCGCACATTCCCCAGGAGTGCTACCAGCAGCCCTGGCTGCTTCGCTGAGAAGAGCTGTTCCCCGGGGTGGGGGCGGGGGGGGGGCGTGAGGAGGGCTGGGGAGGGCAGGGGAAGGGAGCACTTCTTTACAGAGACTCCAGAAGTGAAGGGCTCAGTATCAGGGGCTTTATGGGGACTGCCTCAGTCAAAGCCAGTATCCTTCCCTCCGTAAAGGCAAGGAAGGCCCTGGCTGGTGTGGCTCAGTGGTTGAGCGCCAGCCTGCAAATCAAAGGATCACTGGTTCAATTCCCAGTCAGGGCACATGCCTGGGTTATGGGCCAGGTCCCCAAGTAGGGGGTGCGTGAGAGGCAACCACACACTGATGTTTCTCTTTCTTTCTCTCTCCCTTCCCTTCTCTTAAAAAAAAAAGTGAAACAAAGATGAAGAAGGATGCTTTAAGAACCCTTGGCACCACGGCAGCCTGTGTACATATCCACGTGCTCAGAGGATGCTTTTGGGAATCATTTCTTCATCGCCGAAGTTTCTGCCTCGGTTGGAAAACAGTATCTCTCCGTCTCAGGACTCAGATCAGTAAGTCTGGTGACCTGCAGGTCCAGCGGGCTCACAGCAACCCCTTGGATTTCAATCCAGAGGACAGGTCTGCGGGAGAGGGAGAGGGGGAGGGGAAGAGTTAGGCCTTGGAAGGTTTGTTTCTCTCGTGACTCTATTCACCTAGTCTCCCAGGCCCCAAACAATGCCTGACTCCTGGTTGGCATTCAACAAATATTTCTTAACTTCATATCAAGACAACTTTCAAACATACTCAGGAGTGGCGGAATAAAGAAGGGACCCCTGTGCATCCACCACCCCGGAGCATCTGTCACGGACATGCCCGCCCACTGGGCCCCCACGTGACTGGGAAGCAGGCTCAGACATGGGGTCACTCCACCCGTAAAAATACGGAAGGTGTCTCTAAATGGTAAAGATGCTGCAAAACCCATAAACCCATACCCACAACCCCATGAACATACTCAAAAAATGCGATAATTCCTTTTTTCCCCAGTGTGAATGCATTCTTTTTTTTTGCCTTTTTCTTTTTGATTTTTTAATAGTTGATTTTATTATTGTATTTTTTTCCATTACCATGTATCCCCCTTATACCCTGTTGCACCTCCATCAACCCCCTGCCCCACCCCACCCCCACTTCCTGCAATTACCACACTTGGGGGAGCGGAGGGGTTGAGCAAAAAAGAAAAAGAACTCACGGACACAGAACAATAGTTCCTTAATATCATCCGACATCAACTCAGTATTCAAATGTCCCCAGTTGCCTCATTAATTTATTTTACAGTTTGTTAATTGAAACCAGCATCTACGTATGATCCCTACATGTGTTCTGTTAATAAACATCCGAGCTCTCCCAAGTCCCTTTCAAGCTATTGTCATCAAATGCTCGGGGGCTGACCACGTCAGACTTCTTGGCCAGGCCCACGCCCACACCCCCAGGGGGTGAGTGAGGGAGCCCCGCACACACTGTGGACCGGACTTGTGTGACGTTGGGGCTGAAGGAGAGACAGGTTCTCTCCTGAGAGAGAGTAACGGCTGGAATGCTAGCTCAGCTTTAGCAAAGCATCCCTGCCCTTCCCCACCATGCCCATTGCACTGGCCCTCCCGAGACCCTCCGGTTCTTAGGCCCCCACCCCTCGATCACCTGCAAGTAGGACGCAGCCAGGACCGAAACAAATGAACAAACGTGAAGGCTGAGAAGTGTAATACGAGGTACGGATGTTCGTGGCTTTTGTTACTTTATCTGCTGTTCCAGATAAAATTTCCAAACACTCGCCCGTCGGTGGACTCCTAAAATGGGTCCGTCAAAAAGGCTGTGGAATGCCTGTCGCCCAAGAGCTCCTCGACATCAATCACAGGGACGCAGCTCCGTTTTGAAAGAAATCTTTTGCAAAGTCCTGAATTATTTCTTAGAGCTCAAGGCAGCAACCCCAGTGGTTTTTCATTCTCTTCAGCAGTGGAATCATTTTTGGAATAAAATTTTACCTACAACCCAAGTATATATATATAAAGTGAATGAAAATGGAGCTTGGTATGTGTGGGTTGGAGGGTGGAGGGAGAATACTATAGAAAATAACTTTTAGAAAAAGGGACCTGACCAAACTTATTCTGCCAAGGAGTCAGCTCCGTCCCAGAGCAGGGCACTGGCCCATTCCTTGCCCTGCCTCAGCCGTGGGGCCAGCGGCCGACCCAGCTCTCCAGCGAGGACCTCCTACCGTCCTCCTTAAAGGCAAGTTCCGAATTTCAGGGCGGCTCTTTTTCTTTCTTTCTTTCTTTCTTTCTTTCTTTCTTTCTTTCTTTCTTTCTTTCTTTCTTTCTTTCTTTCTTTCTTTCTTTCTTTCTTTCTTTCTTTCTTTCTTTCTTTCTTTCTTTCTTTCTTTCTTTCTTTCTTTCTTTCTTTCTTTCTTTCTTTCTTTCTTTCTTTCTTTCTTTCTCTTTCTTTCTTTCTTTCTTTCTTTCTTTCTTTCTTCTTTCCTTCCTTCCTCCTTCCTTCCTCCTTCCTTCCTTCCTTCCTTCCTTCCTTCCTTCCTTCCTTCCTTCCTTCCTTCTTTCTTTCTTTCTTTCTTTCTTTCTTTCTTTCTTTCTTTCTTTTTATTTTCAGGCAATCATTTTGGCAAATGTACTGAGCTGCAATGATTTAGGAGATTTCAAAGTCCCGGGTGTCTCGGGAGCGGCAGCTCCTTTGTTTTCTAGGACGGACTCTACTGGTTGACTCTTTGGCAGGTGACTGACTAATCGCAGAATGACTTTGAAGTCTGGTTACCAAGATGGGAATTGTAGATCATGAGACGGTTACATACGGGAAGGGCCCTGTGCTTGTGGGAAGGTGAGTCTTGAGTGCCTGGCTCCCTGAGCTGGAGAGTCACAGACAGGAGCAGTGGTGACCCTCCTTGATCAAGAACAGTTACTGTGGTCCTGGCGGGGTAGCTCAGTTGGGTAGAGCACCGTCCTGATATGCCAAGATTGGGGGTTCGATCCCCGGTCAGGGCGCATACCCTCTCTCTTCCTCTCTCTAAAATCAATAAAATCAGTCACTAAATAAAACAGTTGCTGTGAACCAGTTTGCAATGGGTGTGTGACCCGGAAGGAGCTTAGGGGGTGAGAGGCACCGCAGATGTCTGGGCCACAGCTACACACCTGGGAACTCAGGGAGGCCTACGTCCTAGCGGGATGTGGGCAGCGCCACAGGGGCTGCGGGTAGGAGCTGCTGGCGGGGCTGGAGGCAGCCGTCTCCGGGTTCACGTTATACGTAAGCTCAGTGGAGAACGACGTTACTGTACCCAGCTCAGAGGCTTGACCAAGTGCCTCAGCTCAATCAACACTGGACTCATTTGGGACACAGACAGACTGTGTGTACGTTTCAGCTCTGTCGCTTTCTAGCTGAGTGACACCGGGGACATTGCCTGACCTGCTGGGCTTCTGGTTCCTCATCTGCGAATCAGTGGGTGCCCCCTACCAAGTTCACGGTGTGTTCTCCGGTCAGTGATCTCTCAGCAACTTGGCAACGCTGGCGTTGTGATGCTCTTTCCCAGTGAAGACACTGAGCCCCAAGAGGAATCGCCCACCCAGTCCCACCCACCAGTCTCACCAGGCGAGTGTCCCGGGAGAGCAGATCTGGACTGGGCTGCCTCTCACCTATACCCTTCACCTGGACAAGTGAGAACCTCGAGGCTGAGAAATACTGCGCTCTAAAACAGCCGAGATCCAAATCCACGGAGAGAGAAAGTAGGGGAGGGGTTGCCTGGGGCCGGGGTGGGGATGGAGATTAACTGTAAATTGTCACAAGAGATCTTGGGGGGGGGGGGACGAAAATGCTGTAAAACTGATTTATGGTGACAGCTGCTCAACTCTGTAAGTTCACTCTGAAGTGTTGAATTGTACACTTGAATTTTATGACGTATATAAAATGCACCTCGCCAAAGCTGTTAACAAAAACCCCGAGACTATAAAGCACTCATTTTCTTAGAAAGCTTTGTCTGTTTTACCAGCCGTATTTGGAAACAATTAGTATTAGCTTATTTCCCGTAAAATGTGTTCCTTGTAATTACTGATGGAGGGGGAAGGGGAGGGTCCCCTTTCCTCTAATAGTAACCATTAGCAACACAGTTGGGTTCTGCTTCACTCTGTTCTCCTCCTCGAGAGACCCCAGACGTAATACTACGTGTAACTGTGGTGCGGGGGTGGGGGCGCATGTCAAGCTCTCGCCAAGGGCGGGGTTAGAGGCCTGGAAACTCCTGTATCCCCTTCCGTCAGAGGGTTTCAGGCTATTGGGGCAATTAGCAGCGTCACCTGAAAGCAGCTACGCCCCTCCTGGTACTCAATAAATCAAGGCAATTAGCATTCTGAGTTCCATCTGGGGCTAGTGAGCCGCTGGCCCTGGGCTGGGCAGCAGAGACCGTCCTCCTCGGGAGACCCGACCCTGCCCCGCCCCCAGGTCCCCAGGGTGGACTGGTCAGATCCTGGCCCTTCAGCAGACTGCACTGCGGCCCGCCGGGGTGTCAGCACAGCGGAGCGCTGCACCTCTGACTCCTGCACGGGATGGACGAGGAGGGGAGATTCCAGCAAGGCTGTCCGGTGAGTAAGGTGCTTGCAGACGGGCCAGTGTGCCGTTTACAGCGAGTGCTTTGTGCTGGCTGATCCCACGCCTCCCTTCGGGGGTGGAGAGAGCAGCTCTTCGTGGCTGTTGTTTAAAGGGAGTGATGTTTTTGCTGTCTGGCGACATTGCACATTTTTCAGAGTGGCGTGGCTGTGCACTGGCCTGGTTGGCACCCGGGTGGAAACAGCCAGTTTACACGTTGCGTGTGGGATGGGACTTTTTGAGGGTTCGCATCCCCTCCACCTTGTGTCCGGAACCCACTGTGGCTATCGGGAAAAGACGCCTCAGGGGCGTTTGGGGCCCTTTGTACCAGCCGTCTGAACGGGGTTCCTGCAGAAGCGGGAGCAGGAGGTTTGAATGTGGGTAGTTCGTTTGGGAGGCGACCTCAGAGAGCCCCAGGAGAGGAGTGGGGGAGTTAGAGAGGTGAGGACAGACTCAGCAGCACGTCCACAAGCAGGTGACCCCTGGGACGACCAAGGCCGTGAGAAAGGAAGCTCTAGGAGACCCCGTAGGGCAGATCCCCAAGTTGGACGGAGCTTCAGAATCTCCTGGAGCACTCTCAGACTTTCTGATTCAGTTGTTCTCAAGTGGGTGGAGCCTGAGAATTTGCCTTTCTGTCAAGTTCCCAGGTGATGCCCATATGGCTGGTCCTGGGGCCACGCTTCCAAAATAACAGCAAAGGGCTCTGGCTGGGCAGCTTGGTTGGTTAGAGAGTCACCCAATACACCAAGGCTGCGGGTTCGATCCCTGGCCTGGGTATGCACAAAAATCAATCAATGGATGTATCAATAAGTGGAACAAAAAATCGATCTCCCCCTCACCCCCCATCTTCTTCTCACTCTCAAATCAACTACAAAAAAATTAATAAATAAAAAGCGAAGAACATGCTTCAGAGAGGTCAGACCAAGAAGTGAGGAGTTGGGGAGTTTACCTAGCAGTTCCCACCTCTCCGTGGCTGAAGGCTGCTCCTGGGGCAGGTACCTCCCAGGTGCCCTGTGTACCGGCCTCGCAAGGCCCTGCAGCCAGAGAGCGCCCTCAGCCGAGAGGAACAGGCTCTCGTGGTAAGGAGCCGTGAGGCCACGTGGGAACAGGGTGCTGAGCTGCCCGCCCAGAGGTCCTGCCACAGCACCTCTGGGAACAGCATCCCTGAGGTGAACTCCCTGAGCTGGACGCACGGGCACTGCAACCCCATAACACCAAAAAGAGTCCGTGCCAGCTGCTCTTGCAGTCCCAGCTGTGTGGCCTCGAACAGACCTCTCACCCTCTCTGGGCCCCCAGGCAGAAAGAGTTCTAAGGCCCCATCTGTCTCAAAAGTACCCCAGTTTTCTGACAACTCGATCTGAGTTACCATGCTCGGCCACGGCCTGTGAAATGCTCAGCACTGAGTGGAGCTCCAAGAAAGCGCCCACATCCGCTCTGCTGCCCCTGCCCGGTCCTTCCCCCCAGGACTCGACCTTTGCCCAGGTGAGCGCTGCCCCCAGAGTGCCAGGCAGTGTGCTCCAAAGCCCTCGGGATCCCTAGGGCGGCACCTGGGTGGGGCCTTCAGGCCCCTGGTCCCAGGTCCCAGGCTCACTGCCTTCCCTTTGAGTCCTTGGTAGGTGTGTCCGTATTAATGAGGTACTTAGTCTCAATCAAGGATGATAAGACTGTGCATTTTCTTCTAATGGGTTATGCAGTTAAAATAATAAGCCGCCTTATCTTTTCATTTGGGTTGGAATGATGTATTGCAGCAGACTCCACCGCTGCCCCGCCTCCAACCTGGGCAGCCCGGCCAGCACCACCGCCTGGTGGTGGAACTTGGGAGCACCCGGGTGGGAGGGCAGGCCTCCCAGAAGGGCGGTCTGAACTCTGCGGTGGGGAGAAGTTTGAGGTCTATTTGAAATGGACTCTTTCGTAGGGATCTGCTTTCTGTCTGGAAACTTTTCCCTTTGATATATTTAAATGTCATGATCACATGTTTTAGATGTGTGTGTGTGTGTGCATGTGAATCTATCACGCTGGGTATTCCACGCACCCAGCTAATCAGAGGGACTGATTATTTCACGAAACCAGAACAATCCTCAGTAATTCGCTTTCCAAATATTTATTTTCTCGCCTCCATTTGCTCATTTCCGTCTTTGTGGGAGTCTTAGGAAAAAATGTCGACACTTCTTATTCTACCCTACATATTGTTTTCGCTCATTCTTTCCATCTCTTTATCCCTTTCTGATCATTTCTGTGCGATAAGTGGCCCAAATGGCCCTCGCAAGCATTC
Organism: Phyllostomus hastatus; assembly: GCF_019186645.2. Classification (NCBI taxonomy): domain Eukaryota; kingdom Metazoa; phylum Chordata; class Mammalia; order Chiroptera; family Phyllostomidae; genus Phyllostomus; species Phyllostomus hastatus. Next base: position 9,568,095 of record NW_025334009.1, read on the forward strand.
GTTCTGCAGCTGAATCCACAATGTTCCTCAGCCCGTCCACTGAGCGCTCTATTTAACAATTATATTCTCCATACCTATTATCTCTAATTAGTTGTCTTCATAAATGTTTATTCATACTTCCTAATCTCCCCGAGGATATTTATTATGCCTGTTCTAAGTTCTCGCTCTACTTGTTCCATTAGTTCTGCTCCTCCTGCGCACGTTGCTGTTTGTTGGGTTTCTTAATAGCACATGCGCTCCTCAGATGTCTTCTAATTTATCCCCGAGAGGGCTCGCCCCGCCCGCCTTGGGACGGTCAGCTGGCGTAGCCAGTACTGTCCACCTGGCTGGGGAGGTGCTCCTCCAGGGGCACCTCTCAGGGCAGAGCCCCTAGACAGCTCTCTGGACTCACCCCCCAGGTAAGCTTGCCCCTCGGGGTTGGGTTGGGGGACCCAACCACACACACGGTGACATTCACTGCCCTGATGGCTCTCTGGGACTTCCCGCCTGCTTCCTGGCCTGCGGAAGACCGACCCAATGGGCAGTCATCCACCCAGGGCAATGAGCGAGAGACAAGGGGGCTGGAAAGCCACCCGAGGCCCCAGCCCTGCCACCGTTACCCCACACCAGGACCGTACCCTCCCCCCGTCACTGTCCCAAGGTTTCCTCCCAGTTTCTATGTGGACCCCTGCGATCCAGCAACCTCGCTTTGGCACTTCCGGCACTTCTAGGTCTGGAAATGGAGATGCAGCAGACGAGATTTGTTCAGATCCCCCCTTCCATTTCTGAGTCTCCGCTCCCTGCCTTCCAGGCCCTTCTCAGGGGTCTAACCCGTGGCTTCCAACCCAGGGCCCTCCAGCACGAGACACGCTTATGGAAGTAAGCCAGAATTTCCTCAGGGCTTCCAGGATCTTTGAGTGAGGCCAGACCACCAGAAGGCCGATCTGGCCCCCACCCTCCCACGACCCACTGGCCTCCAAAGCATTGCTTGGGAAGCTATTGTCTACCCAAGGAGGGCACAGCTCCTCTGGAATCTCGTACCTGAGAAACTCCTTAGAGTCAAGTACTAAACCCTTCCTTCCCCTGAGAAACAGATGAACCGTGTTCTCTCTGGTGATGAGAATGAAATATAGATAACAGTCTCCTCCCCCCTTGCTGCCCTGGCTGTTACAATGTTCTGAGAAAGGGCCGAAGCGGGTTTTCGGCACCTGCGCGGCACAGTCCTCCCCTCCCGTTTCTGTCTCATCATTAGGGTTGTTGACCTTTCCGCTTGTCTCTCTCACTTACACCCTGATTGTGAAATAAAGGAGAGCCAGCCCGCTTTTAGAGATCCACAAAATAGAAAAGAAAAAGGAGGAGCAAAGAAAGTGATTGTTCGTACTTCCTGGGACCTGCATTTTTGTTCGAAGCTTTATTTTACCATCTTACTGTATGTGTCCCCGTTTCACGTCAACTCAGTTCCATGTGCAAGGAAGCTGTCTGTAGAAACACGCAAGATAAGAATACATAAAGCCTGGGGGGCGTGGCTTTGTGAAGAATGCCGTAACACAGGACGCTCTGCAGATGGCCGTCGGTTACACTCAGCCTTAATGGAAGTCAAGGCCCACCAGTGAGGGGGAGCCCCCAGTTTGCAGCTGGTCACAGAGCTTACGTAAGAATAATGACGACACCCGCCACGGCCTGGTCTGGGGCTGGAGCTGGAGCAGGCTCATTAACAGAAGGGAAGATGCTCCAGCTCGCACACCTGCCCCTACTCTGGTCTACTTTCTTGTTCAATGAGGATGCGGCCACGCCTCCATGAATAAGGTGCACGCTTGTTAGGGGGTGAATTTGCAGAGTATCTCAGGCTGTTTTAATCCATCCACAGCAATGGCTGCCCAGAAGGTGGGGTGCCGGCGAGGGTGTAAACCGACCCCTGGAGGGGGTCCCTGACCACACAAGCATTGATGGGGAGGGGCTTTCAGTCTCATGGACATTCCCACACCGGCTGGAGCCCTGTGATTGCCCCAGGTGCGCGTGGACAGGTTGAGATTCCTCGCTGGTTCACAGCTGGCCCCTAAAGGCTCACTTTCTCCCTCAGGTCGTCATGGAAGACACCGTGCTTCCTCTATGCCTCTTATCAGGGTTCTGGGAACAGGCCAGTAGGCTGAGCAAAAATGCTGAGTAAGAAACAAATGCCCCGGGGCCACGGCAGAAATCACCGTCAGGGGAGGTGAATAGGACCAGGCAGCTGCCCTACCCTGGCTGTGGGGACTCCCCAGGGACTTCTTCACATGAGGTGTCTTCCTCCCCCGGGCTCAGGTTGGCGGGGGGGGCACCGCGGAGAGGCCACGAGTGCAGGGTCCGTGTGCTCCAGGCCAGGGGTCTGACCCTTTCACCTCTCTGGCCTCTCTTCTCCCATCTGGGAAGGAGGAATCGAACCCACGCGAGGAAGGCTTGAGGACATGGGGAGGGATGGTGAAGGATTCTAGGCTTCTCGAAAGCGATCCACAATAAATCCTCCTCGTTGCTTTAAATGAGTGATAGGGAAGCCACTGCGCATCAGATTCTGAACTAACTCAGTACCCAGGGAGGGCTCCCTGCTGGGGGAATTACTTCATAAGCTGGAGGATCCTTTTGAAACTCAATCATTCACTCCTTATTGCTCTGCTCTGTTGGTTTATAATCTGGCACTCCGCTTCTCCTGGAAGACAGGCGGTCGGGCTGTACCCCGTCTGAGGACGTGGGTCCACGGTTGCCGCAGAAACACGTTGTGCACAGGGCCGGCCAGTGTGCCTTGGAGGTCGCGCTCAGAACCCGACATCAAATGATCCCGGCTCAGACCCTGGTTCCGTCTCTTTCTAGCTGAGCCTCAGCTTCCATATCTGTGAAACAGGGAGAATACCCACCACACAGGGCTGATATGAGCATTAAGACAGTAATGCAAGACAAGCACTTCAGGCAGTGTTCAGCCCAAAGTAAGTGCTCCCCAAATGACGGCAGTGTTATTGTTAGAGCGTAGTTCCCCCCTAACTCCAACCCCCCACCTTCTCTCTCTCACACACACCCACAAGTACACACTGTCACACACATACATACACACCAGGGCCAGAACTATGGAGAGGCAAGCTAGGAGTCTAGGATGCAAAATGTAAGGAGGCACACACCCACACGTCTGTGCAAATGTGAGAGTAAGTGCCTTAAATTCTGTGACCTAGCACCCCACCTGCCTCACTCTTGTCTTCCCACACACACACCCCTCATTCTCGCACATGCCATCAAATGAGAAAACTGAGGCCTGAGGAAATGCAAGGCATCTGGATGTTACAGCTGCTGCGTGGCCACACTGAAGAGTCCAGCCAGACCCTCCCCACTCCCCGCTCCGTCCTCCCGGGTCTAGTGAAGGGATTGGGAAAAGGCAACAACTCTGGGCATTTTGGCCACACGCCTGCAATCATGCCTGTAACTCACAGAGGGGAGAGGTGGCCACTTCCTGTGCACCCAGGAAGTTTTCATCCCACCTAGATTCTCCCACTGTCCGTGAACGCCGCCAACTTTGCTTTGGAGGCTGACCCCTGCTCTTACCTTGAGCAGGACCAGCGTTCAAGGGGGACGCCGTGGGAGGGCCCGCTGGTCGCTTACACAGGGCCACTCTGATGGGTCGGTGTTCGTGTCTCACTGGTGGTTACTTTAAGACCAGCCTATGTAAAAAGTTTCCAGAGGCCACGGAGTAATGACTTACCCTCAATAAGGCCACAAAGTCAAATTCAACCGGTGGAAGTGCCTCAGCCCCTTTACAGCTCCTCAGAGCTTCTGTTCTTGACTCTCAAACCCACAGCCCGACGCCATGGCCCCTACCACTGCCCATCCCGGAGAAACGATCTACCTAGCTGACAGCCCTTTGAAAAGTTAACGTCCAGGGGTGCCTAGGTGCCCCCCATTTCCAGGTCTGCTCAGCACAGGGCCGGCAGGGCCTTGGCGTCAGCCCCACCGTGCACCGGGGTCGACACAGGGGAATGTGAGACACTCCGGACCACCAGCTGGACGCATCAGGGCTTCGTCGTGCTGCCCAGACGGCAATATTCCCCTGACCGAACCCCGGACCGCCCGTCCCTGCCAGGTGTCCGCCTTTGCTTCCTGAGGACCTCCCACTACCCGGCCGGGTGGGACTGGGTTCAGTTGTGAAGACCCTGTGTCCCTAGTTCCTTCTCCTCCTCCCCCCACCGCCGCCCTGCCCCGCCCCCTGGCACACACACAGCCCTGGCTCTTGGCAACGTCCTTTCCTCAACACTTGACCTCGAGTTCAGACTCTGCCTGGGTCTCCTCCCAGCTGGTTGTCTTGCTTCAACTTCCGACAAAAGCTGACTCTGAGACACAGACCTGAGTGAGGTAGCCATGGGGGAGGTCATCCGAGGCACGGTGAGGAAGTCGGGAAAGGAGGCAAGAGGGAAAGAAGAGCCTAGAATGGGGAGGCTAATGAGCGGGGGGTTATGACCTTGGGCAAGAACCCTCTGAGATGGCAGAGAACACCAACCTCAAAACTCACCAACCGAGGGCTAAAGACAGCTGATCATCTACCTGCTCCCAGCTGCCTGGGCTGAAGGCTGATCTTGGGAGTTAACTCTCCACCACGTCCACCTGGCTGTGTCCTGGCCGTGACCTCTGTGGCCCAGGAAGTCCTGCAGCCCAGGGGTGCAGGGGCACAAGGGAAGAAGTCATTAGGGTATTCAGAAACTGTCAACTGAAACAACGGGTGACCTCTGCGGGGGTACACACGACACGGCTTCAGAGCCAGCAGCGTCTGCTGCTGTGAACAGACTTTCTGAACTGGCCAAGTTTTTCTCCAGACGTTTAAGGGCACTTTCCACCCCACCTGTCCACCACCCTGGCCTTGATTTCCTCTCTGAGAAAGTGAGAGACCGAGGAAGGAGAAAGTATGAACGTCAGACACAGTGGTGGTCTGAAAATTCCCTCCCACGCTTCATTCATAGCGCCTCCGCTGTAACTGACCAGGCTCCTGCCTTTGGCTGGGTTCCCCAGAATGCACCCCGAGATGAACACTGGTGTGTGCTCGAGATTTATCAAGGACATGCCCCCAAGGGAGACTCATGAGGTGAAGCGGCAGGAGCAGGAGAGAAAGCCAAGGAAAGTCTGAGCAGCAGGGGTGGCCTCGGCCTGACCCCACGGGGAGCTCCAGGGTGGACCTTCGACCTCAGAGCTGGCCTGGGCTCTCAACTTCCCCTACTGACAAATTACTGGGGAGGGCCACTCTGGGAGGATGTAGTCTCCCAGGCCTTCTGGTTTCCCACCAGTGCGGGCAAAGCAGGCTCCACAACCCCAGCGGCAGTGCCCACCCTTGGGATCGAAAGTGCCCCTGAGCGTGGGAAGGGGCGTGGGGGTGTGCACAGGGCACCGATGTCATCTGCCACGGCCTCCAGAGAGACTTCCACTGGAACAAGTTCCAATGTTCGAAAGCGGCTGGACACCAGCGGGCCAGAGGAGCCCTCGAGAGTTGTTTGTTGGTTTTCTGTTTCCCTCCCTGTTCTGGACGTTTGTCATTCTTCCGCACAGAGTGGCAGGCCCATGCTGGGGACAAGGGTCCTAAATGTTCCCATTAGGGTTGGAAACAGTTCCCAAGTCATACCCACAGAGTGCCTGCAGCAAAGGCCCAAACACAGCTGGTGGCAGCAATTGTCAGGTCAGAAAATCTAGTCGTAAGAAGAGAAGAAGGACTGAGCCTCGCCCATCAGAGATGACACGGGAAAGAAGGCATTGCAACTTCCCCTCCCCCCCACTCCCCTCCCTCTTGCCTTCTCTAGAGGTTTCGGCTGAGAACAGGAATTAAGAAGGTGCCAACTCCCACGTTGCAAAATGCTCTCCATCGATGCTATATAATTGCATTGCATTTCCATTCAATAATTCTTCAGAATAAACCTTAAAATATGCAAAATGAGAAATAAAGATGTAATTGAAAGCTGCTAAAAGTATCTTGAAAAAGATATATCTAATCCTCTCCCTTCTGGGTACCACTTTGAAGTTGAGTAAATTTTCTTGATTCTTAAAAAAGATAAACTAGAAAAAGGATGTATGGCGGAGTCCTCTGGACAATCAAAATCTTTATCTTAAAATGTAAAAAAATTTGTGAGTTCACCATTTCACACATATTTATCCCAAAAGTACTGTCATATTCCAGGACATGGTCATATTTCCTTTAAAAGAATTAAAAAAGGGAAGGTTTTGGAGCCAACATTGGAAATACCCATTTTCCAATCTCAGGATGCGTTTTATCACCGGCAATCAGAACAATATCAGAGGCACGCGTGCGTTCTGACCGTGCATAAAAAGGGAACCTGTTCTTTCTGAATTGCCAACAGCAGAAAACGCCTTCAAGATCGAATGGGATGTCAAAACCAATTAAGTTCTTGCTCTTGCTCATAACCATGGGTAAGCAACAGCCAGAGCTTGTCAGGAGTGAGATCCTGCTGATACTAACTCCACTCGCCCATTCAGTAACGGACAGAGGGTCCCCTGGGAGCCGGCATCGCCCTGAGCGCCGGGAGGAACACTGCGGTGAGCAGACCTCCGAGAGGCGAGAGGCGCTCAGATGCTGAAATAGCAGGCCCATCGTTTCCTGAATCGGGAATGCGTCTCGGAAAGATGTTTCCATTTTTAATACTCTGCTGCTCTGATAAAAAAATGTTCTCCCAGCTTCCCAAAAGGAGAAGTAACTTGGGGAAACCAATCAGTGGTCGCTTCACACATTGTTACAGCAACAGAAAAACTAGTAGGTTCTTAATTAAGGCAGAGGGAGGGTGGGAGAGCAGCCTGCAAACGAAGGCCCGCACGGCTGGATGCAGAAGGGACAAGTCTCCTTGTCTGCTGTGCTGTCCGAGACCCCCTTCCGTGAGGGCAGCGTCTGCAGGTGAAGAAGGTGTTTCACCCAGGAGGCCCAGCTCCACGCACTTCCTGCCTGGGAAACAGGCCAGCATGCACCAATGAGGCCTGAGGGAGATTTACCATCAGCCACGTTGAGGGAGGGACGGGCTAGGTGTCGGCCCTGTTCTGAGAAGGCACGAGCTGAGCTGCAGCGTGGGGAGGGGAAGCAGCGTGGGGACTCAAGTCCCACGCATGTGTGGTGTCCGACCCTTTAGCCCTGGTTCACTTTTAACTCCTAAAATGGGGTCTGGGCGTGTCCAGTCCATTTATCACCCATCTTTTTTTTGTTTCTTTTAAACCACTACTATACCTTAAATGACACAAGGCAGTCATGTTAATTGGAAGAAGAAAAGGAAGCGGGAGGAGGAAGAAGATGAGAAACACGGGAGAGAAGTAAAGGAAGACACAGAAGCAGCACCAAGGAGAACCTGCTGGGTCTCCACCGCCCGTGGGCCATCCGGTCTCGTGTGAATGCAGAAGAGGCTACGTAACAAACCCCACAGGCTCAGGCGGGCCCAGTGGCCATCCTTTCAAACTCAGAGACCGGACGTAACCACGCAGGGTAATCTGATCGTAAATTCCTAACTGGACAGGCCGTGGCCAGCAGTCACGTCTCAGGCCTATCGCTTCCTCAGCAAAGGTCAATCTTGACCTCAAGTGAGCCCTGTCCATTGTTCTAATGTGTCTAGAATAACATGCTTTTGAAATGTCAGAGTCATTTTCTTTCCCAGGCCCCTGGAAGGCACAACCGCTGGCACCAGACGCAAGACCTTGAAACTCCTCCTGGTCAGCCTGTGGCCTGCCCACCATCCTTACATGCCATGTCGTAACTCCCCTGCACCCACCTGCACGCACCACCTGCACCCGCCAGCACCTGCCAGCACCCACCAGTGTAAAGACAGCACGTGTCTCTCCATTTTGCTTTTCAGCCAGTCCTAGAGATTTCTCCACTTTACTTTCTCCCACCACCTCAATCTTACCACTAATAGATTTCACATAACTTTCCTTACCTTTTCTCCTTCAATTCTAAATGTATAAAATAAGCTACAAAACAGCTATTCTCCGGGCAGGTCCTCAAATCTTGGCTCAGACAAATTCTTATAAAGCTTCCTACAAGTCTGGACATTCTTTCATCAGCATTCAACAGGGACAATATAGCCCCTAAGGGCACAAAAATTGGTCCTTATTAGGGGAAAAACTTACTCTGCATGTACATAAAGCACAGCTATTTGTCCATACAATACATGAACAGATAAATATACAGTATATCTGTAGTATTAAAATTTTACTAGGAAACAACATTAGGGGGAAAAACAGTTAAAAAGGGCTCCAGGGATAGAGGGGTAATAATTTCTTTAAAGTTGGGAAATACTGCCATGGAGACCAATCTTCACACATCAGTAGCTATCTGCACAAATTTTCCCAGCAGGCTCTGCTTTCTTTTACAAAACAAATGGCGTTGTGTGTGCATGTTGTACATTTCCCTGTCATTATCATTCATGTTATTGAATAATAACATGATATTATTATTCATAATAACATTGTATACCATGAACAAGGCAGTTTACACATGGTATCTGATGCGATTTGCGTCCTTGTTTCAGTTGAAGAGATTGAGGTTTAGAAAGGCGTGGAAGCCTGCCTCAAAATCTCTTAGGACTTTGAGCCAAGATTTGAATCCATTTCTTAAGATCCTTGGGTTTACCTTGCTCTTTTTTCCTAGCCTCTTGAGTACAAAGCTTAGTTCATTTCTTTTCTTTTTTAGTTTTCTACTAGAAGCTATACATTTTCCTCAGATACCCCTTAGGCTGCATCCCAAGGTGTGTTTAGGGTCTCCATCAGACAGACACAAGAAGATCTTCCTCGCATTTGCAAACTTGTCCCCTCAATGGGCGACTGAGGGACAGGACTTCGTTAGGCCTGCAGAGCATTCCTTTCCATGTGACCTAGTGGCTTCTTAGGTGACACTGACGACCTGTCCCTACACCGGCCTTCAACAGATTTCCGGCCCTGGATCTGGCAGCAGGAGGCTGTCACAGGCACGCCCTCCCAGGTGAGCTCCTTTACCTTGACCTTGTTCCAGACCCCAAGCCCAGTCTCCGTACTCAGAGGTCCTGTTCACAGAGTGAGCGCAGTGGGAACCGAGGGGCTGACTGTTCGTTTAAATCAGCAGCAGGCAACCGGCAGCAAACAGACCTTGAGGAGAAATGACAGTAAGAAACATCAGTCTAGTTTTTGCCATGAATGCCATCATAGTTTTTGTTTTGATCTTTCGAAAAGGAGAAGGTGGAAAATTCCCGCCCACCCGAGCCCTGCCGGCCACAGAGTGGAACGAGAGCACATGTGCGAGCAGGCAGGTACGTGGGGCCCAGCAGCCGAGGGTCTGCACAGAGCCGGCCCGGCCTCCTGGAACCCTGCGTCCTGCAGAGCGCCAAGAAAGAGGCTCCACGCGCACTCCGCCCCTCCCTTGGTAAACCACTCCAAGCACGTGGGCAGTCTCCCTCCACCGCAGCTATGCCTGGAGTTGGCCTGGTTCCTTCTCGGAGCCTCTTCCCATCGCCTGCAACTGCGGGCCACTCTTTGAGCCCTCTTAGCCCAGGTCAGGCTCTGCTCTTCCTGGGAGAGCAGTGCAGGAAAGCAGTCTGCTGTCTTGTAAAACTTGTTCAGCCAGAAACTTGGCTACAAGGGTTGCTATGGCAACCTCAGCAGGTGCTCCAGGAGAAAGCTGCATTTCCTGCTGAAGTGTGTGTGTGTGGGGGGGGTCTGCAGCACAGAGGCAAAGAATGGCATTTACTGCTAAGACAGGGCTAGCTGCTCCACCTATGACCCTGGGACCACCCCATAAGCCATGTCCCTTGTTCCCAGGTGAGTGGACCCCGGACACCACGGCAGCATCAGGACAGCGTGGAGCTAGTCCTTTTCAAACGGTCTGAATGAGATCCACGCTGTGGAACTCTCCCCCTCAAAGTGTGTCTCCCCCAAACTTTATGGGAGCACCGTTTCTTCCCCATCTCTCAAGCCAGCGGACCCCCAGGTATCCATAGATGGATGGGACACCGTGCCTGTCAACTCGGAAATGTTAATGGCAGGTGACAGGTGTGCTGTGACTGCCTATGGGAATCGGGTGTACCTTTGACCGTCAGTTTACTTCATCTTTTTGAAATTAAGTCCAGAATTTCTACAAGGTGTATCATTAGACAAGAATTAGAGTTTTCAAATCTCATGTAGTGCACTCAGAGTTTGTAAGAAGTTCTGCATCCTCAGCACCTATTTACGTAATTCAAGAGTTGTGTATACTTTGAGTGGTATTTACTTAATAAACTATTTTAAACTCTTGGGTATAAAATGTCTGTATCCCATGTAACAAAAAATGTAAAAGTGTTAATATGAGGTTTTTTTAGAGGCAAAATGAAACTCTACACAGATCCCCATCCTCTCAGATATTAACACCAAGAGATGGACTAAGTGCTGATTATGTACTTAGCTCTTTCTAAGTGTCATGTGTGTTCTTACTCACTGAATCCTACCAATAACAGCACAAAGTAGACATTACTATTATTATGTCCATCTTACAGAAAAGGAAATGCAGACACAGAGAGAAGCCCCCCGGAACTACTGGAGACATCAGGATGCAGTGCCACCGCCCTGTCCCATAACCCTCCCTGGGGTTCTCCCCAGACCCGGTCTGCCCTGGGGTGGGGCAGGGGATGGAGATCCCTGCTCACAGCCCACCCTAGGGCACTCTTCTCTGTCCCTCCCCCCCTCCTCCAGCTCTCTGGCTCTCCCCTCCTCACCCCTCCTGAGGATCTTACTTCCTTTGGGGTAGGAAAACAAATTCTTTCAACATCCCACACTCCCTCAGAAACTATTGTTTAGGGTGTAAACTTTGGGCTGCCAGGGTTCGAGCCGTCTACAATTTTGAAAGTCTTATCTCTCAAAGTCACGGCCTCTGCCACGAGCTTCAAAAGTCTGTTTCCAAACCCGAAGCTGAGCATTGGCTCGTTTCTATCTCTACGTCTCAGTCTGCACCCGAGGAGATAAGCCTCCGCCTCGTGGGTTAATTTTAGCAGAGGAAGGACCATAGGTTAAAACGAATGAGTAAGAATGAAGGTACTTTAGCCCTGACTGGCATAGCTCAGTGGATCGAGCGCGGGCTGCGAACCAAAGTGTCGCAGGTTCGATTCCCAGTCAGGGCACATGCCTGGGTTGCAGGCCATGGCCCCCAGCAACCGCACATTGATGTTTCTCTCTCTTTCTCCCCCACTTCCCTCTCTAAAAAATAAATAAATAAATAAAATCTTTAAAAAAAAAGCATGAAGGTACTTTAATTAAAATTTCAGAATATTATCCCTCTACACATTGTACCTGGGAATAAAAAAATTATTAATTGCATTTGTGGGAAATACATGAATAAGTAAATAAAATTTGTTAATATTTTAACTAACAATGGCATATGTTATACAAAGTAAAGCTGATGGATCAGCCCTCTGTCAGAGTACTCTCTCTCAACATCCACTCTTCACAAAATCACCCCAAGTTTTAGCTTCCCAACTAGAGATCACGTTTCCCGCCTTCCTAGAGCTAGGTGTGACCGTCTGACCAAATCCTGGTTCAGAGCACTTCCGCTTACCGGCCCTGTGAGCTTGAACATGTCCTAGGGGCTCTGTCACAGAATCAGAATGTCACCACCAGAGAGAACCATGGAGACGAGCCACCCAGAGGCAGGGGATGGACCAAAGCCCAGAACTGTGAAGTGAGCTCGCCAGGCTCCCCACGAGTCATGGAAAGGGCTGGATCTTGAACCCAGTCACCTGCTGGCTATAGACAGTCCTTGACACCACCCTACAGCTCTCTCCCCTTCTCTTCCCTAAGTGTCAGCTTTTTCTTCTGCAGTGTGAGGCTAATAAGAGTCTAACGTAGGTAGTGGACAGAGTGAATGTTCGCCTCCACCTATTCTGTTCCACCCCTCCCCCACTGAGCACTGAAAACATAGTTTGAAAAATCGACCCTTACTCCAGAGGTAGACCCTAATTCGTCTCAGCCAGTTTTAGTAACTTTGTTTCCCCTGCGAGTGATTCATTCGGCAGCCCAGGCCTCGGCTAATCAGCACTTGGCATTCTCTTGGTCCACAGTTATTGGATAAGGTGTGGGCACATGACCTAAGTTGAACCAATCAGAATTAAGGAAAGATATTTGCTTTTCGGAAAGGAAGAAGTGCCCTTGTGCCTTCTTGCCCTCTTCCCTCTCCTCCTCCTCCTACCTCTCTCTCCCTTCCTGCTTCCTCTCCCTAAACAAAAAGGAGTTCTCCTGGAGAGCTGATTGAGATCTGTAACCATCCTACAACCTAAATCATTCTTGCCCTGGGTTGTGAGCTTAAATGAGGCAACATCAGCACTGAGCACAGTGCCTGGCCCATGAAAAGTGCTTAGATGACAACAGCCAGTCACACGGTGACAGTGCGTCCGCAGCCATCCTGACTCATAAGGAAATCACCACGTGATTTCATTCTGTTCCTCCTAGTCAAGTTGTAAGGGCGCCTTTACCGCCCATCCCAAGCAAACAGTTCAAATTCCCCGCCCTCTATCCAGAGAGGTGCCAGGGGCGCCTGGTGGACTATTTTCCAGCCTCAGATGAGTGGGCATCTACACTTAGGGAGGAGAGGGTACTGCTCCCTTCCAGTTCCACTCTGTTCCTCAACCTAAAGACAGAGGGACCTTCCTCTGCCCTGTGCTCTGAGCATTCACGGCCCCTCTGCGCCTTCCTCCCCATTCGGCCTTTCCTCCCCAGCACACCAGGGAGCAGGAAGCCTCACTCCGCAGCACACATCCTGTTGGTCAGTGTGGCCTGCAGCTCCCTTAAGCCTTTGGCTCTGCCTCATTAGGGGAAAAAAAAGTAGCTTTCAGGGTCCCTGTGAGAGAAAAGGAGGGGTAGGAAAAAAAATAATAGGACACATAAAGATAGATTCTCCACCTTTTCCAGAAACAAACGCATTTGCCCATTTGAAGCATCTAATCAAAGCATCTGGCTCATTACAAGTCATAACTATTTGTTAATACATTCATTGCAAACATGGCCTGATTCTCTGCCTCTGCTCATATCTTTGCTTCTTTGCAATGTGACTTTGCCGCTTCTACCATCAAGAGGTGGAAACTACCTCCCCATCCCTTGGGTCTGCGCCAGCTTGTGATTTGCTTTGGCCAATAAGATGGGGAGAAAGGGACGGAGTTCCAGAGTTGAGTGAGGCCTTCGGCTGGTGGCCTTGCAGGCCTTTTCTCCGTCTTAGCACCCTGCCTAGCTACCACGATAATAAGCCCAATCCAACCTGCTAGAGGATGGGTGATCATTCGGAGGAAAGACAAGCCCACCCAGGGACTATAAAAGCATGAGTGAGCCCAGCTAATATCAACAGAACATGGGCAAGATAAGCAGAACCACCAGCCCATCCACACACTCATGACCTGGCATAAATGCTTATTGCTGTATGCCACTGAATGCAGCAATAAACGTTTTCCTGGCTTGTTTTTTGATGCAATATACTTGTGGCAATGACAAACTGATGTTGTTGTTGTTTTTTAACCATTACTATTCTTTTAAACAGGCAGTTGGCTGCAGAGGAAAGAGCAAGTCTATGGGGCAGGCTGCAGACAGAGCCCCCTGACCAGGTTGGTCAGGGAACCAGAGAGAGGAGATGGGGGACCAGGAGGACAATGGTGCTGCCTGGCTCTGCAACCGTGGCCTCGCATAGTTTAACGGTCTTCCGATCTTTGCCCGCATGCGCGTCACCAAAAGAATTCTGAGGATCAAAACGTCCCATCGCCTATTTTTAAGGTCACGTGCAAAAGTTTTCATAAGTTTTAGTGATTGCAAGGGATATAATTTTCTGCAAATGTTGGCATTTGAACATGAAACTATCAGTCTCTTAAAACACTAAAGGGAATCTGGAACTCCCAATAATCTCGCACTCGCCACCCAACTTAAAGTATGTGAATAAGCTCTTCCTCACTGTTGAGACATTGTCCTGCTTTCGTTTTTCTCCTTGAATTTAAATTTCTTTTCTACTTCCTTCTCAAACCTTTAACATAATTTAACTAAATGTTAAATTTGAAAACCTTTTATTAATGTATAGCCACCCATTATACATTAAAGAAACATTAAATATATATTTAAGTTCATTAAAAAATGTATTTTATTCTTGTGACCTTAAAGCTCTCTGTGTTTTTTAAAAAAACTGCTTCTGAATTAAATTATCACACAATCGAGCAAAACTGCAAAAAAATTACCAATTTTGATGACTTTTTAAACATAAAAAGTTAAATATAATTGGAAATGCATCTCCTAATGAGATGAAATACGGTCTAACTTTTCATATGCATTTAATGAAATAGAAAGGTATATTCTGCTGGAAACTAATCAGTCTAGAAGCCACAATAATATTATCCTTCTTAATAGGAGGCAGAAAAGATTAAATATTTTACGTGGTAAAATAAAATGAGCATTAGCTCTCACCGGATTATTTTGTGATAGGATTTCACAAAAGAGGATTTTAAATGATCTTACTGAATAGCATCCAAAACAAGCCACCTAAAATTTTCATGGGGGGGTTTTGCCGGACATGTCCTGAGAGTCGGGAGTGTCCCGGCCGGCCCCTCAGCCGTGTTCACACGAACCAGTGTCACTCACTACGCTGCATTCCCAGGCTGGGCTTCGCTGGGCTCCCCTTCAGCTGAAGACCTGACCTGGGACTGGTCCTGAGTGCGTCTGGAAAGGATCGCTTCCATTTAATTAAGTGCATTCTTTAAGGCTGAGTTCTTTCCTCTTTAGCACTTGATGCTCCTGACTAACGTTCTTTTCACCTTGTTGTCACTGGACTCTCCTTAGAGAAGGAATATCATCCTGGCTCCTACCACTCAGGCGACTGTATGTCCATATTCAGGACATCTAATGCACCACAACGCTGTTTCTTAGGCTGTCTTGCCCTTAACATGCGTAAGACGGGGAAATACGAGAGTCCACAGGGTAATGGAATCCTGACTAAGCAATGAAGGACTTTTCCCCCTATTTGTTTCTGTTCTCCCGCAGGTTTTCATAGTCAGAGGAGGGGGTGGTAAGTGAGGGGTATGTTGTTTTTTTAAAAAATAATAAAGTAGAAGAACCGATTTTGCAAATTCAGATGCAGTCTCATGCAAATCGAATTGGAAAAACGTGTGTGGAGATTAAGGAGCTAGGAAGTGGTTCCTTTGCAACAACGCATGCTCAGTGCCCCTTGAGACCTTCTCACAGGCCCCTAGGGGCTACTGCCTTCACTCACTAGGCACTTTCCTATCCATACAAAAGGCCCTCACATCCGCTCTCACCACATCCTGCCACACTGGGTTGAAGGGAAGAAAGGGGACTCCCGCATCCATGTTACGCAGGTGGAGACAGAAGCTAGGGAACGTGAGGTGACTGTCCCAGAGCCATGCATGCAGACGGGGACAGCACCAGAGCCCCAAATCCAGGGCTCACACCTCTCAGCCCTTAGTTAGATCAGGACCTGTCCTGGATGCTCCAACATGCTGAATGTCCTCTGTCGCCACCCCTGGTCCAGCCTGTGGGGTGTGGCCCTGGAGTGCCTGCACCCGTGAGGCTCCAAAGTTGAAATAACATTGATGAGCTATTCAAAAAGAAGGATATCTATATTGACTGATGGATGCATACGTAGCTAGATGGATCCACAGAGAGGGATAGAAAGAGAGTAAGTAATGACATAATTCCTCGGGGGACTACCTACTTCCAGCATAAAAAAGTAAGAGAGACGAACATAAAACACCACGTTTTGACTCTCATTTGCAGTGTGTGCAACTGTCTCTTTACCTGTGGCCCAACCTACAGAGAGCGCCATCCAACTTTCACACAGTCCCCAACCTGAAAACTTTAACACCAGCATCTTGGGGGGTTTCATTTTCAGCATTTTTTCTCTTTGGGTTGGAAGGCACCAAATGCTTACACAGCCATAAGGAAGGGGCCTCGGCTGCCAGCCGTACCTCAGCCCAGTGGAGAAGGCCAGTCTGGGGGACGGTCAGCCGCAGGCAGAGAGACACAGGCTTGAGAGAGACAGGAAAGGGAGGGAGAGTCCCCAGCTCCAGACACCTGCCCCCGCCCACACTGGACTCCACAGCCCGTGAGTGCCCTCTCTGGAGCTAAGCTGGTTCAAGCTGGGGTTCCGGTGACCCACGTCCAGGTCGAGGGGGCTCAAACAGCCCCTTCAGGCTACTGTGATCTGGTTGCCTGGTGGACTGGCCAGCTGCCTGGCTCCGAACCAGCACCCTTGTCAGAAGATGCTGCAGGGACAGCACAGCCCCCAAGGACACTGGTTGATGGTTTCCAACACAGTGAACCCACACAACTGTAGGGACTAGTGATGCCACTCCTGGGTATGTCCCCCAAAGGATGGAGCTGCTCTGATCACAGTAAACCAACCTTGGAAACTACCCAAATGCCCATGAACAAGAAAATCAAAAGAGAGAAGGAAAACAACGGAGGTATTTCTTCTGATGAAAGACCACGCGGCAATACAAATGAACAAACTACCGATCCACGTGATGTCGTGGGAGAATCTCACAGGCACAATGTGGAGCCGAAGCCAGGTGTAAAAGAGTGTATTTCGTCTGTTTCCATTTTTATGACGTTCAGAGACAGGCAGAACTGACCTGTGGAGACGAGGTGAGCACACTGGCTGCCCTGCCGGGGGCATGTCCTGGAGGAGGCAGGAAGGCAGCCTTCTGGGGCAATGAAACATTCCACTGCTTGGAAGTCACATCGGGTGTTTACGACTGTCAAAATGCATTAAGGTTTCCATTTTTTAATTATGCCTAAAAAAAAAAACAGTCAAAGAACATCATTAACAACAAAATAACCCACTGTAGAGGACAGAAGCAGAAATTTGGGGGGATCATTTCCTCCAGCCAGAGGCAACCCCAAATCGGTCCCGGCTCAGGTGGCAGCCCCTGGGGGTGGGAGACGAGGTCTTCATTCTCAGGGTGTGCACTTGGCTGTGGTCTCACAGCTCCGGGAAAATATCCCTCAGAAGCAGCCCCTCTCACCCGAGTTTGCTGCTCAGATATTGTCCCTGCAGGTGGGGCTGGTGCCCGGCAGCCCATGGCTCTGGGTCAGACAGACGGACATCTCCACCCTGGCTGGGCCTCACAGCTCATGTGAAGGGCAGGACAAGGGCTGCCTTGCAGGGTCATTTTGGTAATTCCCGACGTCAGGCTAGGAGGTCAGGCATCACCCGTTCTGCACGCATGAAAGCTGCTTTATGATTTGTGAACAGGAGCTGCACGGACTGAAGGTGAGGCCTTGGCTCCCGGGTGTGAGGGGTGGAGGGGAAGGCAGGGCAGTTCTGTGCTCACCAGGCCGAGTCCTTGAACACTGTGCTCCCGGGTTAAGTTAAAGCTCCACAGTGGAATTCACTATGAGTGGCCCCCACCTTCTTCCAGCCATTAGAGAGTCATTTGGAATAGGAGATTTGTGTCCCAAGCCTCATCCACTTCCAACCTTCTAACAGAGCAGTGCGCAGGACCTCAATGGGGGCCAGGAAGGCCCGGTGGAGTGGGGGCCCTAACCAGGATGGCAGCACGGAGGAGCTGGAAGGGCCAAAGGGTGAAGGAAGGAGCTATTGAGAGGTCCCTGAGGGCGATGAGAATGCAGCACCCGGGTCGCCTCCAGGGCAGTCTGGGTGAGGGCCCTGGGTGCCAAGCACAGCCGTAGACTGCATTACACAGGATCATAGCTACAAGCCCCTCATGGCCGGCAAGCACTTGAGACCTGGTTGGTGCAGCAGAAAAACTCTACTTTTAATACTCTCAATTGTAATTAAAGTGGAAATGGAAAATCTGAAGATAAAAATATTTTCCACTGAACACAATTTCATTTGATATCATCATGTATTTTGTATCATGAAAATCATGAAAATTGGGAAAAAATTTCTTCACCTAGTATTTTTATAAAGATTTTATTTATTTTTAGAGAGGGAAGAGAGGGAGAAAGAGAGACACACATCAATGTGCAGTTGCTGGGGGCTGTGGCCTGCAACCCAGGTATGTGCCCTGACTGAGAATAGAACCTGCGACACTTTGGTTCGCAGCCCGAGCTCAATCCACTGAGCTACGCCAGCCAGGGCCTTCACCTGGTTATTTTTAACGTGGCTACTAGAAAACTCAAAATTATGTAACAGGCTCATATATGTTTCCATTGAACGGGATGTCCTAAGAGGTCAACACACCCGCTTGATTCCGTTCCGGCCCCTCCCGGCAGGCAGGTTTGTGCTGAGCAACCCAGCGGTCATCCATTTGTTTGCATCATCGCACTGACCATATTCACGCAGGCTCAGCCGTTAGAGTTTGCTCATCAAACAAAGTCATCCAGTCATAAGTTTGGAAAAGGAAAGAAACAGATACACAGGATTCCTGGCACCCAGCTCCTGTCTGGGATCCCGCTCCCCGGGCACAGGCCCCAGAGTCCAGAGAGATGTGAATGAACCACGGCTGCTCCACTCTTAATTCCTGGAACTCCACCAGTCCTGGGTTTTCAAAGTCCCAGCCCCCCCCCCACCCCACTCCAGCCATTGGTTCCCAGGTGGGGCCTGCGCACAGAAGGAGGTCCGTTTTCAGAGCTATTCTCGATGGCTGTGTGGATACCCAGTCAGACACCGTTCGTGAGACAGCAGTGCGCCTGCGTGTGTGCGTGGCTCCGCCCCCTTCACTGGGAGGCAAGAGAGGGGGATCTCACAACATGTGAACAATTGTTTCTGTCATGTAACATGCTGGTGGGGTGTCTAATCACAATGTTGTATACCTGCAACTAAAATATATTACATGCCAACTATAATTGAGAAATAAATTTTAAAACTAAAATTGAAAAAATGAATTAGGAAAGAAATATAAAAGATGAAAAGGTTATCATTCTAAGACATAAAAAAACTCTTATAAGTTTATTTTTAAAACATTATCATGCCCTAGGAAAAAATAAGCAAAGGAACTGTAGAATTAGGTCACAAAAGAATGAATATCAGTGACCACTGTAAGCATATAAGAAAGACATTCAAGGCCTCATACCAACAAAATAGACAATACAACAAAGGCAGGTGTCATTTGTTCAATTATAAAGTTGACAGGTGTTTTAAATGATTGAATAAAGTTTCCTTGAGAGAGGCTCACATATTTAAAAGAAGAAGAAGAAAAAGGAGGAGGGGGCGAGGAGGAGGGGAAAGGAGTTGGTTTTGCAGGAGTGAGCTCCCCGCCTCCAGCAGAGATTAACGAGGAGCTGGCTACCAGCCCTTAGAGAAGGGGCGTCCAAGGCTGCAGGGAGACCTGGGGCTAAGCGTCTAGCTCCTCAAGCTTCTGTGAACCGCTGACACAACAGCAGAGACTTTGTAGAACAGGTTCTCCGGGACCTAACTTTCTGCATTTCTAAGTTAACGTATCTGGTGCCCACAGGTAAAACCCAGAGCAAAGAGACTGTCCTCGAAGCACTAACAAAGGGCGGGGGCACTGACTCCGAATTCAGGACAAGCCCAGTTGTCCAAGGTAATGTGATGCATGTTTTAGTGTGTCCATGTTCTGTGTGGCCAACCCCTCCGTGAGGGATGAGTTAGCAAGCGCAGCCCAGCCCAGCTGGCCTGGCGTGAGGCAGCTTCCTGCACGGCTCCGCAGAATCGGCCTCAGTCAAGTAGCTGCCCTCGCTGCAGACCGGAAACCAGGAACCAGCAGGTTCGGTGCACCAAGTATCCATCCCTAATTATTGATGGTCTTCAAAAAATAAAATTAACCTCTCCCGCTCCCCCACTTCTCTCTCTCTGCCCCTATCAATATAGGCTGATAGCTATCACATATATACACCAGTAGGTACGTATGTCAGGGTGAGCACGCTCATAATGGGGGCCACACTCAAAATTCTCGGCGACCCCCCTCTAGACCCTCGCTGAGCCGTGTGGCTGGCATGACTCACTATTGTGCGCGTTCTCCATCCTGTTAACCTCCCCCCTCCACCTTAGGGTCAACTTGACCCTGATTGTGTCTAAAAATATAACCTCCTTACACGTCTGAGAAATTAGCCGCCACCTTTGCTACTGGATTACGGCCAGCCTCGGGGCCGTTCCTTCGACAGGTCCCGTGCCCCGGCTGGGCCCCTAAAAGTCCCACGGTTCCACGCCCGAAGCATCATATATCCACCCGATTGCAGGTTTCTTCATTTTTACCTGAAAAGGCATTCTACTTTAACATCTGTATTTTTTTCATCAAACTCACTTGAAAATAAAATGCAAAATACAAAACACACTGTAATGTAGTTCAAGGTTCTGTCAAGGTTAGAAGATCCAGTCATCACTTGAGCCCAGGACCTGGCTGAGGCGGTCATTTCCCTTGGTCCCTTACAAGCCTCGCCTTAGACAGCGGTAGGGGGAAGGTGGCGTGGTCTACAGGCCTGCAAGAGCCGGAACGTCCCGTGTCACAGAAGCAGGATGGGACTTTTTCTGCAGAAATGCTGTGGAAGTCATAACAGTATTGACTTTTATTTATTGAGGGCACATCACCGATGCCTGGCCTCGGCAAGTAAGTTAGCCCAAGTCCCAGATCTCGGATATTACATAAAGACATATGGATACTCGCCTACTAGAGTCACCCTGAAGAGTGACACGAACACGGAAAGTGCTTTATACCAGGGGAGCGTAGACACACCGTCCCAGGAGCCCCGTGTGCAGTTGCTACGTGGGCTCAGCTGTCCACAGAAAACTCCGCACGGGGACAGTAGGACCTCAAATTACCCTCAGATAGTAGGATCAACAACTCCAACTCCCTCTTGAGGACCCTCATCTAGACAAGGAACAATACAGACCGGGTGGGAATTGCTCTCAGATGAGCTGATGGTGGCCAGGAAGGCCCACTGCCCAGCAACAAGGGCAGTGGAAGTGGCCTGGCAGAACCTCAGGGGATGGCCCCCTGGGGCATGGGCTACGGGACCAGAGGTAGAATCCACATTATGCTGAAAAGCATTCTGAGATGGTTTATAGGCCTAAATATAGAAGCCAACACTATGAAGATTCTAGAGGAAACATGGCAGTTTATCTTTTTGATATGACGTTTATGACCTTGGGTAAGCAAAAAAATTTCTTAAATGGGATACACGCAAGAGTATAAAAAAATAAACAAGTGAACTAAGAATTCTCAAGCTAGGAAAAGAACAGAATAAAGCTAAGCCCGTGTGCAATAAATAAATATTGATGCGGCAATTAGTGCACTAAACACAACAAACAGCCGTCATAGCTTTGATTTATAAATTAACAGGTGGTTATTTTTAATATGCTAATACAGTGAATCAAAACCGTTGACAAAGCAGATGGGGAGGGTGACGCATGGCTGGTGCAGATACAGGTGCTTCGGTCCCTGTCTCGGCCTTGCTGCCCTCCCTCCTGCCCTGCCCATGTCCTGTCCCTCGACAACAGGACTCCTGGGGGGTCACCTGTGCTGGTGAAGGTCGTGGGAAACTCCATCGCCAGCCAAGCCAGAGGGGTCTTTCAGCAGAGTGCTGTGTGCAGATTTCGGCCCTGGGCCCGTGTTTGTGGGAGCAACTTTCCGAACAAGCCAAGCGGGGCCCGACCACTCGCAGCAGAGACCTCTCCCCTGAGAAGACAAAGCTGGAGCTGAGGCTAAGAAAACAACCACATCCGACTTGGAGGGATTAAAATGAGCCATGCAAGCGAGACCAACATGAGAAAAGAAGCAGGAGCCATAACAAGTTACCTCGTGATTTACAAAATGATGTTAGAATTTCTCAGAACAAAAAAACTGGTCAAGGAAACTGGAAACGTGACCTAGGCCATGATAACTAGCGAGAAGGGCCTTGACCCCTGAGCAGAGGCCAGGGCAGCCAGGCCCAAATGCCCCAAATGCCCCAAATGCCGGAAGCCCGGGTGACCTTGGAGGAACATTCTAGATGTCCTCTAGTAAAATGTATTCTCCACGAGGCATTGGTGGAAAACCATATTTCAGGTCTCTGGGATCTTTTGTTTATATAATTCGAGACAAAAGGGAGGAAGAAAGTCCCTACAATCTGCCAAGAATCCTCTCACTCCCTGGAGGATTTTATCTGGATCCTCTGCAAGAGGAAAGGGGAGAGGGGAGCACCAAATACACAGCTCTTCCTGCGTGGGGTGTCGGGGGGTAAGAGTCAAACTTGCATCCACAGAAAGCCAAGGACTCCAGCAGTTCTGCCTCAGATGACTTAAGTAGCAAAAGAGCTGAAGAAAGAAAAATAAAGATGGGTGGAGGGAGGAGGGTACTTGGAGAAATCGGAGAAGACACGGACCACCCAGAACCCGGCCAGGAAGAAGCTGCGAAGCAAAGACACAGCCAAAACTCTGAAATCTCCAACAAAGAAAACAAAATATAATGCCCATGTAAACGGGAAGGACATTCTGTCTCTGAAAACAGCGAGATTGGAGAAAAATCAAAACACTGAAAATCCTGGCGATATAAGTACACGTTTCCCATGATGTTGCCTCATTATAATGCGCCAAGAAATTCGGACAAATTCAGGTGAGGGGGAAGCTACTGTATCATTCGCCCCAAAAGAGCAAAATTAGGTCAGATTCTAAAGCGAAGCCTTGGCCATCTCTTTGTGACTTCTGTTGGAAACATTTTGTTTTTGTTTTGGCGGACAAAGTATGTAACATCTCACGAAAGTCCTAAGAGAAATGTATTAGGGAATGCTTTTTTTAACGAAAGATCCAGGAACTCTGGGAGGAGAGTTCAGGAGGGGAAAGGCCTAGAACAGTCATCCTCCATTCCCCGAAAGTCAAGGACCAGCACTGGCCTGAGCTCGGGGAAAGGCTGAGACCCCGGCAGTGGTGTCCAAGCCTGGGCCTCGAGCATGGGGTGCAGAGGCAGCCCGTGGGGGTGCAGGGGGACAATGTTCCATCTTCCATTTGCATTCATTTTTGATCCCCCCTCAAAAAAAAGACATAAGTTAAGATTTAAATTATTTAGCATAGACCGACATGGGGGGACTCTCCCTCACTCACCGTGTCAGAGCCGCATGCTGTTTGGCCTTGGACTTGGACTTGGACTTGAACAGTTCTACAGAAGTGGCTGCCAGTGGACCCCCCACTGTCCTACCATGGGGCCCACAGTGGACAGAGAGAGGGTATTGTCTCATTTTAAATGCTTGTAAACTTGGCCATTGATTTAAAACCATTCCTGCGAAGAAAGTTACTAAAGGTAATTCTAACTATGGAAATACAAGGGAATAAGGAAATGGCCTAATGCAGGGGTGTCCGACCTTTTGGCGTCTCTGGGCCACACTGGAAGAAGAAGAGTTGTTTTGGGCCACGTATTAAATACACAAACACTAATGAAAACTGATGAGCAAAAAAAAAACAACAAAGGTCCGTGCATAGTTGTTGTGATATCCGCCACCACAGACAAGCAAAAAAAGTCCTCACATAATAACCCTAATTATGCAAGCTGCCCTTTTGATAATCTTTTAAAATCATCAAGCAGGTCTCACGTTTGTGATCACGGATATAGAAAATGTGCAAATCTAAGGAATAACACTTAGTATAAAAGTTAGTACTAAAACCAAGTAATGCTTTAAATAAAGGAAAACACAGGGCCCGCAGGCCACGGCCTGGACACCCCAGGAGCGGGCGTGCCTCGTCCCGCGCTGTCGGGTTGGGCAGCCCCAAGCCAGTGCATTGGCCGGTGAGCACCTGAAATGCTTTCTAGTGTGACTCAGGCACCGAAGTTTAAATCTGATTTGATCTGATTTGTATTTAAAGCCGATACTCATTTCCATTCCTGGAAACCTTCTTCTAAGTATATTTGGAAGGACTTGAGTCTGTGAATCTATTCTGGCAACTGCAAAGTTTATGAAATCCAAATACAGATCAAGAATTTTCAATAATTTTTAGCCATGGACTCAAGTATGCTGTAAATGCAAAATACACACTGGACTTCAAAGACTGGGTATGAAAAAAAAAGAATATAAAATATCTCATGAATAATTTTAGATTATGTGTTGAAATGGCAATATTTTTAATACGTGGCAGTTAAACTATATATTACTAAAATTAATTTCACCTTTTAAAAACTTTTTCAGTAGGGCTTCCTGCACACTGAAAATTCCATGAGCGAGTCACATGACGTTTCTACCAGGCGGCGCTGGTGGGGACGTATTGTTTTCTTACACACAATTACCCATCTTTGGTGGCCCTGGAGGATCGTGGGAAATATCTAATGCCGTCTACCTCCCTGGAAGTTCTTTGTTTCATAACACGTTCACCAGAAACACGTTCACCAGACAAAGAGAAAACATACACAACAGGGCACAACCACTGCTGGGGTCATTTTGTCTGTGCCAGAGGCGGGGCTGCCAATAACCGTCCCCTCCACGGGCAGAGCTCTTTGAACTTTAAGAGAAAATAGCATGACTCTCACCCCTCCCCTCCCCTTCCTACCTCGTGGAGCCGTTATGAAGCTGTACGTGAAAACGCAGTGGCATCTGCCCAGGGCTGATTAGACTAACAGCCAAGTAAGCACTTCCCCACGTGTTCTCCCCTCTGATCTTCAGAACGCTACGGGACAGGTGATATCCTGCTTCATAGACGAGATAACTGGTACCAAGGGGCTAAGTCACTTGCCCAAGGCATGTAGCTAGTATGTGGTAGGGCTGGTGTTTAGACGGCTACTCTGAATGACCAGAAAGCCATCAACGCTGGGGAAGTGGACAAGGGACCTCACTCTCTGGCAATAATGTTCAAATGAGAAACTGAGGCTGCAGGTCTCTCTGCCCCGGTCACCTGTCTGTGGGCTGCCCTTCTGGTCCTCAGAGAGCAGCCGGTCTCTGCAGGAGTGACAGATACCACACTGGCTGCGGGGAGCAGTGGGGAACGAGAGGAACACTCCCTCAGCATACTCATTGTCTTTGCGGAGCTTTCCGGTAGGAGGGCTGGCTCGTGAGAAATAAGACTTCATCCTCCAGCTGGCTCTGCACACTCAGGTGAGCACGCAGGGGGCATCCTTGCGGCCAGTACCTGCTCGTTTGTCCGAAGCAACAGCAGACTCTCTGGCTGGGAAGCCACCCCTTTATTCCTACTGCCCGCAGCCCTCCAGCCTCCTGCTGTCCCCTCCAGCCCCAAATGCCCGATTCTCCCCTTCCCGGCCATCACCAGCGGCAAGGTGACAGAGCAGGACGCTCCCAGCCACTGGCAGCTGTACACAGGGCCCAGCCCAAACTGTGGATTCCAGGCCCAGCCTTCTCTTCTGAAAGGTGGTAGTTTGACTTGGAAGGAGATGCGTCTGCACCTGCCAAGTTCAACACACAGTGGAGACAAACACAACTCTATCCCCAAGAGGCCCCGCCCAAGGCAAGGCACAGACAGGGCAGTTCATCTGGCGAACAGGGCGAGGGGGGACGAGGCCCCAGGGCCGAGGTACGGAGGCGGGGGTGGGGAGAGGGTGGTTGGATGCAAGGCCCCACGGGCTGCACACGGAGGCTCTGTGCGAGCAGGCGGTGAGTCAAGTTTCCACGGCAGCCCCGCTCCTTTCCCAGTGAGAAAGTGGAAAATACTTTCCATTTCGCCTTAAAATCACCCCGTAAGGTTTGATGGATGTCTTTTGTTGTTGTTTTAACTGGTCCTCCTCAGGGAGAGGGCTTTCAGCGTTTCCAGGAGCTGGCTGGGCCTCAGAGAGAAGCAAGCTCTCCCACACCCACTCGCTTCCTCGCCCAGCACCCGGCCGGCCCCTGGGCCGCAGCTCCACCAAGTCCTCCCGGACCGCTTGGCTTCCGCCCCCTCTCGACCACCATTTCGCCCAGTCAGGAGCATCGCCACGTTTAAGATATTCAGCCCAAAGCAGCCACATTCCTGGAACGCAGAGGAAAGTCCTGCCGGGCTGTCCAACAGCCCTGAGTCTGCGAGCTGGGAGAGGGAGCACGGAGCCGCTACACGGTTCGCGACAGCTCCTGACCCCCAGGGTAGTCAATGCCTCCGGCCTCCTTGAAGAGCTGTTTAAAACCGGTCTCCACACTAGCCGATTTGAGTTTTAGGTGCTGTTCTCCGACACAGGTGAATAAGAGACCCCAGGTTACTGCCTACCTGGACAGCAGGCATCATCATAACAGAGAGGGTCCCCAGGGTCCATTTCCAGATCGGGCTGAAGCTGAGCTGGGACCCTACGTGACTTGGAGTTACCGCTGAACTTCATTAACTGTTATAAAATTATGAGTTACACCACTTCTGACACTTCCAACAGCAACTTAATGGTTGTTTATTAAACTTTCTCCAATTATGAGTGCTTAGCATATCAAAAGGCTGGGAAAACACACCCCAGACAACCTTGGGAAGAGGAGACAGGCACAAACATCGTGGGTAAAATTTGCTTGACGTAACAAAGCTCTCAGGACAACAGCAAGTTCAAATGAAGGCGAAAGCCATCCTTTGCTAGACATACAGAAGAGCCTGTTACACAATTTTCAGTGACTCCCTCTGCTAAGTCATGTAAAATATCGTACCATATGTTTTGCACTTGGATTCAGCATTATATAATTCCCATTTTGAAAAGTAAACTCTCATATGTACATATTTATTTACAAGATTATGAACCCAAAACCCTGTGTCCTATACCCTCTGGGCAAGTTAAATAATTTTAATCCCTAATATTCACCAAGCTTGATTTTCACCTGTGCCATCTTTACAATGTAACACAGCTGAGTAGCAATAGGATCCCACTGTGCTACCAGTATTATCTGAACTGGGTTTTACTCTGTGTCAGCACATACGTACACATTTAATCTTTAGACTATGTCTTGGGTTTTGTTATTGTCCCCATTTTACAGATGAAGCACTGAGGTTCAGAAAGTTTCATGGAACTTTCCAAGGTCTTAGAGCTACAAATGGCATAAGCCAAGATTTAACCAATGGGCTGCAAACGGCAGATCCCAGGGCTTGGTCACCATGCCATGCTTGTCTTGTTTGGTAGTCAAGTGACTTGTCGAGTGTTGGTTTAGGGTTAGCAGATACTGTTGGGACACCCTCAGATCCCATCAGACCCCTCTTCCTGTTGCTGTGTTCCCCTCCCCCAGCTTCATAGAACCTTTACCTTTGTATCGGGTTCCTATTGCCTCTGTAACAACTGGCCACAAGCTTAGTGGTTAAAACAACAGACAATTTTTACTTTACTGTTCCGGAAGTCAGAAGGACAGAAGGTCTCATGGGGGCTCGAACCAAGGTGTCACAGAGCTATCTTCCCTCAGGGGGGCTCTGGGGGAAAATGCATCTCTTGCCTGTTGCAGTTTCTGGAGGCTGCCTGCATTGCTGGGCTGCGGCTTCCTCCATCTACAAAGTGAGAAGCCACACCATTCCAAGTTCTGCCTCCATCATCATATCCCTGACTCAGCTGCCTCCCTCCTCCACTCACAGGGATCTTTATGGTTACACTGGGTCCACCCAGATAAACCAGGATAATCTCTTCATCTCAAGATCCTTAGTTTGCTTATATCTGTTAAGTCCCTCTTGCCATAAGGTATTCACAAGTTCTGGGAGAAACTGGAAACCTATTTGAAAAAATGATGATGGAAAACTTCCCTAACTTGGTGAAGGGATAGACATACAAATCCAAGAAATGCAGAGAGTCCCAAATGAGATGAACTCACACCAAGACACAACATAATTAAAATTCCAAAGGTTAAAGACAAAGAGAGAATCTTAAAAGCAGCAAGAAAAAAACAGTTAGTTACCTACAACAGAGCTCCCATAAGAATATCAGTTGATTTCTAACCACAAACTTTGCAGGGCAGAAGGTATGGGCAAGACTATTCAAAATGGTGAAAAACAAGGACCAACAACCAAGATTACTCTGCCCAGCAAAGCCTAAGAACTCATGTCCCCTTCCTTTTCTTAGAAAGCTGTTGCAGAGGTGTTCCAGAAAAATGAGGAAGAAAGTGAAGAAAAAAGAAACTGTGAAACCCAAGGAAAAGAGAAGCCAAAAGAGGAATGACAACTATTCAGCAGTTTTAAAGAGTGATCATTTTGGAATTTTTAAATATACTTTTAAGTACCCAGAAAATCATGTTATTACACTGAGAGATCTGATGAAGCACTTGAGAAAAATGTAAGGGGAGGTACACAAGTTATCAAATGTGAAAGGGGATAATGATGAACTCTGGGGGAAAACAAGAAAGAAAATATAATTATAGTACCCTCCTGTACTCTGCAATGAACAGTATTTGCACAAAACTAACAACGTAAACTGTGACTACTAAAAACAAAAAACAAAAAAAGATTTAAATATATAATCTTTATTATTTTTTCCATCACCATTTAGTCACTTTTTACCACCCTTCCCCCAGCAATCACCACACTGTTGTCCATGCCCATGAGTTCTTCTTCCTTTTTGCTCAGTAACGGGGAGAGGTGTAGTTGGTGTTATACACACTGAAATGTGCCCATAATTCACCTGTTGAAGTCCTAATCCCCAGTACCTCAGAATGGGATTGTACTTGGGGATAGAAATTTTAAAGAGATAATTAAGGTTAAATGAAGTCTTTGGAGTGGGCCCTAATGCAATACAACTGTTGTCCTTATGAGAAATTAAGATACAGTCATGCACGGGGCAGGAAGACCAGGTAAAGACCGCAGAAGAAGAGCACCATCTGCAAGGCAAGGAGGGAGGCCTGGGAAGAGAGCAACCCCACCAACACCCTGAGTGTGGACTTCCAGCCTCCGGGAGAGTGAGGAAATGCATTTCCGGTGTTTCGACCGCCCAGTCTGTGGTGCTTCATTATGGCAGCCCCAGCAGACGAATATAGTAGGGAAAGATATAAGTCAAATCTCCATCAATCATAATAGGAAGTCAATATGCAAAATAATTCAAAATTGGTAAATCAAGAAAGGTAAAACTAAGCATGTCATTTAAAAATATGAAGCATGATTGCTGGCCCGTACTCCCCCATCTTGAGTCCCTAAAGCCAGATGCATTTCAGAATTCAGATTATTTTCTGATTTTCGGAAGAAAACGCCACGCTCAGACTGTATCATACATCCTCCCGTTAGGGTGAGGGCGACGATAATTAATATGGTTTTGTCACCACAAGACTAAGCATAAGTCAGGTTTTGCCACCAGAATGAGCTTTGGTACTAAAGGTACTAAACGTTTTCAAAGCATTTAGGTTTAAAAAAAATGCAGACAGGTAATTGTAGACTTGTATTTGACTTTTAAAACTACATATAGTACTTGGATAAAACTCAAAATCATTTTTTAAAAGCTCACTCCGGTAGGAGGGGATGTAACGGGGGTTTGAGGAGGGAGCGGGCCAGGGGACAGACTGGAGTGGGAGATGGAAGAGAGGCTGACGCAGCGATGACGTGACCAGACCTGAGGATGCACCATCAGGCAGCAGGGATGGGCGGACAGAGGAAAAGACGGGTCTGAAAATCTTGTCAGACAACCAAATGGGACAGGCAAGGGAGGAGGCATTGTTGAGGACAGAGGTCTCGTTGGTGATTTGGGAAACTGAGTGGCTGGAGATGCCATCCATAGAAGGAAGAATCTAGAAGGAAAGGACTTTTGGAGGGCAAGGAGACAGGTGAGGCTTGGGCCTGCGAGATGTTGATTAGATGTGAAGGAGGCATTTGAAAACGTTTGGGCTAATATCAATTGCATATACCCCAAGGACAAGGGTGCCAGGAAGGGCCAGGGAGGACAAAGCAGGGGCAGGATTGAAGTGCCCAGCTCTCCACCCTGCTCTGCTGTCTCTTCTCGATGAAGCCTCGTCCTGGGGAGAAAATGACCAAGCCCTCAAGTCGGAAGCAGGTTAACAGCTTGAGGTAGTCTCAAAAGTACCTTGTATGTAACTAAATCAAATCCTTTATATTATATCCCTTAGAGCTGACTGAAAGCCCCAAACTCCCTGAGTCCTCCCACTTTGTCTGTGGTAGGGACTGAGATAAGTCTATCCCCAAACCAATGCAAACGTGACTTTGGATGTATAAAACAATCCTTTGTGTGTACACACACAGAGACACACACACACTTTCCCTATTATTTTAGCAACATCAATTTGCTCTAAAAGCTTTTTCTTCTAATACTGGCTCGTACTTTCACCTTCTTTGATAGGCATTTTCCAATTTACTGATCGTCTTAAATCTCTCCTAAAACAATGACAAGTCCTTCTTGAACCCGTAACTACAAAGCCTGACACTGAAGAATCTACCACACCATTCACTGGAGCCACAAATACAAAGGGAGAGGCAAAAATCACCAGACACTTACTTAATCAGGATTTTTAATCCATGGTTTGGAAACACGCAAAATACTGACTCTCACCCTTCATAAACAGCAAACGTCCTCTTCTACATCTGCGCTCCAGGGCAAGAGGTGTCACCACAAATGACATCTTTGCCTTAGTTTCTTGCCTAATATAAGTACTGATCTTTTTTCTACTAGTATTGGGTTGGCCAAAAAAGTTCACTTGTTTTTTTTTTTTCTGTAAAATGACTCTAGTAGTACTTGATTACAGACTCTAGTAGCCTGTAATTTCATTGGAACCAATTTTGTTACATTGTATTGTGACAGCTGTCATATTGTTACAGACCAGATGGGGTGGGGTGAATGATATACTTTGACCGAGTGGACCCACCCTTGTGCTCCGGGGGTCCCCTACCCAGTAATAGGTTTGCCTTGCCTGCCGCCAGGGAAAGAGGTCTCTCAATCCCAGAGATGGGTGAAAAGGAAAGGGCTTATTTACTTAAAGAGTTATACAAAAGTAAGAGTAATAACTTAATGTCTTCATTGAGGTCCCAAAGTCCTTTAGAATACCCACAAATGCACAGCCCTTCCTTCCCCCTCTGCTCAGTCCAGAGTACCGTATCTCAGAAAAAGAAGTAGAAGTCCGTGGTTCTTCTCGTGGTCCCAAAAAGACGTGTGACTGCTGTACCTGGACTTAAATCCCAGAGCCGATCTTCCTCTGCCACGCCATTTCCGACTCCTCCCACAATTGGCCACAGCTGCCAGCATTCCCATAGTAAGCCCGGGCAGGTGTGGCTCTGTGGTGTGAAGCCAATCATCTCCAAGCTCTTACACAGGCTCTGTAACCAGGGGGAGTCACCTCCCAGTTACATCATGAATTGAAGTCGCTCCCATCCCCCTGGCTCAAAGCAAGGCCACAGCTGTTTAACATATCTATAAATCCAGTTAAAGGTTATAAATATGTTAAATAACCATTCTAGAGGTTATGTGCAAAATTGTTGCTATGCAAAACAACTCTCAATGGCCCTGCTCCATGTGTCCCATCCCCCAGCCCAGACTTGCAAGGGTGAGGACATCCCATATATGTATATTTTTTCTAATATTTCCTGGACACTGAGTTCTGGACCCCATTACAAATCCCTCTTTTCCCACCCACCCCCCGCCATTGGCTGCACCCTGTTACAATATCAGCATGCATTTTTAAGAAACTTACCAAAATTGGTGAGTTTTTGTGTAGCCATTTTAATATTGAAGATGGAAAAAAGACACAACATTTTTGGAATATTATGATTTATTATATCAACAGAGGTAAAAATGCAATTAAAATGCAAAAAAAGAATAAGATTTGTGCAGTGTATGGAGAAGGTGCTGTGACTAGCTGAATGTGTCAAAAGCAGTTTGCAGAGTCTTGTGCTGGAGATTTCTCACTGGACGATGCTCCACGCCCAGGTAGACCAGCTGAAGTTGACAGCAATCAAATCAGCACATTGAGACCAATCACTGTTCTACCACCCAGGAGATAGGCGACATACTCAAACTAACCAAATCTAAAAAGTTATTGGTGAAAATGAAAATTGTTTCTTTCATTTTACAGAAAATAACATATGGGCTTTTTGGCCAACCCAGTGCAATACTTCTATTCACCAAATACCAATTCTGGGTCTATCCTTGCTCCTTGAGATATAGAAATGAGTAGGACACAGTCTTTGATCTCCAAAAACATAGTCACAAAGGGCAGGTAGACATGCAAAAAAAAAAAGATAAGTTGCACTATGAAAAGAACACTACATAGCCTTACTGAGTATTTACCACATGCTAACCATGACATTGCATGTGTCTCCTGCGGCCCTTGCCACAGTCCCGTGATGGAGACTGTGGTTATTTTCACCTTACGGGTGCGGGACTGAGGCTTGGAGAGACAAAGGGACACACTCAGAGTCCTAGAACTACGTCATGGGAGGAGCACGTTACAACAAGGAAGGAAGAGGCAGCTCAGACCAGGTAAGTCAGGAAAGACTTCAAGGAGCAGGAAATCTAAGTCAAGTCTTGAAGAGTAAGGACGAGGCTTCTGAGTCAATAAAATAGATGACATTGCAGGAGGTTGACTTTCTAAGAAGCCTTTAAAAATTGGAAACTGGAACTGCTTTTAGGTGTTTCTTTCCCTGTCTAGCACAAAGCAACAAGATCACTCAAAAAAACCCCAAAACAAACCATAAATGATATGAAATAGTGTATACATGGAAGACCCTCTTCTAAACGTCTCTCCACCCCACTTGATCTTCCTCTCTTCCTAAGATGTTGCAACTAGTGATTCATTCTCTTGGAAGAATGAATTCCCTCTGGAGCTGGCGGTCAGGCACAAAGACCTAGGGGACAAAAAGGCAGAGATTGGGGAAGGGAAGGCAGGAGGGCCTGGTCCCATCCATGGGATGGTACTGGCCAAGTCTCACGTGGTTATATGTTGGTTTCCCCACAAACATTATCAGTCTCATGCATCACTGTATCCTCAGCACCCAGTGCCTACTAGGCACTCAGTACGTTCTTGTTGAATGAATGAGGCATTATCTTTTGTATTTAAAGGTATTACCTTTTGTCATCTATACATATATGTAATATGCATAGAATAAATGCGAGAGGAACACACTCTAACATGTTCATTGCAATTTAATGGGTTCACGAGATTACAGATGACCGTTTTATCCTCTCTGCTAATATTCTCTGTGTTTTCAAATCCTCTGCACCAGTCTTTAGTTTTATGATTTGGAGGGAGAGAGTTTGGACCCTTCTTGGTTTTCTGGGCTAGCCAAAGTTAGATTGTTCTCATTTTTCCCTTTGTAAAGGGAGCTTTGCAAACCAGAGCTCCTTAAATTCTAATTCACTGACAAATAGCCTGGGGATCCGGTTAAAATGCAGGTTCAAAGTCAGCAGGTCTGGGGTAGCGCCTGGGAGTCTGCATTTCTAACGAACTCCCAAGCCGATGCTGGTATTGTTGGCCTGTGGACCACGCTGTGAAAAGCCAGATTATGGCCTAATGTCAAAAACTCAGCCCGAACACTCCAAGAAAACAAACGCAGGAAGAGAAAGGGTGCCAGCGGCACGTGGCATCTCAACCCTGAAGCCAACGTGACTTCTCTCTGAGATGGTTCACTCTGCAGGATTCTGTTTTGCTCACTTGGTCTCTTTGGAGGCTGTTTTGCACCCAAGAAGAGATTCGAGTCTATTAAAGCCCTGGGGAGACTCATATTTTCTCAACAAAAGGACGGGCTGTGGCAGGCCTGGCTCATTTTTTATGTGTTTTTTTTTTGCTCTGTCTTCCATTAAACACCTCCACTGCTGCTGTCAGTCGGGTTCCCTTCAGATTAATGTCTCCTAAATTAATTCTGTGTACAAGAGACCTCCTTAAATATGTTTGTTCAGCAGACCAAATGGGAGCCTTCGATTTAACCGAGGGCGGAGGCGCAGCCACGCGGCACCGGTCCCCGTTCACACGCCGTTGGCCTTGCTCTTTCATTAGTCACTGTCACTGCCGAGCTCACGGGTCTCTGCTAAGCTCCTCCACATAATCAAATGTGGCTCCTAGAGAAATGTAATCCTCCCAGAGCAGACAGGGGCATTTTCTAAATTGGCTGAAGAGTGTGACGAAGCACTGGAGGAGAAAATGAGTAGAGGTAGAATCAATCCTGAATTTCAGATTTTCTTTTTTTTTTTAATATTTTTATTTCTTGACTTGATTGGCATGCCATGGGTTAATAATATTATATAGGTTTCAGGAGTCCACATCTACAGTACCTCGTCTGTGTGTGGTGTGTGTTCACCACCCCGAGTCTCCCTCCATCTCCATTTATCCCCTCCGTCCACCCACGTGTGGTACCTCCTCCCCCCACACTCCCTTCCGTTTGGCAATCACCATACTGTTGTCTGCGTCTGTAAGCCTTTCTCTCTTTTTTTTTTCTTTGCTTAATCCATATTTCAGATTTCCTGACAGCAGCAAATCTTCACCTTTTTTTAACCCTCAGTTTCTCACAGAAATTTTAATACACTCTCCTCCCACCCACCTTGTCCCGTTCCGTTCCCATGTCCATTCCAGCCCGGCTAACCCCTAATATTACAGACTCGGGAGTTGGCCCCAGCTCCGCACTTTACAGGTGAGGAATCGGAAGCTCAGGGAGCCTGGCCAGAGCCCCCAGGTTCCACCCAGACAGCAGGGCCTCCTCCCTCTGCGACCACAGCGGTCGGCTTCGTTCCATTGCTTGAGACCACAGACTTGGGCGTGAACAAATTAGGTTTGTTGTTGTTTTACTGTCCAGGTATCCCTGGTAAACAGCTTCAAAAGTCAATGGCGCTTTACTACTACTAATAAAAACAACGGCCCTTAATTGCATAATTTTTAATTACAGAAAATGTCCAACATACCCCAAAGCAGAGAGAATGTACGGTGAATCTCCATGTACCTGTCATCCAGTTTCGATGATTGTCAACATTTAGCTCTCTTGTTTCATCTGTTCCCCCATTTCACCACTTCTTTATTTCTATTTAAGCAGTCATTCCTCATACTTTGGGTTATTTTTCCCCAGGCTTTACCGCTATGTCTCCAAATGAGATGCATTTGCTGTTATTTCTACATTTGACAGTTTTTAGATATCACTTATTGACTTCCTGTTAAGGCAAATCAAGACAGAGCTCTCTTCCCCAGCGCAGCACCCTATGCTACCTCTGGTTGACTTTCTCCAAAGAATAAATTCTAGGGCGCCTGCAGAGATGGGAAGAAAATCTAATATCTAACTGCTTCTTACATGGACTTTCAAATAACTGCTCTCCCCGGTGCCCAATCTTACCCAGCATTTTAAGGCTCCTGGCTACTCCGCCCTGCCCCCAAATCCGAACCTTCCCTGTGTTCCGCATGGCAGAAAGCAAACACACGAAGCATGGGCACACACACTCACACACACTCACACACACCTGGAAACTACTCAGTTTTAAGCTTCGTTCTCTCAGTTAAAAAATGAGCCTTCTTCCCTCCTCTCTCAGCCTTGGTGCTTTGTGGTTCAAGGTTCCAAGTGTTTCATGATTTCCTATTTCTTGTTCCGTCTATTGATTCTGAATCATTTTCACAGAAGGTAAAGATCAGAGAAACGACTTCACTCCATCATCTTCCAGAATGTTCTGCCGAGTAGGATTTGAAAACAGCTCCATTAGTTGTTAGCTATGGCATTTTGAGTGAGACCTATCTTTTCTGAGTCTGTTTTCTCAAGTTTTCTAATTATCTTCTCTTCCTGGGCCAGATGGATTGAATGAGCAGAAAGCCTGGGACCTAGAGGAGTCCTGCTACACCAGGAGATGGGTGACGGCCAGCACACGAGGTAGTGCTATGACTTTCCCAGGAAGCTGGAGCAGAGCAGGTCCCAGGGACACCCTGGTGCACTGCTTGGGGCAAGCACGGGCATTGTCCTGCATTCCCAGTTCAGCTCATTGCCCAAACACCATACAGCAACGGGTGGGCCGGGCATAAGGCTCTCTTCCAAATTTCCACAGTGACCACCCCTGTGATGGAACATTCCACTACCCTAAGGGAGAAGCAAGCTGGCGGAATTTCTGGTTACCCTCACAGAACTGAAATTTCGTATTCCACTTTGGTGTTCCATTGTGTTTTACTAACAACTGAAAAGCTATCTAGAGACTTCCAGTCAAGATGGAGGCATAGGTAAACAACCACAGCAAAAATTACAACTAAACTACGAAACAACTGTTACCCAGAACCATCAGAAAATGGAGCTGTAGGGAACTCCAACAACCAAGGAATTAAAGAACTCATGTTCATTCAGATGGGTAGGAGGGGCAGAGATGCAGAGGTGCAGAATGGGCCAGTCCCACACCTGTGTGTGGTAGATAAAAATCAGGAGGGATATCTCAGGAGCAAGGGATCCCAGCCCCGCATCAGACTACCCAGCCCAGGGTTCCAGTGCCAGGAACATAAGTCCCCACAACTTCTGGCTGCAAAAACCAGTAGATACCAGTGGGGTAATAGAATCACAGAATTACAGATAGAGAGGTCCTGTGAACCCTTCACCCAGTTTCCTCTAATGGTTACTTGCTACATAACTACAGTACAGTATCAAAACCAGGGAGCTGGCATTGGTACAATGTGTATATATACTCAGAGTTTTATGTCATTTTTATCACATGTATGAATTTTTGTAGCCACCACTACAATCAAGCTACAGAATTATTCTAACACCATAAAGACCTCCTTCATGCTAGCCCTTCATAATCATACCCACCTCTTCCCACTCATCATCTCCCTGACAACCAGTAATCTGCTCTCCATATCTATAATTTTGTCATTTTGAGAATGTTATACAAATAGAATCATACAGTATACAATTGGCTTTTTGCATTCAGCATAATGCCCTCAAGATCAAGCTAAGTTGGTGTGTCAATAATTTGTTCCTTCTTATTGATGGGGAGTATTCCATGGTATGGATGTACCCTAGTTTGGTTAGCCATTCATCCATTGAAACATATTTTGGTTGTTCCCTGTTTGGGGCTATACAAATAAAGTTGCTATGAACATTCATGTGCTGGTTTCTCTATGGATAGAAGATTCATTTCTCAGGGGTAAATGACCAGGAATATGATTGCTGGGTCATTCTATAAGTGTATGTTTCATTTTTAAGAAACAGCCAAACTGCTTTCCAGCATGGTTGTACTATTTTACATTCCCACCAGCAATTTATGAGGCCAGTTTTTCTGCATCCTTGCCAGTGTTTGATATAATCACTTTTAAAAACATGTTCGTTGTTCAAATAGCTGTATAGTGATATCTCACTGCTGTCTTAATTTGCATTTCTCTAATGGGTAGTGGTGTTGAACATCTTTTCATGTGCTTATTTGCCATCTGTATAAGCTTTTCAATGAAATATCTCTTCATGTATTCTGCCCATTTTTAAATCGGATTGTGATTTCACTGTTGAGTCTTGAGAGTTCTTTATCCCAGATACATGTCCCTTGTCATGTATGCTGTTTGCATATATTTTCCCCAGCTATGTAGTTTGTCTTTTCATCCTCTTAAGAGGGCCTTTCACAGAGCAAAAGTTTAAATTTTGATGAAGTCCAACTTATTTCTCTTTTTTATAGATCATACTTTAGGTATTATATCTAAGAACTGTTTACCAAACTATAGGTCCCAAATACTTTCTCTTATGTGTTCTTCTAAGCGTTTTATATTTGTATGTATTACATTGAAATCCATAGCTCATTTTAACTTTATTTTTATATAAGGTGTGATTTAGGTTAAAATTGGGCTTTGGGGGATTTTGTTCCTATGGATATCTAATTACTCCAACTCCAACACCATTTGTTAAAAAGATGATCATTTCTCCATTAAGCTACTTTTGCATCTTTGCCAAAAATCAGTACGATTAATTTCTGTGTTTTCTGCTTGGTTCTGTTGATCTGTGTGCCTACACACCTCTGCCAATAACACTTACTTTAATTATTGTAGCCATATAGTACATTTTAAAATTGGCAGACTGATCCCTCTCACTTCTTTTCAAAAATTATTTTAGCTATTCTTGTTCACTCAGCTTTCCATATATATATTTTACACTACTTTTACAAAAAATTTTGCTGGGATTTCAATCAAACTATAGATCAATTTGAAGAGACATGGCATCTTTTCTATGTTGAGTCTTTCAATCTATGCACATGGTATGTCTGTTTATTTAGATCTTCAGTTTCTTGCATTAGCATTGTGTAGTTTTCAGCACACAACTCTTGTACCAGTTATGTACAATTTATGTATAAATATTTCTTTTCTAAAAGTAATCATAAATGGTATGGTTATTGTGTGAAGTTCCATGCAGTCATTGCTAGTTTATAGAAATACAATTCACCTTTGCCTGTTTATCTTCTCTCATGCAATCTTACTCAGCTCATGAATTTTTTATTGTAGATTTATAGGGATTTTCTATATAGGCTATGATGTCCTTGTCAAAAAGAGAGTTTTACTGTTTTCCAATCTGTATGTCTTTTATTTCCTTTTCTTGTCTTATTGCATGGGGTAAGGACTTGAGTACTATGTTGAATTAGACTGGTGAGAGCACCAGGTGAGGGTACAAGTCTCAGCTCCCTGCTCAGCCTTTGCCAGGGGTGAGAAGAGGTTTTGTTGATCTCAATGAGAGCAATTATTGTCAGTTTTCTATCCTTTCAGATTGTACCTTTCATGGTCCTTTGGTTAAAGAGAGAAGGCTTTTCTTAGGCCTATTTTATTCTGTTCCCATAGACCTTTCTGAGTTGCCAGCCTTTAGACAGTTGAACTTGGTTGTCACCAGTCTGGGTTACAAAAAGGGAAGAAAGAAAACCCAGGAAATTCACAGCTGTGTTCTTCCTCTATTCCTGAGGTCTCTAGAGTAGAAAGAAATGCATTTACTCCATCTTGTTTAGAATTGGATGTACAAGAGATTCATGTTTAAAATAGATACAAATATTCTCTATATTTTCTTTGAAAAACTCAAAGGCATTTCTGAACATGATCCTCAATTGGTATTTCAGTTGGAAGTCCTCAGCTGAAGACTTCAATTGCTTGATGCTGCATTAGATAGGATTCTGTTCCCTGACAGGGAGAGGGGTCTGGTATCTCTCCAGAGGCTTTCAGGGTTCAACACCACTCTCAGACTGCCCCTAACACAGAGAAACACTTATACCAGAGCCACGTGAGACCGAAAGGCAGCCGATGAACAAGTATTAGGGCACACTGCTCCCCTTCAGATCTTCTGAACTCCCTTAGTCCAATTCACAGCCACTCAATCACCACTTTGGGGATTTTACCCAGGAGCCTTCAGTCAAACCCAGAAAGATGGTCTGTGAGCTTCCAGTGGGAACCTTAGTCCCTATTACAAACCCTTCCCTTAAGATAGTTTTATTCTCCTTAAGTGTTCTCACCCCAGATGTCTCTTGAGGCCGACAAAACTGACTTACAAGGGTAAATCACAAAATTGATTTAGAAAGGAAAGAGAGAAACAGGAAAACCAAGGTCAATCTCTTTGGGGCTGAGCCTTGTGTCCCTCAGCTGGCCGATGTCTCCTTTGTCCGGAAGCCTGGCAACAGCTGACTCCCCTATAGGAAGAAGGATGCCAGCAGGCAGGGCCCAACCACACAACGGAAACAAAAAATAAAATCACAGCTCCACATCTCGAGTTTCCTCAGAGAAAGGAGCCAGTTGTCCACCCTAGGAAGACCACTGCTGCCTCAGGTGGTGGGCACTGTTCTAGAGTGCTCCAGGCCTGCATCACAGAGTGATGAAATAGTCACAAAGGGTTCTTGAGGGTGGAGGAGGGGATCCTAACCCTACCACCCCAGCTTACAGGTCTCACCACCCTTCTGGGCTTCTAGATTCCTCCTTACCTCGTGGGGCTGTCTTATTGGCCATCATATCACATCTACACCTCAGTATGGTTTTGTATTTATTCTACCTATATACCTCAGACAAGCTGGGATCCTATAACCCAGGAAGCAGTTTACCCCTTGAACATCTAGCTTGGACCCCACCAATTCCACAGCCTTCGAAAGTTCCTGGATGTTCCCAGGAATCAGCTAATCCCCAGGCATTGCTAAAAAGGAAGACACTTTCCCGGAGGTGTGATACAAGTAAAGTGCGCATCATCTGCACAAGGCTTGGTGTGAGTTCTCACACTCTGCATACACCTGTGAAACTATCACTCAGAGCACAAAACAGCTTATTTCCATCACCCTGGACACTTCCTTGGTCACTGTTCCCACCTCCTCCTCCCACCCACCCTGAGTCACTCTGTGGCATCTTCTGAAGGTAGGGTTTCTCACCAGGAACAGTTTGATGTCTTCATGTGTATTAACTTTTCAGGTCCTCCCCATGCCCTTGAGATGGTGCTGTTACTGACCCATTTCACAGGTGAGGACACAAGAACATACAGGAATAGCTACCTCCTGAGATCCCACTAATGGCAATTAGCAGAGATGGGATTCAACACAGTGTCTGGCTCCAGAGTCACACTCCTGAGCCACACTTAGCTGTGCTGCCCAAAATGCTACAGTAGCCGGAGAAAGAATATGAATCAAGTAAAACTAGATTCTGGAAGAATAACCACTCACCTCCACAAAGCTCTGTGCCAGTAGCTTCCACGGGCCCTTTGATTTACATCTTCCACTTGCTGTTCAGAACCCAGTGAGGGGCATGATATTCAGAGCAGGGGCTGGCCTGAGAGCCACAGCTGGAAGGGAGAGGCACGTTAGAGCCCAGCCAAAATCAAGGACCAACTTTACCCTCTCATTTTATTTGGGGGAAACTGAGAAGAGAAGAGAAGAGAAGAGAAGAGAAGAGAAGAGAAGAGAAGAGAAGAGAAGAGAAGAGAAGAGAAGAGAAGAGATAAAATGGGTCACAATGCCCCTTCTTCCAGTGGGCATTGCTAATGATTAGGGTTAATTTGTCCTCAGTCAGCACTTGTGCCTGGACTGAGTGATCAGAGGCCACTTGACTTTTCAGACTCCTTGGTGGAACCTGGGACCTCAAGTGTCAGGACCTCAGCTACACAAGTGCTGGTGACAGGTGGTCACCAGGGACCCAGGGGCCCAGACAGGAGCCATAGGAGGAAGAGGCGACACTAGGAAGCTGTGTGCAGCTCAAAGTGAGTAGGGCAGAGGGGGCCTCTGTTATGGGGGCCCAGTAGGAGATGACTGATGGGCCTATGACCATCAAGGACAGCCCACAACAG
Organism: Phyllostomus hastatus; assembly: GCF_019186645.2. Lineage (NCBI taxonomy): Eukaryota > Metazoa > Chordata > Mammalia > Chiroptera > Phyllostomidae > Phyllostomus > Phyllostomus hastatus. The sequence continues at coordinate 9,609,013 of NW_025334009.1, forward strand.
CCTTGGCAGATGGCACAGACATCAAGGTGTTAGTTGGACTACCGCCTTTCAAGTTCATGTGCTAGTGGTGGCAGAATTTAGCTCCTTATGGACATAGCATTGAGTGCCCCATTTTCTTGTTGACCATTAGCCAGGGACTAGAAGTCACCTTCGGGTCTGTGCCATGTAGTCTCTCCACAGGGCCTCCCACAGTACAGCAATTTTCTTTATTTCAAGGCCAACAGGAGATATTTCTGTCATGCTTTGAATTTGTCCCCTGAATTTGTTCTTTCTGTCTCAGACACTTTTAAGGATTTAATTGATTATATCAATTCAGTTGATTATATTAATTCAGTTGATTAGATCATCTCCCTTTTGAGGATCACAAAGTCAGCTGATTAGGGATCTTAATTACGTCTGGAAAACTCTTCCTCTTACAATCATGGAAGTGACCCCTCATCTTATTCACAAGTCCCACTCACACTCAAATAGGGGGAATTAAACAGGACATGTGCACCAGGGAATCTGGGGGCTATTGATTCTGTTCCAAGGACCACATTCGACAACCTCTACTTTTCTGAAGCTACTAAATAAATACAAACGTTTACGTGATGGTGGAAACTGAGTACCAAAAAAGCCAAGATTATACATTTCTAGGGGAAGCTTTCTACACAAAATGGCAGAGAGAGTTCAGGTGGAAATCCATGAACTACACAGAAAATCTATTGATATTGGAAACAATTCTTTTAATTATGAAGACACATTTAAACTCAGAAAAAGATAAGGATAAACAGCATTTGACTGTAAATATTTAGTGGTGAGTAGGGGCTAAAACCAGTGACTACTAAACTCTAGGTCATAAGCATAGGGGGTTGAGTTTCGTTTCCCTGGGAAACCACCTTATTTGAGCCCTCAGCAGCATTTGGAACTGTCGCCTATTCCCTCTCGGCTCCATTATGCCTTTCCTTGGGCATAGGTGGCACCGGTCAGTGCTTCCTGGTGTCCCTCCAGCCGCTCTGCATACTCCTTCTCAATCTCCTTTGCTTGAGCCTTTTCCTCTACCCTCAGGTTGTTGCTCAGGACTCTATCTTTCACCTCCTTCTTTTTTTCAGGTGACAGGTCCTCCTTCCAGGAGCCCAGGACTCTAAGAAAAATCCATGGCTTCAAAGATCTTCCCAGTGTTGAGACTTCTAAGTTTTTACCCCCCACCTAGGTCTCTTTTCCTGGAGAGCAGAGCCGTATTGCCAACCGTTCCCAAGAGAGCATCATCTGTGCATCTCCCTGCCATTCAGAGTTAACGTGTTCAAATTTAAACTCATCACCTCTGTTCTCCCACCCCCCAAAATCTGTCTCCTCTGGATTTCTCATCTCAGTTCATGGCATCATCACCCACCAACATGCTTCAAGCAGACCTGGAATTCTCCTTTGGCCCCTCCTCACCCCTAACATCTAATCAATCATCACCACCTAGCGATTCCATCTCCCAAATAATCCTTCTGTCCATCCACTTCTCTCATCCACTTCCACAGCCACTCTCGTAGTCCAAGCCGTCATCTTCCCTTGCCTGCGTCATGGAAATGATATCCTAACCAACGTCTCTGCTCCTGTTGTTGTTTCCTTCCAACCCATCCTCCCCCTCTTAGCCAAAGGGATTCTACCAATATGCAAGTCTCATCATACCACTCCTCTACAAAAAGCCTCATTGGCTTTTCATTGCTCCTTGTGATAAATTACATGCCATGGCTTCAAGACTCTCCATTACCGGACCCCACCCTAGCTCTCCAGCTCTGGTCTTGTCAGCCCTCACCCCACCCTCTGTGATGCAGGCACACTGAAATTCAGCTCATTCTTCCCCTATCCTACCTTCTCTTCCCTTGTTTAACTCCTATGCAACTGTCAAGTCTTTTTTTTTAAGATTTTATTTATTTATTTTTAGAGAGGGAAGGGAAAGAGAGAGAGAGAGAGAGAGAGAGACATCGATGTGCAGTTGCGGGGGGCCATGGCCTGCAACCTAGGCATGTGCCCTGACTGGGAATTGAACCTGCGATGCCTGGTTCACAGCCCACGCTCGATCCACTGAGCTATGCCAGCCAGGGCGCAACTGTCAAGTCTTAGCTCACATATCCTATCCTCCAGGAGGCCTTGTCTGGCCTAGACAAGTCACCTCCTAAGGACCCCACCAAATATATCATAGCATCCTGCACTTCCCCATCATGGTGTTTATCATAAATTATCATGGGTGCTGAAAGTTCCTTGAACAAAGACATATAGCAGCAGCCGCCACCTGGCCTCTATGTACTCAGCACAGCCATTCAAGCAGTAGGTAGACTACACCCTTCCAGAAGTGGTAAGTGGCCAAGTGTCCCAGAGACAGTTCCTTGCTAGGTCTAGCATGAGAGGTGTCCCAAGAACTGCGTTTCCTCAGGAATAAAGACACAGTCGCTAGGACTCAAGCAGACAGAGAGGTTTTATCCTGAATGAAATATGATTTTAATTTGCACAATGTGCACATTTATAATAATAATAGCTGCATGAGACATGCAATAATAAGTCCCTAATGCTAACCTGGGGTAAAATATTTAATACAAATGAAATTGGCTCTGTTCCTAGGAATTTTAGTATATTGTCTTGTGGATTTTTAGCCAAAGTTGTACAGAGAATAGCTGATTAATATTCTAATTAAAATCAGAATGGGACAATAGGAAATTGTCGGTTTTCCCCAGTAATGAATAAATAAATGCCTTCCCAATAAAAGCAGGCTTCCAAAAGACATTTGGATGGACGAGGCTCTGTCTTCTGTGGGAGCCATGTGGCAGAACTACCTAGGGCGCTATGAGGCCTTGAAATGCTAATGTTCCCCAGTTCTACCTCATGAATAAAGACCCTCTTCACTATGGTGGCATTTTGGCCTCTGGAGGGATTCTGGATACATGCAATCATTTTCCTCTCTGTTCAACCCAAGAGTGGAGACACTGTTCCACTCACAGTCTTGAAGAGGAGGCTCACTATACAACACGATGTGCCTTTGGCCACAGACAGTTGAAACAGATGTGGATACTCATGCCAGACTGGGTCAGTCCAAAGGATCTGTGAACACAGGAGCTCAGCTGGAAGGCCAGCGGCCTTGGAGTCTATGGAAACCCTTCAGGGCAGCCAGGATGGCTCAGAGGAGCCCCAGTGAATGAGCAGAAATGCGAGTCTGCACAGCCTGGCAAATGCAGCAGAAATAGAAAACAGTGAGGACCCAAAGAGCAGAGAGAAACCAGAGTGCCTGGCATCTCCCCAAGCGCGCCACGTGAACCCTCCTTTTCTCAAGCTGGTTTGAGCCGTTGGTAGTTCCTTGTTATCCAAGGCCGCCCGAGGTTGAGGGGAGCCGTGCCTCGGGTCCCACAATTCCCACCCAGGCCCTTGACCTCACTGCCGGTGAAGAGCAGGGCCAGGACCTCCGATGAAGACAGAGATGCTGTCCTGAAGAAAACTGAGGGGGAGGGGATGTGAAGCTGGGTGGAGCAGCAAGAGTAAGGCGAAAGAATCAGTACTCAAAAGAACCCCAATAACTGGAAATATGGTAAATTTGACATGAAAAAGGTCATAATAGGTGAGGTAAAGACCTGCACTTGGACTTGGGGGGAAAAAATCAACCAGACAGTTTTGCAGAAAATGCAAAAAGAAGCTCAGACATACATAGAAATTCAGAGATGAACTGGTACGGTCCCTGCATTCAAACTCAAACTACCCAAACTCAAAATGGGTAACACAACTTAGAAGTGTGAAGCCAGCTTCAGACCCCCCCCCCACCCCCACCCCACACCATGTACCTTACCATCACACGGAGAGAAATCTAGAGCCAGGCTACCTAACGCAAATGGCTGAGGGGCCAGGCAGAGGATATCAATGAATAAAGGGGGACTATGGTGGCCTAGGGAGGGTCCCCCCGCGGAGCGAACAGCCCCAACTCAGTTGATGATACCGTGCAGGTGCGCTGGATGTTCTAGAGAAGCCCAGAGCTAGATTCTGGTGTGAAATTCCCTAGCTCTTCAATGGAACAGATTAACTTGGGTTACTTTAAACAGTGTACACCACAGTCTGCAATGTCTACCATGATGATAGACCCGCGTGAAGAAATGGACCCTCCTCCCTCATGGCTCACAGCTGGGCCGCCTGTTATGAGTCAGGGTCTCTGAGCCTTGGTTTCATCACCGATCAAATGAGAAAATGGCCCTTTATTTGAAGGATGTGCAAGAACCACGTTTATGGAGATAAAGCACACAGCACAGTGGTTGGCACGGCCAATGTGCACTACCAGATGGCTGCCCACTTCCCTTCGCAGCTGGGGTAGCTGGCATGTGGGTGTTGGTAGGCTTCTCCCCAGCCTTCCATCTGTTTCTTTCCCCACGACGAGGAAAAGATGCTCATTGCCTCAGGGTGGGGTGGGGTGGGGTGGCCTTTAATATCAACCATGCTTACTCTAAATCAGGCCTTTTGTAAATCATGCTTTCTGGACTAGGGACAGTAAGAATAAACAAATACATACATACGTACATACATACATACACAAATAAATAATTAAAATAAAAGAGAATGTATCCTTACAAGTAGCATTTAAACAGAAAGCACAGCCCTGGCTGGTGGCTCAGTTGGTTGGAGTGTTGTCCCATACACCAAAAAGCTGGGGGTTCAATTCCCAGTCAGGGCACGTGCCTAGGTTGGGGCTTCAATCCCCAGTCGGGGCGCATACGGGAGGCAACTGACCGATGTTTCTCCCACACTGATGTTTTTTTCTCTCTCAAATCAATAAACATATCCTTGGGTGAGGATTAAAAAATAATAAATAATAAAATACACAGAAAGCATAATTGTTACAACTATGAAGGCAAGGTGCTCACTTTAGGCCTCGAAAGCACAAGTCATGCTACATACAACATGTGTGCTTAGACCCAGCTTCCGTGTCCTGCTGGGGGGCCAAGGGCGGAGGTCAGTTGAGCACACCCTCGGGTGCTCTCTCACAAGGAGGGCGGGTCGCTGCCTTCAAAAGGACTGAGCCAGCTGCACGTAACTGTCGACAACTGAATAGCAGAAAGGGGGCCAGGGTGCAGGGTAAGGGCAGAGGCCACTGGAACCGGGGACATTATTGGGGGACCAGGCTTGTTCCCCGACTCCCCTCCTGTCCCCTTGCTCCCCGGTGATGGGAGACGTCCAGCAGCAGTGGGACATTTGAGCTCAGACTCACGCCTGGGTGTGGTCAAGTTCCCTGGGTTTCATTCTCATGCCCCTTGGGTGCATGAATCACGACAGGCACAAAATAGTCAAAGCTGCATTTTTCAAAGCCAGCAAGGACTCTGGAGCAGCGTTGTTACAGAGTCAAACCACTTGGGACAGTTCAATCCCTGCCGGGTGAAAACGCTCTCTCATTGCAAATTAAATAATGGACGTGGAGAACTGGAGATCCCTACCTGCCCACCAGCCCCGAGCACTGGGCCCTCACACAGTGAGCACTCGGCATGTACTGGTTATTAAATCAAACCAACTCTTGGCCAGAGGAAATAATGACCCACAAAGTCAAGCCAACAGGACCATGAAAGCTGATACTCCCCCAAAGCATGAATTTATGCCTGAATTCTATGTCTTACTCACTAATGGTCTCTCTTCATTGGTTCATTCATTCATTCATTCATTCACTCAACATGTGTTTATTGAGTACCTACTGTGCTTCCAGCGTACCATTAAATTCTGAGGATAAAAAGACGATCAGAGGACATTAGAACCTTAGGTTCTAATCACATGGGCCCCAAAGCTATAACAATAGCACGGTCACCCACTATGGACACCAATCTGCAGGGTCCATCTGTCCAAACCGGCAGATGTGCCAGAAACCATCAGCTCTTAATTTTCCTCTGTGCTGCAGAAATGTCACTCAGTTTGGCCAAATTAAAAGCCAGCTCAAAAGAGGGAGGGAGCTTTTGTTTATAAATCTATCATTCTTTGGGGTTATGATTTTATTTCATGTTTGAGCTGACGACTTTCAAACCCAAAGCCTTCACTGGAAATATACAAGTACTGTCCTCGATCAGTCTTTTACCAAGAAGCGTTGATCAAAGGAGTAAACATGAAAAAGCCAGGAACATTCTGGTGGCCTACAAACATCATTTAACCACAGTTTGCATGAAGAGAGCTGTAAGGCCAGGAGTAATGCAGATTAGAGAATATAGCATGTTTACTGACTCACCATTCTAGATCGTTTAACATCCTATTTATTTTGAGTGCTTTGTGCCACTCACTGTACTAAATGTTTTACCTACATTATCCATAATCCTCACAACTCTGTTGTTATCTTCCCCATTTTATTGCTAAATAAACTAAAGTCTTCTCAAAGAGTCAAACACCTGCCCAAGGTCACGAGGTTAAAAAAGGTGCAGCAGGAATCAAACCCACCTGGTCTGAGTCCAGACCATCTGACCCCCCATTTCTGCAGCTCTGTCACACACGTCAATCCCTTCCCCTGAGTGTCACCCCCAGCCTGTGGCAGCCAGAGCCTCTATTCCCCACGGACAGATGAGAACTGCAGCTCAGACCCGACAGCTCCACTGGGCACCGAGTCCAAGAGAACAGAGCACAGGTGCATCGCCTCTGGCTGCCGGAGCCCCAAGGAAGCTGGAAGGACCCCGGCTTCTACCCCGGACTGTTCTAAGATGCTGCACCAAGACTCAGCTCCGGTCCTGTTCTCTCAGCTCGCCTGAACGCTCCAACTGGTGGCAGAAATGAAATTCCAAGTACCCGACCCGGACCCTCCCAGAAACCCAGAAACCAGATTCAAATGCGGGGGGTGGGAGTAGCAAACATTCGTGAACATTCTGAATGCATTTACCCGTTGACCAAACAAATGTACTTCTAGAAATATGGCCTACTGCTATTCCTGCACTTGTGAAAAATTATTCTTTCCTGCCCTGTCTGTAACAGCAAAAGAGTGAAAACAACTCAAGCATCCATTAAGAAGGACCAATTAAATTAATTGTGGTAAAGCCATTTAATGGAATACTACCTGTGAAAGAGAAGAGGTTCTCTAGGTACTGGTGTGGAAATGTGTCTAATATTTAGTGTTAAAGAATGAAAAATGCAGGAGAGCATCTTAGTATGCTATCTTTTGTGTAAGAAAGGGATATGTGTATATATATACATGGTATGTATATGCAAATAAATGCTTATATTTATATAAACAAATATCAAATGTATGCTTATGTTAGTAAACATCAAATGTATAAGCACATATAATATTATATATAAGTGTATAATACAATAAGCACATGCAAATATATTATTACATTTGCATAAACTCTAGAAGAATGCACGAGAAGCTAATAAAAATGTCAACCCCTTTGTGCACTAGGGAAGGCACAGTAAATAGGGTGGATGGGGCAGGGATGAGAGTGAGCGCTATGTATCTTTTCATAACCTGTTCCACTTTGAACCATGAGAATGAATTACCTGTTCAAAAAGGATGACCATCTCGAGCCCAACTGAAGATTATCTGAACCTCCCTAGAGAGTCAGCTGCCGAGTCTGGTCGTGAACAAGAGTGTGAAAGAGTATGTGTGCACAGATTTGGGGAAACACCTCTGCCCGCCACTCCGTGGGCTCAGCCTAGGAGGCTCCTCTCTGTATTATTCAGTGCAGACTGAGCTGCTGTGACAAATAGGCCCTAACATGTTATATCTTGCTCACATACCTGCAGTGGAGGCCGAGTCTGCAAGTGGCTCCCCTCCACATGGTCATTCAGATGCCAGGATCCTTCCCTCGGTGTCACCCCTGCTCCCCATTCTCTAAGCCCTCCATGTCCAACTAGCAGAAGGGGCTCAAGTGTGGAGAGGCCACACAGGCTCCTGTGTTTATTAAAAGCCTTGGTCCAGAAGCAACACACATCACTTCCTGTCATACTCAATTGGTGAGAACAAGTCATATGACCCCAACAAGTACAAGGCAAGCTGGGAACTGCAGTCCTTAGCTGGGCAAATTCTTTCCATCTCAGCATTTACAAAGGAAGGGAAAGTGGACAGTTACCCATATCTGACACCATCTCTTTCTCCATGACTGAAGGAATTCTGGGGGGTTACTTCGCATCATTTCCCTGGCAAACCTTCAAGGAAGCCCTGTGTGAATCCCCGCTGGCATGAAGAAGACACTGATTTGGTTTGTGGTGTGTGGAGATGAAGCAGCTTCGCTCCTGTGGCAATGACAAAGAGAGAGCCACAGGGGCCAGCAGGAGACCTCACTTCCCCTGAGCCTCCCCCTGGCCCAGCGTAGAAAACAGAATCACCACCTTTCCCCCTCCCCCTTCTGTTAACTCTCTCCTCAACATTCCCTTGCTCCCTGAGACTTTCTCTTAGCATGCCTTCTGTTTAACGGCACAAGGGAGACTTCAATGACTAATTATGTGTCCTTTCTTGGCCCACCTGACTCCAATCCCAGCCCCTTTCTCCACAGGAGTAGCCTTGTCTGCCCAGTACCTTCCCATGTGCTTACACACATGTGCACCTGCATGCACATACATACGTGTCTGAGTGCCACATGTGCGTGCCCTGAGGCTGTGATGCAGCTCCTGCTGTGCCCAGCCCCAGGGAAGCACCGGGAGGGTGATGCAAGGCACAAACCCGTCCACAGCCCTGTGCGAAGGAAGAGAGAAACACACGGACAGGTATCTGGGGGACGACAATCAGGGCCAGGTCTGGAGCGGACATACCTCTGCCAACAACCTAAAGCAACACAGATGCGATCTAGTCCGTGCATGTTAGCAGGTGGCAGCAGCAGGTGCAGGCCTGCGTGAAACTAGAGCAAACGAAAGCAAAATTCAACGGACCGCGTGACTCCAGGAACTCCTCATTGTCTCACCACCTAGAGCTCATTTAATTATTTATATACATCACATGGGCTCATGTTTGCAAGGATTTTTCCTCCCAGAGAAATCACATTTATTAGATGGCGCTATTTTCATTTCCCCTGTGTCTTATTAAGCAAAGACATATGCAACTGCCATGCAGGGTTTCTGATCACTCATTTGTTCACTCAACAAACACCTACCGAACCTTTACTGTGTGCAGGCATCGGGGGTACCGTGGGGAACAGAGACAAGGTCCCTGCCCTGTTCTTACCACGAATGCAGATGTGCGTCAAACGACAGTAAACACGCCTTAGAAAGGAGAGCACAGGAAAGAGCTTGAGGTGAGATTTGCGTGAGGGGGGGAGGCGGCGCTGCCTCGGGGACTGCTGAGCCAGGACCAGATTCTCGAGAGGTGTGACCGTCCTAAATTCAGAAATTCCCACTGAAGGAGATGAAAACATTAAGCTTAGAAAGGAAGCTGATAGTGTCTGCGTGTCTGCTCTGCACCACGTCCCGGGCTGGGCCGTCTCTCTGCAGGGTTCCGTCTCTTCCTCCATCTGGCACTTCCAAGTGGGTGACACGCTCACCCACATTAAGAACACATTAAGAACCAAGGCTCCCATAGCTTCCGTGGCCTGGTTGCATCTCTTGGTTAGTAAGAGGTAGGCCAGAGAGCCGAACCCGAGTCCCAAGCTCTATGGAGCCAGTAACAGAAGACAGGGATGCTCGTGGGGACCCCACCTGAGCACTGGAAGGAGAGCCATGAAGAGTCGCCCATGCCAGCCATGAAGTCAGAAGGGATGTGCCCAGGTGACTCCCCCATGCTTATACCCCAGAAGGGGCACATCGAGAAACTGTAACCACACAGCCGCTCCAGCCCTTGGACCACATCGGCTTCCCGGGCTGTGTGCACACAGGTCGCCCAGGACGGTAGCCCAGCCAATGACAGAGCGTTGTTTGTCCTCTTGTCCAGAACAGAAATCTGTGATTTGACAGAACCTGACCTCTCATGCTGAATCCTTTGCGGGTCCCGGCATCATTCCTGGCAAGACTCTGACCTTCCTTAAAAAGGAATGTGTGACCTATTTTAAAATTCCTCCAGGGAAAGAGTCGGTATGTTGCCTTGGCAACCAATGTGGGCCCTTTTAGGAGTCCTGCTTGGTTCTTCCTTCAGTCTAACCTACTTCCACCCGATGTAATTCAAAGCCCATTCATCCTGTGGCGCAGGACTCCCCGAGCGGAGCAGCAGACAGAAACGACTCCCAGGGCCACGCCCTCCCACCTAGCCCTTGCTCCCGGAGAGTTTAGGGGAACAGAGAAAGGCAAGGAGAAGAGAAGAGGAAGGAGTGTGAAACAGAGGACGGACATAAGAGAACCTTGTCACTCAGAGACGGATGCGGCACTTTAAAGCCCTGGCCAGTTTCTGGGCTTGCGAATTCTATTCTGGTTCCAACCCTCTCAGTTTGGAGACCCCCATCTTTCTCCTTCCCCTCCACTGGCCACGCTGACCCCCACTGACCCGGCAGCTTTAGGAAGCCTACCTCTGAGCCCTCCCTGAACTCCTGTCACCCTGACCGACCATCTGGTCTCTCTGCAGGGACTTCCCCTGGGTTCATCTTCAGCTTCACCGGCACGTGTGTCTGGGCACCTTTCTCAGTGCCAGAGTCCCTGTAGCCCAGAGCCCGCGTGGGATGCTTCTCTCCAACCACCACATCGGTGCACTGCAAGACACATTTCTGCAGACTTCAAGGAGCGTTCCGAGACTTCTTTCCCCCTCTCCAAGTCGTTGAGCATGTACCCACTTCCCCATCACCCGCTCTGCCTAGGGAGAAGAAATACTTGGCATCAGTGGGTATTAAGACCTTCACGGACCACCACAAAGCCAAGTCCTTCTGTCCTGGCCCTATCCAGAAGGTGGGAAACAGATCTTTGGTGGAAGGATTGTGGGATTGACACAATTGCTGGGCGGGACTATTTTGTCTACAAATGGCAAAAGACCAAGTCAAACCGACTTGAGCAAAACGAAGGAGGAGAGAAGAAACGTGTGGACTCATGTAACTGAAAAGGCTGGACCCAGGGCCCCAACCATGTGATCTCCGTCTCTCAACTTTACTCTCTGTACTTTAGCTTCATTCTCAACGGGTAGGTCTCCCCATGTGGCGACAGAGCTGACCACCCGCAGAACCAGGTGTCTACCCTTCCAGGGTTACAACCCCAGCAGAAGAAAAAAAATATTCCACCTTTCCCAGGACTGACTCTCCTGGATCCTGGGTCCAGGGCTGAGACATTGCCCCTGACCAGGCCTGAGTGATGTGTCTGTCCCCTGGGGCTGGGCGGAGTCACCCCACACACACAAACCACGTGACTTTGACTAGGGGAGAGGCAATCTCCCAAGGCAAACTCAAAGTGCTGTGAGCAGAGGAAGGAGATATGGAGGCTGGGCTGACAAGCACAGCAGATGCCCAGGGCCATCTGAATCCTTTCTTTCCTGGGTTCTCATTCAGAATAGTCAGACACGGAGTTGGAAGTGTCTCCCCTTTAAGAAACACCTTTTGCCCTGGCTGGTGTAGCTCAGTGGCTTGAGCTCGTGCTGCGAACCAAAGCATTGCAGGTTCGATTCCCAGTCAGGGCACATGCCTGGGTTGCAGGCCACGGCCCCCAGCAACCGCACATTGATGTTTCTCTCTCTCTCTTTCTCCCTCCCTTCCCTCTCTAAAAATAAATAAATAAAATCTTAAAAAGAAAAAAAAGAAAGAAACACCTTTAGCTCCAAAGGACTGGGCGGGGCCAGAGAGGTACAGGGTTGAGGGGGAAAAAAAATATGAGTCACCTAAAATTGGCACTGACCCTAATTTTACAGAAGGGGGCGTGAAGGGGGGGGCGTCCCACGTACTCATTTTCTCATCGAAATCCCCAGCTCTGTTCCACCTGGAGGCCTGTCTCGCCGGCTGTTCCTTGCCAGCTGGACTTTGCAGACATCAGACCATTTTCCTTAATTATAGGTCTGCATTTTAAAAAGTAAATAGTGGCGCTTATCACTCCGCCTGCACATGGGGACCTGGATGAGCCCGCTGACGCAAAGCAGTTTCTAGGCAACTTGTGGAACTGGTGCCTAATGCAGCAGCCGCAAGATTTGGAGGAAAAAAAAATAAAATAAAGCCCATGGAAACTCAACGTGGAACCGATCGTGATTGGTTCCCAAAGGCTGCACGGGGTCCTTCGGGAGGTTAATTCTATCTGAGGCTGATGGAAAGGGGCTTGTTTCCGGAGAGCTGGGGTCTCTCTGGTGTGGGATGCTTGATAAGTGGGCTCCTGGAGGATTCCAATAAGCTCTCTGTCCCAAGGGAACCTGGGGCTGATAACGTGTGATAACAGAACCGCTGACAGGCAGAGCTGAGAAGGCTCCAGCCATGCTGGCAACTCCAAGGAAGACAGTTGGGGAGGAGGAGAGGTGGGGTGGGGCTTCCTGGGGCCCCGCTGTCCCGAGCCCTAGTGGCACGACCCACCGCCCCGGAGAGAGGGGGCAGGGGCTCTAGCTGAGAGCAGTGAGGACTCTGCTGTGGGACTGACCTCTACAGACTACAAAGGAAGTGGACAGGCACGAGCCAGCTGGCCCGTGAGAAAGGGCCCAGGTTTTCCCATCACGGACACCAACGTTTGCCACCGGGCTACAGCACTCACCATCTGGGCGACTCTGGGGGTGTCCTTCAACCTCTCTTGGCCTGTCTTCTTGTGTTTGAATGGGCATGGTAACAGGATTGTCACGAGGATTAAACGAGGTAATGACAATAAAAAGCTTCTTATTCCTCGTAGGTGCTTGGCAGATGCCACCTTGCTCCTGTTCCCTCCAAACCTTCCCTAGCCTGCTCCCGATGCCTTTCATTTCATTATTTAAAGCCGTGTATCCATTCTACAGGGAGCACTTGAGGACATGCGTTTTGCCAGGGGCCTGGGGCAATGGATACAGAAGCCATGGGGGGCCTTCCTCGTGACGGAGGTCCCATGGCAGCAGGAGCACCCCGGGAGACCCGACACAGTGGATGGACAGTTGTATTGGTAAGGCGAGCCCCGCCTGGCCAGGCCACAGCAGCAGGGAATGCTGGGGGCTGGGCACTGTGCGCACGGGAGCCACAGGTGTCTCAGGGGGGAGACCTGCAGGGCCAGGGAGCAGCCGTGAGCCGTGAGGCTGCGGATCTGGCTCACCCAGAGCCTGTGGGCCTTGCTGAGGAGGTTGTGTTTTATTTCAAGTGCATAAAAGAGAGCAGATCAGAATTTATTTATACATTTTTAGCAAGGCCTCTCTGACTGCTGGGAAATGGCCGCAGCAGAAGACGTCCGTGCCCTGTCCGCTTCCCCTCACCTGGACCATTTCCAATGCCCACGGGCCCATCTCCTGTGGAACCTCTTGGCCTGTGGGCCTTCTCTTGCCCCCCTTTCCCCTACCTCCCAACCCCCACTGCAGGCCAGAGGCAATGATGGACCGGATTTAGTGTATACACACCTGGCTTCCTCACCTATTGGATGGGGCAGCTCTGAGACATGCGTCCACGCTGCTTCCAAAGCCTCACCGGGGGGGTCACGGGCCAGTTGCTCACAGCGGTAGCAGGAGTGTCCCACTCTGTCCATGCAATTCTTCCCCTGCTTTGACCCCACAGAGTTCGCTTCACTTCCCAAATAAACTATACATACATGGTTGTCTCAGTGTCGGCTGCAGAGGAACCCACACCGAGGCTACCGAGAGTAGAACCTTCCCGAGAAGTGGTTTTGATGTTGGGGAGGAGCCGAGAGGCACTGGCGTTTGTGGGAGGACAGGCTTGAGGGATAAAGTTCGTTGTGACCCTGTCTCACTCCATGCTGCTGGAGGACCGTGAAGGACCAAGAGAGAATTGAGAGACTCCATCTCAAGCAGAACACGTGTCCCCCTTTAGCTCTACGTGGAATCTCCCTGCCCACGGCCCTCACCCCAGCCCCCAGGGTTTGAGATTGTGGGGAGGGTCTTTGGAGCCCAAAGCCCTGCCTCCAATGTCTCTGGCACTCTCCTCCACCTAATGGAGCAAAGGAATACTTGGTGCCTCTGGTACCCACACCCAGGGCCCTGCCGTGGAACCATTTGTGAGGGAAGGAACCAAGTTGAAGAAGGAATTCAGTGCTGGGGGAGGAAAAAAGTCTCCCAATCTCCAGCATTTGGGATTCGCTCATTTGTTAACTGGAAATTCATTACATATTTATGAAGTGCTTCTCATGTGGCAGACCTCCTGGTAGGCCCCATGCCTATGACCTTGAACAAAGCTAGAGTTTCCTCTGCTTCCCACATGGCCACGAGGATCGGCCATGGTTACTGCCGTGTCTAAGTTCTCTGAGCGGCACACTCAGTGGGGAGCAGGGCAGGCAGACCCCTCCACTTCTCAGCGTGGACTTCGTCTCTCCCTGTGACTCCACGGAATGGAAAACCACCCGTGGTCCAACGGAAAATGGGCGAGGGAGAGTTTACCGAAAGAAAACCAACCGTTCTTAAACATATAAACATTCACAATGTACTTGTAATAGAGAAGGTGTCAGCTTATCAGAGATCAAAATATTGATCTGTTGGGGGGTGTGAAAAACAGGCACTTCCATGTATTACTGGTGGAAACATAAATTGTAAAATTGCTGTGAAGGACATTTGGAAACCTCCTTCAACAACACGATGCATGTGGCCATTGTGACTCTGGCCGTTTTTCTTTAAGGTAAACTCACAGTTCTGTCAGCGATGACATATGTATAAGGAAGGGCGTGTTGCAGCATCGCTGATGTTAACGAAAGGTTGGAAACCATCTAAATGCTAATCAACTTGGAGGTAATTATATTAATTATACTATGTCCATCAATGTACTAGTATGAAGCTGAGAAAGAAAAGAAAAATATTTATGTTCTGTAAGAAAAGTTCACCAAACCTTAGTGTAAAATTTTTTAAGTAAAGTGTGCAACAATATGTAAAATGTGCTACCATTTGCACAATACATATGTATGTGTTATATGTTTGGAATATACCATCTATATTATATTTTTTTTTCACTTAATGGTATATGCACAAAATATTTCTGGAAGATACACAGGAAATATTTAATGTTACCTTGAAAAATAGATCCAGGTGATTATAAGGTAGGTGTGAGGAGATTGTTTTTGTTACAAATCCTACTATATATTTTTAGCTTTGAAACTTGTAGATGTATTATCTAATTTTTAAATGGATTGAAAATAAATAAGTTGGCTCTCTTGAAAATACAGTCCCTTATAGCTCCAGGACACTGATTGTGCCTTGTCTCTAACTAGGCATTAGGGTAGTAAGTGCTAGTCAGGGTAATAAATGCTAGCTGCTGTAACAAGCAACTCCAAATCTCAGGAGCTTAAAATAACATGAATAACTCACATCAGAGATGGATACGGGTGAGGTACTCTCTTTCAAGCGCTCTGAGTCCACCTTGTGTCTCTATTACCAAGGTCTTTGATGTCACTCCAGTTCATGCAGCTGGCAGATGAAGAAAAGAGAGGCTACATTTTTATACCAGACCCTCCAGTAGTCCCCTGATGTCAAAGACCAGACAGGGCAGCCACACAAATGAGTCCGAGCAGGCAAGCCTCCTTACCTACAGACAGAGGAGCTGAGGGTGCGAAGTCAAGGAAGCACTACCGGGTGGAGCTGTCTCCAAAGTGCAGAACTTCCATCCTTCCTCTGGCCCTGCTGCTCTGCCTTCAGACACGTCTGGACCTGGGGGCGTTATGTTATATAAAGAATTGTGGAAATGACAGAGCCCTTTGAACTGGGAGGAGAAAAACTTGCCCTCAGATATTTGAAGAGCCGCTGTGCAAAAAAGGGAATACATTTATCATCCCGACTTTATACATGAGGAAGCTGAGGGTAAGTGACTTGTCCAAGGTCACACATCAATAAGGGGTGATGGCGGGATTTGAACTCGGGCCATCTGTCCCTGATCTCCTTTACCGTCGGCCCCCTGAGAATGGAATGGGACAGACTGAGGATGAGAAATGACAGTGCACCCCTGGGGCTCTCTCTGGTGGAAGAGTGCTGGGGCACAGTGGGTGCTTCCAGGGGAGAGTGCTCGTTCAGGCCCTGGGTGGGGGTGGGGGTGGGGTGGTAGGTGTCAGGAAGGACTTCCTGGAAGAGCTGCCATCAACAAGGAAGAGACTTGGAAGAGCGCGCTCAGCTCTCTGCACGCTGATGGGTTTCCCTCCCTTTCCCAAGGTCGGTTACAAAGCCCATTCCTCAGTCACCATCCATGAGCTTGTCCGAGGTCCTCAGAGGGCGCCTGAGCTCTCTCCCATGGGTGGGATCTTGAGAAAGCCTTGGAAAATGGGACCACTACAGGGATGTTTGTGGCCCACCAAGGCTTTCTTCCCTCTGCCTTCCTGGTTGTGGAAATCCATCATCAGATTTTCCCTAAGCAGTCAGGTGGTGGTCCAAGGAGTGTGCATGCACCTGTGTGTGTCTGTGCATGTATGAACACACCCTTGCCTGTGTGTTTATGTGTGGTGTGCGTGTGTGTGTGCATGCATTGAGAGGCAGGTGGGGATGGGGGTGGAGGACCAAGGCCGTCTTTGTCTTTGCATCCCACCCTCGTCAGAGCCTCCAGCGCCTGCACGAGAAGATGAACCCGCCTGGCCTTTTGATCGGGACCCCATGCTGTGCCCTGTTCAGGGAATTTCTAAATTCTCTTTCATTTTATTGAGCCGCTTCCCTCCCCACCTCCCATCCTGGAATCAGGGCTCAGAATTATTGGGTCCTTCTCTTCACGGATTGGTTTTTCTGACCTTTGTAGTAGAAGCAGAAATATATCAATGGAACAAAAAAGGGAGGGATGGAAGGGGAGGGAGCCTGGGCAGCCTCCGGAAGGGAGGGTGCATGGTCAGGGCCTTGGGCCCGGCCACATTTTACAGAAAAGGGGCAAGTGGGGTGGCAGCTGCCTGGTGCCCAAGAAAGGGAAGCCCCTGGCTTATGGGGGCTGGCCACCGAAGCCCAGGCTAAGGACATCACCCTCTCTGTGTTCCCCCACAAGCACCAGAGACCGGTGCTGGACCTCAGCGTCTCTGTGCATTTGCGCTCTGTTGAAAAGTCTCCTGTATCAGCTCACTTTTCATTCTTTCAGGGGATAGAGGCTCTGCACCGGGAGCCAGGAATGCCCATGCCCTCTCCTTTCCCTGTCTCTGTTTGTATGAAGCCCGATGACCTCAGGCCAGCTACCCTGGTACACGTTCCATCACCGACACTGAGGAGGAGAAAATGACTATCTGTGGAGTAGCCGCCGCCCAGCCCTGCGAAAATTGTTTTGTTTGTATTAGAGGGCCCGGGGGGTGGGGGAACTCTCCCTGCTGCTCCAGAAGCAGAAGCAAGAACCCACGGCACAATCGCCGCCTGGAGGGCAGGGCTGGGTAAGGGAAGTGTGGTTCCTCCCAATGGCTCTGAGCGCTGTGCCCACCTCGAAGCCAAGTGGTAAGTCTCCAAGAGTCTGTGGTAAAGCTCTGGGATTCCTGTGGGATGGGGAATCTGGCCCCTTGAGCCCCAGGGATGCACTTCGGCCACCTGAGCCGGGACATGCCTGGACAGGAGGCACGTGGCAGAAGAGGGGAGTCTGGAACAGTCCGTGTCTCAGCTGTTTGGTGAGGCTGATGATGCAGGTCTTTCCAGAAGCCAAGCAGACATCCCAGAACGTGGCTGGACTTGACCAGGCTTTCTGAGCTTTGCTCAGCTGGGCTGCCCGCCCCGCAGCAGGAAGCTCTGGTGTAGACTCCACAGTGAAAGCTCAATGGTGGGGGGAGATGGAAGAGGGCCGTCTCCATCAGGAAGTTGTCCCAGGGCCCTTCCAGGACCTAGACGTGCATCCTGCAAGAACGCCCAGCCCGTGGACTCGTGTCGTAGCGCACCAACAACCAGTCAGTGCTGCCCCAAGAAACACCAACTCCCAACAAGGGGAGCAGGACAGAGGGCACAGCCATGTAAAAAGATGCCTGGCTTCTCTTCCTTCTATGGGGGACAACAGCCTGCAGGAACCAGGTTCTGGAGACAGGGTAGGTGCTCTAAGCTTGCCTAGAGGAAGGGAAGTAAAGCCGGTGGCATTTAAGTTGAGTCTGAGAGTTGGCAGGCCCTGTGAGCCACCCTACTCCTATCCCTTCCCCTCTGTCTTTGGGTGCACCCAAGCCTGGCTTCCAACTGCCAGGATCTGCACCCCTGCCTAGGCTCTCTCTGACCCCAGAAGCCCTCTCTGCCCACGAGTGAGTGTTTGGGAATTACCAGCCCCCTGCCCATCCACCCTCACCCGCTAACAGAGGAGTATCCTTCCTCGGGGAAGAAAACTCAGTCCACACTGTATCAGTCATCTATTGCCACATAACAAACTACCCCCAAAGCACAGAAGCTTGAGACAACAATAAATATTGATTATCTCACAATTTCTGTTGGTCAGATTCAGAAGAAGCCTAATTGGGTGGTTCTGCCTCCAGGTCCCTTGTGCCATCGAGACGTCAGCTGGAGCTGCAGTCGGCCAAAGGCACTACTGGGCTGAATGACCAGTGTCCTGTCCAGCACATCGAGGCTCCTAGAGGGTCCTCGCGATCTTCGGCTGGCTTCCCCCAGGACCCCAGGCCAACTAGAGATCCAAGTTGAGCACAGCAAAGTCTGCCACGACCTAGCCTCAAAAGTTAGATGCTGCATTAATTATCTACAGCCACGTGACAAATTACCCCAAGACATAGCAGCTTAAAAAAATGCGTTCACCCAGTTTCTTGGGTCAAGAGTCTGGGAACGGCTTCGCTGGATGCCTCTGGGTGCCTCAGATGCAGAATCTCTCTGGAGCCTGCAGCCAGGCCTGCAGGTGTGCCAGGGCCCATCTGGAGGAAGATCACGTCCAGGCCCCCTCACGGGGCCGTCGGCGGGCCTCAGAGACTCATGGGCTATTGGCCTGAAATACCAGCTCCTCACCACATGGGCCTTTCCATAGTTCAAAACACGGAGCTGGTTTCTCCCCAGAGCCAGTGAAGGAGAATGCAGAAGCACAGTCGGAGCCAGAGCCTTTCTGTGACTTAAGCTCAGCAGTGACATCCATCACTATTGTCATATTCTATTGCTTAGAACCAAGTCAGTTACTATTGATCATAAGCAACCCCACTCACAAGGAGGAGACTCCATGGGGCACAAATACCAGGAGGTGGAGGTAACGGGGGCCACCTCGGAGGCTGCCAACCACGGAGAGCATCACTTCTGCCACGTTCTAGTGGACCCACAGGCCACACACTGTTCAGTGTGGGAGGGAGTCCCACTAGAGCACGAATTCCCAGAGGCGAGGGTGAGGGGTCGTGCGGGGGAGGTTGAAGGCTGACTCCCACAGAAGCCCTCCAGAGTTCCCCGGGGGGAGATTATGCGCCTGCTGATAACACACTCTCACGTCTCTGCTCCTGCATGTCCCTGGTTCGCTTCCTCACTCCCCTGCCACTCTTCCCTGGCACCATCGCCCAGATGAACCACTTGCACAGAATCCTCACCTCGGGGCCTCCTTCCGGGAGAACCCAGACTGAGACATGTCTAAAAGTGTGTGTGCATGCATGTGTGTGTGTGTGTGCATGCATGTGTGTGTGTGTGTGAGAAGGTGTGTTAGGGACCAGTGCAAAACTCATTTCTTACCGTGGGACGCAGCAAACGCTGGGAAAGCCCTTGCGGTGAGTACCCCAGGACTTCATCCCGCGAGCTGTTTCAGTTGCCCTGATACAATCTAGACAGACTGGGCCTTGAAGGAGGTTCGGGGGGAGGCAGAGAGGCCAGGACTGGTAAGGGGGGAAGCACGTTCCACATCCAGGAACAACAGCGTGAAAAACTGGGACTATCGTTTCCTGAGCTAATTCCTCCCTTGTCTCTCCTAGTTACGCGTTTACCTCTACCTACGCGTCACTTTTCTTCAATGCGGGACTTGCGCGTGGCCCATGTTGTGCCCGAGCTCCAGCCAAGCCTCACGCCTAGGAAATATCTCACAGTTTCAGGAGGGAGACTTGTTCTGTAACCAAACTGTAGAGATGAAATGAGAAAAAAAACAAAAAAAAACTTCACAGCATTGTGGGCAGGGGGGTCCCAGGAGTAAGCTAAGTCACTTGAAACAACGGTTATATTTTCATACATTGTTCAAAATTCGCTTTGAGACTGACTTTAAATAGACAGGTACCCGATGACTCTTGACCTCTAAGTACCCCCAAAATGCCCAGGAGAAATCAAGGCCTTTCAATGCACTCCGTCGTGGGCCCATCAAGGGCTGGCTAGAGGAGCTTAAATCCAAATTAATTACCCAGACATCCCTAGTTCAGAAGTTGGGCCACAGACACCCTCATCAGCATGCAATGGCCGCCCCATTCCCACGGTGAGGAGGAAGGCAGGCGGGATAATGAGGACGGTAGATAAAAGGGAGACCACGGAGGAGGATCTTAATTGTATCTTAATGGAGTCATATACTTTCTCCCAGCCCTCGAGTCAGAAAGAGAGTGGCGTCTGGGCTGGGGGGGCTTCCTGTGCCCCTGCCACGTCTGGTGTCCAAGGTCAACACCCCATGGCATGCTGTCAGAAAACGAGCGTATCGGTTAACCGTTGCTGCCATGATGCTCTTGAACACACCGCCCCAAACCCTGGTGATCCTGGTCACACATCTCCACTCGGGTGTCTGAGGGCCAGCTGGAGGCTGGCTGGGCCAGACGGGCTTGGCTGGGCAGCTCCGCCTCCAGCATGGGGTGTGTCTCGCCCCAGCTCCCACCGAGGGTCAGCTCCTCCCTGCCCCTCAGCGTACTCACCCCGGGGCCGCGCCTAACGGGGGTGCTGGCGCCTGGGTCTTCTCTGAACACAAGAGAAGAATCAGAAACATCCAACGCCGCGTCACACCTGGGTTAGAACCGGCCTCATGCCACCGTCCAGATACCGCGGGCCCAAAGAAGTCCCAGGTCGAGCCCGATGTCGGGGTGAAGATACAGGGCAAGGTGAAGGACGCAGAGCCGACAATTTCACCTTCCAAAGCCTGGGTGGTGCCTTCCACTCAAACTAAAGCCACACTGACGGCAGAGACTCTGGGATTCTGGTTGTCTGGGCACCAGCCAGGAAATGTGAGGGTGCGGGCTGCATGCTCACGTAGCGCACTTGGCCGTGGATAAGGCCACCCCCGTTTTGGGCTCAAACTCTCAGGGAAAAAAATCTTTCGTTTTAATTTTTTAGTTCAATTTTTTTATTTATTTATATTGAGATCCTTATTTGTTGAATGCTAAAGGAATGTTAGCATTTATTTTTGAACATATTATGGGACAAGAAATTTTATGTAACAGATAGTTACAAAACACGAGAGCAGATACAAGGTATTTCAGGTACCACACATGTAAAATGCACATCCTTGTTTTTCCCTCAAAAATTTGGGCAAAAAAAGTGCACATGACACACGGCGAAACACAGTACCTGGGCACCGTAAAAGCAGGAGGACAGCAATGGCGCGCGCCGCCCCCACCACTCACACTGCAGGACCGGTCAGCACAGACCACTGCCCACCCACGGGGGCTGCATGGGAGGAATGGTTACCACTCTTGTCCAACCGGGGGTGGCATTCGCTCTGACCCTGGAACGGGAGGGTGATTTGTGGGGGTGCGGCCATTCCTGGGGAAAGAAGAAGTCTCTCTTCAAAGACAGATGCGCTACTCTACAATCACGAATGTTTCTTACCCATCTCATTTTTAGTTGAGTTTCTTTCTTTCTTTTTTTTTTTTTTTACATTGGCTTTAGCTAGTTGGCTAGCACTTCGACTTCTGGGAAGGAAAAAATGCTCATTTCTTTTCTGAAAGTGGAGTTAAAAAAAAGTTTTATGACTCGGATTAATAAAAAACAGAAAGCCACCCCAGACCGCTCCAGCCAGAGGAGTTCCAAGTCTGCTGCGAGGAAGGGGCTTTTCCGGGCCCTCGCCCCCTCCGCCAGGCGCACCCAGGGTCACAGCAGCCAGGTCTGCCGGGGGACCCTGCACTAGGGGGCTCATCCAGGGGGCGAGTGGGGGCTGAATTCCAGCCCCTCTTCCACCTGCTAAGCCAAGCACCCAGACTGGGGGCTATATCAACTCTCCCCAAAGAGGTGCCTTTGGTAATCCATCTGCCTGCAAGGGGTACCTTTTGGTAACTCACAGGCAGACAACTCACCACCAAAAAGGGGAATTTACCCCCTTGGAAGTCAGATATTTGGTTCTCCCAGACTGCCCACAGGCTGCCTACTGCACGGGACCTGGCACAGTGTGATAAATTCGATTATTCTTTCCAACTCTTCCCTACCCCCACCATAGCCTTATGCATGCACGTCCTTTGCCATGTGGCTCTGCAGTGCCCCCCACTGGAAGAGGAAGGAGGCACATCTCCATCCACTCGTGATGGGCGTGGCCACGTGACTTGCTTTGCCCAGGGGAATGTCAGTGGATGTGAAATGAGCAGAGGCTCCAATGCACTTGCTCCATCAAGCTTGGCTTCTCCAGCCTCTGCGAGCTGCCCTGAGAAGGGTGTGCTCCCAGGAGCCTCTGGGGCCAGGGGGAGGAGCCCTGGGCAGGAAGCAGAGCCACCAGACTCATAAGCGAAAATAAGACATATATGCTATTTGTTACGCTGTGCTGTTGCAGTGAAAACGGGCTGATACACCCAGTGATTCATGGAGTAGGATAAACGCTCTTCTCAAATCGAGAAGTCCGGGTAATCTAGCAAAGAGAACACACCCAGGGGTGAAAATAGAACAAGAGCCAAACTGAAATTCTGCCAGGAGACCCAGCAGAGAGGCAGACTCCACCCAGCTGTGACGGGAACCGAGGAGATAGTGGAGGGGTACGAGAACTCAGAAGTTGAAAATGATGTCTGATCAGGTGATGGAGCAGAGCTTCCAGGACTTTCCATGGCACCCCTGAGGCCTCTGTGGGGAGGGAGGAGGGGTTAGTGAGCATTTTGAGCATGCCCAGGTACAGCAATGTCAACCAACGTGGCCCTGAAGTGAGTACCACCCACCGGGGCCCAGGCCGCCATGCTGGGGACCATGGGGGGACAAGGACGCCTAGAGCTGCGTCATCTGTTCCTGTGTCCATACCAAGCCCTCGGCACGGAGAGCTGTGTCACACTCTGAGGATGACACATATCTTGTCTGCAGAGGTCTTTGTACTGAGTCAGCAGTTTTTAAAGAGTGCTGTACACCAGGCCATGCAGCGACCTCACCGCCTTTTTTTAAGCCTCGATGGCAGCTCTATCCAGCTGCAGTGGACTTGACTTTCAAAAGCACACATGCATTTCCTGCCACCTGTCACGATGCACGGAAGAGCAGTCAGGTCCTCTTTGCTCGTGAAGATGGAGGTAGGAAAGGGGAAAGGAAGGGAACTCTCTAGTACACTTGTTCCAGCCCCCTCCCCCTCAAATACCAAAGTCGGACGCTCCATCCCCAAAGGTCAGCCAGGGAAACAAGCCCACACCCCGTGTGTGTCACACTCGGGCAGACGGAAGCGGGACGGCCACTCTGTGAGCGCCCTGCTTTCCAGGCATGGCTGTGCCAGACGCCGGGGCCGTGAGGACAGTGACCTCTGGATCACCCCATTTAAATCTGTTCACAACAGCACCCGGAGGGGACGTCTCTGCTAAGAACTCCTTGAATAAGAAGATTCTGTTCAGAATAAGTGGACCAACACCACATAAGGAAAACTGAAGTTTACTAAGACCATGCCCATGGAAAACCCATCACCGGGGCTTTCGCAGGCATGCCTGCAAATCCCTCAATAACCCTGGAAGGTAAGTGTCGTGGCTGGTTTGACACACGCAGGAATGAAGGTCAGAGAGGTGACATGACGAACAGTCACCCAACAACTAAGTGACAGGACCTGAATCCAAATCCAATGCTGGTCTGGCTCTGAAATTTATATTCTTACCATGGTACCAGATTGACATGAGTTCCACTTAATATCTGATATAAAGCAGACATCAAACCTCAGTCTTTAAACAGAGGTGTCGAACAAGTATGATCTTTATTTTTCTCTTAGTTCCTCTTTCAAGCTCATTCCACCGGGGTGACAGTCACTTAAACTCAGGCATAGCTTCCCCCGCCTCTCCCAGGGTCACATCTCGGGCTCGTGGGGTGCTCCACGCCACGCCCCCTCGGGCACCCGGCCCACATAGGTCCACGAGCGCAGCCAGGGTCAAGTCCAGCACACGCAGCCACACCCCTCTGCTCACCTGCCTGGGGGGGGGGGAGGTGCCCCGCCCCCGAGGGGCTCTGGGAAGACAGCTGTGAGCCGCAGGTGTTCCCAGCAGCAACTTGCTCATTGATTCCCCTTCTCCTTATCCGCTTCTCCTTTCTCCTGGCCTCACTCCTCCCACCCACTCGCTTCTGCTTCCTGGGATCGCCTCCCAAATAACCTGCTTGCACACGAGTCCTGGTCTCAGGCTCTGCTTCCAGAGAGACTCAGCCTAACCTGGTGTAAGCCCTGGAAACGTCCAGAGGACCGAGGCTTAGCAAGGAGACAGTGGGACAGAGCGATGGATCAGCACGTCCCCTGCCCCTTTATGTATCAGCTAATCACCCCCAGTCACCAGGCCGCACAAGGGGCTACTGAGCTGTCCCTTGTCCCTCTCCTCGGGCTCCCCCAGGTCCCGGCAGCTCCCTTCCTCACTTCTGTGCCACGCCCTGTAGGGATGACAGATCCCTCCATCAGGCTATCAAACTTGCCACGTAGCCTTTCTCACCTCCTCAGGGCTTTACCCAGGAAACAGAACGCGGAACCCCACCCTCGGGCCTCGCTGCCCTGTGTTGACTCTGGCCAATGCCCCAATACTCTGCTGAGAAGGCAGATGGGGTCCCTGTCTCTAGGACCATCGGAACTGTGCCGTTGTCATTTTCCCCACCCCCTCCCGTCTCCCCAAGCCTGGGAGGATCCCTCACCCCTCAAACACTCTGCTATGTCTTCCGAGCATCTCCCCAGGCCCCAAGTCCCCCCCATCTCCTGAGGGCCCCTCTGGTTGGGGCCCAAACTCAGGAAGAAATGTACAGGCCACCTTCTGCTTCCTGTTCGGCATTTTGTCTCCTGAAGATGGTCTCCGAGTTTCTTGAAAGGTCAGGGCTGGGAATCGGGGCAGAGAGGGACCACTATAATAAAACATGAAGGAGCTGCCCTGGCTGGCGTAGCTCAGTGGATTGAACGTGGGCTGCTAACCAAAGTGTCGCAGGTTCGATTCCCAGTCAGGGTACATGCCTGGGTTGCAGGCCATGACCCCCAGCAACCACACATTGATGTTTCTCTCTATCTCCCTCCCTTCCCTCTCTAAAAAAATAAATAAATAAAATATTTTAAAAAAAGAAATAGCTTCCTTTCCAAACCCTCTGTTATTTCCAAAGCCCTTTCACACATGTCATTCTGTGTCATTTTCACAGGAGCCCACGGAGGAAGGTCACACCATCCCCGGTTTACAGCCGGGGAAACTGAGAGTCAGGGCCCGCCGCCCGGGCAGCGGCACCTTCAGGAGAGAAAGATCAGAACGTTCTTGCAAACTCACGGACAACAACCAATCCCATGTCCACCTGTCCCTCCCCGGAGAAAGGAGCTGCCCATCAGCAGCCTGCAGTCCGACCTTCCGCAGTGCTATTTGGCTGGTTACCTAGGGGGGCCAATCTGGGTGAGACAGAAGGCCAAACAGAAGATGCCCGACAACAGTGGCTAACAGCTAGTGGAATCGCACGTGGTCAAAGTCACTCTGCACCAGGGGCTTTGCCACACTGGGCAAGTCACCCGATCTCTCTGGGCAGCCCATCCGCCTCCCCTCAGCAGAAGGTTGGGCGGCAGAGGAGCAGGCCCAGCAGGACAGTCCCTTGGGGCCGGTGAGACACGAGGATTCTCAGCTGGTGTGTGTGCCTGAGAGCAAAGGGTGATGGGTGGCGGGGGAGGGGGAGTGTGCTGAATTTGACAGCAGATGAGTGGACAGTGCACGGGGACCAGGTTGGGAGCTTAGAGGTGAGGCCACAGGGGGGTGGAGGAAAAGGGACCTGAGAGCTCACCCTTAGAGCACAGAATCAGAGCAAGGGAGGAGGGTCTCCCCCAGTGCCATCCTCCCAGGTGGAGGTCTCACGGCCCTAACTAGTTTTTCACCCTCCCGGAGTGCTGTGGCCTGGCTTCCCATTTATAAAGGTTTCCCTTTCTCTTCCTCGCTTCATTGGAAGGGGGTGTCCCTAGGCCAGTTGTTTACAAGCTGCACCTGCAGAGCCTGGGGGAGCCTGAGGCCTGCTGGGGTGCGCATAGCAGCAGGTGGCTGTGACCGGACCCCACGGGAGGGCCTGGGTCCCCCACCAATTCCACTGGATGAGAGAGAGCTCCACTTTTGTTTGACAAAGCTTTTGAGCAACATTCTCTTTAAAGAAGGGGTGCTGAGGGGGCGGGAAACCCTCAAAACCAATGAATTAGACATACTTTGTGAATCTTTCCAAAGACTCCCAAACCCAGGCTGTGTCTGCAAAGCCAGGAGGCCCTGCTGCTGCGGGATGAGAGGCGCTGCGGGCCTCTCTCCCGACGGGAAGACTGTCTGGGAACCGTTTTGTTCCTGTTCCCGTTGGCATGTTGCTGCTGCTGGGATTGGTCTGAACTTGACTTTTGGCCTTTTTAGAGGAGAACTCACGTAACTGCGGGAAATGGGAGCTCTGATCTTACTGAACGTGGTGACCTTGGGCAGGTTCTGAAGGACGCAAAGTTGCGTTTTTTTTCCCCCAGGAGGGGCAGCTGTTACACACTAAGGGTAATCACCCACTTGCAGAGACATGAAGCCCTTTTTCCCAAAACTAGAAATTTCATTTAGTCCTCAAAGCTATGCTAAGAGACGGGTGCTCTTTACCCCCTTTTCCAGATGAGGCAAATAAAGCTCCAGGAAGCTGCATGACTCAGCCCAAGTCACCCCCCAGGAAGAGCAGAACTAGAAATGAATGTTTTTCTGGCACCACATCCATGTCCGTTGCTCCTTTCGAATATAGAAAGGAATCTGGAAGCTTGGGCACCCGGCTGTGGGGCAGCCACGGCTAGTGCCCCAACCCCATCCTCTTGCCCTTACCAGATCTGTGCACACCTGCGCAACTTCCAGCTGCCGGCACCTGCATCCCGGCCCGAGTTCTGCGTTCTCTGGCCACTGGCAGGCCAGGGAAGGGGAAGCTCCACACCTCCACTTCCCGTGAGCAACCAGTCAGCCCCTGGGGGCTGGCAGAACTTAGTGTATAAGTACCCCAGCTCGCCCCCACTCTTCCGCAGGTGTTCCCCGTCATCTAACAGATAATCCACCCACCCTGGAACCCCGGTCGGTCGTGGGGTCTGCCTCTGGGGAACCCAAAGCTAGACAGGCTACCCTCTGGTCAAACATATGGCTTTAAAGAAAGCAACTGCCCCCCTTCCCCCAGATGGTGTTGTTGCAGGTGTGTGAGACCAGATTCTTCAAGGCAGAGGGGAGACAGGGGCGTGATTAGGAGCAGACACCAGCCGTAGTCAAAATCTGTGGAACGTGCCACGTCCCCTACAAAGTGTTCTGCGCAGCCACTTTCAGGAGTGAGGACGGTCTCCGGGCATGGATGTTGCGCAGTGAAGAGGCCAGTGACAGAGCGATGCGTTTAGGACGCTGCCGTGTGTGGATGTAGAACAAATTTACATACATACGATGCAAAGAACATCTTAGGAGAGATACTTTAAGAAAAGAAAATATAGACATTCCTGAGATGGGAGCCTGAGGACTACAGATTATTTCTCCTTTTCATTGTCCACCATATCCCTGCATCACCTTAAGGAGCAGGGTGGAGGGGGGGCGGGGGAACAGAGAGGAGAAGAAGGAAACACACTATTACATGAAACAGAGGCTTACCGAAAAATCTACGCACATTCTAATTACCCGAGGAACTTGTTGAAAATGGCAGCTCGAGAACCTGAATTTCTAACCCCTCTCCAGGGGAGCCTCACGCCGGTGGCCTGGGCTCCGAGAAACCTGCCACAGAAGGCTGGCCCATGGCGGGGGTGTGGTGCAGGCTGCCGAAGGCTCCGGAGGCTCCGGGTGGGGGATGGGTGGGCAGCCCTGGGCCCTTTGTGTGCCGTGGGGGCCGCCCCTGAGTGGGCAGCACCTCTGCTCACCAGGACGTGGTGCTGAGGAATAAAACTTCCTGCCACCTCCTCCCCTGACCAGGGCCCAGGTCCCTCAGCCATCACCCCACCAGACGGCACACTCAGGCAGCGGGTTATCTCTGTTTGCTTTCTCTTGTCCCCCTGTAGGGGGTGCTCCTCTGCCCCGATGGTGAGCGAAATTTGAAACGCCTTCATTTAAATGGAGGAGGGAGTGGGGAGGATGGAAATTCCAGGCTGTGGGAAGTCTCAGCTGGAGCCCCCCAGACCTTCGCAGCGACCTGTAAAAGCCCCAAGCAGAGACGGACAACCAGAGGGGTGGCAGACAACCTCCGAACCGATCTGCACTTCACCGGACACCCCGCCCTAGAGTGACTCGTTGGGTGCCCGCGCCTGAGGTGAGGATGGGCTTTCAACGCATCTCAGGGACTCACAGAATTGGAGTGACCCTTGGGGGAAAAAAAAGTCCCCATTAAATGGTGGTCGTGACGCAAAGTTACTATTGGGTCCTTTTGGTTGGTTTCTCTGGACAGACCGGGCGAGAGAAACAGGTGTGGAAGGAACGCAGAGGAAGTGATGGTTTTCAGGCCAGTCTGGTGTGTTAATTCACACAGGCCCCAGTCGCCTGGGCCAACAGAGTTCTCAGTGCTAAGTGATGCACAAACTGTAGCAGATACCAGCTGTGGGACATAGAGTGGGCCAAGGTCACAGGAGCCCTGCCCAGCCCCATCCTCCTGCGTCCGTCCCCCTAGAAGAGCTGGGAAGGAGGATGGGGTAACCAAATAAAAGATGCATGCTGGGAGTCAGTGGTCCAGGTTAGCTCAGGAGCCGGGGCTCCCACTGGACCCCAGGCCCACAGCGGAAAGGAGAGCGAAAACCAGCTTCTCCTCACCCCACAGTGCTCATTATAAGATTAGCTGCTGGGATGAACAACACTCTCCTAATAATGCACACATCGCTATGACAACCACCCACTCCAGTACCTAAAGAGAACTCCATGGTGCGGCCATGTTTCCCGGCTCCTAAAGAAACGCTATTTACCGTGATTTCCACCATTCTGCTCCTCCTGGCTTTGTGCAGAGTGTGTGCCTCTCCGTGTGTGCAAGCAGGCCTGCATACGTGTATGGGCGTGTGTGCATGTGTGCATGTGGGTGCACTACAGGCGCAGGCAGGAGCCTGGGCCCCATGGCGGTCCTGGGTGTGGAGATACCGTCCAGTGCTCAAGGTTGGTAACATTTCTATTGGGCCCAGGCACCCGAGCATGTTGACATAATTATTCAGGCACACAGGCTTGGCCAGGATTAATACTGTACTATGATTAATTATCATGGGAGCCTCAACAAGCAAGTGCATGCTAGGGAGGGCCGGGAGGGACAGGATCGCCCCGGCTCGCCAGCTTGCCAGCAGGATGGCTGGGGAGGGTGTTGAGTGGGGAGCTGCTTGGGCCTGACTGCAATGAAAAATGAGAAAAGTGCTGAAAAATTGATGGCGCCTGCAGATTGTGCAGGCTGGCACACAGCAGGGGGGCCCCCTGCCGCGGGTGTGCCTGGCGTGGTATGCTAATGTGGGCGCCTGGGCCAGGGGAAAGGGAGGAAGAAAAACCGGCACAAAGGAGAGAAATGCAAATGACAGGCTCAGAGATCAGTGCCGAGAATCCCGGATTAACTGCTCTGAGCTGGTGTGCTCCTGCATTTAACCCTTTCTGGACTGTGGTGGGGCTGCAGGGGTCTGGATCCAGGTCCACACTGAAGTGGGGATACAGGGAACTGGAGTTGGGAAGAACCAAGAAGCTGAAAGAGCCGCTTTTTCTCCAGGGCTGTGACTTCTTTGGAGAAGGTCCTGGGGGAGGGTTGAGGAAGTGACATTCGGGGTAAGGGATGCAGTGGCCCCGCTCTCCCCTTCCTGGGACCCGTGGCCTGGCAGGCAGCCAGGCCTTCTGCAACATGGGCCAGTGGAAGAGGAAGCCAGGAGGAGAGAGCAGGGGGCTGCTGGGAAGTCCAGCACTCCGACCTGGACAGTGAATAGACAGATGGTTACAATCTTATCTATGTGCTATGGTAACTATCAGATGAGTGCACCTCCCATGTCTGTTATACTCCAGTCGAAAATGAAATGAAAAGAAAGAAAGGAGGCCCGAGCAGCGGAGTAGAGACCAGTTGAAAGCTTTGCAGGCAGATCTTCTCTGGCAGAGAACAATGGGGCAAGTATTTCACGACTGTGGAGATCCCAAAACCCTCTTCGGGGTCTTGGCCCTCCCAGGGCCTCACTGCTTTGGGGCATGCCCTTCCTCTTAGAAGGTCATCATGGTTTGTCCTCATGAAGAGGAGAGCACTTGCTACACACAAAAACGCTTGTCCCCAGCCGTCCTTCCCCGAGAAGCACACAGGGGTGAGAAGTCAGCAAGAACTCCACCAGGGGGCGCCACCACGGTGCGTGATGTCAGGTGCTTAGGCCAGCACCGGGGACCAGGAGGAGCTGAAATTCCAGACCAGAGAACCCCATGTGAAGATGGGCAGACCTGGGACGATGCTGGTGACACAGGGGTACAGGGACACGGGGGGAAACATAAATACGTACGCAGCGAGAGAGAAGGGAATCGAAGAGCTTCTATGCATGTAATAAAATTTAAGTCATTCACATGTCTATCTGTTCACTCTTTAAGTCTGAACAACGCCATATCCAGCTATGAGCGGTGGTTCCCTCCATGGGATGAGAGCCTTTGGACTGTCTCTCTTGTACTTGAATTTTTTTTCCAATATTGAAATATTAGGAGAATGAATAGACAGAGTTTCATTTTGAAAGGGAAAGCACGGCACAGTGCACGGGCGTCAGGGGAGCCGCGAGCTCCGCCTTTCCGGGGCCCCCCTTCCCCAGGCCAGGTTTCAGGGGGCAAGAGCCTTCTCCAGGGTCTTCCCACTGGTGGGAACGGCCCTGCTGTGAGCACTGGGCTTTCCTGTCTGCTTCCCCATGACGCGAGCCACCTGGTCCCCACTCTCACACAGGACTGAGGGGCTAGGGATCCGAGAGGTTGCCTCTGCAGGCGCCGGGTCAGTGAGGAGGTGCTATCGGTCAGCAGCCTGGGCGGTGCCCGCACCGTGCCGGATGCTCTGTGAACAACAGGACTTCCCCCTGGTCCCCCTCATCATTTTCCCGATGAGGAAACTGTCTGTGAGCAGCTGTGTCGTGCCTAGGGAGGCTCTGCTGGGGGCGTGTGGAAATGACTCTCTCCCTGGGATGTGGCCACACCCTCTGCGTCCCAGCCCCAAGCTCCTGGGCCCTGCACAGGGTCCAGAACAGCAGCAGAGGGCCCACCTTTGTGAGAGAAAGATATGAAACCCACAGTCCTGGAGGAGCAGGAGGGTGTGTAGCTATGGGCCCGACGACAGGGAAAGAAGCCACTTGGGGGCGCTGGTTGTAGTCCCCCCCCCCACGCCACCCCCCCCCCCCGTCCCCGAAAAACAAGGCAGGGTGTTTATGCTTGCATTCCTCTGAAACAGGAATTGCCATCTTTGCTCCAAGAGAGGAGAGGATTACAAACACACACACATACACACACACACATATTGTAAGTGTTCTCTTTTTCTCCTTTTTCTGCAAAGCTCCTTGAATTCCCAACCGAGGGGCATTCACGGTAACACAACAGACGGACCAAACAGGGCTGGAGATCTTATTTGGGATCTTATTCCTTGAGGAGAGCCCCGTGCAAGGACGGGGCTTGGGGTGCGCGGGAAGAGGCCGCCTGTGCTACAGCAGACACAGCTGTGCTAGGGCAGACACAGCTTTGCTGGGCACAGCAATTATTCTACGAAAACAGCATAAAATTCTAAAACACCAAGAATGGCAGTGAGTCAGGGTGGTGACCAGGACAGCCTCCGTGGGATGCCCCAGGAGACGCTGGGAAGCAGTCCTGGGGGGTAAGATCTGCCCTCTTTCTGCACATGTCCGGAAGGAAAGGCTTGGGATTCGAATCCGTTTGGGGCCAGACTCTCCCCGCCCTGACTCCCAAACAGGACGGAATCCAGAAACCAGGGTGCGCTGCTCGGGCACCAACCCCACAGAGGGGCAGCCTGACTTTTCCTTTCTATTTCAAACATATGGTCAACTGACAGTTAAAAAAAAGCCAAACAACCCTGACCCGAGACACTTTCACCACCCTGAAAACGCCTTCCCCTGGAAATTAACACAGGAGACGAATTCAGCCATCCTCTGCTTTTTTAGGAGTAACAGTTTACACCTAGGTGATGATTTGTTAAAAAACTATTTACAACCTGGCTGGCGTAGCTCAGTGGATTGAGCACGGGCTGCGAACCAAAGTGTCGCAGGTTCGATTCCCAGTCAGGGTACATGCCTGGGTTGCAGGCCATGACCCCCAGCAACCGCACATTGATGTTTCTCTCTCTCTCTCTCCCTCCCTTCCCTCTCTAAAAAATAAATAAAATTTTTAAAATCTTTAAAAAAAAAACAAAAGCAAAACTATTTACAGAAGAATTCTAGCCAGTCAATGTGGAAGGAATGAAGAAATCAGAAAAATCTGCCAGCCGGCAGCCCTGAATGAAATAAAGGGTTCAGACAAGGCTGACCCATGAGATTCAAAGCCATGAGAGGGGAATCGCGTCATTTTTAGCAACGTGGAAGTGAGAAAAATTACCTCCCATCCGTCCCTTCTTAGAAATCACGCGCCGCGGGAGTAGACACGGCCATCCCGAAACCAAAGAGTGGGCGGCAGGGGGCGCAGGGGGAGGTCTCGGGGAGCGAGGCGATCAGCCCAGACAGGAACAGCGCCTGGTAGGCTGGGGTTTGAGCCGGGGCGGGGCGGGGGGTGGTGTCTGAGGTCTCAGACCCTTCCTGAGAATTTGGACTGCGGAGACAAGGAAAGCCAGCAATAAAATTAACTCAATAATGAACATATTTTTTAGCTCCAGGAGAAATAAAACACAAACCCATTCAAGGAGGGCGCCATAATCGTAGCACACCAGCTGGCTCCGCGGTGAATGACATTTGCGTGGTCCCGACACGGCAACCGCTGTCTAATGGTTTTCCCCTTTAA
This sequence comes from Phyllostomus hastatus, assembly GCF_019186645.2. NCBI lineage: Eukaryota > Metazoa > Chordata > Mammalia > Chiroptera > Phyllostomidae > Phyllostomus > Phyllostomus hastatus. Next base: position 9,642,058 of record NW_025334009.1, read on the forward strand.
AATGTAGCTGGAGCCGAACAGAAGACCTTAGGATAAAAAAAAAACAAAAAAAAAAAACCACGATATAAACATCCTCCACCGTGACTATGTAGAGATTGAAGTACAGATAATAGAGTGGAAAGGTGTAAGTGATCTGCAGGGATGTGAAGAGCTTCACCTTACCACCTGAGGAAGCAGGAGACGCTATTGTTTACCTAACAAGACATACACGGCAAGCCAATCCTCAAAAGTGACCAACGTGACCCACAGAAAAAATAAAGAGTGATATTGTCATATTGGGGCGCCAGGAAGAGATGGAGAGGAGGCAAAAAAAGAACTAAGTCTTCGTCCGTCATAGCAGGAGGTCAATACCTAACGCCCCAAACTGGCCAGGCTATACACTGCAGCAAACACACGGAAAGATGTGGAGGCGGGTAACGGCCTGAAGAAACAGCTCCAGTTTGTGTTAATAAGGCCTCGGAGGAGTGGGGCTCAGGGCGGGAAGCATGAGGATGATTGTTTCTCTCCATAAACATTTTTTTTACAATTTGGTTTTTAGTTAAAAACAGGTAGTACCTCAATGAAAAGACCTTCATTAAAAATATAGTTTGAAAAATGCACCAAACCATTAATTTGGGGATTATTGCCATTCCATGAATATATATTATGTTGATTTTAAAAAAGAACATATTGACATAGAGTTAACACAATCACAGCTTGGCAATGGGAATTATCGACAGCTAGTGGGTGTTCCCATTCTTTGGAGAGGTATGTCTCTTGTTTGTTTTCCGTCTCAGTAAAAGTTTTGTCGTCTGTTTATATACAAGGTGGGACAAAAGGAGCTTTATGGCTGTAAGTACATGAAGCATAGAGGTTATGTTTGCTTGATTACTTATTTATTATTGTATTATTTTCCACATGAACAACCGTACACCTACTTTCGCCCACCCTGTATTATTTCTCCATATTTCTGTTGGGTTTATCCCTGAGACCTTTGTATGTGTATTCCTGTTCTAAATGGGCTTTTAAAGTAGGATTTATAAGTGATTATTGCTCACATAGAAAAATCATTGATTTTGTTATTTTTAAGTGTGACCCTCATGCTACAATCTTATCTTATTGCAAATGGTTTTCATTGGAATTGCCTGTTTTTATTTTTTTATAATTTAATAATAATATCTGTGAGTAATGATTCACCCGGACTCAACTCTGCTTATCTCTTTGCTCCATTTAATCTGTTTGTTAAGTTGTTACGTAACTATAGCAACGGTGAGCATCCTGATGTCCTCCCTGGCGTTAGTGGGAGCCCATCATTCAATGTCCCACACTCAGGCCGGCTGTGACCCAGCTGCTGCCAGAACCCGAGTCCGATCTGGACCCACCACCATTGACTCAGCAGCATGACCTGACCGAGTCCTTAACTCCCCTGCGCCCAGTTTCCCTGGCTGTGAAATGGGGTAACAGCGCCCACTCCGTAGGCTCGCTGCACTCATCAGATGATACACATGCAAAGCACCTATACAATGCACGGGTGTGTCTGATTCACATTATTTTCAAGAATCTGACTTACGTAACATTGGCCTTTTTTTTTAGATTTTATTTATTTTTAGAGAGGGAAGGGAGGGAGAAAGAGGGAGAGAGAAACATCAGTGTGCGGTTGCTGGGGGTTATGGCCTGCAACCCAGGCATGTGCCCTGACTGGGGATCGAACCTGCCATGCTTTGGTTCACAGCCCATGCTCAATCCACTGAGCTATGCCAGCCAGGGCACATTGGCCTTTTATTAGCACCTTGAGGCTGTGCTGGACCTGACTCTGTTCAAAGTTTCCACGGTTTCCATTAGTTCAAGGAGAGCCTTGCTGATTTCCTGGGGATTGCCTGGAACTTGGAGGTGCTACAGCCATTGGACACAAGGAACCGTGTCACCCCAGCTCCCCGTGGGCCATCTTTCTTCTTTGTGTCCCACTGAGCAAGAAGCGTGGGCTTTGAAGTCAAACAGGTCTGGGGTGACTCCCCCAGGACTCACAACTCCAGGACTCCTTGTGTGGTCCTGGATGACTACTCAGCTGCCCCTTGGCCTAGACGTGGAATAAGGCTGACTCCCTCTCAGCAGCTTTGACCTTTACAGGGGTGAGCAACAGCGCACGCCTAGCCTGGCCCCTGTACCATACCCTCTTCACTTCTTCCCACTGGTCCACCCAGGGCCTCTCCGTCCCAAATCAGAAGCGGTGCGCAGCCTGGAAGGTGGGAGAAAACCACGCTCCCTGTGATTAAGCCCGGCTGCCCTCCAGGTGGATGACCTTGGGTCTTTCCAGGCTCAGCTGGGTCGGGGGGAAAGTCAGAGGTGCTGGCTCCCAGTCCTGGTGCAGCAGCTGCGTCATCTCAGGAGACCCTGTCACTTCTGAGCAAGCAGCGAGAGTCCTCTCCCTCCACCGTCAACGGCTCTGAAGTCCTCAGCCGAGGGACTTGGTGTGTGACAGAGAGATACAGCTTTTCGCCTGCAGAGACCGATTCTTCCTAAGCAGCGCCCATTCAAAGCCCTTAGACCTTCTAGAAAGATGCCTACAGCTCTATGCAAAATATTTTTATCAGTATCTGGACAAGAAATAAGAATTCACAGCCAGTCATGTCTGCAAGCAACAAAGATATAGTCAAGTTGCTCTGAGTCACCCCAAGCAAATGCCACGTTGCCAGAGTACAGGCAGAAGCTCCCCCGTGGCTCACCTTGGTTGATAGAACACCAATGACCAGCATCCGTGGGCTTGTCTCCTTGGCTCCTGGGTGAGCGTGTGCTTTGTCCTGCTTGCCAGGGACCCAGAGAGGAGCACAGAGATTCGGACACACGGTGATGCTCTGGCCTCAGATCTGTGTTTTCATGAAAGCCGTCCTTGGGAGCTTTTCCTGAGCGGCATGTGGAGCTACTCGACCCTTGCTGAGGGCAGAGCATCCTCTGGTTGGCTCTTCCTACTGTCTCCCGCATCTCTCTGGGTGGTCCCAAACGTCCACTCAAACTAGAGGCCTGGTGACACCCTCAGAACCCTCTCTGTCACCCCCTGTAGAGTCAGTCACCATGGCCTGTGGATTTGAGTTTCTAAATCACCCCCAAATATGCCCATTTCTTTCCCCCTCCACCTTCAGTGCCTCCTGAACAAGTACAACAGTCCCCTGCCTGGTCTCAGTGTCCCAGTCTTTCCCTCTCCCATCCACTCCCACCGAGTAGCTGACGTGATGGTGGGTTTCTAAGCCACCACAAAGGGCTCTCCCTCTGGCTAAACTCCACATCCTTAGCATGATATACAAGGCCCTGTCTGACCTGCCACCACCCCCTTTGCCTGTCTCCCTGGTGTCCCCAGGGCCACACTCCAGCCAGGTTGGCCGTGAACCAGTCCTACAGCACGGACCCCCTTCTCCCTGACTGTCCACGCTGCCTCTCGCCAACCCCTTCTGGGTGACTCCCACCCACCCTCAGCCTCAGCTCACGTGCCATGTCCTGGGGACACCTTGCGTGGTCCCACCCACGCAATGCTAGAGCCACTGTGATGACACCCTCCTCCCTCTAGACTGCTGTCCAGGAGTGCAGGGTTACATACTTCCTGACAGTTTAAGCCAGACAGGGACAAGTACTCAGATATTGCCTGCAGAGAATATTCCAAAAGATACAATCTCTTTCCCAATTAAAGGGGTTACCTTTAATTACCCTGTGGGACTGGCAGTGAGTCCCAAAGGTGAGAGAAGCATCATGGAACCTGGATCTCTTAGAGGGCAAGGGGTAGTAGTTAAGGTCATGGACTCAAATTGTGTTCAAATCCAAGCTTCAACATGCACTAGCTCTGCAATTGGGCATGTTACTGAGCCTTTTGAAATTTCAATGTTTTCATCTGCGAAATAGGGATAAAAAGTCTGACCTCACAGGATGGCCATGAAGATGAGATAATGTGTAAGAAGAACTTTGCACAGTGCCTAGTGCATAGTAACAGTAGTTGCTGTCATCTAGTGATAGCAGTAGAATGGTGACTAGTGATGGTGGGGAGGAGCAATGGTTATTCTGCATACATACATGGCCCCTTAAGACCTCTGAAGCCATCCCACGCACTGGTCTGCCCCGGAGGTGCTGATGGAATTCAGAGTGACTGTGACCTCAAGTTTGAGCTTATCACATCTAGCAGTCGAAACTTCAGCTCTTTGCAAACAGATATAAATCTCCAATGTAATATTGGAGGGCTTTAATGAAGGCAATTGGGCTGATGAATGATTCCCTCTGGGTGAGCGCTGAGGCACCCAGAAAGGGAGCAAGGACTTTATGAAACAGAGCAATCCATCCACCAGGTTCCAAATGGCACCAGGTCTTCCCAGGCTTTGGGCTCTCAAGGCTGTGTACCTCCGTCAGGGTTCTTGTGGCTCCTTGTACAACTGTAAACACTGTTGACCTTGAACAGACAGCCAGATATTTTTCCAGCAAAGTGAGTTTATTCAAGAACAACAAAGAATTGCAATTTGAGGCATGTGGTGGAATGGCACAGACCAGGTACAAGTCCAGAGAAACAAAAGAGAAGACGGCTTATGGACTTGGGAAGGGCCGTTGTGAATGAGGAGTCCATGGGAGGAAACTGAAAAGTTTGGAGTATAGTGACATCTTATTGGCTGAGTCAGGGTAGTCTCTCATTGGCTGAGCTACTATTACTGGGCAAGCAAGACTCTTTTTTTTTTTCTCCTACTTAGGTACCATATTCTTTGTGATTTCTTTATTTTTTTTCTAGTTCACTAATTCTTGCCTCAATTATTCTGAATCTGCTATTGAACACATCCACCGAGTTTCTAATTTTTATTATTAATTTCCATTGTTACGCTTTTCCTTTCCAGAAGTACAAGCTGGGTCTTTTTCAGTTCTTTCTGGTCATTTTTACTCTCTTGTTCCTTGTTCAAATTTTCAATTTCCTCTTTTATTTCTTCAAAAACAGAAGGAATGTTCATTTTATGTTCTCTGGCTGATCATTCTGATCTCTGAGGCTTTACTGAGTTTCTTTCTAATGTATGTTGTCATGACATTGTGATAATATAAGAAACAAATATGTCTCAACAGAAACTTTGCAAGTCAGAAGGGACTGCCACGAAATATTCAAAGTGATGCAAAGTAGGACCTACAACCCAGATTATTCTACCCAGCAAAGCTATCATTTAAAATCAGAAGGTAGATAAAGGGCTTCCCAGGCAAGAAAGAGCTAAAGGAGTTCATCATCACCAAACCAGTATTATAAGAAATGTTAAAGGGACTTTTTTAAGAAAAAGAAGGAATAAAGATCAAAAACATAAATAATAAAATGGCATAACTATGTATCTATCAACAATTACTTTGAAAGCAAATGGAAAAAAAAAAAGCCCTGGCTGGCGTAGCTCAGTGGATTGAGCTCAGGCTGTGAACCAAAGTGTCGCAGGTTCGATCCCCAGTCAGGGCACATGCCTGGGTTGCAGGCCATGACCCCCAGCAACCGCACATTGATGTTTCTCTCTCTCTCTCTATCTTCCTCCCTTCCCTCTCTAAAAATAAATAAATAAAATCTTTACAAAAAAAAGAAAGCAAATGGATTACATTCTCCAATCAAAAGACAATGGTTGACTGAACAGATAAGAAAACAAAACCCTTCCACAGGCTGTCTACAAGAGACTCACTTCAGACCAGAAGACACACACAGAGACTGAAAGTAAAGGATGGGAAAGATATTTCATAAAAATGGAAATAAAAAAGCTGGGGTAGCAATACTTATTCTAGACAAAATAGACTTTAAAACAAAGGCTATCCCAAGAGACGAAGGAGGACCCAGCAACTCCACTTCTGGGTATTTACCCGAAGAATCCCCAAACACGGATTCAAAACGACATCCACACCCACATGTCCACTGCAGCATTGTTTACAGTAGCCAAGACACGGGAACAACCTAACTGCCCATCCACAGATGAAAGGGAAAAGGAGATGTGGTGCGCATGTGCAATGGAACGTGACGCAGCCAGAGACAAGAAGGAAGCCCTGCCGTCTGCAACGTGGACGGCCTAGAGGGCGTGGTGCTGGGTGAGATCAGACAGAGGAAGACAAACACCGAATGATCCTTCTTCTGTGTAAAATCTGAAAAACAAAATACGTGAACCGACAAAACAGCAACAAACGCACAGGCACAGAGAACACTTTGATGGCCGCCAGATGGGAGGGGAGTCTGAGGATGGAGACGTACACACTGGTAGTTACAGAACCGTCGTGGGGATGAAAAGTGCATGGCAGGGAATACAGGCAATAATATTGTAATAACTGTGTATGGTGCCAGGTGGGTACTGGATTTACCGAGGTGATTATTTCTGAAGTTGTAAAATATAAATGTTTAATCACTACATTGTTCTCCTGAAACTAATATACTATTGTATGTCAACAGTAATTGAAAAATAAAAATTTATCTTTAAAATATATATATTTGTTCTTCATTCCTTCCTGTCAGAGTTCCAAAAACCTTTGGGATTTCTTAAGTGGTAAGAGTGACAAAAGTGTCTTTGTTATTCATAACAAGTCCCTTTCAGCCACACCCGAGTTTATGAAATGACTTTTACAAAGTCCCTAGGGAGGGGGGCTGGTTGCCATGGAATCAGTCATGTGACTGGAGGGTTAGAACTTTCAGACCCCTGCGTCTCCTTCCTTCTGACCTCCAACCTCCGGGGCAGAGAGAGGGACTGGGGATTGAATGAATGCTCAATGGCCGAGAATTTAATCAATCACGCCTCCATAATGAAGCCCCCACAAAAACCCTCACTGAGGGGGTAGGAGAACTTCTGGGTTGGCGAACATTTGGAGGTGCCAGGAGATCGGAAGCCCCATGCTCTCTCCCCATACCTCACCCCAAGCATCTTGTCCACATGGCTGTTGCTCGGCTGTATCTTTTTCAAAGAAACCGGTGGCCTCGTAAGTCAACAGTTTTCTTGAGTTCCGGGAGCCACTCTAACAAATTCTTGGACCCAAGGAGGGGGTCAGAAGTGTAGGCAACAACCTGGACCTGCGACTGGCACCTGAAGTGGGGGCGGTCCCGTGAGTCTTCGGTTCCTCTCACTCTTGCCCACCGTAAAACCTCAGGAAGGCTGTGGCCCCTTCCCCGACACCTTGACGCGACCCAGAGATTCCAAGGCGTGACTCCAAACAATGTCTCAGGTGGGGCGGTCTTGTGGGCAGACCCCTTAGCCTGTGGGACCCGACTCTGCCTCTAGGCAGACACTGTCAGGGTGGAATCCAATCGTAGGACGCCGGCTGGTGCCGGAGAATTGTGTGGTGCGGGAAGAAACTGCATGCTCTCGATGACCAGACGTCTTGTACTGAGAGCACTGAGAGAGCAAGGAGACACAGAGTTTTTCCTGCACAGTTGTTTTGTGGACTGTCTCCAGGTGCCCAGTTTCCTTGTTATAATTTTTTTTATTGTAAGGCCATCCTCATTGGAATTCCTTCCAAGGAAATTTTTTGAGGCTACAGGGGATCTCCATTTGCTTCTTCCAGGTGTTGGGGGGCCTTGGCCGACCTGGGCACCTGTTAAGTTATAATGCTCAGCTCGTTTGCTTCAAACCTTGCAAATAACACATGCAGGCACCAGCCCACATCCACAGATTCATGGAGGATACTCGCCCCCCCCCTTTCCTCACAATCAAGGCTGGGCTGGATAGACAAATGTCCTTGTATTATTCCTTTGCAAGGAGAGTTTTTCCTGGTTTGCATTTTTATTAAGAATGTAGCCCTGGGGGATAAATGGTAATGGAAAAAATACAATAAAAAGAAATTTTAAAAAATAGAACATAGCCCTTAGTGGATCCTAGGTACGGAGCAGATAGAAGGCCCCACTCAGTGCTCCCCGGGCCCAGGAAGCTGTCTCCCTTCACTCCTGTGGCTGCAGGTGCGCCCAGAGGTAATAACGCCGACACCCACTCACACCTGCAGACGCTCCCACTCCGACCCCGCCCCCGGTCTCTGAAGACCCCCTTCATTTTCTAGTAAGGTCATCCATGCATTTAAAATGATGTTTCTTAGGTTTTAGCTAGCATTTTTTCATTATTTGTAATAGAAAGGTTGTAGACCTTCTAATCTCCCCTTTTTGCCAGGAACAGAAATTTCATCATTTTCTAAACTCCCGGGGCTTAGGAGAGATGATAAAGTGTCACATCCAGCACGCGGCAGCCAACTACCAAGATTGTTTGCCTTGTTAAACGGAACAACAGGCTGGATATTACCCACATTAAGGTGTCTTGGGGATAATATGGCTCCCAGGGCCTCACCAGTCAACGCTGAGAGGAAAAAAGCATCGTCAGGAAAATATTCCATAAAGCGCATTCCTGGGAGAATTCCCTTCTTGGACCGGTGACAAGAACGCGCATGCAGCTGTCAGAGGAAGATCTCTCTGCGCTCCATTTGAGATGAATAAAAACACCCCATTGAAGATCAATATAACGGTAATTGTTACAACAGCTTAAAATTGCATAAACTTTTATTATGCTTATTGTGTTCCCCTTCTGACAGATGGTCCAAAAGGACCCCTGGGGCAGGGAGCTATCTTGAGAGTCCTAGGGGATGGTCTTCTGGGGTCAGGAGCCCCCATCCCAACAACCACACAATGAAGGCTTTTGGATGAAGGCTTTTGACAAGCCACCTGGAATCCCCAAACCTCCGCTTTCTCCCTTCCCTAGGTGTCGCTTCATCACATACGCTGAGATACACGGGGAGACTGGACCCTTCCACAGTCCCTGGTATTTGCCAGACTCAGCGATCCCAGGGTCCTGGCCATTTGTCCATTTTACTGTCGATGCCACCCAAGTCCATCAGAGTTCACAGCCCGCACGCAGCACCCTCCCACTCCCACCAACGTCCCATCCCCCAGGCTCCCAGAGCAGAAGCGGACTACTGGGAGGCACAGTCCGATAGGGAACTGTGCAAGTCTCCCCGCCCCCGCAAGCCCACCTCCAGTGACGGAAGCTTCAAACGGCAGGCTCCACAGGACCGCAGGGCGCCTCTGGTGCAGGGGCAGTGACCTCATGGGATGAACCTCTAGCCCTACGCAGACGGAAGTGCCTGCTGTTGCTCTTTCTGAGCAGACCAGACACAGAAGAACAGGGGCGGGGGCAGAGGGGTGCTCCCAGGATTGGGAAGAATGACTCTGCCATGTTCTATACTCTGCACATTAGCCATGAGGGATATTCATCTGTCTTTCCTTATTCCAAAATCTCCGGTTCCTCTCCACCCCGCCCAGTATAAAGCCTCAGGAAGTCGGCTTTTTCCCCTGACAGAGCCAGACATTCCGGAGGCCCGATTACAAATAATCCCCTAACATTTCACAATTGATGTTCAGTTTTTATTCACCTTCAAGATGCATCACAATTCCCATCTCAGCCAGAACACTGATATGGCAGAGAACCGAGGCACAGACAAAAAGTGAGCAAAGCAAAATGACTTCCACGTGTGCGGATCCTCAGGCTCGAAGCAGGTGAGTAACTCACTCCGAGCCCCACAGCCCTGGAGTGCCAGGGCCTGGACACAAACCCAGGCCAAGTACAGTCAAAGCCATTACCTTTGCCAGCATGCCCTGCCACTCTCTCACACCGGGTCACATAGCCCTTCAAGACAACTCCATTTTATGGGGGAAAAGGACCCTGATAGAACCTTCACGGATAGAATAGAAAGGCCAAGATTTTACCATAATGCCACAGCCAGGTTTTTATATGCCAATACTATTTTACATGCCAATACATTTTATTTTCCTCGAAAATTTTGTCATTCATAACAAATGCAAATTAAAACTATACTGAGATACAGAGTCTATCGCCAAAGATTAGCAAAAATCGGGAAGTTCAACATATGCTCTGCTGGTGCAGCTTAGAGAAAACAGTGCTGTCGTCTCTTGCTAGAAGGAAGGCAGAGTGGTAAAACCCCTATGGAGGAGAGCTTGGAGATACTTAGTAAAATGACACATGCATTTACCCTTTGATCCAAGAATCAAACTTCTTGGCATTTATCCTAAACATATACTGGCAAAGCTGCAAAAGAGATATATGCACAAGGCCCCTAATTGCAGCATTCATTAAAATAATTAATAGCTAACACAGAAAACAGCCAAAATGCCACAATCTGGGACTGCTTGAATAAATGATACACATCCCTATGATAAAGCACTATATAACTATAATAGCGAATGAGGAATATCTCTGTCTTTTACTATGGAGACATTTCCAAGGTATGTTATTAAAGTGATTTTTAAAAAATCAAAATAAAACAAGGTGCCAAAAAATGTGTATCATGTTTTACTATTTCTGTAAGAGAGGACAAGACACTTAGATAAAAACACATACAGATACGTCCCCTAGAGCAAGGGACACAAAGCAAAGAATAAACAAATGGGATCTCGTCAAAATAAAAAGCTTCTGCGAGGCTAAAGAAAACAGTATTAAAATGAAAAGAGAACCAACCATATGGGAAAACATATTTGCCAATGATACCTCAGACAAGGGTTTAATCTCCAAAATATATAAAGAACTCACATGACTCCACTCGAAGAAGACAAGCAACCCAATTAAAAAATGAGCAAAGGACTTGAACAGACACTTCTCCAAGGAGGACATACAGAGGATCCAGAGACACATGAAAAGATGCTCAGCATCACTAGCCATACATCAGAAAGATGCAAATTAATACCACAGCGAGATATCACTTCACACCGGTCAGAATGGCCATCATAAACAAAGCAACAAACAACAAGTGCTGGAGAGGTTGTGGAGAAAAGGGGACCCTAGTGCACTGTTGGTAGGATTGCAGACTGGTACAACCACTATGGAAAACAGTATGGAATTTTCTCAGAAAACTAAAATTGGATCTGCCTTTTGATCCAGCAATTCCACTGCTAGGATTATATCCTAAGAACCCTGAAATACCAATCCAAAAGAACCTATGCACCCCAATGTTCATAGGAACACAATTTATGATAGCCAAGTGCTGGAAACAGCCTAAGTGCCCATCAGTAAATGAATGGATCAAAAAACTGTGGTGCATTTACACAGTGGAATTCTATGCAGCAGAAAGAAAGAAGGAGCTCCTACCCTTTGTGAGAGCATGGATGGAGCTGGAGAGCATTATGCTAAGTGAAACAAGCCAGGCAGTAAAAGACAAATACCATGTGATCTCGCCTTTAACAAGAATCTAATCAACAAAACAAACAAACAAGCAAAATATAACCAAAAACACTGAAACTGAGAACAGGCTGACAGTGACCAGAAGGGAGAGGGGAGGGAATTTCAGGGAAAGGGGGAAGAGTTTGAAGGAACTAGTATAAAGGACACATGGAAATAACGAGGGAGGTGGGGAGGGCTGGGGGGTGGGCTGGGATGAGGGTAAAGGGCAGAAAACTGTACTTGAAGAACAGTTAAAATTAAATAATAATAATAATAATAATAAATAGAGAAAATTAATGAAAAAATAAATAAATTATATTTTTCCTTATTATATGTGGATATCTATTTGGCTGTGTGTAACCAAAAAAAAGGGGGGAGAGAAAAAACCTTAAAATGCACATACTAGTTAACCAAACCAAGTAATTATTTTTTGTCTATATCTTAAGAAAATTATTTGAAAAATTTGTGCAAGGGTGTTCATTGATCTCATTCTGTATTATCCCCTTAAAATGTAAACTATCCAACTGTTCAAAATTAGGACATGGAATAGTTAAATATATCAAACAATTCTGAGCTGTGAATAAAGTGTCAAACAAATTGAAGAAGTACTTGCAACTACCAGAAATGATTCATTTGTCATCAGGGAAAGACGTCTGGACGTTTGGACAGTAGTACTGTTCTGTCTTGTTTTTCAGCCACCAGTGCGCATGCCCCTTTGCTCACTCACACACCACACACACCTGAGCACCGCTGCGTGGCAGGCACCGTGCTGGGTGCTGGGGACAAAGTCACAACGTCGTGAGCAGCGTCCCGGCTCCCGGGAGCCCAGCCGCCCTCTGCCCCTCCCGCCCACCCTGGAGATGGCTCAGAGAAGTTACTCGAGCCTGGATCTGAGCAAACTGCGTATTCTGTGCTATTCAGCTCTTTGTGATTTCGCAGCATTGATGGGTTGCTTCTAATTCTTTTTTTTTTTTTTGGTTAAGGTTTTATTTATTTATTTTTAGAGAGGAGAAGGGAGGGAGAAAGACAGGGAGAGAAACATTGATGCGAGTGAGAAATGCTGATTGGCCACCTCTTCTTGTATGTGCTCAACTGGGGACAGAACCCGCCACCTTGGCATGTGCCTGACCGGGAATCGAACTGGTGACTTTTCTCTTTGCGGGAAGATGCTCGACCAATGCAGCCACACCAGCTAAGGGCTATTGCCTCTAATTCTTAACACCACGTATGACCGTGCCCCACTCGCTTAAAGCCGTTCCCTTCCAGCATCACAGGGCTCAGTCCGGCAGGAAGAGAGTTTCTCTTACCCACAGAACTGGCAGATCAGGCCTCCGGCTCCCAGCACCACTCTCCGAGGCCACACGCCTAGAACTGCGGAAACACAGCGGCCAAGGGGCCAAACGGTCCAGGCTCTGAGTCCCCGTTTTGCTTTTCCCGCACCTGACTTAACATCTCCCAGCTGAGGAGCAGCGCCATACAGCCGATGGTAAATGACCCGCGACCCTGAGATGATGTCTGGCACCCAGCAGTCTCTCCGCGGATATTAGTTCTCTCCTCACCTTCTATTTTCTTGTCAAAGGTTGTTTTCTCCTGCAGAAATCACTGGTTTGAAGAGCAGAGGGATCCCGTTCTTCAGCTGAGATGTTCATTTTCCTTTTTTCCCCCACAACGTTGAGGGAAAGGGCGGTCTGGCTTACCCACAGAGTCTCCGAAAATGCTCACCGGCGTTGTCTGAAGGTCGACAAAAGATCGGATGCTAGAGGGACAGATAAATTCAAATAGACTTCAGCACATGCCCACAGGCACGCGTCTGCCCCCATCTCCCTCCAAAACACAAGCTCCTCGCCCCCGCTCCCATCCTCTCCCATACACAACAGACCGGGTGGGGGGGACATAGAATGGGGGTGCACAGAAGAGGACCTGGTAGGGACCCCAGGCACAAGGCTCAGGACTGGCCGATCACGCCGTTCTACCCACTGGCCTCAGTGATGGGAGTCCAGCCAGTTGTTTACAATGCTATGATTTTTTTTGGAACTACTAGCAAAAATAAGTTCTCTTCTTCCTGCTACAGTAGTTTGGTTGCGAGAATATGAACCGGGAACTGCTGGCAGCTACTGTGTAGGGAATCAATGACTGGGAAGAAAATGGAGCCAAGTAATGGGAAGAAAGAGATCAAGTCCTAATGATAGTGTGTGAGTCTGCTGGGTGCAGCCCTACCTGAAGCCAAATCTATGCCTGGACTCCAGTCATATGAGACTAGGTTCTCTCTCTCTCCCCCTCCCTCCCTCCCTCTCTCAGCTGAGACTCCCTAAAAAAGGATTCGTATGCAAAGAGTTTATTTGAGAAATGATGCCAGAAGACCCCAGCAGGAGAAGAAGACAAGGAAGAGAAGGTACATTACCGAGCAGGTGACAGCTAAAGGCCGACCCGGGCTCAGTCCCACTCAGGAACTTTGGGAGACCTTTTGGAGCACACATTTCAGAGCCATCCCGCCTGAGGGCCAGGGGAGCTAGGGTACTGACCCACCTCTCCTGCCTGTCGCTGTTGGGCTGCTCCTGGGGCAGAGGGCACCCCTTCATCTCTGGCCTGCCATGGGAATGGCTAAGCAGGCTCCAACCATGGGGGCTGGTATGCCCAGGGCCGAGGGAAATCGGTGGGCTGCTCCTGTTCTGTTTTGTACTTTTAATCTTATTTTCTGGGGGCTGAGCAGGGGTCTAAGCTAGGCTTTCCACCATTTGCAAAGGAAACACATTTTCACATATGTGATACTTCCACCCAAGTCAGAGGTCACCCTAGAATGTTCTTGAGATTGAAACAGAGCCCTGGATTTCTTCCACAACTTGACCCCATCCCAGACATGAGACCATGCTGGTCACAGGAGAAACGCTTACCAATGACACCTTCGGCACCCTGCTCTCCCACTGGCCTGGCCAGCTGGTCCCTCGGGACACCCCAGAGTGGTCAAAGCGGCCCACCCTGTACCCTTCCAGGGTCAGCTGGACCTCCAGGAGATAGCACCACATCCTCTGGCTCCCTACCCCAGCAAAATCACTGCAACCCAGCCCTGTCCTGGGCGAGAGTGACCACCCAGTAACCACAACAGACAACCCACAGGCCCAGCAGCCGCGTGGCAGCTTCCCAGAGCAGCTGTCATGAACGTATACCTTCAACACGCCTCGGAGAGCTGGGGGCACGCTGCCCCCCCACCGTCCTCCCACCCCACGGCAAAAATCTGGGGGCTGACAGCAGGCATCCAAGCTGCAGCCACAGTAGTTCTCTCTTCTACCCCCCAACGGGAGAGGAGAGTGTAGCCACGGGTCTTTTCCCAGCGCTTTGCAGGGAGGTGATAAATATCTTTTGTTTCCATTGTGAACGAGATCTTTCTTTCCCATTATTTCTTCTAAGTGGTTACTGTTGGAAATAGGAAAGCTATCGATTTTGGTACATTTGTTTTGTGACTGGCTGCCTTACTGAACTCTCATTATTTCTAATAGTTTTTCAGTTCAATTCTCCCACAGGAAAAAAAAAAAGTCCAGGCGATGTGACAAAACTGACAAAAAGCAGGTGAAATCAGCCACCGTTCCATTTGTTCGGAGGGGCGTGAAAAAATTAAGATAGAAACAAAATCCCCCTCTGGCCACATTTAAGTCATGGGCTCCCACCCACCCCGCCCCCAACATTCCGGGGACCTGCTACCTGACCCCACCCCTGGGGCAAGGCCATTGCCCCGTGTGGTGAAGAAAGCCCTTGAAACCCAGACTGGGAAAAGTCCTTCTGGGGGCAAACGGCGCAACCCCAAACCCTCCTCACCGTCAGGCGAGTGCAAGCATCCCGGCTGTGAGGGGGCAGGCCCGGAGTGGTCGGGCCTCCCAGACTGACCCCAGCCTGTTGCCCACTCAGCCACTCTCCAAGCAGCCCTCCAGCCTACCTGAGCACCTACTGTGTGTCAGGCCTGGGAATGCAAGAGCACAAAAGCTGGAGTTTGCACATGCGCCCAGTTTCATCCTACGGGACTGATCCTAGGCACTCATCCACGTCCACTGAGTGACTGACTCAGCCTGTCCCGTGTGGGGTGCAGCCCCCCACGGTCCATGCCCTGCCAAGGTGTGCTGCTGGCCCTTTTACAGTGGCTGTGTGGCCCTCCCTCTGCGGGCTTTTGGTCTTGCAACTCATGGCAAAGGACAGTCCTCAAGCCCATAGAGCTGCTTTGCCCGCACCTGCAGAGACTGGAAATGCCTGGGACTTAATGTCCCCCGACGCAGCCCTCAGCCAGTGACTGACAGGCGCAGGCATCTCAGCTCTGGGCTGGAACTCACACCCCAGTGCTCCCCAGCAGGGTCAGGAGGAAGCCACCTCCTGCGGGACTTCACCGAGCTCTCACCTTGCCTCTGCCTGACTCCCCGACCAGCCCTCCCAGGAAGCACATCCTCGATGGGTCGCTTGCAGGTAAATCCTTGTGGCCAGGGAGACCCTCCCGAGGCGCCAAGCAAGGATCTGACCCCAGCTACCTTGGTTTCCCCACCTGTCAGGCTGGCACAATTAGAAAGTCTCCCGGGAGGCTGGCGTGGCTCAGTGGATTGAGCACCAGCCTGTGAGCCAAAGGGTCACGAGTTTGGGTCCCAGTCAGGGCACATACATGCCTGAGTTTCGGGCCAGGTGCCCCAGGTGGGGGCATGTGCGAGGCACCTAATCAATGTTTCTCTCCCTCTTTTTCCCCCTCCCTTTTCCTCTCTCTGAAAATAAATACATAAAATCTCTAATAAATGAAATCTTTTTTAAAACAAGAAAAGAAAGTCTGCAGAGAAAAGAAGTAGGATTCTGTTATGGACTGAATAGTGCCCCCAACCCCCCCCCAAATTCATGTGTTGGAGCCCCAACTCCAGTATGACTATCTTTGGAGGCGGGGCCTATAAAAAAGCAATTAAGGTCAAACAAGGTTATAAGGGTGAGGCCCTGATCCAACGGGTTAGTGATCTTGTAAGAAGAGACGCCGAGAGCCCGCACGCAATCTCTCTCCCTCTCTCTCCCTCCCTCCCTCTCTCTCTCTCTCCACACACAAGCACACACCAAGAAGAGGCCAGTGAAATGGCAGCTGCCTACGGACCGAGCAAGAGGCCTCGGAACCTGCTCGCATGTTGACCATGGACTTCCAGACTCCGGGACTGTGAGAAAATGAGTGTCTGTTGTCTGAACCACCCAGTCGGTGGTGTTTTGCTGGGGCGGCCGGAGCAAACTCATGCAGAGTCCTTCACCTGCCCTCTGGCTGGATCCCTGCAACAGCCTTGTGTGCCTCGTTCAAGGGACCCATCGCCGCAAAATAAAATTACAGTGGCTCTGGGAGCAACTCGGCCTCGGTCCACGGAAAATAAATAACACTGATGCCACAGAGCAGAGGTTAGCAAACTCTGTAGAATCAGATAGTAAATATCTTGAGGCTTCAGCCCTGGCTGGGTAGCTCAGTTGGTTGGAGCATTGTCCCGATGAGCCAAGGTTGCAGGTTCGATCCCCAGTTGGGGTACATAGAAGAATCAACCAATGAATGCATCGGCAAGTGAAACAACAAATCAATATTCCTCTCTCTCTCAGGTTTCATAGGCCGTGCAGTCGGTCTCTGTCACAACTATTCAATTCTGCTGTCACAGGTGCAGAAGCAGAAGCAGGCACACAGGCAGTGTGTCTGTGATAGCAGGGCTGTGTGCCAATAAAACTTTATGTAGACAAACAGAACGCTGTGCACAATAGTTAGTTGGCCCCAGCCACAAGTTCTCTGAGCTGAGAGTTGGTTGAACCTCAGCTCCAAACCCGGATTGTAAAGATGAGGACAAGCACAGGGCAGGAACGGACCGACCCAGGGCCCCATAGGAGTTGGTGGAGGTCAGACTGGACACCCACTCCTTGTTTCTATTCCTTCTTCAGTGGGTGAGGCTGAGACCGAAAGGCTTCTGGAATGTTGGCGATAGAGGGTGACGTGATGCGTCAGGGGGAGAAGGGGAGGGTCAAAGTCCACAGACAGCCAGGCTTGGCGAAGGTCAGCAGCCTTCCTGCCCCTGGGGCAGCTCTGAGCTGGCGAGGGGCAGGGCCCCACGGCAGGCCTGAGACGGTCAGGATGCCTCTGCCCCCGAGACATCCAGCACCCTATTGCTCAGAGACCAGCCACTCCCACTGGGAGACGGAGGTGAAGGCCGGGGAACGGGCGTCTGGGCTGCCGAGCACTGCAGAGCCCTGGGGGAGGTGAGACTCTCCTCACCTGCACCGCTCACCGACTCAGGTGTGGCCGTGGGCCTGTGCTGAGACGGCGGCTGCGCAGACTCCAACCTGTGGCTTCACAGGTCACAGAAGCCATGGCGGCACAGAACCCAGGAGAAGAGAAAGGAGGCACGACAGCCAGAGGTCAGGACCTGTGTCCTCCTCCCTCTGTCCTCTGTTGCCGTGGACCACGGGGCCCTGCCGGCCTCTCCACGCAGGCAGGGAAGGGAGCGCTGGCTCACAGCAATGACCTTCCTGGAGCCCTGGGGCTCCCCGCAGCCCGCCCCCCACCCCCGCCGGGGCTCCGTGGGCCCCCTCAGCAGCCTCCCTCCTTCAACCCTCCCCAGTCCCAGCCTCACGGTTGAAAGAAGGAACTGTTCAGCTTTGGAAAGAGAAGGGAAAGGGGGCAGAGCACGGCTTCTATTTGGAATTCTGTTTGACCACCTCAATGTCAAGGAAAAATGACCAAACATAGGACCAGCACCCTAGAAACAGATTTTTAAAAAATCTTCGTATCAACAAGATTTCAGTCTCCAATCATCTCAACTGAAATAAAACCTATGCGGCAGGAGTTATTGCAGATACTCGCGATAAAGAAAGAAGATTGGGAGGGGGGGGAACTAAGAGCCTTGTCACGTGACTTTTATGCCGCAGAAACTTAATGAGAAACACACCACGTTTCCAGAACTCTCTTTCTAGCCGGAGCTCCCGCTGAGATAAAAGGTCACAAGGAGAGAAAGAGGGGGAGGGGGCGGGAGCAGTGAGGCATGGGAGAGACAGGCGTGAATTTCCTACGAGCGGCGGTCGGCCCGAGAGTCTAGACTGGTGATTTCTTTGAATGCCAGATGTGGAGAGCTCTCATAAAGGAATCTCAAACATCATCCATTTAAAAACAAATCCACCCTAGCTGCATTCACTGACGCAGAGAGAACTTTCTATCCCAGACTGGAAGGAAGGCAGACAGCCGGACCACGCGTCCCCTTGCTGCCCCCTGCAGGCCACAAGCTGCAGAGCGGCTGCAAGCCAGACCAGGCGGGGGTCCCCGGGCTGAGCCGGGCCTCTGTCCATCTGGCCCAAAGAGGCAGGCGAATGGTCCCCGGCAAATGCCAGACCACGGCCAAAAGGACCGAGTTGGGCCTGGGCCTCAGCGTTACACGGTCTCATTCAATATTTCATCCTGCAAGGGGATGTTGACCCTTTTTAATAGACAAGAAATCACGATCCCGAGAAGTTCAGTGACTTGCCCAGTAGGTGCAACTGGTTTGTTCGCCATTGCCATTTGACACCAATGTCCTTTCCATGACCCTGTGGGCGGAGCCAGGACGCCCTTCTCTGGGAAGATACAACCAGCTTCTTCACCACACAAACTGGACCAGACCAGTGAGGAGGCTGCCCTGCCCACGAGGCCCGCCTGGCCTCCACACCCCTGACCTTGCACTGGGAGGGGCCCAAGACTCGGGGATGTCTCGCCTGGCCTGCCGCGAGGCCTAAGGGAGGCTCCGTGATTCCCACACCCCAGCCAGAGCTCAGGGAGGGTTTTAGAGCAAGGAGCGCCCAGGCCACCCTCTGGCCTCTGGGACCTCCTGACCGCCCAGCATGTCCCCACCCGCCCCCGCCTGCCGGGGCGGTCTTGGGCTGTGACCCCCTAACGCAGGGCCCGACTCTGTACACGTGACCCTGAGATGACCCCTGGCCAGAGACTTCCCACTTGACTGATGGCAGCTACAAATCCTAGTGCCAGACACTCGGAGTCAGTGACCTTTAGAAGGGGCCAGGCGTGGCAGGGACCCTGCAAGCGATTCATGTGTAATCTGGTGTGAAGGGACCTCTGCCCCCGCGGCTCCGCGCGCCCCCGCCCTGCTCCACCGCTTCTGCTGGGCCCTCCTGCTCCCTGCAGCCACGGGGACAAGGCCAGGCGCTCTGCAGGGCAGTTGGCTTTCTGCCGCTGCTGTCGACTTAAGACTCTGTAGTTAGGGTACCCTTGGGCGTGGCCTCCATTTCGGAGCCCTGCCGAAGCGCCGACGCACCACTCTGACCCCATCCCTCCGCAGGGCTCCGTCCGGGAGACAAAGCGGCCCACCAGGCCCATGCAACCCCCGCTCTCTTCCACCCCTGGGCTCCCGCACAGGCCGCTCCTCTCCCGGAAGCCCTCCTGCCCCTTCGTCACTGGCCCGACTCCAACTTGTCACCAAGCGTTACTCCGGTACCAACGGCTCTTCCCACTTCCGCCACCTTTCCGCCCAGGCCGAGCACCCGGGCTCCAGCCCCACCACACCTCCGCCCTGCGCATTTCTCTGCTGGACACGTCACCACCGAGTCACTCGACCACTGGACCCTCTTCCTGCCTGGAGTCCAGCTGGCAAGCACTTAGCGAATATTTGGCTGATTCCCTAATCTCTCCGCATGTGGACATGACTGTCTCTGGGTTCAGGGACCACACTTGCTGAATGGAAAACTGGGACATGGGATCTGACCACAGGAGGAAATAACCATCTTGGCGATTGTTCTGGGAGAAAAGGTTTCCTGCCGGCCCCACGCCCTCCCCCCGGGGCAGCTGGCGGCAGGCAGAGGACCACCTTTGTCATTGTAGTGTGAGTTGGCCAGAGGTGCCCATCGGCCCATGGAGGCATGGCCCACCAGCCCAGGGAGCTGTCCCTGAGCCAGGTCCATGCCTGGCCTGGGTGTCCCTCCTCCTGGAAGGGTTGGCTGCAGTTCTCTGAGTACAGGGCTGGGAGCTGCAGAAAGAACTTCCCACAGCCGGTCAACAGCTTCTGTTTGCTCCCAGAACCGCTGCCTGGACAAGGCAGCCGAGAAAAGCCTTGTTCACAGTTCCTGGGGGAAAAATCCAAGGGTGGCTCCCTAAGGTATCAGTCGTTGACACGGGAATGAAGACAAACGCATACAACTCAGTCATCGAATCCCAGAATCTCGGGACAGAAGGGGGCCCTGACCACCAGCACCCTGTGTGTCCAGCTGGCTTCCTTCCTTTCAGGTCAGCGGTGGTTCTAGATCGCTTGATACCTCGACAGGACACCCCTCCCACCCCTCCTCTCCTCACACCCCTCGTCTTTCTTGATGAGTTTAAAACCCAAATGCTAACCACGAACCTGGTTAAAATAGGCAGCCCCCCGTGAAATGACAACGCCTGACAAGGTCCCAGGTCCCCGGCCCATTTAGCACAGACTCTCTTGTCTCCTACATGAAGCTCTGCCACCTGGGGGGCTCTCTGACCCCCTTGGGCCTCCGAAAGAACAGGGAGGGGGGCCCATTTCAGCCCCTTCACCAGCCTGAGGTGGGAGGTAACACCTCTGAGGTGGTGCAGAGGCTGCTGACATAAGGAGAAATGTCTCATAGCGCCTAATTCTGTGTGTCTAGTGGGACTCCAGTCGACAGGGCCTGGCCAGGTCAGTGACAAATATTCCCTGGGAGAGTCACTCTCTCTACCAGGTGCCTGGGGATGGGGGCCCCCTTACCTGTTCGAGCCTTCCCGCTGCAGGGCACACAGGAAGCCGGGTATCTCCATCCCGCTTTGCCGGCTCTGCCCTCTACCTTCCTCCTCTCCCCAGCCCAGGGGAGTGAACAGCAGCTGGGCCCAAGGAGGGGCCGTGAGGCTGCAGGTGTGTATCAACAGAAGGGAGAGCTGCAGGGCAAACGACTTTCAAGCCTTCCTCTGGAAGGAAATGAGAAGGTGGGAACGAGGCACCTGGTTTTTCCCTCCCAGACGCTCGTCTTTGATCAGGAGAGGCCAACTGGGGTAGTGGCATGGCGGTGAGGTCTGAAGCCACAGGCCTGCATGGGCAGCTCCCTTCTGCCACTAGCTGGCCCACTGGGGCGATGGACGCACTGCCTGAGGGGCGGTGGGGAGGTTTCCGAAGGACGGAGCACTGAGAGCTCAGCCTGGCTCAGACCGATGCTCTCCAGGGGGAGGAAGAGGAATGAATAGCATAGTAAGACTTACAGAGAGACAATCAGCATACAGAGCATTTTACAGTTTGCATATCTCAACTTGGTTCTTCCCTTCTTCCCTGCGATGCCCAGCGGCCCTACGATGCCACCTGTAATTATCCTCACTGAGGTTTTAAAGGGCCCGGAGACGTGCTTGTCATCCACAGGACTGCTCAACGGTCAGCAAAACAGAATATCAGGAAAAAAGACTGTGTCTGCTAGGCCGCTGGAAAATTTTGCCATCTGAAAATCTAGAAAGACACTCCTTGTTGGGGGCTTGTGAGTTCAGGGTGGTTCTTGGATGTGTGGGGGAGGTGATCTTTCCAAAGTCCAAGTTCAGCTGCTTATGGACCCCCGTGGGTAAATGCAGACAGGGCAAGGCAGACAGCCCAGCCCCCTACTTCAGTTTCCCTGCTAGTGTCAGGGCCTCCGCACCTCCTGGGCCCAAGGCATTTAGCCCTGGGCTGAGGGTTGGACCAAGGCATATCTTGGCAGCCTCACAAGTGGAGACTGTCATCTTGAATGGTACCAAGTCTCCCTGCTTCCATCACAGTTTTTGTTAGAGGTAACAGCATGTTTACCCACCCTCCGTGCAGGTGCAACTTCTGCAAAAGCCTCCATGCCCCTGTATGCCTGCACCTGAGCTCCACCTAGTGGCAGGTGTTGGGCATAGCATCCAAGGGTGCATTTTCTTCCAGAGCCACCTCCTTGCATTCGGAGTCATTTAGTGTAAAATGGACACTGAGGCCTCAGCACAGCTGTGACCCTGTGGGTCTCGGAGACTCCGTCAATATAACCTGCCCTGTGCCAGTCCCTTCGCTTTAATGATGCTGGGCAGCCTGAAGGCACTAACCTGCTGATCGTAAACCAGGCCCAAGACCACTTGAAGCACCTACCTCTTCTCAATGCCCACGAGGCTCTGCAATGTCCCAACAGCTGCGCCAGGGCTGACCTGGCAGCCGCCTGGCACAGTGGAAAGAATTAAAAAGCAGCATCCAAAGACCTGAGTTCTAGCTCCACGGTCTCCACCAGAGAGCTAGGTGGACATGGGTAAGCCACCCAAGTGCTCCACCTCCCCCCGGTTCTTGCACCCCCGCTGCCTGGCGTACTGCAACCCTTCCCGTTTCAAAGGGAAGCTGCCGACCCAACGCTGTGTGCAAGAACGTGAGTGTTGGCAGCTGAGTGTTTGAGAAACTTGCAAACACAGTGAGCCCCAGAAAACATAGGTACCTACAGGCCATATCGGGCCGTATCTGAATGGCATCTGTGAAATCAATAGAGAAAGAAGCAAAGGATTCTGCCCTTGAGTTCCGGGTTTTGCTCAGATGTGAGGAGGAAAGTGTGAGGGGGTGTCCCCTATCTCCTGAGAAAACTTACTGTGAAAATGAGAAGAAATAAACATGGCCCCCTGCTGGGATATTTTCCCAAGTATAATTGCATTTTAATAATCTGGGGCTAATTCTGAAGGTAATAATTGTCTGATTCTCACATTGGGTTTGTGTTGATGATTTTGGAAAATGTGTTGACGCTTATTTCATTTTCCAATCGTGTACTATTTTAATGAAAATTCATTACCAACAGAGCTTTCTGAACTGGAAAGAAAGAAATTGAAAATGCACATCTAGATATAAATAAGCAGGCATACTAAATAAATTTTGTGTTTTTTTTTTACTTGAGGTACCAGGGCCCATACTCATGAAACACCAATAAGAGACTATTCAGCCTTAGAAATAGGAAAGAAAACTATGAAAAGAGTAAATGAAGCGATACTATTTGAAGGCTCATTTGGGACAACTGTGTTGCAGGAAGAAGTGTAGTGGTTTGGAATCATGAGATCTGATTCTGCCCCTTCGGGTAAACTACTTAACCTCTGGATGCTGGGATGATACACCCCCACCCTGCTGGGGTCCTCCCTTTGGCCGAAGTGAGCAGACGGGAATGTGGTATACCCAGGTGAAGCTTCCAGAGCTTGTACATGCTGTGCCATGCTTCCTTCTCCCTCTGACATGCCCCCAGCAACATGCCAGGTGGTGGGTGTTCTGTTACCCAGAGTTCCATGATGAACACGGGGATGCAGTATAGAGTCCCAGAGCAGCCATCATGGACAAGTACATGAGCAATAAATCAACCTTCATTGTTGCCCTGGCTGGTGTGGTTCAGGGGCTTGAGTGCCCACCTGCAAACCAAAGGGTCACTGGTTCAATTCCCAGTCAGGGCACTTGCCTGGGCTGCGGACCAGGTCCTCAATAGGAAACATGTAAGAGGCAACCACGCATTGATGTTTCTCTCCCTCTCCCTTCCTTCCCCTCCCTCTAAAAATAAGTAATATCTTTTTTTAAAAAAATCAACCTTCGTTGTTTTAAGCCACTGAAAATAGGGACTGCCTGTGATGGCACCACAGCCCAGCCCATCTTGGCTGCTATCATGTCAGTCTGTACACCTCAGAGCCCATACCGTAAATAAAACTTACAAATAAATACCAACCTTACAGCAGAGAAAGCACGTTACCTCTCCCGGCCTGAGTGCATGGATACACCTGCGTCTCCATGCACCCCATATCTCATGTCCTCTATTTCCCCTTTTATATTTTACCATAACATGTTGAGGTTTTTACCTGTTCCAAGCCCCACAGACAGGAATCCTGTCTTTTCAACTATGTATCTCAAACAGCAGCAATAAAAAGTTAAGCCAACAAACAAGATGCATTTCTCTCAAAAGGCACACAAAATGTGCACAGGGTGCATCACTGGTTAAGACAGATTTATTCATTAGCCAAGTAAATGCAAATTAACAACCACAGTGAGATATCATTTCAGGCCCACTAGAGTGGAAAATCAGAAAGTCTGGCCACGCGGAATGCTGTCAGGGATGGGGAGCCAGCGAACTCTCTCAGGCATGGCTCGTGGGAAAGTCAAACCTTACAATGACTTGAAAATCTGCTTCGCGGATTCTCCGAAAGTTACGTGTACCTACGCTGTCGCCTAGTCCTTCCACTGAGTCATCCCAGAGAAAGATAACACATGTGCCCTGGGTCGTTTCCCTGCTGCTGGGCAACACCCATCGGCGCAGCGTGCAGGTCTCATCTTGCGGCTCCTGTGCGTCTGCAGTCTGGGCGGGGCTTCGCCAGACAACGGCCCTCCGGCCCTCCGCCTCGGTGTCACTCATGAGACTGCCATCTGGTGTCAGCTGGGGCTGGGCTCCCCCTCTGAGGCCTCCGTTATGTGATGGCCACCCAAGAGGCTGCCCTTGGTTCCTCGCCATCTGCGACTGTCCACAGGCCAGCAGGAAAGTGAACAGAGTCCGCCAGCAAGAGAGAAGACACGGTCTGAAGTGACAACCACAGGAGCGACATCCCATCCCCTTAGTCGTATTCTGTGGGTTCGAAGCAAGTCCCGGGTCCCGCCCACACTCGAGGGGAAGAGGCTATGCAAAGGCAAGAACACCGGGAGGCAGGGTCATTGGTGCAGCCTCTGCCACACGCATGCAAACACTTGCACACGGTTGTTCTTAGCAGCTTTATTCAGAACGGTCCAAAACTCTAAACAGCCCAAATGCCTAGCAACAGGTGAGCAGATAGACAAATTGTGAGAAGACACAGCAGAATACTGCTCAGCTGTAAAAGGGAGTGGACTAGAGAGACTCACCCCACGACGGATCTCACAGACATGATAATAAGTGTCAAAGCCAGCCAGACACAAGAGCATTCATAATGTATTTATACAGTGCTCAAAAACAAGCAACACTCATCTGTGGGGACAGAAATCAGAATAGTGGCTGCCTCTGGCTGGCAGGTTTTGGCTGGAAGGGGACAGGAAGGACCTTCCAGGGTGATAAAAATACTCTGTGTCTTGTTCTGATGATGCTACAGGCATGCGTACAGTTGTCAAGACTCATCCAGGGACTGGGCTCTGTGCCTTCCACCGCATGCTAATTATATTTCACTAAAAACAAGGGTTAGTCGCCAGCCATCCTAGCAGTCATTTTTTTCGCTTGAAGAACACCCACTCTGGCCATCAACGAGAACAATTCTAATTTTTAAATACTCTCTTCTGTTGAGAGAGGACAACGATACAACATAGAGTAGTAAAGAAAAAAAATGTTAGCACAGGACACTCACAAAAACATTGCGATATCTCTATGGACTTTTCTGAGTATTACTGAAAGATAATAATATTTTTTCAAGGGAGGGGGCTCTGCTAAAAGTGTTGCTTTGCTGTTGTTGTTGTTGCTGTTTATTGTTACGGTGAAATCCAGAGCACAGACAGCACTTCATGTTAGCCTTGGGCTGCCGCGCCCAAAGCACACTGTGTCATTCAAGGTACCCTAAGAAAGACGCCCTAAGCTCATCTTCACGCTACAGAAAGAGACAGCACTAGGTGCGGGCTGAACAGAGTCCAATCGCTAACGGCCCAACCGCGGTGCAGAACCGCAGGCCAGCTGGAAGGGCCAGATGCGGAGGGGAGACCAAAGTGAAAGCTATCAGCGGCATGAAAGGACACACAGGCAGAGAACAGCAGGGGGCTGCAGAAATACCGGCGGGCCGGGGAAACTACCCCAGGAACTTCCCCAGGAACGTGAAATGTGCTGTTACTGATCTGCATGCTGGATTGCGCCCACCCAAGGCATTTCTGAAAGGGAACATTTCCACTGAAAGGATTATTTTTTTTAATGAGCAAGAAAAGATAGTATGCAGGCAGATTCCCAATAACCTGGGAATAAAACCAATCTCTTCTAGTCAAAATGAAATATCAACTAAAAGAAGGGGTGGGTATGTGAATAACGATCCATTTTAAGGAAAAGGAAAAGCATCGGGAGTTGAGAGGTACTACGTGTCCTAAGGCAGAGGAGCTGAATCTTTAAGCCTAACAGACACACCTAAGAACAAATATTTCTTAAGGCCTATGGCGCAGTGGCTGGAAATCCAAGAATAAAAAGCAGAAAGAATAGGAAACAGTGTTGTGCCAGCCATGGTGCCTGCCGTTGTCACTCATTGACTGCATGTACATGTAGCAAGCCCCAAGCCCCCAGGGTTCCCGGCTCAGCCTGGACCACGGGACGGCATCAGCCTCACGCTCCTCCATTCACCGGGCCTCCCCCCGGCCCCGCCACCCCACTAAGGGCTGGGAACGGTTTTCTCCTACTCTGCAGCCCTCTGCCACAGTCAGGCTCTCAGGCCCTCAAGCTCCTGACCCAACCTGGACCATGGGCAGAGAGAGAACCGGAAGTACACCTATGCCAGAGCCTGTGCGCTGATTTCTTTCCAATGCGATGATGTGAGTTCTGTTTAGACTCCTTATCTTTCACAGGCGCCTCCTGGATGTTTATGGATGGAACGATGGAACCTCTGCACCTTGCTTGGAGATAATATTGGGGGAAGTTGCACAGCAATTTTTAAAGGGGACAACCCTGTGAATGAATCCCACAGAAAATATTGAGTCAAGAGACTAGACCCCCCGACCACAAAAGTACATACTGTATGATTCCCTTTCTATGAAGATCAAAAACAGGCAAAACCACCCCTTTGGGCTGCAAGTTAGAACAGTGGATAGCTCGCAAGGAAAGATGGTGATAGAAAATCAGAATAGTCCCTGCCCCTGCGTGGCAAGTAAAGTGACCAGGGGGAGACAGCAGGAAACTTTCCAGAATGGTTGAAATGTTGCGTATCTTGTTTTGGTGATGATGGTTCACAGGTGTATATACTGTCAAAACTCATTAAATGCTGAAGATATGTGCACCTCATTGTATATTAATTACATTTCAGTAAAAACTGGGTCTGATCTCTTGCCATCATGGTAGCTACTTCCCTAGCCTGAGAAACAGTTGTTCTGGTCCCCAGTTTTCTTGAGGATGAACACGATGAAGACTCTCCTTGACCATGAACCTTCACACAAGCCCACAGGCATCCGTTCTCTTTGCCAGTGAATAAATGATGGACAGCGCCGTTATTGAGCTGTGAGAAGAATTCCATCTGCAGCCGCAGCTCCTCAGAAAAGCCCAGCAGGACTTTGTCACTGACAAATCACGCAGTTCAGGGTCTTCCTCGGGAGCCACCATTTTTCATGACGGTGTATGTCAAGGAGCCGTGCCGCACAGGACCAACAAACATAAAACAAAGGTTCTCTTTGGGGAGGAGGAAGCGCACTGAATGCGGAGAGCCAGGGGGAGGCCAGCCCCGGCTGTCCCACTGAAGCCAGGGACCCTCTGCCCTCCACTGCCAGGCGCTGGAGGGACCGGTGGACGTGACAAGTTGCGTCCCTTACAAGTCCAAGGATTCCTCACGGAGAGGTGAAACGTCTCTCCAGGAAAGAACCTCAGGCGTGGAACCGAAGTAGAATTATTTGAATATAAATATTCAGTAACTCAACGGAGGGAGGGAGAGTCTTCCCGTCCTAAGAATAACGGCAGATCACCTAGGTCCTGCTAGTCAAGGGTCACCCAGCAGGCGGTCCGTAACCTGGAGACACAGCAGCTCCCATCTCAGCCTGAATGTGCTCCTTCTTCCCCTGCCGTTGTTTATCGCTCCGTTTAGACATCCCTGGCAGCTTCCACCTGTGGGACTTGGCCGTTGGTGTCTACTGAGTGAGCAGTCTGAAGCGTGCTGGCGTGCTGCCGCCACTTCCCCTGCCAAGGACAACTTCGTACAATTACGAAACTCGACCCAGGTTCTGTCTCGCGCTGCACAGATGATGCTGATAGGGGCAGATCGTCTCTATTTAAATATTAGGGTACGCTTCAGGCAAGACCAGATGCAAGTGTGCTAAGGAACGAGATAGTCACATAACCCCAGAACATCTCCCACAAAAGTACTCATTAGTGACAGGAGGGAAAATAATAGTAATGGAACAGTAGAGAAGCTGGTGAGCACCAGCTTAACCAAGCGGCCGCTGGTCTTAGTATCAATAATAAAATCGGCCCACGAGGTATGCCTCAACATAGGGTGCACTGAGGGGGCACAGTATCCCCTCTGGGGTATTCTGGCCAAAACGCGTCATCTGACTCTAATAATGAGGAAACCTTAGACAAACCCAAGTTCGATAATGACCAAGTTCAATAATGACCAAGTTCAATAATGACCAAGTCAAACTCATGAGACAAAGCAGACAGAGGAAGTGTTCCAAATTAAAAGACCCTAGAAAGACATAAAAGTAAATGTAATCTGTGATCCTGGATTGTAAATACAGATCACTATAGACAACATTAATGGGGTTGTTGGTAAAATTTGAACATAGACTAGAAAGTAAGAAACAGTGTGGATCGATGTTAAATGTTCAATTTCGTGACTCTGATAACTCCATTGAAAAGAGTGAGAGAAGATTCTTGTTCTTGGATGTAACCATGGAAGTATTTAGGGATATACAGGTGGAAAAGGAGGAGGAGGAGAGAGACCCGCTGTGGAAACTTTCAACAGTTGGTGACTCTGTGTGACCCTTTTGTCACATGGGGCAAAGAGAACAGGACAGGGCTCAGTCCCCTCCCTGGGTGACCAGCTTCCCAGGGAAGTCGGGGCCTCGCGGGGTGCTCCCGGTGGAAGCAAACTGAACTCTGCCTCTGCGGGGGCGAGGGTATGTCGGTGTCCGCTCCGGAAACTGAAGTAGCTCCAGTCATGTCCGTGTTTTCCTTCCGTCCCCGTGGCTCAGGCTGGCCGCGCCCCCTCACGTGACAAAACCGCTTTTCCTTAGAAGTGGCACTTGCTTGAAATCTAGGCATGGGAAAACGAAGTGAAAAACAATGCCCCATTTTGCCCTCCCTGCATTAACAAGCTAAACTTACTGCTTCTCACATTGTCCATGTCCCTTGTTAGTGACATTTATCTACCAACAGGCACTTGCTTATTGTTTTCAGATCACTTTTGCTGCGTGTCCTTAAAGTAATCCTGTAATTACAGGAATAGTTTCTTCGATTTATAAACAAACTAGAGCCTGCAGATATTATGTCTGTGTTTTAATTTGTAGTGAGGCCTGTTTTACAATGTATAGCTCATGAATCTCTACATATGTACTGCTTAGCCTTGTGGTGACATGAAGCTACAGCTTGAATTATGAGGAAGGCATTAACGATCTATACAAAGATGCTTTGGTAATTGATTTGTTCAAAAAGCACTTACGGAAAGCCTTCAACATGTCAGGCACTCTGTTAGTTACATGGAAATCAGATAGCTGTATGAATTAGACAAGGCAGCCAATCACAGATTCTTGACTCTGTTCTTATACAAAAACAAAAACAAAAAAAACACAAAAACACAAAGGCCACAAGTTCCAATGAGAACCGAGAATCGATGCCTCGTGATCATCACATCTGAGCACCCAGCCCACACAGATCTGACTGTTCGCTTTGGGTTCCCACGTGAAGCTAGAGTCGGAAGCCGGATGAACAGCCAACAGCCCTGCAACCCTGAACTAGGTGAAATGTGCTGAATCCCAGCCCTGGGCCATCCACGTTCAAGACACCACGAGACCTCGGGTCCCCAGCTCTTGGATTCTAAGTGTCGTGTCCTACGGAAGGGCTCCTTGGGAAAATGGTTGATCCCAGGTCCAAGGCTGGGAGGTACCAGCTATGCCTGGACATCACATTGTGCTAGAAAGCACAAACATGCTTTTCCCAAAATAGGAATGGTTCATAAAAAGAAAATTTAGAGGCAGAAAGTAGATTAGTGGTTGCTTGGGCAAGAGGGACCTTACTGGATGAAAACATTGTTAAACTAATTTATGGTCATGTTTAGAGATACTAAAAAGTATTGAATTGTATACTTGAAATGGATGAGTCATACATACATAAAATATACTTCAGTATATACAAAGCAACTTTCAAAAAGCCAGCATCACTGTTTTCAATCAGGATACTTGTCTCGAAGAGATGTAACAAACAAACCCATGGAAAACCTTGACTGCATCTCGGATTTTTAAAAAATCAGCTTTGAGCCCTGGCTGGCGTAGCTCAGTGGATTGAGTGCAGGCTGCAAACCAAAGAATCGCAAGTTCGATTCCCAGTCAGGGCACATGCCTGGGTTGCAGGCCACAGCCCCCAGCAACCGCACATGGATGTTTCTCTCTCTCTCTCTTTCTCCTTCCCTTCCCTCTCTAAAAATAAATAAGTAAAATCTTTTAAAAAAATACGACCTTAATATTTTAAAAAATCAGCTTTGAAAAAGAAACTTGGGGGACGTCAGGGGAGACTTTTGAGTGGACTCTAAGTTAGAGACACAACCAAATTATTGGTACATTGTCTTGGGTGTAAGAACGGTATTGTGATTATGTAGGAGAACTGCCTTAAGTTCCCAGGAAACACAGCTGAAGAAGTCAGGGGTGAGGCGTCTGAGGCCGGCCACTTACTTTTGAATGAATTAGGGAGATACACAGACAGACAGACAGACAGACAGATGTGTGAAGATAGAAAATGCACATGTGAAGCAATGGAAGGTATACAGGTGTGTTCACTGGACCATCCTTTCGTAGATTTAACAATTTCAAGATGAACTGTTGGGGTAAAATATTCCAAGGACCACATTTATTTGCTCTAGGGCAGGCCTTAAAGAATCTCTATTTAATGAGCACGCGGGTCATGCCAGTAAAACGACGCTGTTGCACTGTTTCCCCTTCCCTCCCTCGTTACCTCCGTGTGCCGGGCTTCCTGCCGCATCTGAGACGAGCCACGTGCCTTCTTCTCGCAGGACCTTTGCTCTTCCCCTCCAGCGCTTCCTCCTCCCTGGATTCTCTCACTACACCCCACACCTGCCCTTCAAGTGCTGACCAAAATGATCATGATTTGGGGAAGCATCCGCCCCACTGTCTTCCACAAACAACTGTAAGACGCAAGGGGGTGAAGTCTTGCCCATGATCACTTCCCTGGTCCTCCCATAGTGCCTCACACAGAGTAGGCACCCGATATTTTTAAGGGAATGAATGAATGGAATGAATGAATGGGTTTGTTTGATGGACCCACCAAGGTGCTATCAACTGCCACGAATCTCACTAGTGTTAGGAAGCACCACTTGACCTCAGAATGGGTTTGTGTCTAAGGAGCAGTTATTTTAAATTCAGGTCGGCTGATGTTCCCTGGAGGTCTCTGCCAGCCTGTTTCTCTGTATCTCCATGATGGACACAGGTTTGGGGGAAGGCAAAGAATCAAACAGAATGCACGTGCTGTGATTTAGGAGGGCAATACGTTAAGTGAGTCAAGGACAAGTCAGGAGACACCATGCAGAGGCTCATCTCAAGACTCACCAGGGCTTCCGGCACGTGGTACGTGTAGCAGGGCCGTGGGGCGGTAAGAAAGTGGCTTGTGATTGGTTTTCTTACTGTCAATCATTAAGGAGTGAACACTACCTTTTTCCTCTCCCAGGAGATTAGCCAGATATCTCAGATAATAAACTCCGGATTTTTATCTTCCTATGGGGGCAGTTAATAAGTGTTTGTGGAAGAAAGGGAAGGGAGAGTTGAGAGGGGAGAAAGGGTTGAGAGGGGAGAAAGAAAGGGAGTGGGGAGGAAGAAAAGAGAAAAAGAAAAAAAAAGAAAAGAGAAAAGAGAAGAGAAAAAAAGAAAAGAAAAAAAAAAGAAAAGAAGAGTAAATTGGAGTCCACTGCCAGGAAAACAATCCATAAACACAGGCTTTAGCTGTTGAAAGTGTATCCAGGGGATCAACTACACGGGAAAGAAGAACAGTGCAGGCTTTGTGCTGATCTGCTTGGGGAGGAGAATGGAGAATGAAGACAGTGGGTCCCCAGGACTGGGAACAGACATGGGGGATGGGCCCGAGTCATGCTTATCCAGAGGGTGTGGGGCGGCAGGACTACCCTGCAAGCCCTGCCTGTCGTGTGGCCTTCTCTGGGGATGGCACCTAGTAGCCTGTGCTTTAAAAACCCTCCACATAATTCTTAAGCACATTCGAGTTTGGAAAGCACTGGTCTGTAGCATTGTCCCACTGGGGTTTTTTAAGTTTGTGTGTGTGTGCATGTGTGTATACACATGTTCATATAAAAATCACATACACACTAACATAAATGTGCAAAAAATAATGTGCATTCTGTTCACAGAAATGTGTGAAGGACTGAGATGGCAAAGAGTAAATTATTATTTTTTTAATTTATAACTTCTTTTCTTAAGATTTTATTTATTTATTTTTAGAGAGGGGAGGGAGAGAGAAAGAGAGAGAGAGAGACATCAATGTGCGGTTGCTGGGGGCTGTGGCCTGCAACCCAGGCATGTGCCCTGACTGGGAATCGAACCTGTGATGCTTTGGTTCGCAGCCCACGCTCAATCCACTGAGCTAGCCAGCCAGGCTGCCCTGCTCCAAGCACCCTCTGCCCCGTCCCGCTGTTGCTGCTCTAAGTCACTTGTCGCGTCTGTCCCTCGCTCTTTAACCCGAGAGCTAGTTTGAAGTGTATGAACCTTGTACAGGAAAACAGTAGTCATTCCCTCATCACTTCGGCCAACAGGCCGATGAAGGGCAAAGGCAGCTGACAGCGACCCCACCCGCCCAGCAGTGGAGACCTCGGAACTCTCCTCAGGCCCTGCCAGCCCCACCGCCACCTCCTTTATTCCCCATGGGCCGCACTCCACTTGCTTTTCTGTCCCCCTAAAATGACGCCGTTGCTCAAACTACTTTTAGAAGTCCCTCTCCTGAAGCCCCCGGGGCAAGAAGGCTGCCCAAACCCTCTGTCGGTGTATGCCTCCAAACAGCCCCTCGGCGTCTTCTGCGGAAAGCATCCCTCTCAGAGCAGGATCCACGGTGGAGGTCTGAGCACCTGCCGCATCCGAAGTCAGAACTGCTGGGTCAGGCCAGAAAATTACTCTTTTTACACCAGGTTATGCAGCACGCCAGGTTATCCAGGCACATGATGAAGCTGAAGAACTTCTACTTTAAAGGTTTTTCTGTTAATTGCTTTGGAGAAACAGATAGCAAAACACTTCAAAAAGAAAAAAAAAAACAAAAGAAAACAAAAGATGGCCCTTTCCATCAGGGGTCAAGGATTTACTTTACATTAATGCTAAAAATGAACTGGAGCTCTTTTTCCAGGAATTATTTCCCACAGTCCTTTGCACAGTCGTAAAAGATCCTCATCAAGGTCAAAGGCAGGAGCAACCCCAAAATTCCGGTTCACTGCCCTATCACTTCAGCGTAGCCACAGACCCATTTCACAGCCCCCTCTATTCCCGAGAAACAATTTTAGAGACTTATTCAGATTCCCCCCAAGCGGCTCCACATGGTTGTTCCTCTTCCTACAGCGACTTGCCGAATTCCTATTTATAATTCACACTATGTAGAGAACATAAAACTCAGAAGCAGCGCTTGCCAACAGAAAACGCCCACCAAGAAAAACTCGCACAAGGAGTAGAACAAAGGTGAACGCTTGGTGTGTATTTACTCAGAAAACTAAACTTAAAAAATAAATCCAAACACAAAGAGCAAGACTAAAGAAAAAACCTGCACGGTTCAAGAGAGGATCACGATTGATCATAAGATAATTGCTGTCACCGCATACATACTATTTCTCACTGGTTACTTCACACGAGCTTTTGCACAGACGTGTGAGGTCCTCAGTGACCTGAGGCGAGGGCAATGAACTTCAGTGGCATCCGTACACCATCTCAGGCCACTAAACGACCTGCGTTCATTTCTGAAGTCTGTTGTTGCAAATTTATTCTAATCCTCTACTCCGCAGGAGCAAGAATACCTACTCCTCTTCTCTCAGGCCATTTTCATGGACTGTGGGTTCCCTCCCAATCTTCTCCAACATCCCTTCCAAGTGCAGGTACAGCCCCCACAGTGCAGACACAGCCATTACTGTCCAAGCCCGAGAGGGGCCAATGCCAAGGTCAAGTACTTCCATTTCCAGAAGAAAACGTATGAACACAGTCTTCGAATATACAGATCACAATGGAGTGTATGCTGAAGCACTTGAAACACATGTAAAGAGTGAGGGGAAAAAACTACAAGTGCAACTCCAATTAGGTTGGAGATGTGCTGGGCGTGAGAGCCTCGGCGCGGCAAGGTGAAGCTCACGGGGGCTGGGAGGGGGTGAGCGTAACCGGGAAAGGCTTGGCGACGGCAGCGGGGCCCTGGAAGACGCGCACCATGTGCACAGGCGGCGAAGGCACTGCGGACGCGGGCAGCAGCACGAACAGAGGCCCGGAGGCAGGAAGGAGCACAGCCTGCGGAAAGGTCAGCGGAGGCACGGCCACGGCTGCAGCCGGGCAGAGACTCCGGAGGGGGCCCGGCGACGGGGCTGAAGGGGGGCACCGGGGACTCGTGGGGACCAGCTTCCTCTCCTCGGGGTGCGACTTCTGATGCTGGACGAAGCTGCCGTACCACTTGAAGGCTTTCCCACACACCTTGCACCCGTACGGCCTCTCGCCGGTGTGAACCCTCTGATGCTGGATGGAGGCTATCTTCTGCGTGAACGCCTTGCCGCACTCCTTGCACCGGTAGGGCTTCTCCCCGGTGTGAATCCTCTGGTGGACGACGAAGAGCGACCTGCAGCCGAAGGCCTTCCAGCACTCCTGGCACGTGTAGAGCTTCTCCCCGGTGTGCAGCCGCTGGTGCTGCAGGTAGGCCGCGCTCCTGCGGAAGGCCTTGCCGCACTCCCTGCACTCGTAGGGCTTCTCCCCCGCGTGGATCCTCTGGTGCTGCGTCAAGGCCGTGTTGGAGCTCAGCCCTTTGCCGCACTGCTTACACTCGTAGGGCCCCGCCCCGGCGTGGTTCTTCTCGTGCACCGTGCAGTCGTAGCTGGACTTGAAGGCCTTGCCGCACTCCCTGCACTTGAAGGGCTTCTCCCCCGTGTGACTCATCTGGTGCCGAAGGAGCTTCGAGTTGTACCGGAAGAGCTTCCCGCACGCGCCGCAGCGGTAGAACTTCATGCCCCCTCGAAGGATCAGGTTCGGGTTCAGGCCGGAAGGCTGCCACGGGGCCTTGCTTCTAAAACCGAGGGGCTCGGGAATCTCTCCGGGAAGCCCTCCTCCCGGCCACCGCGGCCGCTCTGTCTCTGCGGGGGCTTCCCGCTTTACCGCTGGCTCGTCGTCGTCCTTGATGCGGGACTCGCCGCCTGATCGGAGAAACCGCACGGGTCTGAGTTACGGAGCTGCACGGGGAACAGGACCCAGAGGTTCTACTTCTCTTTTGTAGGATGTGATTTTTTAAAACACACCCAAGAGCACGCTCCTCGCCCCGGAAGCACGCCCACGCCTTTCCCTCCCCCCTCTCTGCCTCTCTCAGCACGCATCTCCTGAGTGCCGAGGGGCCCCACGGGACGTGCAGCCGGGGGAGCGGCGGGGAGCGGCAGCTCGTCCCAGGCTCACCCCTGAACCTGTCTCCAGGGCCCTCTTTGTTGCTTCTTCCATCCTAAGCCTTTCCTTGTTTCACTGTCCCCACCTTTAATAAACATCCCCTCAAAATCATAATAATTCAATCAATCCCTGAAATGCCTATAAGCATCCATAAAGGAGAGAGGAAAAGAAAAACAGTAACAGACAACTGAAGAAGCAATGACACTGGACACAGAGCGGGAGGGGCCTCCTGTGGGGGGGGGGGGCTGGGCAGGTGAAGTGGGCAGAAGGAGAACTTCAAGAATGGGAGGGGAGGAAGGCCGGAGGGGGTAAGGAGAGAACAGGAAAGGGCGGATAAGAGGGATCAGCAGAAATGGAAAATTTTCTAAAGAGAGAGACCCAGAAGAGGAGAAAGGCCAGTGAGATGGCCCAGACGTCAGGTCCCATGGAACAAGGGGCAGAGCAGGCTGGGAACACAAGCAGACAGACGAGGGAGCACAGTGCCCCCCCCAAGGGCCAGGAAAGCACCCCAAATTCTAAATTCCACCGAATGAATGGCCTCACGATTCCCTTTAGGAAGGCCCCACACAATACTCTGGGATAAGAGCTGCTTGCAGAGTCGGCTGGGACGGAGCGCCGGGCCACAGGGGGATGGCTGCTCAACAAACCGTTCCTTACAAAGTCACGCAAGGGTGAGCAGCGAGGCCTGGAACTGCCTTTCCGCAGGGAAGAAAACCGAGTAGCCCCCGGCTCCCAGGCCGGCAGGCACTCCCGGGGAGGCTGTCGGCTGTGTGCATGGGCCAGGTGCTGTGGGGCGGGCTGCTGGACGGGGCCAGTCCTTGCCTGCTCCTACGCAGCCCCATATACAACAAATACTATGGCGTAGGAGACTTTAAAATGCACAAAAAGGAAATTAAACCGAACCCCATAGCAGAGGCACAAAATAAATCAGTTTGACCCACAGAATCAAATTTTCCCTACAATATGACTGAAGCCCTACTCTGCCATAAAAATTGGCATAAAATTAAATGTTTCCACTGGTGAGAAATGAAGTGGTCTAGGAGCTCCAGGGTCACCGTTTTCTGTGGGAGGACGGCCATGTACGTGTGCAGAAAGGAGGTGGCCAAGCACCCCCAGGACTGGACTTTCCGGGCTCGGGGCTGGAAGTCAGGAGAGGTCAGGCTGCCCGGGGTGCCGCCACCGTATGGACAGCAGGAGGCCGTGTTTCCTGCTGCAGACGAAACATTGCCAGCAAACCGGGAAGGCAGACCCAGAAGCTGCCGCGCTCTCTCGCTCACCTGGACAGATGCAACTCCACACCTCTGCTGCCCAGGGGTCAGGGCCCCAGGGGGCTTCCCCTCTCTCCAGCTGGGCGATCAGAGCAGGTTTGGGGACCGGAAATGCAACTTCAGCAAGAAAAAAAGACAGGCAAGTTGAGGCAGAGATCCAGACCTGGTCCCGCTGGCCCACCGTGCAATGGGCCAGTTGGGGAGGGGAGAGAAATGGAGCCCCCAGGAGACCGGTGAGCCAGCCAGGGGTAATGAGGGAAGGCTCCAAACTGCCCCAAGGGCGTGACAGGGCGACAGCCCTTCTCAACTGGAGGAAATTTCACCGCTGCCCTGACAGAGGAGGAAGGAAATCCCCTCAGGAAGGCTGCAGGTACTGACACCCTGGGAGACGCCTCTGCAGAGGTGCAGCCCACAGCCCTAGGCCAAGGGTGGGGTGGAGGAAGGGCACCCGGGGCACCAGGAAGTCCTTCCCCTCAGGGCCCGAAAGCTCGCTCCTCCCTGGGATGGAAGGAAATCCAGTTTCAAAACGGAAGGGCACCAGGGACTTGCCCAGCCAGCACCTCCAGAGGCAGGCGACTGCAGAATGGCCCCTGCAGTCACCACACCGAAGGGCTACAAGACTCCCCAAACATCTGAGGAAGATGCCAAACTATCACCGAGAGCCACGGGGAGAGGCCTTACCCAGGGCAGCCACGTTTGCATACGTCTCCAGCATCACCTCCCGGTACAGGGCCCTCTGCGCGGGGTCCAGGCTGGCCCACTGATTCTGCGTGAAGTGCACGGCCACGTCCTCAAAGGTCACTGGCTCCTGAAATGGCAGGTCCCTACTCACGCTCTGAGTGCGGGGCAAAGGGAGGCAGCCTGCGCCGCAGGGCCCCAAACTCAGGGCCCTGGGGAAGGTCTGCTCTACCAAGAAGGGCACCCAGCACCCAGCCAGCGCCCTACCTCGGCCAGCGTTCCCATCTCCAAACACGGAGTCCCTACACTCACTCTCCCATCTGCTCCGCTCTGGGGCCCCAGCTGTCATCCTCACCCCACAGCCTGGCAGCTGGGGCTCTCTGCCTGGTGACTGCGTCGGCCCGTGTCCCTCTGGCACCTCCGACCTCATGCACTCCATGATCTGGTCACCTCGTTCTCTATACACCAGCCACGGCAGGCAGCTGCCACTCGCCCTGTCCCCACCCACCTAAAGTACACACATGGCCCCACCTGTTCCCCGTACCTGGCCTCTCCTCGGTCTTCCCCAACACCCTCCACTGTGTGCGGAGGAGCACCCCTCCAAAATGTCCCCAGCATTTTGCAAATTTCTTTTTATACCTTCTTGCTGTATCAGAAAGCTACCTCTAATCGAAGAAAACCTA
This sequence comes from Phyllostomus hastatus, assembly GCF_019186645.2. Classification (NCBI taxonomy): domain Eukaryota; kingdom Metazoa; phylum Chordata; class Mammalia; order Chiroptera; family Phyllostomidae; genus Phyllostomus; species Phyllostomus hastatus. The sequence continues at coordinate 9,680,307 of NW_025334009.1, forward strand.
CAGCCTGCCTGGTCCACCTGACTGCCAGCAAGGTTGGCGGTGCCCGTCTTTGGGCACAGCCCCGTCCCACCTGTCAAGGTGTGTGCCCCTTCCCCTGGGCCATCTCCATCTTCCCAAGAGCAAAGGGGACTTGCTATTGCCTGTCTCCCCCACCAGAATGTAAGCCCACGAGGCAAGAGTTCTGTTTTGTTCGTAACTGGTTTACTAGCACACACTATACTGCCTGGCACATACTTGATGCCTCATATAAATATGCTGAAAGAATTAACTTCAAAAATGGTCTGACCACAAATGAGACTTGGTAAATTTACGAAGGGGATCAGAAAACAACAGCAAACACCACTTTGACAGGAAAACGCCAGAGCACATCCATTCCAGTTGGTGGCAGAGGGCCCACCACGAGCCGAGTCCCACTTTCCGTGAAAGGCTGGAAAGCAGCACATGGGGAAGGAAAAAACACAAATACCTCCGCTTTGTGGATGAAACGATTACCGTCGCCCCCTCGGTATCCGCAGGGAAGTGGTTCCAGGACCCCCCACGGGCACCAAAATCCAAGGATGCTCAAGTCCCTAACATAAAGTGGCACCATATTTGCATGTAACCCATCCATACGCTCCGATATACTTAAAACCACCCCCAGACCAGTTATAACACCTGACACAATCTAACACTATGGAAATAGTGGCTCTACAGTTTTGTTAGGGAATAACGATAATAAGAAAAGCCTGTACATGTTCAGTACAGGGGCAGCCAGCGCAGGCCTACACACATAGCACACGTCAGCAACAACGTAACTTTTCCTTCAAATGTTTTTGATCCCTGGTTGACTGAAGATGCAGATGAGAGACCCACCAATACAGAGCTGACGGTATCTGCCTAAAAATACCCAGAGCCAAGAGATTGAATGAAAAACATTTAAAACTGACAAAACAATGTGTTGTTAGCTAGATACAGGATAAATAAACCAAAATCATTAGCTCTCCTAAATACCATCACAAATAAATTAGAAGATAAAATGGGAGAAAACAAGATGCCATTGATATAAAAATAGCTAAGAATATACCTAACAAAAATGTTTAAGACCAGGATGAAGAAAACTGAATGTTTATTAAAATAAATAAAAGAATGAAATATAGTGGGACATACAGTGTTTCTGAATGAGAAGAATCAAGTTTGTAAAGTGAATTTCTCTCAATTTTGCCTATGAATTCGATAGAATCCACTCCCCCAACAAAAGAATCAGTGAGATTCGTGCAGGGGTTGGGGATCATTTTAAAGCAGGGGTTCTACCCTTTCGGCGTCTTGGCGCCACCCTGGAAGAAGAGTTGTCTTGGACCACACATTAATACATTGCCACAGGTAATCACAAAAAAAATCTCATAATGTTTTAAGTAAATTTATGATTCTGTGTTGGGCTACATTCACAGCCATCCTGAGCCACATGATGACCGCAGGCCACAGGTTGGACACCCCTGATTTAAAGCCATCTGAACCCTGGCCAGGTGGCTCAGCGGGTTGGAGCGTCACCCTGTAGACCAAAAGGTCACGGTTTGATCCCCAGTTGGAGTGCGTACAGGAGGCAACCAATTGATGTTTCTCTCTCACCTTCACCTCTTTCTCTCTCTCCCTCTCACTCTCTTTCCCCACCTCCCCTTTCTCTCTAATCAACATCCTTGAAAGATGATTTTTTAAAAAAGCCATCTGAAAAAGAAAGTGTGAGAGACTAGCTGAGAATATTTTGAAGAAAAAGAATTTTTGAAAGAAATGACAAGGGGAGATTAAACTGTACTTAATAGGACACTTTGAGAAATGAGAAGACAAGCCACAGACAGAGACAAAATATTTGGGGAAAAAAGGTTTGATAAAGGACTGCTATCCAAAGTATACAAAAAACTTCTAAAACTCAACAATAAGAAAGTGAACAACTCAATTAAAAAATGGGCAAAATACCTGAACAGATACCTCACTAAAGAAGACATACAGATGGCAAATGGGTATGTGAAAAGACTTAACATCGTATGTCACCTGGGAGATGCAAATTAAAACAATGAGATGCCACTGACGCACCTATCAGAACAGCCAGACCCAGAACACGGACACCCAGTGCTGGCGGAGCACGCGGGGCGACAGGAACTCGGTGCTGGTGGGAACGCAAACTGGTTTGGCGGTTTCTCACAAAACTAAACGTGCCCTTACCATGTGAGCCAGCAGTCCCGCTCCTTGGTGATCTTCCCAAACGAGCTGAAAACTTATGTCCACACAAAAACCTGCACACAGATGGTCACAGCAGCTGTGTGCATCACGGCCAACACTCGGAAGCAGCCGCAACGCCCCTAGCAGGTAAACAGATAAACACGCTGTGGTCCCTCCAGACAAGGGAACATCACTCAGCACCAAAAACTAAGCTATTGCCCTGCTGGGTGGCTCAGGTGGTTGGAACATTGTCCCTTACGGGAGGCGATCGATGTCTCTCTCTCTCTCTCTCTCTCAAATTAATAAACATATCCCTGGGTGAGGATTAAAAAATAATAAATAAATAAATAAATAAATAAGCAAGCAAGCAGGCTATCAAGCCATGAAAAGTCACAGAGGAACCTTAAATACGACAGTGAAAGAAACCCATCTGAAAAGGCTACACTGTATAATTCCAAGTACATGGCATTCGGAAAAGGGCAAGACTATGTACTGATACAGGGTGAAAAAGACCCACAGCTGCCCGGGAGCGGGGGAGGGACACACAGGCACAGCCCAGAGGGCTTTCGGGGCTGTGACAATACTCTGTGGGATACAATAGTACTACTCTGTATGACGCTGTCATGGAGGAGACATGTCACCATACGTCTGAAACCCACAGGAAATACAGCTGTGGACTCCGGGTCATGCAGGTGTTCAGTTGTAACTAAGGTACCACTCTGGTGGGGGGGTGATTATCATGCAGGGATGGAGCCAGCAAGCACATGGAAACTGCTTTTTCTGCTCAACACTTCTGTGAACCTACAACTTTTCTAAAAAGATGAAGTTGACTTAAAAAAAAAAGGGGGGACAACACTTAATCTCCTACCTGGTCTGCAAATAGGTACCTAAGTAACACCTTGCACAAACAACTCACCACGAAGAAATGGAAAACCTTTTCAACAGATAAATCTAACCATGTCACCTCCCCTGCTTAAAATACATCAGTGCCTTCCAAATGGACCCAGAGTAGAAACCGAAGTCTCCACAGTGACCTTCTCCCACCTCACACTGAACGACTTTCTGACCTCTCCCTGTTCCTGATGAACACTCTGATCTCTCCCCCACTTCAGGGGCTTTCCATCTGCTGTCCTTCTCTCTGGAAAGTTGTCTCTTCTGTAGTTCCCAAGACCGTTTTTCTATCTCATCCTCCACGTGAGGTCCCAAACTCAAGATACCACCTCTGTGAGGCCTCCCCTGATCATCACCTTCAGAGGTGGCTTCATTGAGGTTTCTCAAATTGGAGGTTTACCAGAATCAAACTGGGGAGCTTTTACAACTGATTCCCAACCCCAGGCAGCCTCCTCCTCAGTCTGAGTGAGTCTAGGGTAGGACCCAAAAATTTGCAATTCTAATGAACTCCCAGGTACCGCCCAGTGGCTCACACTCTAGAGCTCTGTAGGTTAGCAACATGCGATTATGGTATTAACTTGCGTATTTGTTTGCAGACTACTTTGCTAATGAGAAAAGGGAATTTGTCTGCATTATTCAATACCATGCACCTAGCGTTTAGAAAGTGTATGAACAGTGCCAGTCTCTGTGGGACACGTCTCCAGTTTGTGGGGCAATCTCTCTAATGAAAAATTACTCTGATTTCGGCAGGTGACTCTCCTTTGTAGCACATGATCTAGATGTCCACAGTAAGGGAGAATTTCTTGGCTCGGGTCCCCCTTCTACACTTAACCCTACACACCCAAATGCATCTCTATACACAAAACTCTTATTTCCTCCACCACGTATTCACAGCCATCGCTCTGAGGATGGACTCAAGGAGAAAACCAGAACCTGGCCACGTTAGGCCTTCTTGGTCCTTTCCCGATCAACCGACAGCCAATGCGATTTTTAAAAGTCGGAGAGGAAGCTCTCAGCTCACCTGAGGCCAAGTCGTTTGGAGCATGGCTGATGTCCCCTGGCTTCGTGCACTGTCTTCAGCGCTTGGAAAAGCAAGAACCTTAGAAGCTAAGAGAGGAAGAGCCATGAGCGCAAGGAGCTCAGTCCTGCACCACCCCCAGTCGCCTAGGGCCTTCCCAGGCTCCTCATTGCCGGCCCTGGTGGGAGACTCTACCAGGCAGGTCAACGCGTGCTCAGCGCCCCACCTCCCCAAGCACTGCTCCGCCTGGGCCTCAGGGCAACCCCCACATCTGCACACCAGGCGGACTGAGACATCCCTGCCCCTAGTGTTGGGTCCAAACAAACCTTAAAAAGCTCTTATAGGGACCATGACATTAAGGCCCCCAAGAAAGATGTCTGTGGAGAGGAGGGACGTGGGTGGCTGGCTGCGGATTAGGAGTAAACTAGTGTTCCGGTGGGTGATGCCGACCGAGACCCCTCCTGGATCTCCACCCAGGGAAGCAGAGGAACCCAAGCACGGAAACGTCAGCACCCTGTGCAGGAGGCCGTCACGCTAATTCTGTACGGTGGGAAAGAGGATCCCGCTTCCGTGGGCAGGGGGCCGGGCCAGGGCTCTGGAAGTCCGCGCAGCCACCGCGGGCGGCCTCCGCGAGGCCCGGACGCCAGAGCCCCAGGTCAGGGAGGGACGAGCCACCACGGGGACCGAGTGCAGGGGCGGGAGTGCTGACGACGCGCCGGGGAAGGCGAAGTTGCCGGCACGGAGCGGACCTGGCACGTAGAAGCCGCTGGAAACCTCACTCTTCCACTCGGACCCCAGAAAAGCTGGTAGCTAAAAAAACGACGCGGAAGTGCGCGCGCGCGCCCAGCGCCCCTCTAGGCCGCTCGGAGGCCGCCCACCTCGGTGGTCCCCGCGCCGACCCCACGTGACTGGGGCCCGCCCTGCGGAAGGGGTGGGGTTGTGGGCGGGTCCTTGCCTGAGCTGTCACGGGGTGGGGCGGGTCCCTCTGCCAGATGCAGGGGTTGGAACCAGTTCGGGACTGGAGTGTCACGACCCTGATACAACCTCGCTCCACTCAGACCTCGACCTCTAGGCACAGGTGGGGCCACAGGTAATAGACTGCCCCATCAGCGGTCGGCCATTACTCCGAGGGTCACCTGGGCTGTGCAGGTGTGGGGAGAATGGCTCCTGCTCGTGTCATCTCTTAGATGCCCAAGCCAAGGATCCTGCTTGGGTCCTAGGCGGGGCAGCCCTTAGGAAAACCATGATTCCCACCTGCCTTTATACAGCTTCCTCCTTGTTAGGACCTGTATGTGTGGGGACCTTTTAAGGCAGGTCCATTAACAACCAAATAATGGTGACTAAGGTTGCCAGGAGTCCTGTGTGTACAGGACATGCCCTATGTTAAATGGTTTAGTCCGGTTTTGACGCTGGCAGGATGCCCTAAATGCCCTCTGTTTGGCTTTTTCCAATAAATTCCGGGAGGAAAATCTGTAATTTACAGCTTTTTGTGGAGGGGGGTGGGGGTCGCTGGCACTAAAATAACTTAAATGTCAACACTGGCTGAACAAAATGTCATGAACAAGTAAAGATCTGGATAATCTCTTACAGTGTCTCCTGGAGGTTTAGGTGATAGAAGGGAAAAAAAGAGAAAACATTAAAAGTACTTTTTTTATATTCAAGAAGGGGAAAGACTGTTTTTGGTCAAAGTCCCAAGCCACGAACAAATAACTTCCTTAAATTTACATAACTTCGGATCAGAATGCATGCTCTGAAAACCAGTGAGTGACAACCTCGCTTAGGTGACCCCCGGTAACTCTCCTTCTGCAAGTTAGCAAGTCAATAGCAACCTCAAGGTTCTGAATGTGAGCCAATCAGTGGCAAATGCCCTTGAAAGTCAGCCAATCGGTGATAGCCCCACCCACTAGCCAACAGCCAATTAGCTAGTGCCTCACTACAGTGACCACGCTTCTGAAAATGACCAGCGTCAAGAGTAGCCAGCCTTACTCCAGTGATGGCTTCTGGCCCGTGTGGTCGTCAACGTGAATAGATTTTGATCTGAAATGTCCACTGAACACGCTTCCAGATTCAGGGCTCCTACTCTCCAACCACTTCAGAGCTATACAGGGAAACTGGCCTCGCACTGCTAGAAGACAGTATGACCCCGGATGTCTGGTTCTATCACAGGAGTTTGGTACTCCTTTGACAGGAATTAGACGTAGTCACTGATCAACTATAGCATAAAGAGTCCATATACCTATGGGCTCTTCCTATCATGAAGAATCCATTAGGTCTCTATAGCTGCATAACAAATCACCCCAAAACTTTGTGGCTGAAAACAAAACACATTTATTATCTCTCCAAGTTTTTTGGAGAATCGGGAACTCAGGAGTGGCTTGGCTGGGTGGTACTGGCTTGGGATCACTCATGAACTTTCATCAGGTGTCACCTGGGACTGCACTCATCTGAAAGCTTGCCTGAGGCCCAAGGATCTGCCTCCAAGGAACTCACTGTCATCATGGCTGGCAGCTTGGTACTGGTTATTGGTGAGACTTTGGTCTCTTCCCACATGGGTATGTGATGACATTGCTGAGGGTCCTCACAACATGGCAATAGGCTTCCACCCAAGGGAAGCAATCCAAGAGGCCTGGCACACTGCAATGTCGCTTATGTTTGGAAGTAGTGCACCATAATCACCTCAATACACACTCCTCGAAGTCCAGTCACGTTCAGTGTTGGATGAGAATCAGTGGGGACCAGAGTGGAGGCTGCCTAACACACAGATTTGGCCCACCACAGAAGGTCCATTTCCTAAAACCTGGGGTATTGTAAAGTTTATGCAAAAACGATCATTTTAACTAGAATTAGGTTTCCAGAGACAATAGCATGGTAAGGACTTACATTTGCAAACTGCCTTTTCTCTAAATGTATCAAAAATAAACATCTATCATGAGTCTAGAGAGATGGGCACACACATATGGGTGCACATGTCCACACACACACACACACACATATGCCACAAACCCTAAAGAGTTGCAGCCTGTTATTACCATTAGGACTAACTAGAAGAACAAAATTGGACAGGCACCTCCTATATTTGATATTATAGTGCAGGGAGGAATCCGAAAGCTTTGATAGGCCTAAATTAAAATCCCAAATTGAGAGGGTGACTGGAATCCTGGGCAGTCAGAAAAGAAAACTGGAAACATGCTACAAGCGACCCACTGTTTCCCAGAACAGCCACATCAGAGGGATGGAATACAGGTAGCACTGACCCAGAGGCAGCTCCAGGGCAAGGTGAATCAGGAGAGATGGGAACTGTAGTCTTTGCGCCTGTCAAGGATTCTCCCCACATATCAGAAAATTAAAGTCTGGAACTGGATGTCCCTCCCCTGGCCAATGGCAGAGAGGTTGGCTCTTTGTAAAATACTGTCCCCAACCACTAGCCAGTGCAATAAGTCAAGAAAAAGAAAATGCATCCAAAATTGGAAAGAAGTAAAATGGCTGTTATTTGTGAATACAAAAACCTATAGAACCTACAAATGTTACTACAACTAATGTAAGGTTGCAGGCTATAAGATCAAAATACAAAAATTAATTCTATTTCTATATACTATTAATGAAAACTGGAAACTTACTATTTATCATAGCATCAAAAATATGAAATATTTAAACACAAGTCTGAGGAAAGGCATAAATGACCTAGTGAGTAAACATTATAAAACATTGCTAAAAGAAATTAAGATCTAAATAAATGAATTCATTTACAATGTTCGTGAGCGAAAAGCCTCTGTATAGTTACAATGTCTATTATTCCAAAATTGATCTATAGATTCAATACAATTTCAATCAAAATCCCAGGATGTGTTTTGTAGAGACTGACAAGTTGATTCTAAAATTCATACGGAAATGCGAAGAACTTAGAATGGCCAAAACAACTTTGACAAAAAAAAACAACAAAAAAAATAGAGTAGAATGACTGACACTGCATGACTTCAACACTCAGAAGAACTAGTAGAAAAGGCAGCGTGTGAATGGCGTCCAGACAGACACATAGATCGGTGCAGCAGAATGGACTCAGTGGCAGGCCCACACGGACACGGACAACCAATTTGTGACAATGGTGACACAGAAACTCGGAGGAGAAGGGACCTGTTTTCAGACAACAGTGTGACAACAGGTCAGCCATTTAAGAAGGCAGGGCAGGAGGGAGGGGAGAAATAACTTAGGTCCATTCTCCACACCCTGTACAAAATTTAACTCAAAATAGATGATGGATCTAAATGTAAATTTTTAAAACTGTAAAACCTTCTGGCAAGAAAAATAGGAAAAAGCCTTTATAAACTTGGGTAGGGCAAAGGTTTCTTAAATGTGATACTAAAAACACAATCCGTAAAAGAACAAACTGATACACTGGAACCATCGTGCTGGCCACACATCGACATTAAGATCTGCTCTTCCAAAGCTACTATTAAGAGAATGAAAAGACAAGTCACAAGTTGGGAGAAAATATCTGAAAATCTTATCTATGAAAGAGGACTTTTATCTATCGTATATAAAGATCTCTCATAGATCAATAAAAAGAAAACCCAGTTAAAACATAGGCAGAATCGATGAATGCTTTAGCAAAGAAGCCATAATGAAAGGCAGCTAAGCCTTTCAGACAACATACTCAATGTCATTCATCATTAGGGGAATGCAAATCAAAAGCTCAATAAGATAGCATTATACACTTATTAGAATAATTAAAATGAAAAAGAATGACACGATCAAGTGTAGGCAAAGATGTGTGAGGAGTGGAACTCTCCTGCAATGCTGGTGGGAATGTAAGATGGCACCGTTTCTTCATAAGACAGTTTTGAAGATTCTGAAAAAGCTAAGTATACATCTATCTTCTGACCTGGCCGTTCCGCTCCAGGCACTTACCAAGATAAACACACACACAAACTTACAAATACTTGAACACAAGTGTTCACAGCACTTTTATCTGTAACAGCCAGAAGCTGTAAACAACCCAAATGGCCACCAAGCAGTGAACGGACACATTATGACACATCCATAGTGCACTACAACTCAGTATGCTACATGGGTGAATCTCAGAATAACTTTGATGAGTGAAAAACACTGGACTCAAGAGAAAGGTACATACAGTGTGGTGGCATTTACATAAAATCCTAGAAAGGAATGCGAAGTGACAGAAAGCAAACAGTGGTTACCTGCGGGGAGCCGGGAGGAAGGAACGCAAGGGGCATCAGCAAAGTTCTGGGGGCGGGGCTGTTTGTTCCTCGTGGTGACTGTTACACTGGTGTACACATAAGTCAAAACTCACCAATGACATCACAATAAATAGCATTTAGTTTATTATGCTCGTTACTGTTCTAAGCACGTCTACGTGTATCAGTGCAGTTAATCCTCGACACAAACCTATGAGGTAGATTGTCATCCCTACTTTATTGGTAAGGAAATTAATACAGAATTTCTGTAACTTCACTCTCTGCTTCCTGCAGTGGGCAGTCAAGCTGTCTGCAAAAGTGGTAGCTAATTCCATGACTAAAAAATAATAATAACTAGATGAAGTGGCAAGAAATGTTGCCTGCTGGAAGGTCACTTGGAACAGCAATGAGATGGATACATTTAAGACAAAGCACGCCTTGCACCGGATTCAGGGCACGTGCAGCCCAACCTCTGCACAGGCACAGGCTACAGCGGAGTAGCCAAGAGCGAATTCGGAGTAAGAAGCAGTGTGGGTGGGTGCTGCACCCGAGGTGGGGCTCTGGCAGTCTGGCCTCTGTTAGGAATGGCCTAGACGCAGACGGCCCCACATGGACACGGCCCCTCTGTTTCTGAGTGTAGGAGACTTACAATATTCAGATTGTAATAGGTGTCACCTTTTTTTTCCTGGTTTACTCCTTTAGTGTTGCACATCTGAGTAAGGATACATGGCAGATGATGTTTTAGGACTTCAAGGGTCTAAAATGCCTCTATTCTGGGTGAAATAATTTTCCTTTCGAATTTTGAAGGCACACACCATCAGTCATCTAGCTTTCAGGCAGGACTGCTGTTGAGAAATTGGATGCCATTTTTATTCCCGATCTTTTGTTTTCTCCAAAAACCTGGTAGGATCTCCGCCTCAAACCTGATACTCCCATCCATCGTCCTGGGCACTCGGTGTATCCTTTCAATCTGGAAACTCACATTCCCTTTCACGTGTGCAAGTTCTGAGGTTTGTTTCTGTGTCTTTTCTAACTGTAAAGAAAGTTCACGTTCGGGAAACAAAGGCTCGGAGAATTTGAGGCAGGTTTCATCGTGGACGCTGAGAGTCTGAATGAAACATCTCCCCGGAAGAGTGGGGGATGAAGGTGTTCCACCGGGAACCTCCTCAGCTCGCTGTGCCTGGAGCAAAGCCCCTTTCAGGGCAGTCCCCACCAGGAAACAGGGGAGAGGGAAGTTCTGTTTAGACCAGAGTGAACGTAGATCTTTCTCCATCAGCTACTCCTGCAACTGGGGATCAGGGAGCCCAGCTCAAGGACTCCATCAACCCTGCTGGTATCAGAAGGTTCTAGAATGGCTGAGGAGGAAGCCATGGGCCCCGAGGGCAGGAGCTGAGTCTCAGGCAGGAAGGAGGCCTTACCCAGGGCAGCCACATTTTTGTACGTCTCTAGCATCACCTCCCTGTACAGGGCCCTCCGTGCAGGGTCCAGGCTGGCCCACTGATTCTGGGTGAAGTTCACAGCCACATCCTCACAGGTCACTGACTCCTGAAACAACAGGTTCCTGCTCAAACCGCGTGTAAGGACAGAGGAGGGGCCTGCACTCCAGGGAAGGGACAAATCTACTGGGGTCCGCGGCTCTGAGCCCCATGGGAGCTTTGTACCAGCAAAGAGAGCCTTACAGCACCCCGGTCAGAGACAGTCCCCAGCCAGCATTCCCATTTTCAGGGGGCACACTTCTGGGGACCCCCACTACTGTCCCAAGTGCATGGTCCAGCACCTGCTCTTGTCTACCTGGCAATCATGTCAACCCCGTGTCTCGTTCCGTGAGCCGGGTCCACCTTGCTGACGTTTCCCAAAGTGAGCACGGCAGGCAGGTACCTGCCTTTCACCCAGCCTGCATCCATCCGGGAGCCCCCACCAGGGCCCCCCACCCAGCTTCTCTCTGGTCCCCCCCTCCCACCTTTCCCTACAGGCAGAGTGGCGACTCCATGGGCATAGAACTCCTTTCACTCTGCATCAATCCTCCCTCTTTCGGACATGTCGCCTTATTGGAAAGCTGGCTGTCCCTCAAACGCCATATGCAGTCACCTCCTCCTTTCCTAACAGACCTGACTCCAGGACAGAGTGGCAGTCTCTGACCTTGAACGTGGCCCTGCAGCCTGACCCCCTACATGCTGTCCACTTGCCAACACTGCCCTCCTCACCAGGGGTGTCTCTCTCCGCCTCCTGCTGGGGCCATTTCCACCTTCTCAAGGTGCTTCAGGCCTTTGTGCTTTGTCCTGTGTCATTTATTTTTATACCAAGTATTCACTCAATCATTAGAACACATCTGTGAAGAGTTATTACTCCCATTTGCAGATGGGAATCAATAATACTTTGACACAGACAAAAGAGAGTCCTCTTTATCGGACTGTTTATTACAAGGCTGGATAAGAAAGCAAAAGTTTCAAGGGAACTACCACGTATATAACTCAGGCCCCTGGGACATCTCCGCCCCACTCACACTGTCCCCATCCCGTCGGTCCTGTCGGCGGCCTTCTCTCTGTGCTCAGTCTCTCACGGGGGGAAGAAATCACTCCAGAAGTGCTGGAGGATGTGCAGCTGTCACCGCAAAGGCTGGTTCAGACCAGAATCATCTATGGATGCTAAATCTAGGAAGTCAGATAACACCTTGACCAGCAGGTTTCAATGTGTCTGGTGTGACTGAGGACCTGAATCTCTCAGTGGCATTAACTTTAATGCAAACAGGAACATGCGGCTAGTGGCTACCTTAGCGGACAATGGAGAACAGACACTTCACTGATCCCAAACGTTAGTGTTCATTCGGTCTTTACTTCCTTCAGCGTCAACAGCTGGGAGCATGGACCTGAACTTCCTTCCTCACATTTCAGCTTCTTGCCCCTCCATACCTCGGAGACACCTCTCTCATTATCAACTCATTCTCTGCTCTTTGCCAACAAGCCCACTGCTGAGGCCAAGGCAGCTCATCCATGCACCATCCTTGCAGTGGGCAAGAATGTAGAGTCTCACTTTCCAGGAGAATTTCTCGACCCATGCTTCCCTCTTCCTCAACCCATCTGATGCTCCTCCCAAGTTCACCCATGCTCCCACACCAACTGCCCTACATACTCCTTTGCCACACTTGACTGATCCATCCCCTGCCCAGCTAAGCACTGGGCTGGCCAAGTCAGGCCGCTGGTCCTAGCGTCCTATCATATCTGTTCAGAATGCGGAAAGCTGGAAGGAAGCTCAGCGCACCTGGAACCCCACTGTCTGGAGCGTGGCTGACGACCCTGGCTTCGTGCAATGCCTCTCAGCCTGGAAAAGCAAGAACCTGCAGAGCTAGGAGGAGAGAACCGCAGTGAGCCTGTGCCTGTCTTGTTTCCCACACTTGTGGCCTTCTCCTCCTCAGCCGTTGGAAACGTATTCTTAGGGCAGTCTGGGTGTTCTGAATGCACCCTTCCCAGGCACACCCGGGGTGCTGCAACTGCTCCCTTTGTGCACTCACAGACCTGCCTGGTGAGGCTGGACATTCCTAAAAATACCCATGAAGCAAGAGTCAAGAACTGCAGTGGATTCGTGGCTTTTGAGAAAATCCCTGGCCCACAGCGAAGGCGTTATTAAGTAGCTTGCACTGAATGCTTCTCGAAATCACAGCAAAGGCCTGGCGGGGCTTCTAGAGAGAAGCAAGCCCCTGGGCCAATCACCGGCTGCAGGACAAAAATGCACGTGATGCTCCGGCCCCGGAATGGGTGGGGACGGGGGAGGGAAGAAAGGGTAAGACGCTCAACGTCCAGTGGACTAGGCAGACGGAGACCCCGACCGGGATCTGAACGCATCACCCCGTAAGCAGGAGACCGCAAAGTCACGGCCCTCCACCCTGAGTACTGCGAGCCAGAGGGTGTCAGACCAGCTCCTGGACGCAGGAAGGGCGACCGCGCCTCTGCCGGCAGAAGGCTGGGGCCGGCTCCGGGCGCCACTCCTCCCGTAAACCCGAAGGCTGGGCCACCCAGGGGGAATAGGGGTCGCGGAATCCCTGGCCCCTCACCAAAAGTAGGGGGCAGCCTGGAGGAACTTAGCCAAGGCGGAAGCAGGGCCAGCTGGGGCTCTCGGCGCCTCTCTAGGAAGCTTGGAGGCTGGCCCTTCTCCATGGTTCCCGCAAGCCAGACCTCCCCGCCCCGCCCCCTTCCACCCCACCAGGACAACTCCAGCGCTGGCTTCTCGGTCATTTCCTCTGTGCCTTAGGGCCACATCACGTGGAGTTGGCGATCTGTTCCTCAAGGACAGAGCTGCCACATTGTACTTGTGATGCTTGCTCTGAATGCTGGCTGGGCTGATCATGAACTGTACCTTAAGCTTCTTGTGAATGTATAGGCTGTCTCCTGCTCGTTGGCTGGTTGCTTGGACGGTAACTTAGGATCATTGTTAAGGCTGGGGTCTGGCTGTCGGGTTCAAACTCTAACTCCGCCATTTACTCACGGTATGGCCTTCACAAGTTTCTTAACTCTGTGCTTCAATTTCTCCGTGAAGAATTACGGTTTCCAATTTATAAATTCCAAGTATTCACTGAGTCAGTCTACTCTGTAAAGCACTTGTAACGTCTGGTTCTGTGCTGTAAGTCCAAATAAGTGCTAGCTCTGTCGCTGCTGACACTATCATTGTAGTCATGCGCCACTTAACGGGGACACACCCTGACGAAGGTGTTGCTAGGTAATTTCGCCGCGTGCGAACACCGGAGGAGCGCACGCGCACAAACCTAGCTGGTGTGGCTGCTAGGCACTGAGGCTCCCTACGGTAGAGTCCACTGCTCCAAGGCCACAAACGAGTACAGCATGTTACTGCACTGAGTACTGTAGGCAATTGTAACAATGCTGTTTGTGTATGTAAACATAGCTAAACATAGAAAAGATACAGTAAAGATAGTGTAAAGGCTGAAGAATGTTCGCCCATGCAGGGTGCTGACCGTGACCTGGGCTAACGGGACTGGAAACTGCCTGTGTGAGTCTGTGAGTGGTGTGTGGAGGCCTAGGACGTTAGTGCAACATACTGTACACTACGTAAGCACCTCACACTTGCTACACTAAATGTTCAGACATGAGGTTACATCAAGCACAAGGGAAAATGATGCAGCAAGACATGTGGCACACTCAAGACACCGAAGGCTGTTGCCCACGTAACAGGAAATACGGTTTTACAGCAAACATTTTTTATAAGTGGAAAGAGTACGCTGTGAAATCATGACAAATAGTAAATGCGGAAATAGTAACATAGTTGCTTATTACCGAGTACTACGTACTGCACCTGATTTCTGTGCTACCCTCTCCCAGGACCGGCAGTGCAGACTTGTTCCCCCAGCCACACCAGGAACACGTGGTGTGTCGAGCCACCATGTTAGGACAGCTACGATGTCTTCAGGGCACAGGGCTTTCTCAGAGCCATTAGTCGTAAGGGACCGTGGTTCATGCTCCGTCGCTGCCCAGCACGTCCTCCCGCAGCGCGTGAGTGCACCCCCGTGCGCAGCACCTTTTTCATGACACGCTGTTACCTCCCTCCCGTCCGTGTAATAAAAACCCGGGGTGACAGTGCTTCCTGCCGGCCAGGCACTGTGCAGACGGCTGAGCTGAAGTCCTGTGTGTCAGCCTGCCTGCCCATTCCTGCGGGGCCATCCCACACGCTCCTCACTCAGGGTCCAGACTGATCTCATCCTGTTTACAGAGGACTTGGTTGACTGCGCTTTCCAACAGCATCTGGTCCAGAGCAACAGTGGGGGCACCAGATGATGTCCTTCAAAAGGAAAATCATCTGGAAACCGGGACTCTATGGAGCTCACCTATCACACAGACAAAAAGTATAATACTGTGGTATTTATTTGGTCTTTGCCCACAGTCCCTGATACCAGAGGCTCCTAAAACCCTTGGAACTTTCTGTATGCTAATCACTGGTGCCTCTGGGATAGCTCCAGGGTCAACAGAGGAACCAGCGTGGAAGTAGAACCACGTGGGTTGAATTTTCACCCAAACCCCACTGAGGGGCTTGACTGAGCTAAGCACAAATTGCCAGTGACTTAATCGTGCTTGTACGAGCCTCCAAAAAACCCCTAAGAGGTAGACCTTCCAGGTTGGCAAACACAAGGTTGAAGCGAGGGTGGCAAGCTGGGGGGACCTATACGCTTCCTGCCCCTTCCCTCACACCTGGGCCTGTGTACATCTCTTCCATCTGGCTGTTCCCGCGTTATGCTTTGTAATAAACTGTTAAGTCAAGTGTTTTCCTGAGTTCTGAGATGAGCCATTCTAATAAATTATCAAGCCTCGGGAGGCAGTCCAATTTACAGCTGGTCAGCCAGAAGTATGGAAGGCCTGGGACTTGACCAGCATCTGAGGTGGGGACTGATGCTAATTCCTGATAGTCAAGTGTCAGAACTGAAGTGTGTTGGTTGGTGTGGGGGAATGGGCTGCACATTTACTACCAGAAATGCTGTACAAATAGTTCATTTAAGGACAATATACCACTTCCAAACAAGCCAAGCCAGTCATCACAAAGGCTAAATGAAGAAATACTAGAAGATGCAGTAAGTGAAAATCAAACAACAAACCCAAGAGTAAGAAGTGGGACAGAGGTAGCAGCAGTGAAACCAAAAACCCAGTAAGATCCTGTATTTAGGTCTACTGAACAGCCCACCGCCGACTTAGGTGGTTTAGACCGCTGTCAAGGTGAGGGGCATCGCTGACCTGGATAGCCCTGAACTTCCCCTTGCCGGTCTCCTTCCCCTAGGATTCAATCCAACAGCACAATGATCTACACCTGAGGTACCAGACCATTTAAAACTACAGCCCGGGGTGGTGTAGCTCAGTGGACTGAGGCCTGCAAACCACGGGGTCGCTGGTTTGATTCCCAGTCAAGGTACAGGCCTGGGTTGCGGGCCAGGTCCTCAGTGTGGGGCATGTGAGAGGCAAGCACACATTGATGTTTCTCTCTTTCTCCCTCCCTTCCCTTCTGAAAATAAAATCCTAGCCCCCCACAGATCTCTGCATCCTTACCCTGTCGTCTCTGTAGTCGCCATTACTGAGGGTCACGCTACCCTCTCCCTTACAGAAACGTTTAGGTTGTGGCTTAAGATCCCAGTTTCTCTAGACAACTCCTCACCCCAGGACAGGCAGCCCGAAACTGCCTGTATTTCTCCTCTATCGCAGAAGTTCTTGCACTATTACCACTTAATACCACCAACCGAAAATGACGGGCTGCTTCCCCAGTCAGGTTCAGGAAACCACCTTTAGTGAGAAATGACAGGCCACCAGAATTTGTATTGTTTACACCTACTCCTAGTATATTTTGGTAAGAAATATAAACCCTCAAGCATCAAAACCTGCTAGAATTCTATGTATTTATGGGAAATATATTTGCACCAGAGAAAAAAAAATTACCCAGTGCTCTTTCACAATGTCCCGTGAGAGCACATAACTGGTCACCAGTGGGTGTGATGGCTTTACACCACCTGAAACTGGGCGGAGAGACCAAGGAACTGATTTTCTAAAGGCTACATAACAACCCTGCTACCAACCTATTTCATAATCCCTGTCCCAGCCAACACACAGACTTTTTAATTCACAATGAAGTAATTTGCCAGCATGTCAAAAAGAACCTTTATTACTTTTAAAATAGCCTCTTATGTTCTCAGGCTTTCTTGCCAGATGCCTTTGGAGCAGCAGGTGCTTTCTGGGCTGGAGCTTTCGGACCCTTTTGAGCTTTTGGAGGCGCTGCCTTCTGGCCTGCGGCTTTCTGGGTGGGAGCCTTCTGCGCTGGGGCCTTCTTGCCTGCAGCGGTCACCTTTTTGGCTGGAACCTTTGCAGCAGCGGCTGCTGCTGCTGCACCTTTAGCAGCGAGTGCTTTTTTGGGAGAAGCTTTCTGGAGAGCTGCCCTTTGAAGCTTTCTAACTTCAAGCTTGATTAATCGGTTCCTCTGAAAAATTTCAAAGTCCGCATTTATTACACATGATACAAAAATTACTGTCATATATATTGATATATATGTATATCATGCATAAGAGACAACCCTTATGTTTCAGACCCCTATGAATTCAACTTTGGTCTACTAAGCTTCAGCGAACAGAACTACCAGACAAACAAGCTTAGATTTAAAACCGTAACAATCCTGTAGTAACTTTAAAACTTACCATTTTCTTTGCCTTCATGACTTTGTAACGATCAAAATCTGTCATCTTGGCTTTCTGTTAAAAACGAAACAAAAAAAATTTAATCACCTTGCAAACCTCCAAAAAAGAAGAGGTCACAATTCCAATGACCGCAAGCCATCACCTTTTCTCTGGCTTCGATCTTCTTGGCCCACCTTGTGGCCGCCCACTTCGTGTTGATGTCCGCCTTCTGCCAGGCCTGCCGGACGTACTTCTGGCGGGCACTGGAGAGAGCCAAGACCAGAGATGTCAGCTTTGGGGCCACACAGACTCGAGGACAGCTCTGTGCCCTCTGAAAAGCAGAACTCATGCCCCCAACCCCCCCCGAGTTAAAAAATCTTAAGTAAAATGATGGCCAAAGTACCCTTCTCATCTGTTACACCTCTAGCTCTAGCTGTCTCCAGAACACACACGTCTTTTACTTAGATGGCATTCATGAAGACGGGATGCCTATAATCTCGAACATACAATTTAAAAAAAAAAAAAGCAAAAGTCCACGTTCAAGATATAAAAGACCTCTTAGCACGTCTAGATGATCACTCCAGAGCAGCGGACGTGTAGAAAGCAATTTCCCTTCACAAAGAATGCAATGAAGCTAACCCTGAATGTTTTTATTTTGCACCAAATGCTTAAAGATTTTTGGCCAAACATCACAAAATCCAAGTGTAATCATTCTGAACTTTCTCCCAGACACTGCAAGCACCGAAACCCAGTGTGTTTATAAAGTAACCTGGTCCCACTGCAGCCAGTCGTCATGGCGGGGAGATGACCCCACAGTGACAGCGTTCAAACAGCCTCGGTCTGTCCCGTGTCAAGAAACAATCACTGACTGTCTCAACTCCTTGTAAGCAGCTGGGAACAGAACCACTTCAGAGGCTGTTATGAGATGACGTATGTTAAATGGTCATAACTGATGTGAAACCTCAACTAAGGACAGCTAGAGGATTAGGAGACAAGAGTATGAAAAAGAAACCAGAATTCCTTAGCAAAGTCTTTGTTGTGTGCAACCTGACAGAAACGTACTTCGAGAGCGAGCAAGAAAGAGAAAGAATGGCAAATCTGGATAAAGGCAAAACCAGAGAACTACCAGATCACATTTAAAAAGGAAATAATGCCTGTCTACTACACTGGAAATTCCTCTTCTCAATCGCTCTCAACTTCATTGATGTTTATTACATTCCCAAGGGAACACCGGTAAAGCAACAAAAATCTTTTTTTGAATTAAATTAAGAACACTTTTTCTAGTGTAAACAAAGCTGGGCCCTGACCAGTGTGGCTCAGTCAGTTGGGCATCCTCCTGCAAAGCAACATGTCGCTGGTTCGATTCCCAGTCAGGGCAATGCCCGATCCCTGTGTTTCTCTCCCTCTCTTCTTCCCTCCCTCCCCCCTCTCTAAAAATAAATTAAAAATTTAAAAAAACCTGCCCTGGCTGGCTTAGCTCAGTGGATTGAGCGCGGGCTGGGAACCAAAGTGTCCCAGGTTCGATTCCCAGCCAGGGTACATGCCTGGGTTGCAGGCCATAACCCCCAGCAACCGCACATTGATGTTTCTCTCTCTCTATCTCCCTCCCTTCCCTCTCTAAAAATAAATAAATACAATTAAAAAAAAATTTAGAAAACAAACAAACAAACAAACAAACAAAAAACCCTGGAGATACCGACCTGTGTGGGAACTTGAGGATGAAGTCAGTGAGCTGCATGCATTTGAAAGGCATGGCCTGTCTCCTTACTTGAGTGCAAGGTCCATCAACCAGAGCCTAGAATATTAAAACAAAATAATAATAAAATAAAAAGTCAAGATCTCAGTGCAAAACTTAGCATTTAAAATGGACAGTCTGTTTATCATATCCTTTCAGAATTTAATCGCTATTTAAATGTCTTTTTAAAAGATTAAACTATTAGTAGTACAGTATACAACCCAACTGCATATAACTTACTTGACGATTTTAAGTCTTCAATCCTTCTATTCCCAACACACTACTTACTGTTCATTCACAGCCCTCGGTCAACCCCTTAGTTTGTGGTTCTCAAACCGAGGGGCTGACAACAGCAAACACGGGCTTTCCTTGTGTCCGGCTTTGTTCCCCCTTTATACAGAGGAACTCACTTAACCCTCACCGATATTTTACCCATTAAAAGTTGTGGCTAGTTTAAGTGGCAGAGGTAATACACAAACCCAGTAGCACTGGGCCAACTCAAGTCTGGGCTTGAACCCCTACTGGGTGCCCGCTGCCTGGTTTTCTCGAAGATAAAATAAAGCCATCAGCCACAGTACTGCTCCTACCTCAGGGGGCCGCTGGGACCATTACATCCTGTACTGCATACATGTGAAGTCGTGATACTTCCCCCACACTTACCCTGTTCTGATCGATCACATCTACAATCGCGACCAGCTTCCCGGCGTGGGGCCCAAAGGAGACGTAAGCCACACGGCCAACCTCCACGAAGCGCCTGAACACCTAAAATGAGCAGGGGCAAGAAAAGGGGAGAACAGTGAAACTCACTAGAAATTCTCTACAGTTTATAAAGTTTTGCAGTTTACAGGCAACGTGGCTCAGCACAGCGAAAAACAACGTTGAGGGGAATACGCTCAAGTGCCAGGGGTCGACCTGGATGAATGAAATCCTCAGAGACGGGGTCAGCGACAAAAGCTAGGATCTCGCCGGCCTCTGATGAGGCCTCCGTGCCCCAGCCCGGCTTGGCAACGGCGTCCCGGCCCTGCAAGGCCACTGGCCGTCCGGCTTTGGCGGCGATGGCGCGCACGCGTAGCCCAGGAGCGCCAGGCCTGCCGGGCCCTCCATGCGCTCAAGGGCCGCGCGCCCAAGAAACTCCCAAATGTCGTGCTCCACCCGCCCAGGAACCCTCGCCACGCGCACGGAGAGCCCGCCGGGCGCCGTTCCGCGGCCCCCCACCAGGCGGTGGTGGAGCTGCGGGGCCGCCAGACGCACAGCCCGCGACAGCCACACTCACCATGTTGGCGGCGTTCGGCGAGAAAGAAAAAGGCCTACAGAAACCTTTGAATCGGCGTTTTAGCAAGCCCCGCCCCTGCACTAAATGGATGCGGACGTGAGCGCCGATTGGTTAGAATTCTGGCTGCGTGCGCACCCGCGAGAATGCTCACTGGGAAAACATGGCGGAGCCGGTTTGGGCAGGGTGGATTTTTTCCTTAACCCGAAGCGCGAGATCGGTTTCGGTGATCATGCGCCCGAGTTGCAGGTTATTTTAGTACTTTGGGGTGAAGAAGAGCACGGAAGCTATGACTCCAGTGTAACTCTGTCCACATTCCATTTGACTTGATTTTTTAACATTCTTCCATTTTCCACTAACCGCGCTCTCGATTTTTGTCTCAATGTTACTCATGACTTAGTGCTAGTTTTCTTCTCTCTTTAAGTTACCCCAGTAACTTTGTTAACGTTTCATTTTCAAGTAATTCAGACTTATAGAAAAGTTGCAGAGCTAATACAAATAGTTCCCATAAATGCTTTTCTTAAGATTCCCCAAATAGTCACATTTTATGTTTGCATTATCATTCTTTCATTTCTTTCTGAACCATTTGAGAGGAAATTGCAGACACGACGTTTCTTCATCGCTACACTATTAAATGTGTTATTTCCTAAAAACAAGGACATCATCTTCCGTATTCAGTACAATGATCAAAATCAGGAAATTGATACTAGTAGTCTATTACTTAATTTGTAGTTCTTATTTAAATGTTATCAGTTGTCCCACTTACAGTTTTTAGAGTAAACTGATTTTTTTTTCCTAGTCCGCAATCTGGTGGGCGATTACCAGTTGCATTTAATTGTGTCCAGTTTTTGTTGTTTTTTAATCCATAACAGTTCCTAAGCTTTGCCTTGTCTTTCGTAATACTGACATTTTAACATACAGGCTAGTTGTTTTGTGGAATGCCTCTAAATGTGGATTTTTTGTCGTTTTCCCCACGATTACATTCAAATGATACACTTTTGGTAGAAATGCTGTGCGTTTGGTGTATCATCAGGACACACGCAGGATGTCTCCGTGTTCCAATACAGCTGTATCACCTTTCATAGCTTGATGAAGATGGTGACTATTTTACTGACAATTCCCTAATCTATTTTAGTCTTTCCCTCTAAGCTCTATGCCTGCATATGTTGCCAGGACTGTTCTAAGCAGGGTCCCAAGTGACCTGCTTTTTCTGTTGTTCCGTGTAATCTAGTCTCTGCTCATCAGTCAGAGGGATCTTTTTTGAAAAAAAAAAAATCCAATCACATCTTTCTGTTTAAAACATTGTAATGGCTTTCTACAGTATTTAGAGTAAAATCGAAACTGCTTCCTCTGGCCTGCAAGGCCGTGCAGCGTATGTCCCTATGTCCAAACACACCTTATGCCATCTCTTGTACCTGTTTCATTGTGCTTCAGCCACGCTGGTCTGCAACAGGACCAGCCCTCTCCTGTTCTTTGACTTTTGCATGTTTTCTCTCCTGCCAAGAACATTCTTCCTTCTGTTCATACTCATTGCATGGTTGCCACGTGAAAAGTATAGGTCAGTCCCCTTGTCCCTTTAGTAGATCAGCTTTTTGTTTTCTTCAGGGCTATTATCACAATTGTTTGACTCATTTTTCTGGCCAGTTAGGTTGTAGTTTTGCACCAACTGGAGTAAGTTCTATGAGGGCAGCACCTCGGCCTTGCCTTGAGTGCATTTTCTTAGCACAGCGCTTTGTAAGGGGCTCAATTAGTGGGCAGTGAACGAATTAGTCTTTGGGCCGTGGCATCCTACTTTATAATTTATAAAGCCAAAGACGTGAATAAGAACATTCATGTCTTTGTGGTTAAGAGGCCCAAACTGGGACCAACCAACCCAAAGGCCCACAAGCAAGAAAATGGGTACATTGTAGTTTTATAGTGGAGTCAACAGCATCTGCATGAACATGGATACGTTGGCAGATAACAATGAAATAAGTCAGACACAAAGTGTATACTGTGTTATTTCATTTATATGAAGTTCAAAACAGGCAAACTAATCTGTGGGCGTTAAAAGTAATGAGCGTGTTTACCCTCGGAGGTTGCAGTGAGTAGGTGAAGAGAGACTCCTGCACTGCCTGTGTTCTGCTTCGCCGGGGTGTGGATTACGTGAGTGTGTTCAGCTTGTGAAAATTCAAAGCGCTACCTTTATGATCGGTACATCTCTTTCCCCGAAATATATGTTAGCTTTTAAAAAGTAAATAAATAAATACACTCAAAAATGGCGTTTCCTGGCTCTACCGCCAGAGAACCTGATTGGCAGGTCTGAGGAGGGGCGAGAATCTACATTTAAACACAAGCTCCCCAGTGGCTCACTAGATACAATGTGGGAAACACTTTCAGATTCTCCACAGTTACCCAATTATTTTTCTCAAGTTCATCATCTGATTCAGTCACCCCTATTTAAAGTCCTCCAAACGGTCCTTTGAATCCCCTCTTCTACAGAATAAAGTCCAAACTTCCTCGCCTGTCATTCAAGGCCCTGCTCAAACACTTCTGCTCATGCTCCCCCCTGTGCTGCTGTAGCTGCAGGTCTCGTGGCTTCTCGTGCAGTTGGGCTCCCTCTTCCCAGAACGTGCTCCTCGCTGTCCAGGGAGAACCACAGCAGGTCCTTGAAGAAGCATTTTGAGACTCCTTCCCAAGCAGCCCCAGGCTGTTTTCAGATTTCTTGGAAGCCCTGTGATAATGGCAAGGTAACTCTAAGTAAGCCTTGGCTACCTTACAAGGTCATGGGTGTCCAATAATGAGCAAGATAATCATTAGCTGCTACTGTCATCAGCAACCAAACCCCCAAACTAAGCACATGCAGAGCTCAGGTAGGCCGGTTACACCCCTTCCAGGACGCCCACCCAGCCTGCTGGTCCAACCACTGAGAGGACTGGCTACTCCTGTCCCCTCCGCATTCTCCTTTCCGTGTCATTTCGAATCAATTCACAGATGTCATGGTCAACTTCATATGTCAACGTGACTAGGCTACAATATCCAGTTACTCATTAATCCAAATGTTAAGGTATTTTGCAGATGTGATTAAAGCCCATAATCAGTTGTTTTTAAGGGAAATTATCCCGAGTAATCTTAGCGAGCTTCACTAAATCAGTTGAAAGACCTTAAGAGCAGAGCCAACCCAGACCTCCCCGAGAAAGAAGTCCCACCTGTGGACAGTGGCTACGGCTCAAGCCCAGGGCTGCAGCCTGCCCTTGGGACAGCCTGCTCTGTGCATTTCAGACTTGCCTGTCCAGCCCCGACAGTCACATAAGGGATTTGTTGCAAAAGCAATCTCTTAACACATATCTCCTACTGGTTCTATGCCTCTGGTTAAACCCTGACTGCTATACCAGATATGTCATTTCACCTGGAAATAGTTGGGCATCTGTCTAAATGGTAAGGATTCTTGAAAAAAATTTTCATAAGACCATTGTTTGACCCCCCCAAAATTAACAGCAATCCTTGATCCCATCAAGTGTTCAAATTTCCAATTGATTCATAATTTGATAATATGAAAAATATTTTTGGGCTAATAATTTTTTTCTCAGCATCTTTAGTTAGGGAGAAAAGAAAAAGGGTCCTGATGTGGGAAAGATTTTCTCCGAGGCTCCAGCAGAGGGCTCTCACGTCTCACGTGTTTCAAGAGGAAAGATAATTTGTCTCATTTCTCTTCTAACCTCAGTCTGAACTCAGCCCAGGACTTATTTAGCATATAGTACACTGGCAAATGTATGATGAGTGAATGAATGAATGAATAAGTAAACGGATGAAATAAATGTGTTTTAAAACTTGTATTCATTGGATATACTCTATGCCAGACATTGACTAAGAACATTTCTCTTTTCTCAACTCTCCCATGAGGTAGCTATTATTCCCATGTCATGCATGAAGAAATAAAGGCTCAAAGAGGTTGAAAGACTTTATGAGATCATAGAGGTAGCAAATAGAAAATTCTTGAGTTAATCCAGTTCTATAATTTTATTTTTTAAGGGTCTTATAGGACATATAGGAAGTGCATAAATGGTTCAGAAAAGAGAACCCCTGTAACTACTAGCTAGTTCTAGAACATCCCCTTCACCCCAGAAACCCTATTACTATGGACTGAATGTCTGTGTGCCCTTGGTATTCATTTGTTAAAAGTCCTAACCCCGCCCTGGCTGGCGTGACTCAGTGGATTGAGCCTGGGCTGTGAACCAAAGCATCGCAGGTTCGATTCCCAGTCAGGGCACATGCCTGGGTTGCAGGCCACATCTCCAGTGGGGGCCACGCGAGAGGCAACCACACATTGATGTTTCTCTCTCTCTCTCTTCAAAAAAAAAAAGTCCTAGCCCCCAACTCGATGGCATTTGGGGTATGGGGCTTTTCAGAGGTAATTCAGGTCAGCTGGGGTCGTGAGGCGGTGCCCAGTAATCACGACAGGATTACTACCCTTTTTAAAAGGACACCAGAGAGCTCCCTCTCTCTGCACAAGCACAGAGGCAAGACCATGCGAGGACTCAGTGAGAAAGCAGCTGCCTGCGAGCCAGAAAGAGAGTGCTCACCGGGAACTGAACTGGCTGGCACCTCGATCTTGGACTTCCCAGCTTCCAGAACTCTGAGAAGTTAGATTTCTGTTGGTCAAGCCATCCGGTCTCTGGTATTTTGTTATGGTGGCCCTAGCAGACTGAGACTTCTGTTTATCCCTTTCCAAACACAACCTCTATTTCCCCCCAAATGTAACAGTAATAATTTTCTTGATTTTCTTCAGAGTTTATCTTCTGTGTTTAGTTTGGCCTGTTTTTGACCTTTATATAAATAGAATTATATATATACTTTATATATAATATATCTTTTAGTATATATTATATATCTTTTGTGACTTATTACCCTATGTTTGTAAGATTCATCCATATTGAACATATATTTGTAGTTCTTTTGTCTTCAGGCTGTGTGGTAGTTTCCCTTACAGATATATCACTGTTTATTCTTTCATTTTATGGGATTGGCATGTTGGTTGCCAGTAAGAATATTCTCAGGCATGTATCCTGGTGTATACACATGCACATACCTTAGACATGTTCTCTAAGGCATATTCCTTGCTCTGGAATTTCTGGATCATTGGGGAAGCATATCTTCAACTTTGCAGACCATACCACAGTTTCCCAGGGTGGCTGCCTTAATTTACCTGGTGTTAACTCATTGTAGTTTTCGTAGGCATTGCCCGGGCATACTTGGTAAGACTAAGCACACTTTCTTATTTATGGAACATTTCTCCTTTTGTACAGAGCCTTGTCAAGCCTTTTGTCTGTTTGGAAAAAATTGGATCATCTGCTTTTTTCTCACTGATTTGTAGAAATTCTTCATGTAATTTAAAAACTAGTCCTTTATTGGTCATTTATGTTGCAAATACCTTCCTCCACTCTGTGGCTTGTCTTTTCACTCTTTTAATGTTTTTTTTTTAAGATTTTATTTATTTATTTTTAGAGAGGGAAGGGAGGGAGATAGAGAGAGAAACATCAACGTGCGGTTGCTGGGGGTCATGGCCTGCAACCCAGGCATGTACCCTGACTGGGAATCGAACCTGCGACACTTTGGTTTGCAGCCCACATTCAATCCACTGAGCTATGCCAGCCAGGGCTGTAATGGTGTTTTTTGATAAACAGAAGTTAACTTTAATGTAATCAAACATATCAAGTATTCTCTTACGGTGAAGGCTTTTGTGTGTGTGTAGTGCTTAGGAAACCCTTTCTTTACTCAAGATCTTAAAATGTTTCCCTTACACTTTATCCCCAAACCTTTACTGGTTGATCATTCATACCTGGAAATATTTTTGAAAATGGTATGAGGGAGGGTTGAACTTCCTTGTATCCACATGGAAATCCAGGTGTCCCCCCATTTTTTCTCACTGCTCTGATGTGACACCTCTGCGTCATAAATCAGGCGACTATGTTGGACTAGGAAATTCTAAGGCCCAACTCCTGACTGCCCCAGTACTGCCTTTCGCTGTGAGAGGAAATAGGGTAAACATAAGGGTTTTAAACTCACACAGGTCAGAATCTCAACTCACAATCTCCTTCTCCGAAACCGCTTACTAGCTGGATGGTGTTGGCATGTTATTTTACCTCTAATCCCATGCTTTTCTTGCATGGTTATCGTAAAGAACGGGCACAATTTGTGATACCTAATCACTTTCCCCTTCACCACAAATTTCATGCATAAGCACTGGCTCTGGCGAGAGCCTTGGGGCTTGGGACTCTGTAGTTGTATTAATTCCCTATTGCCGTTTAACAAATTGCCACAAACCTGGTGGCCTGCACAAATCCCGTTTACTACCTAGCAGTTTTGTAAGTCCGAGTCCAGGTGGGCTCACCTGGGTTCCCTGCTCGGGGTCCACGAGGCTGAAATCAGCGTGTTAACTGGGCGGAGCTCTCGCCCGGAGGTTCCGGGGTGGTCTGCTTCCAAGTTCCTTCCGGTCGTTGGCTGACCCCAGTTTCGTGTAGTTGCTGGACTGAGGTCCCAGGTTCTTGCTGGCTGTCAACCAGGGGTTGCTCTTAGTTCCTAGGCAATGCTCTCGGGCTATTCCCACCTGGCTCGCTCCCTCTTCAAGCTAACAGCAGTCAAAGCCTTCTCATGTCTTGACTATGACCAGCCGTTCTGGGGGAAATATTCTCTGCCTTGAAAGACCTCATCTGACCAGGGTAAGCGCACCTCGGTGATCTCTCCATGTTAAGGTCGACTGATTAGTAGTTACACCTCATGTCCTCAAATCCCTCATGTCCTCCTGTGACAACCTACTCCTGGGAGTGACACCGGAGAGTGAATAGCATGGGGGCCACCTTCGATTCTGCCTCCTAGACACGTCACTTGGCCTGAAGATTCGGTGGTGGTCCCTCTGTTAAGATTCTTTGATAAGGGAAAAAAAACACAACACAACACAACCAAAAGAGTCTCTGATAAACATCAGAAAGCCCCAGATTCTTCATTAGCTTATCCCAAATCCCCACACGGGCTGGAAACGCCCACGACGACTTGCCTCCAGGACACCCTGGCCCTCCTTGCTGTGCAGACACACCCTTGTGTTCCCGTGGGCTCTTGGTGATCTGGATGCTGTTCTTGTCGGAGAGCTCCAAAGTTTATTGCCCACCCTTCGTCCTTTATGGAAACGATACCAGTCAAGCAGTATGTTGAGTATGCAAAACATTCATAGCCCTCACCCAAATCCAAGACCACACGGGGCAAAACGTTAGGCCCACAGTAGGTGTTTCTTAGGTGTCTGTTAATTGAGTAAGTGATAAATGGCAGGCTTGGGTCTTAAGCAGCCTTCTGTCTCTCTTAGAAACAAGCCATATGCACACACAAAGATAAATAATGATATAAGAATTTACAATGTGATTAGTTTTGAAAAGGTAGTCCAGGAGGTACACTATAGTGTGTGTGTGTGTGTGTGTGTGTGTGTGTGTGTGTTTAGAGAAGTAGAGTTAGAACTGGGCCTCGAGAAATGTGCATTGTTTGGATGGGTGCAAGGATGACCCACGGCCTAGGCAGGGAGAACTGTGTGAGCAAGAGTGCATCATGGGACGGGTGCAGCCTGTGTGGGGAGGATCAAGACCAGAATGGCAGGCTGTGGCCCCACAGAAGTGTCGCTGCCAAATAAGGCAAAGAAACGTTGGACGCCAGTTATCCTGAGGAGCCAAAGGTTTATCAGAGTGAAGCCCTTTGAACTCTCTGGAATCAAGGTGATATTCGTGCCTCATTTTCTTAATTTACCAGGAAAGTTTCTTAAGAAAATGTTCTTCATTTTTAAAGCTTCTTCCTATGAATACCACCGAGAAAGAGTACCATATGCAAGATAACACACACACACGCCACCAGTCAAAATAAAACAAGTCCTTTATTCCACATCAAGCTCCCAAACAACAATCTGAAAGCATGTTGATTTTTACTTGGTAGCCATTGGACATGCTGGAGTTCTTTCTCACCCCACTTCAGCGTTAAACGTCCCTGCAGCTTCCTTTCCTTTCCCCAAAGTCAAGAACTATGGTTATGACGCAGCACGGTCTACCCCACGCAGGTGAGTAACTGGTAGGCAGACCCTGGAGCAGGAGGTGTTGTGACAGCATCAAGTATACCTGTGGGGACGGTGGACAAAATGCATACCCATGCTAACAACGGAAGGATGGCTGGGGACAAAAGCCCAGCCAAGGATGGCTGGGGTGCCACGCCCTCGCCAGGAGTAAACGTTTCCTGGGACAACAGAAGCAATGTGAAAGGGAGGTGAAGAAAGTGCTACACACTTCAGCTGCGATCAAATGACCAGCGGCGTGAGTGGGAACCCCACTTTGAAAATGGCCAGGAGTTTTCTGGGAGACCTGCTGTGCGTCTGTCCTTCAGGTTCTGCCTGCGTGACAGAAGCTGGCCGTGGCCACCGTCCTTTGGCGTAGAGGCGTCCTCTCTCCCGAAGACTGTGTCCTACGATCTGAGGGAGCGCCAGGTGGATGGGATTGCTGGAGGAAAGTCTCGGTTAAGGACAGACGGGAGAAAGCCACAACACGAGATACAGGGTTGGGTCCAATGCTGCGTGGGTGTCTGGCAGCTCCCAGACTCGCCGGGAGGAATACAGCGCGTCCGAGGACGAACAGAGTGCAGAAGGAGCCCTGAGGTCAGCTCTTCAGCATCCAACTGTCTTAGGCTCGGCTTACTTTCCCTCTTGGGCACTGGAAAGAAGAGCCTGACCGTGATGGCCTGTCTTCTCTGTTCCCAGGCGGCCAGCGAGCGGAGGGCGGCGTCCCTGGAGGAGCAAGGTGCACAGAGCAGTTGAGGGACTCCCCAGGAGGTGCTTTGGCATCAATCGGTATCTGAGGGGGCACACGACCTAAGTACTTGACTTCGGCTGTGTTCCCCGCAGACAGGCATTTCACTTGCACTATCTGGTGCCGCCCAGGCTGGGTCTGGGTGGCCCTCCGGTTCCGGAAGCTGCTTCTCGAGGCTCACTCGGAATCCACCGTGTGGTCCAAGACATGCTGGGAGCGCCGCTGTTTCCTGGACGACATGTACAGGTACACCACCAGGAAGGTCAGGCTCAGCAAGGCCACCCCCGTGAAGAAGGCCATGGTGCTCATGAAGGTTGGTGGCTTCAGGGGCAGGCGGACCAGGGGCATTTCAGCCGGGATCTGGTTGGTCAGGCTGAGCATGTAGCCCAGAGACCAGGCTATGCTGCTGTTTTCCACCTGCGAAGGACAAAAGGTAGCTCAGCTCCTGGGGCCGGGGACAGGGTGGGAATAACATACCTGGGCCCACCACTGTCACCAGCATGGAACACACACAGGAAAGGAGGTCAAAGGTCTTGCCCAAGTTCAGACATGGCAGGCTGGGCTAGAATCCAGGTCTCTGGGACCCCAAAGGGTCGAGAGAGCCTCCCTCCAGCCCTGCGGAGAAAGTCAGAACTACCCCTCACAAGCTTGTCACAGCCAAGTGTGATGAGGGCACAGTTCGCAACAGTGAAAGCTTTTCTATTGTCAGGGGTACGGAAGTGTCGGCAGCTGCAGGAACAGGGTAATGCACGTTTACTGAACCAAGGACTGGTTTCTAAGAAACTGGCTCTGTCAGTTTCTTCTGCTAGTGCCATGCATTCTTGTTTACGCATTTTTAGGTTGTTTTATGAGATGGATAAGTATTTCAAATTTGCAATTTGAATGATGAACTGAACTTTTCAGCGTTATATTGTAATCCTCTCTCTCCTGAATGATGCTCTTTACCTTCAAGACTATTTTTTTCCCAGATATTAAAGAGCTACGCCAGTTTTCTTTTGGGTGAAGCTTGTCTGACATTTTAAAAAGTTTTTTTTTAACTTTCCATCTTTCTGTGTCCTTGTGTGAAAAGCCTAAGTATTTCTTTAAAGGGTTTCTCTTGCAAACCACGACTTGATTTTTTTAAACCCAGTCTGGACACTGTTTGTTTCTTAACTGGTAGATTTAGTCCATTTATGATTATTGTGATTAGCAATATATTTGGACTTCTAATATCTTAGTTTTAAATTTTTAATTAGTGTTCTCTTCCTATATTTATTTTTCCTTTCTTGTCTTAAAAATTGTGTGTGTGTGTGTTCCTTTTAAAAGTGAGCAGTTTTGGCCACTCTTATGTCCCTGTGTCCTCTGTCCTGTGTCCTACCTGTCCCCATCACATTGGACATGGGCTATAGTTGAATTCTGGATTATTCTGGTGTATCGATGTATTCTTCTCTCACCTTTTGGCGGGGGGGGGGGTTCTTAGTTTTCCTTTAAAAAAATATACATGTTAAGCCACAACATCATTTATTCTTCCTTCATGTGTTTTTATAACGTCTCCTGGGTTTATTTCTATTCTCATTGAAGTACCTCCTCCAAAAACAACTTTGACATTCAGTCTTTGTGCAGCACATCTCCTGAAGTCTTTTTGTGCCCTCGCATTTGCATAGCAATTTGGCTGGAGAGAAAATTCTTCACGAATAAAGGAAAGGACCCTGAAACCTAGAAGTCTGTTATGTCCAGGCTGGTATTCAATGGAAAGTCTCTCTCCATTCCCACAATGCACTTTTCTAGTGATTAGATCACGGGGTGAAGCCTGGAGAGGACATGCCACCAACAGTCCCGATATGTCTCCAGACATCTTCTTTCCTTGTCCGTGATCCGATTTATTTATGCAAAAGACAGTCACAGGCTAATGTCGGGTGTTGATGGGTTCAACCTAATTACCGCCAGAGGTGATGCTGAACAGACTGACCCCAGACATCTCCAGGCTTCCCACTTGCTGTTCCGGAAACCAGACCACGCCCCCAGACCCAGGGAACACAGTGCTGGATGCGTGGGTCTGCAGGGCTGACCCAGCCTGAAAGTGGGGACCTGGGCCCGTCACCAGTCACCTGGGGGACAGCTGTGATTCCAGCTGTGGCCCATCGCGGACACTGGACAGTAAATACGGTGCCTCAGGCTCCTTCCGGGAGAAAATTCTTAGTTAATCCCCCAGGCTCTAGAGCTGGTCTCCTAGGCCGACACTGCGTAAATGGAGGGCAATTAGTTACTATCTTCCTTGTTCTCTTAACATGGTTCTATTTGAAGCTTCTTTCGGGGATGAAAAGTCTCAAATCCTTCATCTGTTTATTCACTCAACAAACACTCACTAAGCATCACCCAGGTCCTTGGCCCAGTGCTGAATGCTCAGGAATGTGGGGGTGAGGGCAGCAGTCCTGCCGGCACAGAACTCAGAGCCCCGGGGTCCTAGCTTCCAACCCTTTCCTCGTGGGGAAGGGTCTGCGGGCACCACCTCCTCTGGACTCCCCACCACCTCTCCCGGGAAGCTTCCAACGGGTCAGGCTCATCTTGCACACGCACCCACGCCAACCTCACTTTTGAGAGGAAGAGGAGGAAAAGATCTGTGCTCCGACTTACTTCTTTTTTAAAATGTATCTGCGGCCAGGTGTCCTCGGTGAATTGGTACCCGCTCACGAGCAAGTGGTAGATGTAGTGGGCGGAGAAGCAGTAGGAGCGGGCGTACACTTCGTCGAACCGGGGCAGCAGCTGCGGGAGCTGGGGGGGGGGGAGGGGAGGGCAGGCAGGCAGGTTGGAAAACGCACATTTCGGAACACCGCAGGTCAACAGCCCTGTTTGAAAGAGTCGTGCCACCCAGAATCTCATAATAAAAGTACGATAAAATAATGCAGCTACATAATATTGAAAATATCCCTCCCCAACGTCATGTAAGAACAGTCTCTCAGTTTACAGAGTGCGTATCGTGTGCCGGACACCGTTCTCACCACTGCGCCTGTGGTCAGACATTCATCCGGGCCGTGGGTGTGGGTCCCTCATGCTTCCACTTCATGGGGTTCGGAGCAGAACAGCAGAAAGGCGAAATCCAGAACACACGTGCGTGCGTGTGTGTGCAAATGGAATATACTCCACACTGCCGTCTTGCACTGCTACTGACCCTTTCTCTTTAATACTGACCTGACCCCAACTCTGCGAGCAGAAATCCCAGGTGCTGGAGTTGAAGGTGTTCAGGGAAAAGCTGCCCGTGAGGTTCAGAGCGCTGGCTGTGTAGAAGAAGCCGGCAAAGGCCTGGGAGGAGGCAGAACGGAAGGGCATCAGCTCTCAGAGCGGGACCGACGGTGGGGGTTGCAGGGCCGGGAATCAGACGTGGGGAAACAGGTCAGCAGAAGAGAAACAGAAAGCCGAGAAATATATACTCAATGGGACGAAAAGGTAGTCTCTCCGTGGTTTTTGCTCTTACCACGAAAGATCCTTTAACTCCCGGCTGAATACCATCAAAGCAGCTGACTTCTCGCCCATGGCAAGCTTTGAAGGCAAACAGGGAAGCCACCTTCACCCTACACAGCAACGGGTCCCCGGTTCCTTCGAAAGCGATGGTGTCGTTGGGGTCATAACTTCCGGGCTTCAGATCCTCTGTGCACGGGCTGTCAAATATGCGGCCCCCCGAGAGGGAGGTGGAATAATCCCGAGGGTAGCAGGGGTTGATGACGTTGGTTTTGGTGGTAGAATTCTGTAGGGACAACAGGGAGCTGTTAGAGCCCTGCCTGGCGTGGCTCAGCTGCTGGAGCGTCGTCCTGCAGAGCCAAAGGTCACCGGTTTGATTCCCAGCCAGGGATGTAGGAGAAGCAACTGATCAATGTTTCTCTCCCTCTCTTCCCTTCTCTCTAAAAGTAAATAAAATCTTTTTTAAAAGATTGTATCTATTTTTTTTTATTTTTAGAGAGGGAGAAAGAGAGAGAGAGAGAGAGAAACATCAATGTGTGGTTGCTGCGGGCCGTGGCCTGCAACCCAGGTATGTGCCCTGACTGGGAATCGAACCTGTGACACTGGTTTGGAACCTGTGACACTGGTTCGCAGCCCACGCTCAATCCACTGAGCTACGCCAGCCAGGGCAAAAAAAAAAAATACAATCTTTTAAAAAAGAAAAGGGTGAGCTATTAGAAATTACTCTTTCTAATTTGTGAAGGACCAAATACTTTTTTTTTTCGATTTCTCGTAACTGCTACTCTCTAATGCTAAGGGCGAAATGGAAAACATGCCGTTCTCGGTCAGTGGGTACTTGAAGGCGACTCCCAAGTTGTCTAAACAACTCAAGCGGCAGTGGGGTGGGGGGGACGGTGACCTGCACCAGGCACAGGCCAGGCTCTCGTCCCCAGGACCTGACCTGGCCCCTAGGACAGCGCCATGACGCAGGTTTTATGAGAATGAGAAAACATTTCGATGAGAAAACAAGGGATGCTGAGCGGAACCGGCCATTTGGAATGGAGTGCTATCTGTCCACCTGACAAAATAGCCCAAAGGGGACACATGGACACATTGTGAAAGTTGCCTCCCCCTCACCCCTCCCACTCACGGGATCCCCCCAACCCCGCCAGAAGTGGCCTCTGTTGCCAGTTTTTGTGTGTTCTACCAGAGATTTTGTCTGTGCTGCTCGTATGCATATGCAAATGTGTGTGCTCTTTTCTTGGCTCTTTTTCAAAAACCATACGTGGTAGGACTCTACACACTGTTCTGCCCCTTGTTTTTCTTACTTAAAAATCCATCTCTGATATCTTTCCGTTTATTCTCCGACTAGACAGCCTCTTCTTTTTAATAGCTGCATAGAACTTCCCTGTGCAAATCAACTGTGATTTATTTAAGAAATTCCCTCTGGATGGAAACTTATGTGGTTACCAGTCATTCCGCCATTACAAACAACACTGCAACAAACATCCTTCTTACATATAAATCTCTGATCTGTTTGTGACTTATTTGGTCTACAGATTGTGGTAGAGAGCCCACTTTATTTGTCCCCGATGACTATCTAATCTTTTACTTACTGGTGAAAAAAAATAATGTTCCCTTTATCTTGTGCTACATTCCTAAGTGTATGTGGTTCTGTTTATAAACTTTCCTTTCAATGGAACAGGATTTGAACTCTGATGGCAAAGCCATTAAATCATCTTGTTTTCGCTGCAGGAAAATCTTGACGGAAGTAAAATACTGAACACATATTACTTTAAAAACAAAAGGAAAAAAATCTTACTGAAGGAAGGAAAGAGAGAAAGCGAAAGCCTGTCCCTAGTGTCTCCCGTGCTACCAGAGTGAGGCGGGAGCCCTGGGGTGGCTGGAGGCTTGTTAATAAGTGGATAATTGGCGACATATCTATCCAGGTGTCCTCACCACACGGTGCAGACCCTGCTGTTACAGAAGAGGAGACGGAACCCAGGCAGGGGGCACTGACTCCGCCAGTGTTCACGATGTAATCATCTGCGTGAACCATCTAGGTCGGTCTTGCCAGTGCGGATCTGGATCATGGAGGTATTGGCCAGGCAGCCCTGGGCGTGTGCTTGTGGGTGATCCTCGTCACCCCTCAGTCCTTTCCCTCACAGAGTCAGAAGGCACCCAGGGCACAGCCACCCTCTTGGGCATCTAGAGGTCACCAGGCACATGGGAGAGATGGCCCGTCCCGGTGAGCTGACTGTCCACAGGGAGAGACTGGAGTCTCATGACTCTGCTCCCAGTCCTGGCCTCACACCTGGATACTTGTGGTTTCAAAGCCAAAGGAGATCAGATGGGTGGAGTATGATACTCGGGGCCAGCCAAATTTAAAAGGTTAGAGTCTCTGACCCCCACTCACCCCGGGAGAAGGAAGATTTCACCTGTCTCTCCTGCTGGAGTTCCCAGGTGCCTCCTTCCTCGTCCACGTGCACCCCACCCCCAACCCCCAGGGCCAAGCACTGGAGCATCAACCATTGCCAGAGATAAAAGGAGGTAGAGAAAAGAGGGTTTCCTAGAGCTTCTCTCCTGGAAGGAGGTGTGTCGGCTAAAATACTTTGATGAGCCAGCGGACAGGAAAGGTGGTGCTGGAAGCCTCGCTGCTGGGGAGAATGGATTGGGGTCCCTTGGGGCTGGTTTGGCTGGGAGCACGGGAAGGCGAGAGTCTGGGGTGGGCCCCGAGTCTCCGGAGCAGTGAGGAGTAGCTGAAGGCTGCCTGTGGGGTCTTCCGCTCGGTCCTCCGGGCAGTGCTCAGCCACTCCCGCCTGTACCTGTCATGTGCAGGTGTCCTGAGGCCCCAGCCTGTCCTGTGCAAGGCTGGGAGAGAACTGTGGGGGGTGGACCGGAGCTGGAGGCTGAATCCTCACGCCCCGCCCTGCATGACACGTGGGTCTGGACAGTCTGCTGACCCCACGTCTGTGAGTCCGCCCAGTGTTAGCGCAGGCCCGTGTTGGGGGAATGCTGCCCCCTTCCTTAGTAACCAAGGGAGGTCAGAGAGGCGGCAGTGTCCCTCCCGTCAGAAGCCAGGATCTGGGGCTTCTGGCTGGCCTCACGCCGCTCTGGGTGGTGAAGGCCCCTTCCCTTCAACGTCCCTTCTCAGCCATGGTGAGGTGGGTGTCCTCGGAGCACTGGAGCTTGGGGCCGGGGCGGCCTTCGAGGAGCTAGCACTCGCAGACACACTCTGCACCACACTGAGCTTAGAGCAGCGCCAGCCGCAGAGCTGATGCCTGAAGCAGCCATCTGGGCCGGGGAACAGCTACCGTGTGAACCACCGTCTGACATGATGGAATTCAGTGGCTCCCACGTCCCACCATATAAAGGGATGGAGCCTGCCTAATATAGGCCCATCCACCAGCAGGCCGAGCCTGGGGACGGCAAGCATGTCTCTCATGGGCGCTGTGGTTATTTTGTCTGAACACGGGGGAGTCTCAAGATTCTCAGGCTTATTTAGCTACGGGCTTAAAATGGCTTGTGCCCATAAAGGGATCCTGGGACTTGAATCGTGTTTACGAAACATCTGGAGCTCTGGAATTTCCTCGGAATTCGGACTCAGATACACTGGAAGTGGTCGAACGCAGCAGAGAGAGGGCATGCAAACGAACCTGAAAACGCTGTTGTTTTCATCCACTTTCTAAGTGGATTGGAAAGGACAGACCCCGGAAGGCGGGGCACCCTGCCCTCAGCTAAGACCCCCAAGGAAACACCTGCTCCCCCCGGCTCAGGTACCTGAAGGAGCATTGCCAGAAACCTCTTCTCAGCCTCGTTGCGGCCATAGCACTGGAAGCTGCGCGTGTAGAGTGCGTACACGTAGCCGTACAGGGACACGCGCACAATGTCACTGGTGTTCCGCTCCACCGCCTCTCCCACGGCGAAGGATATCTGGGTGGAGGCGCCGCCTAGATCCAGGGCGCCCGTGGTCTCCACTCCGTTGGGACGCACCCACATATGCCACAGGTCCTTCTGCACAGTGGGAGAAGGAAGCAAGAAGAAAGGCCAAAGACGCCATTTCGGTTTGCCCAGGGTGTTCCACCCAAGACCCGTCTCTTCCTGCTACGAACTAGGACATTTGGGAAGCATTCGAGGCCACACCTCTCCTCCGTGTCAGGGGTGCTGAGCTGAAATGCTTACAGGGGCTGGGCAGTACTCCTGAGCCAAGTAGATTAGGTGTAGACAATAGGGAATGGTGGGGACTGTGGCAAACCGGGGAGTGCATGTGCTACGTTCTGTTCCAGTTGGTTGTTGTTATGCAGGAATGTGAGTCCCCTGTGGCCAGCACTTCTAGTGTTTGTGGGGGTGAGGTCAGGAGAAGCTGGAACTGTGAAATTTCTAAAATATTAAGTGTTGGCAATTATGAAAATTTAAAAAATATATTTGAGGAGGAACAGAATCGATGTTGGGCTGGAGATGCGGGGAGTGTCCTCAGTGTATGCCCCCTGGAACAGGGCGATTGTCCCTTGGAGTCAGCCTTCCTCTGTGCCAAAGGAGAAGGGAGTGTGGGGACTGCCGTGTAAGGAGACCTGGGGACCGAGACCTGGGGAGGCAGACTGCCTGAAGGCTCTGTGAATTCCAGGTGGCTCGGGGACATCTTAGAAGAGTCATTCTCCAGCTGCCCTTCAGATTACCCATCGCCCATCATTGGATTCCCATTCCCCCTCCCCCAATATCTCATCAGCTCGTCAAGTGATATTCCCTCTGCCCTGTGCATTTGCTTCTGCTTAGGGTCCAAGGTTTGGCACCGGCTGTCTGTGTCTTTTCTTAGCGATTGTCTCCCGGGTGTTTCCCGAATGCATTACACACCAGGGATGGCACAGGACAGGTGTCCCTGTTGGCCGCACCTCTGCTGAAGCTGCCACCCACAGGGGAAGGGACGAATAGCAAGAATAAAAACCATGCATCTGTTTGCACGCACCTCCAGGAAATTTCCCATTAAATAGTTGGCTGTAATCCATCCATATATCCCTTCCTCTTGCCCAGAAATGATTTGAGCACCCCTAAAATCAAAGGGCTGGGACTGGAAGTAGTTTCGGATGCTCGCAAGGACTTCGTTAGCTGCCGTTTCGTTTTGCAACCTATGCAAGGCACAGAACACCAGAGTCTGAGTGCCCAGACAGCAGAGCCTTAAAACAGTCTCCCCCAGGCGAACACGTGAGCCTCCCGACCCTGAGGCTGGCAGGGACGATTTGCGGATGTGCGCCACACACGGCAGCCCCTTCAGCAGGCCGAGGCTTCCAGGGTGGCAGGGAAGGCAGGGTGCACTTGTCACCTGTCGGCCTGCCAAGCAGGAAAACAGGTCCCAGTAAAAACACCACTTGTTCCCTCCTCCCCTACCTGTTCCCGTCCCCCTCTCCAGCAACCAACTCATCAAAAGAGCCTTGTGCTTAACCCCCGCTGCTCTGGCTGATTTGAGCAGAGGAAAGGGGGCTGGGGCAGGCATAGGAGCGGCATGAGCAATCTCTCGGGGACACCACCCTGAAAAGCAGCCCTCATTAGCCAGAAGGAAGGGGAGCTTATGAGGAGGTGGGGAAGGTGGGGAAGGGATGAGGGGTGAGTGTCCAGCTGTCCCTGCGTCGTTCTTTGGGAGAGCTTCCTCGTGACGGAAGGGTGGCAACACAGCAGTCTGACACCACCCGTGACGTGGGGTTTCATTCTCCCATTCACGTGCCGCCATCTTGCCCCACGGGGGAAAGCTCCCTTGGGACGTTATTTCCCTTTCGTCCGTGGGTTGAGAATGCCAGGCGCATGGGCTCAGTCTTGGCTGAAGCAGCAGCAGCAACGCTACATACAGAAAGCCAGTCTGGCAGCCAGCTACCAACGCGTGGAAAGTAATTCAGAGGCTTCCTAGTGTTATCGGTTCTCGTCGGGGATGATACTCGTTCATTGTTTTTTTTTTTTAATATTTGACCTTTCCAGCAATTTAAATATCAGCTGGATGCTCAGAAGAAACGGATCCCCATCAGAAAGCTTTACAAGGAGGAGGTAATAATTTATTTAAATGGGACATCCATTCACTTTTTCCCCCGAGCGCTGACTTTCTATCCCACTGGGCTAGTCCGGGGCTACGAATAACAGAGTCTCACAATCATTTCTCACTCAGAGGACTGGGAGGAGAAAAAGCAACTAAGAAAAAGTTGGGTTCTTTGTTTCCAGGAGGAAGAAAAGGCGGAGGGAAGGACTTTCTGTATCATTTCTATTTCAGGGAAACTCAGTCATTTTGAAACACGCGCCAGCTTCCAAGAGTGAGCAGAGAAGTCCGACTTTCTTCCAAGTTCTACTTGGTCAGCAGGGACGCAGGAGCCGAACAAGGGTGGGGAAGCAGCAGGAAAAAGGCCCAGTCCAGCGGAGAGAACTCCATTATTATTATTATTATTATGATCACATTAAAGGGGCGCTGTCTGTTCCTCTGCATTTTCTCCATGCCCACACCTGTCACCTCACATTACTGGGGTCACAGAAAAAGCGGCTTTCAAGTGGAGGGAGTGTCATTACGGGGGAAGAAAGCCTTATTTTTAAAGGGTGGAGCAGCTTCTACCATAGATACACTTCAGTTCTATGGGTTTTTTTTTAACTACTTTTCTTTTATTTCAAGGTCAAACAATACCACAAGAATAAAATGACGATCAAGGCATGTTGAGACAACGCCACTAGCCTGAAAGTCCCGGCTGCACATTGAGAAGGCGCCGCTGACTTGACCAAAAGGGAGATGTTTGTTTCACAGTAACTCCACAGGCTTTGAATGCGGCGAGGTGCAGAAATGCCACGATTTTTAAAGCACGTTTCAGCGACAGTGTGCACACGAGTACAAGCTATGCGGCTGCGGGAGGCACTCGGTGGGGCTGGTTGTGCACAGATGTCAAAATCCCAGGTGTCCAAACCAGTTTCTACTTTTCTAAACAACTCGAGGTAACCCCCCCAGGAGCAGAGGTCTCATCTAACTTGGCCAGGGGATTGATTTCAGGACTGTTTCTCTGGGGGTGTGCAAAGAACGACGAAAAGTTTCCCACCGTGGAAAGCCTACATTTATGGCAGAATATGAGCTTTCTTCCTCTTGGGTCGGTTCCCAGGAATAGAGAGCTGCGTTCTTGGCGAGGCCCGGCACATTCTTGGCTATTTTGGTCAGAGGGGCTCCTGTGTGTGCCCTTCCCGTCCTTACCTCAGCAAGCGCATGCCGGCCGTGGCCCCCAAGTAAACGCACGTGGATCTATGCAGGTGGGCTGGAATCTGCTCCTTCACTTTCTGCATGCAGTCCTCGAAGGCTTTGGGGACCTCTTGGGGGTTACTCCCGTAGCTGGAGATCCCGGAGCCTGAAGAGCAAGCAGTCAGGACTTCTTAGCATCCCCGGGAGCCAACAAGAGGAGTACAACTTTCACATAAAAAAAACAAACAATCGGCTTTGGAAATCAGTAGGTTTTAGGAGGGGCGTTGAAAACAGGTGGGTGTGTTAGGTCCCAGGTGGTCACACTGATGAGTCAACTCCCACAATATGGATGAAAGGAATTATAAAGATGAAAGAAAATAAGTCAGGTTAGAAAATTAACCTGCTTCGCCCTGGCTGGTGTGGCTCAGTGGATTGAGTGCCAGCCTGCAAAAGGGTCGCCAGTTCAATTCCCAGTCAGGGCACAGGCCTGGGTTGCAGGCTAGGTGCCCAGTAGGGGGCGCACAAGAGGCAACCACACATTGATGTTTCTCTCCCTCTCCTTTTCCCTTCCTCTCTCTAAAAATAAATAAATAAACAAAATCTTTAAAAAAATTAACCTGCTTCGAAAAAGCCCTTCAATTGGTAAAAGGGTAAAATGTATGGCGATGGAAGGAAACTAGACTTTGGTGGTAAGCATGCAATAGCCTACACAGATATTGAATTATACGGTTTA
Source organism: Phyllostomus hastatus (assembly GCF_019186645.2). Lineage (NCBI taxonomy): Eukaryota > Metazoa > Chordata > Mammalia > Chiroptera > Phyllostomidae > Phyllostomus > Phyllostomus hastatus. The sequence continues at coordinate 9,720,901 of NW_025334009.1, forward strand.
CACCGGAAATTTCTATATAAAGTTACCAACCCATGTTACGTCAATAGATTTCATTTAAAAAATACCCAGGCCTCATCTTCTAGCGAGCCTCAGTCTATCCTTTTTCCCATAGCACGCTGCCTTAATAAATGCACTTTTGCAAAAACAGTTCTCATTTTGGAAATTTCAAATACAAATAGAAGTCAGGAGCATAACAGAAGGAACCCGTGCCCCCACCTCCCAGCTTCAACAACGAGCTCCTCGTCCTCCCCCTGCACCCTGCCCGCCCCGTCCTCACAGAGCAAGCTGCAGACACAGCGTCATTTCGTTCTGCCAGTGTTTCGGTATGTGGCACTAAAAGGCAACAATTCTTTGAAAGACGCACAACCACCATCCCGTTATTATACCTTTAAGAGTTAAAAATGATCCTTCAATAAGCCCTGGCTGGTGTAACTCAGTGGATTGAGCTCGGGCTGCAAACCAAAGCGTCGCAGGTTCGATTCCCAGTCAGGGCACATACCTGGGTTGTAGGCCATGGCCCCCAGCAACTGCACATTGATGTTTCTCTCACTTTCTTTCTCCCTTCCTTCCCTCTCTAAAATAAATAAATTTTAAAAAAATGATCCTTCAATATAGTCAATTATCTAGTTGAGGTTTACATTTCCTCCCTGGCCATATTTTTTCTCTCCCTCTCCCACCTTCCATCCCTCTCCTTCTATCTAGTTTCTTTGAATTAGAGTCCCGATAAATTCCATCCATTGCCATCGGTTGGTATACTTCTTAAGTCTCTTCTAACCTATAGGTTCTGCCCTCTCTTTCTATTTTTTCCTTGTAATTCAATATTTTTCCCCTCCCAACTTAATGTGTCCTGGAGCGTTCCCCACAGCCTGGAATTTGCTGGCTGAATCCCCAAGCCTCACTGAACATGTTGATACTTGGTCCTGCTTTCTCCCGGAAGTTGGTAACTGGGTGCCAGGACTTCACCAGAGTTGGGCTCACACTCTTTCAGAAACGGGCTCACGGGGGCCGGCGTGCGCTCCCAGTAAGAGGAGGCAGGAGTGTGAGCTCGCTTCTCTTCTGGTGCAGGGACCCATGGTCACCGCTTAGGACCGTTAGCCTGCGAGGGCCTATAAATGAGGATGTTTTACTTCCACCTCTCTTGCTTCACTTTTTCACCTGAAACGCTGTAACAAGAGAAAAACTTCCCCCTCATTAGCCACGTGGTTACCCCCTCATTGGGTTTGTCCAGAGAAGGCAGGAGACGGGCTTGATTCTGTCCCTTTATTTACCAGCTTAAAAATAGAACTTGCAGCTCCCGTATCTTCCTAACGGAACCAATCAGGGATTTTGTTTGTTTTTCTATCTTAGGAACACACACATTGCAAGATATAGTTCATGTGTTTTGATTAATTAGTTATTATTCTTATTAGCTTCCTTCAATTGGCCGCTGAACCTTTTTGACACGATCCCAGAAACTCTGAGAGCATTTTGGCTTTCTGATATGATAAGACGTATCAACGGCCTTATACACTCCCTGCCTCAGACCTGGACTCAGCCATTTCTCCAAGGAGTCCCGGTTTCTTTTATTGGGCAATGGTATTTAGTGCCCAAATCTGGAAGCTGCGGTGCTCACTGTATGTTTTTTGAGAGGGCAGACCCAGGGAAAAGTTTATTTCAAGAGCAGAAGACATGCATTTCTTATTGGGGCTTCTAATTCAGAACTATACGTTTTTACTTAAATTCTTTGCTCTGACATCTTTTTTAAAAGATTTTATTTATTTATTTCTAGAGAGGGAAGGAAGGGAGATAGAGAGAGAGAAACATCAATGTGCGGTTGCTGGGGGTTATGGCCTGCAACCCAGGTATGTGCCTGCTCTGACATCTTTATCTGCTTTTTCTCTGCTACCCATCCTAAGTGGTAGCGCTCCCACTCAGTAACTCATTTGCTTTATCTCACAATCCGTACACAAGTCTGAGTATGACAGTAGCAGCGCTACCACCAACCAGGTGATCTCTGAAAACAGTTTAAGATTTTTTTAAAAAGCTCTTTTTGTCCTTAGAGTATAGCCCATTAAGCATGGACAGTGTCCAGAAATACAGCTTTCTTGAAATCATTTTTCGTCTGCCTGACTGGCTATGGTTGCTTCCATGCTCAAGCAGCCAAGGTAGATAGTTATGTCAGAGACCTATGGCCTACAGGTAAAAACATATGTATCACCTAGATCTCTTCTTTTCATCTTCACCTGAGGGTATGTTTATTGATTTTACAGAGATACAAAGGGAGAGAGGGAGAAACATCAATCAGTTGCCTCCTATATGTGCCCCAACTGGGGATCAAACCTGCAACCTAAGCATGTGCCCTGACCAGGGATCGATCCCACAGCCTTTGGGTGTACAGGATGATGCTCCAACCAACTGAGCCATCGGGCCAGGGCTGCTCATTTAGCTCTCCACGGGAAAAATTTACCAGCCCTGACGTACATGGTTTATGGGCACCTCCAAGTCACTATGTCCAAAACCAAATTCCTTACTCCCTGCCATGTCCCTGGCTGATGCCACTCCCGGGCTCCCCCCCTCAGGAAGTGGTACTGTCACCCACAGCTACTCAGGTCGGAGCTGATGCTCAGGCACCATCGACCTAGATGCCTCACGTTCAACCTGTCGCAAAGTCTCATCAACTCTCCTTTCAAATGCCCCTCGAATGTGACCACCTGTCCCCACATCCCCTGGAAGCATTCTAGGTCAGAGTGTCTCCCTCTCAGCCCTGCTGACAGGTGGGGCCAGGTGACTCTTCTGCGCAGAGGCTGTCCTGGGCACTGTGCGACATTCAGCTGCATCTCTGTCCTCTACCACTAGATGCCAGCAGCACCGCCAACCCCAGATGGGACCACCCAAAATGTCCCCAGACATTACCAAATGTTCCCTGGGGGGCGAAATCGCCTCGGGCTGAGACGTGCCGGTCTGGGCCACATGCTCATAACATCATCTGTCACGTGCACTGTTCTAATGGCCCTGGTTTCCCTGCTCCTCATCTTAGCCTGCCTGTGTGTCTACAGCAACAGATGGACCCTTGAAAATGAGTTAGTTCCCTGATCAGAGTCTCCTAATGGCTTCCAGATACACTTTGCAGAAAATTCATTTGAGTAAAAGCCAAGGCCCTACTGCACCTCAGGCCCTGAAGGAGCTGGCCTGGCTACAGCTTCCTTCTTGGTTCTCCTCTCTTCCTCTTCCTCCTTCTGCCCCAGCACAGGGGCCCCTTTGCTTTTCCTGGACAGTGCCGAGCCGCTCCCGCCCCTGGCCCTTCCGCTTGGCCTGCCTTCTGCTCAGGGCGTCCTTCGTTCTTTGCGGGGCTCACCCTCTCCCTTGTGCCCCTGTTTAACCCTCACCTCTCTGCTCTTCCCCAATGAGGTCTCAGATAGCTGGTCACTCTTCCCGCCCCCCTGCCTGGCTTCCTTTCTCTGCACAGAACTCTCCCTGGCGTACTGCACATCGGTTCATCCATCATCTCTCTCCTTCATTAGGGTGTAAGTGCCATAACAGCAGTGACTGTATGCTTTATTTTAGAAGTCCCAGTCTTGAGAAATGTTACTGGCAAACAGAAGCCTCCCAGTAAATATTTATAATGAATAATTGACTCAAAGAGTGAGATTTTCAAATCAGAATACAACTCTACAGTAAGGGGATGGTGTAGGCCAAGCCGGAGCAAACCAAACCCATTCTGCTAGAGCTGGCCTCTGGATAGGGACTGCTTAGGGGCCTTGCTAGAATGTCAACACTTAGCATGTCCCAATATGTCACCAAAGGGCCTGTTTGCACAAGGTCCCTTAAGCCTCCTGGAGTGAAAAAGAGGTGGGGTTCATAAGCTCATGGAATAGTGAGATTCTCAACCCCAAGAACAGAGAGTTAAAACTGCTATTCCAGCCCTGGCTGGTGTGGCCTAGTGGATTGAGCACCAGCCTGTGAACTGAAGCGTTGCCAGTTCGATTCCCAGTCAGGGCACATGCTTGGGTTGCAAACCAGGTCTCCAGTAGGGGGCGCGCGAGAGGCAACCACACATTGATGTTTCACCTCCCCTCTTTCTCCCTCCCTTCCCCATGGTAAAAATAAATAAATAAAATCTTTTAAAAAATGTGCCTAAGTAAAGGATGCTTTCAACAGGGAAGCGGCCTGCTCCTTGAGGCCGCTCATTAAGGTGTTTCGATAGAGATGACTACGTTTAGGCTCCAGCAGAGTTAAAGCATTTTTAAGCACTGGTGTAAAGGGAAAATGTGAATGTCCCTCGTGGGAAAAGGCAGCAGCCGGCCTGAGCTCTGCACACTGCAAAATAGAGGAGGGCGTCCAGGGGCCAGTGCCCACCGGGGAAGGGCTTTCCAACCAGCAGCCAGAGCTCCTGCCACCTGCACGGCGACCAGCACCTGGCGAACTCCCGGAAAAGAGCAGCCACCACCGAGGACGGAGACCCCCAGGGAGTCCCACGAGAAATGACGTTCTGCGGGCCTGTGTGTTTGGGAAACACCGCTGGGCAAGCACGCATCCAGCCCCCACTCGGACGGATGGGGGAGGCCTGGGGAAATTTGCAATTGAGAAACCAGAAACCCAAATTATCCCTGGAGCAGCAACATGTCCTTGAGAGGATGACACTGAGCCGAACTCCAGCTCTGTCATTAAGCTTTAGTTTGTGGTCCTTTGTCATTCAGGGTAAATATGGCTCACGGAGGCTACTCTGATCCAAGAAGGGGAGATCTCCTTGTGGGTGTGGCGTGGGCTCCGTGACCCTGCTCCTGCCCTAAGTCACATCCTGGGTGGGCCGAGGGCCCCCACCCCTGGGGGACCGCCTGTGTTCCTTCTCAAGGACATCTCACGTCTCCCTGCAGGTCACAGGCACGTCAGGACCGACTTGGCTAAATTGCTTTCCAGGGTCTAAACAGATCTTGTACGTATGGAGCAGAGCAACCTGATGGCGAGAATATCCAAGGAGCTCTAAAGTGTGGTGCCCCATGACTAATAGTAGCTAACACTTATTGAGTGCTTACTGTATGCCAGGCGTTTGCTACCTGCTTTACATACACCGTCATTTAATCTTCAAATCATTCCTATGGGAGAGGCGTCACTATTATTAGGCGTGGCTTTTAGAGGGGAGGGGTCAAGATTCAGAGAGGTTAGATAACTTCCCGGAGCTCACGCAGTAGGGATGAGGTGAAGTCTTAATCACTATTCTACGCTCTCCTCTCTTCTTGAAAAGGGTGGTCTCTCCTGTAAACAAGCCTCCTGGTGCCCTCTTTCCTGCCCGGAGCTGAGGAAGAGCTCAGGCGTCAGGAGAACAGAGACGGGATTTCTGGCAAGCTGCTGCTCCCTGGGACCTGTGGCCATGCAGTACTCAGAAAACACCTGAGTTCCTTGTTGGGATGAGTCCAGAGAGGTGCCACACAGACACCCGTCAAATAAAGACGCATTGTCCCAGCCGCTGGCAGCCTCAGGGTTTGCCTCAGCGACAGAGAGGCAAACCTCTCTGTCTTGCTCTTTTCAGGACAGCAACATCCAATGACTGGAGGTGACAGGGCTGCCCTTTCAGGCCATTTTCACCCAACAAAGGGTGACTCTGACTGGCTGAAGCTGTGTCAGGCCTGCGTTGCACGTCATCATCTCCTTATGTCAGCTCCTTCTCCTCACCTGCGCCTGCTCCAGGTGGGTCAGTAACTAACGACCTTACATCCCTACCTCTGACTCAGCACCTGCTTCCAGAAATCCTAACCTGGAACACCTGTGCATCAGGATAGACGAGTGCCAGGATGCCCTCCGGGGGAGGGCAGATGAGCAGACTTCACCCTGGTCTTCAAAGGAAGACTGCGGGGAAAGGCCAAGTCTGCCTCTCAGCTGGTTCAATGCCATGACCCCCAAGAGACGGGACTATTTGAGCAGCTCATTGAGAGACACGAAGGAGATACTTAGCAGTAGGAGGACTAGTGCGGAGTCTCGAACCTGTCATCCTGTGAGTATATCTGTAACCCATCCAGGGCACGCGAATGGGGAAGTTCCAGGCCACCTCAAGGATCAGAGTGCTCTGAAGTGACTGGTTTTGGAAAAGGCTTACACAGACACACACGCACTCACTGGACTTGACCACGTAACTAGAGGCAACATGATAAAATTTCTGATAGAAGAATATCTTCATGACCGTAGGACTGGGAAGAATTTCTTAAATGAAATATACAAAAGAGAAAACCATAAAGGAGATGGTTGATACATGCACCTACGTAAGAATGAAGAATATCTATTCATCAAAAGGCATCATGAAGAGACTACAAAGACACCCCATGATCTGTGAGATGATATTAGCAACAACCGAATAACCACGCCAGAAAAGCATTCATAGTCGGAATAGGTATAAAGAATTTCAATGAATCAATACGAGAAAGCGAAGCAACTGAGTAGAAAAATGAGCAAAAGACATGAACAGGCATTTCCCAGAAAACAGAAAGGGTCATAAATATACAAAAAGATACTCCACTTTATTAATAACCAGGAAAGCACAAGTGTCCATTAACAGGGAAAAATGAATGAGCTACTGCTACTCATATCAACACAGATGAATCTTAAAACCCCGTGTGGGCGAGCAAAGCAAATCACAGAGGAACAACTGTCTGATTCCTGTGTAAGTGAATACAAGTTCAACTTCATTTTCAAAACCAGGAAAAACTAAACACATAGGAACAAAACTATAAAGAAGAACAAGGAAACAGCTAACGTCAAGTCCAGGCTGCGTCGTGGGGGAGGCAGGCAGCTGTGCGGAGGGTCATTAACGATGTTGACTGTGTTCTGTTTCAGGGCGTGGCAGGTCACGGGCCAAATCAAGTTCATCCCCTTTATTTGTACAGCCTGTGAGCCACGATAGTTTCTACACTTGAAAATGGTGGACAGAGAAATGAACACAAGAATAGGGAGTATCTTGTGACTCGCGAGAATTGTAAGAAATTCACAGTTTCAGGGACTGTAAGGAAACTGTTCTGGGACAGAGCGTCCCCTATTCATTGCCGGGTCATCCATCTCCCTCCGCGCACCCCTCCCCCACGCACACACACCTGCGGAAGACAATGTGCGGTGAGCCTCTCGTGTTTCTGCTTGTTTTACGAGCACAGGCACTGACTGGCTTTGTTCTGGATCGTTTTTGCCGAGGATGTTTGCACTGCAAACAGGCTCCGAAGACAGAGAAAGGCTGCACGCCCGAGCAAAAGGACGGCACGCTCAGTGTCCTTTATGAAAGTTTCAGACTCCCTGATCTCCGGTTTCTCTTCTGCAACACAACCCACCGCGTGGGTGGGTCCTGCCCGGCCCTCCTTACGTCATCCTTGGAGAGCCAGCGTAGCAAAACCAGCTGAAACTCCGGCTGCTGCTGTTGCTGTGAATAATAAACTGTTCTTTCTTCCTTTCTCTCTCTCTTTCTTTCTTTCTTTTCTTTCGCTCTCTCTCCCTCCCTCCCCCCTCCTTCCCTCCCTTCCTTCCTTCCTTCCTTCCTTCCTAGATTTTACTTATTTATTTTTAGAGAAAAGGGAAGGGAGGGAAAAAAGAGAGAGAGAAACATTGATGTGCAAGAGAAACATCAGTTGGTTTCCTCTCACATGCCCCCAGATGGGGACCTGGCCTGCAACTCAGGCATGTGCTGTGACCAGGAATCAAACAGGTGACCTTTCGGTCTGTGAGATGACGCTCAACCCACTGAGCCACACCGGCCAGGGCTAGCCTTTATTTCGGACCCAGGAATCTTGTGTCTCCACCAGCATCCATGAAAGAAGGGCAGGGCAAAATCTCAGACCATTCACAGTTCTTGACATGCCCTCCAAACCTCCACGTGTTGCAGATGAGAAAACTGGCCCAGAGAAGGGCAGTGACTCACCCAAGGTCACTGTCACCGCTAAGTAGCAGCACTAGCATAAGATCTCGTGTTTCCCGGACACCCAGTCCAGGCAGCGTCTTCGGACCGACCACCCCAGGCCTCCGAAGGACACAGGACTCGACCTCGCTTCCCTCGGGGCCTCCCAGAGCCACTCTGGGCCCTACCTTTCACACTGCATTTGTAGGTCTGGGTGACCACTCCGGTATTGTTCTCCTTCTCCGCGGGCCACTGGTACACGTAGACGGTGGTTCTGGAGGACCCGGCGTCGAGCACGATTCCATACTAAACAGAAGGGGGAAAGGGAGAGTCAGACACGGGCTGGGCTGACACTGGGATGAGACGCAGCACGTCACCCTCTGTCTAATGCAGTGTCAGGAAGGAACGGCGCTGGAATGTGGAACCAAAGATATGCTCAGTGACTTAACCCAAAGTGACAGTCTTCCTTAGGGACCCCATGGTCCGAAACTTAAGGACTACATGAGCTCCTGGCAAGAGCAAAAGCAAAGGTCATAAGACCGGCTTTCTTAGATTTATTACTATCATCATCATCACCATCATCACTCGTACTATAATAGAATAGTAGAATAGAATAGAATATTTATCGAGTACTTATAACGTGCCAAGCACAGCAAGAATGCTTTGGTATCGGTGCGTTGACAGTGCAGCTGTCATCACCGTCCCCATTTCACAGGTGGGGAAACTGAGGCTCCCAGAGGTAACCACCCCAGGTCACAGAGTTGGGGTCAAGCCTGGGTCTAACAGAGTCCCAAACCGATACTCATAGCCCCCATGCGCTCATCGAGTTCCAAGGGAACCGCGTCTAACAGGGTGACCGATCGTCTAGTAAAGAAGGCGCCGGAGGTGGCCCGACAGACTGGCTTTGTGCAGACACAAAGCCCCTCGAAAGCTAAGCTCGTGGTCGCGTGGTGTGCAGATCTGGCTGGAGAGAAGGCGGTCCCAGCTGAGCAAGGGGCCAGGGCTTTCTGGAAAGGGAGAAATCGACTGCCCAACTCTCGCTCTCGGAGGGGCGGGCCTGCGGGGTCTGCAGGCAAGCTGAGTGGGCCACAGACATCAGAGACCCCAGCGATGGCCCCACCTGACAAGCATTCAAAGGGAACAGTTTCAACACAGCTGGGCCCAGCGGCCGCACTCTGGAGAGGAATGGCCGAGCACGGGAGAGTGACCCCACGTGGGGACCGAATGTGACCTGCACAGGTCGCCCCAGAGGAGCTGCGCCCTGGAAGCCCCGAGTCTATGCAGGCCCCGCCCTCTTCCGCAGCCACCCCTGAGGCTGCGTGGGCAGCGGCAATGCGGCCTTGGTCATACTGGATGGAGAAACTGCGGGGCCTCCGGACAGTCGTTGGCTGGAGGTGGGGACAGTGAAGCCTCGGGAGGAGGGAGGTGTTGGACGTGATGATGATAAGCAAGTGGGGGCCTCGGCGAGAAGCCAAAGCGTGCCATCGTGTTTACACTTCCGGCTCGTAGAGCAGGGCAGACCAGGGACAATGACAAGGGGACATTTGGACCCCGACTAAGTTTTATCAATTTGCTTTTAAACTCAGATGAACCAAGGGTAGGCAAGCCCCGGTTGGATTTAATTGCCAGATATCATGACCTTTCACAAGGGTCTTGGGGAACACCCCAGGGTCCCTCAGAGCGGGGCTCATAACCAACTGTGAGGCACACGCAAAATAAAACAGAGCTCGATGCATGAAAACACAAACGAGACCACGGAAAAGCCCTGGTGACCACTCAGCCGCACCCCACCGCCGCCCTGCCTGCCCCGGCACATGCTGCGCCGGGAAAGGGGTCTCTCAACACCCCGAGGAGAGCCCCACGGGCAGCCTTCCCTTCCAAGGCTGTCCTCCTCCTCCTGGTCCAGCTGGCCCGGAACATCTGCCTTTTCTTTCTTTCTTTTTCATTTTATGTATTGTAGAGAGAGGGGAGGGAGGGAGAAAGAGAGGGAGAAGAGAGGGAGAGAAACATCGATGTGCGAGAGAAAGATCCATTGGTTGCCTCTCACACGTGTCCCAACTGGGGACCCGGCCTGCAACCCAGGCATGTGCTCTGACTGGGAATTGAACCAGTGACCTTTCAGTTGGAGGGACGACACCCAACCCCCAAGCCACACCAGGCGGGGCAACGTCTGTCCTCTCTCACAGGAATCCACCCAGTGAGGCGGAAGGGCGCTGTGAGCCGATACCCACTGCTAGACCACGCCTGCCCCCTGCAGCCGTGACCGGGGTCTGACGGCACGGCCCTGCAGAGACGCCAGAGCCTGTCTTCGACTGTGTGCCACTCGGAGACGGTGTGTGGTCCTGTCCTTCCAAATGCTTACTTGGGGCCAACATTCTCTGCTCCTTTCTTCCTTCTATACCCATCTATACCTGCTCTACCTGTGTGCCCGTGGGAAGCCACTGGCCCTTCTGTCCCTTCCTCTGCACAATGGGGGGTGGCAATAATTGTACCTGCATGAAACTGTCGCTGAGGGTTCCCTGCCCGCTGTCCCTCAGGCCTTACCACGTAATGTCCAGCCGTTCACTTTCCACCTGCCTGGAGGCTTTCTCCAGCGGCCTGCGCCCACCCGAGGACACGATACGCCAGAAATGCCAGAGTTAATGTTCCCAGGGAGCATCTCTCACCTGACGACTGACGGCAGTTGGTGTGTAAACACACCCTCTGGTGGGACAGCTGGGAGGCAGGTGTTTCTAGGCCACTCGGCAGAGGGCAGCCCTGAAGCGAGCTCTGCATGACTTCCCGGCATCCCCAGCCGGACTGAGGTGCCCACCGGGGCAACCAGCTGAGTAGCAGGCCCTCTACGGCTGCCCTCCCTCTTCCCTCCCCTCCCCATCCCCTGCCTGTGCTTCCTGGGCCATCCTCAGGTGACCTACTTGCACTCACGTCTTAGTTAGGGGAATCCACCTGAAACAGTAGCATCACACACGGGCGGGCACCTCCTTCAACTGTGTCCTGCACCTGCCTCAGGATCTGCTTTTTTCCACTCGGGTTCCTCCTCCAGTTGCTCCAGCAGGAACAGAGGACTTCCCTCTTACCTCCCAGGAGGAGTGCAAGGCAGCAGTTGGCAATGGCCTTAACCAGCCTCACTCGGAGGGCCTGAGGGACGACTTTAGAGGTGAAGGCTTTGCCCTGCCCTCTCCATCCACCTGTGCTCTTCCTGCCCCGGCAGCGTCATGGGGTTGAGAGCCTCATGCACCTGTATATGGACTGCAGACAGCAGGACAGCTCGGCCCCCATGTCCGTGCTCTGTCCACCCTCCCTGCAGGCAGCTGCCCCTTTGCCTCCCCTCACGCCGGTGGTACAGACCCTGGATTCTGCAGTCCCAGGCACCATAGCATATTCTGGAAGGAGAAGCATGGCTTTGGATGGGTAGGTTCTCTTTATGTCCCACAAAGGGACGTAAACCTGGAGTGCAAGCTAAAGGTGGCCCTTCTGAAATACGGGGCTCAGGGCAGGGGCCCCAGTTCCTGGGGTCTAAGTGGTACTAGCCTTCCCCCTAACTTGTAGGGTACTCTCCTCCCCCAATTCAACAAACTCTCCTGCATCTGCATCCATTCCCTCCTCTTCCCTCCTGAGCAGAGGGGGTCAGGCCCTCCTGTCACCGGCCAGGACCTCCCTCGGTAGGTGGGGAAAATGCTCTCCTTCTCTCCTCACTCACGGCTTCACGATAGTCGATGCCAGAGCCCGCCTCTCCCCTCCAACACCAGTCCCTTCACACTGACCTTCAGCCCTGGAAGAAGGACCTCTTTGTGGTGAGTCTGGATGAGTGTGACGGTCACCAGGACCACGACGCTCAAAAGCAAGACCACCAAGGCGACGATGACCGGAGTTCGGGAGAGAGCCTTGAGGCCTAAAACGGGAAGGAGACCCAGAAGACTCAGGAGGGGGCAGTGGGAACAGGGCACGTGCCTTCTTCGTAGGGTCCAGGGGCCGGGTGCAGACCCACGTGAGGAGCCCCCGCCTCTGGCTTTAGTGAGACCCACGCTTCTAAGATGCAGAAGAAATTGGGCTCTGATGCCCACTTATCTTTCCTCCAAAGACTGGACTAAACCATGTTTGCACAGTGTCAGTTCTTAGGCGTTTAGTTTTATATAGTATTATATTAGTTTTACATTGTTTAGCTTTTTATATTTTTAACATATGTTAGTTTTATATATATTTATATCTATTAGTTTTATACAGTTTCCTGGTAGTTTCATATAGCATCACATTATTTTTATTTATATTCGTTTTATACATATTTTACATGTATTAATTTTAAATGTATTTTTATATATATTAGTCTTATACTGTATTATATTAGTTGTTAGGTATGTGTAGTTTAGTTGTCTGGTATTTCTCAAAGTATGTTATGTGTATTACTGGTTGTCCCTGAGATAATTTACAACATTGGTTTTCATGGAGATTACAAAAATATGGGTTTTCTATTAAAGGTATTATTTCATTTAAAAATAATCTCAGGCCCTGGCTGGTGTAGCTCAGTGGGTTGAGTGTGGGCCTGTGAACCAAAAAGTCGCCAGTTTGATTCCCAATCAGGGCATGTGACTGGGCCAGGTCACCAGTAGGGGGCGCCCAAGAGGCAACTGCACATTGATGTTCTCTCCCTCTTTCTCTTTCCCTTCCCTCCCCCCTAAAAATGAGTGAATAGAACCTTTTAAAATAATCTCAGATGAATGAAAAGAAATTGGTACTCTACCTCAGACATAAGCCATGACTCACTACGTGATGACTTCCTGTAGAGCGAATGATAACATGCCCACATTTCTCAAGTGTCTGGTTCCCAGAAGAACCCGCCCTCGGGCGAGTGTCCTGTGGCTGCAGTGACGGCTCCAGGCCACCTGCATCTTCCCTAACCAAGACTAACTGGACCCCAGGCCGCACGTCCCATCCAAAAGGAGCCGTGTAATCTCTGGTATTTGCATTTTAATCATAACATGGCAGTGATATTCACCCATTTAAAAGCTAAATAAATAAATAAGTAAATGAAAGCACACGAACACTCTTAACTAGATGGGCTCTGAATAAAGATAATGATATAATTCTGCACGTATTGTATAATAATATGTACCGTATGTACATATTACATTTTGCAGTAATACCTCATGACTATAGTGAACCAGGTCTCCTTATTCAACTTAAACGGATGTCGCTCAACTGGATGATTACGAGCAAATATTGGCTTAGGTCTTCATGGACCCACGTGGGACAATGACATTTCTTTCCGCCCCATCTGATGCCCCTGCTGTGCAGATGCTGCCACGCGCACTTCCTGCCGTCAGAGGTGGCGGTCATGTAACACCCCGATGCCTCTACCTTGTGGCTGGGAGTGGACACTGACACGGCACCGATGGACGGCACTGTGTCAACCCTCACTGACCATGACTGCAGTGGTCACACTGACTACTGGCACTCCCAGCTCTGGGGACTGCCTGCACAGAAGGAGCCCCGACTGTGTAAAATGACACAAAGTGACTCATTGTCCACGACTCCTTTGTGGTAGCAACTGAAGGCGGGGCCACCCACCACGGAGTTGACCTTAAGAGTCTCTGAAGGGGTCCTGGATCACTTATCTGTGATTCGGGAAAAAAGCATGTGAACCCACCAGGAACCAGTTTGTCCGCAGAGGCAAACGCTGGTATCAGCTGTTGAAGAATCCATACGGCAGTGTCAGTTTAAGGGTTTTTTTTTTCCCCTAACAGGACACAGCAGAGATTTAATCTGCCAGGTTGAACTTGTCCTTTGGGAGGAGTGTAACAAGAGTCTGCATGTGTGATGTTACCATATATATATGTTAAAATTCCAAAGCGTTTTGGGGAAAACCTGAAAACCAAAGTAAATCAGCTCCTTAGGCACAACTTCCCTTAAAAAAAAATAAAAGATTGGTATAAATTGCCCCCACTATCCTAAAATCATATCCTTTTGGAAAAGAAAAAGGCCCAGTTTAGGGGCAAAACTAAAGAACATCTCCCCAGCCTTGACAGGTGTGGCCCAGTGGATTGGACATTGATCGCCCTGCAAGCCAGAGGTTGCTGGTTCGATTCCCAGTGTGGGTACATGCCTAGGTTGTGGGCATGCAAGAGACTGATGTTCCTCTCCCTCTCTTTCCCTTTCCCTTCCCCTCTCTCTAAAAGTAAATAAATAAAAATCTTAAAGAAAAAAAGAACATCTGTCCACAGGAGGGATGCGGGTTGATATGTAAGCAGGCTCCTAACCACAGCCACCGGCTGGCCTCCCAAGTCCTCTGAGCTTCAGCAGTTTTTAGGTAAAAGAAAAAAGAAAATAAACTATGCTTAACTTAAGCAAATCCTTGCTCCAGCAGAAAAATCTATCGCAAAGCAAAACGGACTAGCCCAGGACTCAGCTAGGGAACAGGGCCTAGAGCGTGATATCATTAGGGCGGACAAACACTGTAATTACAAAGTGCCTACCTCAGAGTGGAGAGGCTTCTGGGTTTTCACATGAGCAACCGCAAACAGTGCTCCAGAGGCAGGCAGAGGAAGAGTGTGTGTGTGTGTGTGTGTGTGCGTGTGTGTGCATGCGTGTGAGTCCTGCACCAGTGCCACGATGCTGACCCCTGGTGGGGGTGGGGGTCGTGGGAGGCTGCAGGTGCTGTGCCAGCAGCAACGCTTGAATGGAAATAGAGGGAAGATCCAGGTGCTTTAAAGTTCATCACAAAAATCAACACTGTTCTAAAGCCAACCTCACCCGCTGCTGGGTAAGGGAAACCACAAGGGCCAAATTAATGGATTATGCAAACCGGAAAAACAATTTAATCGAAACATGCATGTTAGTCCTTGTTTAGTGTAGCTTTGATGAAAAGCATTACTTTCCTACGAGGAATGCCTGTGGGGAAAGCCGGTGAGCAACTGAGTAGAGACGTTCAACAGTCATTTGCAGGGGACGGGGTGAGAAACCGGGAGCTAAAGCTGGGATTCTCCTGTGATTTGAGAAAATCGCACTGGCTGCCCGCTGAGATAGATACTTACCTGCTTGCTCACAAGGCTGGCGAGTCAGGACACTGAACATCTCTTCGCCCAGCTGCGGTTGAGAGAGCACGGAATGACGATGTGTGTCCAAGGCGCCTAGAACTTCAGAGAAAGACCCAAAGCTGGGGCTTAAATTCCAGAGCCACCTCCCCAAAGGCGAGAGAAAGGAGAGAAACGGGCGTGCTGAAATTTTACATTGAAAAATAAATATTCACAAATCAGCCTAGGTTTTCCCACAGAATTTTCCACCTGCACGCAGCACCCTGGGAGGAAGAGATCTCCCAGCCCTTACTAACACACACAGGGCTCAGGCAGGGATTTCTCCAAAGCACACAAGCAAGGAAGGTTTCTGCGTGTGGTCGTGGCCCGCGAGCCTGGGGCCGCCTTTCCAAGCCCCAGAGGGGTATCTTTAGCTCCTGGCTGGAAACAATTACGAGCGGGTTTGGGGTCCCGGGAGCCAGCGCCCCAGGACCCGGGAGGCCCCGGTCCCCACGCAGCCACAAGCATCTAAGCGCCCACCTCGCCAGACCCCGCAGGGGCGCTCGGGAAAGACCCGTCCACCTCTCCCGGCAGGGCAGGGACCACCTCCTTCGCCGCCAAAGATTTGGGGTTCGCGTCCCTCGGTCCCCCCTTCCGGCCCTCTGCGGAATCTGATTCCATTTCCTTTCCTCCCAGCTCTCAACCTCACGAAGCTTCCCGTTCCTTCTCCAACGGATCGGACGCGGGATTCCCAGTCCTCACCTGCGCGCGGACGCCGACGCGAGGAAGGCGACCGGAGAGCTGCCGCAGTGGCAGCCGGCGGACAGCGTGCAGGAGGCTACGGCGGAGGCGCCGGGGAGGCGGGGCGGAGCCTGCGGCGGCGACCGGGACCGCCCCCTTGGCCGGGTCAGGGCTGAGTACCTCTTCACGTTCGCTCTTGTGGTTCACTCGTCTACCACCTGAGTCTGAAATAGGAAAGTGTGGGGCTTGAGAGGCCCCTGGCCCCCCAGCCCTGATCCCCCTGGGGCCTATACTGGGGAAGTGGGGGAGGTGTCCACTGCCTGCCTGTCCCCGCTCTTTCCTCTGCCTGGGCCAGAACGCTTTTATTTCTCTTCCACTTTCCTTCATCTGCACCCGAAGCCTAAGTAGAAGGGGACATGGGGGCGGGGCGGAACAGAGGCAGGACACTCTGTAGGCGCCCCCACAGGTGAGCCCTGTGTCCCAACTTTCCAAGGACTGCAGACCGATCCAGACCTGTCAAGTTGAGGGCGAGGCCCGGGAGCAGCCTGGCCCTTGGGTCACCCGGGCCAAAAGCGCAGATTAATGCCGAGACATTCCTTCTCACACACAAGGGTGGGCAGAAGCAGCTTCATGTGCCAGTCATCATTACCTAAACGACAAATCCTAACTCAGGATTCGAAGTCCTAACAATGATAAGAGTAAACAATGCAACCGAACAATACAACAATTAATAAATAAGAGCACAAGAATAAACTCTGGGTTTCGCATACCCCCAGCTATAAACCTACTTTTGCCCACTCTGTATTTTAGCAGACCTGCCCCGGCTGGGCCGGGGGACAGGCTCACTGGCTACTGAGCAAAGCTGTCCCCTCTCCGATTTTAGACAGGTGGCATGAAGCCAACAATTAGGACAGGCATTGCCTGAAAGAGGCCAAACAGGAAAAGTGACGGAAGGGCAGCGTGGGTGGGGGGCTGCAGAGATTCAACGGCCCCGGAGTCTGTTCACCGCCCTCCCCCGGTGACCCCGGGGATCCCTGCAATAATCCCAGCAAGAGGCCTACCCTGGCTTCTGTGGGCCCGCTCCTCTTCGTGGCTCCTGCTTGTCTGGAAGAAGGAGCTGAGGTCCCTGCTGTGTCCTGGGCCTGCGCGCCCTCCCTAGGGAGATAGGCCTGGGAGCCTCTGAGCTCAGAGGGGTGGGCTCCGGGCTAGGGCGGGGGTGTGCGCATGCGCCTAGGTGTGCGTGCATTTTCAAAAAGTCTTAAAAATCGAATTTGTGAGGTAATACCTATGTGCTTCTTTATTGTCACTAAGCAAGGCGCTCTAGCGGCAGATGTAATGCTGCGATGGGTGTAAAAGATATTCAAAGGCATTTCCCATAACTAGCAGGTGATAGGAAAGATCTGGGATGACACTGGGTGACAGGCACAGGTCCGGCCAATACCGTTGAGCTTTGCTGACTTCACTCATTAGGGAGATTTTCCATTGCCTGAAAATAAAGAGGTATCCCCCCGCCCCCCTGCATGCAAGGGCACCAGCCCCCTGACTTCTGCATGAAGCTGCTTTACTGATTTTCATGGCCAAAGTGTGGGTTTCCTGCTCAAAATCTTTTGATGACTCATCCATTCGATAATGAGCTCTCACTGCCTACTGAAACAGGTCCAAATTGAACCTGGCATTCAATTATTTTTTTTACCAATTAGCTTTCCCTGCCTTAATTTACATAAATGCCATTGTACTTTCTATTTCTTTGTTACTTGCCTTTTTCATTCAAAAGGTTATTTTTTAACCCTGAGATGTGCTGGTAACATCTTGTTATCTATAGAGTTAGTCACAAATAAGCTATGTTGGCCCTGGCTGCTGTGGCTTAGTGGGCTGAGCAGCAGCCTTGGAATCAAAGGGCCCAGGGTTTGGTTCCCAGTCAGGGCACAAGCCTGGGTTGCTAGCTGGGTCCCCTAATTGAGAGCGTGTAAGAGGTGACTGGTGGATGTTTCTCTCCTTTTCTTTCTTCCTCCTTTCCCCCCCTCTCTAAAAATAAATAAGTAAAAAATTTTAAAAATAAGCTATATTGTATTCTATTATATAAATAAACCACAGTGCACTTGGGCTTTTCAGTATTTGAGAGTATTTGGATCATTCTCATTTTGCTTTTTTGTGTGTGTGTGAACAATGTATTGGATTAATTCTTAGTATTTTTAAATGTCGGGAGCCGACCAACAGCTGACCTTTGACACAGTCGGGATGGATGAGACACGTCTGCACAGCAGAGGCGACTGCGGCCGGATCTCCTGTCTACCTCTTCCTGTATGCCTGTCCCTGTTAGCAATACAATAGGTGGTGGGATTTTTAGATACCTGTGTGTTATAACAAAAACTCTGCACGATGCCTCTGATTCTGCATGAAATGACTTGCTGACCACAGAATAGAGACCCCTAGCAACCCTCATGCTGCCTGCTTCCCCCACCTGGGAAGTTAAGGACAAACTTAAACTATGGGCAGACCAACTGCCAGCACGCTGAAGGAAGCTGTTGCTAGGAATGTTTCTTAGGGAGTCACCACTTGAAAGCTTAAGATTTATTAGAGCCACTACCCCTCCCATACCCTGGACAGGAGTGTAAAGAAGCAAGGAGTTCTAGTTGAAAATAATAATCTCAATACATGGAAATGAACACAAAACATGGCCCCCACCAAGATGTATAAATTAAAAAAACCTAGGCAAAAAACAAAGTACCTAACTGAGACAAATCTAACCTCAGCGGACAATAGCTATTTTCCATATAACCTATAAATTACCCCTTGCAACCTTTTTAATTTAGACCAATCCCTAGAATCTTAATGGACACCAAGCTGCTAATTGGCACCTGAAAGTTTGTGCCCGTATAGCTTCATTGGCTATCTGATTGATAATCCTCTTGGTCAAAATAACCTTTGTTTAACATGATTGATCTGTAAAACCTTCTGTACTTTTCAAAATTATTCCTATGGTAACCGTTTCTGTTTTAATAATCACACTATGCATTGAATGTTGTCTAGCCTCCCCTATAAAATTAAAGATGGATTCTTCTCGGTAAGTCAGTCGGGCCCAAAAAGCCTGGCTGTCCTCTGGCACCCCACCGGGCGTCTTGCTTCATTCACTTCGCCTGAGCCGTGCATACTTCAGGGACCCCAAGACCCTGCCGAGGCTGGGCCCTGGCATTTAAATGACTAAAATATCTTTGAATTCTAGCTATGAATTCTAATGCATTCATTATCAAGAGCTAAAACCCATGAAAATAAGAGCTGTCTAGAGTCCTCAGAACTTCTGTTTGGGCCAAGTCTACGTGAGTCACAGACAGGCACATGCTCACTCTTTCTTAGAACTGACCCGGGTCCCTGCCAGGGGAGCGGCAGCCACCGGCAGGCCCACCCCAATCCTCTCGGGGGGGCTGAGATTTGTAAACAAGCACCTCACTTGTTCCTGGGGCACCAATTTTAATTGTAACCTCTTTCCACCGTTTAATCACCTGATTTAGGAAAATGAAATTCTGCATCCCTAGCTGGAAAACGCCTAATTTCCTTGTCCACTTGATTGGCTTCAATTTATCTTATCTTTTTTTTTCTGCCTGATTGGGTTCTACATTCTTTTCATAGTTTTCTTGTCTGTCAGCCACAGTTCTGCTGTCATTTTTATTAACAGTCCTCTCTCTACATACAGTGTGCCTTTGTTTGCAATTACACCTAATTCTGTTCTTGTTTTTATTTCCTTCTTTCCACTTTTTAAATGTTTGTTGTTCTTTTTCTGACTCCGTGAGCAAAATGATTAGCTTATGACCTCGTTTGATTTTAACTGCCTTCCTAAAAGCCCTGCCTCCCAAATACAGTCACACTGAAGGTTAGAGCTTCAATTTGGGGAGAGGGGGTACAATGTAGTCCCCAACACCTACAATGTCCCTCTTTCTCCCTGTCCTGTGCCTCTGTCTGTCTCTGCCTCTCTCTTTCTCGGGCAATTTAAAAAATTGCTGTGCCTGCAATCAGGTATATTCACTAATACGTTATATATTAAAATAAAAATGCCTTTTCATCTAAAAAGAAATAACAACGTCCAATATCCACCCGCAATGGTTTTGATTTAAGAGACCTACAGTCAGTATTGCTGTCACTTTATAGTTTTACACTTGTATTTTTTACTTCTTCAAAAGTTCATTTTTTTTCAGTAAACTTCTCACTTTAGAAGTTTCAGCTTTACAGAAAAGTGGCCAGAATACCATACAGAGTGTCTGTACAGCTCAAACCCAGTTTTCTCTCTTGTTACATTTATCACAACTCATACATTGGTGTTGATACATTATTATGGAGTCAGGTGCGTACCCAGATTGACTTTGCCATCATGTTGTGGAATTTCAGCCTCCAGCCTCTGGGGTCTACATTTGGGTCTGACATTCTCTTGACCTGGAGTGATTTCTAGCTTTTACTGATTCCTTTGGCCTCAAATTCTCTCTGTGTTTATCTCACCGTTTCCTTGCTTGTTTGGACTTCGTCGATGTATTAAAATTTTGTTTGTATCACGGTTGTGCTATGCATACCAAAGCTCCAAAATCAGCCACAGTTAGAGGTTCCTCAGTATGAATGGTGACGCACTGCCTACGCCCGACAGCAGATACCGGCGGGGTCACTAACTCGGCTCCGCGCAGGGGTCCCCCCCACCTCCCGAGTACAGTCGCAGGGGTTCACACCTTCGCCGCTGTGGTGTCCGGGGCCACCACGGCCTTTCAGTTTTCCTGGCACGTTCTCCGGGCAGGTGCATGAAACAGGACTCTCAGATAGGGAGGGAACCAAGTCCGGCTGCGTTGATAAGTTTTGCCCTTTTGAGAACTCACCAGGTGGAGGGCTGATGCAGCAGCCAAGGGGAGATTCTGGCCTGGGAGGTTTTTCTTCTGGAGAAGGTGGGACATTCAGCGAGGAGGCCTCAGCCTTCCGATGGTGCCTCCCTCGGCGACCCTGCCCAGCACAGCCGCAGGGGGCGCTGTTCACGCGAACTGCAGCCCAGCCTGCAGTTTTGCCCTGTGCAGCCAGTCCAGCCGAGCACAGCGGCCTGGGCCGGGCTAGGCACGCAGGCTTCCAGGGCGTCCGGGTTCCCCTGCTCCCCACTGCTGGCTTTTTTTGTCTCGGAAACGCCTGCGGGATCTACGTCCAAGCTTGCACTTCCGGGCGTGCACCTCCTTGAGCCCCTCCCCACTCACCCCTGGGACTGTTTGAAGACTGTTTTTTTTCCTTTAGGAACTGTGGACCAGTTGTTGGATGCTACCGATCTGTCACCAGTACTGATGGGCTGCACGGTTTCTGATATATATATATGGATTCATACATAGAAATAGAGCTTTTTGTGTTTAGGGCTGAGGGGTGTGTATGTAGGAACACCCGAAGGTAGGCATAGTGACTAGCTTTTTTTTTTTTTTTTTTATTAAGAATGTGAACCCTGGCTGGCGTAGCTCAGTGGATTGAGTGTGGGCTGCAAACCAAAGCATCGCAGGTTCGATTCCCAGTCAGGGTACATGCCTGGGTTGCAGGCCATGACCCCCAGCAACCGCACATTGATGTTTCTCTCTCTCTTTCTCCCTCCCTTCCCTCTCTAAAAATAAATACATAAAATCTTAAAAAAAAAAAAAAGAAAAGCTCCAACACCACAAGGAGACCTCATGTTCTTAAAAAAAAAAAGAATGTGGAAGTTGGGGTTTAGAGAGATTAAATGATTTCGATGTATATAAAGGCGACTCCTGGTTTGTCAGACCCCAGTACGGCGGAATCATGTATTGTCTGGTTGGTGATTTCTAGAGAGAGAGGTGAATGCCGTGCATTTACGAGGTCTACTGTAGACTCAGTGAAATGCACAAATCTTAGCACTTCGTTCGATGAATGTTTAATGTGCAAACACCAGCCAGTGCAGGATACAGAGCATTGCCATCACTCCGGAATGCTGCCTTGTACCTCTTCCAAAGATAAATCATTACTCTGACATCTGTTACCATAAATACGTTTTGCCTGTTCTTGAACTTTATATAAATGGAATGGCACAGCCCGGGCTCTGGAGTGTGGCTTCTGACTCTAGGTCAGCGATTTTCAGCGGCTGTGCTGCAGCAATTTTTAAAAACAGGCAGCACCTGACTAGGTAGTCAGGGGCACTGCCCTCTTTCCCCTTGGATTGTCAAATTAAAAAAAAAATGACAATAGCCAACACAACAATAGCTGCCTGGTGTGAAGGAATCAAAATTAGACCAACTTTTATGTCAGATCGGCAAAAGAATAGACTTTTGGGTGGGCTGCAGAATTTCAGTAACGGGATTATGTGTGCTGTGAGATGAAAGAGGTCAAAACCCACGGATCTCGAATGAGTGCACGCATGCTAATGCCTGCTTGTGTGTGGCTGAGTCCTGTTTGCCCTCCTTGGTGACACATTGGAAGGAAACCCAAACATAAAGGACAGGTCGGCGAGAGGGTGCGCTGAGTCACGGATGCCCTCCAGAGCTCTAACCGCCAGGTTTGGGGTCAGGCACCATCTCGAGTGAACTGACGGCAAACATTCGTGTTTGCTTTGGGCACAAGAATGAAGGTCGTTACCGCGGTGCACTTTTTCTCCTTAATGACTTCCACTCTTTAACCACATTAGATGTGCCTGTGGAAACCAAATGAACCCCACTGGGACAGCTCTGGCTGCGCGAGTGTTTTATCTCATTGGATCAGAAGGCAGGCTGCAGCGGGGATGGAAATGCCAAGCGTTTGAAGGGTGAGGGCCCTCGCCTGCCTGTTCCTCCTCTCTCTTTATAGCCTGGTGCTGGGAACACACCCAAAAGTAAACAAGAACGGCTCGCTACCGGTCTTGAATTGGGCAGGAGGAGTCCTGTTTTTCCCCCCCGTTCTTTTCTCTGCTCTTTCATTATGGCGACCATAAATGTTGGTACAGGCAGACAAGATAAGTACTGAAAGTCCCACAGCTGTGTTATCCCTCATGTCTTAAAAGGCACTGTAACCAGGAGGTACAAATTCGGGCATTGCCATTTACTGGCTGGGTGACTCGCCCTCTCTGTGCTTCCATTTCCTCAGCTGCAGGAGGGGCGCAGGCGCCGTGCTTACGTTACAGGGCCGGTGGGAATGTGCTGCACGTGTACACGCACACACACACAGAAGGTCCTATAAGGTGCTTGGCATACAACAAGCTCTCAGTAAATACAAACTATTATAATTACAGAACAGCGCTCAGAGCATGTGGCTCTTCATGCAAATATGTGTGTCCCTGAAAGAACATTTATTGGCTCAAAAATACACAAGGAAAACTGCAAAACAAAATCAATAGATATTAAATAAGTTTTGTGGAAGGGACATATACTGCTTCACAAATAGCCTCAGGCGGCCCCATGTTTCCTAGTTCCCTTGCAGGTAGGTGGGGCCATGTGCTTGGTTTGGGCTGTTGAGTATGACTGAAAGTAGCCTCTGTCCCTGGTACCGGACATTTCATTGTAAAGCCAGCATGTGACTCTTCAGCTTACGCCTTCCCAGTCACGGAGACTGAGGAAGTCATCTGTTCTCACTGGTGCAGCTACCAGGTGGCGATGCCTTTGGAAGTCTGGGGTCCCAAGTGTGACTACACAGAGCACAGCACCTCCGACCCGCACTTGGCAGGGAGTGAGTCAGAAATAACCTGGTGTTATGTTAAGCCATTGAAATTGCAGGGATGGTTCGTTATCTCGGCATAGTCTAGCCTAACCTAACTAATAGAAGTGTCTACTTAATGTAACATGCCTGCCAACCATTCAATTATACTCAACTGGACCTGACTCTTCCTTAATTGTATATAAGTTATATTGAATCAAGTCTCCAGAATGGCAGGGATCTTAATTTTGTTTACTAATGTATGAAAAGTTCCCAGAACAATGCCTAGGACAATGTAGACATTCAATAAGTTATTATGATATGGGTGTATTACAAAGGATCTGATAAGACTACAGGTGGAACTTTCCAAAAGAATACAAAGGTCTTAAAATGGGTTCAGATACAGTCAGGTTACGTCACGTGTTGATGAGACAGGACTGCGACAGGCTCTTTGGGGTCCCACCCTACAGTCTAGCCGGTGACAGGGAGACAAAATTCCGTCTAGCCGATGACAGGGAGACAAAAAAAAACCACATTTCATCCTCCAGGCCTTCCTCATGTTCCTCCATTTTTACATTCCTTTGTCTCCTCTCGTTCTTTGCAGAGCTGAGGAGGGAGCTAACTGCATTCCTCTGAATAATGCAATTTAAACATGATTCCAGAGCAAAGTCAGAAGCTGTGACATGGGGCCTGCTGGCCTAGCCTTTCAATTTTTAAAATGTTCGTTTTAATTGTGAGGTATCATGTTGCTTTTAAATATAGCAATGTCAGGCTCTGCGGCCACCACAGTGAAAGCGACGTGGGTCATTTCACGGACAGCACAGATATTCATGTGGACTCGATACCAACATAAACCAGACCGTGGATAATGGGAAGCAGAGGAGACAGGTAGGAAGACTAAAGACGTGAATGTATTTAGGCTCTTCTGTCTTTGAGTTTGTTTTTGTTTTGCAATTGTAAGCCTGCCTTGCTCTTCTGATAACAGGAAAAACTTATAATGGGCCCGGGGAGAGATGGTACTTGTTGACTTGAGGGAAAAAAAAACAGTGAGAATATAAAATCTAGGGAAACGTAAAATTTTCCACCTTTCTTCTTATAACAAAGATAGAATGATGTAACCTTATCCAAGCATTGACAGTAATTTTTGGCATTGTTTTTTATTTTATTGGCCATGTGCCGTTCTTGTTTGTTTTGGCGAGCTGGGAGTATGTATCGTTTATTCATGTTTTTCTATTGGGTTACTCATCTTTTACATACATTTCTTTGAAAAGGTAAAAGACTAAAATTAAATTTTGTGTCCAGAGACCCTCTACCTACTGGGGGCTTCTGAATACTGAACAATCCTATGGTGTTTGTTGCAGAATTCAGGGATAGAGCAGGGAAAATGGGGGGGGGGTAGAGAAAGGAAGAAGTGACATAAGCAAAATCCCGAATTTGGAGAAAAATAAGGTCTGGGTTGAAAGTACTAAAGTGGGCGCCCAGCACAATAGACGAGAAAAGAGGCAGACAAGCACCCCATTGTGAATTTTCAAAACACTGGTGATGGAGAGCAGATTGGCGAGAGAGAGAACAGCTAGTTCACTTACAAAGGAATGGAAATCAGATTGCTTTCAGACTTCTTCAGAGCAACACTGAATACTAGGAGACGGCGAAGTCGTGCACTGAGATTCCCTTCTAGACCAGAGACGAGGATGACGATGGTAAAAAGTAATAATTCCAATATAGGAACAATAACTAATATGTATTGACTGCTTACCAAGTGTCAGGAAACATGCTAAATTCTTCCCACTGGTCTTCTCATTTAATGCTCACGACAAATTAAATAGATAATTTTTATTTTCATTTTCATTTTACAAATGAAAAAACTGAAGTGTCATAAGATTAACCAACTGGTTAAAGGTTATGCAGATAGAAAGCTTTGGAGGAGAAATGAGTTTCCCCTCAAATTACAAAAACACTTGGATCATGCAGTAAGATGTTCGTGCTTACACAGGGCAACAGAGGAGAGAGACAGAAGGAGAGAACAAATGGAAAACTGAACAAAGACTATTACGTTTAAGGTATGAAAGAAGCATCTGTCAGAGGTGGAAAGCGAAGGAACAGTATTGTAGCTCTTGGTAACTATTAGTGACTGTTCACCTCTATGGCAGATAAACCCGACTGCAAAGTCTTTGACCTTGGGGAGTGTGTCTGATGCTGGGCATCCCCTACGGCACTAGGCACAGACACAGTCACGTGTCTGCTGCTGAAGCCAGCTGCGACGCTGAAATGTGTTCTCGTATGGATGACACATATTTATACCTGGAGCTTCACTTACCTTGAGAAGCAGGAGAGGAAGTGCAAAGGGAAGAACACGCAGGGTGTTTGGGCGGGCCCCTCCCTGGAGGAAACAGCATTTAATTGACCTTTTTCCAAGTAGGACTGCGCTGGCACCAGAGTCTCGGTGGAGAGCTGGGGCGAACAAAGGCGCTCAGGGAGGGAGGGAACCACCTCGGAGGCTGCCGCTGATGACCAGCCTTGATAACCTCCAGAGGGCAGAATTGAAAAAAGCATTCTGGGGGAAATTTGAGGTGCTTGGGTGTTTGGAAAAAATTACTGTTAGACATGTAACAGATCTGTTGGATTACTTGAAAAAAATATCCAGAAAAGTAAGCAAATAAAAACTGGAGAAAAAATAGAAAGCTGTGAGAGGAAGAAGTAGATCATAGAACCGCTTGGCTCACCAGTGAACAAAACGTACATCGGCTACTTTTTAAACCAAAAAGTGATTATATAACCATATTGCAAAGAAGAAGACAAAGAAGCAGAAGGTCATGGGGTATAAGAGAACTAAATTTCCAAACACCGTGTTTAGAAATGAACAGAACTGAAACCGATAAGGTTAGAAGTAGGGATAAGAACATCCAACTTAAAAATGTGAGAATACGTAAAAGAAGCAGCCACCAAAAGAGTTGACAATGTGGCGTAGCTCAGTGGGTTGAGCGCGGGCTGCGAACCAAAGTGTCTCAGGTTCGATTCCCAGTCAGGGCACATGCCTGGTGGCAGGCCATGACCCCCAGCAACCGCACATTGATGTCTCTCTCTCTCTCTCTTTCTCCCTCCCTTCCCTCTCTAAAAATAAATAAAATAAAATCTTAAAAAAAAAGAGTTGACAGCGAGGCTTCTGAAGGACAGGGTGGGGTGGGGAGAGGGAGGGCAGAGACCTGTCTTTTAATACTATTAATTTTTAAAGTATGTGCCTGTGTTACCTTATTATTAATTTTTTACAATAGAAAGTATGTTCACGTTTCAAAATTCAAACAGCACAGTAAAACGTTTGCCTTCTTTTCCACACCTTCCCACCTACTTCTCCTTCGCCAAGGCAACCAGCACTTTTTTCCCTTGTGTATTGTTCCAAAGATCATTTGCTTGTATTGTTTTTATGAAAATTAATATTAGTTTAAAGGGAAGTAAGGCAAAAAGAAAATCTGCAGAGGTACGTAGCTCTCACGGTCCAATAGAATACATTTAAACTCAATGCAATAAAGTGACCTTTGCGGAAAATTAATACAATGTCACAATTTCTTGAGATCATCAATAGTCACCTTTGCTTTGATGACAATTTTTTCTGGAAAAAAACACACACACAAAAAACAAAAAAACCATGTTCACTTTGGCAACATGGATACTAAAATTGGAACGCTACAGAGAAGATTCGCTCAGCCCCTGTGCAAGGATGACGTGTAAATTCGTGAAGCATTCTGTATTTTTTTTAAAAAACCTAAGCATGTAATTAAATGAAAACCCAACAAATTTACAATAACTACCACTTTTTCTCCCTTGTCATTGTCATGAGCCTTAGATTTCATTTTCTTATATTTGCTGCCACTTTGTGGATCAGAGGAATGCTGACTGCACGCCAAGTGTTCTGCCCTTGCACTTGACAACGGAACTGTCTCCCAGAGCTGATGGTAAGTCTGGCGGCTGGTTTTCCTAAGAGTCAATTACGGATATTGGCAAAGACAAGATGCAGTTCGGGAGCAGCCGCACTGGTTATTAAGCACAGCGTGTTTCATCCAGTGCGTGTGAAGCACTTTCCCCAGGGCTCTGAGGATTCATTCCCAAGGATGAGGTTCAGCAGGTGGAGGAGCCGGAGGTGGGGGAGGGCTGGGGAAGAGGAATAAGGTCCCAAAGGCTGCCCTGCTTAATTGCAGAGGAGATGAGCTCAATTAGTCCTCGCAACTCCCTGACTGTCAGTGTCACTGGCCGCATCCACCACCCAATAGGTAGTCTGTTAGCATCCTCTGTGTATTCATTTATTCATTCACTCAAACATCAAAACTTTTGACTGCCTATCACGTGTCTGCGCAAGCTACGTTCAGAAAGTGTAGACAGGAACAGTGAGGCCAACAGGGGCTCATGGGTGAGAT
Source organism: Phyllostomus hastatus (assembly GCF_019186645.2). Taxonomy (NCBI): domain Eukaryota; kingdom Metazoa; phylum Chordata; class Mammalia; order Chiroptera; family Phyllostomidae; genus Phyllostomus; species Phyllostomus hastatus. Next base: position 9,748,524 of record NW_025334009.1, read on the forward strand.
GCTCTTTAGTTTGTGTGATCCCGACTCACCAAAGGACTTGGGATCATACATTCTGGAGCTGGAAACTCCCTTTGAAGTTATCTTTCCAGCTGGGACCTCCAGTGGGCCTAGGACCTCACTGGCATTTACAGAACTGAAATAAAATCCAGTTTCTGCTCTGATTGGGCCCATGCAATGAATTATTAAAGGTGTCAAGAGCTGTCAACAATGACCTTCTGCAACTCTTTTCATAGGAAGTTTCTGGAAATGTGACTGAATGTGCTCCTTGACTTGTCACGGACCGAAACAACTCACTGGGCAGCTCTGACAAGGTGAGAAGAACTGTCCCCAGGGGTCAGGTGGCTCCTAGACCCTCTAGGTCGACCAGGCGGTCCGTAGGAGTGGGCCTACTCAGTTGGGGGCAGGTGGGCCACAGCTGTAAGAACCTCAAGAGATGAGGGAGGGACAGATACCGTGGGGGCAAAGTCAGGAAGTGCAGTAACCAGAAACAAGATAAAAAGTCTCTGGTGACATCCACAGCCACGGTGGGAAAAAGAGAAGGGAAATTATATGGAGAGAAGGGACAGGAGGCGCGGGGCATGCCGCAAGGTTGGGAGTGAGTAAGCACGGGTTCCCGAGAGAGTGGGAAGCCTCCCCCTCTGGGAAGAACGTGCAGGGTGACTCACTCAGACGAGGACCGGGAGCTCTCTTCCGTCCTGTCAAGAGCATCTGATCCGCAGGGAATAAAGCAGGCAGGCAGCTTTGCGAAGTAAAAGGCAGCCGAATCACACTTTTGAAAGAGAAAGAAAATACATCTCATACCATATTCAGAAGAATGAAGAACCTGAACCACAAAAACAGGCAATTAACATTTGAATGAACATAGGGCCCAGGCTGACCAGTGCTGTGTGAGCTGAAGCCCCCATCCTCAGTCACGCGGTTGATGCTTCGGGCAGGTCCAAGCCCCGAACGAAGACCCTGCTATCCAGTACAGCGCAGAGTGCCTTTCAGAAGTGGAGGGCAGAAGCCAGACCATCTCTTTAGGCAAGGCCAAATTCTTTAGTACACAATCTTACACATACACACACATGCATACACAAAATGACACACGTGTAAAGCTTATTAACAGCGGCCTTGTTTGTCACAGCAAAAGTTTGGAACAACCCAGGTATCTCTCAGGGGAGGAGGGCTAGGTGGATACATGTATGCAATACTGATCTAATGTGATGCTTTCTAGCCAGGAAAAAAAAATAAGGAAGCTTTCCACGTACCAGTATGGAGCAATATATTACAAAAAAATAAGAACTAGTGTTTACTACCATTGTAAAACAAATAATTGAGAATTTGCCAGCAAATGCACAGACCAGTCTTGGAAGGATAACCAAGAAGAGCATGATATTCTTTGTTTATTGGGAGGGCAGCTGGGTGGCTGGCAGATGGCCCGGGGAAGAGGAATGGTATAGGTTTTCACTCTATACCATTTTATGCCTTTTGAATTTTAAAGCATGAGACATTATCTACTATAAGTAAATTCAATGGAAAAACCCAAAGGCCCTGCTTCTTGGAGTTCTGTGGTATATGGCTCATTCTTCCTCCCTTCTTGCTGGCTGCAAATTTCTAGAAGCTACACATCGTCAAGTCAAGGGAGTTTCCTTTCATTTCCATTTTACTAGGAGATGCTTTTTTTAAAAAAACTAAACTAATATAGGAATAGGTGTTGAGTTTTGTCACATGGCTTTTCAGCATTTAGTGAGACAGTAATTCTCCCCTTTCATCTCTTGCTACACTGAGTTACAGCAATAGATAATGTTGAACCATCTTTCCATGTTTGGAATGAACCCATAATATATTATTCTTTGAATCCACTGCTAGGCTCAATTTGCTAGTATTCTATTAGGATAGTTTTTCATCCATATTCCTGCATAGAATCGATGGATCGTTTTCTTCTAATTCACTACTTTTAGTGCTGGATTTACGCCAGGATCGTAGCTGCGCTGGGAAGATGCCTGGCCCCTTCTGAGTCGTACGTAGAACAGTTTACGTAACACGGAAATTCTCCTGTCCTGTTTAACCGCTCAGCCCCCTGGTATTTTGTTTAGGGCAGATCTTTAGCTGCCTTTTCTTTTCTGGCTGTTTTCTTTGTCTTAAACCAATTTTTATCATCAGCCCTAGGGAATTATTCACTTTTTTCCAGTTTTCCAAATGTATTCCCATGGAGTTTCATGTCATTGCTTTATCCTTTACAAACTCTTCCATATTTGCTGTCGTTTCTCCTCACTGATGTTAATGTGCATGTATTTTCTTTTTTTTTCTTGATGAGGCTTGCCAAAATACTTTAAAAATTTTTTTTTAAAAATGTGGAGGTGTTGCTACAGTCAGGAAACAATTGGTCCACCGGAATGGTGTAATTCTAGAATGGTTTAACAAAGCACTCTGTGCGAAGCTGTGGTCAGGGCAGAGGGAGATGCAAGGGGCGGCCTCACTACTAGACATAAATGGGTGAATGGGTGAGGGAGGGAGCAGTGCCCGATGCCCGAAAGGAGAGTCATGGAGGGCCACCTTGACCTTGACCTTGACCGGCGCTCTGATTTGGCAGTGAGAGACACGGAAGCACACCAGCGCAAGAGAGCGCTGCTGGGCCGACAGGGGGCAAAGGCCAAGCTGGGGTTATGGAGAATCGGAAGTCTTTTAGGGAGACGCTTGATTAGAATTGGGTCAAGAGCGTAACACAATGGCTTAGAATTGGACTCTCGGCATTTTAGGGAGTAAGCTTTCTGCTGATGCTTCCCAGAGCGGCATTGACATGTCTTTAAGGGAGTTCACGTAATGAATGTTTCAGCTGCTTTCCCGGGCAGAAGCCTCCCTCATGGCGAAGTTGCACCCACAAATACGACGGAGGAGCAGGGAGCGCGCTGCGGGTGTAGGAGGGAGCGCGGTGTGTGTTCACGTCCGCCCCTCACACAACACCCAGCGCTGCCGTTTCTCCCGTCCACGGGTGCAAGCCTCCTGTCCCCGCCCTGATGGCCGGCCGTGGGACTCTGGGCTCCCGAGGCTTCCTGTTCTCTCTCAAGGCGAGCGGGCGGTGGCTCAACATCCCCTCAATGCCTGTAAGGTTTTTGCGGTCGGTGAAGCTGCAGCGTCTGGTGAGTGAAGTCACTTGAAACTGGAGAAAGCAGAAGATGCTGCTGTTGTTGATCTGCAGCGGATGACCCTGTGGATGGAGCGTTTCATCCATTACCGACAAATCAGATTTGGAGTTTTCAGCTCCCATTTTATTCCATTACGAGCGTTCAGTGAGAGAGGATTAATGGCTGTAATTGTCTCGACTTCATCGGGCAGGGCTCCTGAGTTCGGGGAGCCAAGGTCTCCTGGTAGACACGGCCCTCTCCACCCATCGAGCACATCTCGCGTTACCCAACCTCATTCCCTTAACTTCCCTCCATGCCCTGGGCCGCGTTGAGAAAGACTCAGCTTACAAAGTGGCCTTCGTTTTATGATTGTTGTTTTCTAAAAGAAGCACCGAGTTCCTTGGGAAAGGTTTAAAGGGAGTTTTGAGTCATCTCCTCATCTTATTATTATTTCTATTAGTTTGCTCTCTGGTTGTATAGTTTAACTAATTGAAGAATTGAAGAATTGAAATAAAGCTGCTATCCAGTATGTAAACAGGCCTTACGCACTACATTGAAAAGGCAGCCAACATTGTCCCCTTTGTAGTGGACACTCTTGGTGCCCACCGCGCCCCCCCAGATGCCTTCACCAGGTCAGTGGACCCAACCCCAACTGCTGGGAGTATTGGTCATTCATGACTCAGCTGCCCACTTCAGAGAGTTGTCCTGGCAGAATAGGAGCCCCTTGGCCTGGAATATTACACCCGCAGCCCACCCAGGGAGGCTCACAGCCACACAGTGACCGGCACAGGGGCGCCTAAGGCCAGCCCTCTTGCCTGGCGCTGGGACCAACTCCATGGTACAACTCATGCTCCGGAGTTGCGGGACCAGACTGAAGTTGAGTCCCGCTGAGACCCCGTTCTTGCTTAGCTCCTCCCCCTGCTCCAGTGTTTCCCTCTCCCTCTTTTCCCCTAACGACACTGCTCCTCCGAAAATCATACTTACCCAGTCCTTGCCTCGGGCTCTGCCTGGAGGCACTCTGGCCCATGACCCTCCCCAGCCAGCTGTTGTGTGGATTCATGACAGAGGCTCGTCTGGCTGGCGTCATAAAACAGTGTATCGACCTGAACACACAAGCTCTACGAGAGCAGAGGGTTGTGCTCATGGGCGTGTCCCTGCCCCTTAGCACAATGCTCAGCACAGAGTGGACGCTCGGGAGGTGCCCTGAGATCAGTTGATGGGGCACCTCAGGGCGAGATTCATGGAGGTCACTTTGATGGCTTCTTGCAGGAGAATCCCTTGTTCTTGTCTACCCCAAGATTCTGGCTTTTATTCTGGGGAACCACCCATCTCCCTGTTTTGGTTCAGGTGGAGCTGCCCCCACCCCGGCCACTGCCTACCCGCGAAGACAGCACAGAGGAAGGCAGAGTGGGTGACACAGGGTGAGCTCCAGGTTCATCTGCGAGAGCAGACAGCCGTGGCCACGGAGCTCTAGTTTAATGAACCAATAAATCATCTTTTTAGGCTGAAGCTAGTTTGTTATGTTTCTGGCATATATAACTGAAACACTCTAGACTGACAATAGATGCTTCTATGTATAGTGCAGAGTATACTCCCTTCCAAGCTACCCCTATCCCTGTAATAGCCTCTACACCCCGAACAACGGGGGCCGAGAGGAGATAGCTTACCTCCGAAATCTTCAGGTTTCTGTGGCCAACTGAGAGAGATGCTTACCCAGGGGAGGGGTCTGGCCTCAGCCTTCTCACCTGCTGGTTTCCGCATCTTTCATCAGAGCCTGGAAAACCTCCCCCAGACCAAAATGCTCCCCTTGATCTCCGGGACCAGAAAATGCTACACAGAATCTTCCAGAAATTTGCCTAGTGTTTACTTCGGACAGGAAATAGGAGTCATATTGTTTAGATAAATTTGCTTTAAATTGTCCAGTAGATCAAGATGTTGATGGTGGATGTTTACTCATTAATGACAAAACCTAGAAAAGGTCAGTAAGATGTGGGCACAGCAATGTTGTTATTCTTAAGCGTTAATACACGTTTTCTCTCTAGGTAAGATGGACGAGCGAATACAGTACATTTCGCCCTCCATGGGAGCAGATCCTTGGGGGGAGTAAGTGAGTGAGCCACAAGGCCTTAATTCTGATGCGTCGGCCACGGCTCCTTCCTCGAGTTTCCACGTGGACACCAGAGGCCTGTGGTGGGGGACAGGCTGGGCAGAGCCAGCGCCGCTGATTCTTTCCTTGGTGACTTTGCTCTAACACTCAAATGACTGGCTCCCCCCACCCTGCCTTTTTAGTTAAGTGCTTAATCCACCCAAGCGTGTGGAAGCACAGAGGAGATCCAGCTACCTGGGATCTCAGGGGACCCATTTATGTGGCCCAGATTTCTCCGGCTCAGTCAGAAATGCCTGCTCAGACATGATAGCTCGCCTCAACTCCGTGTGAATATTTTCTTTCAAGTGATTCTGTCAAAACAAAACAAAACACACACGCAAACAAAAACCAGTTGCCTGATAAACTCTGAGGGGAGGTTTTTGTTTTTCTTTCAAAGTCCATTGGACAGACTGACAACTGAGACGCAGGGACCAGATCACGTCACCCCGCTCTGCATTTCGGCAGCGCCGCGCCCCAGGCCACGCAAGGGGAGGTGGGGAGGAGCAGGGTCCCCGCCTTGGGTACCTCTGCCTGGTGAGGGGCCTGGCCCTGGATAGATATCAGCACAAAACAGAAATGCATCAGGGGGCTGATTTTAAATTCCTTCTTTATTAAAAAAGCCTTTTCTGGGTTTTTAAAAACAAAACACAAAAAAAACAAAGTACACTGGACAAACTGTTATAAAGTCAGGTTAAAGGAGGCTTTAATAGGGAATCAGGTGGTCTATATGGGTGAATTATAGCGTGATGAATATTCCTTTATAACTGAGTCAAAAACTTGTGGTAACTCAGTCAAGGAAGTGACAAGGAATGGTAATCCGTGTGGGACAAGTTCCAAAGCACATAGTTGGTGAAGAGACTGAGAAACAACCCAGACGTCCAGGAACGGAAAAACAGGCTGTGCTGGATCTATGCAATGGATGCCGCTCAGCCTCGAAGGGATGAAGTGCTGACCAGTGTCGCTGCAGCGTGGGCGGGCCTCGAACACACTACGCTTCGTGAGGAAAATGCTCGACACAAACATGACCTACTGCAGGACTCCCTTTGTATGGAATACTGGGACAAACAACCCCCTAGGGGCAGAAACGAGCTGGCGGTTGCCAAGCACTGGGGGCAAAAGTAGGGGGGGTGGATTGCCTCTTGGGGTAGGGGTCTCCTTTCGGGGAAACAAAAATGTTTTGGGACTAGCTACAGGAGACAGCTGGAGAACATTGTGAATTTTGCTTAAGTGCCACTGAATTTATCACTTTAAAATGGTTGGTTTTATATTATGTGAATTTCATCTCAACAACAACACAAAAAATAGGAAAGGATACTCCCGTCCTTATTGCCAACCCCGTTTAGGAGCAGGCCCCGGGGCAGGTGTATTTCCTGGGTTTACTGCTGCGGCCGGAGCTGGGGTCCCAGGCTCCATCCGGAAAGCAGGAAGCACCTCTGGGTGCAGTGGCATCAACCTCGGCGGCCCTCCCAGGACCCCCTGACCTGAGCAAAGCCACAGGCCCCACGGCGCCCCCAGTGGCAGGTCCCGTCCTCTCTTGGCCCTGAACGACTCCCAGCAGGGCGTCCACCAATAGGTCCCGGATCCCCACAACCCTACACCTCCACGAGTGGCCGACAGAGGTGGGGCTGGCAGTGTGAGGAGGAGAAATGGGCAGTTGCCAGAGGATGGTGACTAAGAATAACTCAGTGCGGGCATTCCCACACTCCCATCCACCACTGATGGGAACTCGAACTGACTCAGCCGTGCCAGGACGCGAGGTGGCCGTGTGCATCCAGAGCGCTTTGAGTGATCGTAGCCTTTGACCTCGTTGTGGCACTTTTCTAAGATTATTCTCAGGAAACACACAATTAACTAGGCAGAGAATCAGCTCTAGGGAGGCTCATTTCAGTGTTGCATATAATAAGAAAAAGTTGGAGACAACTTAAAACCCAAGGAAGGAGAATTATTATGAGTTTATGCAACGTAACGCCGCTCGAGCTACCTGCCAGCCAGCATGCATTGCCTCTCACCGTGTCTGTGGCCAGGGGCTCAGACAGGGTGGTGTGAAGACGGCTTATCTCCGCTTCGCAGGAGCTGGGGCCCCAGCTGGAGAATTTAAAGGCTGGAATCATCCGAAGGTTTGTTTCCTCCCGTATTGGCAAACACAGATGATTGGCTAAGAGATTCAACTGGGTATGTCAGCCGGAACATTCCCGCACGGCCTTTCCGTGCAGTGGAACTTCCCCCAGATTCGGTGGCTTGATTCCAAAGTTGAGAAGAAAGAAAGAAAGAGAGCCAGGCAGGAGCCTTGGACGACCCAGCCTGGGCGGTCACACACCACAGTCTACGCCACATTCTAGCAGTTACACCAAACCTGGCTGGGCTCAGAGGGAGCAGCGAAGACCCCAAGTCTCGATGGGGGCGTGTCAGTGACCCATCACAGGGAAGGCACGTGGGCTGGTGCAGATATCTCTGGAAAACGCAATGTGCCTGTAACTAATCATATCTGAATGTTTATGATACGCCGTGAAGTAAAAACAGGAGACTACAGAACGGTATGCACAGTGTAATCCCCGTCCGAAGGTACAGATGCAAAAATAAACCACGGTTATGTCTAGGTGGTGGGGTCATGGGAAATTTTCATTTTCTTCTTTGGGCTCTTCTGCATTTCCAGCGTCTCTACAATAAGCATGTTATCAACTTCATCATTAGATAATAAAAATACCTAATAACTGTTACTTGCAAAGGAATGAGTCTCTCCCCACCCCGGGGTACTGCAGGATGCCTACATGGGGGTGTCACGCACCCCACGCCCCTAAGTCCCCCACCCCCGCTTCAGAGAATGTTGGGCTTTCCTCAGTTGAGAATCGATTCTCACCCTCGTCTCAGTCACTCCCCCTTTCTCCTCGGTCTCCCACCTCTGCTTCACGGCCGGATCTTTCCTCTGTGCATGCAAGTGTTCCCAGACCTGGTAACCCAAAACAAGTTCTTCTCTGACCTCAAGAACTATACTGTCTTTCTGGTCTGGAAAGAACCATGTCTGCTGGTGTTGTCTGTTTCCCCACCTCCAGTCCTTTTCTCAGCTCTTTGTAACCTGCCTTCTGGTCTCACCACTCACCTTAAACTGTCTTGGAAAAGGTCGCCTGTGGAGCAGCAGCTACCGGTGAGCGAGAACACCGGGGACCCCGGGGACCCCGGGCCGCACCTGGCGTCTGCACCTGTCGGTTTGGGCCTGTAAGATGTTTGAGTCTGAGACGCTCACTCTCAGTGAAGCTAACCCGGAGACGTTATCACTGCCGAGATCAAGAGCAAAGCAGAGTCCTGGTTTGAGTTCCTCCCAGAGCAGATGCTGGGACAAGGATCTGGGGACCAGCAGTGCATTTGAAGAGTGGTTCCCAAAGGCCTGGCAAGGGCAGGCGGCGGCCAGAAAAGGAGGGATGCCAATACACAGGGAGAAGGACTGGGCAGGGGCCAGGGTGGGCAAGCACCACCGCCGCTTCCCACGGGGGACCCCCCGAGAGACAAGGTGGACAAGAGGAGAGGGAGCGGGGGCTTGTATGACCCACCGGCTCCGGTCCCAGGTTCCTCCCCTCCCGGGGCGTTAACTCCGTGGCATTTTTGGACGTTCTGTTCCGTTCACATGCCCCATACGCCCACAGGCAGAGAAGATCCCCCTAGCCAGAGAGATGTCGGTTTGGGGTAGGGAGCCCTGGGTGGGTGGTGAACCGCAGGTGACCTCCAGGTGCATGGGGGGTGGGGCATCGTCAGGGGCTGCTGAAAGCCGTTCTTATCTGGGTTTCCTGCAGAGCCTGGCCCCAGGTTAGCTCTTTGTACGTGTCAGGGGTCGGACACCTCGCTTTGCTCCTTCTCATCTTGACGACTTCCATCAGAAATGAGGTGAATTTAAATGGGTCATTGCACAATCTCAATTTACTCAAGTCTGCGTGAGTGTGTGTGTGTGAGTGTGTGTGTGTGTGTCGGGGCGGGTATTTCCTGGAAGCGCGTGTGTTCTCTGCCCGTGCCCCATCGGCCCCAGGCTTCCTGGGGGAGTGCTCTCCTTGGCTCCCTCCGCGGAGCCTTGGCTGGAACAGTCTGGAAAATCTCCTCTGACCCTGTGCTGCCCCGGCTGCTCTCCTGTGAGGCTCTGGCCTGAGTCCAGGTCACGGTGGCGCCAAGTCCCAGCAGCCAGCACGTGGCCGCAGGGACAAGGCCTAAGTGAATTAAAGTTTAATTAAAGGTGGCACTCCATGTGGACGGAGCGGCCCGCTTCCTCCTGGGCAGTTAGTGTAGGCAGGGGGCGGGGCTGGCTCAAAGGGGCAGCTCAAGGGCCCCCAGTGGTGTGGGACCTCCCTCCCTGGCTCATGGGTGATCACTGTCCCTGGGCAGTTTTGTGGGGCAAAGCCATAGAGGAACACGGCAGTCAAAAGACTGACAGCCGGCGTGGGGGCCGGGGTCGCAGGGGCAGAGCTGTGGCTCGGGCTCACAGTCAGCTTGGGCTACCCCCTGATACCCGGGCTGCCCTCCTGGGCGCCCCCAGCAGCCGTCTTTCAAACACCAGGTGGGAGCGGCTTCTGGGGGACAGACTGACTCTCATGGGTGTCCGGGTGTCCAGGAGCTTTCTGCCCGAGGACCACCCTGCTGCTGGGGTGGGCGTGGAGTGGGTGGGGGCCCATTCCTACAGCTGCCCCTCCCCTGGCCAAGTGGGGGCACCCTCGGTGGTGCAGCTTTGGCCCCCCTCAGAGCAGAGCCAGGTGGGGGGTGGGGGGGGGAGGGGTCTGGGCCATGCCGCCCACACTCTCAAGCTGCCTAAAGCCAGCTGAGCTGTTTGCAGCGAGGAATAAAACTGCCAAGAGGGCCCCGGGCGAGAGCACTCCATCGATAAAGAAAATGAAGGCGGGCGGGCGCCCTGCTGAGCACACGGAGGTCGGCCACGAGGGTCTGAGCCGGTGGGTGCAGGGCTCCGCAGGACCCGTGTCCCCTCCTCACCTTCTTCTCTTCCCCCGTGCCCTCTCCACACTCAATAAGACCCAAGCGTGGGTTTTCTGGGAGGCCTCTGCTTCAGGGAGACGCCCTCTCCCAAATCCCCAAGATGCCACAGTCGGTGACCGTGCACCCCTCCCTCCACTCCCCTCCTGTCTTGGGAAAATACTTAGGGCACAGAGGAAACTATTCAATACTTTTAACCGGGACGGATAGGCCAGCGTTTCCATCCACTGCCAAGCTGACTTGACTACTCAGAGAAGCCACTGGACGATCAGAAAAGCACCTTCCTTCTAGGTTGGGATCTCAGCCTCATCCCGAGCTGGCTCCGGAACTTTGGGTGAGGCCGGGGCCCCTCCGGCCACAGTCCCCTCACCTGAGGGATGGGGGTTGGGTCTCCCGCCCCACCTCACCTGGAGGCACCCCTGAGATGATGCCTGCTCCGTCAGACCTCTCCCTCTGCAAGGTGGGGGCTTGTTTATTTCAAGGACGTGGCAGAGTGATGAAGAAAGACGTTCATGGAAATCTGCAAAAGAAACCTTCATTGTGCCAGGCCTTCCGGTGACTGAAGTGGGACCCACCTCAGCGAAGGGAGCTCACAGGTCTCCCCGGTCACGTCAACCACACTAACAATGCTGACTGATCATCATATTAAGAATAGTAACGAAGTTTAGCAGCTGTGACTCTGTGCTGAGCACACACTCAGACCCTGATCACATCGTCTCATTTACCCACTTGCTCCTGGCTACCCCCCTGGGGGACACTGGTGCCTTCATGTCACCCCCACCTCCAGTGATGCCCCGTAACCCCACCTTCGACGAATCCCTGGCTCAGCCATCGCTCATCCTCTCAGAATCTGCAGTGCCCGCCACTAACTGCTTGGTTACTTCCCTGCTCCGCTTTCTGGGAGCAGGGGTATCCCAACCTGCAGGGGCCTGGGGCCTATGCAATTTTATGGACGCTCTTTACGGAAGGAAAAATAAAATGTGTGAATGCAGCTCTAAGCTCCGGGGCCTGGAGGTGGCCTGGACAGGGGAGGGCCCTGAAGCGTCAAGTGCACTTGTTTCAGTTTGTTACTGTCTGATGATGAGGACTTTTTTGGCCGTTGGGGTGCAGGCGACATTTGTGGCTGTTAACAGCTGACGCCTTTGAGCACGACCCCTCTTTCTGCGTCCTCCCCTCAGCTCTGCGGGGGAGCCCGGTCTTCTCCGGGTGAACTTGGCCGTGTCTCCGTCTCACACATCCCCCACCTCATCCCAAAGCTGGACTTGGGGCCCTGGGCTACATGCCAGGCCTCCCGATGCTCTGCAGGAGGAGGGGCAGGCAGGAGCAGCCGCATCAGCTCCGTGCAATGAATCTCTCGGGCAGCTGAGAGCCCGGCAGAGCCTCAGAAGTACACGGGCGTGGTCTGCGAGTCCCTGTCTGACCTGCCCGCCTCTCACGCCAACCTCTCCTTACCGCCCTGTGTCCTCCTCACCCTCACTCAGCGTCCCAGCACCCTCTTTCACAAGGTTGTCACCTCCCACCTGCGGCCTACCTACATCCTCCTTGGTCTGAGTGTACCGAACTGCACAGTTTCCTGTTGGTCGCGTTAAGCTTTCCAGTGTCATGAACAGTAACGCGCCAAGTATCTGCGTGCTCTCGATCTTGCCCCACGGGCTGGTTCTCTGCTTGGCATAGATTCCCAGAAGTGGAATCAAATCGCTAGGGAATTCTTACGTTACATTTTGTTGTGATACGGACAGCGTGCCCTGCACAACATCGTAGTATCTCAGGGATCCTGCGTAATGACTCTCCTCCCTCCCTGCGTGCCCCCAGAAGCAGCAGCCCCAGGCAAGGACGGGTGCACAGCCCTGAGCAGGAAGTCCTGGCCCCCTCCCCACCCCCCCTCCTCACCTGGCCTGGCCGCATCCCTCCGAGGTAAGTGGGGCTGTCTGGTGACTGGTCACCCCTGCTTTCTTCCTCCTCCATCTTTCACTAGAGCGTTAGGGGCCGCCTCTCGGGGCTTCCTTGCACCCCCTCTTTATGAAAGCTAACAGGAAAATGCTGCCGCTCCGGGCAGACGGAGGGCATAGTCCCCCAGTTTTCCAGGGCAGAGGCAGGTGTTTCCATAGTTCGATGTTCTGTGAGCCAGTGTTTCCGGTTTGCCGGATCTCGTGAATCCCGCTGAGCACGTGTTTAGAAGGCCAGGCCCTCCCCTCCGGAGTTGCTGAGGATCTGGGGGGTGATGCGTCTCCGGGGTGGGTGAGCGTTCCCCGTGTCCCAGGTAATCCTCCCCATCAGGCAGGAAGATGATTCCGGGGGGTCGTTTCCATGACAACTAGAAGGGCCTCAGCGCCTCCCACACGGGTAGGTGGGTATTCACGGTTTTCCCGTCGCCTCCAGGCTCACATTTCTTCAGGACACGGCAGCTCCTTCCACGGCGAGGCTTCGAGTTCAGCGCCGCACGCACATCACTTCATCCACCCTCATCGCAGACACTGTGCCCCTCGCAGAAATACCCCCAGTTGCTGCGGAGGAGCCCGAGCCTCTCGGGGGTCCGCGGGCTGGACCAGGCCGCACAGCCGGGACGTGGTGGAGCCTGGATCTGACGGCAGGGCTTCCGTTTCCAAATCCTGGGGCTTCTCTGAAGCCACCTCATGGACTCCTGTCCTTGTACCATTGCCACGCACCCATGCTACTCACAGTGTGTCGGGCAGGCCCGCGTCACCAGCAGCACCTGGGAGCTTGGGTCTTTTCTCTAAAACTCAAAGGGAGATTACGGTGAAAAAGGTTAAGGGCTGGCGTTAAGTGGGTCAATAGCATCCTCTACTGGCCACATGTGGGTACTGCACCTAACATATATATATAAAATTATGTATAGAACTATATATATTTCAATCTAGAAAAAGAACAAACTACACCTGGGGATTTGTGGTTGAGACAGAGGAATGATATCCCTGCCACACTGTAACAAAGAGAAACGACAAAAAGATTAAGGCAGTGAAAAGGAAGTGCTGCTTTCAGGAAATACGTGAACCCCTGATATCTCCGAACACAGCATTGGGGGACAGTGAGACGCAAGCAGCGAGGGCGAACCAAAGCCGGAAGGATGCCCGGCGCAGCGCGCGCTCCTGCGGATCGGGGCGGGGCGGGCAGACCCCGAGCTCCCCGCGCGGCGCGGAGACCCGCGTATGCAACGGGAAGTAGAAAACGTTTCTCGGCGAATGACAACGAAAGGACCATCAAAACCCGTGGGGCTGCGCCAGAGAAATTGACATCCTTAAATGCTCGCAGTGGAAAAGAGGGAAAGTTCAAAGTTAGTAAGCAAAGCCGCCAACTGTGGAAGCCGCGAAAAGCATAGAACAGAACAGGTGGGAGGAAGGCAGAGGTAAAGGTGAGGACGGAGCTGGAGGAAACAGGGCATGAAAAGTACAATAAGGAGGGTCAAGAAAGCCACAGAAGTTATTGTTGTTGTTATTTTAAATGAAAATCTGACCGGCCTCTGGCAACACTGACCACGGAAAGGAGAGTGAGAAAAGGGGCCAGTACGAATGCAACAGCAGCCGAGACCACAATGCTGCAGAGACGGAGCAGCTCCCGGCGAAGCCCACTCTTGGTTCCCGAGAGGGCCTGGCACGCCAGGGTGCTGGGCCCCGCCACCAGCCTCCTGCACGTGGTCCCCGGGGTCGGCAGGCCGGGCTCCACGATGGAAACTCCAGGACGGCCCTCACTCGCGTGTTTTCACACCGTGCGCTCACTCCACCAGACTTCCCGTGAAGCTGACGTGGCCAGTGTTGTTCCTGTGATAGACGATAGCACCGTTTATTGAATCAGATGCTTACTACGTGCCAAACGCTGTGGTCACACGGTCAGAATGAGGTTCTGCACGGGGTTCGGCCAGGCACTGGGTCTGGAGCCTGTCTCGGCCACAGAGCAAGCTGACAGCAGAACCCAGGCCCTCGGACAAGACATTCTGGGGGCACCAAGACCGTCAGTGCCCCGAAGGCAACTCCAAACGCTGTTCTTCCCTCTCCCTGTCCGAACCGAGTGGGAGGTGCTTTGTGACTCGGGAGGAAACCCTGGATGCAACTTTGGTCTTGGACGCCGGCCCTAACGCGGCCCCGCCTACCTGTGGGCGGGTCCCGAAGGCCTTGCGGGCCGAGGGGCCTGTCACTCAGGTCTCCCTCTCCCGCCTGGCTTGGAAACGCCGTCTCTACCCAGGCTTCCACCTGCGTCTTCCAACGCAGATCAATGCAACAGAATCGAGAGTCTAGAAATACACTGGTCTGCAGCTGACTGGTTCTCAACAAGAGTGCCAAGACCCTTCAAGGGGGCGGGGGAGGACCATCTTTCCAACAGGCGATGCTGGGACAACTGGGTATCCATCCACATATAAAAGAATGAACTTAGATCCCCAATTTACACCGATCCACAGAGTTTAATGGAAAATGGACCGGAGACAAATGTAAGAGCCAAAACTGCATGCTCCCAGAGGCAAACATCCAAATAGGTACAAGGTTTCTTCTGCGGGCGATGAGGACGTTCTGAAGTGGTCGGTGGTGATGGTCACTGACCTTCGTGGTTATACTAAAACCCGGTGGACTCCACACTTTCTGGCTGAATTTCACGGATGACAGTCCTAGCTCAATAAAACTGAAAGAAGGCGCTGTGACAAGGGCCTGGGTGACAGTGGGCCTGAAGGGCCAGGGCCAGCCTGAGATATCTCTGTGCAGCGCGGTGGCTGGCGGAGCATAGCTCTGGGGGCTGGGTGGGGGTCCTAGAGCTCAGGGCTCCCCAAGTCCCGGGTGGAATATGCCCCCCCCCAGGCACCCTGCCAGATGCCTTTGTTTCCCCTGGAATTGAATTCTGTCCTCTTCCCCACTCCGGGGGAGACAGCATGGCGGGTAGAAGGAGTAAGGAAGCGCTTGACAGAAATAATTGCGTTCAAAGAATCCTACGGCAGCCGCCATAGCCATCACCCACTTCAGGGATGCAAGGGACCCCTGCTCGGTTCCGCAGCTCGGCTCCGCAGCTCTGTGATAGGGTCATTAGACCGGACTCTCCCAAAGGGCGAGCGGAGGTCAGAGGAGACTCAGCCATTCCTTCAACGTGTGTCTATTGCACAACTACTGTGTTCCGGAGCCTGTTGCAAGCACTGGGGCTGAGACAGACCGAGGTGAGTGAGTGAGTCACACACTAGAGGGGAGGTGAGTCATACGGAAGTGTCCTCCTCAGTGGGGTTCCCCGGAGGCCGAGACAAGAGTGCAAGTCCAAGCAGTCTCTCTGGGAGGTGGCGTCGGAGTGCACTGGTGGAAGTATGGGGAAACGGGCCCAGAAAGGGAAGGAAGCCAGGGAAGGGTGCCCTATGGACCGGTTACTGTTACGGATCACGGAGGTCCAACCTTGCTGGAGAATTCTGGGAGCCAGTGTAGGAGACGCTTCCAAGTTTCCCCCCTGTGGCTGAGGGAGCTGGGACACTTGTATCCCATCAGGCCCTGGTGGAGGGCGGCTCAGTGGGGAGCGGGGGCCAGTGGTAACCCCCTGTGCTTCCATCCTGCCCTGGGCAGGCCTGGGGTCCTCCTGGGGCCACAGGACACCCTCCTGCAGAGGTCACAGATGCTCACAGTTGAGCACCAGTGAAGGAGCTTGGGAACAGGGGGCACCAAGGGGATGGGGGGGCGGCGGGGGAGGCCCTGACAGCATCTCCTACGAGTGTCTCGGTGCACCTTACATGGCGGTGGGGGTGGGGGAGGTGGGAAGTTAACCAGCAAAACCAAACAATGAGCAGGAAAATTTTGGGCAAATGTTAGGTATGAAGAAGACGAGATGTAGGGTCCTTTGTAGCGATAGATGGGGGCGGGGTGTAGTGATGGTGGGAGGCCAGGCATCCATGCTGGGTCATGAAGTCTGCATAAAGCTCACAAGCTGGTCTGTGCAGAGCCCCCGGAGCTCTAGGTCATGTGTGTTCAAAGGTGGTTGGCCACCTTGACCTTTGTTGCAAGGGGAGGGAGACCATGAGGGGCGACGCTTGGTAGAAACGCAGAAAGGGTCGAAGGGTTGTTGGAGACAGCAGATTTTCTGAAGAAACACCTCCCAGTACCTGCCCGGAGGGGCCCCAGTCAGGTGTTGGTGTCCATCTGGTGCCGCGGACACCGACTCAGGCAGCATCAAACCCCTCAGGTACCATCTCCAGGTTCCCACTGAGCTCTCAGGCACCCTCCCCCGCCCACCCGTGAAAGTGGGAGCTGGCAGAGCCTCTCCAAGTGAGTGTACTGGGCTTCTGAGACCTGTGCCGGGTTCCCCAGCGCGGCTGGGTGGGTGGGTGGACGGAACGGCTTCGTGGGCAGGCGTGCCTCACTTCATTGTGCTCCACAGATGCCGTGCTCTCTACAAACCGCAGGCCAGACCCCCCACCTGCAAGAAGAGCATGACCTGCTTCGTCATCGCGTGGCCTGGAAACTGACAAGTATCCCTGAGGGGTGCCTGTGTGGTGGGCTTGGAGCCTGGGGGTTCAGTGACCACGCCTCCCAAACAGAAGCCGCCAATCTTCACGCGACCCGCCAGGTGGGTGTGTCTCCAGTAGGCAAAAAGGCACGCTGCTACTAACCCGTGTGTTGGTGCGCCGCAGAGGCTCAGACTGAGCCCACTGTGTGCTTAGCGTGCGTGTGCAATTCCGGCTCGTGACAGGTTAGGAGCCCCCACTGTTTTAATCACCTGTGCTCCGGAGGCCATAGGCAGATGTCTGTGTTTCAGGTACGCCACTTGGAATTAAGTTCCTGAATCAATGATAACATTGTTGTAGGGAGTAGATGCGGTGGTTTTACGCATCCCCAGGGTAAGCCCGTTCGAGCATTTTCTTGTCTCTCCCGGGTAAAAGCAAGTGGTGATAGATTTTGATGGATTTCAATAATAAAGAACTGGCTATGTCAATTTGAGTAACATCTGAGGGATGACAGAATCAAACCTGTCAGCTGGTGCTTTGGGGACGCCTGCGACAACTGGCACCTGCCGTCATTGACTGGCAACTGCCGGGAGCTAGCTAGGTCTCCCAGTGGCCACCAGGGGGTGATCGAGGGCTGCACACGTGCCAGAAACAGCCGGCCCCGCCCCCCTTCAATTCCTTGCCTGCCCGACGTCGTTTCATTTCAACAATCCTGATGTATGCAGTGGGCTGCTAGTGGTTCCCATAGTCTAATCTAACAAGTGACCAGGGAGCGAGCGGGCCTTTTTCCTCCTTCATAGGATGATGCTTCTCCCCACATCCTTGGCGATGTCTCCCCCAAAGAATTGGCGGCGGATGACACGGATTAAAGCGCTGATTCTCTCTGCGGTCCAGACTGCGCGTTCTCGGTGCCCAATGAACTGAGGAGGTGGGGCCTGGGAGCCTGAGGAGCGGGAGGGGAGGGGCGGGGGGGGCGCGTGGAGGCAAACCCCAGGGCTTACAGCCAGGCCTTCGGAAAATTCTGTAGCCCCCACTGAGGCCTTTCACACCCTCCAGGCTGGAGCAGGGGGCTGCAGCCAAAGCCCAGTTTAGGGGCCGAGGTGACTCACATTCCCTGCAGGGGATTTCAGCTCTAAACTTGGGTCTCCCTTGTGCTTTGAGTGAATGGATAGTGCCCGTCTCCGT
The DNA here is from genome assembly GCF_019186645.2 of Phyllostomus hastatus. Lineage (NCBI taxonomy): Eukaryota > Metazoa > Chordata > Mammalia > Chiroptera > Phyllostomidae > Phyllostomus > Phyllostomus hastatus. The sequence goes on from NW_025334009.1 coordinate 9,766,345, forward strand.
GTAACTGCTTTTTGCTTGAGAAGTCTGTGGGTGCTCACGCAGGAGATGCAGGCACCACTGCAGGGAAGATCGCACCCTTAGAATTTGGGAGACACAGCTACAGACCACGGCAGATCTGCTGCTCCTCCTGCTACACCCGAAACCGGACCGAGGCGCTAACAGGTGAGGTGCCTGGCCCGCACGGCCCACACTGGTGCCTGCACGTGAGGCTGAGTGTGAATTGCCATGTAACTCCTCCGTGTCGGTCAGAGCGCCCCCACGGGCCACCTGCCCTCCGGCACAATAACAACCCCTGGTCAGTCCAGCATTCCCCCCCCCTCCCAGCACCAGTCCCACTCTGAACGGTGTTCCAGGAGGGAAGAAACACATCCGTTCCTCCAATGCACGACTTTTCTTTTTTCCCCCAAGCTTCCGTTACCCAGGTAAACAGGGAGTGAAGTGTCAGCCTAGCCCTGTGGAAGGAGCTGTGGATGCTGAGGGCCCCTGACGTGGTTTTGCTCCTGTGTAAGCCAGTCACCTGGTCCCAGACAAGCACAGTGTCGCCTGGCCTGTCAAGTGAGGGCAGCTGACAGCCAGCCCCCTGGGCAATGAGGATGCCCTTGGTTTTAGCTGCAGCGGACCTGCACCTCCCTCATTCCTTCCCCAGTGGAATCCTGGCTTGGGATGGGGACCCCCGCAGGCCCAACGGAACAGGCCTGTGTGGCCGGCCCAATGAGGCCCCTTTCCCCTGAGCTGTGACGACGCCTTCCTTCAGCCGAGCCTGACTGCCGACGGCTGGCACGCAGAGGTGTTGCCCTTCTGTATTCCTCGAGCTACTTTGTTACCTGCTTTCCTGATTGGGACTAGAAGTGTTCCTTCCACTGGATCCCGAGAACAGCTGCCCCCCCAGTTCCTGAGTGGGTAGAGCAGCCTGTTTCCCCAGGGGGCCAGGATCGGTGGGCACTGGACATCCTTGCTAGCTGCACTTTTTACTAGGCTGCGCCCCAAACGTCAGTTTCCTAATGGCTTTGCCAAGACTCCTGCGGCGCCTAGCAGCTCAGGGGCAAATCTCGTCCTTACTTGGTGGTCGTCATTTTGCCCCCTGAAAGCACAGCTTACGGAAGCGCTGGTCCAGATGTTCCCACCCGGGAGGCACGGGGAGATGCCCGATTTGGGCAGGTGTTTCGGCTGCACCGGTCAAGTCTGTTCTCCCTCCTGTCTGTCACACACGCCGCCCAGTCCCCTGGCCCCCGAAGCCGGCGGCATCAGCAGCTAGGGCTGGCCCCGCGTGCTCTTCCGTGGCTCCGGGGCTCCGGGGCAGCTTCCCCACGGAAGGGCGCTGCTCCACCTTCATCCTCTGACTCGTTTCAGTGAAATTGTGGAAGTCTGTATTTTTGTCTTTTATTTTCATTGCATTGCTCGAAGGCGAGCAAGGAAAGGGTACCTAACCTGTTCTTGCTCTAAGATCAGGACTGGCCTCCAGGCTAAGGAGAGGGCTTCCTCGAAAAACTTCAGCTCAAGGCTTTGGAGCCCACCCACCGGGAGGGGCCTGACACTCGGAAGGATGACTAAGAGCTCACCTGTGGGGGCCAAGGTGGGGGCCTCGCCCTTCCCCACCACCAGGCCTCCCTGCCCACGCCAGCCTCTCCGTTTGGTACTCATCCTAACAGACAACGTGGTGGATGAACAGACACTTTAATCGCAGGTTCGTGGAAGTTTCTGCTGTATCATTTCCACAAACCGTTTCCACAGCACCTCTCCACTGCAAGTGCAGCCATTACAAAATGTTACAGCGAGCATTTCTCAGTGAGCTGGAAATTTCTCCCCAACCTCTGTCTTTCTGGTCAAGGTATGCTAGTGTTTTTCAGAAACGAGCTTACCAAACTCAAGCTATTTTGGTGTATTCACTAATAGACCCGCCTCTCTGGACTGGGGGTGGGCTGGGGTGGACGGTAAGGAAACCTACTCCTTGAGTGTCTTTAGGAGGGAAGTCTGGTGGGGGGGGGGGTTGTCTAACTTTCTCTCCCCAAAAGCAGACTCCTCAAAATAGGGGCCGGGGGCCAGCTGGTACAGACGCAGCGACTGCAGTGACAGACCTTTCTCCATCATTGTCACTCCGCTGCGTTAAGCTAGAAAGTGTGCCCTTGCGGCTGCATCCCTTTGTCCTGCCCAGCGGTCTTGGTAATGTAACTTGTGTAACGGAGCAAATGATGGCTGCTCAGTGAAAAGCAGAAGTTTGAAACGCAAGATGAGCTGCAGAAATCTCATGATTAAGAACAGCAAAATCGTATCGCTTCTCCCGCCGCCCCCGCCCCCCGTGCGCTATCGCCCAGGGCTTTCACTTCCTTCGGTGGAACACACCCACCAACACTGTGATGAGGCAGGGAGAGAACACAGCTTTTTTGGCCAGAAGCCCTGGGCTGGCATCCCATCTGTCACTTTCTAGCGCTCAGGGGACGTTAACTGAGCCCCCGTGGTTTCCAGCTGTGAGGCGGTGTCACTATCCCCGCCCCCCCCCCCCCCCCCTTGCAGGGAGGTGCTTTACGTTACAAGCCTACTACCTTGTCTGGAACTTAGGAATACTTAACCGTGTCAACACCGCAACTTAACCACTAACAACACAGAATTCTGTGCGCTGATACTTAAGTTTTACTTTGCATTATTTTATGAAAGGTTTAAAACTACATTCTTTCATATTTTTTGCCCTGGTTTATACTTGTTTCTATATATATTTTTAACTGCTCATCAGAGGATGTTTATTAATTTTAGAGAGGAAGGGGGTGAAGAGAGAAACATGGACCAGTTGCCTCCCGCATGCGCCCTGACCGGGGATAGAAGCTGCAGCCTCTCGGTGGACAGGACGACGCTCCCACCGACTGAGCCACCCGGCCAGGGCTCTATTCTTAAGTCAGTAAACGCAGAACATGCGCTACACAAAACAATGTCACGTTCTAACTGTGGGTTCGACCGGAGCGAAGCCAGTTAGAAAGGGCGCTCACAGGAGGAGGACGCCCACCGTGAAAGAGAGAACACACGCGCAGCTCACTGGCTTAGACCTGAGAGCCTAACTGATCACAGTAGAATTCATAGACTTTTTTATTGTTAAGCTGCAACATACATGGTTTAATACAACAAAAATTTCATCAAGTGAAAAGTAATGAACTGAACAATAAACAAATAAACACCCCGAACAAAGTATTTTCCATTGGAAACATGTTAAGATGAGCGCGGGGCTCCGCTACCATCTCACGGCGGGCTCCTCGTGTGTTGCCGGCCTGCGCGCCCCGTGCTCTCCGGCGTCATGCGGAGGGGGAGGGGGGTGGGGGTGGGTGTGGGAGCAGGAGCGGGAGCGGTTAAATAAAGGAAAAGTCCATTTTCTGCAGAGCATCGTTTCACAAGGCAGCCAGACTGGATGTAGCAAATAAAATTACTCAAGAAATCCTCCACGTGTTTAGGGTCATCTTAGAATCCATGAACTTTAAGCTGTTCCTCCTTGACAATGCCAACCTGCAAAACAAAGCCTACTTCAGCACCGTCGCTTTGGGGGGTGGGTATAAATTCACCCTAGAAAACGTGCAGCGGCCGTTAAAAAGAACCGCTGTTAAAAGCTTATTGCAATGCACTTTCTTTTCTTGTGCAGCACCAACTGTTAGGGACGGTTCAACATGTGCCCCACGACGCCCCTGCCCACACAGGAGCGGCCGGCCGGGTCATTCCAATGACAGAGCAGTTCCAAGGCCTGCATCCGGCGGGCGGCCACTCACCTCCAGCAGAAACTGGCAGATGTTCTTCCTCTGGTCGCCCTGAAGCTGGATCACCTCCCCGTACTCGGGGTGCTCGATCACAGTGCCGTTGCAGGCAAATTTCTGGAGAAGCACAGCAACCGTCACCGTAAGTAACCGAGTCCAGCACAGGGAGGTGCAACTCTCCCCCTCAGACTAGCGCCAGCTACTCGGCAGGCTCGGTCCCGTCTGAGTACCAAGTTTGTCTCCTGCCCGCCCCGTGAGCCAGCAGGTCACGCAAAGGCAACGACTGTACTTGGAACATGGAGAACTAAATTATTTCACGTGTGGCTGAAGGCCACGTGAGTCTTATTTCAAGAGGGGAGACCAGACATAAATATCTGACTGCTAACTGAGGGGATGAACACAGCTTTCTCGGATCCGATCCTCCCCGCCCCCACCCGGCACCGTATGACCCATAACCCAGTTCAGAGGTGTGCATCAGGAACTCTATTTTCATCTCTTCTTTCCGACACCTGTACCTTTTTGAAAGCTTTCACAAGTTTCTTTTTGTCATAATCATCTGCAATGCCCTGAACAGTAGTCAGCGTCTTCCTGCCGTTCCGTTGCTGGATTCTTATATGAATGTAATCCTCAGTCCCTGCCGGGAGTAAGTCGTCACCCTTAGTTGCATCAGCAAAGGGGTCTGCAAAAGGATACAAAAAAAAAAATCGAAAGCAGAAAATATTTTTTTTTAGTAAGTAATTTCCAGATCCCCAGTATACTACAGCCTAGGCAGTCCGCAAAGAAGTTTCTAGTGCCTCTGCTTTTTTTGCGGGTGGGGATTGGGGGGGGTGCTGATGGGGTTGGGGCATAAATAAAACCCCCAAGGTACTCTCACAGAAAGAGAACAATTTAAACAGGCAGGTCTATTGATACTTGGACAGGAAATCGTTATACACAGACAATGTTACCGTTGAACACAGCCCCCTAGTAAAACGCAATTTTAAAACCTTAATTTTGTAGCCGCTATAAAAACGTGCGTCATCTTGATTACATTGTGCTAACAACAGAAACATTCAAATGCCCCAATCATTTCACTGTAAAGGTGCAGGGCAAAAAGTAACGACGACAAAAAGAAAAGGCACATATATAAATGCACGTGTGTGCATATATATGCATCAAGAGATGTAATTGTACAAATTGCACGGCAAGTTGGGAAACCGGACCCTGTGGGGGTTCGGAGAGGTCTGCACCCGCATCCTGCACTCCGCGCCCCCGACACCTGCTCGCAGCCGGCGGCGACCACCAACGGACGCCGATCGCCAGCCGGCCCCGCGGCCGGCGTCGCCCCGGCGAGCGGCGGGGTCGCCGCCGAGATGTCAAGGGACAGCAGCCAGGCGGCAGCCGGGTCCGCGGCCGGGGCTCCGGGCGCAGGGGCCGGGGCCAGCCGGCCGTCCTCGGGGAGGGGGTCGCCAGGGGGCCAGTCGCCATTTTCTGGGCGCCGAGACAAAGCCCCACTCGGGGTGCGGGGAGGGCAGCGGGGTGGGGGGGCCCTCCTCCGAGCGGTGGTCAGGGCTGTGCGGCGGCGAGGGCGAGGGCGGGCGCGGACGGGCCGCCGGCCGGCCGGCCGGGAGGCGCGCGGGGGAAGGAGGGGACGGCGGCGGCGGCGGCGGCCAGATCTTACCGAAAGATTGGAGGTTCTGGATAGTGGACATGCGATACTAGTGTGAGGCCGGTGAGGGGATAAAATTCCTGCGGGGCCCGCCCGGATCGCCGTGTCAAGAGGCTGCAGTGGCGAGAGAAGGGAAATAAGAAAACGCTTCGCCCCGGGACTGGGATGCGGCTGCAGCGGCGGCGGCGGCGGCGGCGGCGGCGGAAGCCAGGAGGAGGCGGAGGCAGAGGCGGCGGAGACGGATGCGAGGACGCGAAAGAAGAGGCGGCGCTGCGGCTTCTCCGACAAAATGGCCGTGGAGCCTGTGTTGCTGCGCCCCCCGCCCCGCCCACGTGCGCGCCCCGCGCCAGGAACCGTGGGACTTGTAGTTTTCCAGAGGCCGCCGCTCTCGCAAAGCCTGCGGTGGGTGGGCTTGCGGGACCGCAATTCCCAGCAGGGAGCTCGCGGTCCGGCGCTGGCCCGCGGGACCCGCACGGTCCAGCCTGGGTGCAAATCCATCCCACCAAAACCTGCAGGTCTGGGGCTGTCTCCTCCGCGCTCGCGGGCTCTCCCGTTCTGTCGCCGTAGAGCTGTGGCGCCGACGGGCGGGTGCTGGGGGATCATCTCCATCAGTCACTCTAGAGGTCGAGGTAGTGGAAGTAAAATCGGGGTGCACGAGCACCACGGGCCCCCTAGCCCTCGGCTTGCGACGCGATGGCTGCCCCTCAGCACCTCTGCGTCGAAATCCCAGCCTCCCCTCCCCTGCGCTGCAGGAGCCCCGTTAGTCCCCACCCGAGGTTCGAGGCGGGACCCTTCCCCGCAGGGCTGGGCCGCCTTCCAGTTCCCCAGCGCGGTGGTTTTCAAACAACAGCGTGCACCTCCTGGAAGGCTTGATAAAACAGATGAATAGACCCAGAATGTCTGTTTTCAGAGGTCTGGGGTGTGACCTGAGAATTTGCAAATCTAGCAAGCTCCCAGGTGATGCTGATGGTGCTGGTCCGGGACCCCGCTTCGGCACCACCACTCACCTTCACCAGGGGCCTGGCAACCAGTGGGGGCCAGGGATGTGTCAACGAACATACCAGAAAACCAGCCTGTCAGCTTGAACACAGAACCTTGAACACGATAAGTGCCTTATAGACACTGAAGGTGTGCTCGGGAAAAGGTTAATCGATGTAGACTCAGGTACCAGAAAAACACACCTGAACCTCGGAGTGGGCTCACCCCGGTGGACCCCTGCTCAGCATATGCTTTAAGTGCATGAAAGAAAACATCAAGGGTTACAAAGGAAACCTATTATATCGAAATCAAAACTAATACATGGATAACATAGTATTGTTTCTTTGCTACTGCACTAATTAACAAGATCTAGCAACAGGTCTAATAACTACTAGAATTTCAAAAGGTGATAAAAAGATATTTTGAGAAGTCTGAAACATCAGAAACGTGAAGATACCTGTGCCTTACTGGGGCAAAGGGACAGGTCCTTCTAATACCACTGGGCTGTTGCCAGCATTCCTAATGGAGGGAATGCTATACTTTGCTTAGAAGTTAGTGAAAATTTAGGTTGAACTGTTTCTCCTATCCAGGTTTAGGAATTCTGTCCTTCCTCCCTCCTCCCCTCCACAACTCATCAGTGGACCAAGGATCTGCAGACCCGAGGAGAAGAATATCTGGATTTAATAGAACCCCCCTCACCCTTTCTTAGACCTAGTGTTTGCATCAGAAACCCCCAGGAGCTCAGAAATCTTCAGTGTCCAGTTACGACAACAGGTCAGACACCGTTGTGAATATTATCTTGAAAGCTCTCCTGGCTCTCTGGCCCGCAAGCACCTGCAGGGTATCTGGTCCACACTGAGACCCTCCAAGGAGAGAGTCCGCACTGACCTTTCCAAGACTTAAATTCTCAGTTCCACCTGTTTGTTTTTACTTTTTTTTAAAATGGGGCTACTAGAATATTTAAGATGACAGGTGGCCTGCATGCCCTTTCTATCAAGTAGCACAGGTTTCAAATGAAAAGATTTGCCCTATAGGTAAAGTTATAAGAGAAATAAATGAAAGCATTGAAAACCTAGCATTTTTAGTTCTACAAGGTACCAGGCTAGTTTAAGGTGATGATGCTCTCTGCCTTAATTTCAGAAGGGAGTTTTGCTTACTGGCCAAGGACAGTAGCATTGACAAAAGGAATGAGGAAAGATTAAAAAAAAAAGAAAGTAAAATCGTTGAAAAATAAAAGCCCCAGAGCGAGAGATAGACCCCCAAAATGGCTCTTACTGTCCTAATGGTTAAGAGGAAGAGAAGTCAGCTAGAAAGTCCATACGTCTCCAGGCTGAGTGCATGCCAGGCGTGTGGGAGGCATGGCTTGGCCTGGCCCCGAGCCACAGGAGGTATTTTCCTTGGGCCTCATAAAGGGGACACTGTGATGTATTGGGCAGCCTCCCAGCAGTGTGCCTCGCCTGAGGACAAGGGTGGGCTTTATGCGGCTGATTCCTGCACTGCTGCTGACGAGGGCCTGCTCTCAGGTTAGGACCCCAGGCCCCCCTCCACACACAGGTCGCCCGTTGTGGCAGGCACACGGTGATAATGTGCTGTGCGGATTTCCTGCTTCACCGAGCATCACTCACGGACCAACGGCCCCAGCTGCGGCACTGGGAATTCGGCATCGCGGAGGCCACACTTCCCACCGGCTCCGCTCCGCCAATGAATGAGCGAGGATCCCAAGGCAGGCCTGCTCGCGGGAGATGTGGGACCCTCAGATGGGCCGCTTTCCTCCAGGCCCCTCCACTGGCCTGGCTGGACTGTCTCAAACTGGTGCTGAAGCCTAAGGATCTTCTTATTCCTTTCTCCTTCTTCCCTTTCTCCTTCACAGGTCCCCTCCTCCAGCTCCTTCCTTCCTCTTTTCCCCACCGGTCTTTCCCTGAATAAATGCCTTGTGTGTCTGATTCCATCTGATGGAGTGGTGTACCTAACTCCATACTGGTTGGTGAGGACACAATAGGTAGAAGGACACTTCTGGTTCAAATAAGTGGTTATTACCACAAGGCTTTTCCTCCAAACCGTGAAGTCTCCTGGAGAGCTGTTCTAGACCTGCGAGGCTAAGAGAACTTCCACACAGCCTGTAGCAAGGCTAACGGCCTTCACCAGAAAAGCAGTCCAGGTGGCCCGGTCTTCTGGGGGTACACCCTGCAGTAAGCCCTTTGTAGCTTGCACGTCTGATGGTAAGAAAATGTTAACCCACTGACAGGCAGAAACAATCTTTGCCTCGTGCTCAGAGCAGGCATCCAGATTTACTATCCGCACGCAGGGAAGGCTCCCCACCCACCCCACCCCTCTTTCTTCCCAAACACAACACCCTGGGGCTCCAGGGTCTTCTCATCGCCTCAGTGAGATTGGAAATCACGTCTCCCGACTGGCCAGCCGATGAGACCAGATACAAAGAGAAAACACGAAGAATGAGAGTCTTAGTCACACACTGAGCAGTATAACTAGTACTTCCCACGTCTCATCTTTGAATGAAGGTTATGTAACTGACAGTTTTTAAAGTTGCATTTCCTGGCTGCAACCATGTTCCCCAAAGATTTAACAACTTGCACAGAATGGATATAACTCAGTTGCTACTATCTATCTAAAACAGTGATGACTGAGTCAGTTTCTGCAGGAGGGATGAGAAGACCTGAGAAAGAGAAAGGCCTGTTTCCTAGTCTCACGTGCTTTATGTGCTGTTAGTGCAGTGCGGGGAGAGTAAGGAGGAGGGGTGATAGGCTTTGCGCGTGTAAGCACTTAATTGGAGAGAGTGGTGGTGTTGATGCACATACTAATGACGCTGGGCACATTGTGTGTGAAGTATTTACAGAGCAGGACGTTGAACAGAAACGAAAAGTGTACGTGGACGAAGGAGTCAACATCTATTTTTATTTTCTGGGTGCTTATAAGCCTTAAAGGAGAGCAAAACCAAGCCAACATGGCATCACAAAGCAAGTATGGAAATGAGACAATTTCAGGGATCCGGGAAGTTGACAAACATGGTCGAGTTAAGCCCGGAAATCTAGGGAAGCTCCCCTGTGGCCATAGCCCCCAAGTGGGGATGGTGATTAGGAAGGAGGGAGTGTGGCTACGTGGCCATGACCCTCAACTTCTAGTCTCAAGGAAGGTTCTAGAGGCAGAGATGCACTCCTGTTTCTGCCCTCTCACCCTGCCCTCTGGTTGTCAAGAACTGTGAGGGGTCTGAGATGTCACCCTCCTTGCAAACTGATGCATCGGCCTGCCGCCGTTTGATGGGTGCCGATAGAAGGTGTGAGCCTGCAGGGGTAGGGACAAAAGACTTTATTATCATGGCAAAAGCATGAGCCACAGCTCCATGCTCATGCTGGTTGCTCTGGCCCCGGAGTCCCAAGGGGCCACACAGGTGGGCCGAGGTGACTGCCTACCCGTGCAGAGGGCTGTGTTCCAGGAGAGGAGCCCTGTGCTCGGGGGATCTGTCCCTTGTAGCATGAGCGGTAATGAGCTTGTCTGGGGGAAGATGTGCACCTCACCCCTCAAGACTGCTCCCTGCAAACACAGCCTTGAAAAATGGATGGAGTAGAAAGCAGTCTCTTAGATTCTTGGCCAAACCCGTAAGGACATGCAGGTGCCCTCAGGGGCCATGGTGGGTCGATTCTCCCAACAGCCGATCAGTCCCCTTCTGCAGTCTGGGATGCTACATATGCTCTTAGGACACAAGATCGGCCATGTTTACCAGTGGATGAGGCTATCGTATGGTGACAGGTCATGCCCATAGGTGTGTCTCACTTTCTATTCTTTTTTATTCGTGTTTCTCACACCTGTTCTGTGGGAGTGGTGGCTGACGGTCGTGTGTGTGCTCTGACCATGCCCGGACCCAAGGGGACATTTATGGTGCAGTGCTTAAGGCTAGGCCGAAGAGCTAACTACCAAAAAGCAGAGACCACCCATGTGCCCGCTGAGCAATGAATGAATGAACATTTGGTGTGTCCCTGCAATGGAATGTTACCTAGCTATGAAATGAGCCATGTCACATGCTATCACATGGCTGCACTTTGAAAACATGCTAAGTGAAAGAAGCCAGTCACAGAAGGCCACATGTATGATTCTGCTTATTTGAACTGCCCAGAACTGGCCCATCTATGGAGACGGAAAGTAAGTCAGTGGTCTCCAGGGGCTGGGGCTGTGTTTGAGGGGAAATGCATAGTTCCAGCTAATGAGTGTCTCTTTGGGGGCGATGAGAATATCCTGAAATTAATTGTGGGGGTGGTCACACAGGTCTATAAATACATGAAGTGACATTGAATTCTACACTTCAAATGGGTGAATCGTAGGGTCTGAATTATATCTCAATAAAACATATAAAAAGAAAGTGTGCAAAAAAAGTGAAAATGAGTTTCTTACTGTCTGTGGATATATTAAAATATCAATAAGTCCAGTCAGTATTATATCAAAAAGCACACATTAACCCAGAAGTGCCAGGATAATCCATATACGGATGTTGTAACTGTAGCGAAGATTCAGAATTTCATATACAAGGATTGAAATTCAGGGTTTGCCGTGTTGCAGGAACAGAGAGAAGTGGTCACTGGCCGGGGCTGAGGAGCCCTCCATACCCTGAGCCCTGCATAGATCAAAACAACAGGCCTTTACGACATAGACACAACCGAGACCACTCCTGGGAGTTGCCTTGCAGGCGGTAAGGTCGAAGAGTCCTTGGGACACTCGGGAGGGGAGCGGAGGGAGGCTTGGCGATGCTCGAGTACAGGAGATGGGGACCCAGCACCTCTGGGAGGGAGGAGCCCAGCCCCCTTGACGGTGCGGGAAAGAAAGGTAGGAATCAACAGTCTGAGTCCCCAAACTTCAAAAGAGCTCTTTGAAAAGGGATGCTGATTATAGACGTTTGGGAAGCCACGTGGTATTATCTCTTTGAGGCCTTGACTTCCATTTACAGAAACGATACCCTGCCGCATGGTGAGCAGACTGATCCGCCCCGGTCCCCGATGCGTCGGCAGTGAAAGGACGTCAGCTCTCTGGTCATCTCAATAAGGTGGGGAAGACTGATTTTCATAGATTCTGTTCTCTGAGGATAACAGCCCACCCCCTCCCCCTTTCTCCCAGGGGTGGGGGGCAGGGCCAAGGACCACAGCGTGGGGCTTCAAGCTGCCTGTTAGTTTATCTCACTCAATTCCTGGGAGTGGGGTGATGCAGGAGATCGTTGCTTCTTATTTCAAGGATAGACCAGTGACCTTTCCAAGTCTCAGATTTTTATGCTGATATTTTCAGTGTAATTATAGCTTCCCTGAAGTCTTTTCTTAGCTCACTTTAATATGAAAGCTACTTAATCGATTCTATCACTCTTTGAACTGAGTCACCAGCTACACTGAATGTAAAAACGTATTCAGCATGCGCACATCACAGTCTGCCCCTCATGGTGCGTGATCCCGGGCCAGCCCTGCCTGCCCCTGCGTCGCAGGGCTGCTCGAAGCTCTGGCGACGGCCACCTCGACGGGCCGCCCTCTGGCACCGCGTCCTCCTGAAACCTCACTGAACTCGACACCGTCCTCTTCACGTTTTGTCAGTTTCTTAGGCCGCAGGGTCTACATTTTCCGGACTTGAAATTTAACCTTACTTGACAGTACGCACTGTCTGTATTTAATGGATTTACAAGGTTGGTAAAACAGCCTCACCCAGGATTTCTTTTTTTTCTCTTCTCTTCTCTTCTCTTCTCTTCTCTTCTCTCTCTCTTCTCTTCTTCTTCTCTTCTCGCTCTTCTGTTCTCTTCTTTTTGTTTCTTTTCTTTTTTTTTGGACAGAGTTGTACAACATCCATATACGGATGTTGTAACTGTAGCGAAGATTCAGAATCTACGCAAACAACGAAGAAAGAGGCACGTGGTGGAACCACAGCAGCTTGCACTGACTGTGGGCCGTGTGCAGGGTCAGGGCCGCGTGCTCTCCATGCGCTGCTGCTGCTGCCGCCGTCCTGAGCCCGCCTCCTCTTCGGTTCCGGAGCGCGAGCCTCAGGTGGGCAGCCTGCCCTGCGGTCCTTGCTGCCCTTCCTGGGGTGTTCCTTTTCTCTTTCCACAGCGATGATTTCTCTCCTCTCACACCCCAGTGCCTTCCCCTGCACTCATTTGCAGTAGATGGCCTTGCTCACGCTTAATGAGAACAGTGAAGAAATCAGGGGGAACAGACCTCATCCGGATACCAAACCCCAGGGCCCCTGCCGTCCGTACATCTGCTGTTGACCTCCTTGGTAAAACGGATGAATTATCCCCGATTTCCTTTTCTGCTTTCTCAAGGGCGTTGCCAGGATCTGCGTCTCCCCCTTGCATTTATTCTCTCTCTCTTCAGTCATAGTTCCAAAAGGATGCAAATATCCTCTAGAATCTTCCATCTTAAAAAGACAAAAAGAAAAGCGTGCCTTGGTTTTATACCCTTTTCTCGCCAGGACCCGCTCCTCTGCTCTTCTGAAGAGTTGTCTGTCACTCTGTCCACTTGCTGGTGACCCTCTGCTCCTCCGCCCTCCAAACAGGCGCCCATGCCCACTGCCATGCTGGGGCCATTCACGCCCAGGCTTCCTGGGCCTCTGCATTGCCAACCCAGTGTCCCTGCACCATTTCTATCCCGCTCCACCCTCTCCACAGCGTTGCATGAAGTGGTCCTTTCTTCTCTGGGTTCCTGTGACATCACTCTCTCTTGGCCTTGTTCCATGTCCCTGATCACGCTTTTTCCAACTCTTTCGCTGGCTCCTTGTCTACTCAAATGGTGCCAGCTTGATCTTTCAAGTAGGAGGGAAATCAGGGGACAATGGTGTCTTGGAAGCCAAGCGAAGGAAGTGCGCCCCCCAGAGGCTGGGTCAGGTGTGGACAGTTCTGCCCAGTGGCTTGGCATCTTCAGCCTTGCATTCAGCGGCATCGTGGTGTCCAAGGGAGGGGACAGAGCTGAAGTAGAGGAGGCAGCTGTGTTCAGACATTCATGGGGTCAGGGAGGGCCTCGGACCATTTCTAGGGGCTTGTACTGGTTGCAATAAGCTGTCAGCAAAAAGGGAATGCATTAGAATTTCCCGTGGAGCTAAAAAAAAATAAAGATAGGAAGTTATTCTACAGGAAAAGGATCTCGGAGAAATGAGCAGGACAAGGAGAGGGTGAGAAAACAGACTTAAAAAAATATTTTCAATTACAGTTGACATACAATATTATATTAGTGTTTCAGGTGTACAACATAGTGATAAAGCATGAAGTGAAAGAGAATCTGTTCTTCCGCTCACCCTCATTCCCTTTGAGTATTAGGCCTCTTTATTAACACAACGGTCCTTAATCAAAACAGGAGGATTTGCAGCGCTGTCAGTAATGCGCATGAGTTTGAAGGGCAATGCCGTTGCTCGTGGAGAATAATTTCCAAAGCTAAAAATAAAGGACCTCGGGCAACATAACAGATAATATCCTCGATAGCATTTTTCATGCTAACTGCAGAAAGCGATTTCACGTGGCTTTTTATTTAAATAGATGACAAAGAGTAAAGACCTTCGCCCCCTTAGAAACAGTTGTGTATGGGTCAAAACTTCCTGATCGCAAACACCAAGTATGGCTTTTCAAAGTAAACACATTATCTTTTGTGTAATTGCCGTAATTAGCTTGCCGGAACATCACTGACCATTAGCAGAGAGAGCAGATGGGATGAGATTGGTCTCCACGCATGAGCTGGGGCGCTGTACAAACACCGATCGTGAGCCGTAAACGCAGCCACCCGGCTGCGTGGCGGGGACGCGGAGTTACAAGCAGTGCCGGAAATGGACAGCCGCTCCACCAGTGACCCGGTTTGGTTTATTCGGAATGATCCCTTTAGATGTCTTCCGGAGTAGCTCATTAAAAAGTGCAGAGATTGCAAAATCGGTTCAAACAAAAATTTGAGCAAACTTCAGAGCAAAAAAAAGAAGGATTTCCCATATCGATTCCATTATTTTGACTAATGGCGCTGCCACTGACCCCGAGCCCTGATGAGAAACCCGGGGTGCCTTCACCCTGTTCCTCCCTCCTCCCCACTTTTTCTGCTGGTCCCAGTCCGCCTCCAATCCGTGAGCTCCTGCCTTCAGTCTCACTATTGCCTTGGGCCTGGGCGGGGAGGTGGTTAGGGAACAAGATGGTGTGGACTGTTCGGATTTTGGAAGGGGGACTGGGGGAGGGGAATGTTCCTAAAAAGCACCCAGGGTATTCTGATTCTCCCTCCCTTCCACGTGGTGAGGCGCATCAAGGTATAATACGGATTCTCAAGATCGAAGGGGATCCAAGGATTTTCACAAGCAGGAACAGACTTTTCCAAACCTCAAATGACTCCTTCGGGCAAAGTAAGGGAACAAAAAGGCGCTCCAATGGGGACCTGAAGTGACATGGCACACAGCAGGACGAGCCAGAGACGTGCATTTGAGATACTCAGTACAGATCTCGGGCCGCCACCTCCGGCCTATCCCGGGGCAGCACGACTGCCCAGTTCGGCTGGACCCTTCTGTGCTTGGGAGGCCAGCCTCATCAGTCGGGCGTCTCGTCTCCCTTCCTAGACCGCAGGCGTCCGGAGGGCAGGGCTGAGCCTTTTTCCTTCCAGCTACCTGTCTAGTGCCAGTTACACGCCCGGCCAAGGGCCGACGTGAAGCCCGTGTGGCTGAATCCGGTGAGCGATGGTGTGTTTCGGATCTGCACGTCTCTGTCAAGAGGCTCCAGGAGCACCTTAAACTCAACCTGACCAAACACTGATTTTTTAAAAATCTAGATCCTTCCCAACCTCGTGCTTCCGTTCCCATGTTGGTCGGCGGCACGGAGGCATGCGGTCAGAGCCCCACGTCCCCAGGCTTCGCCCTGCTTGACCGCTCAGTGGCCACTCACTCTTCCTCCTCCTTTAACTCCCTTGCTTCCCCAGACGCTATTCTCTCCTTCTGCCTTTCCGACCGCCCTTCCTCTGCCGATGCAGTTCCGTGGGGCCGGGACTCGCGGTCCTCATCTGCTTCTATAGGCCCTCTCGGTGATGCCCGCCAAGGGCACAGCTTCCAGTCCCGTCCCCGTCCCAGCAACCCTCAGCCCTCTGACTCCAGCCCGATCGCTACAGACGCAGATCCACCTGCCCCCTTCACCTCTCCTGTGGGCCAGTGTCTCAAAATAGAACGTACCCGGAAAGGAAGTTGTCCTTCTTCACCACCCCCCAGCTCAGGGAAGAGGCCCAATGCTTTCTCTCCTACTCCAGCCAGAGACCTGACAGCATCCTTCTCACCTCAATGTTTTCTGCTACCCGTGTCCAGCCAGTTCCCAAATCCTGTTTTTTGCCTCCTAAATGTGTCCCAGATTCATCAAAACTCTCCTTCCTCGCCGCTGTAACCTGAGCTGTTTTGATTCCTTCCTGGGCTCTGTAGGAAATCTCATTAGGAGGCGCCGCTGTCTCTCCCCACCATCTCTCCACCCCGCTGCAGTGTATTCCTTACATTAAAATATCAAAGTGATTAAAAAACCCTAATGAATCTGCTCAGGTCACGTTCCTCCTGAACTTTGCAGTGTCTTACCATTAATCGCGGATTAAAGACCAAAGGCGCCATATTGATCCAGCTGTGCACCTGGGTGATGTCTGTGATAGACAGGAGGGCGCTGGGGGACCACGCCAAATGCTCCGTATACAAATGACCCATGCAACTGGGTAGGAAGTGACACCTTGACAGTGAGTGCCGGCACTCACTCTGCAGGGCGGACAACTGTCCCTGGGTAGGTTTGGGGGCCAGAAGGTGGGACACCTGGGCCTTGAGTTTTCAGTGAGGCCAAGGCATTAGCGCCCCCTACTGACTGGAAGGAGAACTTCTGAGAAACAGGAATGTCTGACCATTCAGCGATTTCAGCTATTAGGTGATAGGCTACGTGTACCGCAGGTCCTCCCTGTCATCACTCTTTTAAGGGAAAGTGGGGAAGGGCTTGAATTTCCCGTCTGGCTGATGGCGTACAAAACAGAGGCTGCAACAACAAACAAAGACCAGAAACCTTCAATCTCCATAAGCACAAATTCACAGGCTTTGAGGAAAGGCTTTTTAAGCATATCTGGAAAATAGAATTAGGGGCGAGACACTGTGTAGATTTGAACTCAGATTTTGAGTGGCATGAAGCCTACTCCCACCTCCAATGACCTGGGTTACGCTGGGATTCTTCTGGGCTGGGGAGGGGCCCGGGGCCCTCAGAGAGAACGTCACATTGGAGTAGAGTCTTGCTAAAGGGCGGGTAGAGATTTTCAGTGCCACGGGGAGGTGTTCTAGCAGACTGAATACCATGCGGGAAGACGCAGAGCTGAGCAAGGCCCTAGCTTTAACAGTGTGCGGCCCACAGAGGGTAAACGCGGCTCTGCCTGGAGCGATGGTCTGGAATTCCTATACGGCTACAGCCCAGCTCTGCAAGCGCCTGGAACACACTCTCCCACCACATTTCGGTCTGTTCGGCAAAAGGCAAGACGTTGCTTTTCCCACGCAATTGCAGACAGAGCGGAGGCCAGGAGAACAGAACCCTTAATGCTCCAAATCAAGAAGGGGTGACTTACTCCTTGGTCATCAGACACCTCAACAGTCGATGGGCACCAAGCTGACATCAGGCCGAGTGACCTCCGCACTGCAGTACCTGAGACAGCCTGCCGGCATCTCAGCAGCCCTGGTCACCAAGGAGAGTTGCTTCTAGGCGAGGAAATTCAGACAGTAACTGTCATGTAAAGACAAAGGAGAACCTCGGCTCTGCAAGTCTGATACCAACCCATTCGTGAGCAAGGCAGCTCCCCAGACACCCCAGTCACAACTGGGCGGAAATGCTCTTCCGTGGACTCTGTTCTGGGCGGTGCATCCGTCACGCAGCGGCCACGCTGACCAGGGCAAAGAAGACTTGTCCGGCCTCCCGTTTGAAAGACTGGCCTTTCTCACGTGTCTTTTCCTGACTTCCCAATGGGTTTGCCACGACGTGAATGACATAGCAGGAGAGAATACATCGGGAAGGACGAGCTTGGAGGTGCAAATTATTGTCATTACCGGGAAACGGGGAAGGGCGCGGGGCGGGCGGATCGCAGGGCAACGGAAACACTCCCCACCGCGGCGCCTGCCAGGAGCCCTTTCATTTTCAATTAAGTAATCACCACACTGCTCAGCGAGTGAGGACGGCAATTACAGGCTTTCCCGTGCTGTCACCTCGCCACCTAACGCCCTGTGCTTGTGGCACCGCGTGGCTCTGGGCCAGCACAGCTCCTTGTCATTGGGTGTATGGAGGGGACCCTGGAGGCCATCAGGCTCTTAGTGCCGTCTTCCCAAACCTCCCTGAGCAAGTCTGAGGCTGAGAACTCGGCACGCTTGGTGAGGCCGCGTGGGAAGTGCCGAGGGCAGACTCCCCGAGCTGCTCTGACTACAGCAGAGCACAGACGCTCCTGGACCCACAGCAGGTCTTCAGAGCCGGCAGATACACGAGGTGATTGGTACGGTTT
Organism: Phyllostomus hastatus; assembly: GCF_019186645.2. Taxonomy (NCBI): domain Eukaryota; kingdom Metazoa; phylum Chordata; class Mammalia; order Chiroptera; family Phyllostomidae; genus Phyllostomus; species Phyllostomus hastatus. Next base: position 9,784,182 of record NW_025334009.1, read on the forward strand.
TCCTGTTCCCTTTTCCTGCACAGCTGGACTCCCCAGATGTTCTCAGGGGCTGGGATTGTAAACGGATGCCCCTGCCTGGCTGGCTTTGTGCCCTACGGATATGAAAGGAGGAGGAGACTGTGACCTGGTTCACCTGCCTCGAGATGCCACGTGGCTCTTACCTCTACGAGCAGAGAGATTTGACTTTGGTCCACTTCGCAGAGCCACGAGGAACCCCAACGGGAAGTTCTACATCTCAAAGCAGCCTGAGGGGCTGTTTCTGGACAACAATGACCTGGTGCGTTTAGAACTTCAGTTAAGATAGTCGGATGATAAGTAGACGTTTCCCCTCCGGTTCTGGGAGGAGAGTCAGGAGGACAGACAAGACCCACAGAAAGCTTTGACCTCAAGGGATGGAATGACACTCATCACAGGGTCCGGGCAGTAGACTGGGATGCTCTGGACCACCTCCCCTCTTCTTCCCACCGCCCCTTGAGCAGTAGTGAGCCAGCAGGGCCCTGATGGGGCGGGGGGCGGGACTAGCTGGAGAGGGGATCTGAGCCATCATCAGCTCACGAGGTCTCCTAACTGGTAGCTGGTCTCCCAACACTTTGACACACACCCCATCAGAAAGAGCTGTTTGGCCCTGCACCCCCAGGATGTATCTATTTGTTTATAAATTATTTACATGTCCTCTCACCTATCTCCGTATTTAATATTGGTAAAGCTCACTTTCAGATAAAAAACATCAGCGTAAATAAATGGTCTACTATTTTCTTTGGTCTGCTCCCAATCGACTATCTCCTACACCCCATGGGGTGGGAACCCCACTTTGGGAATACTGCTCCAACCTTTGAGCTCTCTAGGTTCCGGCCTTTTATGGGCCAAGGGCAAAGGGGAAGGACCCATTCAGAGAAGAGGGTCCTGTCAGGGCACACGGGCTACGTGCAAAGAAGTCAGTGAGACAGTGAGCATCTTGGAGTCCCTCCGGGCTTATCGGCGATGGCAGGAAGGGGCGACAGCACCCAACAACTCGTGTTAAGTCTTTCTCAGCCCCAGGACCCTGTTTGAAGAGGCCCAGCTAAACTAAGCCAGAGTTGCCGGTGCCCCGCTGGGGCCCACAGGTTGTAGGCGTCTGGATCCAGGAGTTTGTGTTTCTGGGCTCTGGGGAGCAGGTGCTTGGGCCATTCATTGCCCCCTGGGCTTGCCCCACCACCCTCTTTAGAAGTGGGGCGAGAGTGAAGGAGAGGTTTGGGAGAGCCTCCTCCTACTCCTCCATCTTGGCATTGGGAAGCCTGCTGTACCCTCCTGTGTTGGGGGGAGGCTCACCCCCGGCCCCACGAGAGACGGCTCCCCCACTGTAGTCTGCAGTTCACTCACCTGGCGTGGCCCACCCACAGCCTAGAGCTGACCACCAGGGCCGCCCCGGTGAGCTCGTGTGTTTCAAGCACCTGCCCTGTTCCAGGCTCTGTGCGGGGCAAAAGGAACCCTGGTCCTCAGGAAGCTTTCAGATGAGAGCAGGAGAAAGCTATGCAACGTGTGCGTGCCCTGCAGGGGACGTCTCAGCTCCGGTGTCCCCTGGCCAAAGCAGACTGCGTCCCCAGGGCACCTGCTGAGGGAGAGGGGACGTGAGACCACGAAGGGAGGCAAAGGCACAAGGGAAGCACCAGTGAACAGGTCACCGCTGTGGGTACCTGGGCCTCGATCCTGTGGGGGACTCTCGGAGGGACCCTGCTGGGTGGCCGGCAGTGCTGTCTGGCCTGGGAGCGCGTCACAAACGCAGCACCAGCGGCCCCCTCCCGGCCCTGCTGGGAGAATCTCTGATTCTGCTGAATCCGAGGTGGCACCTCAACCTGTGAGAAGCTTCCATCTTCATCAAATACGACGCCTTTGATGTAAAACATCGTTTTCTATATTTTAGGACCTGGTGCCACCAGACTGGATCCTTCTAAACAACTTCTTTGAGGTTCCCAGTGTTCCAAGTGGATACTCGTTTCCCAGCCCTTTGAGATCTCTTTAAAATGCAACTCTACTTACCTGCACTTTATCGTAATTATAACTCCGTTGCGGAGACAGAAGGCTCACGCAACCAACTGTTCTGTTAAATGCAAATTGCGTGTGGGGAATACTTCTGGGAGCACACAGAGCGGCTGTTGTGCGAGAAGTTATTTTTAAAGGACGGAACCAAATGTCTCCTGCGCTTTCAAGTTTTATCAGAAACCTCCGTGAACAGAGGACCCTTTGTGCGCTGTCAACACCAGCATGCATGGAGACAGATATCCTCCTAGAAATGCAACCAAAGTTTCACGGACAAATTGTGAAACGTTACAAATAAGCAGCAACGGTGTGGGGGGGTGCCTGAGGGAGTGGGGGAGGGCTGGGGGAAGGGGGAAACAGGGAAACGTTGGGACAACTGTAATAGCATGAATAATACGATACAATTTAAATAAGCTATAAGTAGGTCCATGTTTGTTTCTACACCCTTGGTGTTTGTGACCCCATTTTGCACAGGAGGCGCTTGGCCAGAGGGCTGCTAAGTGGAAATTCTAAGAGTGAAGCCTAGTTTTTTCTGGTAGCTTCAATGCTTTGAATACTTGGTCACGTTTTTTTTTGTCATGGAAAAACGAAGCACTTATTTCTTAGGGGAAACTATTACCTTGTTGCTACATACTCAGAAGCAAGAAGAGCCACACAGTTTTTTTTAGTGTAGCTGCTCATCACTCTCGACACTCAAACTGTTGGCTCATGCATCGATTCTCGTGAACGTCAGACTGTCCACGCAGACTGGGTGCTCGCCACGTGGTTTGGGGCTTCTGGCTGAGGGAGGCGGAGTGCTCAGGTGGCTGGGGGGGTGACTGGGTCCTCTTCGCTGTCTTTCTGTTTCATAGGGTTGGGGATGTGGTGTGGGAGCGGGGAGAAACCAGGCGTTTTGGTCAGGAAATGCTGCCTGGAGGGGCTTTGGGGTCTCCTGATCCTGTCCTCCCCACACCCCCCATCAGAAATGCCCCGTCAACTGAAATGTGAGCGTGTTTGTTGTGAGTGTGAGCAAACACAGGTGCGCCGGGCACAGTGATGGGATGGCAGAAAGGTGGATCGAGGACTGGGGTCGACTGATTTCTCCCATGAGCCTGTGTTTTAACAGGGGGTTCTGAGGACGGCATTGGACGACCAGGCAGAGCAGCACATGGCTTCTATTAGTGTGTGCATTCACGGGCGCAGGTCAGGTCAGCAGAGGGCTCCTGTTCCCATGTGCGGAGGCCGGGGGGCGGTGTCTGGCTGCAGTGTTCTGGACGGGCCAGACTCGGAGGAGGCACAGCTGCCCCTAACCCATGCAAGACTCTGGGGGAGCCCCCCACCCACTTCCTGCTCAGCTCCACAGATGGGCAGGGGTGTCTCCTTACGGTGTCCAGCCTTACCTCCAGGGGCCAGCCCAAGTTCTCAGCCTCAGCACCGCTGGCATTTTGAGTTGGACACTCCTTGCTGTGGGAGGCTGTCCTGTGTCTTGTGGGACACTTAGCAGCATCCCTGGCCTCTGCGATGTGCCGGTAGCACACACCCTGACCCCTCCATGTTGTGACAATCAAAAATGTCCCCTCAGAGGCACAATCACATTACCGTCCCCATTTCCTCACGCCACTCCCACCCCCACCCCGATGCTCTGCCGGTCTTCCCCGGGTGACCACCCCGTACTGTTGATTGCTAGGAAATTCTGTTGTCAGAAGGACAAGCCACGGAGAGGTGAATGGGGTCCCTGGAAGGACTCTGGGGCAGGGGCAACCATGGCCTTGCACCTTGGCCCCGCTGATGACGAACCATTGACTTCTCTCCCTAGCTCCTCCTCTCTCCCAGCCTGCCCTAAGCGAAAACCAAACCCAAACCAGGAAATCACACAGCGGGAAAGGTTATTTTCATAAATGACTTTTACTTCTTTATCATCTCTCCTGACAGTAATTCTTGGCAAAGTGCAGATAGCATGAAGGCAAGCTGATCTCTCAGAAGTCATTACAGAGACGGTCCTATGTCCTCCTTTTCTTAAACCAGTAAAATATTTTCATTTATAAAAATTAATCTAAATATAAATATTGACACGGAAGATCAAAATCACTTGATGACAAAATAATTCTTCTGGAACTATAACATATGCTTATGGTTTTTAATAGTAAATTAAATCTTTGCACGTATTTGGCACAAGGAAACCTTTATAAAAATTCGAATGCCATGGAGCAGGCTTCTTTGTCTTTTTTGTTTTTGTTTTGTTTTTTTGCAAGGCTTACACAGTACACACTTTTTTTTTGTCATGGAAAACTGAATATTTTAACACTGTAACACAACAATAGTTGCTTTTCATGCCTCTTAAAGAAAACGCTCTGTTTGGAACCCCGATCTTTTTTCGTTGTGTTTTTCACATTTGCATGTGTTTGCTTTGAATCACGCCAATGGAACAAAGAGCCTAAGATGTACTTTATTTCGAAGGCATCGTTTCTGTTGGATCACACACACACACACGCAGCATCAGCGAGAAGTACTGTGGGGAGGCGGACCCCACCAGGAAGACCTCACAACACACAGCTCAGAGCAGCAAGCCGGGTTTGGGAGAGCGCCCGGCAGCGAAAGGACACAAAAATGGAAAACGACGCGGAGGGACGCTCTTGCAAGGCATTGGAACTATACTGAGCTTGCAGGCCTGACTCTGGCAAATCAATCTCCCTGGCCCTCAGTTTTCAAATCTGAAAAATGGTGGTACCTACTGAATAGGGTTGCTGTATGGATGAAAATGAGCAGAATAGTGAAATTAGTCATGCTATTCCCTCGCCTCCCAGCTTTGCCTTCTTCCTCAGATTCGGAATCTATTAGCAAAATGATCGGTGGAGCGAAATTCCAGCTCCATTTGCTTTTATAAACTCACTCTACACAGTCACGCATTTGAGACCAGAAACATGGTATTAACATGAAACATAGTATCAACTCTTTTGTCCATTCAAGTCACCATGTGTCCTGGCTTTTTTCATACCTGCAAGTTTTCTGGCTATTGCTTAACCGTTTATGTCTTTAAGGTCATTTTACTACTTTTGCTGAATATTTATTGGGGAGTAAATCTCGGGGGACGACATTTTGTCATTTGGCTACAGTTTGCAACAATGCATTGACCTACACATCATGCAGATGTGGTCATCGCTCACCCACGTCTTGTCCACTCCGGACAGCGCCCTACAGTTAAGCCAATGGCGGTCTTTCTCGAGCGCCTCTCCACCTCAGAGTGGGGAGAGTCTCAGGAAGTCCAAGGAAGATGCTAACTTCTCCATGAGCCATTGTTTCAGATGGACCTGGTCGCGGCATGGGTGAATCAGAGCTTTCATTCTGTGGCGCATGACCACAAAGCGATGGGAATGGCTGGGGGTTCAGGGGTTTGGGGGGCTAGGGACCGAGCAGGAAGGAGGTGGCTGAAGGGACACCTGCATCCTGATGGCTGAGCGCTCTCCGATTTTGACGGTCCCTACAGGGGCAGTTTCACGTTTTCCCTTAGCGTTTGCAGGACAAAGATGCTTGGAAGAGAGTAATAAGAACTGATGATGAAGGACTGAATGATAATACTCTTCTCCCTACCCTCCGCTGTCCCCACTGCAACCATTTTTCTTTGGACAAATGGTTGATATGTGATTCCAGTTGAATCAAAGGAATAAAAAGAAAGAGAGAGAGAGCACGAAAGAAAGAAAAAAAAAGGGAGGGAGAGAGGGAGGGAGATCCTACAACGACACGCAGTAGCCAAGACAACAGGGAAATGACGCAGATTTGGGGGCGGAGCTCTGCTGTTGGAGGCCGGCGTCTGGGTTTCCTGTCCTGGACACCCCTAGGACCCTAAGGCAGAGAGTGGGCGAGACCGTGGTGCTGGGTGCTGAAGTCGGGACGGCTTTCTGGGGGAGGTGTCAGGACAGCCCTGTGCGCCGGGGCTCCCCAGGCCCTGTCCTCAGGTGGAATCCACACAGTGTTCGATGGCTGTGGGGTCAAGGCACTGTTGTGTATGGCCGGAGGCAGTGGGTCACTGGCAGTGGGGTGTTCCGCGGCGCTAATACATCGCAGCCGACTCCAGGGCGGGCTCCTGGGGCGAGAGAGCATGAGCACACCTGTCAGCCGCTGGGCACAGAGAACAGAGGCGAAGAAACACGTCCACGGCTTCTTTATATTGTGAAAGGTATTCACATTCATTGGCCAGCTACACATCCCCCGATATTTAAAAAGGGATGCATTTTTACATGTGCATCTTAATCCACCTGGAATTTATGGTGATAGATGGACTAAGGGGAACTGGTACCCTTCCCACTACTACCCCCTCGGCTGACTTCCCAAGCACGTTAGAAAAGGAAAATCTACACCTTCCCTACCAGTTCCTGGTGCTTTGACACGTTCGTATGTCCCATTTTCCTATGAGCCTGTATCTGTATCTGAGCTTTCTATCCCATGCCATCCATCACCGATACCTTTGCAGCTTTTCATTGGTTTGAAAGTCTGGCAGGAAAACCGCCTTCACTTTGCAAAATGCATTTGTCTGTTCCTTCTGATTTATTCCTATCTGAACTTTAAAAAAAAATCCCACTGAGGTTTTTATGAGGATTGGATCAAACTGTAAATTAGCTTGAGACATGACTTTTCTTACTGAACTATTGATGTGATTTATTAGTCAGCATCTCAGTAGTAGAGGGCCCCTTGCATCCCTGCAAAATCTACCTGGAGACTTACTATTTCACGTACTGCTGTGCCTCATTTGCTAATGCTGTGTTTAGTGTGCACCGTCTGTCTGCAGCAGCACAGCTCGTGTGTGGTGTGTGGTCCGAGTGTGGGGTGTGTCGCTGACCAGCTACGCCAGGCTTTGGTACTCGGGGCTATGGTGGCTTCCCAACACGAATCTTTTCATTTCATTTCACTGTTTTTGCTCTGGAACATTTTATATTGTGTGGGAATGAACTGTTCCTTCAACATTGGTCAGCCAACCATTTGACCAGAGAATCTTTTCTGAAGGGTTTAATAACTTTTAAGCTTTTATTTCTTAAATAACTTTCCACTCATATTCTCATTGGATTGGATTTTATTAGAATTAAGACTTTAAAATGTACTAACATAGATTTACATCACATTTATATATATGTGTAAAAATTTTATATCTCTATTATATGCTTTTGCTTTTATTTTATTTATTTATTTTTTTGATTTGGCTTACAAAAAAAATTCTATTTTGTACTTTTCCAAAGGATAAAATCTCCAAGTCATGATCATTTCTATAGTTTTCTGGTTTTAATTAATTGGTCGTTGCATTTACCTTCGATGTCTGGGATTCAATGTCTAGTTCATTCATTTTGCCCCTTCCTTCTTCAGTGACAAAGAAAGCATTTCATGCTATAAATTTGACTAGTGTAGTTTTATGTGGACCCCATTTGTTTTACTATGCGTGATATCTGCAGTGTGGAAATGCTCTGTGGATTTGCTTTTCTCTTCAATCCGTAACTCCTTGGAGTGTGTCGGAGTGTGTCAGAGTGTGCGTGCGTGCATGTTTGTGTATATGTGTACTTGTGGGGGGGTGCACATGTCTTACAAGTCAAAATAAGGCTTTTGTTTACTCTACTTTTTGTTCTAGTTTTGCCCCGTCCAATAGGGTAGTTACTAGCTACCTGGGGCTGTTTACGTTTAGATTAATTAAAAATTAAGCAGCAAGGTAAACAGCAGTTTCTCCGAGGCAGCAGCCACACTCGAAGTGCTCGGGAGCCCCGCGCGTCCGGCGCCCTGGGCATGTCCGTCACTTCAGAAAGGTCTGTCGAACAGGGTGCTGTTACACTCTCTACTTTTGGGAATTTATTGACGTTTTCTTTGTAACTGGTGTAAAGCCAGTTTTTATAAATGGTCCTCTGATGGTTGGAAAGCAAATCCTCCATAAAGGATAAAGTTAGACAAACATCTGAATTAAGGGAATTTAAAAGCCACCAGCCACGGCTCAATCGTCCTGCTCCACTATCTGCCAACATAAGAAAGGCTCGTGATTTGTCTACTTTATGTGACCAAAATTCAAACATCCTTCCTCCTCATTTTCTCTCTGAATGCTTCTTGCCTGGAATTCTCCTCTGTGTTTGAAAGTAGCATTTCTGTCCTTTTCTATTTTGTTTGCACTTCTTTATTCATAGTGTCCGGATTTTCATTGTTAACCTCTCTGTGTTATTTAAAAGTAACTTATTTTAGAAAATAACTTGTGAAAGTGACACTCACACAACATAAAATTCACCACTTTCCAGCGAACAGCTCAGCGGCATCTACCACGTTCGCAGTGTGTGTGCACGCACCTCCTCTGAGTGCCTCAAACGTTCCCGTCGCTGTGACGTAAAACCCCTTACCCTCCGAGAAGTTCTTTCCCATTCCCTGTGCCCACAGCTCCTGGCCACTGCCGATCCACGGCCTAGCGCTACAACAGGCAATTTGTTTTTAACTCTCTGGCTTATAACAGATTCCCTCCCTGGCCCTAGTGGTCTGCCCTTTTAGGGTAACAATGAATCTTTTAGCTCTTGAAGGTAATGGCCAGGAGCAAGATAATTGGACTTTGAAAGGTCAGGGGTAACGGCTGACCGAGTAAGGAAGGCTGCCTGGGGTGGTGCCTTGTGGTGCCTGATAGATGCAGTGACTGGCACTTCCAAACAGCGTGCCCGGCCCTGGCTGGCGTGGCTCAGTGGACTGAGCATCATCCTGCAAACCGAAAGGTCACGGGTTTGCTTCCCAGTGGGGGCGCATGCCTGGGCTGCTGGCCAGGGCCCCAGGTGGGGGTGTGGGAGAGGCAACCGGTGGATGTTTCTCTTGCACATCACTGCTTCTGTCCCTCTCTTTCTCCCTCCCTCCCCTCACTCAAATAAGTAAAATCTTTTAAAAAAACGGCATACCCAGTGTTACGCCACTGCCTGGGGCTTTTGCACTCAGGCTACCAGGACGAGGGCAAAGAGCATGGGGAAGGGACTGACGGGCGATGCAGAAAAGGCAACAGGTGATGTCTGTCATTGCTTCGGTCTTGTCCCCCCAGACATCATCTGCCTTTAGCATAGGGGTACGCCCGAGGCACTTTAGCTGGACCCTCCCATTCCCTACTAGCAGCATCAAACATTTGCCCAAATCCTGAGGCCTGTGCTGGTGTTTAGGCAGATACTCTGTTCGCTCTGTCAGCGTGATCTCCAGAGCCAGCGCAAACTGTCTTCTGCCCCTTCCTCTGCCTCACTGAGGGGCAGCTGCAGACTTTTTTCAGGCCCGTGACAAGTGGCTCACAGGAACTTTGAGGAAGAGTGAGTGTGGCTCAGGAACACAGTAGAAACTCCTGCGCGCCAACCAGACCGCACCTTCTTGTGTCCCTATCATTACTTCTCTTATATCACAATTGGTCTCTACAAGGAGGCGGGGATACGGTGGAGAGGGTGCATCCACACAGCAAAGAGGCCAGCAGCACCAGGCCGGTGTGCGTCCCTTCTCTTAGATCCCGCCCCTCGCATCCCCAATGGACCAGGAGACCCTGCAGAAAGGACACTGCCAGGGGCTGTGCCCGGGAGGCTGCAGGCAGGCAGCTGCAGCTCAGGGGAACCACCCCCAGTGAAAGTGACAGGCATTAGGACAGAAATGACGTTTACCATCAGGTCCCCGGGGGCTCTTGGGCTGTCTGTAGTCCTGCCTGTCGAGGAGCCTTGGAGAATGAAGTTGCGGTTGAATGTTTTCACGGTGCTCACAGAAGATGCCTCCAGCTTTTCGGCTGAAAGGAAACCAGCGAGAACAAGCGTTGCCCGGAGGCCGGGCCGACTGTCAGGGAAGGAAGGCCAGGCGTTCAGATGACCCAGATGTTGGGTCCAGGCCTGGGGTCTCCTTCTGGGCCACGGGGCTGACTGTGGGCTTCTTTGGTGTTTATTGTTAATAAGGCATCATTGGTAGCTTTCCGGGGAAAAGGTAGCTTGGAGGGAACCCCATACAGCTCATACATTCTTATTGGCCATTTGGGAATATAAAAGGTTCTGAAAACTGGACACATTGATAACTTTGGAGCCAACATTGTCTGATGGCAAAACATGACTTGAACTGACGTGTGGCCACACACAGCCCACGTCCACCCCACCGAGTGGGGACGTCCTCACACTTCCCTGCAAGGGCACCAATGTGCTTATCAGGGGCTGCCCCGGACACCATGGTGGGGGGAGGCTGTTATGAAATATACAGTACCTATGCCATATTACCTTGCTTTTTTTCATTTTCCAATTATGGTTCATATTCCATACGATTCTGTATTAGTCTCAGGTGTACAGCATCATGGTAAGAAAATCATGGACTTGAAGAGTGGTCCCCCTCCGCTGCTTCGAGCACCCACCTGGCCCCACACCTAGTTATCATGATGTTACTGACTATATTCCCTGTGCTGTAATCTACAGCTCCGTGACTGTCCTGTGCAACCTGCACTTCTCAGTCCCTTCATCTCTTCCACCCAGCCCTCCGAGCCCCCTCCCTTAATGTCCAAGGAATGCTGAGACATATATCGACCTAGGGGTTTCAAATAAGGTGCCATGGATCTATAATACGTTTTTTTAAAATCCTCACCTGAGGATGTGTTTATTGCTTATTAGAGAGAGAAGATGTGTGTGTGCATGTGTGTATGTGTGTGTGTGTGTGTGAGAGAGAGAGAGAGAGAGAAACATCAATGTGAGAGAGAAACATTGACTGGTTACCTCTTGTTCACGCCCCGACTGGGGATCAAACCCACAACCTAGGCATGTGCCCTGACTGGGGATTGAACCTGAAACTTTCAGGTATATGGGACGACACTCCAACCTACTGAGCCCCCTGGCCAGGGCTGTAATACATTTTAATTGTGTAAGTTCTTGTGGAATATAAAGTAGGCAAGCAATAACTGCCTACACAAGGAAGGGTAGAACCAAGATTTATACATTTCTCTTCTCACATTCTACTCCTCTGATTTGTGGATCTAAGTTTCTAGTTCGGCATCATCACCGTGTGGCTCCTGAATCCAGAGAAACTGTTGCCAATGGCCAGGACAAGGGTGATGCAGTTGGCGCCACTGGAGTCCCTTCTAGGTTGGGCTGGAGTCCCTTCCAGGTTAGACGCTTTTGGTGCCCGGCCCGCGTCTCCCTGACAGCCGCTGTTCCAGCACCTTCTGACAGCCTCCCACCGCAAGCACGGCCACTCGCTGTGGCCCAGGCACGGGGCGGGCCGGAAGTCCCCGGAAGAGAGTGCCCCAGGGGACAACCTGCAGCCCGTGCCGGATGGGAGCTGAGACACCTCGTCTTCCCACTCTCTGGGCAAGACACTCGGAGGTGCCGTCAGTACCGTCTCCCAGAAATTCCCAGAAGTATTTAATACCTCAAATGGGCTTCACTTTCCTCCCTGAGTCATTTCTCGCTTCCCCTACCAGTGCTTATCGGAATCACCTCCCAAATACGTGACTTGCACTCATATCCTTGCCCCGGGTTCTGCTTCTTGGGGGGTCCCAGTCCAGACAGACTGCCCACAAGAGCAGTTCCGGGTGAGAACCCTCCCCCCCACTTTAGATCTGGTCCTCAAAAGCAGACTTCTGAGTTACTCAAAGTCAAGGAGTCGGGCTTAAGTGTCTGGTTTTAATGTAAGCAGACCTTTCACTGGGGGGGCGGGCAGCTTCCTCCTCTGCTGTCTCGATGTGTCTATAGTTTGCACCTGCAAACAGAACACAGCGATCAACACACCTTCTCAGAGCCCAACCCTTCTATCCCCTCCATGTTCTAGGCTGTGCGAAACTGCCACCGAAGGAGGGCGGGGCAGACGCACCTGGCTCCTTTGCTGCTGATCTCGTCTTCTCGTGAGGCGCACGCACGGCGCGATGTTTAAGCCCGCGATGGTCAAGGCTGAAATCCGGCTCTCGATGTCAGAAATCTTAATGTGGCAGAAAGACAGAATCAGCAGGGAGAAAGCACAGGCAGAGAGAGTCTTTGCTGAAAGTGTTATAAATTTATAAAGAACAAGTCTGCTTGGATGCATGCTCATTCATTCTTCATTCATTCATTCGACTTCTATCAAGCACTTCTCTACCTAGTGTTATAGCGAGGAAATAAATCACAGGCCCTTCTTCAATGAGTTTAACTGTCTAGTTGGTAAATCCAGAGCATCGTCCGTGTGAGAGCACCTGTAGGGATGCATGGAAGCCCAGGGAACCATGGGAATTCTGGCCAGGCCCGTCTGAGGTGGGCTGGTCAGGGAAGGCTTCTGTGGGAAGTAACACTTCATGGGAGCTTTGAAAAGCAAGCACGATTTTTCAATGCTTCATTTTCCAATGACATCATGAATCCAAAACCAGAGTGCTGAGTCTCAGGAGGGATCCTCCCGCAACTCTGGTTCAAGTCCATTTCCTCTATTAAGAGGCCAAGTGGCCTTGAGACATTCCTTTCTCACTCTGGGCATTAGTTTCCTTGACTGTAACATTGGAAGGTCAGAAGGAGCTCAGATTTCCTTTCAACAGCATCTTAAGGCAGGTAGAGAGAGCAGGAGCCCCCTCAGTGCCAGAAAGAGCCCTGGCCCATCCCTGCGCCAGGGATGAAGAAGACACAGAGCCTGCTCTTAGGAAATGGCATTATTGTGTGCTGCCACCACACCAAGGGCTTTAAACAGGGGGACTTGTTCATGAACTTATCCATACTCCAGAGGCATAGGCACTGTTCTCTCGGTTTTACAGATGAGGAAGCTGTGGCTCAGAGGGATAAGTAACACGCCCCACATCTCACATGGGGTCTGGGCCGACCTTGGCATTGATGCTAAGGCCTCTGCTCTTGCCACATTGCCACGTTCTCAGAGCACTTTGCCAAGGCTGGCATGGGGCACACTGGAAGGGGCAGGAGAAGACTGGCAGAGTCGAGAGAGGAAGTGGGGATTGTGGTGGTCCCGCTCAGGTGCCACAGACGAGCGGCGAATGTCAGCCCAGCAGCCAACAGGTGTGCTGCACCTCGAGGCCCCCCCTGCCTACTCCCCACCCCCAGCTGTTTTGTGCCACCCAAGTCCGGCACATTATCGAGGCTGTCACTTGGGGGAGGAAGGCTGCACTCCAAAAGAGGAGGACCTGGAGGAACCCACCCTGCAGGATCACAGCCGTGTGAGTGGGGCAGAAATGGCAGGAGGCAATAGCTATGAAAGCTCTGCAATGATCCTCGTGGAAGGTGCGGCGCCCTCCCCTTTTGCCCGGTGGTCCCCCATGCGGGCAGGGAGGAGAGTTCTCACCTGGAGCTCAGCATGGTGGACCTGGGCTGCAGCCGTGGCCACCTGGTCCTCCAGGTCTGCCAGTTCGGTCTCGTCGGTGCCGCTGTGGATGCCCCGGGCAGCGTCCTCCAGCTCACTCAGCTGGCCTTCGAGTCCGTACACGGTGCCTGCCGCCAGGTACACCTGCGGAGGAGGCACGGTCTGGAGCTCAGGGCTGCGGACCCAGGACTGGTGGGGCTTTTCAGGGGACCCCGGTAATTCAGGGGAGCGAGGGAGAACTAGACTCATCACTGGGGGTGAAGGACAGGGAACGCCCCTCCATACAAACGTTCTTCGTGCTCAAATGGCGGCACGCAGTCTGGCCACCCCCTCCCTGCCAGTGCCCCTCCCTGAGCTTTCCTGCAGGAAAAAGCAGTTTGTAAAATTTGGAAATACAATACAATCATTAAAAAATGTGTGACAGCAGCTGGGTAAATTGTGGATTTGTCCAGTGACTATAGCAATTATACTATCAAGACAGAAGACACAAAGGGAAAAATGTATGATGTGGTGTTTTTGAATAGAAATTTTGGATGGCATTTTGTAATTGAGAAAAATTAGGAAGAACATGACATGGGTGAAATTAATTGAAAACAATTACAGATTTTGAGTGACTTATCTTTGATTAATTACCTTCAGCTCGCTTGCAACAGGCTAAGGGAATTAAATAAACCTGAAACTATAGTAGGAAAAGACTTTATTTCTTAGAAAATAATGTGCTGTTAAGAAAAGCACATCAAATCTGTGTGTCAATTAAGAGTTTTTTCTGTGAGCTACTGAAGATTTAAAGAGAAAACCAGATAAAGGGAGTCATTTGAGAAAAAATTAAAGAAAAAAGAATTTTTAAAAATTTATTTATTTACCTATATTTATTTGTTTTAGAGAGAGGGAAAGGGAGGGAAAAAGAGAGGGAGAGAAACATCAATGTGAGAGAGAAGCATTGATTGGTCATCTCTCTCATGCGCTGTGACCGGGAACCAAACCTGCAACCCAGGCATGCGCCCTGACTGGGAATCAAACTGACAATCTTTTACTTTGCTGGACAAGGCCCAACCCACCAAGCCATGCCCGTCAGGGCAAGAAAAACAAATTTGCAATGTTTGGGTTTATAAGGCGATTCTATAAAAGTGGGCAAACGGAAAGTAACAGTGTTGGAATAATGCAGCCTGGGGGACGCCCACCAGGGTGAAGGGAACAAATGCGTCTTCAGCCCAGTTAACGATGGGAAGACGGCAGCTGCCAACACGGAGAACCGGATGTATCTAAAGAAGGTGGTTCCTGAGAGAGGCCTGTGGGGCTTCATCAGCCTCTGTAAAGCTCTGGACACGTCAGCGCAGCCCGCTAGGGCTGATGCGAATGGAGAGCAGCCAGTCCGGTCAGCCCTTTCACGGTTTCTTTAACTCGAGTTGAAACCACACCTGCATCTGGCAAGCCGAGAGCTACCGCATGTGAGTCACGCACATCCTTCGTGCTGAGCGAGGCTGAGCGCTGGTGGGAAGGAAGAACCCTGAGAAGCTCCCCTCTCTCGGTGCCTTGGCATGATTCACGCATCTGCATTAAAACTGGCAACTTTACAAGGTGTGTCAAAGCAGAGCAAAGGCAGGTGTAGGTCTGAGGACAGCACGCCTGCCTGTGCACCAGCCGGCACAAGGGGCTGGGCCGTGGGGGCTTCCGGCGTGGCAGACACGGGGACGTCACGTTAAGGGATTCGTCAGCCTTAACGTGAACCAAACGCCTGCTGGCCTTGGCCATAGTTCACTTCACCCTTATTTTTATTTTCTTTATCACATGCAAGGATTAGAGAATTTGTTTCTAAAAGATCCTCATGGTTTAATGTAGCCATTTATTCTTTGTGTCCAAAACAAGGAACTTGACTTTGTTATAGGGAGGAAATGAACATTTCAAAGTTGAGTGGAGAAATTAAGAGTTTGTCTCGTAAAAGTTTCCAAGTTGAAGAACTCTTCACAGGGGAAGAGAAGTTGAGGAGAAAGAGAAAGAGAGGGAGAGGAGGGGGAAGAAGGCAGTGACAGCCAGGGCAGGTCTGAGTTTGGACATCACACTTTTTCTAGCCATGCCAAAAAGAATAATAAAAAGATAAATTTATTTTGATCACATAATTGTAAATATAAACTTACAGTTTTGCACATGGAACAACATTTGGAAGTCTTATTTAGGTAAAATGAGTAATTTGAGTGTGGCAATGGTGAGACATAACTTGACGTGACTTTGGTCTGGGAACCTGGATTCTTCCAGAAACACGCACAACTGGGCGTCATCACCCCCTGCGGCTGCGTCAGTTTGACAGCACCTCCCTGTCCTGCTGTCACCATGGTCACCCACTAACGTTCTTTGCTTTCTCTGCCAGGACAAAACAATAGGAAATCACTCCAAGCCCTTCACCGGGCCAGAAGGTTCGTCTCTTACTGTGTTCCCTGCCTTCCCGGCACCAGGAGAGGTTCTGTGGTTTGGCACCGACGCCAGCTGGGCAGGTACTCCCAGCCAGCGGTGGCGGTGCCTGCTGGGCTGGAGGAGGGGCAGGAGGATGGTGATGATGACACGAAGTTATCGAGCCAGGCGCTGAGCCAAGGGCGGTATGTGACTTATTTAATGCTCCCGGCAACCGCCGAGGGGGGTGCTGGTGCCACCGCTGTATTAAAGGGGAGAACACTGTGTCCCGGAAGGTCGGTGACTTCCCCGGTTCTCTCAGCTGGGAAGGGGCGGGGCCTGGTTTTGAGCTCGGGAGGGCTGACGCCAGGCCCCACACCTTTCCGAGCCCTGCCCCAGTATGCTGTGACACTTCACCGTGGTTGAATGTCGTGGCTTTTACCTTTCAAACTCGGACACAAAGGTACTGGAGTTACTGTGGTTACAGGTTGGCAGGACAGGGGCGCTGTGGCCGGGCTGAAGTCACAAAATTTAACATGCTGTATAATGAAAATGTTACTCTAACCTTAAAAAATAACCCATTGAAAATGAAGCACCAGGAATTGCTGGCTTAGTGAAGGTCCATTTTGGGTGAGAACTGTGGTTACCGTGTCCGAGTAATCTATGTCCAAGGCCCCGAGGCTGTGACCCACTGGCCGGCTGCTGGTCCGACGAGTCTTTCTCAGCACGGGCTGAGGGATGAGAACAGGGGTGCCCCTAAAGAAGGCCCTTGTGGCCACGGCCCCCGGGATGAAGAGAGTTCGGCGGATCTCTTTACTGGAGGACTCCCCAGAGTCTTGCGTGGGCTAACATGTAACTCTTTTCCTAGCAGGAGTATACAGATCTCCCAAACTTACTTGATCTTAGAGCATCTTATTGGATTTGGCTTCCATGAAATACACTTTAGGGGTCTAATGTTGGTAACGGGTGGGACTTCTTTCCTCGCTCTCTGGGGTCGGAGAACCGTCCGAGAAGCCACGGCCACCTCCACGAGTTGCAGAGCCACAGCCTCTCCTGCGCCGTGGGGTTTACGAGAGCCTTGAGGAGGAGGACCAATGTCCTGGGCCTGGGCCTGGGCCTGGGCCTGGACTCTGTGGCAGCGCTGGGGTCCTGGGGGTGGGGGCAGTTCCACTGTGTCTGCTGCCAGTGGCTGTAGAAAACCTGGCTGACACATTCGGTGTTGCCAAGAGTTGGAGGACAGAGCTAAAAGGGAAGTCGGGGCTGTCCCTCCCCTGCCTCTGTGGCTGAGAACGACGGGTTCCCCTGGCCGTCTCAGTTATTCAGCCAGGACGGGAATAAGCAAGGTCCTTGGGTGGGACTGGAGGGGCGAGGGCGCTGACCGGGCCCCCAGTACTCACAGCACAGGCCCTGGCCTGGCTAGTGGTTCCCTATGGACCCCGAGGTCCATTTCCCGTCCTTCTCCACCCTGACCTGTTCCATGTGCGGCTGACGTCTACCAACTTCATCACCAAGGCTCCCCTGCCGGCTGGGATGGGTTTGGCCAATGGGAGACTCCGGCAAGAGAACAGAGTCAGGAGAAGAAAGAAGTGGGGGTCTTTCCCCCAGGCTCCCCTGGCCAGGGCGCCATGGTCACAGCTGCCACTAGGGGCGCTCTTCCAGAATCCAGTCCTCCCCGGGGCCACCCTGCTTCGGGCTGGTGACCCCTTCCCCGTCCCGCTACCCTCTGGATGCCACAGCATCCTGTCGTCGTAACCTTGCCCACACCTCAGCTAATCGTCCTGTCCCGAACCTCTCCTCGCCCAGCCAGACCCCAACAGGGACAATAGACTCCTACGCTCCCAGCTCTCAGCAAGAGCCCCGAGAGATCCAGGCATTCAATCCAAGAAACCGAGGCCCCATTGTATGTGCAGGGGAGGCTGGCTTCGGCTCGAGGTTCTCCCTGCCTTTTGGGGAGAAAGAGCTCATTTCAGAGTGCCGGCTGCAGCGGCGGGCGAGACGTGCCAGAGCGGAGAGACGAAGGGGATTCTGAACTCCCCAGGCCTTCCTCTAATTAAGTGGATTAACAAGGCAGTTTATGAACACAGAGCCGACATACGAATGTGACATTTTTAGCTCACGCAGCTCTGAAGCCTTCAGAAGTATTTTTAAAGGCGAGACATTCTCAAGCCAACGTTCCCTTTCATCTCAGAGTCCTGGTCTGCGGTAGCCAGCGTTCAGAAGGCGAGGAAAAGTGTCGCTATTTCTATTTCCGGTGGTCCCTGGGTTCCTGGGCACAAAGGAGAAAGGCAGTGGCGGCGGCGGAGGCGCGAGGCGTGCTCTCCAGGAGGGAAGACAAAAGGCTCGGCTTAATGAAACCAGCTGCTGCGCCCAGAGGCCAGTGGAAGGACTGGCCCTGCCCTCCTCCTGCCGCTCAAACGGATTCCATCTGGAAACCACAGAGCGAGCAGCCTGCCCCGGCTCCCTGTGATCTGGTGTGCTCAAGAGATAAAGCAAAGAGTCAGCCCTCCGCTGGGTCAAAAAAAAAAAAAAAAGACAGAAAGAAAGAGAAAAAAATGCATAAAATTCAAAGGGACATAGACGGGGTTTCTTCTGAGGTGGTGCTGGACGCTGGAGCAGGGGAGGGACGGAGGGGGACACAGTTAACTGTCTGGGGACGGGAGAGGCAGTGCAGAGGTGCTGGCCAGTGAGGGACAAACCCTGGCCTTTCAGCTCGGGGCCCCGCTGCGAGGAATGACGCCCTGAATCGGTGGGCAAGTGGACGTGTTGCAAACTGAAAGTGCTAACAAGCCCAAGAAAAGAAGCATAATGTGCAATAAAAAGATTTTCATAAATGACAACTCCAACGAGGACATTTGTCACGCTCCTGGGGGAGGAGAAAGCTGTGCTGCCTTTGCTTTAACTGTGCCACGGGGACTGGCTGTTATCATTTAAATCCCCATCATTTCACGCGTTGTAAGTTTACATGGCACCGTACTTGAAAAAAAAAATGCATCCCTGTCCTGGTGAACCATATCTTTATTTTAACCTTTCCAAATCAGCGTGCCCAGGATGAGGACCATGAGCACTGAAAGAGCTGGGTTATAGACAGTGAAGGGACACAGACCCAACACAGTTGAAGCAAATTGTTTCTTTAAAAAAGGATTTCATTCAGCCCTGGCTGGTGTGGCTCAGTGGACTGAGCACCAGCCTGCGAGCCAAAAGGTTGCTGGTTCGATTCCCGGTCAGGGCCCATACCTCAGTTGCAAGCCAGGTCCCCACTTGGGGGCGAGCAAGAGGTAACCAATCAATGTTTCTCACATCAATCTTAAAAAGAAAGACCTCATTCATCTGAGGTCATCACTCTTTGGGCATCTCCTGTGTGTCGGGCTGTGGCCAAGGGCTCAGGCTACAGACAGAGCCATCAGGCCCCGCTCTGTAAGAATGTATAAACCCGGATCCCAACCTGGGGTGACAGGGCCCCTGCCTCCCCACCTGGCCCCCTCCAACATTTGACAATGTCTTGTCTGGAGACTTGATTGTCATGACTAGGGGGGTGCTGCTCGCAGCAGCTAATGGGCAGGAATGCTGCTAAACCCCCTATAGCATCCGGGGCAGCCCCTCACAACACGGAATTGTCTCTCACCCAGGACGTGCACGCTGCCCACCTAAGGGGGGGCAGACGGGGGACCAGAAAGGACAGCAGGGAGAGGTGAGGGCTTCGATAGACATAGGCTCAGGTTTTCTGGGGACCCAAAGGGACAGAGCCTTCAGAGTCTGAAGTGAAGCAAACATTCGCTTTTTCGTAAAACTTGGACTTACTTTGATTTGTTGTTTCAACTCTGAGCAAAAATTCCCTCTGATAACAGTCCTGATGTCTGAGAATGGCTTTCACTAGCGCACCCCCACATCAGAGCTTGTTCTGCTGGGTCTGCAGGGATGGAATCTGCCGACTTGACTCGACACCAGTTTCGCGGACAGGACCGTGCCAGCTGGCGAGGGTCACTATGGCCTGCGTAGCTAATGTCCAAATCTCCGTGTCGCCCCTGCTGGGCATGGTTGGAAAGTTCTCATGGGACCTTTATTGAAACTCTCGGCAGTGACTGTGGATATTTATACACAGGAATCTGTTGCATTCTCTCTGTCCTCACAAGTCAGAAGGATAGAAAACTCTACTGCCAGCTGACTTACCTGAGAAGCAGCGCAGACCAGTGGAAGGGACCTAGGTTCTGAGGCCACCAACCTCGTTCTGGGCAACGGTCTACCTGGGTCCCCATGCACCCCTTGTATGGCTGCTGCAGAGTCCCACCCATGCCCCCCAAGCTTCAGCGCCCCTTTGCTCCCAGCGGCTCAGATCCATGCTGCAAGCTACCCGTGGATACCACTGTCACCTTGCCTGCACACAGAGGGACTGAGGGGGCTGCTGGCTAGAGGAAGGGCCAGCTCCCCTTCCTTAGGTCAGGACAACCCTGAGATGCAGCTTCCACCCCAGCGTTCCCTGCGGGAACAGGTTGAAGCTACTGTTTGTCTGTGATCACACCTCTTGTTTGGCTTCTCCCTCTCGCTTTCTTTCCCCGCCCCCTTCCTAACCTACCCTACAAACAGGGAGCGCTTCCCTATTACACGGCGTGTCCACGAACCCTCGTCTCAGGATCTGCTTCGGGACCCCAGCCCGAGTCCCTTCCTGAGAACGTGTTTGCTCTGGTGGTGGTGGCGGCGGCAGTGGTGCGTGTGTGTCCTTGCACTCTTTGCGATGAGTTATAACGCCCTCAGCTGCCGCTTCGCACACGCCCGCCCTAGACAAAGCCCACCCACACCGTCTTACGTTTTCTTCCAGGGAAGTCAGCTGCTCGTCCAGCCTCACTTGGTCTGTCCCAAGAGGAAATGTCCCCTTCTCTCTGTCAGGAGGGACAGGTGGGGACTCCCAGGGCCCCGTGGACTCTGCTATCAACTCCTCCGTGGCGTTGATGACTTTCAGGACTTCTGTGGAGATGTTGCAGAGAGAAACAGCAGAATACTTCTGTTTGGTCCAGCAACAGGAGGGGACAGAAGACAAGAACAGCACATTAACAAGGACGTGGAGATTCTGCATCGTCATGGCGCTCGTCACGAGGCTGCTTCCGTTACAACACTCACTAACGTCAGCGTGTTAGCAGGACGAGGAGCTTAACAATCTGTGCAGCAGGAGGGGACGGGGAGGGGGCTCGGACTGACTTGGCCCAGCTTCTGGGACTCACACGGAACTATCTCAGATTCTTAGGGAGGGAGCAAGGAAAGCTTGAGGGGCAGCCACTGTGCCCTCTGCCCACTGCAGAGAGTTTATACCCATCACCTTGTTTTCTGGAGGATGTTCTACTTCCCCAACAGAGCATCAGTCGCAGACTCTGTCACATTACAAGCGTGGTGTGGTCCGGTGGGTGGGTGGCTTTCTGGACTGGCAGTCAGGAGACCCCGGCTCTAGAGCCGCCTCTAACTGTATCTAGTCCCAGGGCCTTGGCCCCAGTGACACTGCATTTTGGGAACTCATTTTGGTCATCTGCACGGTGAGAGTGTTGGAAAGGAGTTTCTGTGCAGTCATCCCTGTGTGTCAGCTCACACACACCTATTTCTGGCCCATTCTCTCTCGCTCTCCTCCAACACACAGGCTGGACAGGAAAAAAAACTCCTCCATTTCCCAGCCTCCCTTGCAGCTAGGGGCAGTCATGGGACATAGTTCTGACCAATAAGCCTGCAGGGAAAGGCTAAGGAGAGGGTTTCTAGAAAAGCTTTTGTTTTCCTAACAGGTGAATAGACGCAGCTGGTGCTCCCCTCCTCTACGTCTTTCTACCTTAATCACAGACGGGCAGTTACGGCAAAGGTGAGAATGAGCACCAAAATGCTGGGTGAGGGGGATCAGAAAGACTGACGCCCAAGCAGCACTAGACCAACAAACCACCATCAGTCACTGCCTGCCACCGGGCATCTTGTTACATGAGGAAAACAGTTTCCCATCTGCTGAAGCTGCTGCTGGCCAAATTTCCTGTTATTTGTGGCTGAACACATTCCTAACGGACAAAGTCGCCTCAAGCTTTTACATTCATTCACGGCTCAAAACTACAGATGGGCCTGACCTGGGCCAAGGTCATTCGTGGGGCAGAAGTCCTTCCGCCACAAAATTATCTGCATCTTTGAGTTCATCTGAGCAGACAGCATCAACAATAAGCTGGAATTCAATATGGTTCCGCAGTCATGATTTCCAGCTGTAATCAATTTTCATCCCACCACAGGGTCTACAAATTGGAAGCCAAATATTGCCCACAGGCATATATTGTTGTTTTGTTTTTTTTTTACCAGTATAATGTTTCAAGAAAACCTGGAATTTTAATGCCTTTGGTACTTTCTAAGGTACCTATCTCCTTTATCCTGGGCAAAATACTCATGATAGGTGTGGCTTGGTTTTGTAGAGTTTGTTCCTCCCCATAGACTCTGCTGCGGGTTTTGTCTTGCTAGAGGATGTTTTCCATAGCCTTCCCCTTCCACAGGGAATCAGGGTGTTCAAGTGACGTGTCAGTGGCCGAATCCACGGTTTGGAAGCTGGCCCTGGGCTTCCCTGCGGAGGCACATGGTCTCTCACCTGACGAGCCGTCCTAGGGTTAGGGCACGTGAGCTCAGTGGGACCCTCCCCAGCCTGTCGACGCCCCAACGGCTGCTTGACTGACTCAACCGACAGGCCAGCTTCAAGGGGCTTCGCCACAACGCCCCCCCCATCCCAAACGGGTCTGGGGAGTCAGGAGAAGGGGGTGAAGGGAAGGTGGCCTGGACCCATAAGAATCACAGCAGCGTCCAAAGGAGCGGCCAGGGCCAACTTGTCACCCGAGGGACAACCCGCAGGGGCGGTGCCCCACTGTCCCGGACCCTGGACCTTGATGTGGCTGATCTGAGAGGACAGCCAGGCTCCAAAGGACTTTGGCGTGAAGCAGTTGCCACCGTTTGCTTAAGTGCATTTTAGAAAAGGCAACGCTGTAGGCATGAAAGAAGGCTCATTACCCTTCTCTGAATAAACAAAGCATGAATTTAGGAAGTTTGCCACCTATGTGGTAGAAGAGGTGCCCTCGTACATCTTCTGAAAACAAAGACACAGGACTAGGAGATTCAGGAGGAGGACAGGGAGACCACAGCACGAGGGAAGGAAAAGTGTGAAGATTTACACCCATCTCCAATGAGCCCAGGGTCACCGACATGCCCAGGTTATTCCCGGAACGGACTGAAGAGGCGCTTACATCGAAAGAGGGATCTGCACCCTGGGTCTGGCTGAACGTACACTGTCAAAGCAGTAAGTTAGACATCGGTGTCGCTTGGGAGTCCTCGTCCCATTCCATCCAAAAACAGCCTTGTGTGCTCATTCACAGGAGGTGTAAGCGGAAGCCAACCGTCGCCCAGAGGCGTGCTCCTCTGACGAGGACGCCACCTGAGACAGGCATATCCTGGCTGTCTCCCGGTCCTCCCATTCACCCTACGTCCTCTACTGGGGGCCCGTGGCACGCAGGCTCTGCTCTGGGTGCTGGGATGAGCAGCGGACATTGGATACAGTCCCGGCCCTCCTGGCATGCCTTCAGCCCCGCCCCCGCCACCTGACCAGGTGACACACGTCCCCGGCCTGTAAAGGCATCTGCGTCTGCCATGGAGTTGAGTGACGCGCCCCGTGTAGTGGGTCTGCGCAGGACGCCACAGCTTCGCCGGGAGGTCTGTGGTCTGCAAAACACTTCTGGGAGAACCGGACAGGCTCTCTCTGTTTGGCGGTGCTCCAGCCTCGCTCCCTACCGGGAAGCACACGCAGGGATCCACCAGCACTTGCAGGGAACCACGTGTTTCTCCCTGCTGCGCAGGAGAGGGTGGTCTGTCGAACCTGGAGGGGAGGGGGGGCCGGATGTAAACTCCGCTGGGACTTCCAGGGGCAGGGCACCCCACCTCCCCGTTCCTGCACCGACCCCCTGGCCCAATACCAGACAGGAGCAGATCTGTTACAGGGCAAGCACGGGCCCGTTATGTAAACGTCCTGCTGCCTGCCCAGTCCAGATTTAAAAGCAGAAAGCCGAGCTTCCACAGTTATGCTAACTAAAGCTACATGTAGCCGTGGACGGGGTTTTGTTCAGCTAAAAGGCTGGTGCGGATTCGGTGTGCTGGCAGGGAGCCCCGCGTGGGGGAGGAATGAGAAGCTCAGGACGCTTTCTGCCTTACTGCTCGCAGCCCCGCAGACTCGAGCTGAGCGGCACAAACTGGCACACTCTGAGAGCCGGAGTGAGCTTTCTATCGCGGCAGCTGACGCCGCTCCAGATACTAATTAGAAGAGGAATCCAATGTGACAGTTTCCCGGCATCGAACAAGGCCGAGGTGAGAGTGGGGGAAATCGGCTGGCGGAACAGGGGCCAACGCAGACCGGGAAGGCTGACCGAAGACATCCGCGGCCAAGGGCCCCACAGACCGTGGAACGACAAGGGGCAGTGAGCCCCTGAGAAGCCACATTCAGCCTTCCAGTGATCAAAGACATACAGATTAAACAAGCAGTTTTGTTACGTGCCAGATGGATGTGCGATGCCCTTTCAAAACGCCGTGCGAGCCGGTGTGACTTCCTGTGGGGGCGCACATGCTGCTGGGGATGGGGGTGTGCTGGGACGCACCCACACTCCTCCGTCTCCCCGCCACCACCGACAGTCACCCCTGAGAGCCTGACTGTCCACTCTCGGGGCTCCGTCCATGTCACGGCCCCGTGTGGAACCTCCAGTCCACAACATCCACCTCCCAGCCACGGCTGGAACCAGCAGTCCACCACTTGGGGGACAGAAGGTGATAAGTGAGAAACACCCCAAGGTCTCCTCTTGGCCTCAGGTGGGGTGTCCTCCATCCCTCATCGGTGAGGCAGTGGACAAGCGTCTCCCTTCACAGAGACTCACGCCTCCTGTCCGGCTACAACCAGCGACAGGCCCGGGGCAGACCTCTCAGAAGGCTGGGCACCACCCGGCGGCGGGGACCGGCCACAGCGGCCGTCTGAGTGGAGCCAGGGAAGGAGAGGAGCAGGTCAGGACCCAAGTCATGAATCCAAGCTGCACTGTTCTTTTCTGTCTAGGACTGCAGGGCAGAGCAGACTTGTCTGCTTGCTGTCTTGGTCGGCACAGTTTCAGCTTGGCAGTCTCCCCACCCTGTCCCCGGGGGCTTCCTCTTCAGGGCGAACAGGTTGCGGGAAACAAATTCTCCCTCCATGCATACACCGCCTTAGAGGCTGTTTCCCAAAGACGTGCAGAACACAAGGTGTTGCGGGGGCTGGCAGTGGGGGGAGGAGCTTCTGAGTCCGCAGAATTCTAAGGAAGAAGACAGTTTCCCTGTGCTGTGCTTTACAGCCCCGTGACTATCTTGTCAACAACACTGCAGTAACTGTGCGTGGCTGCCAGGTGGGTACTGGAAATATCGGGTATCACTTCGGCAAGGAAACGACTGTCTAACCGCTGGGCTGCACCCCTAAGACTCCTACGAAATATTGGCTGGAAACTGGGTTTGAGAAAATAAAATTTAATTAAAAGAAGAAGAAAATAGTTTCCTCCCACACTCTGGAGGATAGGCCTGCTGGTTAGCAACCCTCGCCGATTCTCGTGAGGTTTCCCTGTGTCATTCGTCTGTCCCAAA
Organism: Phyllostomus hastatus; assembly: GCF_019186645.2. NCBI lineage: Eukaryota > Metazoa > Chordata > Mammalia > Chiroptera > Phyllostomidae > Phyllostomus > Phyllostomus hastatus. The sequence continues at coordinate 9,809,454 of NW_025334009.1, forward strand.
GCTTCGTGTTGGGCGAAGAAACGCAGACTCACCTGGAGCTGGACTGAGAGGGAGCGCTCCTCACTGATGGGTGGCTCAGGCTCAGGCCCGTGGCCACGTGGGCAGCAGGGGCTCGCGTGGTGCTGGGTGGAACCGGAAGGGAACCCTCTGAAACGGCAGAGGGCTCCTTCCAGCCCCAGCCGTACCTCGGGCAAGTGCACACGAGTGTGCCTGTCTCGGCTGCGCCAAAACAGCTCAGGTGTCTGGCTATGAGTGATGAACCGGGGCTTCCACAGAGCCCCAGGGCATCTATTTATACCACTTGACAATAGTCTCGATGTGATACAATCTCATGCAGTGTGGGGAGGACGCTTTGGGCATTCAGCGGTGTGGGCGGGTATCTGGGGCAGGAGGAGGGTCTCCCTAGCTCCACCCTGGGGACTGTTCTGACGCCTGTAACGAGGGCGAAGAGGCTACATCGGTAGAGCGGAAGGGACACAAGCTCCGGGTTGTCCTGTGAGACCCAGAAGCCGGCAGCACCCCGCGAGGCCCCTGGGCCCGTCCGTGAGCTCTAGGGCCGGCCAGGGGCGAGGGAGCTGCCGCTTCGGCAGGGCCAGCAAAGGGCCTCCTGACCGTTGGGGGCCTCAGCAGCTACGAAGCCTTGGGCCCACCGTTTTCTTGGGGCTCATAAGAATGCTTTAATTTCTTTTAAATTTGGAAGAAAACAATGAACTCTTAGGTCCAGGAACAAGTTTTAATACACAATATTAATGTATTAATCACGACACCCACACAGTCGTAAAATATGATTTTAAATGTTTTTAATGGTGGGGAGGGGCCCAAGGAAACTCATGTTCTGGGGCCCAGAAAAGGCATAAATTAGTCCCGGTCTTGTTGAGAAGGCATCGGTTTGGGGCCCAGCTCCTGGGGTGGGCCTGGGCAGCAGCGGCCTTGTGGGCCTTGTCCCCCAGGGCTACTAATGTCCTCTTGGATGTCAGTGAGGGCCCTGAGCAGGCCCCTGTGGGAACACTGTTCATGACCACATGAGAGGACCTTCCCCTAGACCTCCCCAGACAATGGAGGAAATGACGGAGGGGGTGGGGTGTCTAGTTTTGTGGTTTCCTATCGGGGACTGAGGCTCGTGTGACCTCCTCATTTGCACACAGAAAACCGCGAGCCTTGGGAAATTCAGGTCACACTGTCTGTGTGACTCCGGGAAAATAACTTAACTCTCTGAGCCTCAGCTGTGAAAGGGAGATAAGAACATCATGTAGCTCAAGGAGTGTTTGAGACGACCAAACCTGACAGTGTGTGTCACATGTCTACGTAATGTCTCGGTCCCGAGCTGTCACCTCCCCCCAGACTCCCCCCACCCCAGCGACTCCAGGTGGGGCTCTCGCCGCCGGTGAGTGCCTGGTGGCTCAGACCCCTTTCACCACCCACCGTGCTCTTGGAACAGCTTCACGTCCCAGCTACTTGGGGGTTTGCAGAACACGTTTTCCCGTGCTTCGGCAAAACAGTTAAACTTGCTGGTCCCTGTTTCCCAGTTTTCTCCTCTTGCCACGTAAGAATATTTTAAAGAGGAAAGAGCCCCTATGCTCTAATCTTGGCTACCACCACCCTACTTTCCCCAAGAAGGGATTTCAGTTCCACAAAAGGAAAACCTAGCATCAGGATACGGAATGGTCTGTGCAAAGACACAGCAGTAAACCACCTGCCGCTGACACCAAGAAAGTCACCACACATGCGCGCGCACACACACACACACACACACACACACACACACACGCAGGACCCTCCGTTCCCTTTTTACTGGGAGCAGCCCGAACCGTGAGTGCGAACGTGCAATAACGACAGAGCTTGCCGTTGCCTGGCTGGGAAACGGAACAAACGTGGCCCTCACACGTCACCTACGACTCCCCGTCGTCATTAACTTAAGTCTCCAGGAAGCACCCAGTCTCTGCCAGGCCCTGCACTGGGCCCGGAGGGGGATACAGAAGTGAACAAACTACAGTCCCCATCCTCAGAGAGTGAGAGGGACAGGGACAGGAAAGCCAGCAGCGGGGTACAGAAGACAGGTCCTGCCCTGCCCTGAGCAACAGGCTGTGGACCAGTGAAGGGAGCAAGCACCCTGCTTGAGTGTGACTTGGCCGTAGACCAGAAGCACGGGAAAGGTGCCGGGAAACAGAGATGTTGCAGAAGGGTACGTGTGACTGAAGAACACAAGGACACAGGCCTGGGCGGCGGACGGCGTGGTGTGCACAGGGCGTGCACTGCAGCCAGGGCGTGCACTGCAGCCAGGGTGTGCAGAGGACGACAAATGGGAAAAGGGAGGCTGGGAGGGGCCAGCCGTTATGGAGCCCTGAATGCCAAGGTCAGGACTCTGAGTTTTGTCCTGCTGGCCATTAGGCACCACTGCAGGTCCTCGCCGGCCTTGTTATTAACAGCTGCCATTTACTGAGCACTGACTGCGTGCTGGGCTCTGGGGTACCTGCTTGATTTGCCTCGCCACATTTAGCCCTCCCACCTGCCCTGGGACACAGGTAGTACGCTCACTCTGTCCTCCGGGTGGGGGACGGAGGCCTGGAGAGGTGATGGGGTGTGCCCTGAGGAGCCGGGATTTGCACCCGGGTCGGCCCGATTCCAAACCTCAGGTTTTCTGCACCCCAGCTGTTCTGCCTGTCACAGGAGGGTCAGGGTCAGGGTCAGGGCTGGGAGAATCGGAGGAAGAGAAAAGCACAGAAAGCCATTCCTGCAGCTCGAATCGGAGGCCCCCGGGGTCCCAGGTGGGGTGGCTGCGGTTGGAAGGACAGGATGAGCGGCGGCCGCCAGTTCTGGGAGGGACTGAGGATGGGGGGGCGGCTGGAGAGGAAAGTGGGGTGGGGAGGGCAGGGAGCGGGGAGGTGGGGAGGTGGCAGGTGCTAGCTGCTGGGCTTCCCAGCTGAGTGACTTGGAAGACACCGACCCGTTCAAGGAGACTTAAACGCCAGGAGGGAAAGAAAGATGTTCATTAGGCTTCTGAAATAGAGAAAAATGTAATACTTCAAAGTTCCTCTCTCACAGCCCAAGAGGCTGTTTACCAAATGTCAAAATAGGATAGCCTCAAGTCATTTGTTTAGTCTCTCTTGAATGTATTATTTTTAAAAAGATTTTATTTATTTATTTGTAGAGAGAGGGGAAGGGAGGGAGAAAGAGAGGGAGAGAAACATAAATGTGTGGTTGCCTCTCACATGCCCCCTCACTGGGGACCTGGCCCTCAACCCAGGCATGTGCCCTGCTTGGGAATCGAACCTGCGACCCTTTGGTTCACAGGCTGGCACTCAATCCACTGAGTCACACCAGCCAGGGCTGAACCCATTATTTTTTGATGTCAAGCTTCCTGAGTGGGTTTGGGGGTGGGGCACAACCTTCACAGTTGGCTGTAGTAGAAATGAGAAAAGGTGGGCCCCCCCAGTCTTCATTTCAGCCTGGAGATGAACGAATGACCTTGATAGGCTGATAGGGAGGGGTGGACATCCCTAGTAACAGAAAGATCTTTAACATGTTGAGTCCCGGCCAGTGTGGCTCAGTTGGCTGGGCCTTGTCCCACAAACCAAAAGGTTGCCGGTTCGATTCCTGGTCAGGGCACATGCCTGGGTTGCAGGTTCGGTCCCCAGTTGGGGCACCTACAGAAGGCACCCAATTGATATTTCGCTCCCTCTCTTTCTCTCTCCTTTCCCCTCTCTCTAAAGTCAAAGTTAAAAATAAGTAAATAAGTAAAAAAGAGCTTTAACAACACCAAGGGCTGGCTCTCCTGGAGGAATTCCAGGCAGGGTGGAAAAGCCTTTCGGCGGTTCCGGTTGCATAAAACACAAAGTGGGGGCACAGCTTCTCCCCTGCGGAACGCTGCTCCTGGGAGACCCTTTCAGGGGGTGAGCAGGGAGAGGAGGGAGCCAGCTCGGAGCTCCTGTGGCTCCGTCCTGTACTGAGAGAGACTCTAGGCTGCTCGGAACTTCCTCCAACCCTCACACCGACCGGACCTGGCCGAGGGGTTAAGCCGCTCTTTACGGGAGGAAGGAACCGTGGCTCACGGAGGCAGACACACGGCTGGGGTCTGAGCCCAGGGGCTTTGGTCTCCAAAGTGCACGCTCCTTCCCACCGGTCGTATCACCGCTCCCCGCCCCCCACGTGCCTAACTCCCGGGACCCAGTGGACTGTGGGAAGGGATGATGGAATGGAACTGAATAGAGTAGTCAGATCAGAGAACAACAGATCGGCAAGAGAAAGGTCTACGACAGGGAGCCCTCAGGGGGCGCAGACATCGGTCAGAACGAGGTCGTTGATACGACACACCAAGGGCCAAGCCACTCAACAGAGCTGGGGACCCGCCGAGGGACCAGCCCCCGTTCGGAGCCTCACCGAGCCCGCCTGGGCCGGGGCCGCAAGCACAACCGGAGTGAGGAAGATGGGGGTCTCTAAGAGCTCCGCACTCGGTGGGACCCCCGTCCCCAGGCAGCTGCCCGCGACTCTCCTGCCCCAGGTTGCAGATGCGGTCTCGGCTGCAGGTGATGCTTCTGCCCAACTACCACAGCAAGCAAGGAAATCCGTCCAAAGACCCTCATTTCATGTATTTTTTTTTCCTTTTCAAAGGTAAGAAAAGAAACTCCATATGTCCTCCTAAAGAGCTGACAGCAATCTGCTGGAGAAACTCGGTGAAAACCTGTCTGGGGGCTCAGGAGACAGAAGGCGCGCCGGCGGTGCCTCCACACCCCGTCAACAAACATTCTCCACCAACAGACGCAGGTCCCCGAGGGGGAGGAGGAGCGGCTCCACGCAGGGGCGAGGCATGGGCGGCGGTGGAGAGAAATCGGAGCGCAGACCCAATAAATTAGCACATGCAATAACCTGAAACGGAGCACAGCCAGGCCTAGACGACGGACCTCTGGGGTGGTTTCTTAACGCGCTTAGGTTTTGATGGGCCAGCCATCTATGAAAGAAATGAGATTTTTAAAAACAGTGATTATAGAAATGGATTTTTAAAGACGTGCTGTTTGCAGTTTAGTCCCTGAATTAAACCCACCGGTCTGTGCGTCTTCCGGAGTCATTTTCCTGCCCTCCCTGGGGGGAGTCCTTGTTGCTTCACGTGGGTCCCCTGCCCAAGGCCACCAGGGACCTGGGGAGGGTGAGGGAGGAGGGGCATGCTGGGGCCGTGACCTCTGACCGAGCCTTCCCCGGCAGGTGTAGAGCAGGCAGGACTTCCCTTCTGCCGGAGGAGGTGTTGTGGTCCTCCATATTTTTTGCTACTGTATATTGGCTATTCCTCGGGGAGGGAAAAAATAGTCCCTGATACGTACTGGAAACCAGGCCCACACTCGGCTCTGAAGTCCGACGAGACAGGAAACCACCTTCCCTGCTGACTGGGGAAGGAGGTGGCACGTGGCAGCCAGGGGGACTTGCAAGGTCCCCCTTGTCACTCCTCTGCGGAAACCCCTCCAGGTGCTTCATTCTTTGCGTGGCCCACGTGGCCCTGCCTCCCTGGCCCCTGTTCCCTCTCTCTGCCCCACCACGCTCCCCTTGGCCACCCCGCTGCAGCCACCCGGGATCTTCAGCCTGTTCCCCGGAGCCGTCAAGGTCATTTTCACCTTCAGGCCTTGCATATGGCCTCTGCCTGATGAGCTTGGCCCTCAGATTTTTGCCTGACTTTTTCCCTCTTGTCCTTCAGGTCTCAGTCTGAAGGACACTTGGTCAGAAAGGGCCAGGCCATCTGGGACTCAACCTCCTCCCAACTCGCGTCCATCACTGTCCTGCTTAGCCTTCTCCTTAGCGCTTGTTGCCACCTGACATCTTCCCCCGGATGTGGGTACACATCCATCTGCCGTCTCCTCCAACAGATGGTGAGTTCCGAAAGAGCAGGGAATGTCCCTCTCTTATTCTGACAGGACTGCAGCTCTTGGTTCTGCCATTATCTGTTGCCTGAGTGCTGCGTGGACAGGAATTCACACTCCCCAGGGAAGTGGGGCGTGTCCTTTGTCACTGTGTCCTGGTCGTGTTGCTGGGCCCGCAGACCAGGAACATCCATTCGCTCCTTCGCTGGAGTGAACATTAAGGGCTTACCCCCTCGCCGTCCTCCCCTCCCCGAAGGAACACGTGATCATTTGTCCCAACACCATTTATTAGGAAGTGATCTCGTCGCAACCAGAGGTGAGCAGTGGGCAGAAATCATAAGATAAACAGTGAGTCTGATTTTTATATGTTCTGGACTATACTCTGGACTATTTCATTGCATCTATCATCAATATCCGTAAATTCAATGATCACACCTTTAAAATGTAATGCACTGTCTTAACAGAGAGGTTCTCTTCCTTCCCCTTTTATTTTTCTAAACACTTCTAAATTATTCTTGATTTTATTCTATCAGATGATTTAAAAAATCCTTTCAGAAAATTAAAATATATCTGGTTTGGCTTTTGACTTGAATTCCACTAAACGTCTACCTTAATTTGGGAAGAATTCATCTTTCCACATCTTTGCCACTAGCAAACTGCTAGATTTCTGGGAGATTGGCAGTTCTCTTGTTAAGTTTTAATTTCACATTCTTTGCTGCTATTATGGATGGAATGAGTTTCTATTTTATCCCTCCACCTCCCCCAATCTGGCTTGAGATTCATCTGCATATTCAGTTGATGGCAAATTAATGGCCAAACTAGAAAGTCCTGGTGTGAGGTCCAGCGTAAATCCCAGGACCACTTGAGCTGTGCTGTGCAATTATGCTGAATGCTGTGGGTTTATGAGCAGACCTGCTACTAACAGACCTCTTCTTCGAATAGAATGAATTTTTATTTTGCCTCTACTTTGCAAGGCTGCGGAATTCCCTGACAGACGCGCTCTCTCTCAGGTAAACGCTTGTGAGCTGACTCTCCCCAGGTCCTTATCGCTGCCTGGGGACCCTTCCGATCCCTCCACGTTACTCTCTCCCCCATTCTGTGCGACAGCTATTTCAAACCCTCTCCCCCGATCCCACCATCCCCTCACGTTCTGAAGACAAAGCTGCCTTCTGGTCCGAGAGCTAGAGAGAGGGGGGAAGGGCGTAGAACACAGAAGAAAACCTCTTCAACCTCCTGACGTCACCTTTACCCACATACGCGTACGTGGACCGATCTGTCTTTGCTATTCTGCTGACCAGGTCCCACCCGGTTCCTGGGCCCCGCCCCCTCCACTTCCTCAAGGGTCCCTTATTGTTGGACAGTGGGGTTGTTTTGGTCTTTTCCTGTAATACGAACACAATGCGTAATAAACTGTATTGTGGTGCCCCTGGTTGCTTGTCCATGGCCACCGCTTGGGACAAGTGAGTGAACCTATGGCTGCTGGACCACAGGCTGTGCCCCCGTCGACGGCTTTGAGTCGCCAAGCTGGCTGTTCAGGAGCGAGCTGTTAGCTTCCACACGGTTGTGAAAATTCCAGTTTTCCTCTTGTTACCAATTTCTGGTTTCATACCGCGGCGGTGGGTAAAGATGTGTGGTGTGATGTCAACTTCTTCCACGTGTTAAGGCCTGTCCCGTGACGTAGCACATGAACCATCTCGGAGAACGTTCTGTGTGTGTTGCAGAAGAGGGCGTCAACGTATCCTGCTGCTGTCGCATGCAGTGTCCTGTACGTGTCGGTGAGGGTCATCTGCTGCACAGGTGGAGCCCAGCGTTTCCTTAGTGCTTTTCCGTCTGGATGAGCTGTTGAAAGTACTGAAGTCCCCCACTATTACTGTATTGTTCTCCAGTTCTCCCTTCAGATCTGTTAGCGTTTGCCTAAAATATTTAGGTGCTCTGATGTTCAATGTATATATTTATGATTGTTTTAGCCTCTTGAGGAATGACCCTCTTTATCATTATATAATCACCTTTTTGGTCAGCTTTTGAGTTAAAGTCTGTTTTGTCTGACACAAATAGGGCTACCCATGCTCTCTGTTAATTTCACTTGCAGGGCGTATCTTTTTGCATCCCTTCGCTTTGGCTCTATGTGTGCCCTTAAAGCTGAAACAACCCTCTTGTAGACACACAGCTGGGTCTTCTTCTTTTGTAAAACTTTTATTTACTTATTTGTATTTTTTCAAGAGAAAGGAAGGGAGGGAGAAAGGGAGGAAGAGGAACATTGATGCAAGAGAAAAACATCAATTGACTGTCTCCCACATGTGTCCCAAGTGGGGATCAAACCTGCAACCGAGGCAGGTGCCCTGACCAGGAATCGAACCAGTGACCCTTTGCTTTGTGGGATGGTGCCCAACTGACTGAACCACACCAATCAGGGCTGCTTCTTCTTCTTTGTAAATCTATTCAGCTACTCTGTATCTTTTGATTGGAGAATTTAATCCACTTATATTTAGAGTGATTATTTACAGACAGGACTTTATAATGCCATCTTTTAATTGGTTTTCTGGCTGTTTTGTTGTTCTCTTATTCTTTTCTTCCTCTCGTGTGGTCTTTGCAAATTGACGACTTTCCATTTTTCCATCATCCATGGGGTGCCAGAACTTCTCCACTGGACTCCTGGACTTCCACAAAGGCTCTCTTGGCCATGGGTAATTGTACTGTTTCGTGTTCTCCAAGGGCTCCCGGGCCATGGCCAAGAGGGGCTGGGGTCGGTTCTCAGGCCACTCCAGGGTCCAAAGCCATGTCTGAGGTCTGCACACCTACTACCTGACGCATGGGGGGGGTGGCGAGACTCCTCCAGGGAGTGTACACGTGTAAGTCGTCGTCATTCTTTATACTTTCACGGAGAGGAGGGTCACCACTGTCACCGAATACCTAAGGAGGTCTGCAACCCTCAGAAAGCTAACAGCTACGGCTGTTGAGTTTTTATCTTTTTATTTTTTTTAATCAGAAATGGTTGCTTAACTTTATCAGCTGTTATTTGGAATTAATTCTTCATTCGACATTCATGAATTTCTTATTTTATGTCCAATACCAATTTAGGAATTTAACAACATAACCATGTTTTCCCCCTTTTATTTGTAAATACAATGGAAAATATTAATGTTTCCAAAAATGGACATTATTACCTTCCTAGACTAAATCCTACCTGGCCATTGTAAATGATCATTTTATTATGTAGTTGGAAACAGTTTGCTAGCACATTAAGAATATTTGAATGTTTATTAACCAGGGAATGAATATGTAAATTTGTGGTGGTGTGTGCATTTTGGGTCAGATTCAGACCAAGGTTTTAAATAAATAAAGTAAACTGGAATGCTTTCAATTTTTTAAATGCTAAAGAACAGTGTAAATAGTATGGAAGTGATCAGTACCATAAACATTTGATGGATTTTACTGGCGGAGATGCTGAGTCTAGCCTCTTTCTGAGGAATAATTCTTTAACTGCTTTGTCCGTTTCTTCCACGGTCTGTTTAGGTTTTATAACACTTCCAGAGCCAGGCTCACTCCTTTACTTCTTTGGAAACAGTATTTAAAAAATTATTACCAGTATCAAATTACTCACCTATAATTAGGAAAATCTTAAAGCTACACATAGTTCTTATTTTTCAAACATATGCACATACTATTTTAATTCACAAAACACATTATTTATGTAAAAGCGTTTGCATTCACAACTCTTTGTCATGTATTTATTTGATCAATAGTAAAATATTATGATATTCAAGATGTTTTTTGATATTTACAATGAGGTCTCATTCAGGAAAGACTCTTTAGGGTTTCACTGTATTGCTTTGAGATGGATATTCTTCATCAGAATTATCTATTTTATTGAGAGTTTTTAAAGTGTAATATGTGTTAAATTTTTCCAAGGACCATTTTGGCATCCCTTGAGATTGTGACGTGCTTTTAAAAAATAGTATATACCAAATGGAGCTTCCTGCTATTAACTTTATTTTTGCATTTTGAGAATAAGTATATTACTTATGGCTTGTGATTCTCTTAATATTGCAACATTTAGTTTGCTAGTATTTTATTTGGGATTTTGTACATGTGTTTGCAGTTGAGACTTTCTTTCTTTCCTCCCTCCCTCCCTCCCTCCCTACTTTCCTTCCTTCCTTCCTTCCTCTCTTTCATTTTCATATTCTCTCCACCCAGACTGGTTTTCAAGAGCACAGGCCTGCATATTCTGCAGGCCTTCAGACACACAGTATCTTTTTTGTCTTCTCCCCCCTCTTACCTCCCGTGATCCCCTCTCCTTAGGGTGTCTCACTTTTGGGCTTTAGTGAGGTCAGAGCTCTAACCTGGAGCCTTGTTTTCTAGACCTTTCTCTTTACAGCCTTCTAGAGCTACTCTGCCTTGCTCTCTTCAAACCCCACCTGTCCGATATCCCGCTCCACCGCTGTGGGTGACGCGACACCAGTTTCCCCTGACCCTTCAGTTAGCACCCGCAGTTTGCAGAGGCTTTAAGGAAGCTTTGCACTGGAGTTCCGCCAGCCTTTCCCTGGTGCTCAGCTCATCTTTGGCCTAGAGAGGAAGATGCTCTGGGCTGAAGCCCCAGTGATCCAGGAGAGAACCTGGAACTCCGTCTTCCCAGACCGGCAGGTCCTCCCCCGCCTTGCTGCACGCAGGATGCAGCCGTGGGAATGAGGCAAGCCAATGACCACATGCAATGAGCCCCCCCCCCCCACCTGTTCCACTGCTGTGCATAAGAGCTGCAGCTCCACGTGGATGGACAGCTAACGCTTCTCTTTGTCCCGGGCAACAACAGGTACATAGAGAGTTAGGAAAGAGATGTTAATTCTGCCATAGGCATGCGGCCTGTGGGAATCAGTGGAGTTCCTAAGATGCAAGTGAGGATCTGACACCACGTTCCCTTCGGCACCAACCGAAGATAAAGACACGCTTCAGAAACACAGAGCTACCTGGAGGGAAGACAGCGACGCCTCTCGTGGATGGTGAGTTCCTTTACAAGGGCGGGACACATGTGGACAATACTTGACTTTACGGGGACCCTGAGCTATCCACAAACGGCTGGTCACAAGCACAGGAAACTCCAGAAACCCAAGGCTCTGGGCTTGCTCGGACAACAGTCGGCAAACCTGTCTCCCTGACCGCCAACCGGGGTTGCGTCTCCACGCCACCCGGGGTCAGGGAACGGGGGGCAGCCGTGAGAAGAGGCCCGCAGATGTCCCTAAGTTCAGAGAAGTCTCAGTAACTGGGTGAGAATCGTTCCATGAAACTATAAACATGAGAGGTGACAGCTGGCCTGTGAGTCCCTTGTGAAAATAAAGCACGGTGACTCAGCTACTTGTGATAATAATTAGTAAACAGGGACACTTGAAATAAAAATGCCTTCAGCACACTGGACGTACAGGCTCACCCGCAATGCAAGCATTTGCTAATTTGAGCCTTCCACAAATACGCCTGTTCCAAAAGCCAGACCCGGAGGACATCGTTTGTCCTGTACACAGTGTCACCAGTGAGCCTCAGGTCAGGAAACAGAATCCTATGTAATCCGTTACACTGAGAAACCAGAAGGGACATCTCTGACCCAACCAACAATGAAGACCTGGCCTGGGTCCTAGGGATCAACTGAAAAACAAGACAGACGTGGACGTATCGAGATGCTGGGAACAAGTTCAGGGACAGCGGGGCAGCTCTGGCTGCCAAATGGGGAAACCACGGGAGAGGCCGAGAAGAGCGTGGAAGGCCAGGGGGAAGAGCTCGGAGGTGGGGTCCCGTCGGCAGGCAAGGAAGGACACGAGTTAGCTAGTTCTAAGGAGGGGCAGTGAGCTGAGACATTGACCCAAGTCCACAGGCAAAGGTTGTACATTACACAATTGCGTTTCAAACTCGATCTAATCCTGAAGCCCATCTCTACGCCCTTTTAGTTCTAAATAATATTCCGTACGACCTGAATTCCTGTTTTCCTTCCATCAGAGTAGCCCATGCCTGATGGAGAAAAAATAGATTAACTATCTTTTCTGTGTGCTCCATCCAGCAAAGTGATGCCTGGCTCCTATTGAATGCATGGATTCATGGGAGGCTGGGGGAAGTACTTGAACTTTGAGAAACTGACCCACTTGGGAGTTTGAATAAGAGCAACTCTCCTAATTTCTTACTCTGCAAGGCCATGGGGTTGCGGGGGCGTGGAGGGCTTGAGTAAGCGCCCAGGACCTTCTGCCTGTGGTCCCTCCGTTCCCTGTTCTCATCCTTCTGCCCAGGAGAACACAGCGCAGAGCAGGTCGGAGGCTGTGCCTCCAGAGGGTGGGGCTGGAGGTGGAGGAGGGCTGGGAGTGCCCGACCCCTGGGGGTTGGCCCACCCTTGGCACAGCATGAGCTCTGAGCCTTGGGAATACCAAGCCAGTAGGATGCAGAGCTGTTGTCAGAAATAACGGATATTCCCCAGTGACTGTTTGGCCCGCAGCTCCGGCAGACAAATGTGACTGTAACAGGGCATCCCTTAAAGTCACAGAGAGGGTCAGAGCCCAGGCCCAGCGAGGAAGCAACGGGGTGGAGCCCACGCCCCAGGGAGGGGCTGCCCGTGAAGGGCCGAGCTCTGCTCTCCCAGCCACAGACACGCCCGGGGAAAGACGTGTGCACCGCCCACAGGCAGAGGGCCCTGCGGGCTTACGAGTGGGGACTCGACGGCCCTGGGGGGTGGGGTGGGGATGCGTGGAAGGCTGAGTCTGAGATGCTGGAGGACTCAGGGGCTCAGCCATGGAGGACGGTCCCCACTTCCCTCCGGGCCTGCTCTTGACCACCTGTGGTCATTCCGAGGCTGGCCTGGCTCCTCCCTAGAACCCCAACTTGGCCGTGAAGCAGACGAAGAGGGCTCGTTCGTGCATGCACGCGGGTTACCAGGAACTTGCTGGCTGACATGGCATCGTCTCACAACAAGAGCAAACTGATCCCAAGCACAAAGAAATCTAGCTATTTCCAGATAAGAGCTTATCTGGGTTCCAGAAGGGACAGCTTGTTGTAACGGAAGGAGCCGATGGTTTGGGACCGCGTGGCTTGGTGCGGCAGCCCCTGCTCTAAAACCCACAACTGGTGGATCTTGGGTAAGTTCCTTCCTGATTAAACTCGGTTGCCTCATTTGCAAAAGGGGCTGTACCTCCAGCAAAGAGGTTTTATGAAATGAACTGACCGATACGCGCAATGCACGAGGCACAGATGAGACAATCGACCAGTGTCAGCTTCTCCCCTTCCCACTGGAGGCATCAGGGACACCCCCGCACCAAAGCGGCCCAGCGCAGCATGGGCGTGTTTGGAGAAGCTGTCAGGGAACCCAGGCACGTGGTGGGGGGCGGGGCAGAGCACTGGCCGCAGGCGGGGAGACCGGGAGCCCTCTCTCCAAGCAGTGGGGTCTCTCTTCTGCGGTTTTCCAACAATGCCACTCGGAACTCAGGGGCCGGTGAGTGGGGTGGGGAAAGTGGGGAGAGGGTGGGGCTGAGGTTCAGCGTTTGGGGCTTTGGGGGCCCTGGGAGTAGCAGTGTTTTGAAGCTGTTTACTATGCTGGGACTCCACACAAGGATTCCGAGGCCCAGACAAACAAACCCCAGTCTGGAAACCGCAGACATCAATGGTCCAGGAGCCCACCTGCACACACAGACCACCCCCTGAGGCTTCCTTGTTGACCAAAAGAGGGACGGCTCGATGTTCCCCATCCACAGGCAAAACTCCTCACGGGAGGGTGAGGGACCCTGCTCCTTGCCCACGAGAGAGGCCATGTGCATGGAGTTACAGACTGGGGACCAGAGGGCCGTGTTGATGCAGGGCAGTCACTAGGAGATGGGAAGTCTCAGAAAGCTTCCGTCAAACACAACGCTGGTCTCCTGACCGAATCACTCAGATCTAATCAGGAGGGCTTCCGCAGGCTCTCCCAAGTGTACGGGGGAGACCGTTTTAGGGAGAGCTCTGCGGGTCCCCCCATCTCTGTGCAAACACAGAACCTTTCCCGTAGCCCAGCTGCAGGGACCGAGCTGTCGCAGGGGGGTTCACGGCCCTTACCTTCATCAGCTCCTCCCGGATGCTCTGGCTGTTGTCCTCAGAGGACAGACTTTCCTTCCGGTTCTCCGACTCCGTCTTGGACTCGGACTCTTGATCTTCCCCCGAAGAGGTCTCCTTCTCGCTCATGTTCATTGCCAGCTCGAACAGCTTGTTTCTCAGTTTATCCTCCTCGGCGTCTGCTCCGGTCCGGGGGTGCTGGGTCTCGACGCTGAGGTCGCTCTCTGATACATCACCTGACACCTGAAAGAAAACGGGAATCGTGAGCTGTGGATGCCTCTGCCACAGGTGCGTGGCTTGCTGTCCCCAGTAACACCCAGTGAAGCATCGACCAGGAGGGGAACAGCTCTGTGACCTGGTCTGCGTCCTCTATGGATGGGCGTTCACTTTCTACTTCTATTTCCTCGAATACATGCATCTTAGCCCTTTGTGAAAGGGTTCGGGCAGATGAGCACCTCTGCTCAGAAACACCTCGGAATTCATCCGTGGTTTTCATTCACAAAACACGTACTGGGCATGCAGCCTGGGCGGCACTGCGCTGGTGCTGATAAGGCCAGGCCGAACACCCTGGCCTGCCCTTAGTGAAGCAGTCACGGTAATGCCTTCTCTACGGACTGTCGCTATGGTGACGGCAGAGACAGGGGTGGGGAGGTAGGAGGGGGTGCTCTGATAGCCCACCGAGGGGCACTCGCTAGTGTGGGGGCAGGGAAGTCTTCCTTCTGGAAGGAGTTGAGATTCAAAGTATGGCAGTTACCCAGCTGAGAGGGAGAGAGGGAAGAACAGGACGCTAGGGCCAAGATTTTGAGATGGAGCAAGGCCCTCGCACACTCGCGAGGAGTACTGCGTGATATTGCCGTGATAATTACATAGTGTAGTCATCACATTGACGGCTCCTGCTGCCCACTTGGTGGGCATCTCCTCAGCTCCTTCTGTGAGTAAACCCCTGACCAGGCCTGGGGGACTCCAGGAGGACATGGAGGCTCTGCCCCTCACTTTATCCTTGACCTTGACTTGGACGGATGTCTGTGGAATGTTAAGATAACCCTCAGGACACTATCAGGGTCTCTTAGACCCAGTTTTAATTTTTTCAGTTTCCTCTTTGAATTGTTCAGTCTCTTTATAAGGCTTGATATTTCATGGCTTTTATTATTTTGTGAAGGGCTTCCAGAGAAGAAAGAGAAAATTGACTTACATTTTAAGTAAAAATATAACTCATTCTATTTTGCATTTACTGTATGGGTACATTGGGTCCTTTTAAAAATCCAGGGTACACGATGGGATCTTTGTGATCTTATTTTTCCTATCATTTGAAATATTTTGTACTGCATCATCTCGGGAAATATCTTCCATTATTACTCATCGGTTATTCCCAATTACGCTGAAAGAGGCTCAGACAATATCACAAGGAGAATAGAATTGCCCAGAAGGATGACTCAGTAGCGAAATCAATCATCACCATTCTGAGTTTGCTTTTAGCTCATTGCAAACAGTTGAGAATTGAAAACTTTCACAATGGCAAAGAGAAGGAACCGACAGAGGACGACACTTTGCAATTATTCGGTGACTCAGGAGATGAATTCGAGGGAGAGCACAGCCCTCCGGACTCCCACGATGATGGCCAAGTTGATTGCGGACACAAAATCCCAGGCTGAGAGTGTTCTGATGATCATGTCCAAGGTGAATATCTTAAACTTGAGAATCAATGAGTACACGATGTATGAATGAGGACAGACATGCGGTGTTTTCATCTAGTTAGTCATTCAACGGGAAGGGCTTTATCCAACACGTTCTGCAACCAGAATCTGGACCATCCCGTTTGGCTAAAACGATGTGCGACAGTCTTTCATTCTTAATGATATTTGTGCATCAAATTGGCTGGACACAGTTCATAATGGAGCAAATGCGGAGGGCGGCTGATGCCATAAAGGCGATTAGAAGGACATAGGCTGTAGGAATGAAAAGCGGTCACTGGACTGATCAGCGAAACAAGGTCCACGGGCCGTGACTGCTTTTTCTGGTCCTGCCCGAGGAGGAGGAATCCTTTTCTGGGGGCGCGGGGAAGCTTCCCGGGAAGAACGGCCTCTGAGCAGGTTCTTGGACGACGAGGACGATTTGCGTGCAGAGACGTGAGGTCAGGCGTTCTTAGTGAGGAAGCCGCAGGGCCCGCCGGACCCAGGATGGGCGAGCTTGCCTGGAGCAGTCAGAAGGGAAAGGCCTGGAAGGGGAGCCAGTGGGGAGCTTGGGGGTCGGCAGGACACGGGCCTGGAGCCGACCTCGGAGGGCTGCGCACCAGCCCAGCCGGAGGAACCGAGCTTTCCCCAGCGAAGAACGTGGCTGCTCCTGGTGCGCTGTGCACGGGATCGGCCAGGGAGGCAGCAACGGGCTGCAGGCTCACTCCTGCTAAACCTCCTCTTCCCGTCTCACTCGGCAGGTTTAACACGCCCGACGGTCAAGTCATCTTAACTCGGCTTCGCTTTGCTTTGGCTTTAGCCTTTTTTTATATATATATATATAAGAACTTACGAAGAATTCATCAATGGTGATTCAGTCCATATCTAGCAAACTTGCACTGAGGGCCTACTACGTGCTGGGCCCTGCGATGGGCACTGAAGCTAGAGACCGAGAGGGATGAGGTCCCTGCTCTGGTGGGGGTCACGGTCTGATGGAGGGAGGCACAGCCGGCCAGGATCGGGCTATGGTGGGGTTCAACATACACACAGGTTGTGTGTGATGGGGCTTTGAGGGACTCATGAGGCACCCCCCAGTTGGTTGAAGGGGATGTCGTTGGGGAAGTGGAATTGGGACAGGTGATACCTGAGCAGAACCTTAAAGGGTGGAACCCTAAGAACTGTGAGGACAGCCCTCATGTTTTATTTGAGCTGCGCATTGTGTTACTGCTGAGTGATGGTGGCCCAGAGTTCCGGGAGGACCCGCGATCGCGTGCCCAGGGCCCTGGCACCCAGGAGGTGTAGTGCCGTGAACGCGGAGGAAGTGTCATTATCAGAGCCACCAGAGCTGCAGAACTAACTTGGTGATATGTGGCCACGTAACAGTTACCGGGTAGATTAACAAAGACCTGCATCTCCAAAGACACATGGATGCAGTGAGTCCTCACCTGATGGTGTGAGTAGGTTCTTGGGAGCTGTGGCTTTAAGTGACATGACGTGTAATGATGCCACTTTGGCCACAGGCCAGTGGACGCGAACAGAAGGGAAGTCCCTACGTCATATATCTAATCGCAGAAGCATTGCCAAAGAAAGACCCAGAGCAATTCTCATGTTAAACACTGAAATAAGTGGGAGCAATGCAGACATGTAAGAAAGGCTAATGAAAAGAAGTAAGATCATTATATATATTTTTTAACCCACTTATTCCAGTTCAAGGTTGCCAGGGTCTGGAGCCTGTCCTGGCAGCTCAGGGCACAGGGTGGGACCCACCCTGGACAGGATGCCCACCCACCGCAGGCCCACTCACGGACACCCACACCCACTCAGGCTGGGACGAGGTACACACGCCAGTTCACCTCACGTGCACGTCTTTGGGATGTGGGGAAGATGGAGTCCCCGGAGAAAGCCACGCAGACATGGGGAGGAGGGGCAGACTCCACACAGGCAGTGGCCTCGGCAGGGAATGAATTGTTTAACATCCTCATCAAGGTTACAGTGAAACAACGTCAAACAAAATGACGTTATTCAGAAGACCTGCTGTAGTGAGAATATTCTCCTGGCCTCAAACCGTGGTCCGGAATGTAGGAGAAATGCTCGTCATAAAACAAGTAAACTAAAACGCAGCATCTGAGCCTGCTGCCATGGGGGTGGGCTCCTCAGGCTTCCGAAGACCAGCCCCACTCCCAACCCCCCTCAACGCCCCCCTGTTCTACGGCCACTTAGAAACCGTATCTCTCCCAACATGTGCAAATGCGTGAAGGGAAGCACCAGCCATGCAGCCACGCTACGTCCTCGGAGGTTGGGGCACGGGATGTAAAGCCCGAGGATGGAGACGATGAAAACCGTGCAGAAGAAAACAGTCGTTTTGTTGTTTCCTATCCCTTCACCGACTCAGTGTACGAATGTGCAGCGAGGTTCTTAGCCATCTGTTCAGAGACTCCTATAGCGAGACAGTGAGGGTAGGAATCCACTCCTGCCTTCAGCTAGCACAGGGGAAACGACGCCACGGTGCCAGATACTGGCAAACAGAAGGTGGGGGAAAGCATTATCCTCATTCGACAATGACTACCAGACCATGGTGGCATGCACCTACGGAAAAACACCGCAGAGCAGGAAAGCAAAAGTCAGCTTGAAGACATCACGCAAGTGTTACTAACCACCAGGACGCCATGTCTGTCAGCAGCTTTGCATTTTCGTTAAAAAGGGATAACACAGAGAGTCCGTGATGTGGGGGAAGTCAGTTATAGAAGGTCATAAGCACGCAGACTGGAAGCCCACAGGATGAGGCCAAGTGGGGAGACTGGGGAGACGACAGAGGAAAGGGAGCGCGGCAGGATTAGAACCCGCAGCTGGAGAGAGGGGCAGCAGCGCCAACCGTGGGAAAACAAGAGCGAGGTGGAGGACACAGTGGGGAATGCCGAGGAGCGGACAGAAGCGGGAAAACGGTGAGAGGCGATCGCAGACGTGGAAGGCAGAGAATCCATATCGGCACACAAATGGCGGATGGCCCCGGAGGAAGCAGTGGCCACAATGACAGAGGAACACGCCCCTGAGGTGAAAAAGGACCCAGGTGTGCACACATCACGTGCCACAGCATGAAATGAACACACACCTACCGTCCTGGCAAGGATGCTCGCTTTCGAAAGAAACAACCAATCAAATAGTTTTGGAAAGGAGAAACAAGTGTCCTATATAGGGTGAGGCGAAGTAGGTTTACCGTTGTTCGTATAGAACATAATGCAATAACTGATAAATAATTACACAGGAATACAGTCTGTGTTTCGTGGAGTAACAACTGCGAACCTTCGTCTGCCCACCCCGTCGAAAGGGAAGATGAGGCTGTCTTCAGGTTTCACCCCAGCACTGAGATGACCTGCCACAGAGCGCTGGAGGGAAAGGGACTCTGACCAACACGGTTCATGCCACCTGTGGGCGCCGGGGCACTGGGGTTGGTTTATCCAGGGGGACAGGAAGGTGTGTTCAGCTCTCATGATGACAGCGTGCACAGAGACTCACGAGTGAGGGGGACCTGAGGTCGGGGAGCAAGGTCGAGGATGTGGGAGAGAACTCCCGTGCTCAGCTGGCTGCACCTGCCCATCATGGCTGGTGGGGTGAGAGGGGCTGCGGGGAGCGACCAGCAGATACAGGCTGCTGCATCGTGGGGGCGGCTCCCCGGACGGACGAGATGGACAGGAGGAAAACCACAGACGGATGGAGACAGCAGCAGCGAAGCGTGGGGAATTAGGGAAGTGAAGACGGGCGGATATGAAGGTGAGCTTCGGGAGGCAGGAGACTGGAGGAGACTCAGATGTCTCGAGATGTACATTAGTCCCAAATAGTAAATGCATTTGGAGCAATCCAATCAAAACTTTAAAAAAAATGTGTTTTGGGTATTCGAAAGCAGGCTTTTTTAAAAATCATTTACAAGGGTAAAGGAACTGATCAAAGTCAAGACACTTTTAGAAAATGTTGTGAACAAAAGCAACAGCAAATGGAAAACCATCTGTCAGATATTAAGATATAGTACAAAATTCATGTACGTAAAATAAAGTTGTATTTGTGTGTGAATGGGAGCAACAGAGAGAGTAAAACACCAGGCTCGGGGAAGTAAAAAAAGGTTAATAGATATTAAAAGGGGCATCTGGAGCCTGCAGATAGAGGAGGAATTATTTAATAATGATTTGGTGAGAAATACTTAATCCTAAAAAATAAGGTTAGATCTCACCCTTCGTATCATGCAGAAAAGTAAAATACAAATGGACTAAAGGGCTAAATGTAAAATACAAAACTATGAAGTATTAGGAAAATATTCTGCCCTGGCTGGCGTAGCTCAGTGGATTGAGCGCAGGCTGCGAACCAAAGTGTCCCAGGTTCGATTCCCAGTCAGGGCACATGCCTGGGTTGCAGGCCATGACCCCCAGCAACCTCACATTGATGTTTCTCTCTCTCTCTCTTTCTCCCTCCATTCCCTCTCTAAATAAAATAAATAAATAAATAAAATATTTTAAAAAAAGAAAGAAAAAGAAAATATTCTTATAATGGAGGATTTGAAGCTTTCTTAAACAAGGTACCAAAGAAAAAAAGATAAAGGAAATATTGATATATTATTGTTAAGAAAAATGATTATAAATTATTAGTAACAAACATTTTTGCATGTGAAAGAGACTTAAATAAAGTTAAGGCAGAAGTGATAAATGAGGGGAGCATATTGTCAATGCGTGACCCTCAAAAAACTAAAATCTTTATATGTATGACCCATGGACATGAACTAAGGTGGAGGAATGACGGTGGGAGGGGGGTCCAGGGAGGAGGGGAATGAAGGGGAGAAAAAGGAAAAAGGAGAAAAATCCTGAAATCAACAAAATGACAAAATAAAACTAATTCATAAAAATCATAAGAAAAAGGCAAATGGTACAACACAATAATACAAGAAGGGAAATGTGTCTATCACAGAAGAAAACATGCAAATGGCTTTAAATATAGAAAAAAGGCTCAACTTCAGCAGCAACTACGAAAGTGGTAACTAAAAAGAAATGTACTCTTTTCCTCACGTCAGTCGGCGACACCGTAAGTCGGCGACACACAGCACTAAGCGCTGTGGACGGTAGGAGAAAACACACTCAAACAGCACCACGGCCGTGCCAGTCACGATGAGGTTTTGGGAGCTTGATTTGGCCAGTACTCACTAAAATGAAAGACCTTTGTACCCTTCCGGTCAGCAATTCTACTTCCTGTGCTTTTACCAAGAGACCTGCACAAGGACATTCTCCGCAGTAGTGTCTGCAACATCAACGTGGAAAAGCCTTCAACGCCCATCCTCACGGGCACTGCTGACCGCTGACTCCCCCCCACAACCGAGGGAGCGGTGGAGAGCCCAGGGGGTGGGCTGGGCACTGGGAGCAGCCTGCCCTGGTGGGGAGAAGTCTTTCATCGCTAGCAGTGCTTAGAATTTTCCATGCATGATGCAGAGTGATGCTAAAAAGACAGACTTTTGTTAGATGTGTTTGTTCAGAAATCCAGTCCAGGCGAGGAAGGACTGCACCCTCATTGCCTGCGCCCTGGA
Organism: Phyllostomus hastatus; assembly: GCF_019186645.2. Taxonomy (NCBI): domain Eukaryota; kingdom Metazoa; phylum Chordata; class Mammalia; order Chiroptera; family Phyllostomidae; genus Phyllostomus; species Phyllostomus hastatus. The sequence continues at coordinate 9,830,576 of NW_025334009.1, forward strand.
TGGACGGCTCCCACTCCCACCCTCCTCCTGGGGACCACGAGACGACGCAATCTTCTGCAGGTGCCGAGCATACCTTTGTGTGTGCTGACATCTCTATTGCTTTCTGTTCAGAGAAAGAGGCAGAAGAATGTGGAGAGGGAGATGCTGGTTTTGCTAAAACACAGATACATTTACAGAACTGTATTTCTAAACGTCCTGTGCGTGTATAAATGCACAAATACAACTGCTGTCACTTGGGGGGAGATGAAGGAGATTTAGGGTTGTGGTCGACGGGGACTATATCTGTGTTTTGAAGTGTATGAAATGTATTGAAATTTACAATACACAGTAAACTAAATAGAAGGGAAGACCAGGCAGGAGGCCCAAGTTTTGAAGTCCCTGGAAATGCAACGCTGTCGCCACCTAGTGGGAAGAAGAGGACACTGCCAGGAAGGTGGACATAACACGGGTCCCAGCACCTTTGTCTGGGCCCTTGCCTCTTCCCTGCAGAAGCCTTGCAGAGATTAACGCCAGAAGGCGACTTTCCAGCCACTTCAGCACACATAGGAAGCTTCAGACACCTACTTATGGTGCATATATGGCATTTTATACCTGCAAGTGTGCAGACAACCCTCAAGGATATCCCGGAGGGAAGTTACTCAGTCTCCAGAAAATAGTCTGCACTTGAGCTAGATGATAATGACCCACAGCTGCACAGAATGTTATATTCCTGCTCTGCATCACAACAATCCTGGGAGGGGCAGATCTTTAATGACCTTGCTTTACAGAGGACAAAGTGAGAGCTTGGACCACATATAGGACTTTTTTCTAGAAGGCACTATATCAGCAGGTCAGGCAGGCCTGATGCTGAACTCTGTGAGCCTAAGGGCCTCTGTGTCCACAGCCATCTTCACGGGGGCCCTGAGATCGGGGATCTGGCTGACAGGTTCACAGACTGTCATTGTGGCAGATGCTGGCGATGTCCCCAGCCTGTGTCCCCTAGATCTGCATTGGTTTCCTGCCGCCGTGAGGGGCAGTTGCTGGCCCGCTTACAGTTCCCTACTTCAGTCCCAGTCTGTCTCTTCTTCCCTGTCTGCGGGATTTCTCAGGCACCATCCAGGCAAACCTGGTACCCTGGGTGGGATCGCTCCCCACCAAGGCGAGGTGGGAGGCCATGGTAGCTACTCCCTGTCTTCCAGGGTGACAGCTCTGAGCTCTGATCCATGGGGCTTCTCACAGGGTCCCTCGTGGGACGGAGCCCCTGGGTCTATACTGTGCCTTAACTGTCCTTTCTCCCTCCCCTGTCTCACTCCTGGGCTTCCCCGGATCTCCTCTGACATAAACCTACATCCCAATCCCTGACTCAGGACCCGTTTGAGGGGGAACCCAAACTCAGAGTGCAGGGCCGGATGGCTGGGCACTACTGAAGGTGCGGTGACACTCAGGAAGTGGACGTGGCTCCTCCAGGTGCATACAAAATCAAAGGTGATAGTAATGCAAGAGAGTGATGGTGATGTCCCCACAGAAGGCACAGGCGACATGGTTACATCTTCCACAACACCCTCAGTTTCGGATACTGCAATCCGCTGCTCACTCAAGGTACTTCTGTTTCCCTGGCTACGTGTGTCAGTTCCGAGTTTAGAACACGCTGCTGTGGGAGGGCCAGTGTGGGCTCCACGAAGCTGGGTGTTTGGTCCCTGGCGATCGCAGCCCCCCCACCGGGAAGAGGGGAGGACAGGGCAGGGCGTGACCACGGGCAGAGATAGAGCTGTGGACCAGCAGCATGTATTTAGACAGAATAAAATTAATCTGGTTACCAGAGAGCCCTAGAGACTCTGCCAAAACACAAATAGAACTGATCGATAAATTCAGTAAAGTAACAGGATACAAAACGAATATCCAGAAATCAGTTGATTTTTATGCACCTACATGAACTATTAGGAAAAAAAAAGAACTAAGAAAACAATCCTATTTACAACTGATCCAAGAAATAAAATACCTAGGAATAAATTTAACCAAAGATGTAAAGGATCTATATTTGGAAAATTATAAAACACTGAAGAAAAAAAATTGAAGAAGACACAAATAAGTAGAAGCATATTCCACATTCATGAACAGGAGGAATTAACATGATTAAAATGTCCACACTGCCCAAAGCAATCTATAGATTCAATGCAATTTCTGTCCAGATACCAACAGCTTATGTCACAGAACCAGAACAAATATGCCAAAAATTTACATGGAACCACAAAAGACCCCAAATAGCCACAGCAATCCTGAAAAAGAAGAACAAAGTTGGAGGAACCATGCTGCCTGATATCAGACTATACTACAAAGCTGTAGTAATCAAAACAGCATGGCACTGGCTTAAAAACAGACACATAGATCAATAGAACAGAACAGAGAGTCCAGAAATAAACCCATGCCTTTATGGTCAATTAACAATTGAGAAAGGAGGCAAGAGCATACAGCGGGATAAAGATGGTCTATTCAATAAGTGGTGTTGGGAAAACTGGACAGATACATGCAGAAAAATGAAAGTAGACACCTTCTCACACCGCACACAAGAATAAACCGCAGGGGCAGAGCCACCAAGAATCCTGAGAAGGGTGTGATGTGGACTAAGGATTCACAGGATGCCAGGAAATTGTGCCCTGAATGATCACATTGAAATAACATTTCCTGAGCTCTGCTGCTGTGTCTAGGACAGAGCTCAGCTCTTTATAAATATTATTGTATTCACGCCTCCCAACGCTTCTCATGTGTCCATTTTACAGATAACAAAACTGAGGCCGAGAGGGATGCCTTCCCCAGGCTGCACAGCTGGACTTGAACCCTGGAAGGCTGACTCTAGACCCCTGACCCCGAAGCCAGTGGCCCTCAAACTCCGATGCACAGTAGTGTTATCAGTAGCGCTCCTTACAGCACAGATGGCAGGGCCCTGGCCTCTGAGTTTTTGACTCAGCAGGCCTGGCACAGGCCCTGAGAATCTGCATTTCCAACCAATTCCCTGGTACTGCTGGTCTGGGGCCATGCTTTGCAAACCTACTGTGAACTCGAAGCTCTCATCCCTAATTAGGGAGGCCCCATTTAGGGATCCCTAAATGGGACCCCAGGGAGCTGAAATGACCTGCCTAGGTCCCTCGGCTACTTAGCAGCCAAAACCAAGAGGAGAATCTGGGTCTGTGAATTCTTAACTTGGGACTCTCTCTGCACGCCGTGCTTGGAGGAGGGCACATCCTTCCGGAAAGAGTGTGCGTGCGCTTGCATGCACCTATTTTATTACCTGGTGTGTGTTCAGCTCCTGGGAACGGGCGCTGGGGGAAGGTAGCTCCTTGCTTGGCTCCTCGGAGCCCACGCGGGCCCTTCTCCACCTCCTGGCCCGCCGGTCTGCAGCGTGGGGGGCCTCCTCGGGCTCGCTGCTGTCCGAGGTCTCCCTGCTGGCTGCCTGGGGATTGAAGTTCACGTCCAGCTCTCCCTGGAGGTGCATTTTTTCAGCCGCAGGGTTCCTGGGGGCCTTCCTCTGCAACCAGGACAGCCTGGCCCGATGCCCAGCTTCCCGGGAAGAGCCCGTGGAGGAGGTCTCGGAGTCAGAGCACATGGCCTCGGGGTTGAGGGACAGCCTGGAGGAAGCGGAGGCGGCAGAGAGGCCACAGTCCAAGCCTTGGGCCTGCGTGGGCTGAGGCTGGGGGGTCCTGGGCAGACCCTGGGGCCGTGGGCACAGCGTGCTCAGGGCCGCACCCCAGTCAAAGTCCTCCTCGCTGTCAGAGCCCATCTCATCGTAGGCGGATGCCACGCTGGAAGCAGCCTCCAGGGCCTGAAACGTGCCACTCTTAGCCTTGGCCAGCAGGCGTGTTGGGGGCAGAGCGCCATCCTTCAGGGCCAGCCAGTTCCCATCCCGGCTCTGCAAAACTGGGGCCAGGTCTGCAGGTGGGAGGGAGGGAGGGAGAAACCAGAGAGGGGTGTTACCACCTTAGAGCGAGGGGGCGTGGCCGCCTGTCACTTTCCCTGTGACTGGCTCCGGGGGCGGGGGGGCGGGGCCTCAGGGAGCAGCCAACTCTAGCAGGTCCGTAGGGGCATGCCCAGTTGGGAGCAGGCTTAAAGGTCCTTGGGAAGTCCCCTGGGGCCTCACAGGGACCGTCCCCCGATTTTCATGTCCCAGCTGTGCACCCAGGAGATGCTTAGTCCAGGTCTCTAAAGTGATCGTGTGTTGGGGGGGTGGGGGGGAATCCATTAACTGCTGTGAGCGCTGCTGAGACCGAAAGCGGAGTTGCTGGGGTTTGCTCGGTGCACGGCGTCCAGGCGGCTGACCCCAGCTGTGCCCCGGCACCAACCCTCCCCTGAGGCATCCACAGAGCTGCTGAAAATAGCCCAGTGCACGTCCATCTGCTAAGGCGACCTCCGTCTCTGGGCCTCCTGTTCTACACTTGCGCTTTGCCGAGACTGAGCCGTGCCCCAAGGGAGAAATCTGCCTCCTGCCAAACCTAAGGGGCAGTGGTCAGGGCCTCTGCGGTCGGCCTGGACATTCCAGGACGTCTCGGCCCAGCGCCGCCACCGCGCAAGGCGACCAGCAGTTTTCTCCAGAAGGGCTTCATTCATTTATTTACTTTCACTTTCAGCCTTCCTCCCAAGAGGCAGGGGTGTTTGGACAGAGTGGGGAATCTTTTGTCTGTGGGTGATGATGTTGAACTAAATTTTATGTTTAATACAACTGATAAATTACATGCAGGTGCCGTCTTTGACAGAAAATTACGCAAACAATCGCGTTTTGAAAACTGAAACCCTCTGCAAATGTGTTTGGCGTGTTCATGGCTCAGTGGGGAGCTATTTGTGAAATGGAGTGTCTTTTAGAAGGCTTTGTAATATCCTTTACGTTTGTCAGTTTGTGAGGTTGAATCTTGAAGTGCTGCGTTTGTCCTGTGGAGTCTGAGAGTCCCTTCTCTGTGGGAATGTTCAATCCATGGAGAGAGACAAAGAAAAAAATAGGAATGAATGAATGGATGGATAGATATGGGTATGCTGGGCAACAGGGGGGGTAAAGAAAAGCATATGTGGCCCTGGCTGGTGTGGCTCAGTGGATTGAGCACCGGTCTGTGAACCAAAGGGTCACAGGTTCGATTCCCAGTCAGGGCACATGCCTGGGTTGCGGGCCAGGCCAGGCCCCCAGTAGGGGGCATGTGAGAGTCAACCACACATTCGTGTTTCTCTCCCTCTCTCCCTCCCTTCCCCTCTGTCTAAAAGTAAATAAATAAAATCCTTAACAAAAAAAAAAGAAAAAAGGCATATCTAGAAAGGAAAAATGCACTTAAAAATTAAAACCCCAAACCATGTACATCCATAAGTAAAATTTCACATGCTCACAGAATTCTCTGCAGTTTCTACTGGCAGGTACTAAAAGGGTAACATGGAAACGCTCTCTTTTGGAAAATCTTTAGAACGACTATTTAAAAACACGAATGTTTTTACTTTTTTTATGCTGTGATAACAGTGGAATTTGCTGATACGGCTGTTAGTTAAATCTTTTCCCTTACAGAGTAGAGGTGGCAGCGCAGCCTTCAAAGGCATATTTCTAAAATGGGCATTTTGCTGCTGATTTATTGCTGTTGTCGCTGAGGAAAGGGGTCGAGACGTGACGGATAACATGGGGTGGAGACAAACATACCTGGCTTCTATGACCTAAGCATGTGCATCTGCGTGAGGAAAAAACTGACCCATGTTGGGTGGGGTGAGCATCTTTACTCCCGCAGTTCACGGCAGAGCCATGCTGCTGGGGTGCGTTTTCCCAGCCAGGACTACGTTTCCCAGGATCCCCTGCATCGAGCTGGGGCCGTGGGACTAGCTCCTGCTCAGGGACTGGGATTGAAAGTGGTGTGTGTGTGTGTGTGTGTCATTTCCCTGCTCAGGCCCTTAGGCAGCAGGTGCACTGACTTCTCCATCTCTCTTCCTCCACCTGCGGGCCGGATGTGGACGACCCAGCAGAAGACCCGGAGGCCCCAAAAGGACAGCAGAAGACTGCCCTGCTGTCTGATGAGGAGTGACACTAGTGCATTAAACTTCCTAAATGTTTGATTCCTTTGGCATAGCTGCAAGTGTCCCTAACAAATATATATATGTCAGGTTTCAGGAAGCACACTCTAATAACCAGGGGCGGGAACCCCAGTCCCTGGGAACACTGGCTGTCCTGCCAGGGTGGACTAGTGGCCCTGGCCTTTAGAAGCGGGATGCATGCTGCCAGTCCACAGACCAGTGGGTATTCCTAGTCCCCACCCATTCTACAGGCGGCGGAAGCAGGCTGTGCGATTCCCACGCCTGCCTGGGAGCCCCCGCTGCCCCACGGGTCTCGCAGGGACACTGTCCAGGCAGAAAACGCAGCCACGCTGTGGACTGTGTGCTGTGCGGGAGGCCTCGTGAGTCCGCGGCCTGGCCGCCCCGAAAGGGCGCACGCCACTCAGACTGACAGGAGGAGGGCTGAGTGGCCACATGACAGCCAGACGCCTCCCAACTGCCCTTTGGAAACCCACAGACCAACGAGACGCCGCGTAGAACAGTTACTTGTCCGGTCCAGCCTGTCCACGCTGTCCCAGCTGGGCAACACCGACTCCTCCCTCGGCTGCTGGCCCGGGGTCCCCAGCTGCCCGGACACAGCCTCCGGCGAAGAGGTCTTCGGGGTGCCTTCTCCAGTGGGCGAGAATGCAGACGGGGGCCGCTGTGGGAAGGAAAGAGGGGGAGAGGGGAATGTGTGGGGTGCGGTCACCAGGCGGGTCGCCTTCGGCTTTGCCACAGACCCTGAGCCTCGGGGAGCAGGCGTGACATGTGGGCTTTTCTCGTGTTCGGGCTCAGAGGCTGAAAATCAGTATTATGAGGACACAGAACGGCAGAAATGGTTCCCGTTCATTCCATGGCAAGCAGGCCAGACCTCCTCGAGGGCCCTGGAGACATGTGGGACAGACACAGCCGGTGCTCCCTGGTTCCTTACCCAGCCGCACCCCCCCCCACCCACCAGCATTTCTTAGGGCAGGCTCTGTGTGGTAAATGTGAAAGCATCTTTTCCTCCAAGATTCCAAACCTGAGTTCCAGCGGTGTAAACAGTAAGCACAACGTAAGTGCTGCAATAGATAAATGAGCCAAGTACGGCCACTCCACAGGTCCAGGACTATTGCAACCTAGTCTGCTCTAGCACCTGAATTAAAGAGGACAATGAACCCTAACCCAAGGGGACGTGGGAGAAATGGGACAGTCAACGACTAACAAACAGGAAACATGTTGAAACTGGGTCATATATGTATGTTACAAATATTATCTACAGAGAATCTGAAGCTCAAATATTATACAGGGACTCGCACAAATAATGCCCCTTTTTATTACAAAATCATAAGCATGTAATTCTGCATTACAACATAACCATATCACACTCGAGCACATCCTATGACATTTTAGGTGGAATGTTCAACCTAAAACTATAAATTACACCCATATTACTACCCTAGGAACCACACCCCAGCGGGCGTTACTTCTGCCGGACCCTGTATGCAGAGAATCTCATCCAACAGAGACCAATTTTTTCCTTTGTCATGTAATGAAGGAATTATATTTTGTGGGTGAGTTCATTGTCTTTTTTTTTTCCTATTGATAACTGAAGACGGAAAGGGCAAAGCCACTGGGAAGTGTCCAGGATGCAAACTGAAACAGAGGCCTGACCACTGACTCAGGCCCCCAAACGGTCTGTCTCCACCCGCTGGCAGATCCCAGCACAGCGCCTGCGTCTCCTCTCCCAGGGAGGAAGGCGCTGGGCAGCACCGCAGGTGCTGAGAGGTGGGGAGGCGGTGCTAGGAGACCAAAGAGGCGCCTGGGCCTGCCGAGAGCCGTGGGCGGGGCCCTGGGGGGCTGGAGCAGGACCCCAGAGTCAGCTGGGTCGGGGCTTCAACACCACCTCTGCTCTAGCACCTTGGCCAAATGGCTTAATTACTTTAAAAAATTTTTTTTTTCTTTTTCAATTACAATGGACATACAATTGTATCAGTTTCGGGTGGACAACATAGTATTAGACATTTGTATAACTTACAAAGAGACCGCCCGCTGAATCTAGAACCCACACAGAGTGACTTCATTTCTTGAGAGATGTGGAAACTGAACCCTGCCCTGCGCACAGTAAATGCATAATAAATGGGAGCTCAAAAGGGGTGTTTAGAATAAACAAGAGGAATGCCAGCACCAGGACGTCTGGGTGGCAGCACCGAGCCCCCTGGTCAGGGTTCGGGGAGGGGACGATGCACTCGGCAGCCTCTCCTGGAACGGTGGAGGACCAGTCCGAGAAAAGACACCGACAGCGAGGAGGATCAAGGCCCAGCATCCACCCCCAGCACCGCGCCAGGGCCCGGGAGCTCTCAGACGCCGGGCACCTGGCACACCTCGTTGGAGAGGGTGGCGCAGGCCAGTTCCGGTTCAGGAGTCGTCCTGGGAAACCTGTTCTGTGTCCTCCCACCAGGCCCCGGGGCCGAGCTGGGAGGAAGACCCGTCAGCAGAACAAGTATGGAACCTCTAAGCTGTGTACAGGGCCACAACATCCCTCACATCCCTCTGATGACAGGAGAGGGCAGAGGGTGCCCCAGACTTGCCTTTTAACGCAGCGCCGCAGGTCAGCGCAGCCCGGGGGCCAGGTGAGCTCCCCCAGCTCAGCAGTCTGATAAAGCGCTGAGTGTACTCAGTCCAAACAGGCCACGGTCTGTTGGGAGGCTGGGCTGGGGGCCTGGGCGTCCTCTGTGCTACCTGGGCCGCACCGCAGTCTGCTGCGGACATCTACCTCCTGCCTGGAGTCCCCTGAGACTGTCTGTGACTGACCGAGGGCAGGTAAGGGCCTGTTGACGGTCACGTTCCGCCGCCCCTGGCACGGCGGCCAGCGCAGAACTGGACATAAACGAGTGCTGTGGGGCGAAAGTGGTTTGGGGTGGGCTGGCTGTGGGGCGGGCTTTCAGGAGGGTCTGATTTTTTTTTTTTTACTAATTTCTTAAATACAATTGGGACCCAGAGAGAGAAAGAAGTCCACCATCCTCCCCACTCACATCACGGAAGGAAGGTCTCACTTGGAGGATAGCCAAGCCAACCCACACACCCGCCGGCTTGCCGCTGGTGGGGCATCCTTCCTCGGAGGGCGCTGCAAGCACTCTTCCTGTCCCTGGGGTCCTGGGCGGCTCTGATGCTTGAGAGCATCAAAGGTTTTCACGGGGCTGGGTATGCGGGGAGCCGGCTGGGATTGTGCTGAACCCCTGACAGATAGCAAGTGGCTATCGGAGAGGACAGAGATCAAAGCTGATGGCCCATTGGCAAGTGACATTATAAAGATGAAGGACAAAAGTCCTTCCATGGCAACCTGCCCCCCCCCCCCCCGCCCCGGATTGAGGCTGACATACCCTCGACACCCCGCCCACATGCACTGGGGCCGGGAGACTCCCCGTCCCTGGGATCACACATCTCCCGTTCACTGTCACGGTCATGCACCAACTGGTCAGCTCCCCCACAGACTGCGGGCTCCCCAGAGGAGGCCGGGACAGTCCTTCGTGGGTGTGGTCCCCAGTCCCACGCGTGTGGCTGAATCTGTGGGACTCAGGTGTGGCCTTGGGTTGCTGACAGCCTATTGCCAGGCGCAATATTGCTGCCGCCTCAGAGCAAGGACTTTCTGTACCCTGGGCTTCCTTCGTACGCCTCCGAGCTCCTCCCTGCCAGTCCCGGAGCACGTGCGATAAAAGGGGGGGAAATAATATTTAATGTTTCATTTCGTAGTGGCTCAAATGATATTTTATGCAGGGACGTGTCGAAGGTGGCTGGGGCCCATTTTCATGGGACAAAAATGCCCTCCAAGGTACAAAAGCCAAGACCCCAAAATGAAAAGTCCCTCTTTGGTCCCCACTGGGAAGATGGGTAAGCGTTCTTCGTGAGAGAGTTGGGGATACCGGGCTGTTCTAATCTATTTCAGGCAAGCCACTGCTTCACATTAGAAAAAAAAACTATACCCTGATAGCCACAAAAACACCAAAGAACTGTCTCCACGCGTCTCAGGACACTGCTGGCCCACTGTCTCCAGCCAGGGTGGCAAAGCCCCCATTCCGAGACCCAGACCAGGTTCCACCACCAATTCGTTGCAATGAACACATTGGGCAGCAGATGGCGGCATGACAACACTTTTATTCATCAGTTAGATCCACCTCTGGCTCTCGGGATTACTTGAGTCATTTATTTGCTCCTAACTCTGGCTGGGCCCTTGGTACCCACCCTTTCTCTCCTACCCACAGACTCTACTTTTCTTCCCTTCCTCTAACGCCCCTAAGGTTCATGGAAGAAGCAGGGCTGGTTATTGCAGGAAGGGTTGGCCTGAGTTATGGTGTCTGCACACCTTGGCAAGAAGGGCTGGGGTCGGCTGGCAGAGCCCTGGGCCCAGCAATGCTGCTCTGGCTGCCAGCAGAGCCGTGCAGCGATGGGCTTGAGGACCTGAGCCTTCACACTCTGACTCTGACTCAGAGACAGGAATAGCCCTGCCTCTGACTCTTCAGGTACTGACTACTGGGTGGGGGTTAGGTTGTGGGTCAATGCCTGCTCCCCTGTCTTGCTCCATGGGATCCCGGGGTGGGGGGGAAGCTTCCACTACTCCAAGCTTCAGTTTCCTCACGGAAAGGGGCCAGTGTCACGCCTGGCACGTAAAAGCACTCCCTGCATACTAGTTCAAATAAGAGCATTTATGAAGGTCTGTCACAGGGCCATACTCCCCATACCCACGCTCTCGGTCGGGCTGAGTGGGCAGGAGTACACTGCAGCGGGGCCGAATAACGTTCCCAAGGCATGTGGGTGGCCATCGGGGGGCAGAGGCAGGGACTGGACTCCAGTCTGTCTGGCTGTAAGTGCATGTGCTTCCCCGCCCTCCCGGGGCTGTGCCTGGGCCTTTGCTGAAAGCCTGGGAACAGAGCTCTCCGCGCCCCAACCCAGCGGACCTGCCACTGAACCTGCCGGCCCTGTAGCTCTGGGTGAAACGCAGTGACATCAGCAGCTGCCTTTGCCACACAGTTGACCCTTGAACAACAACAGGGGAGTTAGGGACGCTGAACCAACCCGGTGCAGTTGAAAATCTGCGTGTAACTTTGACTCCCCCAAAACTTAACTACGAATAGCCTATAATTGACTTATTGATAACATGAACAGTTGATTTAACACACATTTTGTATTATATCTGTATTATATACGGTTTTCTTATAATAAAGTAAGCTGGAGAAAATATTAAGAAAATCATGAGGAAGAGAAAATACATTTATAGTATTTACTGAAAAAAAAAACCCACGGAGAAGTGGACCTGCGCAGTCTAGCCGTGCTGTTCACGGGCCGGCTGCACCGTCCCCAGCAGTGGCTGCATCCCGTGCAGGCAGCAGCCGCGCGTTCTACCTACGTCTCCCAGAACAGGGTGGTGTCACCGTGACTGCTACACTCGTCATCACGGCCAACAGGGCAGACTTCCCGGGACGCCGACCACGGCTTCCCGGCAGTCTCTGCCGGCAGGGAGCTCACAAGGTCAAACCGGGAGAGAATGTTTTCTGCTGCAAAGGGACCGAGAACGGTGGTCAAATGAACCAACAACTGAGACAGAGCCTTGCTTCGTATTTGTGGGGTCAGTCATGGCCGTTACATTCAGTCCACTAACGGTCACAACCCTGAAAACGGCTTTAGGTCTGCATGACTGTCAGTCAGAGGAGAGAACACCTGAGAGGGAGAAGGTAACAGAGACGCAAGGGGAAAGGTGGAGGGGAAGAGGGAAGGACGGAGCAGAGACCGAGGAAGAGTCAGTCCGTATTATTACAGAGGCGCCTTTTCATAGACACGCACCCCAGGGGACAGACGCTGAAGGAACTACAGCCCCTGTGCCTTTTAGGGTATTGCATCATAAGGCCTTGAAAGGCGAGCTGTGCCAACCCCCCTCCTGGCAGAGAAACACACGATAACGGAGGAAATTAAAAAGGGGACAATCGCACTGAACTTTCTTTCAAGAAAACAGACGAGAAATCCGGGCTGAATGGGGGTGAATTAAGTTTGGGCTTTGCAGTTAAGCCCAAGGAGCCCGCAGCATTCTGGGATGGGGAACAATTGCCCACCCCCTTGCCCCTGCCCCAGCCAGAGGGCCCCGGTTGCTGGAGCATGGAGGGGAAAGGAAGACACACCGCCCAGGGGCCGCTGTTGAGGGCCCGCCATGGTCCGTAGGTCAGGGAGCCCCCTGCAGGTGCCACAAACAGACCAAGCTGAAGCCTGCGGCCTGCTGGCCACTCTGGCCAGTGTCTGGACACACTTCTGTTTTATGCCCTGTGTTTATCCCTTCTTTACCTAAAGCCCTGGACCAGCACTAGACCAGGGCTGCACGATAACCCGTTCCGGGAGGGTGGAAATAAATGTTCCACATCCGCTCCATCCAATGTAGCGGCCACCAGCCACGGGTGCTCTGAAGCACCTGGAACGTGGCCAGTGTGACCACAGACCTGGATTTTTAAATTTTATTTGATTTTCATTCATTTAAATAGTCACTTGGGTCTCGCGGCCACCGTATAGGACAGTGCAGCCTAGAATCTCTGCGCGGAAAGGAACCTTGGAGATCCCTGAGCCCACTGATCTCGTTTCACAGCGGAAGAAGCTAGGGCCAGGGCTTCGGAGCAGGAAAAAGGTGTTTGATGTCTGGCCCCGCCAATCAGCACATGCGTGATTTTAGGTTAAGTTATGCTAAAGCTTTGGCCTCGGCTTCCTCATCTGTGAAATGGGTCTAATGACACCTGCATCCCCATCTTGTGAGGGGCAAACAGAGCGCCTGCTCCTTCACCAGCACTTGTTCCTGTCCCCTCCCACTTGCGCAACCCTGACGACCCTGGAGGAGCCACTCGCGGTGCATTCTAGATGAACGGGGCTCCGGGACTTGTGTGATACGGTGGCCTGGACCAGGGTCGGTCCCGCTCAGGGCCCACTTCCCGGATGTGGCCCCAGCCAGACTCTTCATCACAGGGGACCAGGGCCTGGTGCGGGCCAGCGGCTGGGGGAAAGCAGGGGCCCTGGGGTATCAGCTTAGCCCAAGGTGGGGGGGACTGGTGTGCCCCCACATGCTGCATGGGGGCATCTGAGGGCTGGCCCTGGTGGACTGGACGTGCCACCCCTCATGGGCCCCAGGCTGGTTAGAGGGGAAGGTGGGGAAGGTGCGTTCTCTCTCTCTGTCTCTCTTTCTCTCTCTCTGTCTCTCTGTCTTTTTTAAAGATTTTAATTTATTTTTAGAGAGAGCAGAAGGGAAGGTGAAAGAGAGAGAAGCAGCAATGTGTGATTGCCTCAACCACTCACACACCCCCTACTGGGGACCTAGCCCATAACCCAGGCCTGTTCCCTGACGGGGAATTGAACCGGCGACCCTTTGGTTAGCAGGCCCGCGCTCAAACCACTGAGCTACACCAGCCAGGGCTGGGATGCTGGGTCCTCTTTATTCCCAGATTCAGGCTGCTTTGTTTGGGGCAGTTCCTATGAGGACAAGCGTGGATGCAGAAAGACAAAGAAAGCATTCAATATCTCCAGACTAATAGTGTTGATGAAAATATGCTTCTTCTGTGCTGCAAATCACAGCACAGGGAGAACCCACGGGGCAGGGATGGGCAGGGATCTCCTTGCTGAAACACCCACGTTAAGGACGGAAGGTGGTAGTAACAGGAGCCGACCGATGATCTTCTCCTTCGGTAAGTGGCCACACCCCCTGCCAGGCCTCATGATCTGGGGATTAAAGTGTTGTGCCAGAAGGGGAGCTCACCCAAGGGGGTGCACCAGTGTCCTCTGTGGGCTTTCTTCCAGCTACAACCCCAAGGTTCTCTCTCCCGAGTCCCCCCCTCGAAGCTGGACTCGTCCTGGGGCAAGGGGGACACGGAGTGCAAAGAGACTCAGAAGATGCCTTAGAATCGGAGAGGCGCTTCCAGGAGGCCTCACTCTAGACCCCAGGCTAGAAAGAAGCCTCGCCGCCGCTGCCTGCCCCAGGAACCAAGTGAGAAGTGAGTCAGCCCCGTCTGCACTGGCGTGGAAGCCGAAGTGATGAAGCGTCTGCTGCGTGGGAGGCAGGCGCCGGGCAAGACAGATTTCCTGACGAGAAAAGAAAACCCTGAGAGGTCCGTGTTTCAGAGCCCACGCGGGAGTCCTGGGCGGCACTGACGTCCGCCTGTAAGCGGCTCCCTCGGGGGAGGCAGCCCACGCGCCCCTGCCTCCCAGGTGGGCTGGGTGCTGTTCAGCGAGCCCAGGGGCCGGGGGAGCTGACCCCTCGGGAAGAGTCGACCCCTCGAGAAGAGTCATTGCCGTTTGTCTTAAGAAGACCGAGGCCTACGGTTGGCTGAGCGGTGTGGGCAAAGGCCTCTCTTGTCCTGCAGGGGACAGGGGCACACCACACCCCTAACCGCTGCTGGGCCCCTGCTGTGACTCCAGGGGCTGCGGCCCGCCTGCCCCGCCTCTCCGCTGACACGCAGCCTCTCTGTCCCTGTGAGGCGGCAGGAACGCCATTTCTGGGTCACCATTGGGTGGGGAAGCGGGTAGTTCACATCCAGAGCTTCCCGATGAAACAGGAGCCAGCAGCGCGCAGGAGCCCTGGGCCCGAGTCCCGGCCCTCCACTCAGTGCCGGTGGCTCAGACTGGCCAGGCCTCGGTTTACTCCTCTGTAAAACGGGGATAACACGGGATATGCTCACGAGGATCAAAGGAGATGCTGTGTGAACGCCCATGACTGTCAAGTTTATTCGAGGAAGGTCATGTGCGAGCCCTAGAGACTGTCGGCCACCCTCCCGTGGCTGCTATGATGACTCAAGTTTCCTGTGAGGACTCTGAACCTCTTTGTTGATGGGGTTCGGGTAAGAACTTCGGTTACTGTGACGAGCTGCCACCGGCTGACGTGAACAGGACACACGGGGAGTGAGGCCTCCTCAGTGCCAGGGACAGTGGCACGGGGTTAGGGAAGGAGCTTCTGGCCTCCGGCGCAGGAAGAGGGGGCCAGCCCCGGGTGTGGCGAGTGGCCAGACATCGGCGGGCAAGTGCAGACAGTGGGGCAGGGAAGGGGAGACAGCTCCTGCGAGCACCCAAAGTGGGGACCTGCTTGGTGGGGGACAGGGCGGCCTGTGGATCGGGGCAGGAGGGTCAGTGACACACAGACAGCTGCTGCTGCTGCCTGGGTCTGGAGCCCAGCCGACCAAATCATGGTGTGGTTCACCTCAGAACACATAGGGTTACCTTGGTGCCAGTGACCCTGACCGTGAAATGTGGCATTAAGGTAATATTGACAAGAACAACAGCTATTGCTTAGGGGATGACACCCATGGACACCTAAGTGGCCAACATTCACTTGTCATTTAGTCACCTTTCTCCAGCCATGGTCGCTGTCCTGCTCCTTCAGCACATGCGTGGTCCCTCCTGCTCAGGGCCCCACGCCCGCTGCTCCCTCCCTGGGCACGCTCTTCCTCCCCCTGCACCCACGTCCCTCAGTGTCAGGCCTTAGTTTCAGACCACCACCTAGGGAGGGCTTCCCCTGCCTCTCCCGACCCCCAGACTTGTACCTGCCCAGTCCCCTCTCCCCTCCCTCCGCTGAACCACAGTTCCATTTCCAGACTCGGCTTTTCGACCGCGTCCACTGTGAACTGTCTCGCAGGCCCCCTGCGTTGCTGAGCAGATTATCAAGTCCTGGAGGGCAGGGACGGAACCCTCTGTTTATTTTGTTTTCCTTGGAGCCGAGCACACAGCAGCAATAAAATCAGCTGCCAGCACACCGCCAAGGGAAGCTTCTGCCAATAAATCAATGAAGTTAAGTCTCTGATAAAGCTGTAAAGAGACTGCTCGTCACCCCCACGCTCCTGGCGACTGGTGAGACCTGGGGAGAGTGTCCGCAGGTGAGGCTACTGGCCGCCCCCAGGTGGATGCTCCGCCCACCCCGATGTCACTCTGTGCAGGTGGGGTGCGAACCACTGGCCCCCAGGAAGAGTGGGGTGAACAGTAGACATTGCTTCTCCCCCGTCTGACTTTCCAGTTCTAAGTCGCACCTGCGTGTCGCCCTTGCCCCTGGCACCTGTGCCGACTGCTGACACCTGTAGCTGATGGAGCACACGCCCCGCCAGCCGGCCCCGCCTTCCCTCCACTCCGAGTCTCCGCATGGAGGGCCCACCAGCTCGGGCTCAGCCCCCCACCCTGTCTCTCCCAGCGCTCTGCGTGTCCGGTGCTGGGACCCCGGACACCAGGATAACCAGGATCTGACAGGCGCAGGGACTCCGCTGCGGACAGGAGCAGGGCCAGACCCCTGGGTCACAGGAAGGCCACCCTGCTCTGTGATTCCACTCTTGGCCCAGTTTCAGGGTGACAGACAAGAAGGCTGGTCCCCACCACGACGTCCCGGCTACGTCTCCCTGTGCTCGCGCTGGTGACTCAAACGACAGTGGCAATTCTCGTCACTTTTCGGAAAAGCGAGTGATCTCCCTGAGAAAGCTATTTTTTCCCCCTCACGGGGCTCAGGACGACTTTCTCCACAATGAATTAAAAAGTGCGCGTTGACATGTTTATTTTTCCTCAGTCGGTCTCCGTGTCCTCAGCCGTCTGTCTGCATTCCTTCCTCCCCCTCTCTCACCTCCTACCCTTCCCTCTCACACACACTGCCTCAGTTTCTCCCTCTGCCCACTGCCCTTGGAGGACCTCCGTGCTGCCTGGTGGGCACATGAGTCAACCACAGGAGCTCCAGTGTGCTGTCCCCACCTCCACGGGCAGAGCACGCGGGACACCCGGGTTGCTGCTTGGAGACTCACCCAGAGGCCGTTGGAGGCTGCGGTCCCCTCGTCGTTGGCAGCCTTTGCCCTGCAGCTCCGGGGCTGAGCCCACTCTGGCTCTTCTTCCACCTGCTGCTCGCATTTGCTCTTCTGCTTCCGGATGATCTGGAGAGGGGGCGGGTGACAAAGGGGGCGAGTGACTGGTGAGTCCTCCGGGGGCTGCGTGGAGTAACGGGGACTACCGCTGGGATCTTTCTTTCAGCCGTAAGAGCTCAGTTTCAGCAGAATGCTAGGCTGTTTCCGATCCGCCTTCTGATAAAACAGTGCAACTTGAGCACTCCACAGCTCTTTACAGTTTGCAGTAAGCATTTTACGGTGTTAACGACTTCTTCTACTTATTAAGTGCCTATCGCATACCAGACTCCGGGTCGGGCACCTCATTTAATCCTCAGAGTACTGCTAAGAGCTATTTACTGTAACTGTCCCCATTTTACAGACGAGGAGACAGGATCAAAGTGGTTAAGTTACCAGTGAAGGATGCACAGCTCATGACTAATGGAGCTGAATCTCAAACCAGAGTCTCTGGGTGTAATTCTTGATGTTAAGAAGCATCAGGAAGGCCTTTGGAGGGGGGAGATGCCGGGAGTCATCGGGGGGGCTTCAGCGTGCTCGCACCACTTGCTGTTCTGGGTCTGGCCATGTGGATTTAATGAGTTCATTTATACAATGGTCTCTGGGCTCTCAGCTTCCCACGGGCAGGAAGCAGCTGAGAAAACTGCCAAGCCACCAAGATGGGCATGTTCAATGCCTTTTTAGAGCAGATGGGATGATGAGGAGAGAGGCAGAGAGCCAAGGAGAGCAGTGAACTAGGGCGCCGCCATCGCCAGGGACAGAGCTGGGCCCCATGAAGGCACAGCCCCTCCCCACAGCCTGGGGACCTGGCGCAGGTGCCCAGCAGAACTTCAGGAGCCCTGGGGGGCAGGCATCGCCCGTTTTTGCAGGTGGGCGGGGCCGTGCAGCTCTCCCATCCGTGTTCCCGCATTGCGTGTTGGGTGTGCGGGGACAGGCGACTTCTGTGCTTAGTTCACAGGCCTCCATCTTAAAGGGGCTGAGTCCGAACCAGATGCACTTTGAATGGTGATTGAATGAGACGTTTGGGGGTCTTTGGGTGGGTGAGTGCGTGTGGCCTATGGGAGGGACACAAATTATGGTGACTGACGGGGGGAGGCTAAATTTGTGCCATGCTCCCTGAGCGCAGTCTTTTGTTGTAGGACCCCGCACGCCTCCCAGGACAGGGAGAGTAGACAGCTGACCCTTGCATGACACAGGTTCCAACTGCCCAGGTCTTTCAAAGGCAGATTTCAAAAATTCACGTGTATGTGAATCCATGCAGCTCACACCTGCGTTGTTCAAGGGTCAACCATGTTTTTCGTTTCAGTGGAGGCTGCCGGGAGAAGCCGCAGGGGGCCCCCGGAGTGGACACCCTGCGCAGACGTGACCCCAACCCACTGCTTCAGACGGAGCCCCTACGGATGCAGGAGCGAGAAAGAAATGGGGGTGTAATGAAACATATGTTTGCTGTTCCACTTCTGGTAAGGAGTTTCAAAACTCCTTGCAATAGTTTGAGTGGTAGGTCTTTGTTATGCTAGTGAGGTGACTCAGGCCAAGGCCACCAGATAGATGGGGCCTGGCGGCTTAAACAATCAACCAGAATGAGAAACAGAAACACCAGGAGCCCTTTTTACTTACACGTGGAGTCTAGAAACTAAAACAAACCAACCAACCAAGCAGAAACATGTGCCACAGAGGCAGACAGCAGGCTGAGGGCGGCCAGAGCGGGCGGGAGGTTAGGGCGCTGGGTGGAAAAGGCGAAGGGAATAAGAAGTGCAGGTTTTTAGTTACAGAATAGCCGTGGGGAGGTAAAGTACAGCACAGGGAATACAGTCAACAATATTCTAATAACTACATGTGCTGTCAGATGGGCAGTAAACTCCCTGGGATGATCACTTCGTAAGTTACCTAAATGCCTAATCATTACGTTGTACACCTGAAACTAATACAATATTGCATGTCAACTATAATTGAACAAAATTTAAAAAATCTCCAAGCATGTACAACAAGGAGCTTTAAGCTCCGCCCCAACCTCTGGGGAGGGGACAGGGACTAACGATAGAGTTCATTCAGGGGGCCAGGACTTTAAGAAATGATGCCTACCTAAGGGAACCTCTATCAAAAACTCGGAGTCCCTGAGACCGAGGGAGCTTCTGGGCACATATACTGCAGTACAGCAGGGTGGTGGGCATAGTGAAGGTGTGGAAGATTCCAACACCCATGCCACAGACCTTGGGGTCCTGTTATCTCTTCACCCGGCTGTTCATTTGTATCTTTTACAATAGAGAGGTAATTGTAAGTATAGCCCTTTCCTGAGTTCTGTGCATTGCTCTAGCAAATTATCCAACTGGGGGAGGGGTGGGGGCGGGAATCCCTGAACTTGTCGTAGGCTGGACAGAAGAAGGTACCTTGGGGATCGTGAGACTTGCACTGGCGTCTGGAGTGGGGCAGCCTTGTGGGGTCGGTGCTGACCGACTAGTGTCAGAACTGAATTGAGGTGCAGGGGCTGGAGGGCTGGCTGGGAAACAGACACAACCCTGTGTAAAGCCACAGAGTGTTGGAGTGGCTGATTGCTAGGTAGTCATTACCGACACAGCATGCAAGGGATGGTATAGGGCACGCAGGCAGCAAGTGGTGACTGCGAAGCGTCTTCAGCAAAAGCCTGAGAATACGAGAAGAGGACACACACATATATGCACACGCACACACACATACACACACACAGAGCCAGGGAAACAGGAAGCCAGTGAGTAGCCAGCACAGTGCTGAGCTCCTGGCTCCCCACCCACTAGCTCAGCCCCTAAGGGCAGCTGCCCTGCATCCCTTGTCTTAGCCTTTGCAGTTGCAGTCCCTCTGCATTAGCCCCAAGAGCACAGAAGACGAAGTGACGAGGCACAGAAACGGAGCCCAGCACACCCACGGCGGCAGTGGCCACTCGAGGCCCTGCTCTGGGCCTGTCATAGGGTCCCAGGGCCACCCACCTTCTGCAAGATGGTTGTGGCCAGCTCCTCGGTGAGCTCCTCCTTGTGGTCCCGCAGGTAACTGGCCTCGTTCTGCTTGTCCTGCAGAGGGTGGGAGGAGAACAGCCGCGTGCTGGGGTGGGTTTGGGGCACTCGGCCATCACTTTCTCGGGAGTGCGGACCGCAGACGCAGGGGGAGGTTGGGCACTGCTCCAGTCAAGGGTAGCTGTCAGGACACTGGTTTCCTGAAAAGTGGCACTTTGTCCTGGCAGCCAGAACCCCAACCCGCACCTCCCCCGGGAGGAGAAGGGGGTCCATACCAGGCTGTCCCCGTGGGCTTCTGCTTTGGAAATCGCCTCTTCAATGGCCTCCTCGGCCACGCGCAGGGCAACAGCCAACGTGTCCATCATGCTGTGTCCTAGACGGCAAACAGAACAGAGAGCCCTTTCTGAGTGGCTGCTCCACTGTGAGCTCTTCTTTTTCTAAAAAGGTTTTTTTTATCCTTACTGGAGGACATTTTTTTTCATTGCTTTTAGAGAGAGAAGAAGGGAGAGAGAAGGAGAGGGGGAGAAACCTCAATGCAAGAGAGAAGCGTTGATCCGTTGCCTCCCGTACGCACCCCGGATGAAACCTGCAGCCTAGGTATGTGCCCTGGCCAGAAACTGAACACGCAAGCTTTTGGTTGCGGGACAACACCCCAACCAGCTAAGCCACCGGGCCAGCGCTATAAGCTCTTCTGCTTAGATCTCTGGGATACGTTCCACACAGCTTCCCGGGTCACAAGCCCCTTCTTACCCGTCTCCCTGCCTCCCGCCACCCTGCCCCAGACAAAAATCACTGTGAGTCCTTGGGAGCCACCCTCTCTCTCTCTCCATGACACCATGGCCTTGTCCCTCCTCACCCTGCTCTCCGCTCTGTAACTGACCTGGTCCCCAGGCACCCCAACTCCTGGCCCACGGGTTCCTCCTCTGAAAAACGGTCTCAGGTCCCTGTGGTCTCCCCTTTGACTGGACATCCACCTGAGGTTCTGAGATCACTTCCCTGGGAGCCAGGAAGCCCCACCCCCTCCCACAGGTCACCATGGTACCCTAATGCAGAACACAGTTCCAAACGCACAGACAAAAGGGCTTCATGTAACAGTCCTTCACCTACTTTCTCAGATAAAAGTTATGTGTTATTTTGTGCATATAATGTAGCATTATGATGCCAGGGATGAAAACCAGTAAGTATTCCAAGGGCACTGGGCTGTGCATATGGTTAATGCACATACGAAAGCCATGGAAGAGTGTTTTAGACTCGAGATCAATTCTACCAATGACAGTAACCCTGCTGACCTCATGCTGGGTCCCAGGCTGAGTGTGCCAGGCGTGATGACAGTTAATTCTTACAACGACTCGTTGAGTAGGTACCCCTTTCTGGACTTGAGAACAGAAGCACAGAGAGCTCAGGTAACTTGCCCGGGGCTGCACAGTAAGACAGTAGGAGAGCTGAGTTTCGAACTCAGGACTCTCCAGCTCCAAAGCCCTCAGTTTTAACCACAAGAGCGAGAGAAATACACGCCAACATGATTAAAAATGCTATCCTATTTTTAGTGAATGTATTTTTTTTCCTGCATATGGCAATGAATGGGAGGAAGTGCCGTCTCCAGTTCAAAGGACTTCTGCAGGTGACAAAGTGTTTTTGGAGCTAAGTGCCCGAAAGAGATCCGTGTCCCCCAGACACTTAGATTTCTGCTTCTTACTGAGGGTGAGAATGTCTATCACTCCTCTTATTTCACCCCAGAAACCCAGTGCATGTCAGGTTCAAGCACACACAGCTCTACGAGGGCCGTGTGCCTGTGCCTCCTTCTCCCCCAAGTTCAACCTCCTGCTTTCATTTATAATCTCCAAGTCATGCACCACCAACAAATGCAAATGCCTGAAAGCCGCCTCGAGTTCTTTGTAGAATGAGACAAGGTGTAAATACATCAACTCATTAATTAATCACTCCCTCAATTAATAAACATAACTCAAGCTCGTTAGGCCCCTGAAGACACAAACGGGGACAGGAAATGGCATGCGGCAAACAACATCTCCAAAACCAGCTCAGTTAAGGTCCACGTGATCTAGCTAGCAGATGGGCACATCAGCTCCGTGGCTGACTGGACACAGTTTTCCAGAAGTTTCTACAAGTAGAGCCTAGAACATTTTAAGTTGTCACCACACCAAGTGCTCCATGGAGACAGACGTTGCAGTTCCTTCTCTTTCCCAGATACTCATCGGCGGATTTCTCAGAGAAGAGGTGCCCCACAAACTCTCATGGCGTCCGAGTTCACCGATGACCTCCCGAGAGCCAGGCTCTTTGAGTGAGGGCCCCCGCTGACGCTGCCCCAACGCACAAGCTGAGTCCACACTCTGCGCTCTTTCCCGCTGGGTGGTCGGGTGCGTAAGGAACTGCTAAGAGGTGTGCAGTAGATCCTGGGCTGGGGATGGTTACCAAGGTCCACAGAACCCCGCAAAGTCAGAACCTGGAGCCCTAACCAAAGAGGCTCTGGATGCCATGTTTGTAATGTTTGGATGAGGGGTATGCGGAGCCTGAAGACGTTGTGGCTGAAAGGGAAGTCTCGGGTCGCTGTTTCCAGGAGAAAACTGGTGGGGTGTAAAGGACGGGTAAGGAGGCAGCGTGACCGAAGGTCGGAGCGCCTGGTAGACAGGAGGGTGATTAGTCGTGTGTGCCCACTTGGCTAGGCTACTGTACCCCGTTACTTACTCAGACACTGATCTCAGCGTTGCTCTGGAGGTATTTTTTAGATGTAGTCAACATCTACAGCTGTTGACATTAGTAAAAGAGATGACCCTCGAAGATGTGGGAAGGCCTCATCCAATCAGCTGAAAGGCCATAGGAGCAAAAAACAAGGTTCCCCAGAGAAGAAACTCCTGCCTCAAGAATGAAGCATTCACCCCTGCCCGAGTCGCCAGCCTGCTGACCTGCTCAACAGGTTTCAGGCTGGCCAATCCCCACAACTGCGTGAGCCAAGTCCTTGAAACCAAATACATCTGCACGCACATGGTGTGTGCATTCCCTTGGTGCTGGTTCTCCGGAGGACCCTGTCTGATCCCGATGGTCATTGAAATACTAATGTAGGAAGGCTGTGGGCAGGGAGGCACTAAAGCTATGTGTCTCAGAATAGGAAGGAAAAGATCAAGGTAGAGATGGGGCCGATAGGAACTTGGTGATAGGAACTTGGCAGGGAGGGGGCTGAGAGAGGCGGAACTCTTGCAGGTGGACCTCTGTGGCTAAGGAGCTCGATTAGGACAGGCTGAGGTTCCGGTTCCTAGAGGACCTGCAGGGCCTGCCAGCTAAGCATCAGAAATCACAGTCTGGGACTCTGGGCTGAAATCAGTGCTGGGCATTTCTGGCTCACCAGTGAACAGAGGTGCCCTGAGGTCATATCACAGTGTGGGGCAGCCCCTGGAGAAATTTTGGGCAGAAGGGACGAGAGAGAGAGAGAGAGAGAGAGACAGAGAGAGAAAGAGACAGAGAGGGGGAGAGAGAGAGAGAGAGAGAGAGAGAGAGAGAGGGAGGACGGGATCTTCATGAGAAGGCGCCCAAAGAACAGAACAGAGAGGTCGCAGAGGAGCTGTGGGGGCCGCAGGCGCTGGCCGCCAAGGCCCAGCCAGTACTTTGGAGAAGGAGCTGAAGTGTTAGAGAAGGCTTTATTTGAAACTAGAAAATGGATGTTGTTTTTTCAACCTCTGCTCTAAGGGAACTACTACACTGATATAAAAAAGCAGAAGTTAATCAGTGAGTGACACATTCTTGATGCGAATATTTTCATAGGAATTGAAAGGTGTACTGCCTTTTCTATTCCAGCTCCAGAGCACTCACTAGTTGGTCGTGAAGTAGCTAGGGGCTGGGCAGCGAATGCGCTTCTCCAGGCCACACCTTGGGTTCATTATCTATTCCAATGATGGACTCATACAAATGGCAACAACGGGACAACCCAGGGAGACTCCACATGGCAACGCACAGTCGCATCAAGTGGTTACAATGCAGCTGGGAGCCTGACAGCATCTGAAGGTGTTTCTCTCCCTCCAGCGTCCCATTAGCTGTAGCTTCTTCAGCAACCTTACCTTCTGACTGCCTATAGAACGTTGAATCGCTGCCTGAAACACTGCCTTCATTCTCCAGGTTCGTCTCAAAACAGCTTCCTCCTGTGGGGGGCGGGGGAGAGAACAAGTGCATTTGATCATCGAAAGTCTTCAGCGAACACTGCACTGGCAGACCGCCGTTACCCACCGTAGGGCAGCCCTGCAAACGGGTCAGGGAATCGCTGGGCCACCAAACAATGCCACACTCTTTGACCAGTCACATTGCCCCTCTCACACGGATTCCTGCTGTATGTAGCATTGCTACCACCCCGACTTTCTTCCAGTGCCTTCGTTGGAGGCAACATGGGGTCAAAGACAGAAAAATAGATTGAGCTCAGGGAGATGTGGGGTCAGCCCCTGGAGCTGCAGTTTATTGGTCATGGGACCTTGAGCAAGCTACTTAACCTGCCCGACACTCGGCTTCCTTACTAGAAAGAGAGAATAACGAGAGTGCTCTCCTCGTGATGGGCGATGAGCCCCCGTGTGTCTGGTCGTTAGCTGAGCCGTGGTCCACGGCACGGACCCCTGCAGTTGCCCTTAGCGAAGAGTTTAACCGCCATCATTCTCTCCTGCAGAAGCAAACGCAGACAGAGACGAGGCAAATGATGGCATTTGATCGCGGAAGGCCCACTGCCTCTTCTCTGGTCTTCTTTGAATAGATCTCTGGTCTCAGTCCCAGTCTGGGAAGAGCGGTTGGCCACGCCCTTTTCAAGTTGGGGATTTTTATTACACGTGTTCCCATCCATGAGAACTCTGAAGATGAGGATAGATTTTTTTTTAAATCACTGTATTATATCCCTAGTACCTAAGATAGCACCCATATAGCAGACGGCTCAAAAAAAAATGGTCGAATCGAATGCTTGTGGAAAACACTGTTCGATAGAACCAAAAACATAAACATGGGTCTACATTCCAGCTCAAAAGGGGCAAATGCCATTGGTGCCGAGTCTAAGCAATAGGCCTTCAATACGCATGACGCACCTATGCTTTCTTGATAGGGGATTACCTTGCGGGAACCTGAAGGGTAAGAGGGCCACTTGCAGTGGGTTAGCAGGCTCCCACCTTAATGAAACAGGCCACGAGCGGGCAGCCTGTCCACAGGAACTCAGTCTGAGTACACGGTTCATGGGAACCACATACCATCATGCTCTGTGTTTCTGTTTTTTGACCAGGCTTTCAAAAGTCCCGAAGTCCACTTATTCTAGCTGTGTGACATTGAGAAAGTGACTTTGCCTTCCTGGGCCTCAGTTTCCCCACTTATAAAGTAAGGCTTTAGGGTAAGTCACCTCCTCTTTTCCCAGGCTATACATTTAAGTGCTAGTCTATCACTTTGGCATGGCTACATCCCTCATTCATTCATCCATCCATTCACCCAGCAGATGTTCCGTGAACACCTTCAAGGTGCCTGGCCCTGGGCTGGGTGTTCGGGTGTC
Organism: Phyllostomus hastatus; assembly: GCF_019186645.2. Classification (NCBI taxonomy): domain Eukaryota; kingdom Metazoa; phylum Chordata; class Mammalia; order Chiroptera; family Phyllostomidae; genus Phyllostomus; species Phyllostomus hastatus. Next base: position 9,855,964 of record NW_025334009.1, read on the forward strand.
AGGATACATTGTGAGCGAAGCCAGAGGTCCTCTGACAAACTGGACAGACCTGATAGTCTAGTGGGGGAGAATGCATTATTAGTCACAGATTTATGTAAATAAACAGAAGCTCGTAGATACGTCCTGTGCTCTGATTGGGTGCTTCACAGTACAGTGCAAATCAGTATTCAACAGGGAAGACTGACCCTCGCAGTGAGTAGCCAGCCAAAAGGGAGAGCGGAGCGCTCGCACGGGGCAGGCAGTGGGGGCGGCAGGCTGCATCGAGGGCCTAAACAAGGGGCGGTGCGGCTGGCCTGCGGGGAGGAGAGACAGCCTGGGGGGATGCCCTGGAGACACAGCGCACACAGGTCATGGTCCTGATCCCAGCAGCCATGTGGAGCCAGTAAAGGCTGCGCAGGGTTGAGCCGGTCAGATTTACGCCTCTAAAGCTGCACTCTGGCTGCTGCGTGGACAGGGAGCGAGTGGGGTAGAGAGAGGACTGGGAGGAAATAGAAGCTGTGTGCATGCAGCCCGCTCTCTGGAGCGTGCCTGGGACAGGAAACAGACCGGCGGGACAGGAAGTGGAGGCAGATGTGCAGCCGGGATGGTTTAGAATGTGGGAGAGACTTGGGCATGTTTACAGATCAATAGGAAGGGACCGGTTAAGGGAGAGGCTGAATAGGCAAGAGGAAGGGACGAGGGACCTGGAGGCCTTCCTGGAAGGGGACAGGGACCCGAGGCAGAGCTGCGCACTGCCTCCCCTGGGAAGGAGGAGGGAGGTCATCTGCTGAGAGAACGGAGAGGGTGGGGAAGGGAGGGGAGTGTGAGGAGACAGGGGAGGCTCTGAAAGCACCTGTGGGAGCCCGAGCTGGCCAGAGCACACGCTCTGGCTCCACACGGCTGTCATCTTCCAGCAACACTCCTCTCCCTGTTTCCTTCAAGTGCCTAGGTGGGAGCTCGAATGTCATCGAGGGGGATGCAATCTCTCCAAGGGCAGAAAGCAAAGGGGCTGCTCTGTAAAGCCCTGACCCAGCAGCCAGACGACACTAGGTCACATCGTTCACGTGTTGGAGGGACCTCTGGTTTCACGCGGCTCAGCGTTTTCGGAAAACCACGTCTGTCCATCAAATCCCAGCTGAAAGGTGTGATGGCCTTTTTCAAGGCTCATGCCAGAAACAGACTTAGAGTGTTAACAAATAAAATCAGGGGTTCTTTTTCCCATTTTATGTATCCAATACTAAATCTAAGCGTATCGATCATTTTTATCCAATCGCCTAGGGATTAAGTATATTACTGACGGCTGTTTTTATCTCTTCACGTCATGCTGCTTTCTGGGATGACTGCTACACATGCCATGCTGAATCCATCAGATAAACCACGGGAATGCTCGTTCCCACTGGACCTTACATTTTTAAATACATTCATTTATTTATTTACCTGACTTCTGCCCTGGAAGGTTGGCTCTGAGATGGCAGGATGCTGCCTGCCTTATCCCCCCATCTTTTAAACCAGGTGGGCACACAGTAGGCATTCAATAATGTTTACTGATGCAATAAGTAAATCTTAGATACATCTGATCAACGTGCTGGGTCTCCGTTTGGGCCTGACCTTGGGAGGCACTGAGGGCCGTACAAGGTGTGCACATGATGAGTGACCCACGAGAGTCTGTGGACAGAGTGGATTTTCAGGGGGCTGTTTGCATGCCAGACTGCCCTGGGCCATGCTGAGGAGGCATTTCCTAGGTTACAGGAGTTCTGCACCGAGAGCTCCGGAGCACAGCCCGGGCCTTGCCCGCTGTCGATGTTGCCTGTTATGTTCTCACCATCAAAATTCTGAAAAGGAGCCCCTTAGATGACATGAAGATACATCATTTGCTCTGAGTTCTCCTGAATAAATGCCAGTGACATTGGCCGTGCATTCCTATAACCCGGAGAACTTTAAACTGTGCCTGTCCTGGGCCCACCTCCGGGCATTTGGAAGCAACTGTCTGGGCATGGAAGACGATCTGGGCCCCGGGACCTTTTCCAAAGCTCCCTCGGTGATTGAAACGTGTGGCCAGGACTGAGGATGGCAGGTGACAACCAGACACAGGTGTTGGGTGGCAGGCAGAAGACAATGGTAATGCCTCCTCATCATCCAACGTAACCACGAGGCCCTGTACGCATGTGCAATGGAACTGAAGTTTTCTAGGTGTCAGGTAGAATAAATCTCATTGTTTTAGGATCGTGGCTTCACAGGCTTGAGAACTATCTCATAAAGTGTCTCCTGTCTGCTTGTCTTCATGCTTTTCAAAGGGAAACCATCATTAAAATGGAGATATCAGTCATATTAAAGCAACGAATCCTAATACTTCTATGAAGTGTCTTGGCACCCACAGAGTGCTTTAAGATTGAACCAGCTAGTGGGACATGGGGAGAACACACCGCACGCATGCCAGGCAGTGAGCCCTGCTTTTGGGAGCTCTGGGTAGAGGAGCTCTTGTCTCCATCCCTCCACTCGCATGAAGCCGTAAAGAATGCCCACAAAGCCCTGGCTGGCATAGCTCAGTGGATTGAGTGTGGGCTGCGAACCAAAGTGTCGCAGGTTCGATTCCCAGTCAGGGTACATGCCCGGGTTGCAGGCCATGGCCCCCAGCACCCACACATTGATGTTTCTCTCTCTCTTTCTCTATCTCCCTCCCTTCCCTCTCTGAAAATAAATAAATAAAATCTTAAAAAAAAAAGAATGCCCACGAGATTTAAACGTGGGCACCTGTGCAAAGGGTCCATAAAGCAGGCTGGAAGATGCATGGGAGAGGAAAGAAAAGATGGGGTGCAAATGAGTGAGTCCTTTCTTGAGAAATATTTTTGGGTTGAAAAAACTGCCGATAATACCACTGCTTTTCATTTTTCTTTTCTGCCTCCATTCCTAGAGAAAAAATTTTAGAACAACCCATAAAGAGAAGATAAAAATAACACGTGGCAACCTTGGGCGCTGCTCCCTTAGCTATAGCCTTCCTGAGCAATTTGAAAGACAGAGATTCTAACAACTACCACAAAAGGCGCTAATGATTCCGTGTTTAAAGCTTCTATCCTATTTTCTCCCTGGACTTCAGTGGCTCGCATATTTTTAGATAAGACACAACTGAAGACTTAATGGAGAATACAAAATACCAGTGGTGAAAAAGCTCCAAATGAGATGCGGGAGATTTTTTTCCTCCTTTTTCTCCGGGATAAAAAAAAAATTTACCAGTGTCAGCAAAGGGATGAAAAAATATGCCTCTGCCTCTAGATGGAAAAAAAAAACAAAACCCAGCCTTTCTTTTTTTTGAAGGACATGCTTTTCATATTCTAACAACAATTTCTTTCTGTTGGCTGGTCTACAACTACAGCATAAATATTTTTTAAATGTTTTTTTAGATTTTATTTATTTATTTAGAGAGAGGAAGGGAGGGAGAAAGAGAGGGAGAGAATCATCCATGTGTGGTTGCCTCCCACATGGCCTGCACTGAGGACCTGGCCTGCAGCCCAGGCATGTGCCCTGACTGGGAATCGAACTGGCGACCCTTTGGTTCACAGTCCGAGCTCAGTCCACTGAGCTACGCCAGCCAGGGCTACAGCATAAAATTTCTCATTCTAATTATGCACCTTGGTTGTTTGGACTATATAAAACAGCATAGGAGGGCACATCTTCCAAGCTGCCTGGAGGAAGTGGACATTCTTCTCACTCTCCTCTCACATCAGATCCGGGCCCGGAATGAAGACAGTTTTGGAGGGGGAAGGCGGGAAGTGGAGGGCGCATCCTCCGCGTGAAGCCCTGGTTTGCATGACCAGCCAGCAATGCCTTCCCGGCGTTTTACTCATTAGGGAAACATGGTCAAGAATCTTTCATTTCCAAGGGACCCAGAATTAAAGCGCCCAAAATCTGCAGAGACACTTTGGTCCTCTCAGGTTCCAACATACCCAGCCTGGGACCGAAAGACTGAAAACTTAACAGAAGCTTTGGTATGTGTCCTATTTCTGCTCTGCCCTAGAGCCGGATATTGAAGGAGCTTTCTCTGTCCAAGGTGAGTGAACCTCAGTGCATGGGGCCCCCAGGCAGGGCCTCCTTCCATCCCCCGGCCCCCCGAGTCTCCCGGAGCAAGAGGCAGCCAGCGTACCTAGGATGTCAAAGCATGCTCCACTCTCCAGCCGGTGTTTCCTGTACAGGTTTTTCAGGACTTTGGCGCTGCCGAAGCGCTTGAAACGGCTCTTCACATTATTGTAGAACCATTCCAGAGACTGGGTTCTCAGAAGCCTGAAGACAACACAGAATTAGAAAAGGGAACATTAGACTTAGGAAATAGGATTACTGGGGGGTGGATTGTGAAGGTTGCCACAACACTTTGCGGCCCCTTCCATCGAGACGTGCCCTCATTTCACTACTCCTTGCATCTGGGCTGGCTGACCTTCTCTGACCTTCAAGAGCGGTAGAAGTGATGGGGTACAAGTCTTGAGCCTTGCAGCTTCCTCCCTTGCTGCTCTGGGCAGCAAGCCCACGCTAGCCTTTGGGATGATGAGAGCCACTCGACCCAGTCTCCCCAAATGCCCCAGCGGGTACGCCGCAGCCAGCCCCCGACAGGTGAGACAGGCCATCCGCTGCCAGTTGACCGGAGATGCATGAGTGACCCTAGGCAAGACCGGCAGAAGGACCACGCTCCTGAGTCCATCTCAAGAGTAAGCTCACACATGCTTGCCACGTGAAGCCACTGGCTGATACATCTGTTTAATGGCAGGCTTTCTGTTTGATACTGTTACTGCATTAGCACCGTCTCTCATTTATCTTGGAGAAATAAAAAGCACAAGTGAGATAAAGGCTTTATGGCAAAATTCCCCAGTCTCTTCTCCGTGCAGCTGGACGCCCTGGGAAGCAGCGTCCTGGTCGGAGCTGGGGCGCTCGGTACAGACCCTGACACAATTCATCTCTCTTCCGGCTGACAAGAGCACACTTCTCGATCCTTCTCACTTGAAGAGCTTTGGTTCTTACTTTTCTTCTTATGAAAGTAATAAGGCACACTCACTTTAGAAGGTTCAGAAAAGCAGAACGAATGTGAATGCTGCTAATCCAATAGAAAAGGAGCACATGGGGCTGACCGACCTCCCCAGATGCCAGGGGTTATGGGAGAACATGCCCCGTGGGAAAGGAATCTGTAAAAAGGAGGAGGACGAAAACAGGATCAGAGATTCGGACAGATTTCTGGGAAACGGGAAGTGACAGAGAGAATGTCGTTCTGTGGATCAGAGTGAGGAGCTGGGACTCATGGCCTGGGAGGCCCGGTGTGGAGCTGGCGGGCGCAGAGAGCAGGCCTGGGTGAGGAGACAGTATTCAGAAAGCCGACTGGATGGTTACATAGGCAACAGTGAGGCCTCTTGGCCCCAGCCACACACAACTGGACCACTGCTCCAAGGATGCTTTGTCCTGGGTCAAACGTGGAGAGCAGTTTTCTAAAAACACTGCAAAATCTACTTGGGGAAGACTAGGACTTCAGTACGGGGGTTACCATCTTACGGTGAATCCTTCCCTTTCTGGCTCTGGGGGCGCCCCCACGTGCCTGCTTACCAGATCCTGTCCGCCTACCCCAAAGCCAAGCCTGCCAGTTGCCTGCCTGGCCTACAGACAGACTTGAGCTCCTCACACAAACGTCAGCCCCTCTGGGAGGCCTCCTGGGGCCACCCTAAATACCACCACCACCGTGCCGACACAGCCCCTCTCCTCGTACCCTCATCTCTCTCTCCGTATTTTTATAAGTGCATCTCTGTACCTCATATTCTGTTATACATATTCATTATTCATATAATGTATTTATGTGTTAATTAACAGTTACTTGTTAAATTGCTTATTATCTATTTCCTCTTTCCAGTAGAACACATACATAGTATATGTGTTTATGTACATAGAGACCACCAGTATCTGAATACGATAAACACAGTTCTCTGAGTGCTTGCTCCATCTGAGGCGCTGTGCCACAAGCATTCCTTGAAGCATGATTTAACTCTCACAATTATATAGCAAGGAGAGAGCACACGGGGGCAGGCTGGGACTGGCCCAGGCCCTGGCATTTGCTACCTGTGTGATCTTGAACAAATTAATTATTCCCTCTAGGGCTTATCTTCCTCATCTATAAAAGGGGGAGGATGACAGTGACCACCTTATAAAGATGTTTGAGAATGAAATGATATAACAGAAGCAATAAGGTATCTGGCTACTTCTTAGAAGAAATCTGTCTATTTCTTACAAGGGCTCTATAAGGATGAGTCCCATTTTTACAGATGATAAATAGAAACGTAGTGAGGTCAAGGGCCTTTTGCCCACAGGAGCAAGTGACTGAGGGGGGTCACACACGGGAGCTCGACCAGCGCATGTGAAGGGCAGCTGGCTCTCTTCCGTATATTTTCCCATAGCATTTTATCACAATAAGCATCTGTCATTAAAAAGAAAAAAACACACGAGAAAGCTTTTTTCGGAATTTAGAATAATACAACAGAAAAGAAAAAAAAATACAGAAGACTTTGTCCTTGGCAACCATAACCCCAAAGCTTATGATTTACGTCATCGCTTTAAGAGCACAAAAGAAATGAAGTTCTAGAAGAGAGATGTTCTCTGGGCCACCTCTCCTGCACGTCCATGCCACCCTGCTCTGAGAGCCACTGTCCTGCTCTGAGAGCCACTGACCTCTCAGAAGGACCAGCTGGGGGCTCAGCCCTGCAGCCGAGAGGGTCCGAATGGGACTGGTGGGGATGGTTGTTACTGTCCCCCTCGTTCTTTTGACAGAAGGATAATATTTTTTTTTTCCTTTTGGGACATTGTCTCCTCCTCCCCAACTTAGTCTACTTTGTTCTGGAAAGGCTAGCCCCACCCCTGACAGCCAAGGGCAGCTGGTCACATGACACTGCCCTGCCAATCAGGGTCCTGGTGTGGGCTTTCCCTGTTGCTGTTGGGAAGAGGCGCTCCCTCTCTGCTGGGCTGGCTCCATGGCAGAATGAAGGGCTGGAGCTTCCAGGGCCATCTTTGCCATCACTTGGGGGATGTATGTGGTTTTCTGAACAAAAGCACGTTGGATGGTGGGAAGGGACAGAATCCTATTGCTAGACTTTGAACACCTAGATCTACTCAAGTTCAAAGTCAACCCTTGGACTTTTTCATGACATGGGCCAATAAATTCCCTCTTTTGCTTAGACCTTTTGGAGTTGGGTTTCTACCACGATATTTGCAATCAAGTCCAATAGTTCAAGTTCATCATAGGATGAGCCCTCTGTTCCGTGGTTAGACCAAAACTTTCTGGCATTCAGAAGCACTTCGGTATCCCCTAAAGTAGAACGCCTCAGCTTGCACAAGTCTCGGAGTGGAACTGAGGCCCCACGCTGAGGCTGCTGGGAGCAGGGAGGAAGGCGCTGAGTCCTTGGAGAATGACCAGCAAACACATAGCCCATTTTGGAGAGCAGAAAGCTTGTCCTAGGAAGTGATGTGCTTTGGATTATGTTTTGACTTAAAGTTAATGGGGAGAGCTTTTCTGGCAGCCCCAGGGAGGGCTCCGTCATGATTGCCCTCATTCAGTATTACCACTTTTATTTCATGTATTTTAACATTCACGGCTCAGAGGACACTTGGAGGATGCCGGTGGTTCATGGGGCAGAGGTGTGGGGAAAGGGCTGTGAGGACACCAGCAGCAGGGGTGTGGACTGGCTAAGTGTGCTGCAGAGCTGCCCAGCCCGCAGCACTGACCGCCACCCAGCCCCCTGCCACCCTCACATGCTGGTCTCAGCTTCCACTGACAGACAGGCAAGTGGAGAGAAGAAGGACAGAGCCTGTGTCAGCGGCCTGCTGGAATGCACATCTGCATCTGTTCACGGACTCCCTCATTGGTTCACTCATTCATTCTTTCATTCCTTAGACTCCCTCATTGGCTCACTCATTCATTCTTTCATTCCTTGGACTCCCTCATTGCCTCACTCATTCATTCTTTCATTCTTTCATTTCTTGGAGTCCTGCATTGGTTCACTCATTCATTCTTTAGTTCCATGGACTCTTGCATTGGTTCACTCATTCATTCTTTCATTCCTTCACTCTTCACTGAATGCACTATGTGGCAGGCACCGTGCTAGGGCCGTAGTGGGTGAAAAACAGATGAGGCCCCTACCCAATAGCACTGCCGGACTAATCTCTTCAAAGAGCGACCACACTCCGTTCCAGGAGTTACTGGGCGTGGAGAAGGGCTGGGAAAAGCAGCCTCAGTCAAAGCAGACTGTGTCTCGGGACACATCTGCAAGGGCTAATCTGCTCAGTTCACAAAGTGGGGCAGGAAAAATACATTTATTTGGGAACTCTTAGGATGGCATCCGGGGGCACACTTTGGGGTCAAGTTCTCTCTGGTAGATTAACTGCAACCCAAACAAAAGGTCAAGCCCCTTTTTGACAGCCACAGAGCATCAACAGCGTGTTTTTATTCCCCTTGCTCTCGGCTTCATCTCATTACCTGGTGTCACGATGCCTTCACTAACTCTCAGCTCTGGGCAGGCTTCGGGAGAAACTCTCTAATCACTGTGTTGCTTCCCTAAACATCCTACTTATCACATCATGAATACTAATCACTTCGAGGCACTTGTGTAAGCAGTTTTCTCATCTTTTTCTGAGACAAGAATACATCTGTAAACACGATGCATTCTCATTCGAAGGCAGACTGGAATCGCGTACCTCAACACAAGAGCAGCACTAAAATTACAAGCACACAAAAGCTTCACCTAGGAATGCCAGACTGGTTGTGGTTCACTGGATGGAAATAATACTGGTCGTGAGGAGGAAGGAGCTGCCGACCTAACCAGTGCTCAGGTCTTGGCTGCTAGTGACGAAGTCAGGCTACCCAAGGCCACCAGCCCAGCATGGTAGGGCTCTGCGTACACTGAGTTCCCTACGGGTGGGTCCCTGGAGATTCGGGAGATCTCGCTATTGCTACTAGGGTCCTCAGACCAGCAGTGTGGGCACCGTCTGGAAGCTCGAAGGACATGCACACTCCCTGCTTCCACCCTCCCCTTGATCAAGACCTGCCAGTGCCCAAGTGGTAACAATTTTCATCAAAGCTTGGTAAGTGCTGGCCTAGTGAAATTAGCTAGGTGTTTTCTGAGTTCTCAGGAGTTTTTTTCTTTTAAATTTTGACCCTAATCTGTGTAGGTAGAACGAGATAGACTAGCTTCCTTTCCAAGAAAAAAAGAAGTGGGCTAAGTGAGAAAAAGCTTTGAAGAGGCCCTCGCTGGGCAGTTAGCTGGTTGGAGTGTTGTCTCGTACACCAAAAGGTTGTGGGTTCGATCCCCGGTCGGGGTGAATATGGGAAGCAACCCACTGATGTTTCTTTCTCATATCCTTGGGTGAGGATTACAAAAAAAAAAGCTTTGAAAAGGAACAGGATCATTCAAATGCTTCTCAAAAATCCAGGTGCATTAGTTACAAAAAAAAAAAAACCCCAAAATGTCAAAAATACTGTTGCTACAAACTCAAATCATTCTACACAGCAAGGTTCCCCGAACAATCTATAAGAAAGGGCTGCTGGTCCGAGGACAACCCCCTGAGAACCACTGAGTTCAAGGACAGAGTTGGCATGTCCCAGGGCACAGCACACATCAGAGCTGTGGGGGACACAGGAGAGTGACAGTCAGGTGGTGGGAGAACAAGACTCCATCAGTCCTGACAGCGTGAAGGCCCTTGAGCGCCGCGCCAGAGCAATCAGTTTTGAAACGTCAGGAGCGGCTGAATGAAAGAGAACAGCCCTCACGCTGGGACCCCTGAGCGTGTCGCTGGGAATGTGCAGACAGACATGGCCAGGAGGCTGAAAGTGTCCTGCTCAGTTGATTCGTGACAAATGCCATTAATAGGAAGCGCCATGTGAAGGGTGAGAAGCTGGCATTGGTAAATAGCAAGAAGGGAGAGAAGCCTGGGAGAGAAGAGAGAAGGTGCCAGTGGGACAGACCCGTAGCTGCCCCTGGGCCCTCTGGGCACATGTTCTGTAATCTGCGGGGCAACCAGAGGAAGGCGGATGAGGACACCGAGGCTCAGAGAGGTTGGGGAAGCCCACGGTCACACAGCCAGTAAGATGCAGGACTGAGATTTGAAGGCAGCTCCATTTGGCTGCCAAGCCCCTGTGTCTTGCCTAGACCACGTGGACCGTAGATATCACGTGGAAAGTCTCACCCTGTACTTCCCACAGTGCCAGGGAATCTTCAATGTCCTTTATACAACGGCCTCTTTACTCCTCACAACCATCTGAGGGGGCAGGTACGCTTACAAGTCCCATTTCCCAGAGGAGGACCTGGGGGCTGTGGAGCCCGTCTGAGGACAGAGGCAGTAAGTGGCAGATCCAGGATTTGTGCCTGTGCCCAGCGCCAGTGCACTGTGCTGGCTGCGCCCCGGAAGGAAGGGGACTCCAAGGAGAAAGGTAATGGGCCAGGCAGGTGTGCAGCTCAACTGACGTTCTAGGGGAGATGAGGAAGCAGCTGCTAAAGAATTCAGGGCAGCAGGCCTGTGTCTGTGGATGGACCCTGGCTGCCCTTTCCTCCAGCTGCATGTCACTGATCTAACTGGATTCACCTTTTCTGGATACAATCAAATCCTTTCCTTACCCACCACTCCCCAGAACATCCCTGCCAGCCCTGTGCCAATTTCCAAACACCCCCGGGCCAGCCTTTCTCTCCAGGATTGAACCTCCCTGCAATGCCCCTAATAGGGACGAGAGTGTGTACAGGGGGGAGTGAGTGGGCTGACCTGGCTGTCCCCTGCCTCTGTCACCTCCAGCACCAGCCTTGGCCATGGCCATGGCCAGTCCTGCTCTGTCTTCCAGTGAACTGACTAAGCATGAGACCTCCTTCTTCCTGAGACAGAGCCATTCGCAGCTGCATAACTCAAAACATGCGAAAGCCACAGACAGCAACTGAGCAAGGCCCCCAAGTGCAGTGGAGGAGGAGCCCAGCCCGAGGGAGTCTGATTTGGTTGAGTCCACAGCTGGGACTCAGACCTCGAAGTTTCTGGATGCCTCAGAGTCGGGCTCTGAAGCACAAGTCTTTCCATTGGGATGGGCGAGGTTAGAGATGGCCACAAACTCTTTGCTATTTTTGTCTTTGAAAGGTAGAGTATACATTCCCCTCCTCCCTGAATCTGTGCTGGCCTCGGTGACACGCTCACCCCTTAAGAGCGGCAGCAGTGCCATTCTGGAATTCCTGAGACGAAGTTCCAAGTCCTGCACCTGCATTCCAGGTTGCTCGGGGCACTCTGCCCGGGTGCCCCGGGCTGCGGCGTAGGAGACCAAGCTACTCAGAGACTTACACCAGAAGCCCAGAGGGCACAGAGGAGGGAAGGTGGCAGGCTGGCTCTGGTCACAGTCGTTGTGTCTCTCCAGCTGAAGCCCCATGTTCCATGAAGAGAAGTGCCCACGTTTGGCAATGATGTCTCTTGACAAAAAGACAGTCTTAACTAGTTCTGAATGATGCTCAACTTACTAAAACTTCTCTCACAGAACACCAGGGTGGCTGGGATTGTTAAAAAAAATCCCAAAAGTTCAAATCTGTATAAGACTGTACTAAGTGCAATTTATGAATCAGCCTCAAAAGAGCCAAATATGATGGTGATTTTTATTACAAATTACTGCTATTGCATGCTGCTTAAAACCAGGTTGGAGGAAACATCTATAGGGTTTGAATCATCAGACTAAGAGTCCAATCACTAGTTGTTTCTTGTAAATAAGATATATTCATAGAAAGCAACTTTCCTCAAGTGAAAAATTCAAAAGCTGAAGGCCTTTGTTTAATTTTCATATCTCCATTTCAATGTGAAATTAGACCATTTATCATCTTCTTAATTTCTACTTGATACTCACTTTCCCCACAATAATTGATACTCCCATACAGTAATTCATACATTTCCATTTTCTTTCTCATTTATTTTCCAGTTGGGGAGGTTTATTCATTTCTCTGGTGAATGTTTCACATTCATCAAACAGACTTCAAAGCACTTTCTCTCGACCCTCAATTAAAACTGAGAGAACAAAGCAGATTTTGAAAATACTGATGAGTGTGCCTCCACCAAGGCCAGGAAAATACCATGATAAGTTATAGCTTTGATTTAAATAAAATATTGGAAGGGACGTTTTAGGTTTAATGTACCTACTTTTCAATTTTTCAATATTTTTCAGGTATTTTACTATTCTAGAAGAATGAGTCATTAAAAATACATAAAAACGTTATATAGGGGGACATAGTTCATTTTGACTCACTCTCCAATAGACTTTTACCTTATCCTATCTTTAGTTAAAATTACTATATTTTGTTCTTTATAAGTTTTCTGTACTATTTTTTTATTTTAAAACATACTGTATGTTATTTATCCTGATTATGAGGTTTTTTGCAGCTCGAGGCGAGTGCCCCGCTAGCCCTGACCTGGGCCCGGACGGGCAGTGCCGTGTGGGCACTTCCGACTCGAGTTTCCCACGGCGGCAGGAAAGGGCCCGGTGGGAGACGGCTGTGCCCGTGGAAAGGGAAACCGTGACTTGTGAAGCTCATGGTTCCCGGAGGAGAAGGGGGTGCCCAGGGGAGGAGGCACCCCTGGGACATGCCTAGGGGTGTGTGGTAGGGGATGGAGGTGGTCGTGTCCAGGACATTCTAGGGATGGGAACAGCAGAAAACAGCTGGGGGGAAAAAAAACCCCATGGAGTCTATATATTAGTTGTTGGGATTTTTGTCCTAGAGACTCCAGGGGGGTGGGACTGGGGAGGAGAAGAGCTTTGAAGGAGGGGGTCCTGCATCAGCAGTGAGGGACAGAAACCAGTGAAACGCCATCACCCAAGAAAGGCCTATATAAGAACACCTTTCTGAAACGACGTGGTGGTGGGTGTGTCAGGGTACCCCGTTCCTTCTAGGACCTTCCCAGGTGCCCTTCATAGGTTCTGGGGACAGCAGCATCTCTGCTTTGCAGCCACTCTGGCCTCGGTGGGGCCCGCCCAGCTGTCCCTACCTGGCCCTCCAGGGGCCCTCTCCAGACTCGGGGCCCTTGGCACTGAGCTGTCCCGGACCTTCCCATCTCTCAGGCGGCCTCCGAGGCCCTGGGCTCCACCCTCACGCCTGATTCGTTCCTCACGACGTGGTTCCGTGGGTGTGACTCATGCTCCGCCAGGCAGTCGTCAAGTCCGGGGGCCTGCGGGACGCGATGGTTTCTTTGAGCCTCAGCTATTTGGGGGCAGGAATGACTACCATTTAAATTCGGCTTTTTTTCTTTTTTTTTCTTTTGCCCGCTTATTTATAAAGCTGATCGGGACTTCCTTCTTTTATTTGTCAGCACCAACTTGGAGTGAGTAGGAGAATGTAACTGAGTTTCCTTGAAGAGCTGCTGTTGCTGCTCCAGCTGCAGAAATGCTCTCTCCAAGCGACACTGGCCCAGAAGCGAAATCCTGCATCCCGTCTGCTGCGCCGATCGGGAGGATCTGGTGACCGAGACAGCAAAGCAAGGTCCGCACGTACGGATTCCTTCCCAGCCTCACCACTCAGTATGAGGCCTTGAAGACGCCAGTTCAACTCTCGGCGGCGGTGTCTCAGCTCCCTCGTCCTGAGAACACCAATGATCACAACCTCCTGCCACCGAATTTCCAGGGCCACGCAGTTGCATCCCATCTCGCCTCGCCCCTCACATCCTGACAAACCGACATGTGCCGGTTCTGCTCTGATAACATCTTCATACTCGTGTTAACGAATGTGCCCAGTCCCCACACTTCCAGTTTACTCATCTGTTTTGTTAATGGTAACATCACACTCAGTGGTGGTGCTTTCCCTTTATTAAGGCCCAAGCTGGCCGCTGGAACCAGATGATTGGATTGCTGATAGTGTTAACTCATTCTGGGCTACAGCTATTATAGGCACATGATATATTGCTTTGAAAATTAAAAGGCAAGGACTTTGCTATACGCTAAAATATTGTAAAAAAAAAAGTCACTGTTTTCTTCACATTAAAATACTTTGATCGGTGCCCTGACTGGTGTGGCTTAGCGGGTGGGCATCATCCCACAAACCGAAAGGTCACTGGTTCGATTCCCAGTCAGGGCACATGCCGGGGTTGTGGGCCAGGTCCCTGGTTGGGGGCGTGTGCTAGAGGCAACCGATCGATGCAATGTTTTTTTCTCTCTCTCTCTCCCTCCCATTCCCTCTCTCTAAAAATAAATAAATAAATAAATAGCATCTTTAAAAAAAGACTTTGACTGGAGTTGTTGGGGCTGCTGTGTAATAACGACAGCTGCCACCTACTGAACGCCATCGAGCTCGGCCCTCTCGGTCCTGAAAACAAAGCTCCGGGACGGGCGCTCTCTCGTGAAAACAGAGGCTGCACAGCCCCCCCATGCTCTCGCAGTCCCCTGCGCTGGTTCCGTCAGGGCACGTATTACGCCATATTGAAACTCCCTATTTTCTGTCTCTCACACGGCTTTATGTTCTCACAGGCAGGACCAGCCGTGTCATCCATCTGTGGGGCTCAGTGCCGAAGTAAAACACATCCTCTTGTGAAACAACTGTTGGAATTTCAAGGCGACGGGAACAGAGGGTTAAACCAAGCCGGGGGCCCTTGAAGTGACTGGACATCTACGGAGGTGGCCCTGCTTGTGGGGCAGGGAGAGTGACTTACTCTCCGTTGGATCTCCAGACACAGCAGCCTGCTCTGGCACCTGGCACCTGGCACCCAGCAGACATTAAGTCGCTATTTGAAAAATGTATGAATTGGAAGATATGTAAATATCACCACTCATTGCTACCACGCCATCACCGTCCAACTAAAAAAAGACTGAGATTGTGGGCTGCAATAGTAGTTATCATACCTTGACAAAGCATGTGAAAGGTGATGAACATATTAGTTATCACGATACAGGTCAAGAGGGTTAGCCTGTATTTAACAGACAGATGCTTGGAAAAATAAATAATCAAAACCCAATTACATATGGTTGATAAGGGACATGACCAAAAAATCATAGAGAAGATTAAAAATGAAGGAAAAGGCCAGAGAGCAGCAGGTAAACACAGAGAAACAAGAAGGAGAGCAGATCAGACTAAATAAAATCAAGGAAAACCTATTAAATAAGACGCATGATTATTTTCCCATTGATAGACGGTATAACCAATAATGGAGGCATAATAGGCCAAATAATAGAACTGACATACAGAAAAACAAAGGGAAGTTTTTAAAAATCACAGTGGGGGACTGGAAAAGCTCTATCATTCTTTGACAAATCAAACAAGAACAGAGAGGAAGTGAATTATTAGCAGCTTGGTTGGAGATATAGACAAAAATATACATAAAATGCAGTATCTTTGACATAAGGAAGTCTTGTTTCCCTTCCCCAAATATGCAAGGAAGATTCATGAAACTGAATTACATTCCAGACATAAAGAAAGCCTCAGTGGATCCTGCAGAGCAGATAACCCGTTCAGACAAAACCCACTGACCTGACAAAGGCAGGCATTCACAACAAACACGAAATCATGAAACCGCAAACCCCTTGCAACTTAGATCCCTCCCACCCTCCCTCCACCACCACGCTTCCCCTTAGGTAACTCTTGTGTCAAACAAACAAACAACAAACAAAATAACGAAAACCTCTAATTGTGTGGTGGAGGTTCCCGCCGTGTTGTATTCTTCTCACACGTAGGTGAGACGGGCTCGGAGAACCTGCTGGTCCGCACGGCTTACTGAAGCACGGCGCAGGCAGGCAGACTGTCTCGCATCCAGTGCGGTGATGGGCAATGCCCGTGTGCTCCTTGACCCCTGAGTGTGCACGGCCTTGACCCTGTCATTCTTTTAACCTGTCAGGGAGTGCGGTCCAGGGATGTCTATGGATGTGGTAAAACCGTGAAAAAAAGGGAGATTAAACACAGAAGTTTAGAAGGAAGGTCTCTGGGCAGAGAAGGGGTGTGGCCATGGTAACGCTGTTTCCCTGAACCTACAGTCACTGTATTACTCTTCTTTCAACTGTGCACATCCATGATGTGTAGTCTTTGGAGTGTAGGACGTGTTTCACAATTTTTTAAAAATTAAAGAAAGAGCAGAGAAATACTACAGTTTAGTGCATGGTTCAGCAGGGAATAGCATTTATGGAGACAGTAATAAAGCCCTGATTTACAGTTAGTTACTGAAAGGCAAGGGATGGGAAGGCAGGGAGTGTGGGGTGGAAGAGGCTGAATCCCCTCGTTCCACGGTGGGAAGTAACAACAGATACTGCTGAGAACTGAACAGTTAACAAGGACCAGTGTGGGCCTGCTCTGCAGAGACATGGAGGACAACTTTATCAAGAACCGTAAGTCAAAGTGGGGCGGGTGGGGGAGGGCGGTGATGAAGAATAGTTGAAAGGCTGTGTTTTTCATAAACGACTTCGACTCTTCAAACTCTGTGCATATACATCTTTAGTGAACGTAAACAGCTTATAAAATAAAGCATGAACTAGGTCCTGGTGAAGACCGACAACAGACACTTTCAGGATAGGGTTAAAAGCTCCTATTGTGAGACCACGTCTTCGTGGCTCGAGTGAAAAGTGCCGGTGGCAGAGCTTGAGGCTGATTCTAAATAACTCCGCCGGGCGTGCAGCTGCCGGGCTGGGGGGAGCCACGGGACCTGCCCCCGCGTGGTTCTGCTGGGGAGAGAGCGGATGTCAGCCAAGGGCTCAGGAGAGCTGGCTCATGGGTAAGAGACGATAAAGGCAGCAGCTCCCAACTGATACGTGATTCTACACAAGGAGTGGTCGCGAAGGTGCACGTCGCTGTATTAATACATTCACCTGCAAGTAGATATTTGATGGCTACATCTACACCTCAGAAAGTTTATGTATCCATGATGGGCAGAAGAATTCCACTTTTCTCCATCTTCTCATGGGGGAAAGTTGGGAATAAATAGCATTTTATTGGGGACAGGTACCTTTACATTCCAGCAAAAGAAGTTTGGGGTTTCTGGAAATCCTTTCTGAGCATGGCACTACAGGTGGGAACCATAAAGGAAATGACGAGTACACATTACCTCCCTAAAACTTAACATTCCCACGGAAGTTAAAAAGATGATGATACTGCCCGGAAGAACCAGCATGTGGCCCGACGGGCCCTCCCGCTGCACACGGGCGTTGAGCTGGTTTTGCCCTTTCTGGGCACAGACTGGGCAGTGTGCGCCTAGAGCCCAGTCAGAGTATTACTAGTATTAGTATTAGTCTTACTAGTATTTAGACTTATGTGCAAAGATATGCTCAAGGCAGGTCTTCACAGCTAAAAAGGTAGTAATTAAATATGAAATAGTAGAGCGTTGCTTAATAAATGATCTTTGCTGTAGCATGCTATAGTGATACAAGTGTTATTATACCCTCGGAGCATATCCTTCCGTGTAAACGTATTTCCAACCCTGATGGCCAGGTAGAAAAGGTCACTAGGTAATTCTGACACCGATGACCCAAATACCCTTTGGCAGTGGGAGTGCAGGTGGATGAAGCCGTTGGGCCCCCAGGTTCCCTTTTCACTCCATTCGGCCAACTGCCCTCCTCAGCAGCAGACGCAAGGTTCACACCCTAGAAGGGCCGATACGGGTATCTGGGACCAGCCTCCAGGCGTGTCAAGGGCAGGGGCACCCATGGAAACCAGATGGGTGGACTGAAAGCCCCCGTGCTGAAAGCTGGGGCTGGTCTTGGCCTTCCTGTGCCACTGGGCTCCCCTAGACTGACTCGCAGATTTGCATCCCCGTAGGAGACAGGCACACTCCTCTGGGGGAACGGACCAAACTCCAGGGAAAAGACCCACTGACGATCCCCCAATAAAACAGTCCAGCCAGAGCATTCTAGACCAAAGCCTACCAGTCACCAAGTCCCGCTGGTCTTCTAAGGAGCTTTTAGTGCATCATTCTTAGGAATAAACCGACAGTCCTGGGCCATCAAATACTGGAGCAAAGTGTCTGTTATGAAAGATCGACACCAAAACAAACAGAATAAAGGAACTCACAGGACAAGCCAACTTCAAAAAATACTAATAAGGGAGCATATTGCTGCTATGAAGCAACAACGTTCCACTCTAAAAGGAACAGAGAAACAAAAAATAACTCGGAAATTTAAAAAAATTGTTGTGAAAATTTAAAACTTAGTAGATAAAATGGAAGATAGAGTTGAGGGTATCTTCCAGAACATAGAGTTAAAGGACCAAAAAAGAGAATTCAGGAGAAAAGTAAAACCACAGAATTAATCTGTGAGGTCCAATATCTGTGCTCCAGAGGGAATAAAGAAAATGGAAGAGATAAAGTAATCAAAGAAATAATTCGAGAACATCTCCCAAGCCCGAAAGAGCTGCATTTCCACAGTGAAGTGGTTCTCTCAGAGCCCAGGACAAGGGGAGGGAAAAGAGGCCAATGAAAGTCCGTCACTGTGAAGTTTTATTACACGGGACCAAAGCGGAGACCCTCCAGACTTTGGGAGGGGGGACAGCCACGCACAAAGCATCAAATATCACAGGGCCTTCGGACCAGTCGATGGCAAGGCCAGGAAGCTGGCATATATAGTCACAGTGATGAAATACTGAGAACTGATCTAACCGAGGTTATGTTCTAAATAGACTGGGAGAACGGTGGGAAGGGAGGTGTATGTGTTGGGAGTTTGCAGGAGTTCAGAGAATAAAACCTTTTCACTTTGAGGAATAAAGAGATAAACTAAAAAAACAAACAAACGAGCTATTTAGAAATTTGGAGATAAATACCAAGAAAAGAAAGCGAAAGGTTGAAAATGGTTGTATCTAGGAAGCAGGAATAGGGTTGGGGTGGGGCAAGGGACCATAGTTATTTTACACAATAAATCAAGAGAACAAGTTGCCATTCTAAGTAGGTACATACACATGACTTCGATTACAGGAAAATTAAATAAAGACCCAAGGATTTAGCTCTTAGCTCAAGGGCCCTGAGAAATCCCTTACTGTCCCTTCTGGGAAACAGACACTGCTGTCACTCTGTGGCTGCCCTGTGAAAATCCGATCTCAATCAGCGACATCCCCGAGAACACACAGGTCCCCTCCGCTGCTGCCCATGCAGCCTGTGTGCAGAGTTAGCCTGGAACAGGCAGCCCGCCGTACGGAGGTGCCTTTCCTGATCCCTGCTGGAACCAGGTAGGGAGTCCAGCCTCAGTCTCAGAGGTGGCACGTCCTCAGGGACCGCGGCCACACCTACGGCACCCGCCTCATCAGGGCTCTGTTTAATCAGCAGCAGAATCAAATCCTTCCCAGTCTTGCCATGCAGTCAATAAAGGGAGGAGAAATGCTTTTTTTTTTTCTATTTTGGAAATAAAACCAGTAGTATACCACGTCCTTTAAAATCCATTTCTGAATGTTTGCACAGGCACTCCTATGCAAAACCCTCGAAACGTATGCACCCAACAGGACAAAAATGACCCAGTTCTGTAGAAAACATCAATGACAACAACGAGGCAGCCTACAATAATAATGGATTATAGTACATAATCAATACTAGTAAGATGTGAAACAAAGGACAAGTCAACATTGCTTAGTTATTATAATTACCAGAAGCAGTAGGCTTCTCTCTGCCAACCTCTTCTACCCAGGTCTAGTTCAAGTGTCTGGAGAAAGAATTAAATGCCAGGACACGGCTAGTGGAGCCCCCGGGTCTTCACTCCGTGTCCTCATGGCCAGAAAAGCCTGAAGGCGGAGCGTGAGCCGAGAATCCTTCTCGGGAAGACACAGGGCTCCCGGCAGAGAGCCACCCCCGAGAGAAGGCACAGCACAGTGCCATCATCCGTTTCTATTACTGGCTTCAGAAGGGAGGTGACAGAGCTGTGAAATCTCAGACAACCACGCTGAGAAAAACCCATCAACATGTACGCGGCAGGGAGCGAGAGGGACCAAAACTCATTTAAAGCTGCCCAGTGGAATAAAACTTTGTGGAGGAAATGTCACATGAGTGTTTACTTTACCTACCTACCTACCTACCTACCTACCTATCTATTACTTTCTGGCTTTGCAGATTCAAGGTCCTGGGGTATAAAAAAGCCCAGGACGTGGGGTCATCTAGTGCTTTCCCATGGGTCAGACCATAGGGTCTGTTCGGCTAGATGTACTCGACACGGGCATGCTTGCCGTGGTAGTGAGAGCTGGAACCGGGGAGGGAGAGGGTGGGAGAGAGCCCCCGGGGGTCTCACTGGGCAGGGTGAGCGGGCACTCTTCCCTGTGGTGCCCAGGGGTGAGTGTTTGTGTTCTGCCTGGCATGTTGACACCAGTGTGCAAACGTAGCTGTAGCATGATGAGTGGACATGACCACTCATAGCTATGACCACAGGCGATGAATTTTGCTTCTGTGAACCTCAGTATCCTCATCTGTGCAATGGGCATCATTCCCAGCCCCACCTTGTTGAATGGATCAAAACGGACTATGCTTGTAGTGCTTCAAGTTACAATGCTTTGCGTAGGTTAGCACTCGAATATTTGTACCACCTCATCGGCAAAGCATGGTTGCTAATAAGCACGGATAATGTTTTTCTCTGACCACACGCACTGTGAAGGAGGCATCACAGGACGTTTATTTGTGACCCCGGGCACTAGCGATGTCCCTCCTGTTCTGTGTGAGTCCCCCGCCCACCTGTGCAGGCAGGACCACTTCAGGTGGCCACTAGAACAGAAAGCTCTACAGGAAAAGCTGCCTGACCACCCAGTGCCCTTCCAAGTACCAGTTCCCAGCTGGGCCCGTCTGCTCTCAGTCCGAGACCAGTGCAGAGTTTTCGGATAAGATTTCCTTCTGGGGCTGAAGACAACGAGAGGCCTTGACTCACGATTCCTGCTCAAGCACACGCATGAGCGCACACACATGCGTGAGGGCAGCAGAACGTTTGATAGGAAAGTTGCGGAGGCTTTGCACGATTTGGAAGACGGTGCCGTTCCCCTTATGGTGAAGTGGCAGGTAAGATGTTCTGCAAGTCATCCCACTAGCTCCCGTCCCTGTGTGAGCACTCCTGCGCGACTCAGAATATCCCCGGAGGACCCGGGCACTCTGCTCACAGCCCACCGCTGTCTACAGAGACGGCGCTCACCGCATTATTCGGGCTATAAGACGCACTTTTCCCCTCCCCCAAATTTGGGAGGAATAATGGTTGTTAATGCTGCTGTGGAGTTCTGTTTACATTTACCTTGGTGAAATATTATGTTATTTATGTTGTTAAATATTTTACCACATTTTTTTTGCTTCAAAAATTTTTTTCCTATTTTCCTCCTCTAAAACCTAGGTTCGTCTATGGTCTGAAAAATGTGGTACTTAGAAAAGGACCTACAGATGATGGGGGTGTTAGGGACGGAAGGAAGACACTGGTCCTTTCCCGAGTGGCCAACTCTCTGCGACCTCTGCAGGTGGGCCCTTTTTTTCCAGACAAATGCATGTGTGCAAAATCCTGTTTGCACGTTACTACAATGTATTACATTAGGAATGGGTTCTGCTCATTTACATAGGATATCAACACAGACTCTGAAAAGGCTGATGCCTCACCCATTGGCTTTCGTGCAAAAACCAGTGGCCACTTTTTACAAAAACGGGAATAGGTGTCTATTCTGTAAATCAAACACGAACTTAATGGACTTCCGTTCCAAGGTAAATCTCAAAAAAAACAAGGCTGCTCTTGTTGGTTGATTTGAAAAATAAGCTGAAATCGCGGCGTGATCTCTGTCAGGGCCAAACGCGAGGCATCGGACCTGCCAGTCTATCAGGATGACATCTGGTGGCGAAGGTGCTAGCAAGTCGGACTTACAAGCGAGCGCTGTAACCCACGCGGACGGCGGTTTCCGAGGTTGCTCCGGCAGGTGCGGAACACTGGGGCTCTCCAACGCTCCTCCAGCCGAAACCTTCTGGCAACACTGCTGTTCTCATTAAGTCACCGAGGTCATCTTCGTCGAGATCCACCCCACCTATTTGTCGTCAGTAGAGGATCACAAATCCCCTGTCCAGTGTCCACGTTGTCTGAGCAGAGGGGACCTCCAGATGGGTTCCATGGCGATCCCAAGCCTCTGCAGGTTTGTGCTGAGAACATTGTGAGCCCTGAGCCCCGGGGCTGCCCTGCGGGGTCCCTCAGACATGGAAATCGTGCCCATTCCTTACAATCCCACCTCCGGAGTGGGAGCCCGGCCAGAGACGCCAGGTGCAGGGGTGGGGGTGATAGGCTGCTTTTTATTTTATTTTAGTGTTATCTACCGCGGTGGACTTCAAGGCTTTGAATAGAAAGATCCAGTCCATCTGTGTACCGCCAAAAATATCTCTTGAGAAATGACTTGAATAAATCGCTCTTAGACAGGGCTTCTTTTGTTGTCGTTTGCACCGAAATTGAAACCACTGACCAGGGTTCAAAGAGGAACCCGAGAGTCTACCCTTTAGAAAGTCTCCGGGCTTCAGAGATCTTGGGAGCATCACATGCACAGGGTAAGCGTGTTGACCATAGGGCCAGCCACCCCTGAGTAAACCCCGACTCCACATCCCACCCGTGAGACTGTGGGCAAGTTCCCTGGGCCTCTCTTCCCTTAGTTTCTGCATCTGTCAAATGGGGGCAACCACTTTATAAACTTGTTATGTGGGTAACTGAGAGCTCAGAGCAGTGAATTGGTACAGAAGAAGCTCCCAGCCATGTTAGCTGTTACGCAGAAAAGCAATTTCCGTTTCCATCGGCTCTTTCTGTTTTTGCTGGTGGTGGGATCTGCCACTCCAGGCTCGGCCCCTGGAGAAGTTGAAAGCCCCCATCGCTGCAGATGCGCCTTTGCTCTGGGTGCTGGCGGGGCTGCTGCTGCTGGGCACCCAGACGTGCACAGCCCGGAGTGAGGACGATGAGTGGAGCATTGTTCTTTACCCAAACAGCAAACCAGCGACTTTGCCAAGCGGCACAGCTGCTGTTATCTCTGAGTGCCCAGCTTTTTCTTACAGTTGTCGTTTTGCCTGGCAAAGGAAGTTTTCATCATTTCGGAGCCGCTGATGCCTCTGTCCATCGCTTCGTCCCCGCCCAGGCTCTCGGCCTTACTGCTGTGACACGGAGGCTCAGGGCAGAGCGGCGGGGGGAGGCCCCGGTTTCCCAGGCTGCTCACACAGCAGCTCACCTGGGGCTGCGCCGGATACCCCTCTGTGCGGCGATGGCCTGTGGTCACCCAGAAATTCTAGCCTGGGGTGGCCACCCCTGTGGTCAGAGCTGACAGGGAGCCGCCGAAAACAATCTTTGATTTCTTTGGTCACTTAGAGGGGGGTTTTGTTAGCTGCGAGTTGAAATTATGGAATGAAAATCATTTGCAGAGAGCTCCCCATTGGATCACCTTTGTCACGTGCCAAATTTGACTTCACCGTCCTGGTGTGTCCCATATTATCAGGGCCTAGGAGATGCCCCCTCAGTCAGAAGAGAAACATGGAAAAAGTCCTAGCCTAGGTCCAGAGGTGAGGTTCCAGCCCCACCCCATCATACAGCGGCTGCGTGACCACGCTCAGTTCCCTCCCTTCCCTGATGTAGTCTTCTCACCTGAGGCACCCCACAGCGGCATGATGTTGGAATTATATTCGAAGTTGGAACATCAGTTTAGGATCTGGCTGCCATTTGGGGTATATGCAGACATGGAATGGCCTGAGAAAAACAAAACCATGGAGGGAGGCTTTGAAGGGTCAGGGGCCACAGGCATGGTCCGAGGGCTTGGGGTTGGTGTGTGCGTGCATGTGTGTGTTGGCGGCTGGGGAAGAGGGAGAGAGGGGAGAGGTGTTGTGTAGAACTGTGTACAAGTGTGTGACAAAGGGGGAGGGTGTGCACGTGAGAAACCAGAGAGATATTGACACTGTGCACCGGGGCCAGGGAGAAGGAAGGACGGGGAGAGGAGAGGGAGGGGGAGGGGAGGAGCAGAGGAAAACTGGGAGCATGGGAAGAGAAGGAGGAGAGAAGAGGGACCCTGGAGTATGCAGGAAAGACACTGTGTGAGAGCACATGGTGAGTGTGTGCGCGAGAAAAGGACACGGCGGGGGGGTGCGGGGGGCAAGGAGGAGAGCCAGAGGAGGGAGGCAGAGAGGGAGTTTGTGGTGTGTGTACAGATGTGACTTCATGTCTCTGTGTGTGTGGTGTGTGTGTGTGGTATGTCTCAGCCGTGACCAGGGCCTGGACTGCACATACAGCCGGCCCACACATTTCTCAGAAAGCTCCCCAGCTCTCTGGGAAAGCACAGGCAGGGGCTGGGGGGAATCCTCTCCTCTGACTAGCTCAAAAGCAAGGCTGAATTCTCCAAGTCTGAAGGCGGAGGATCAGGAGGCCCCCTGACCCTGAGGGTCCTGCCCCGCCCCCTGCTGGTCAGGGCCCGATTTCTGGCTCTGGGTATCTGAAAGGCCGGCCCTTTATACACTGGGTGGGGTGGTCCTCACTCAGAGCCGTTGGCCCCCCGTTAGCTGGGGCTTCTCGGAGCAGCACAGCCTGTGTAGGCAGCTGCTAGAAGCTGACTCACCCTCTCTGCTCAGGGAGGGAGGATGCTGGGATCAGGTACAGCTCCAGGCACCAGGAAGTCCTCCTGCAGGGACGTGAGGGGCAGGGCATCCGGCTCCATCCTTGCTGAGGACAGGAAGGGAGCTGAACTGGCTAAGTTTGCAGATGTGAGGTCAGTTTAGAAAATTTAAAAAAGAGGTTGCAATAGCATCCATTCATCCCCTTCCTGGTAAAGCTGTACCCCCAAACTTTGGGGAATTGCATCTTCCCATTCACAGCTCTCTCTCTCTTTTTTTTTTACCTCACTCTCGGCTCCAAGAGTGGGTCTTGCCTTCACCGGCCATCTTTCTTCCCTTCTTCCCAGCCACAGCGACTAGGTCAGGGAGGGACAAGTGACCCCAAATCGGGCCAATGTGAGCCATGCCTTCGGCTGTTGTGCAGCCCTGGGTGCGGGTGGTTTCTGAGATGCGCGACCGAGAGAGCGCGAGGCTAGAGCTCTGGCCACCCCTGCTATCATGAGAAGTTTGAAACTGCAGTCCACGAGCAGGTAAAGGCAATGGAAAGGTGAAGGAACTGAATTCAGCGGTGCCTGAAACAGACTACTTTTGAACTTCTTTGATTATACAAGCTCATACTTTCTTTTTCTGTAAGGCAGGTCAGGTTGGATTTTCTGTTATTGGTGATCCATAGAGGTCTGGCTGAAGCAGAGGTGAATGGGGTTCCCAAGCCCCTACCAGGAACCCACCATGCACTGGGCAGGTATCATAACAGGTGCTGGGGGAGGAGGTGACTAAATGCAAGACTCCTGTCCCTGGGGGACTCCCAGTCACCAGGGAAGGTAGGTGTCTGAACAAGGGGCCAACATCCCAGGAACATCTATGTCCTTGTGCCACAAAGACGAGAAGCCGGACAACCTTAACCCAGAAGCCGGGGTGGGGAGGCCCAGGGGGCGCTGAGGAGTTGGCCAGGGGTTGTCACGGGGTAACAAACGCCAGCGTCAGAGACAGACGGACTGAGCCTTAAATCCCGGCACAACCTCTGTAAGTCTCTGCTCACTCATCTGCAGAAGGGGGAGTCTTGTCTCACAGGACTGTTGTAAGAATTAAACATTTAATCAGCCACTCAACACATATTTGTTACGTACCTACTAGGTGCCAGAAACTGTGGACAACATAGTAGGCAAAAGCAGAGAGAAAGCCTTATAATCCAGGGCAGTAAACACCAAATGAACATAAACTTGCTTGATGACAAACAGGCTAGGTTCCAAATCCAAGCTCAGTGCCTAACTAGAGGTGTGGCTTTGAGCAGGTTACTAACTTCTCTGAGCCCCTCTCCTACCCTGTACATCAAAGCCTGCTTATAAGCTTCCTGAGCACGTGGTGAGTTAATATCTACAACATGCCTAGCACTCGGGAAGTGCACTGCGACTTTGAGTCCCCTTCTCCCCGCTTTCTCAGGGTTCTGGGTGACCAACATGTGACAAGACAAACCTATGACAGCCCCAGGCACTGCTGAAAGCATCCTGGAGTAAAGCCCCAGATATTTCTAGAACACTCCTAATCAGCATAAGAACGTGCCTTAAAAATAAAATTCGCCTGGGAGAGGGACTTGGGGGACACACCCATCCCTTCAGTGTGGGGTGGACGAATGCCTTCCGCAGCTTTTCCTGGCCGCCAGCCATGAGCAAGAGAAAAAAGGAGAGAGAGGCCAGGAGGGGTGCCAATCATCTGGGGGGATATCTTTGGGGGTTTTGAGGTGCTGACCACCAGCAGGCTGCAAAGACCCCAGGCAGGGTCTGTGAATTGAGAGAGAGTGATGGCTTCAACACCTGGACGGAAAGAGTCCTGCAGCCCCAGGGGCACCCCCTTTGCAGTTGCGCGGTGGCCGTGGGCCCTGCCCTGCAACGAGCCCAGACAGGAAGGCCCAGGAGGGCAACGGAAACACACGATGCAGACGCTGCAAGAACGGAGTCCGTTTCAAGGCTCAGCAGAGCAGTTTACGGCTTTTAAAACGCATCCTCACGTGTCTCTCTGCAGTGCCATCTCTTTCCAGGCAATTTCAACCCTCGGCCCCATGACTGGGCGGGGGTGGGGGGGGAGGCGGGGGAGAGGAAGGTGGAGACTTCCCTGGGCAATGATAACGTGAAAGGTTCCTTCAGGGAGGTTCTGGGAAGAGGAGAAAACAATCCAGACCGATCCTTTTTTTCTTGTTTGAATTCTCCCCACCCTACCCGGCCTGTGGTGCAGCCTGGACAAGAATCCTACAGTCTTATTTGTACATCAAGTGCGTTATTAGATGTGAGAATTTGAAGTGACAAGCGAAACGCTCCGTGTCATGATGCTAATACTCATTAAATCATTCTCGTTTGCAGCTCACTAAGAATATACTTAGCAATTACTTGTCTGCTCATGTGTGTGCCTAAGTGATTTAAATCAAACATGGCGGGGGGGTCTTTACAAAATAGCCATGGGGATGTAAAGCACATAGCATAGGAATATAGTCGATAATATCCTAATAAATAATATAGTTACTTTGTATGGTGTTAGGTGGAAATATTGCAGGCAACATTTTGTAAAACATATGATTACCTAACCACTCTGCAGAGAGTCTAACCCTAATACAAAATAAAATTGAATGTAAACTGTAATTGGAAAATACGTTTTTAAATGGGGAAAAACAATCATGGAAAAAGATCTGGGTTGTCCTTGATTTGTCGCATGGCATTAAAACTAGTGTTGCAGAGAAACACCATATTTTTTCATTTTTTAAAAAAAGCCACTGGCACCAGAAGAATGAAGCCTTCGGATCAGGAAGCCCAAACTCTGCGGCCTTGTCCTAACAGCCAGACCCTCCGCCACCCTGGCGTCTCCGTCAGAGGCTGACCCCCTCCAGGTGCGGGGAGCCCCAGGAGACCGGGCCGGGGGCCTGACCGAGACTTGAATGCAGGCCCAGGGGCTGCAAAGGGGAGGTGAACACCCAGGGACCTCGGCTGGGTCATCTCTCTGATACACACGGACTCCCTTCCTGCCAAGGGCTGCCGGGCTCCACGTGGCAGGAGCCGGCTGCACTGGCTTACCTGGAAACACACGCATGGTCTTCCTGAAGCCCACCCCTGTGGCTCTGTCTGAGGACAGAGCTTGTACGTGGTGCCCCCTGGAGGCCCCGCAGCCCCACTACCCTAGCCCGCACCTCAACGCCGTACGTCCTCCAGAGATCCAGAGAGGAGGCACGCCCCAGATGGACGTGGGGCACTAGCACCAGGGCAAGAAAGGCACAGGTGCCTGGGCCACAGAACACGTCACCTTGTGGTCTTTTTTTTTAAGATTTTATTTATTTATTTTTAGAGAGGGAAGAGAGGGAGAGAGGGAGAGAGAGAGAGAGAAAAGCATCAATGTGCGGTTGCTGGGGGTCATGGCCTGCAACCCAGGCATGTGCCCTGACTGGGAATCGAACCTGCGACGCTTTGGTTGGCAGCCCACATTCAATCCACTGAGCTATGCCAGCCAGGGCCCACCTTGTGGTCTCTTATTACTGCAAAGGCCCTGGGCAGAGAGACGTGTGAGGCGGCAGGTTTGACGGACAATGCGTTAAAAATGAATGACGCTGGTCAGCTGAGGCAGGTTCTCCTCTCCTAGAAGTGGAACCCTATCTGGTCAGACTTGGAGCTGACGCGGGCTGGAAACCAGACACCACCCTCAGCAGAAATGGTGCCAGGGGAAAAGGCTGGCAGGTCCACAAGGGGAGCGGGCTCTCTCAGCACATGTCAGCCTCTCGCCAGCGGGCACTTGTCTAACAGAGGCCACACCCCTCTGCTGTCCCTTCCCTCCTTCCCTTTCCCAGCTGCCCTCTAAGTCCAAGTGCGCGGGGCCACCCAAACACAGTCACCACCCATCACCCTTCGCCCTTCACCACATCGGCAAAGTTCAGCACAGAACATCGGTCCAGCGCCTCGGAGGTCAGCCCCCAGTCACGCTGAAGAACGTGCCACCGGGGTCCCCGATCACTGTCATCCTCAGGGGCAAACCCAGAAAGCTCAGGGACTTGGTGCAGGGTATCAGAGCTTACTGAGCAAGAGCAAAGCCCGACTAGAAACAAAATGGAATGTGTTGACTTTTCTTGATGAAATTCTAAATGCAACAAGTACTCTTGGAATGTTTTTCAGCCTCCAGTGACACCAAGCCAGGTACTTTTTCATAAGCTCATGGGAGATTGTCTCAAGGTTAAAAATAAAAGAATGGAGAGAAGAGCTTTTATGTTATTATTAGAGGTGCATGCAGCATAGGAAGTGGCTTTCCTTGACCTTATCCCACTGAAATAGACTCATGGGCTCTTGCACATGCCCACACACCTTGGCCTGAAAAGCCTGTATATAACTTGAGAGAAGAAAATAGAAATCTACAGAATGCAGTCTTAGGGAAGCAAATACAATTCTGCATAAACAATTCATTGCCAAGGCCATTACCGTGCAGTAAGCGCGGAAACATCCAACCAGGAGGCATTCGCCTCAGAACTAATGTATAAAAGCTTCATGAGGATGACTATGGCCCTGAGGAACCAGGGGGAAATTCTGTTAAGCCTCATGCCCACTTTCTGTGAGCCACAGACAAGTCCTGTAGCACCTGGGCATACGCCAGCTGCATCTAGGATCGAGACTGCCCTCCTGTGTGAACGCACCCCTGTCTCCTGCCCAGCAGAGCTCCTCAGAGTCCGGAGAACCTGCCTGGAAAGCTACTGAGCTCAAAGAGGGCTTCTGAGGGCTATACATGGAAAGGGTGACGTGATAATAACCTCTGTGAGCATCCGTTTCTTCGGCCACAGAATTGGAATAATATCAGCTCCACGTACCTCCCAATGGCTGAGAGGTTAGAACAACAGAATGCAAGCAAAAAGTTTCCTAAATTTCGCTGGTAAATAAGCTATGGCTGCACTGCATTCTTAGTAATCTAGAGTCCTGTTTTGGACTTGGGCATTAAGATGTTGCTGGCTACATTTGTCCCATACTCCCTGGCCAGCGCCCCCTCTTCTGGTCACACTGGGGGAACCACGGGCCCTCACACTCACACACCACCCGCCCTGTGAGCTGCTCCTCCCCTGGGCTGTCTCCCTGGGAATGTCACCAGCATCCATCCAGGGGCAGAGCTGAAACTGCAGCATCACATGACTTCCCCCAACCCCCCTTCACCCCCATCCACAGGCCTAGATCCCTCTCATATCTATCTGCATCTTTCTGTTCCCATGGCTACCGAGTCCAGGGTCCCATCCCTGTCTAGAGGATGACTGCAGAGGCCTTGTCCTGTTTGCTGCCTCCAGCTACACCCTTCTGCATGCAGCATCCAGAGCCATCCTCCTAAAACATGAATCTGAGAGTGTCACGCCTCTGCACCTGATGACTGCCCTTTGTTCTCAAGACAACCATGAACTCCTGAACGGGGCTGAGGAGGCCCTGTGGGGCAGGGCCCTGCACTCTCTGCCAGCCCCAGGCAGCCCCCTCCTCCCCTCTCCCCAGCACGGTTACAGAACGGGCCCACAGGGATGCTCTCTGGTTCCCTGGCTCACATCTCAGGGCATTTGCACTGCCTGTGGGTACTTTCCCAGCTATGACACGAACTCTGCATGGTTACGGTCGAGGCTTTCCTGTCTTCCTATTAAACTCTGAGATCTTAGAGGGCAGGAGCCTCTTTCTGTCGTTCTCAGAAGCACCCTGCCCCATTGCAGTCAGGGGTGTGTGGGGCCAGGCTTGTTCTGGCTCAGAGGAGTTGGCTGCGAGCATCTCCCCCCAGGGCAGCATTCAGTTGTGACATGCTGGTAGCTTGAAAACATATATGGTGGGAAGATCTACACCGTGGAAATTGGCAAATGCTATAAATCAAGCTTTTCCCTAATCCCTAGAGAGCTAGTTCTTACACATTGACCAGGACACCACTGACTCCTGGCCAGCTCTCTTGCCTTGGCTTTTTAACCTGCCACAGTCTCGCTGCCCAGGTGCAACTGAACTAAAGTTGGCAGTCTCGTAATACCCTCCTTTCTCAAGGAAGACATTTCAGTCCTTACTCTTGGTTCCATTGATCTACTCATCTGGCTCACTACCCAGTGATAGCAACAATAACAGTAATAGTAATGGCTAACACTTATTGGAGCTGACTATGGGCCAGCTGCTGGGCTGAGAGCCCTGGCACGTGCCTCTCACTGAATCTCGTCCACAGCACTGGGAGGCTGAGACTGTTAGTACACTCACCTGACCGAAGAGGAAAGTGAGGCTTTGGAGCCTCACCTGAGGGCAGGTGGGGCAGGTATCAGAAACCAAGCTAACTCGGCCACACCGCCTCCCCATCACTACTACACTGAGTTATTTGCCCTGCTTCCCTCTTGGGACCTCCCTCTGTGGGGATAATCACGCCTCTGCATATGTCCAGTGCTGGTCACTGAGGTTCTGTTTTCATCCCATAGCAGATGCATGAGGTGAGTTCACTGACGATGTCTTGTGGCACCTTGTGAATGTCCCGACAGCTCCCAGTTTTCCTCCTGGGCTCCAAGCATGGAGCTGGCTTCCCTGGTGCCCACACTAGAGCTCTGAATGCAAACCACAGCTGTCTGAATCACTTCTCCGAGCATGGCCTTGGGGAACCTTCCCTGGGGGGCCACTGCAGTAGGTGCTTCCCCAAACCAGCATCAGTTCTATTGGGTGGTGGACTGGGTGACAGAGGGCTAGTACGTGCCAAGCCAGGGTTGAAACCAGTCATGCCTGATAGCAGGACTGGCATTCTTTCCACAATACCAGAGGTGCTAAATGTAAGGCAGGGGACAGGCGCCTGAATGGCCAGGGGAGTCAATTCCCACTGCCATGTCCTAGCACCTGGCCCACAGAGCATGCAGGCCCCATGCTGGTGAGCCTACAGCTGTGCCCTGCAGCTCCTTCTCCCAATCTCCTGTCCTGGCACCTGGGAAGCAGCGCCCTGCTATGGGTCAGCTGCAGCCCCCTCCATGTGGGAGAGGTTCTGCCCAAGGTGTGAAACTCCCACTGCCACTAAGTCTTCACATCCCTTAAAAGGCAGCCTCCACATAGTTAAAAGCAAGTTCTTTAACTTTGTTTTAAGGTGGCTGCTAAGTTTAGAGTACTTCAGGTTACTTAGGGAACCACATCTTCCTTCTGAGTCATTGCAGGACACTCTGGTTTAAGTGGACGGTTGAGATCATGACCTAAGTCTGACCTGGGGCTCTGCTAGGAAGATGTAGAACTTTCCAAAAATCCAGGAAGAGATTTCCCCCAGATTTTGCAAATGCTTCAGCAATTCCTTTTGCTATTGTTTCTTTTGGCTCTTGTCCCTTTGTCTCCTTTCCTGTCTTCTTATGCATTCCCTTTAGGATTCTACCCTATTTGTGGAGTGTTCAAGTGTATCTCTGTGTAGTTTTCATAGTGGTGATTCGGGGCATCACAATACACATATGGTCCTCATCACAGTCTCCTGGTTTTTACATATTCCCACTTCAAGCCTAGTGTGGAAACCTTAATTTCAGTTAGGTCCATTTTTTCTTTTCTACTTTTAAATATCATTGCTCTGAGTATCAGGTGGTGTTATAATTTGTTTCAATTATCATATATAAGTTATAAGGATAGTTTAGTGGGTTTCCACCCATATTTCCATTCTTTCCATTGCTTTCTCTTCCTTCCAATGATCCAAAATTCCTTCTATTATCATTTTATTTCAGTTAGAAGAACCTCCTTTAGCCAACCTTCAAGGATATATCTGTCAACTACAACTTTCAGCTTTCCTTCTTCCGAGAAACTCTTGATTTCTGTTTCATTCCTGAAGGATAGTTTCCCCAGATATAAAATTTATGATTGACAGTTCTTTCCTTTCAGCACTTGAAAAATGTGGTGCCACTTCCTTCTGGCCTCCATTGTTTCAGATGAGGAATCTGCTGTTATCTGACTTGATCTTCCCTTACAGGAAAAACATTGTTTTTCTCTGGCTGCTTTTAATACTTTTTTCTTTTTCTTTAGTTTTCAAAATGTTAATTATTGTGTCTTGGCATGAATCTGAATGTATTTGCTTTTCTAGTTGTGTGTTTATTTTTCAGACTTACATGGACATGTTCTGATCTTATTCTCAGTGAATTCTGGCCTTATTCTCAGTGAATGCCTTTCTTTTTCTCCTTAAAGTCAGCCAGTAAATTTATTTGGTCTTCATTTCCCTTGAGTACTACGTACTAGACTTATCTAGCAGTTTCCAATAGTCTCCACTCATGCTTAGAAATTCTTCTACTGCAACAAAAGTGTAGCTGGAATCCTTTTAAGAGTGTAATTAGAAGCAATGTCCTTGTCACAGGAAATGCCATCCTCTGGCACACCTGCAGAGTCTCAGCATGGCTTCCCAGTTGTGCCACCAGTGCTAGAGCCGTCTGAGCCAGGGCCTCTGGCCTGCAGACTATTGTAGTGAAAGAAACAAAATTTCTCTCCATTGATATCCTCCTAACCACGTGACAGACACAATGATGGGGATAATTCATCTTTCTCTTATTCTTCAGCAACCTTGTAAGCCAAGGATCACTCATTCCTATTTTTCAGATAAGGAAAATAGTGCTCAGAGATGCTCAGCAACTGGCCAGTAGCCACACCGCTATTAAGTGGGAGATACAGGGGAAATGGCCCAGTAGATTTTTTTTAAAATTAGTTTATGGCAGCATAGCTTGCATACAATAGTGTATCATATACGTCACACTCAATGAATTTTTACATACTATACATAACCTATAAGACTACCACCTAATCAAGGCATAGAACACTTGAACCACTCCCAGGGGCTCCCTCTCTCCCCTCTCAGTCAGTAAACCCTCTTCCCCTCAAGGGCAATCACTATTTTGATTTCTCTCATCATAGATCAGTGTGAACCTTTTTTTGAACACTACGTAAATGAAACCACACAGCATGTACCTATCTATGTCTAACTTGTTTTGCTCAACATGTCTGTTCATCTATGTTTTTGCATGTAACTGGAGGTCCTTCTTTTTCATTGCTGTATAGTATTTCATTATATGAACATACCAAATTTATATCCTCGGTTTCCTGTTAATAGTCTTTTGGGCAGTTTCCAGGTTGGGGGTCCTACCAAAAAGCTGCTCTGGGTGTCTGTGGACATTCCTCTCCTGAACATACATAGTTTTACAAAGGCAATGAAGACTCCTGTTGCCCCAGTTCTACCACACAGCATGAAATTCCAGTTTTGTTCCATTTCCTTGGTTTTGCTATAAAAATTAAGCTTCTCTTATTTTTAGCCATGGGGGCACAGGGAGGGAAGAACCTTGCTATCTTAATAAGAAGAGGTCTGAATAAGTTCTCTTAGTGCTCTTTCCAAGCAGTTTTCAGTCCCTTCTTGATGAATCCTTAGAAGCCAGGTGAGAGGGGATCATTCTCACCTCTCTAATAAACCCATACACAGAAACATACCCTCACACCTCCCCACACTTGGCTTCATTTCAAACTCTATTGCTCTATGCATTCCAAAATTCCCAGCATCGTCCACCAACTACCTTGCCAACCACAACTACAATGCACCCCACACCTCAGGCACACAGATTTTGTTGCCCCTGGAAAAGACATGCCCTGTCACAACCCTGCATCCTGCTTTACCCCTCCTCTGCTGGGCTCCCTCCCTCTTTCAAATCTGTATTTAAATGATGCCTTTCCTCTTTTTCTCTTTTGCAAGTTGACATAAATACTAAACAAATAAATCACACAGACATTACTCATATGAGAATATACAACAAATTTTGGTTCCCTAAGGGTAATTTTTAAATATAAAAGACAAAATCTAATACACAGAAAATTTATAAAAGGAGAAAAGGAAATCACTTCTTTTTGCTAATACACAATGTCCAAGACTTAGCCTACCTGCTAACTGGTCTATTATTTTTTTTTCAAAGTTAGGGATATAGGCTAAATTGACTAAAGCAATGCAACAAATTTAGTGCTTTATGATTACATCTGAGAGGCACAGCTGCCACAAAGACTTTTTAAAGTTATTTAGCCTGTTTGGAATTTGTTACACTTCCTGAGTTTACAAGGCCATTTCTACGTGTCTCTAGAGGTTAGAGCAAGACTCTCACTTCTCAGCTTGCACAAATCTCCTGAAAGACACTCAACCTTGGAAAAGGCAGATGTCCTTGTGTGGTTTGGTTCTGAGGAGTCTCTGGAAGCTGCTTGCCTGGGGAGCTGGGGTCCCTGGAACAGTTCTTTAGAATAAATTAGATCCTCTTTTCTTATTTCTTAATTATCTCACACCCTCACTTCTACTGTCGTAAACTACATGCCTCTTCAATTCTTTCCTTATCAACGAATTCAAATACTCCCCTGCTGATGCTGCCTTTGAATTACAGGCAGCACAATATTCTCTGTGCCTTTATGGTGACTCTGAGAGCAATTCACACCTCAGGCAGGATTCCTAGGAACGCCCAAGGCAGGAGAGCTTACCCAGTCCAGGCTGAAGCAGCCCCCTTACATGGCGGATGTGTTGGCCCTCCCAACAGGCGATGCTGAATTACAGTTTGCCTTCTTTAGGCTGCTTGCTCCCACTCCCAAGTGAGAATCCAAGGAGTTGGAAAGCATTCTGTAGTAGCTTCGAATCTTGACTTTAAGAGCTGTCTGTTTATAGTTCTGGGAATAAATACAGCATCACCTTCCACATTTGTGTCCTACTGAACTGAATTGAATTCATGCTGAATGCTGTCGTGTCCAAATTAGGCCTTATTTCTCTAGGACCTTTCTAAGGATTTACATTTTTCAAGGTTTTTATGAAATGAAATAGGTATTGCCTCCTGGCTAGAGCCTCCCACCCTTATGCTAGGCTAGCAAACTCTTCTTTTCATGTCTTAACTTGATGTTCTGTGAGCCCTTTGTAGGGAACTTGAAATTTTTTTTTTAATTTTTATTCAGCTATTATGAAGTGAATTTATCAATTATATGAAATGGAGTTAAGTTAGTTTTTTTAAAAAGATTTTATTTATTTATTTTTAGGGAGGGAAGGGAGGGGGAGAGGGGGAGAGAGAGAGAGAGAGAGAGAGAGAGAAACATCAATGTGAGGTTGTTGCTGGGGGTTATGGCCTGCAACCCAGGAATGTACCCTGGCTGGGAATCGAACCTGGGACACTTTGGTTCCCAGCCCGCACTCAATCCACTGAGCTACGCCAGCCAGGTGGGAACTTGAAATTTTTAACCACAAGGCTCATCCTAGGCCCTCTTCTCCCCTGTCTTTACAGTTCCTCTTTGGTGTGCTCCTTGTTGTCCTGGGCACCATCCAAGCACTTATGATCCCTGAGCTTTAACCAGCTCCCCATCTGACACACCACTTTGAAGGCACCTTGGGCCCAACATAGGCAAAACCAAACCTGTCATCATGGTGCTTTATTACTCTTCTCTAGTTCCAGAAACTGGGACCACCCTTCCTCCCAGAGGGTAAGTCAGGAACCTGGGAGTCATCCTGGATCCCTCCCTCACTTCCCAGTAGCCAACCCACTCCTCCAACTAGCAGTTATTTACTAAGTATCCACTGAGCGCCCACTGTGCCGGGTGCTGGGCACACAGCAAGGAAGCCAAAAGAGAAGGGTGCTCTAAAATGGGATTCCTCAAGAGACATGTAGAGTGGCTTTGCAAACTCAGGAAGTGCAACAAATTCCTGGCTTCATGGAGCCTTACTCAATGGAGAAGAGCAGAAAGAAATATTAAGGAAATATTTGGACAGCAGAATGTAAACTTATGAAACCAATTCCCCAAATTTATCCAAGAAATGCAGTTGGTTTATCAAGAGTTGAGATAAAGAATACACCTATTTCATCTGGATATGCCATTTCCCTTTCTGATTATGTGCCCACACTGAGAAGAGCCATGTAATATGCAGAGTGAAAATTCATTATTTTTTGTTTTCCCTCAGTCCCTGTACTTGGCAATAAGATTTATACTTTAAATGTGCTGGTAACTACTCTAATTAGAATTATAGTGTTCAAAAACTCTATGAAGCCTAATGATCACAGGAAAAGCCTACAGAGCACCAACTACTAATGAGATAAATGGTTGATTTCTGACCCAGAATATAAATAAGCTTGAAGTCGATCATTTTTAGTAGTTAAATATAAATCGACTAAGCCATTAATGAAACACACACACAAGAGACAGGTATCTGATATTTTCAGAGAGCCTAAAGCTGCTGGGATCGGCTAAATGCAGGTTCTATGAGGGGCAAGGAGCTACTGATTCCTTCCCCCAGCTCTTGCTGTGGCTTCAGCCATGGTGAGGTTCAGAAATGCCAGGCTAGATCTGAGAGAGTCGTCCAACAGACTACATCACTGAACCCTGGTCACATCATGTATAGGTTGACTTCTATTTCCGGTAATATGGTGGATGACATATTCTGAATCACAGTCCCCTGAAGACAACTACAGAAAATGAGAAATCTTCAAAGCTAAAAAATTTTCAAAAATGAGAATTCAAGGAAGTAAGCAAATATGGAGGTGCATTTTTCCCAGAAGGTTTCAGCCACATCCAGATCACCTGTAGCTTCTCTTTTGACAACTCTGCTGAGGGCAAGACATAAGAAATAAACTTCAGGGGCTCCCACCTGTGTGGAGAAATCTAAAAACAGGCTCTCCATATAAGGCTTGGACACCATCAGGTTCTACTGCTAATGTAAGAGTCACCTAGAAACAAACCCATCATGCAGACTGGGGCAGCAAAAAACATTTGGTAATTCATGGAATACACATTGTTTGAAAATGGTGTATTAAAAATCTCCTCTGAAAATTTATCACCTCTAGTCATAACAACAAATCTTTCTTGATGTTTTAGCTTGAATTCCAATTACCTTTATTGGTAAAAAAAAAAAAATCTAAGTCTGAGAGTATCTGCTAAGTCTGGATAATCTTGAACAAGAGTCAGCAGAAACAACAGATAGAAGAATCAGACCAGCTAACATCTCAGGTACTAGAATTATCAGGTAAAAAATTAAAGTAACTACGTTTATTAAGTATAAGGAAAGAAGAGCCTAACTAAGATGAATTCATTCCTCAGTTTAGCCAGCACACATGCATTCAGAATCCTGTGTTGGTTTGCAAAGGCTCTTGGGATGAAAGGTTCTAGAATCCCACAATAGGAGAGGGTGCCTAGCCAACGCATGGTGCCTGGGCCCCCATTACTCCGTCTTACATACAACCAGAATGAGTTCTAACTGTTTTAGTTCAGATATGGGATCTGACAGGTTATATGCTTTAAGGTTGGGGTTGGGGCTCTGACCGAGCTCTGACCGAGCTGTGAGCTACCAAAAGGACCCTTCAGGTGGGTTTTGGCAACTGTCCCCAGCTGGAGCTGAATTTCCCTGACTCAGTGTAATTGTGTAAGGGTTCCCCAGGTCTAGGGGTACAGGCCCACTGGGCACTGAAAAGTTACAAATGCACACTGGGGGAGGGTTTCTGTGATTGAAAGGAGGGACACCTAATTAGGGACACCATGTAGTCCCTACATTAGACCATGTAGTCTAATTTGCTCAAAATAGTTCTAGTTTCTATTTATTGGTAATTAAGGGCATTCATTCCCTTTTACACTCAGAAGTGTCCCAGGGGCTTAAGTAATAAGTTATGTGATCTTACACATAATTGGATTCTAGACTACAGTATTTAAAATCCCTTCATGTCTACTGACAAATAGCAATGGAGTGCATTCTCCTGACAGCCTCTATCTACTCTTTCTGGGTTTTCTCCGCTAAAGTAGAAAATCCAGCCCATTCTCCTCTGGCCCTTTGACATTGTTTGTCCTCGTTCCAGAGGTTAAAGAGTTCCACGTGATGTGGAAAGGAAGGAGAACTGAAGAACCCAGAGGTGGTGGAGGGAGAAGGGGTGGTGTGAGGTCTCCGAGCATGTACTCTCCAAAGGAACTCCAAATCCTGTCTGGACAGGTGTAAGTCCTAGTCCCACTCCCCCACCCACCCACCCACCTCCATCCCCATCTCCTTCAGCAGAAGGGAAGGTTTGTCATCTCTCTTAAAACAGGGCTCTTTCCTCCCGAGCACAGCCGATTCTTGGCAGAACAGCCTGCCTGCTGTGGCATAAGAAGCAAGGTCATGCATGCAAATCTGGGAGGTTCTGGGGCAAGGAAGGGAGAGGAGACCCCTGGCCTCTTTCCTCCCAGGAGCTGGGTGCCTGTGGGAGGCTTGTTTGCATATAAACTCAAGAGGAAGGAGAGGGTCCTGAATTCAGCCGTATTTGGGGATGGATACCATTTAATTTTGAAAGTGCATTTGAAAACGTGGCACAAAAATCACTGTATGCAAGGCTCATGGTTTTGTTTACCCTCTAATTGAAATGAGAAAGTCATACAACAGTGTGTGGTAACATGTCACATGCAGTGGAAAAGGGGCCACCAATATTAATGCCTCGCCCTCATGGTGGCTGCTGTATTCTACCACTGGGTTAGCTCACGAGATGCCATCTCCCTATTTGCCTGTCGCTGTGCCTCAGTTTTGAATGTCACTGCAGACAGCTGTCTGGAAGCACATTTACTTCACAGTCACGACATCTCGTTTTCCCAAGTTGAGAACTGTGTATTTACTTCACAGAGCTCCAAAGCAAACTGTTTCTTTTTCCCCAGCTTAAAAAATAACATTGGTGTTTCTAAGATATAGAAAACTATAAAGAAAAAATTTGGAACCCTAGTTTCTAGATAATCCTTGCTGTGATTTGCTGGGGGAGGGGGAGGAGAGGAAATACTTTTGTATAGTTTATGTCACGGACTCTGCCACCTGGTCACCACCATCCCTTTCCCCCTTCCCCCCTGGTAATGAGATTGTAGCCGTGCGGTCGCCAGCTCCCCTAGAGCTAAGTGTGCCTGTGGGATTGATCATGATCTTGAAAATAGGGCAGGAGCACAAGGGAAGTGTGCCTGTTTGCAGCCAGGCCCTTAATACAGAAGGTGAGCTTCTCCCTTAATCTCGTCCCCTTCTAAGCAGCTGAAACCCCGCTGTGGCCTTGGCGTCAACAATGAGATGGGGGGCTCTGATCAGTGCGGAGGCCTGGGTCCCACTCTGGGGATTCTGATTCAATGGCAGTGGTGTGTGGTGATGTTTTCAAAGCTCCCCAGAGGATTCCAGTGAGCAGTCAAGTTTGAGAACCTGCCCCTAGGTGATGGCAGAGCCCTGAGACCTTGAATGACCACATGAGGCAGACACATTGGCCAACCTTGAATATTCGCCATGGACTGCTCAGAGAGGAAGGGAGGGAGAGAGAGAGACAGAGCTCTGTAAATCAGTACATTTTTAGGGGTGTTGTTGTTGTTGTTGTTGTTATCACAAATTAGCTTTCCTAACAATATAGTTTAACAATTCAGGAAATACAGACAGAAAGGTAAAATGAAGATGAAAGTTTCTTCTCTGCTACAACGAAGCGTTCCCATGCTTAGATCTATTTATCCATCCATCCATTCGTCCTAGTGTTAAGAAACACCCTGTTGAAAATTTTATCGGGAACCAATTAAAATTACAGATTGATTTAGAGAACTGAGTTCTTTACAATGTTGGCTGTTTTTGTTTTTCCAGATGGAGTCTATGGATATCCTGTTAAGTTATTTGTGGTGTCTTATCATATTTGCTGTTTTTGCTGTTACAGATGGGATGCTCTTTGGCATTTTATTTTTAACTTTGTTTCTATGTAAGAAAGCTCCTGGCTTTTGTGTCTTCACATGGTAGTCATTTATCTACTCTTAATGATTGTAATTGGTTTTCAGGAGCCCCACCCCTCCAGCTTCACAATTGCATCATCTAAAATAATGAGGATTTTGCCTTCTGTTTTAACATTTTTATTCCTTGTTCTGATATGTTAAATAACAATGATGACTGTGAATATCCTGACTTGAATGCCTGTGCTCCTGGTACTTAGCCATTGGGTGTGAGGCTGCCTTTTGGCTTGAGAAGGCAGAGAGAATGAGAGAGTAAGTAAGCACGCACAGAGACATTTATCACTAAGAAAACGGGCACTTCTTTTTTCAGAACCAATTTAAAAATAAAAAGACAATGGATTTTTTGTCAAATGCATTTATTAGCATCTCTTCAGAGACTCATATGGCTGATTTCCTTCGGCTGATTAATACGTAATGTTATATTAATAGATTTCTGAATTCCTTGTGTTTCTGGCATGAACACCATTTTGCTATGCTGTGCTGCTCTTTTAAACGCACTCCTGGATTCTACAATATCAGCTAATCTTTCACTTAAGGGTTTTGCACTGACATCCATAAATTAGGTTGATCTAAAATGTTCATATTTTGTACTTTTCTTATTCCTGTGCTATCTTGGCACTGTATAAAAATTATTTCTCTGTGCTCTGAAGCCTTTTTAATGACTTTTGGAATTCTTACTTAAAGTCCTTAAGTAGGGAAAGAGACAGTGGTAATGAATTCTTCTAAGCAGGGCTGTAGCAGAAAGACTCTGTCTTAGCCAGCCTCCACTCAGTCAGTGCTCTTTGCCCCTCCACCTTCTTTCCCTATCAAACAGGAGGACCCTCAGGTACACTGAATGATCACAGGCAGTGGCCTACGCTCTCGGGCACAGAATCACTTCTGCTTCTGCCGGTTGAATTGTATCAAGAATCAGTATCTAATTATGTTTATGCCAGTTATACATAATTTAGTTAAGTATTATGGAAAGTAATGAAAGAGGTATGAAATGGGAGCGAATTGTTCTATTAAAATAAAATTGAAAGTCTGGGGAAAACTGGGTAGACTACATTAGGTATGGGCAAGACAACTATAAAAGATTGAAAAAAACTAGATAAACTGGAATTCTGCTTTTATTATGCTTTGCAAGTATCTTTAACTTCTTGCTCTAATTGAAAAAAGCTGAAATTGGAATTTGTATATAGAATGTTATGAATATAGTTAATATAGAATTCCACTAAATCCACAATCAGGGAACATACCTTAGTCCTTCATTAAAGCATTATTGAATAAATGTATATTTATACATTTTAAGCTTTAAAAAAGTTTAAGACATTCAATAGGATCATTCCCCAGGGAATTACAAACCAGTGAGCCCTGACTGCATATATAGGAGGGCTTATATTGTACTAGCCATGAGCACTGACCACCTGTGGTATCCCAAAGGTGCATATTTATTACAAAATATTCTTCGATGTTTTTCTCAGGGTACAGTTGTTGTTGGTGGCTGGTCCAGGAGAAATGTCTGATGTTCCAGAATTCATGAAAGACATCCCAATATACTGATTCAAGAAGTCCAATGATGCATATACATTTTTTAAAACTCACACCTACATGCATTCTAGTAAAGCTAAAGAAAATAAAGAATAATGGGAAAATCTTTAAATCACCTAGAGAAAAAAAAGTCACGTTAACTAAAGGAACAATAGACAGCTGACTCCCCAGTGGCGATGCTGGAAGTGATGTGATAGTGGAAAGATAGTTTCAAGGTAGTAAAAGGAAATACCTGCTAACCCAGCATTTTAAACTACAGCAAATTACCTTCACAAATGAAGGCAAAATCAAGGCATTTTCAGTCAGGCACAGAGACAGAAAGTAGTGTGGTGGTTGTCGGGAGCTGGGGATGGGGAGAAGAGGTCAAGTTACTGTTTCATGGGTAAAGAGCTTCCGTTCAGGATGACAAAGATATTCTAGAGATGGATGATGATAATGGTAGCAAAACAGTATGAATGCACTTAATGCCACAGAACTATCTATTTATAATAGTTAACTTGGTAAGTTTTATGTTATGTATATTGTACCATCATTTTAAAAAGAAAAAATAATCTGTCTCTATCTATCTATCTATCTACCTACCTACCTATATATATGTCTTGTGAGATTTGGCCTGGGGGTAGGTTGCATTTTAATGTGTTCTGATTTTTTTCTTTGATGAAATGAGCAAGTGCAAAGTACCTGAAGAGCCACCCATGTGATGGCAGTAAGGATAAAGGTGGGTGGTGAGTGCGGGATCTGTGAGGCCACTGCCAGAATACAGGGGACAAGAGGTACCCAGGTGCATTCCTAAAGTGAGTGACAACCTTTCACTTTTCTTTTTTTTTAAAGATTTTATTATTTATTTTTTAGAGAGGGAAGGGAGGGAGAAAGAGAGACAGAGAGAAACATCAATGTGCGGTTGCTGGGGGTCATGGCCTGCAACTCAGGCATGTACCCTGACTGGGAATCGAACCTACGACACTTTGGTTCGCAGCTCGCGCTCAATCCACTGAGCTACGCCAGCCAGGCAACAACCTTTCGCTTTTCCAGAGGAGCCATGTTATTCTGTGCATGGGTCCTCTCTAATCATTTGTCCTGTGAGTATCATCAGCCACCAATATATTCATTTTATTTAGGAAGGTAGGACTATATCACTATATATTTAAATCTACAGGACAAGCCAGGCTTTCCTTCTCATGTGTTTTGTGTTGTTGTTGTTTTTCTACTATAACAAGGGGGTGGATGAAAATGGGCTATGCCTAGGGTTTGCAGCCGGTGACACCAAAGTCAGCATCTTCAAGTTGAGCATCTGCCAACACCTGATGCGTCTGCAGCCTCCCTGACGGTGTGCGGTGAAAATGAACGCTGCATCCTTGCCCTGTCAGCACAAGTCTAGAGGGTGGTCTGCACATGAAAGTGTAACCACCACACACTAAAACATTCATGAAAAACCCAGCAAAGGCTGTTGCTTCCTTTTGTTTACCCCTCGCCTCAGTGAATCACTGCCACCCGAGGGGGCTAAGACTAGGGGCATCTTTCCCTTTGTCTTATGCGTGACTCCAGTGCCCTGTCCTCGATCGATACGTACTTGATTCCATCTCATGTCTCCACAACGGGGTGAAAGGATTAATGAAGACAGCGTTTTGTGCAGAGTTGCTGTTTGCCTTTCAAGGCTAAATAAACTTGCTGGGAGAAAACTCGGAACAATCCATCCTCCACAGCAACCCTGGCTTTAGCGTCACAAATCTGACACCACACCCCCAATCGTCTCAAGAGGTTAATAGAGTCATTTAAAGCAACGAGAGGAAAACATTCAAAATCACCGATATTGTTTACCCTCCTACAGCAAAACACTTTTTTATTCTCAGCAAAGTAGGAAAAAATTTAAAAAATGAGAGAATCTGACATTGGAGTTTGTGCTGAACTTGATGCTTATTGCTGATGGCAGAATAAGTTCGCACAATTCTGTGAGAAAGCAATAGGGTACTCTTTAAGAAGAGTAAAAAAATACATACATAGCCTTTAAGCCAAGAGTTCTACTCCTAGAGATTTTCTTAAGAAAATAACCTGAGGCAAAAGGATAGCTCTGTAAAGATG
The DNA here is from genome assembly GCF_019186645.2 of Phyllostomus hastatus. Taxonomy (NCBI): domain Eukaryota; kingdom Metazoa; phylum Chordata; class Mammalia; order Chiroptera; family Phyllostomidae; genus Phyllostomus; species Phyllostomus hastatus. Next base: position 9,899,727 of record NW_025334009.1, read on the forward strand.
CTCATGGGAGTATTGTCTGCAGCTGCAAAACTAAATGCCGAGCTCCTGCTAAGCATTCCATAAACGTCAGTGTTGGTGCTCTCATCACTATCTCTCAGGCTGTGTTTCAGGGTGTCCAGGGTGTATCAGAAAGAGAAAGATTGGGCTTCGTGTGGATTAGCCCCCTTTACAACAGAGGCTGAGCCACCTGGGTCTCTCTGAATAGAAACAGGCCTAGCATTCATTCTGAGTACAATATCCAGACTGGCTTGGAAGCCCCTCGCCCTCTTCTTTCCTTAGAGAAAACCCACTCAATACAGCTGACTGCTGCTGGTCACCAGCACCCTTCTGGAATTTCGGAGGGAACAGCTCTCCCTCCGGCTCCCAGGCACCAGAGGGCAGTAGCGACCCCAGCAAGGCAGAGGTACTGGTTGGGTGTGGGAGCGCCCAGCACGGTTCACAGCATGGCTGGCAGGACAGAGGCAGCTGAATAAGGTGACACACAGGAGCCATGATGCAAAGAAGCAAGCCGTCACTTCAGCAGGATAAGGAGGAAGTAGAGGTGGCAGGCTTCCCCAGAGACTGCTCTCAGAGAGCTGGAAAAGTAAATGTTGACAACTCGTGTACGCACACATGTACACACACTCACATGTTCACATATGTGGACACAAAGCTCACTGTGAGTGTAGGCGAGTTCTGTGGGCCCTGGAGAAAGTGTTCTGCGGTGGCAGACCTAAGTTTCGGGTTAACTGCTACTCTGTTTAGACTGTTTTTCGGGCTCCTTTGCCACCTGAATATTCCACCAAGGGAGGACCCTTGGTGGGGAGAATGCTCTCCAGGCAAAAAAGCAAAATTCTTCAAAGAAACCACTGCATCATCTTTGTAAAGACACGTCAGGACAAAAAGAAGAAACAAGAACATTATAAACAGCAGCCAGACAAAAAATTCAGACCAGGAGAAAAAAGTTCCAAAGAAGAAGGGAGTATGAAACAACAGAAATAGGTAAAGAGGGACATGGCAGAATTCAGGAAAGAAAGGAAACAAAAAGAACAATTACAGGAATTCACGACATGAGTGGTGGCAGAAAGGAGAAGTGGCACTGCTGGGATCCCAGGCAAGGACAGAGAGGACGGGCGGGAGAAGACACAGCGAAGGGAAGAGGAGGCAGAGGGGACTTGGGGTAACGTGACGCTAATGGAAGGCAGGTCACGTTACACATCACTGGGGTCCCTGAAGAAGAGAGACACAGAAGCCACAGCAAATCAGTAGGTCGCGATAGTTTAGAACCGTGCGTCTCCAAGTCGGATCTTCGGCCCAACCTCATCGCCTGGGGATTTATTAGAAAGACAAATTTCAGAGCCCTTCTAAGACCCACTAAAGCCAGAAACTCTGGGTTAAGGCCGACAATGTGTTCTAACAAGCTCTCCAGGTGGTCTGGATGCACACTCCGGTTGGAAATTCACTACAAGAGGAAAAGGTTTTCCCCAAATAAAAGAAGATCTGAATTATAGATTAGAGGGCACACAAAGCTTAAGAAAATCAAGTGCTGAACAGTCAACATCAGGCATACTTACAGGCATTCGGGCTTAAAACAAAACAAGACAAAACTAAAAATGTGCCCCGACAATGGGAGAACAGAAAAAATATGAACTGTGTAATGCGATCGAGCACAGCTATTTTCACCTGGTGTTTCTACTGAAGCCACAGTCTGCAGTGCACAGCTTTCCAGCACCTGTGGGCACTGAAATTTAAAGCAATACACACTCAAGGCTGTCCAGTGATGGTTTGCATCCGACTGTCCTCCCACACTCCCTGGGTGACCCTAGGAGATCTTTCAGAAGATGTACAAGTCTCCTCATTTGCTGATTCCCAAGTGGTGATGCCTTTAACAGCCTCAGGCCAATGCTGAGAAAGAAACTGTGGAATTAATTACCAAAATTAAATTTTTTCTGCTGTGCTGAGAAATAAGTATTGCAAATTGAGAAAAAACCTTCATGCTCACAGGCAATAATACTGTGCTGAATATTTTATAAAGGAAAGGAAATAGCTACTTAACCACCTCACAATAAAAACAACATAATAATAGCTACCCATTACTGTGGCTAGGCATCGCTAAGTGATCTACAAATCTCTCTCTCTTTTTCTTTACAATAACCTTTTGGAGAATCATCTTCTTTCTCCCAAATTCAAGAAGGTTAAATAATTTGTCCAGGATCACCCGGCAATTCAGTGGTTGATCAAGGATTCAAACTCAGGTCTGATGCAGACCATGTGGATGGAATGAATGAATGAATGAATGAATGATGGAAAAGGACCTTGGGAGATCACCAAACCCAATCCCTTCCTCTGGGAGGTGATGCCAATGGAGGAAATTCAGGTTTCCCATGAACACAAGGCTCCAGTGTATGGGATCATCTCCTTCCTGATAATACGTGCTAGGCACCGTCACGCCCTGCATGCACCCCGTGCTAGGGAAGGTGTGGGTGGGATGGAGGTGGCTGGAGGAGCCCTATGGTCCCTGAGCAGGACTTGCTGGGAGTCTCAAGGGCACCTGGTACCTGTGGTCATTGGTCAGCAGCTTTCTCCTTGGTCATGAGCGATGTCACAAGGAGTCTGTCTCAAAGGCTCTGCCGTGTTATTCCTTCCTTTCGATTATCCTTCTGTAAGCCTCAGCTCCTTTGATTGATCAGTTGCCTTCACCCCCAAATGCAATCCCAGTAACATGACTGTTTGGATGAGTTGGGCTAAAGGGAAACTCGAAGACGACTGGCTCGAGGCAGCCTGCACTGTAAGACTTCGTTTAGGCTTCTCCGAAATCCTCACTGAGGCTCATCCTGTGCAAGCAGAGCTCCCAGGATCCAGTAGATAAGGAGGCAAGCATGGGGATGGGGTGTGGGGGGAGAAGGGGAGAGGGGAGGACAGGGGTCTGGGAAGGTCAATACCAGTGCACTCTACACACTAAGGGCACTGCTGTTTACAGGCCCTCGAGAACCAGCAGTGCCCTGATCGTGCCTTCGACGACGATGGCAGTAATGACAGTAGGGGACATGCACTGAGTGTCAGGCACTGAACCGGTCCCCTCCATTCAGTCCTCACAACGACTCCAAGGGGCAGGCACTGCTATCCCTTTGCACAGTGAGTGGCGGATGTGAAAACTCTGTCAGTTACGTAATTCCAGAATCTGTGCTGTTTCCAGCACGCCTCACAGACTGACTGCAGTAAGAACCTCGACCTGCTTAACACGTGATGTGCTATTAGTTTTCGGCCTATGCAATCCCATCGATTGAACCAAAGCTATTTAATGAAAACTAACCTATTTAACCTAAGTTGTTTGCTTCCTTCGTGCTTAAGTTTCCCAGCATGTAAGATGGGGGAAACAACAGTACCTATTTCATAGTATCCTTGTGAATATTAAAAAGGGTAATATTTATAATACTCCTAGAGCACTGCCTAGCATATACTGTTATGTAAGTGGTTGTTATATAAAAGTCTCTCTAAATAAATCTTGCCGCTCCGACAGCTGGGACAATGGCCATGTTCATCGAGGAAAGGAGAACGTGAGCTCAGAGACTCTGGGGTGGGGAAGACTGGGAGGGCAGGCAGCAGAGAAGGTTCTTGCGGTGCGTCAGGGTGCCAGGGAGGGCGGTGCAGGCCGCCAGCGTGAAGCCGAGGGCCTAGTGTCAGTGGGAACTGAACTGGAAAGCGTGTGCCTCCCCTCTATCGGGGAAACTGATAGTGAACTTGGAAAAGGCAGCATGCACACTGACGACAGGGAACTGAATCACAAGATTTGTATGGCGGGAGCAGGGGGGCCCCCCCACTGGCCTCACTATGTTGACGTTGAGCTACATCCCAGGGAACTGGAAGAAGGCCCAGGCATTCTGGAAGCACGGGTGGGGGCGGAGGGTGCGAGCCCCAAAGCGCCACTCCCTGCCCTGGCCTTCTACTTCCTCCCCGGACATCCTGGTAGTGCCCTGCACCCTAGTTACGCCGAACCACCTATGGTTTCCCCAACTACTCAAGAGGTTTCAAGCTCTGGTCCACCTCACAGAGAGCAACCACAGTCTTACTGGCTTCTGGGGAAGGTGCAAGACCTAGTTTAAGACCCAGGGAAACCGCACTTACTGCTGATCAGTCAGATTGCACTTGGTCACGCAGGCACCTACCCCAGGCAAGCCCTTCCCGGGTAGCTAGTCCCTCCCAGCACCAAGGCTGGGCCGGTCCAGCGCCCTCCTGCTCTGCAGAGAGACAAGGCGGCAGAGCTCACCACACACAGCTCGGGCAGAGTGCGGGGAGACAAAGGGGCTCTGCCCGCCCCACCCCCCACCCCACCGCCTGTCTCTGCAGAAGGAGTGCCCGCCCAAGAAAATATCCTCATACCTTTGCCCCAGTCCACGGAGCTGCGGATGGAGCAGGGGACACTTGCTGGGGGAGTATTTAATGTCCCAGCCTTGCTACGCATCATTCCCCCTACTCCACATCCCCAAAGCATTGCCATCTCTTCCACCCCCTTTTAGACACTCTCCATCCAAGCCTTCTGTCTGCTTTTCGGGCCCAGAGCAGAGCCCTGGTCCCAAAGTGCCGCGCTGAACACACGTCCGGCACCAAGCCCCCCCCACCCCCGTCAGATGGTCAGCCATGCCTGTGATATTGTCTCTGAAACGTTAACCACAGCCCCAACCTCTAGCCCAGGAAAATAAAGAACAAGAACCTTTAGTTAAGGGACACGGTAATGAAAGAATGCTCAATATAGTTAAGATAATGCTTAAATTTACTGAAGATATAATTTAAGAAAAGTAACCTGTAGACATTTTTACTGTTTGTCGGTTGCCCTCATGCAGAAAACGTGGGGTCACTCTGGTTGAGAACACCCTCCCCTGACCCCCACCCAGTCTTTTGGGTGGTCTTCTCACCCACCAAGACCCTTTGAGACGGTTGTTTCTTCCTCTAGCCACACCTTTTATGTATGAATTCTAGGACTCACATAATTAATTATATTGTAATTACATGCTTTTAAGTTTTGCTTACCCCACCCTCACCCCAGTTCCTCAACTGTGAGTTCTTTGAGGTCAAACACTATGTATTATTTATTATTATTATATCCTGGACCAGCATAAAACACAATGGTTGGCAAAAATAAGGAACATTCAGTGTATTTGGAATGAATGTTTTTGAATGGAAATTCCCAAACGTCAACTCTCCTGCTTCTCCTCGCCTATCTGATTCCCAGGTATTGTTCAAAGGCTTCTCCAAAACTAGAGTTCATCCTTCATTGTCTCATTCCTACCGATATGGCCATTTCTCATTGCACAGCCTGCCAGAGCGCTGGTTGAGGGGATCCAGGATTCGGGTACTGTTCTTTCACGGTTTCCACCATGGATAGCTGGTAGCCTGTCACGTGCCAGAAGCTGGCCCAAAGGCTGGGTCCTGGCTTTCAGGAACTCAGTAAAGGCTCCTGAGGCTCTGTCTACCATCCAGCAAATGTGTGAACTTGGATGAGTCCCTCAAGCCTCTTGGCTTGAATCTCTGCATTTATGAGGTGGGCAGTAAGACTGCCCTGTCCCTGGGCTGGCCAGGACCAATGGAGATAAGATAATGCATTTTCAGCTTCACATGCCTTAGAAACTTTTCACTTCCCTGAATAAAAGCCCCAGCTAAAAGTTCTGGTGCTACTGAAAAGCAAAAACCCCAAGGCGTTCCTGGGCAGCAGGCGGAGCGCAGGAAGGTGTTTTTGGGACCCGCACAAGCTGGAGTGGCAGGGAACACCAGGCGAGCTCAGGGACGCATGGGTCGGAGCAGGTACCAGTGAGGAGCGGAGGTGCCTGGACCTCTAGAATCATCCCTGCCAAAGACTGCTCTCTAACCATAAAATCTGAGTGGAAGAACCGCATCTTCACAATTGTTACGTAAACCCCAGATTAATGAGCCAACCGTTCTTGTGCAGGTTGGGAAGGCTTGAAGAGAAAGCGTGGCCGGACCAAGAAGCAGGAAGATGAATGTGGACGGAGGTGGGCACTGGGACAGGGACACCCTTCCTAACTCCTGGCTCAGCTTCCACCAGTTCCGGGGGCGGGGCAGGGGTGGGGGGCAGACCTTAGCACGAGAACCCCAGGGCACAGCGTTCTGTATTTGTTCAGCGATGCTGATGCGAATGTCAGTGATCGCACATGGTTTAGTCCAGGGCATGGCTCCAGTCATTCTGAATTAACTCTCTTGTTTCTATGTTACCCGGTTAAAGAGAACCTCCCTCGAATGTTACAAGTGAAACCTATTCTAGGGCTTCCAGCCGCTTCTTGCTGCCTAGATACTGGGCCAAGGCTGGCCTGACCAGAGGAGCTGCGTTTCTCTTAGGAAGAGGCATTTTTACAAGGTCTTTTTGCTCTGGACGCGAGTCCTCCACAGCGGTGGCTGAAAACAGAGACGTGCTAGGGGGAGGAGGAGCGTCATTCTAGTGGGGACTGTCTTTTGTAAGGCTTCCTCTCGTCCTTGGGGCAGCGTGACTGCTGCTGGGAGGCAAACCAGGGAGGAGGGAGGGCACGTCCCACCTCCAGAAAGTCTTGGGCCATCTGAGGCACAGGTACTTTTTATATTTTTGCCTGTTTTTTCTCCCCCTCAAATGATGACAAGCTGTTTGACTGCTGGATCCATCTTAAAGAACATTTTTCTATTGATTTTCTCTCTTGATGTGAACGTGGCATCAATTAGGGGCTAAATGAGAACCGTTCTCTGTGACAGCAGGTCGTTTTCGATTTCATAGCCTCCTTGATTTCAGTGTTTGCCCAAAAGATAAAACTCCCCTCTTTAGTTTTTTTTTTTTTTTCTGAAAGCCTTCAAGGCTATTTCATGGCATGTCTAGTCCAGAAGCTTCTTATATTTTCAGGAGTTATTTTCATCTTACAGTCACTAGGACACATCAAGCACTGATGGGGTTGACGGGTAAGTACTAGGTTAATGATACGCTACAAAGGTGATGCTGAGAAATGCCTAATGGCCTTAAGATCAAATACAAAAATTTAAATACCAGTCTGCCATGGCTGGTGTGGCTCAGTTGGTTGGGCACCATCCTGCAAAGCAAAAGGTCGCTGGTTTGATTCCAGGTCAGGGCACATGCCTAGGTTATGGGTTTGGTCCCTGGTTGGGCATGTAAAAGAGGCAACCAATGGATGTTTCTCTTACCTTGATGTTTCTCTCCCTCTCTTTTTTTCCCTCCCTCCCCCTCTCTCTAAAAATAAATAAACAAAAAATCTTTTTTTTAAAGCTGCAATCTTTTTTTAAAGATTTTATTTATTTATTTTTAGAGAGGGAAGGGAGGGAGAAAGAGAGAGAGAGAGAAACATCAATGTGTGGTTGCTGGGGGCCTTGGCCTGCAACCCAGGCATGTGCCCTGACTGGGAATCGAACCTGCGATGCTTTGGTTCGCAGCCCATGCTCAATCCACTGAGCTATGCCAGCCAGGGAACAAAAATCTTTAAAAGAACAAAAATTTAAATACCAGCCTAGAATGATGAAAATTTGGCATTTTTTTCTACCATGTCAACACTCAAAGTTGATATGATGACATCTGCCAGACAGGTCACGGTGAGAAGGGCCCTGAAGGTGCTCAAGACTCCATTATTTTTTTAAGCGCACTCATTATTCCAAGGCCTGAAAGAATGGCCCTCTCGGTGGGTTCCTTGCTCCACAGGTCTGCAGTCAATTAACAGGACGGGTGCTACTAGTCTGCGTGATGTCTTGCCAGTCATTAAAATCCCCAGACATGTCCTACTGTGCATCGTGGTCGACGTTCGTGGTTGCCATGGCATCCTTGTTAGCATCCCAGGCAAACGGTCCCAATGCACTCAGGGTGGAAAGGTACTGAAATCCAGGTGATGGGCCCTGACTGGGTTAAGCTGGGGGTCAGCAAACGTTTTTGGAAATGGCGAGATAGTAAATATTGTTGAGGCTGTGGGCTATGCAGTCTCTGTGGTCATTATTCAGATCTGCTGTTGTAGGTGCATGCAGCCATAGACCATTGTAAACACTGTGTTCCAATGAAACATTTTTATAAAACAGGGCACAGGCCAGGTTCAGCCTGTGGGCCTTAGCCTGCTGGCTCCTTTAACAGAAATGAACATTTTTCAGTTTTATCCTTGAACAGATATTTCTTTCCTATCCTGCTTCCTTTACAGAATTTTACTTTAATGTCATATATTTTTATGTCTAGTTTTTAAAATTTATCACCATGTTTTCATTCTTTGGCCTAGCAATATGTGTAATGCATTAAATTTAATGATATTTTTGAGCCAGGGAGTTCAAAGTTTCAAAATATCTTGGCTTGAGTTACCAATTTTGACTGAGACACAGTTGATCAAAAACAAATATATTAAAATTCTAATAAGCAGAAAACATACATATTTATTGGAAATGCATCTTATCATGAGTTGGCTTTTCCATTGGTTTCTTTTCTGCATAGAGAAATATTTATTACTTCAATGAGATAGTATTCAGCACTAGTTTTATGCCTTCTTTAAAATTTTTTTTAAAGCCAGAGACTAGCTCTTTTTTTTTTAAAGATTTTATTTATTTTTTTAGAGAGGGAAGGGAGGGAGAAAGAGAGAGAGAAACATCAATGTGTGGTTGCTGGGGGCCGTGGCCTATATAACCCAGGCATGTGCCCTGACTGGGAATGGAACCTACGACACTTTGGTTCGCAGCCCATGCTCAATCCACTGAGCTACGCCAGCCAGGGGATATGCCTTTTTGTTTTAATTGTAAGCTGTGAGGAAATTTGTCCCTATAGCTGAGACTAGAAGCAGTTTTAATAATAATATCCTTCAACCCTGAACTCCCTTTGAGTCATGTCAAAAATCCAATAGTAACCTAAGGCCCCACATAGTGTTTAGTGGGCGTTTAGGTCTTCACTAACTTGGCTGAAAGTAAATAAGCAGAAATCACCTGAGCTGCAAAAGGAGTCGCCCCTTCCATTTCTAGAGGGCTACCCGTGGCTTACCAGCACACACTTAATTAATGCCAGAGCTGAAGCCCTTCCTGTCTGCTATGCGCCAGGGATTTCAGAAAATTGGAAACTCATGCACTCTTTTTCTTGCAGGGCACACTTCATTATCGGGTAGGCCTGCCAATATCAAGACCGCATTTCAGTGTGGAAGATTAGAAAATGTATAAGAAATCACAAGAGCCCCTCCTTAGTCCCATAGCAGGATGGTCACCTGCCTCTCCGCCATTTTGACCTGAACGTCCCATCTTCCAGCTCTGATCGCGTGGTGTCCCCGGTACCAGCGATGGTTCTTTAGGTTCTGTTTGAAGTTGCAGAAATGAGGTCTGGATGACTTCGGCGAAAAGGAAATTGAATGGAGCGATCTGGTGGCTTAAAGAACTGAGTGAAGACCTGAGTACCCGAGACCAGGGTGACAGGACTAGTGATCGTGCTCACAGGGACGTTATCCACAGTCAACGTTTGTCACCTGTCTCAGGGTGACTTGGCTCTAACTGTCCTCCATTGACATGTCACTCCGCCCAAGATTCAAATTCCCCAAGAGGACTGGCATTGTTTGGGTCATGGACCCACTCACTCACTGACTGGGGTGGTCTAACCTCCAACTTTTTTTAAAAGATTTTATTTATTTTTAGAAAGAGGAAGGGAGGGAGAAAGAGAGGGAAAGAAACATCAATGTGTGGTTGCTTCTCGCACGCCCCCTACTGGGGACCTGGCCTGCAACCCAGGCACTTGCCCTGACTGGGAATCAAATCAGCAACCTTTTGGTTCGCAGGCTGGTGCTCAGTCTACTGAGCCACGCAAGCTGGGGCCCAAGTCCTAGATTTCTTAATTTTTGTTTTACTTATACCTGGTTATAAAATCACACACGCATAATGTGAAAAACTTGAAAGCACGATAGAAAACAGGTAAGAAAAACATTATCCATAAGTCTACCTTCCAAAGAACAATTACTCATAAATATAGCATTGATTGTTCATTTCTTTTCAGTCTTTTTTTCTGTATTTTCTTCATTACATAGTGATTATACTACATGTCCATTTTGCATTGCGGTTTTAAATCTAACATTTTAATATAAGAACTCACCCATGTTAACCCAATACACACATTCTTTTAAAGGCCCCGTCATACTCTGTCAGGTTAAAAGTGTAGTCCTCTTGCATTGCTGGGCATTTAGATTATTTCTGCTTTTTATATTACAAATAATTCAGAACACATCATTTTTGTACAGCATTTAAAAATATAATCTGTTTCCTCTTTATAGGTTTTCAAAAATGAAATTACTGAGTGAAAAGTTTTGGACATGCTACAGCCTCCTGATACACGTTGGGAAAAGGTTAAGCTCATTGAGACTTCACCAGCAATGAATGAGAATGCCTTTTCCAAACCACCCTTGTCAGCAGAGTAGAATGCTGAAAAAAAATCACTAATGAGGAAAAAAGAGCACTTGAAGCATACACTCTATTCCCTTGCTTTCTAATGAGATTCATTATTTCCCTACGTATGTGTTAACCTGGAAATGTCCTTATCCTGTAGCGATAATTCTTAGGGGTATTGCACCCCCATTGGGTATCTCTCAAACATACTGTGGAGTTTATACCAAAAGGGCAGTATGCTAATTTGTGAATCCTGTGGGCTGTGTGAATGCCAAGAGATAAACGATCAGACAGCTGAGAGATTTCAGCTCCAGGTGGAGAGAAGTGAAGCCTGCGTCGTCTCAGAGAATCCAAAGCAAATGCCACAGGCATAAGGAGGAGATGTGTTTTGATTTCAGTTCCAACCATCATCTTTTTCTCTCCTTCCCCGAAAACAATCTCCCAAATTGGTCTGCGGTAAAGGTAATAGCACAAAATGACAAAAAATCAGAGAGAACAATTTTTATAACAAAGCAAAGAATGAGGAAGCCAATTTGTTCCCAAGGAAAGTAGAAACATCATTCTTGGATCAATTCAACCCCAAACGAGAGAGGCTGATGTGCGCTGGCGGTGCTTACTCTGAAAGTTTTGTTTCCTGCAGAAGACCTCAGAGTGCACCTGCTAGGTGTCCTCACCTATAATGATTGAACGAATGTGTACAGTAACATAAATGTACAGGAACATAAATTTATGCATAACAAAAAACAACAAAGGGAATGATTCAGTAGCATCCCATTGGCTAACTTCCCAAGTAAGGAATCCATCATTCACTCAATAATAAATTCGTCAAATAATAATAAATTCAGTAAACGTGCCTTAAATGCTTCACGTGTTGAATTCTGCTGTGTCCTGTGTATTGCTGGGGGCTTCTCCTGCTTGTTGCTACATATATAAAATAGGCTCCTCTGAGACATCCTGCAGAGTGTAAAAGACCGTCAGGCTGCAAGCCATACACCTGAGGCACTCTGACCCGGAAACACTTCTCTATCAATTGCAAGGGAAATTTCAAGAAGCAAAATCCTGCCATATGCACCACGAAGGTCTTTCCTGGACGGGTTCCTACGATGAACCGGAACACTGTGGACAAACTAGACACAAGCTTGACTTTCCCATCCCTTCTGATTTCAGACACCAATAATCCCAGGACTCCTGAGCTGTCCCCACCAGACATCGCTCAAGATGAACACAGCAACATTCCCAGCTTCTCCTCAGCAACCTCTTTCTGCCAGTTCCGACTTAAACAATGTGGCGCGTGTTTTATCTATGCTAGACACGCTGAATGTGGGAGACTCCTCCATAATCCCCCTTTTCTTACATAAATTGGAACAAATGTACATTCGTTTTCAGGATGTCTGTCCAGGGAGCCTCCTACGAGTGGTCCGTCATTTTCCGATGTCCTACTACTGAGACTCGGGGCACCGTCACGGAATGCTTACACGGACATGATGCAGGAGTGAGTGACGTGGCGCTCCCCAAGCCTCCTGCCTCCTGAGTAAGAGCCTAGATATGAGCAACAAAAATTTAAAATGTAGCCTTAGGAGCCCATTGCTACCCTTTCCACCGCTTATTTTTCAGTGTCTGGCTACTCCTTGAGACAGTCTAGTATAGATAAAATAGCCCAGGATGGGAATCAGAAGACTAGCTTTTGAGGTAATGTTCTTCCATTTACAAGCAATGCGATCCTGGGGCAGTGTACTCGTCACTGACCGTCACTGCCGTGTGATGACAGCAGCGTCTCCTTCCACTGTAACCGACACCAAACTCACACACACAACTCGGGCGGAATGTGGGGTTGAGAGGCCGTGACTATAGCTTCCCTGCTATTAACGGTTCAGTAAATTTGGAGATTTATCTGACCCATGGAGAAGAGAAACAGAAAAACTGAAACAAACAAACCAGGACTGTATAGATACCATTTTCCTTCCGTGGGTGGGTGAATATATTGAAGGACAGTAAAGGATAGCATATTTTCATAACTGCTACTTCAATGATTTTCAGCTGCTATTTTCTACGATTTCACAGCCCCTTGAGGATCAAACCCAAATTCTTCACATAAACTGACCACCGAAAGAGTCTGTTCCAGACCTTCCACACACCCTGGGAAACCCGTCTTTTTAACCCAGGCCACACCTTGTCCAAGAATGCCCTGTGATTCCTCCTGAGTTTCACCTGGGGTCCCCTCTTAGAAAACCCCTTTAGGACACCCCAACACTCTCTGGATCCTTTTCTCTTTAAAGTTCCCAAAACCCTGTTTGAACCATGCATTTTTCTGCTGCTGGACACTGTCCTGGTCTATTATTGCTCAGCCCACAGAGGTTTGTGCGCCTCTCACACGTCAAGCTACTTACATCTACAAAGGGAGTTGAATAAGACAGGGACAGTCCCTTGTCCTTGAAACATCCACCATGGGGTGGGCAGCCCAGTGGAGCCACGACAGATGTGTGAACCGAGTGCCGTGTACGACTCACCGACCGGCTGGGCACAGCATCACGACTTCCATGCGTCCAATCACCCCCCGGAGCAACCTGCCTCACTCACTACCACGGTTCTGGCCCCCAGCACAATTCCTAAGACTCCCACATGTACTTGTGGAGTAAATGAATGAACAGATGAGACCAGAGGAGAAATATGACGCCTTCTCGTCCCCTCTGTGATGCTCACGCAGTATATCCTTAACTGCACCTCCCCTGGGTGATCTCTTTACGGCACTCAGCACTGCAGGCTGTTCTTACCTGGCTTCAGGAAGATGGGTGGCCCCAGCCGAGACCCCGGGGGGCACACTCGGCCACTCACCTGGCTTGCTGGCAGACGCAGCAGATCCACACCTTCTCGTGCTTCTGGTAGGAGCAGCAGCTCTTGCAGACGTTGAACGCACAGTCCCCGCAGCGGCGCTTGGTGTTGACGAGGAAGGCGAAGGGCGAGCAGCAGCGCATGCAGCAGTGGTCCACAAACTTCTGGTGCTTCGAGAGGATGCGGCACTTGCTGCCCTCCTCATCCAGCTTCTGCTTCATCTCGCTGGGGGCAGGGAAGGAGGAGGAAAGCGCAGACCAGGTCAGGGGGCTCTCTCCCCAGAGCGCTCCCGCCCCAGCCCTTCCCCAGGCCGAGCCACACGTGGGGTCTTCCTGTGCGACGATAGAACTCACAGAGGTCACCCGCCTGACATAGTCTCCAAACGGGAGCCCCGATGGCGGATTAATTGTGTGTGCTTCTGCGTGTCACTCCATTTTCTAGGAGAGAGCATGAGAACCTTACCGCTGCTATTTCAGACACCGGACTGAGGGACATTTTATTATTACAAAACTAAGCACATCCTCGAAAAACAAAACCTTGGACTTAATTAACTAGCACCTTTTCAAAGGAGCAGGAGATCGTGCTATTATGTTATCGTGCCAAAACACTAATCCTTGCAACAGCCCTGCTGGGAATATGATCGATGCCGTGCAGGCCCCGTTTCACGGCCCCCCCTGGACACGGAAGCTCCCAGGGGTTTTAAAAGCTTTCAAATCAATGCACGTCAATAAAGAGTCGCTGGGTGATGGGCACGGCCTTAAGCAGGGGTGATTCAGAGCCGGATAGAAGACAACTCCCTTTTTCTGGTCCGCCGACCAGAGGAAAACACTCCAGATCCAACCCACATGGTAAATGATGGCTGCGCAGAGAGGAGGCACCCTTGCCTGACACAGTGAGTTGGTCAGACAGGGTGAAGCGACAGGGAGCACGTGCGAATCACCTGTATTCTACCGCTCTGAGTTATTTGGGTGTCCATCCTCTCCTGCCCCTCCCCCCCGCCTCCCACTTCCTGCTATGTTACAGCGGGATGATGTCGTGACGCCTAGAACACTGTGTTTTTGGTTTAGGTTTTCAGGTGTGTGGGCATCAAGCAGTTCCCAGATTCCCCTTATGATTTAAGACCTCTGTTCTATTTGTAAGTATGTCCCCTTTTTCTTTCTAAACATTGCTTCACTGAGCCTGGGCTTTTTACCCCGAACTTGACGCAGGAATCTCATTTTCAGCTGCTTCTCTTCCAAAGGCTCCAGGCTGCATCTCCAGCCCCCAGGCCAAAGGGAACACTGCAGTACCCACCTCACTGCGCCCACCCTCCGCCCCGGGCAGCAGGGCCCCTGGTTCCGCTGTTGGAGGAGGCTGGTGACTCTGGTTTCAGATTCCCTCTTCACTTCCACCTCCCGGGAATTTCCCGGTTCCTACTCACCACCACCCCCCACCCCCCGCTTTAAAAAAATTGACATATAATTTGCATTCCATAACATTTACTCTTTAAATTGTACAATTCAGTCGTTTTCAGCATGTTCACTAAGTTCTGCGAAGCACCACCACTGTCTGATTCCAGGACACTAGCACCCACCCAGACAGGAAGCCCCCCCTTACGCAACAGCTGCCCCCTGCCTGCCCCCCTCAGTCTGCGCCGACACCAACCCACCTTCTGGCTCCAGGACTTGGCTTGTTCTGGACACATAACAGACATGGGATTGGACCGCATGTGGCCTGTTGTGTGTGGCTTCTTTCTTTGCACGTGTTCAAGGCTCACCCCTGTTGTAGCACATGTGAGCACTTCGGTCCTCTTTGCTGCCAAATAATATTCCACTTAGGGACGTGCCATGTTTCATCTGTCCATTCCTCAACCAAAGGACACCCAGGCTGTTTCTACGCATTGGCTATTACGAACAATGCTCCGCTGAACGCTCATGTATAAGTGCTTGTGCGGATCTATCTTTTCAATTCCAGGAGGGAAATCACGGGGTCTTACGGTAAAGCTGTGCTTAATTTTTTTTAAGAAATCGCCAGACTGTTTTCCAAATGGCTGCACCATTCAGATTATGAGGGTTCTGATTTCTCCACACCCTCACTACCTCTATTATAGCCATACCAGGAGGTACAAGGGGATATCTACCATATTTTTAGGACTATAAGAGGAAACTGGACCATAAGACGCTCCTAAATTTTAGAAGAGGAAAATAGGGAAACATTTTTTGAAGCAAAAAATGTGGTAAAATATTTAATAACCTGGGACCCTGCTCCACCACCACAGCCCTGCCCCCCATAGCAAGCTAGGCAAGCTACATTCAGACTATAAGATGCACCTCTCTTTCCTCCCAAATTTTGGGGGTGGTGTCTTGTAGTCTGAAAAATACGGTAATTCTGGTTCTGATGTGCACTTCCCTAATGACAAATAATGCTGAGCATCCGTTCACATACTTATGGACCACTTGCACATCTTTGAAGAAAAATCTGTCCAAATCTTCTGTCCAGTTTAAAGTACATTATTTGTCTTTCTATTGCTGTGCTGGAAGAGCTCACATGTATTCAGACACAAGTCCCTTCTCAGTTCATGATGTGCAAATATTTTCTCTTTCTTATATTAAACCTTATACTTTATTAGTATTTTTACGTAGTTTTAGTACAAAGAAGGGTCCTGGTGGCTCATCCCACCCTTCCATTAGAATTGGAAATCTGCATCTGGTTTTAGAACCTCATTTTCCACTTGACAACAACATAGCACAAGCACCTTTCCACGACAATTCAAACACTGTGTGTGGCTTCAGCTTCCGGACGCCCTGAGCTGGCTCACACATCTGCCACGGCTGCGCAGGGCTTGCTCTGCACAGCGGTCTCCAGTACTGGTTTGTGGCTGGAGCACTGGGTAATATAGGAAGCCTGAATCTCGTGTTTAAAGGGGAGGCTGCAACAGGCCAGCTACTAATTCTATGAGGTAAAACACTGCATGTGTATGTTTGCTGAACAACATGTTTACAGGGAGACGGGGAGGGTGTTCGTCTTCAGGCACGAAGATGCCGTTCTCCGGGCCTTCAGGTGAAGAGCGGAAGAGCTCAGTCACCAATGAATGGCTCTGACACCTGTACGCAATATGAAAACGTCCTTCCCAATCGGCCAGCTTCTACTGATATTTCAGAGACACTAAATTAAATGGAAGGAAACATCCAGGAAGGAAAGTCTTTGGGGATCAGAACAGCTCTGTGAACTCAATCTACAGAATCACTGGAGCTTTGAGTTTTGTCTCCTGATTCCCAGGACTGCAAATACCAGTTTCGATCAGTCCCTGCCTGGAAACCTGCTCATCCCCGGAGCTCCCTGAGCTCAGGGAACTAACCCCCTAACCACCTAGCTGCTAAAGCCAGACTCAGGACATTTTCTTGGTCTCGTCTCTCCTTATGTATCACAGTCAATCCAGGTTCTATACATTGTATCTTCGAGATATAAAATATCTGGCATTCATTAACTTGTCTCCATCTTTGCTTCATCTGCCACCACACCACCTCCCCTGCCCACACCCAAGTCCCACCTGGCCTCATCTCTCCTGAAACCAGGGCATCAGGCTTTTCTAAATCAAGGAGACTTCTTCCTCTTCCCCAATCTCTTCGCTAAACCACAGCAACAAAGACCTTTCGAGGATGAAAATCTGGCTCACCCACTTGCTTCACATGCTTTCACAGGTTCCAGTATTTTTTTCAAGATTTAACAGGAGCACACATGGCCTGTTGGCCTCCACACCGACCCCCTCCTCTTAGGAGGCTCTCACCACACAGCCTGTGCGAGTTCTTGCTGTTCTTTCAAAATCCCATGTTCTTCCTTCTGTGAGGTTTGCCTATACGATCTCTCTTCTTGAAAGCTCATCCTAGCATAAGTGCCCCTACATTCATTGCAGCGTTATTTACAGTCACCAAGATACGGAAGCAGCCCAAGTGTCCATCAACAGATGAGTGGATAGAACAACCATGGGACATTTATACAATGGGATGCTACTCGGCTGTTAAAAAAGAAGAAAATTTTACCCATTGTGACAGTATGGATGGACCTGGAGAACATTATGTTACATGAAATAAGCCAGTTAGAGAAAGGCAAATACCATATGATTTCACTCATATGTGCAATCTAATGAACACACTGAACTAACAAGCAAAACAGTGACAGACTCATAGATGGAGGACAGATGACAGCTAATCGTGGGTGGGAGCGGTGGTTAGGGGGCAGAGGGATTGAGCAAAAAGGAAAAAAGACTCATGAACATGGACAACAGTGTGGTGATTGCTGAGGGGGTATAAGAACACTGAATGGTAATGGAAAAAATATAATAAAGATTAAATAAAATTTAAAAAAAAGAAAAGAAAGCTCATCCTAAGTCCATTCACCCTTCTCCATTTCTCCACGAAAGGCTTTCCCTAACCCTTCAGAGTAAATTAGGTCCCCAGTGATTCCCTCCAACAGCGCCTTGGTCTTCTCCTTTGTAGACTTTTCACAATTTCTAACGACCGATGTGTGTAGATGCATTATATTTTAATATATTTCGTTTATGTCTGTTTTACCACCCTAGACTCGGTTCCAAAGGAGAATTGCAAAGTAGTGTGTATTATATATTATACTGTGTTGCAAAATATAGACAAGATACTCAAACGATACCCAAACACGTGTGCAGGACAACAGGTGTGCTAAAAGGAGGAAGGCGGGCCCTTAACAGTGAGGAGCAATGCTGCCAATGTTCCCACAACTCAACATTTCATTTTGATGTTCGTGAAATCAAATCACATTGTTTCAAATCACCCACCTCTGAAGTCTATTTTCCGTGTGCTAACTAACACTCTCATCTGTATCATTCTGAAAGAATTATTGTTGTGGCTTATTCATTTTGAGCATCTACTTTCATGCTGGAGCAATTAACAAAGAGAGAGCTTAATGGCCAATAAAGCCAGATAATGAACTTAATTATAGAAATCGCCCCTGATGGTAAAACTAGGCCCAAACGCGGACATGTGTTATTTCTTGCATTTAACAAATGCTGACGCGGCGCTGACTTGCTCATAGCACTGTGCCAGGCACCGCGGGTCACAGATGTGGATGAATTCGTCAGGAGCCTGGAGGGTGGAGGAGCTGATGACCACAGACACGCCTCACACGTGGGGATGGGGAAGAAGCAGGATGGGAATGTCCTGGAGTGGGCTCGTCATGGGGTGGAACGCCGGCCCCCAGCACAGTGCCACGGCCATCCCGTCCCAGCACCGTGGTGGAGGGTGGAACCCTTCCCGGGGCGCCACGGATCCCTTTCAGACGAAGCTTCTGCTCTGTGGCCCTGAGTCCTACCAAGGGCCCTCTCTCTAGTATTTCTCTGGTTCCTCTGGCTCACTCAGGTAAAGGTGAAAAAATAATAATCCTTTAAAAGTTGTTTGGCAGAGAAGACATCGCAATGCCTTTTTACAGCAGAAAGTTTAGGAACTCCGAGTCAGACATGTTTGCACTGAAATTCACTGCACTTAAACAGGCTGATGGAAACCAAGGGATTTCGAGAGCAGGGGCTCCAGGAGAGTGACTAAGTCCCTAAAATTGTCGAGATATTCTTACAGAGTAGATGGGAAGGACGGCCGATGGGCAGCGCAGGACGGTCATGGCCTTCACAGTCGGACTTGGGCTGAAACAACCCCGAAGCACTCACTTGGCCCTGAAAAAATTATTCACATATAAACCTCCCAAAGCTCTGGTTTTGGGGTCAGGAAAGCAGCATGAAGTATACCACACAGCTGGGGGTCAGGATGCAAGCTTTGCAGAGACCAAAGCAAGAATACAATGACCCCAATACTAGGTAAATGTGGTTCTGGCCTGGTTGGGGAGGAATCTTCCTTCACATCCAGAGTCCCAAAAGGCCTGAGAAGAAAGAGCTATAGAACTCTTTATGTGTTCTATAGCGGTGATTTTCAACCTTTTTAATCTCATGGCACACATAATCTAATGACTAAAATTCTGCAGCACACCAAAGAACATATTTTTTTGCCAATCGGACAAAAAATAGGTATAATTTTGATTCATTCACACTAGATGGCTATTGTTTTGGCTGTTGTTATTTGTTTATTTGGCAATCTAAGGAAAAGGAGGTCAGTGCCCCTGACTAAATAGTCAGGCACTGCATGTTTTAAAATATCTTAGAGCACACTGGTTGAAACTCGCTGTTGTATAGAACATAGAGCTGGCCACCAAAGTATAGGATCTCCAGAACTTGTCCGAATGGTGAAAGAGTGCATTAAAGAAAGCCAGTGCGTTGCCCTCTCTTTACCCCATCACCCAGAGCTGCTGCGGTCGGTATGTCCTTTCCAGCCTGTTCAGTTTCCTATATTGGAAGCGGGCCCATTTCCCATCCCCAGTCTCCAGCATTCAAGTTGTTCTGAACCAGTGAGACTCTGGGTCAGGAGACTCAACCCACGGGCAAACAGGTCTTCGGCGGCGCCCAGTTTCCGGCGAGTCACAAAGGAGGTCGCATTCACAGATTCGCTCTCTTTCTGGTCCCACTCTGTACATCTCCGGAAGACGCCTCACAGGCTGCCGCTCACAGGGGGACCACCCGTGCCCACACGGAGCCAGCCCAAGGGGCCGCTGCAGGGGGGCCGGCTTAGTCTATACCCCGATAGGTTGTCCCGGGCCGCTGACTGCACCCTTGCTTCTCACTCACCGTCTCTGCCTCGTTCCTGTTTGCCGTCCTCTCTCCCCCTGGTTCTGCGCTCCCTGCGTACTCTCCATCAGCGCTAACGGGCCGCTCACCTTTAGGCTGTAAATCGTTCAAGAGTCACGTTTAAGTAAACCGCTTACGTTGGCTGATGGAAAACTGAGCCTACATTTTCTCACAGAGTAATGTCTGCAATTTAACTTCATAGTACTATTAAGATAAATTATCTGTCTGTAGATATGGACATGGATATAGACATACCTATATACACATAGAGACACATATGGATATAGGTTATTTTCTTTATATACGGCTATTGATTGGCCTTAATATATGGCTTTGATTGGTTTCACTCTCTATTATCTGGGCACCCCAAGCTGCCTCCCTGGTCTCAGCGCTGCTCGTCACTGAGCACATTCTCATGTGTCTGAGGCCGAAGGCTGGGGCTTCTGTTGTGCTTACGTGCGGGTCTTTACAGCGGCAAGGCAAAACTGGAGTCTGGTTTGGAAATAATGTGCTCGAGATACAATATAAAATGAGGCAGAGGGGACTGTATCGCACCACAAGCCGCCCACCCACGAGCTCTTCATCCCCAGGTTCTCAACTGGCCCTTCAGCCAACACTGATCACACGCCTTTTACGTGCTCGGCCCCGAGCCCGAGGAAGAAGGCCCCACTGTAGCCTTGAGTGGGGGACTGACCGACACACCACAGACTGCGGTCTTCCTGGAGGACGTGACCCTGCGACTCCACACTGTGTCGGGTGAGCCCTGGGGACTGGCCCGGCATCCCACGGGGCCTCCCGAGCCAAAACCCCAGCGTTCCCCCGGCTCCTCTCTTCCTCTCATGCACAGCACGCCATCAGTCCCCACAGCCAACTGGACCCACCCTGAAATACTCCTCGAATCTGCTCGTTTCTCTCCATCACCACCACTGCCACCGTGCTGGTCCAAGCCACCACCATGTCTTATGGCCACCCCCTCTCCTGTGGGCCACCCCCTCATCGGGACAGCAGAGGGTTATTTCAGCAGTACTAATATGAGAAGTCACTTGCAGGCTTAGAACCCTGTGACAGTTGGCCCCCTCGCTCCTGCATGCCCAGCACCTGGCCGGGGCCCCGCCCAGAGGAGCCCTGCGGCGGGCATCTGTCGAGCGTGTGACTGGGAGGATTGAGCTGCAGTCCCGTGGTCGTTCTCTAACTCTGAAAGCGGAAGGCTGCATGGTTGCCACCACTTCTCCATGAGACAAAACCCCATCAGAGCAGTGAAATAACCCCCACTCTGCATGGAGAGTACCTCCCGCAGCTGCACCCTCCGGCAGGGGGAACCCAAATGCCTGAGAAGATCTCTCTCCATACGGGGTTCTGCCAGGTTGTCGCATGGTAAGGACCTGTGTCTAGAAGTTTCCACATCCTCTGCCATTTAAGAAACAGCCTGACAGCCTCTGCCCACGGAACACCTCCCTCTCTCATTGGGAACCTGTGAGCCATCCCTTTCAGAAATTTTTCCAAATGTATAAATCAATTGTTTTTACTATTTACTTAATATTTCTCTTTTAAACATCTCGCTTCAAAATACTAAATATCATTTTGACTAATTCTAAGCATTTATAGCCATGAAATACCAGGCTAAACATGTCTGTTCAATTTCTTCCTAATACGTATTTCAACAAAAACATAACTGTTAACAAAAAAAAAAGTGTTTAATCCTGCACTACCCACGTTCATCTGGTCCACACGCCACACTCTGGGAGGCACTACTAAAGGAATTTATGAAAATCAAAATCACAATGCAGAAGCTTCCAATGTTTTCCAGATATTCTGATCCACGGCAGGAAAAAGGAGAAGGTCACCAGCCATGTTTCTCATCTATGAGCATCGTTAGGAAAAATGTACGAGCGTGCATCCACCTGTGAAACCTCGCAGGATTCTTCTAGTCATCACAGATGTGGGCTGCCCAGACTAGCCCCCCGTGAGGGAAGAGGGAGCTGGGGGTGGGACTTCACACCAATCTCATCATCTTTGCTGGCTTAGAGTCTGGCTTTTATCTCCAAAACGAAGGCTCACCAAAAAAACTAAGGAAGAAAAAGAAAGAAACCTACAGATCATCCAGTTCAAGTCTCTCGAGAACCTTCTAGGTGTCTATGGACAGATACAGCGTGGATCTTCCCACGACATGGCCAGGGACCAGCTCCACGCAGACCAAAGGGCCTGCAGCGGCGGTCTGTATGGGTGTGTTGCTCGGCACTCTGGAACTTCAGATGCGTGTCAGGCGCACCGTGGGAAGGAAGGATGCACCGTGGGAAGGAAGGACGTGCCGTGGGAAGGAAGGACGCACTGTGGGAAGGAAGGAGCATCCCCCGCGGAGAGCAGATGCCGCGGCAAGCACAACCTCTACACTCTTCCTAGCGGTGCTGCGGCAAAGACACAGTGACGGCGAGTCGCTTGGAAATGCTCAGAATTGTCTTCACGGCTGACGAGACTGCAGACTGCAGAACAGGCAGTGCGCATTTCTGTCGAACATGTGTAAGTCTACATTTGCAAGTGCATTGTTTACATGTATACCGTAAGTTATAAACCCTTGAAAAAAGTGTTTACACTTTTAAGTTACAAAGGAAATGTTTGTAACTTGAAGCTCTACTTAGTTATCCTTTAAGTAATTAAGTTATGACCATCTCATGGGAAAATTCAGAGCAGGCAGGCATAACCTTAAAAGGATGTCATTATTGAGCTGACATCATGTTAAAGAAGCTAACAGGAAGGTGGACAGTCTTCGAAGGCGAAGAGGCTGAGCCCAGGGTGAAAACGTCTTCTGACCCAAAGGACGCAGGCCCGCTGCGCCCATGACCTCAGGCCCGAGTGCCGGGGTTGCTGCGTCTGCCCCCATGACTCATTGCTCCCTATGTGCACCGCCCATGTCACCCGCTCTCTGGGGCGGCACAGGGCAGACCCGTGGCAGAGAGATGACGTAGTTTGCTTCTGATCGCTTATGCTTTCTCGCTGAATTAAGGAAATATTTAATTAAAAGCCCTTGTGTATTATGCTAAGTGAAGTCAGTCAGACAAAAAGACAAATACCATATGATTCCGCTTACATGTGGATCTTAAAGAACACGATCAATGTAACAGAAACAGGCTGACAGACACAGAGAACAGACTGAGAGCTGTCAGATGGGAGGGGTGTTGGGGGGCTGGGTGGGTGAGGTGAAGGGGTTAAGAAGTACAGATTGGCAGTTACAAAATAACCACAGGGATGTAAAATACAGCATAAGGAATATAGTCAATAATCTTGTAATAACTACCAGTACGTATGGTGCCAGGCGGGTACTTGAAATATTGAGGGGAACACATAAAATATACGATTGTCTAACCACAATGCTATGTACCTGAAACTAATATAAAGTGAAATTGAATGTCAGCTGTAATTAAAAATAAAATTAAAAAATAAAAATTAATTTAAAAGCTCTTATAATAATAAACACCAAAGTGTTAATGGTGTTTAGCTTTGGATAGAGGAGCTCCTAATCTCTCAAAAGCAACAGAAGTTGCTCACCTTCCAAGAGGACAAAGACATTAGACTAACATAACTGAAACCTTCATTTCCTATGTAAAGCTTAGCAGAAGAGGGGAAAATGGAGTCGTGGATTGGATGGCTGACCCTTTCTTACGGGCCAGTTTAAACCTAGTTGGAATCGCAGTGACTGGTGTTCCTTTTTATCCACAAGCCACCGTGCCTGGGAGGATGGGGCTCCTCTATAAATGAAACATGTAACTTTATTCTGAGTTCAAAATGAGTAAATAAAATTAATCACACAAAAAGCAAAAGACCCAATGGGCCGGGAGAGAGGAGGTGGCAGGGGTAGGAGGCAGCAGCCCTTCCGTGAGATGACGAACTCATTTTGGAAGGTCAATTAACTCGCTGCATACTCAGTGAGTCCCTGTTGTGCTCTACACACTGGCATGTGGACTATGTCAGTGAACAAAAGAGCTGAAAATCTCTGCTCTCGGGGATTTTTCACATAATAAAAAAATAAGATATGCAGTATAATAGGCAATAAGTACTATGATAAAAAAGAAAAAGTTGAGCAGGGTCAGGAGAGACCTGGGGTGCTGGTGGGGGGGGGCTTGCAAGGTTAAGGAGGGTGGTCAGAGTGAGGAGGTAACATTTGAGTGAAGATCTGGAGGCAGTGCAGGGAAGGGCATGTCAGGGAGAGGGAACAGCTGGTGCAAATGTCCTGGGGTGGGAAGCTTGCCTGTTGTTCTGGAGAAGCAGCTAGGGCAGGGGTCCCTAACCCCTGGGCCACGGACCAGTCCGTGCCTATTAGGAACTGGTCTGCACAGCAGGAGGTGAGCTTGAATGGAATGCACTTGAATCATCCCCAAACCATCCCTCCCTGCCCCAGTCCATGGAAAAACTGTCTTCCACAAAACCAGTCCCTGGTGACAAAAGGGGTGGGGACCGGCCGCTGGTGTTAGAGGACAGGTGGCTAGGGGAAAGTGAGCAACACAGAGAGAAGTCGGAAGGTAATAAAAATAATTAGCAACACATGCGATTAAGTAAATGGGAACTATTTATAGAGAAAGAATCGCGTCCACGTGGACAGCAGCACGTCACGCAAAAGCATTCTGAGTTGAAAGCCAGGGCCAAGCTACACAGCTAGAACCCAGTTTCCCTCAGTTACCTTTACCTCTCTGACATCCGAGTTTCTTCCCTGGAAATGAGAAGCTGGAGCCGAGGTCTCCCTAAGCTTCCTGCTGGCTCCAAACCCAGGGCTCGTGGGAACAGGGACACAGGTTCTCACTGGGTGTAGGAGTGTCTCTGCGGAGGCAGCTAGAAGCTTGTTGAGGCTGATGCTTAGACCAATCTGCACGCAGTTTGCTATACGCGGCTGCAAGAGTTCCATTTCATAGCCTATTACCCTCCCTTAAAATCTATTCGGAACCCACTAGAGGGCAGCCCTGCACCGAGAAATGGGAAAGAAAAAAATTATTGCTCAGCAAGCTGACTGGGTGTCACCTAGTGGGCCACGATGACTAGAACAATCCGAATGAATAACAAGACACTCCGCAATCTTTCGGAAAGGTTTCCGCTTTCCGACATTTCTTTAGTCGCGGGATGTGGCCTCACACCATAACAGCAGTTGATGTGAGCTCTTGAAGGCCTGTTTTTAAGTCTTCCTTCACTTCACAGACAGGAGAGCCTGCTGTGCTGGAGAAACAGGTCGAGAACAGGTCCCTGGGGGAAAGTGAGCAACCGGGACAGCAGAGCCCAAAGAACAGGCATTCTTGTGTGCAGGATTTGTTGGAGGAGTGCTGTTGACATAAGAAAAAGAAACACAGCAGGAAGGAGGAAGGAGGCAAGCGGAGATGTGGGCTCAGCTGGAGTGTGCTTCCGTCTGACCCCCGGGGAGCTCGGGCGTGGGTGGCGCTGGAGTGCCGGTCGCACTCTGAGAAAAGAGGGTAGCCTCTTGGACCCTTGCAGTGGTTGGTCCTGTCTGTGGGAAGCCACTCCTCCACGCCTGACCCAAAGAGGGCGCCATCTCTAGGGAGAAAAATCCTCCTGAGCTGGGAGCAGCTGGGAGCAGCTGGGAGCCATCAGCAGCCAAGACGTGCAGACACCAGGCTGTGAGTGCCCTGGACGGACACAGGGGCCTGGGCGGGGCACGGCAGCTCCCACCACTCAGCGTCTTGTCCAAGGGTGTTGCTGGTAGGTGTCAGTGCAAGGAGTTTAATCCAGGTTCTCAGGAAAGTTGAAAGAGGTGGGGTGGGAAGGGGGGAGACTTGTTTGTCACCAACGTTCTTATGTATAAATGTGTAAATACAATAAAATCAGAAAAGAGATTTAAAAAATCAGGAGCCAAGTGGAACCCACATGAGGGTGGCCCCTTTGGGACATCTGCTCTCAGTCTGTGGCCAGTGTCAGGTGCCTCCACAGGTGGATGCCTCCCCCACACACACACAAACCCGGTTCCTGCCAGACAGTGGAGAGCGATGTTGATTTCATTGAGTTTGGAGGTGTGAGTTGCATGGTGCAGCATGCTGAGAAACTTCCTTTAAAAACTCCCCTTCAACCGTCTCTGCCCCGGCCTGAACAGTCTTTTCCCCCCTGTCTGTCTGGGCTGTCCCAGGCTGCCGGACACCGCCCACTCTCTCACCAGCACACCCCGGGGGCGGGTGGGTGCAGGGGCTGAGGATGACTGGCTCACGGGCCGCACGGGTATACTGAGCAGAGGGGCAGTGTAATGCTTTCACTGGGCATGAAAGTTTTCTCCGAGCTTCCTGAAAACCACAGCAAAGGAGGAGAAAGGGTATGGTACAGAATTGTCAGTTTCACAAAGAAGGAAGTTCACCGATTCCTAACAACGGGGAGCATTTCCTGGAAGCTGATTCTAAATTAAAACTCTCGTGTGGCGCTTACAGTGGGTAATCGGGTTGGCAGAAAGGTCGGCCTCTCCCGTGCTTTGCAGAGAGAGTGTTCCCATTCCTGTCCACTCACAGCTCTGTTTCTGCTGTCTGGGCCCTTATCACAATGTGCAAGGAACACTTCCCATATCTCTTCGTCTGTTTACTCGTGAATTGTCCCGCCCCCCAGAGCTCCAGGAGGGCAGGGCCACGGGTGGGTGACTCACCACTGTGTGCCCAGCCCTCCCTCGGGGTCCAGGGGCAGGCTGCCGGCTATTGTTAGATAAGTAAGTGGAACAGATCACGCATCGGAGTGAATCGATGTGGCTGGAGAGGCTCTAGGAACTGCAATCAGCAAGGTCAAAATAGGCTGGCATCCCAATCACAACCGAATCATCTGTGACGGAGAACATTTATAATCAGCAACTCCTACGACTCACGTTTTAGGGTTGAGAATCATGGTATACAGCAAATTGATCTAAATATACAGACATACACCTGATATCCTAAGGAAACTAGCATTACCCTTTGCTCTGTTTCGTTTCAGATTTTCTTTCCTCCCCTGCAGCACGATTTCACGCTCTCCTGACAGTGTCTAATCCAGGGCCCCGCGCACGGCACAGGTGCTGGCAGGGATTAGCAGCACCTGGATCCCACGAAAGCCGAAAGGTCACCCAGGCCCCCCCTTTCAAACAGCAGAAACCTGTATTTCCGGTTTACATTTAGCCATGGTATTTGGTTATGGATTAAGCCTCATCAAAAGTAAAATTTCAAAAAGATTTCTGAAGAAATAAGTGTCTGTGATTGTCCTTAGGTTTTAAACATTTCTAACCTTCGGTTAAATACTTCATACCCACCCATCATCACAATAAATGCTTTTCCATGTTATTCTGGACAACTCCGACTTATGGGAAATGAAGGTGGTGTATCTTGTGCACGAGTTCAATGATACAACACCTGGGTAGATAATCCTGCAGGAGTTTTCGCCCAAGCACCGAAATATACTTTCGCCTCAGGAACCGGGAAGTGGTCCTAAGATTCCATTTTCAGGGGAGACAAGCCCTAGTGATGGGGACCCTGATTCAAGCAACAACTAGGGAAAAAACTGAATATAAAGCTAATACTAAAAAGACACACCCCTCCTTTAAAATATTTTTTCAGAGTCCTAACATTTACTGGTTCCTTTTCCATAGCAGATATTTTATGATGTGGAAATGCCTAAATTTGGTCACGAAAATATTTTTGTGTCGTTCCCAGAGACTCGGCAGGCCCTGGGCCTCTGAAACACCGTGCGTGCTCAGCCATCATTGTTGCCTAACACAATCGAGGCCAGTGAGTGTTTGTAAATAATGTGTAACGGCAGGGGTGAGTGGTGCCTGTGACGATTGCCTTTGACAACGAAACTGGCAATTCTGCGAAGAAAGATGTGAAGCAACAGTAAGGGACGAAACCTGTCTCAGGAGTCCAATTTCTCATCCCACATAAATAGACCCGTACGGTGCCACCAACAGACGGGGGTGTGGCTGCCAACGCAGCTCAGGAATGGCGGGTAGACCCACAAATCTGGTTCGACTCGCAGGCACCGAGTTTGTTACCTTGAGCTGGGTGAGCGTATCCGCCCACTCCTCTCTACAGAATCGATTGCTTCCTCCCTGTTCCCCTGTTCTGTATCTCTCTCCGCTGAACAGTGCTCTCACACTGAGTCTGTCGTTCTGTTAAGCGCTGTACTGGCATCACCTCATTCAATACTCTCAGGAGATCGGTCTTGACCCTAGTTTCTAGATGCGGCCATTGAGGCATATTACGCTGTATTATAATCATGTCTTGGCAGGTCCACATCCCCTTCTTGTACCCTGAGTGCTGCAAAACCGTGTTAATCTTTGCATTCTCCAGCCCCACTGCTTCTGTTGTACTCAACCCACACAGGTTTCCTGAGCTCCTCCTGCGTGCGGGAGGTGCCCCCAGCCCCGACCCCTGGCTCACACACCGTGGGCCCTCCATACACATGTGTGACATTGGCCCTTAGATGGGTCTTCTAAGGACCATACATTCCCGCAATTGGAAGAAATTCATCAGATAAAATTGTCTCCTCGGGGAACTTGTCAGTTTCAAATCTAGCAGCCGGGCTGATCGTGAAAACAACTCAAAACGTCTCGAAGAAAGGACCACAGCATTATCCACAGAGGCCCCAATGGCATGAATAGCGAGAGACGCGGGAGGCAGCGCATTCTTTGGATAAAGAACCAGATTTTCAATAACCCCCCTTGATTTGTTATGAAATGGAAACTGTGCTCCAATAGAACTCAGAAAGGTGAAGCATGCAAGGAGGGAAAAAGAAGTAATAGATATCGAATAATAAAGAGAAGTAATAATGTTGCAAACAGTTGTGAAAAGAGAGCCCGGGCAGCAGAGATCTAAGAGACCAATTTACACGCAGCAGGAAAGGCAGACCTAACAGGGGAGGAGGCGGCCAGGATGAGCCAGCCGACTGCACCCAGCAATCCTTTCCTGCGGAATTAAAAAAGGGTTTTGATTTCAAAGACTCTTTTTTTGCTATCTCCAACCATGGGCCAATTTCAAATGAAGACAGCAATTCTGACCATGTTTGGTGAAGGATAAAAGATTTCTTGAGAGCCAGAAAAGCCAAACCATCTGTCAGGTTTTAACTTAAAGCAAAATTCTAGAGCGCTTCCTGACCTTTGGCATAAAAAGACATACGGCATGCATTATGAAGGAGAAGGGTCCTGATGCTGCTTCCACGATGAGACTGGGTGCCTCAGCACGTGCTGATGAGACGTGAAATAACACCCAAAACATGCACTGCTGTTTGCATAGCAAAGGTAACTGGAAATCCAGCCAGGACAAGGGTAATTGGAGTGACAATAAGTATCACATTGAACAACTGAGCACAGACGTCCATAAGATAAAGTTGGGAGTGTGTCCCAGGTCCCAGCGGCCTTGGGGGGCCTGTCCAGAGCACTGGCTCTTTTTCTGTCGCACGAGAGGCCCCCCACCTGAACAAAGAAGAACATTGTATCCTATGCTCTGCAGCGGATGTGACTGGTGCCACACCCAGGGCCCCTCACAACTCCACCCACTCATTCTCTCCGTTGCTGCCCTCTTTCTGGGGGAAATTGCCCTTGGCCTTATAGACAGCCCCCTTCCCCGGGGCCCTGCCCACCCCCCCAGGTCAGACCCTGGTAAATGTCTGACCAGTGCAGGGTTGGGGACACTGCAAAAAGCTAGCCCCTCGCCTTAAGGTGGGACAACCCTGGAGCAACTCATGATCCAGAGCTCCCTTTGGGATCAGGCTGAAGCTCAGTGCTGCTGAGACCTCGCCCCTCACTGTCTGCCCCCCACCCCTGCTCTGGACACACCCCTTCTTCTAAGGGCACTCCCCCAGCAGACCTGGGGCATCTGAGTGTCTGTCTGTCTCTGACTCTGCTTCTAGAAAAGCCTTCCTGAGCAGCATTAGGACCCTTCTCCTTCATAATGCGTGCCATAATAGTAACTTCACACTTCCTTCTGCGATTCCCTGACTGATTTCCGCCTCCCCACCGGCGAGTGTTTGTGTCCTCGGCACCAACCACGGCAACCTGCACTCACTCACCGGCTGCTTCAAACAGATCTTGTAAGAACCTTTTTCACCACTGACGTTCATTGTCACGGCCAAAGTATCATGTTGATACTAATTAAAGGTGACGAAGTATTTCTGTGATGGCCGCGTTCATTTGAAAATCTAATCAATAGCCAATTTACTTGCCATTTAAAAATCACCCATTCAAGGCCATGGAATCACCCTCCGGCAGCATGTGTGACAGAAGGTGGTTCACCTGAGCACATCTGGCAGGCGAGCTGTTTAGTTTTAATAACGCTGCCAATCCCAAGAGAGACGAACTCATTAAAAGTCTGGGTTGAGTGCTCTGCATAACTCTGGTGTATGAAAAGCTTCACGCCTTAAGCATTTGGTAGTTATTGAGTTTGTTTTCATCCGGCAGTCAGCACGGAAATACAATAAACCCACGGGCCATTTCGACAGGGGGCCTTCTCCTCCTCCTGCATAATTTCCTCCTGCTTTATGCCATTTTCCAAAAGCGAGATAATAAGCAGATTCTGTGCCGAATATTTTGTTGAAGGTGGGAAAATGCTACCACTGAGAACACGGAGACTGGGGATCTAGGTGATGTCCCGGAGGATTCCAACATCGTGAAAAAAAATGACGCACAAGGAGAAGTTATAAAGTACTTTTCTTTCAAAGAAATGTCTGTGACAAGATTGTGGAGCTACCCACTTGAAGACGACAGCATTACGTTTTTTGTTTTCTGTGTTTGCTCATCTGCTGCTTTCGGTTTTCTCTCCCACAGGCTTAGCGTGGTGGTTGCCGGAGGAAAGGGGGTGGGGGCGGTCCAGGGAAGGGGGTCAAATCCGTGGTGACGGAAGATGGCATAACTGTGCGTGGTGGGGGCGCGATGCAATATCCGACCACGTATCATAGAAAGAGGTACAATCTTATTAACCAACGTCACCCTAAGAAATTTAATAATAAAAAAGATTATAGCATTGCGCTTGAATTTAATAACTGATCCAAGTTGGATCGCACCAACACAAACAGGTGGCAGTGAGAAATCACAATCCCAGGCGGAGCACGGAGCCCACAGGTCCTTTCACAATGTTACAGAGACACGACGCACTTACTCGGGGAGAGGCTGGACACTGCCTTTGCACAGCCCCAAGGTCGCCTAAGGACAGGCAGATAGAGCAGGCTTCCCTGGGGGACACCAGCCACAGTGCAGATGCCCCAGTATTTCCAGTGCTTAGCACTCATTTTTAACCTTAGTAATGAGATGCTCCCTATTTTTATTTTATACCAGCACCCTTATCCTGTCAAAATAAAACCTCCGGCATCACACAGGTCTGATAGTTACCAATGTACAAAATACAGCTTGTCTGAATTTCTTTTTTATACTTCAAGTCTATGGTAGATATATTGATAATTTCACAGATACATTGTATCCGACCCCAGGTCTCAACTCAAAAGCGTCAGTTAGTATCAGCCCTCACCAGTAGTAACATGGTCCTGAGCCTGGGTCTAGAACCACACCTGCAGGACAAGGCCTAATCATTCTAACTCCACAGGGAACTCATTTCTCAGGGGCCCTGCTGAGATGAGGGTTGGAGAGCCTTTTTCATTAAGAAAGGGGCCCATGAAGACATCTACCCCGCCCAGGCCCTGGGACATACTCAACCGGCACTCCGCAGACATTGAGGAGTGAATGAATTCCTGGAAAGACACAAAAGGGGGAAAGCTGGACCTTGAAAGCTGTAGTGGAAGGTGATGACCAGCATGGACCTCCTGGGAAGACGGAGGGGATAGAATTTTACGTGAAAAGCCTGGAAGGTTCGGTCTGAAGAAAGCACAAAGGAAGAGGTCAGAAGGCGTAACAGGTGGAAGAATAAAAGTTGACGTAGAAATGAACTAGCCTCGAGGATCACAAGTTTCACCCTTCTAGTTTCACTATGTTTCACGCAGCCCTCGACTTCACGAGGCTGGCCTCCTCCCAGCCACGTTTCACGGGAAGTCCTCGAGCCGAGCACCCGAACGGGAGCGGTGCATCCACCCATGGAGGCGGATGCCAGCGGCCTTGCCTGTGAGAGTGGGGTCTGCCCGGGCTCTGTGGGCAGCAAACATCAGCTCTGTGCACCTAGCAGGGCAGAGAAGGCCCGGACAGGTCAACAGGGCATCCCGTCCAGGAGGTGGGAAGAGCACCAGTGTCAGCTGGGGCTCCTGTGCTCCAACGGAGCGGTCAGCTTCTGGGAGCCTGGTTCAGGTGAGCTGTCTGTCCCCAAGGACCTGCTCGGTGTGCCGAGTGAGCCGGTGCCCGTCCTGAAGGACCTGCCCCCCTGGGACCCCCTCAGTCCTTGGAATGGACCACCGCCCCCCACCCCGTGCACTGCCCCTTCCAAACCGCGATGGGGCTTCCTTGGCGTGCGCTCCTTAGTGGACCAGGTGCAGAGGGAAGTGAGCACTTTTCCTTGTCGCCACCTTTTTAAAAACTCCCAACTCGTTTTATAATTAAAGGACATTTAGAAAACAAAGTACAGAAGAGAAAGCAAAAGTCACCCAGGGGTAATCATTTTCAATATTTAGCCATATTCCCTCCAAACCTCTTACAATAAAATCCGTACAAAAACACTTACAGACATTCTCGATTCAGAAAACTGTTACATCAACTCTGTCTACATTTTATCATCTTTAGTCAAAATACAAAGACAGCCCAATAGACAGATGAAATGAGAGAGAAAATCAGAACGTTCAGGGTGTGAAATTTTCTCTCCTCCACAGGAGCTGCTCACGGATGGAATCGCGCTCTGGAGCCACTGTAAGAAGAAGGGTTTACTCCCCCATCTCAGGAGAAGAAACGGAGGGCAGGAGAGAGAAGTGACTGCCAGGTTAGCGGAGAGCCCTGAGGTCTGTGCCACGCGGGCCTCTACCCCCTGGTCCGTTCCCGTGTAAACTCATTGTCATCTGCCAGGGGGGACCAGACCAGTCCCCTGTGTTGGAAAACCATGAGAGCGCATGTTCTAAAGCAAAACGTCAAAACATCAGAGATCGGATTGGAATCAGATACTTTTTAAAGTGTACTTGAGCCCTTATTTTTCCCAGCATGATCAGGCGGCCTTAAAAGCCAACATTTGTGCCTTTTGAGAGTCACCCGGAATCCTATCAGTTCAAGTGTAAGCCCACGTTAGAGCCATTTTGTGGCAGGGAGGGAGACTTCAAGAGCATACCCCTCTGCTGATCTGGACCTATTCTCACCCGACATAAAAGAAGTTAATATGCGAATAATTACATTCTGGGAAAGACAGCGGTACTAATAATAATCACATCTTCAGTACATTCTGAATAAGCGCTGAACTGTCAAAAATTACTGCCTCAGAGAAGAAACTAGTGTTGTTAATAATTATTGCCGTGAAAAAGAGAAAATTCCAGGGTGAATATCCCTATTTCTTCCAAATCGTCTTGGTGAGTCACTAAGTCTTACTCACATGAACACAAGATATTGTAAGAAGTAATTGAAGTTTAACATGTTGCCAACATTTTGTTGCTAACAGTCCTTAGAAGTGAACACATCTGATCCTGTGCTTTGAGGTGATTAAAGCGCAGACACAGCAAAGACCTGTAACTGTCAGTTACATTTTCCCTGGCATTTTATTGCTCGGGAAGGTTGTAAACGCCAGTGTGGCTCTGCCCGAGCAAGTGGAAATCATGTATCTATTAGAATTCCTTAACTGGCTTTCTGGCCAACAGATGGCTCATTGATTATTCATTGGTGTAATATGATAAACTGTAGCAAAGCCCCTGCCCTGGTTTTATGGCCAGCCAGGAGTCTCACCCATGCAGACAGCACCAAGTGCCTGTCATAAGGAATGAGTAAGGGTTTCTTTCAAAATCAGCATGCTTTTTGGCTGGTGTCACCAGGACCTGGAACATGCACATTTCTTTCTTGCAAAGACAACAGATTTCCTTTGCACCTTCTCAGAGATGAATTCCAGTTGCCTTTCTATTTGACCTATGGTCTAAGCCATAAATAAAGCATACTAATCTATTCTATCTTCATACACTATTATCTATATGCTATTTTATCTGCAAATCCTCCTCTGTAATCCTCAGCACTACAGGGAAGAGAAATTACAGATGTGGGCACATTTATTGTGTCACACTGCTATTACCTGCCTAATACTCACAGCATTTATAAAATCACATCGAGTCGTAGGAAGAGTCAAGCCAGGAAATGTGCATTAGCCTCGATTTTTCTCCGCTGATCCTAAGTCAATCTTTTGGCCATTTTCTCTGTTCTTTAAACTCTCCACCATGAGGGGGACAGAAGGGAATTCAAGTTGGTGTAGTTCACCAGTTTCCTCTTTTCTCTCGGCACGCAGGGAGGGAAAAGTGAAAATGCATGGTCACGGAGCATCTGGAGGAAGGGGGAGTTCGTCTTAGTTATTATCAGAAGTTCGGTTAAAGTGTAAACATAAATGTATCTGTTAAGATGCCATGGTTATTCTGAAACAGTTTAAAATGCTTTTTTAATATCGTCTCTTTTTACTGGCATGTGAACCTCGTGCCTAGGTTAGCAGTTAATTAACATGACAATGGTGGCGATTATAATAATACAATAACCGCTATTATATTAAATGCCACCTGTTGTTAGAAGTTCCACATATTTTCTGCTCTTAAACGAACCCAGCCAGATCAGGATGACTACTCCATTTCAAAATGAGAAAACTGGGGCTCAGAGAAACCACACAGCTTGTTCGAGGTCACAGACCTGGAGCTGCTTACCCC
Source organism: Phyllostomus hastatus (assembly GCF_019186645.2). NCBI lineage: Eukaryota > Metazoa > Chordata > Mammalia > Chiroptera > Phyllostomidae > Phyllostomus > Phyllostomus hastatus. The sequence goes on from NW_025334009.1 coordinate 9,934,321, forward strand.
TCCCCCGTGTGGCCCCGAGGATCCCCTCTCGCTGTGCCCACCACGTGATGGATTTGGAGGGACCACTGCCGCATCCCTCCCCTCCAGACTTTGTCTTCAGACTTCCGGTGACCTCTCCCTCCCCTGGCTGCCCCCAGACTGGTGATGAGTATGACTACGGGGTGCTACATACCGTTTGGGGTTCCCCTAGCGCCCACACCCTATCATTAGGCTTTTTATATTCACCCCTCCTCAAATTATCCTAATTTGAACACTGTTTTCTCCTGAGGTCCCAATGCACCCCTGTGTTTATTGCCGCATCGCTCACGGTGGCCAAGACATGAAAACGACGGAAGTCGTTTTCGAAAGAGGACGGGAGGAAGAAGTGGTACATATTCACAATGGAGTATGAACTCTCAGCCACAAGAAAAGATGAAACACTGCCCTCTGTGGCCACAGGGACGGACCTTGAGAATGCCATGCTAGGCGACGTAAGTCAGACAGAAAAAGTCACGAACCACGTGGTGTCACTCATAAGTGGGATACAAAACTAAAAACAGCAAATGAACAAAGAAGAAAGACAGACAAAACCTCGCAGACACAGACAGCAGTACGGCGGTTACCAGTGGGGAGGGGAGGGAAGGGGGTCGAATACACGGTGACAGAAGATCTGACTCCGGGGGGTGGGCACACGGTGCAACGTGCACATGATGTGTCCTGGAACGGTGCACTTGAACCCTGTGTAATCTTACTAGCCAGTGCCACCCCAGTGCACTGAATAAAAAAGAAACTGCCATCTATGATAGTCACTGTGCCATGCTCTGAGGACAGACAGTCTGTGCCTTAAAGAAGCTTTCTTCTCGGAGGGAGAGAGGGAAAAACACGCAGTGGTCCTTCGGTGTCTGCGAGCGCCCAGTGTCTCTAACCCCCCTTTGCTGGCAATGACTGGGGAGCCGCCACTCCTGCAGCATCAGAGGCATTCTTGGTGAAACTCAGGGTGCCCTCGCCTGGCTTTTCGAGCGTCTGGGTTTAAGCCCGGCTGTTTTGGATCACTGCTCAGCCACAGACACACTCTAAGCACCAGGCAGGGAAAGCCCTCCTGACCTGCTCCACAGAGCCCTTCAGGAAGGTGAGTTCTGAGGGGCTGGAGAAGGCAGAAGAGACTGCAGTCAGTGGATGTACTTGGAAGGCCTGGAGATATCCAACTGCCTGCCTGCCTGCCTGCCTGCCTCTGCTGCCTGCGGGACAGACAAGCTTGGTGACAACCACCCGTATCATTTCTTTAACCCCTCCCCCCGCCCAAGACAGGAGGGACCGGAATGTTTACTTTCACTCCCTTGTCACACAGATGGAACAACGGGTTTCAGCTGATGTCAAACACACGCAAGGATGCATGTTAGTTTTGCTGAATTTGAGATGGTTTACATTTAAATATTGTGATGGTCCATGTTGAGTGTCAGCTTGGCTAGGCTATGATTTCCAGTATTTAAACATCAGTCTGTGTGTTACTAGGAAAGGTTATTTTGTACATGGGATTAAAGTTCATAATCAGTTAGTTGGCTTTCGTAAGAGAGATTGCTCTTGATCATTTGGGAGGGCTTGATTCAATCCGCTGAAAGGCTTTCAGAGCAGAACGGGGGCTTCCCTGAGAAAGGGGTGGGGGAGGGTGTAGACAGCAGCCTCAGCCGGTGCACGAGGGTCCAGCCCGCCGCCCTCGGGACAGCCTGCCCTGGGGCTGCTGGCTCCTCTGTGCAGCTCCCACACCCGTGCCCGCCAGCTCCGTGCAACACGTCTTGGGACAGACCCCCTCCTGGCACTGTTTCCCTGACTGGGCCCGACTGGGACAAATGTCTAGCAGAGAGAGGAAGGAGTTTTGATTTTTAAAAAGTATTCTTTATAGCTGTGATTAAGAAAACTAAAGCTGCACTGATTGGGGCTAGGGGAAGAAGACCAAACAGCGAATCATGAAGTAGCTCCAAATGTAAGAATGCAAAGTTTAAATGGAGAGAAATCACATTTAGTTTGATTAAATGCCTTTTTCTTCTCTTAGTGCAATTCAGAATTGCACAGCATCCAGAAAACGGTCTTAAGGAACGTGTAAGATATCATCCAAAGAAGTTCACCTGGAGGCTCCTGGGACCCACGATATGTATATGAGGAAGGTTAAGTCCAATCGGGTCATAACGCCAGTCAAGTCAGTGAAACAAAATTTAATTTCATATGCAACATGTCCCCTTAAGGGGTTTCTGGGGTGACATGAAACAAATTATAAAGAATAGTTTCGCCCTGGCTGGCATAGCTCAGTGGATTGAGCACGGGTTGCGAACCAAAGCATCGCAGGTTCAATTCCCAGTCAGGGCACATGCCTGGGTTGCAGGCCATGATCCCCAGCAACTGCACATTGATGTGTCTCTCTCTCTCTCTCTTTCTCCCTCCCTTCCCTCTCTAAAAATAAATAAATAAAACCTTAAAAAAGAATGGAATCTCTTGAAAAAAAAGAGTTTGGGAGTCTTCCATAATTAAAAAAAAAGAATAGTTTCTAACTTCATACTTGTACATGAAAAACTTTATCAAATCATTACCCCATGCCTCAGACTTCATTGAAAAGATGAATTTTATAATAAATGTATTTAAAGTCCATAGTGATTAAAAAGATATAATATTAAAGCATTATGAGTTTATAAACTGACTTTTTATTATCACATGTAGTAAGTACACCTACCCTTTTTCCTCTGAAAACTAGAAAATGTCTGTATAAATATGACTCAAGATGTTAATTCTTGCTGCGACTCTCCAAGCAGTGGATAGCATTCTACCTTCTTCTTGAAACAGTCTCATGAGAACTTCCTGAGAGTCCAGGAGCTTTTCTGGATGGTTTGTACCTGCAGACTGCCCCTGAGGGTTTCTTACACAGCCGGGCCTTCGAGTGACCTTGGCCTTAGTTGAACATCCAAACAAGACTTTGCCACGAGCCAAAGACAACCTGCGTCCAGTTCCTAAACAGGGGAGGCAAAAGCCTTGAACAGAGGTTAGGAATTAATCTGTAACAACTTAATACCCAATAGAAAAGGCTCTTAGAGAACAGCGAGGTTCTTTCTTCTCACTCTCAGGCTACAATAGCACGGTCACCAGGAGCCCGCGCTGCAGCCTCCTCCCTGAATGGTCCCTGCGTGACATTTCATTGTCCTGTCATTTGGAACCCATGCCACAAATTTCTTGCCTGCTATATTATCACACGCACCACTAAAAATCTCTTTATAGTGCTTAAAATACTTTGCAAAGAGTTTTGTTGTTTTTTTTAAGTTTCTTTCAGCCCTGGCTGATGTGGCTCAGTGGATTGAGCGCCAGCCTGCGAACTAAAGGGTCACTGGTTCAATGCCCAGTCAGGCCACATGCCTGGGTTGTGGGTCAGGTCCCCAGTGGGGGCTGCCCCGTGAGAGGCAACCACACACTGATGTTTCTCTCCCTCTCTTTCTCCCTCCTTTCCCCTCTCTCTAAAACTAACTAAATAATCTTTTAAAAAATAATAACACAGTTTCTTTCTGAAGTGAAGCTAACAGAACAGAACCCAAGTAATTCATGGTAATTAAGAGCTGAAAATTGATCAGGAGAAACAGGCTAGAGAAGGATGAAAATATTGCCATTTCGAGTGCACCAGGGGGCACTCCCAGGTGAAATGCCAGGCACTGACACGAGAGAGCAATTTAAATGCACGGCTAAAGAGAAAATCTAAAAGAGCAAGAATGGCGCAGCACCGCAGACTGCCCCCGATTGAGCACAGGAAACGGAAGAGAGGAAAGGCTAACAATAAAGAATAGCGTGTGAGTGCTGAGACATAGTCCTCACAGACCTATTCTTAGGTTTATTCTCTAGAGACCTAACATGACTGATGTTGAAGACGTGAACTTCTACTACATCTATGAACATATAGATTATTGATAAAGTAAGCAGTAAATGCTGAGCGATTGAGCCAGATCACAGGGGAAAATATTGCTTTTACTTTTAATACAGTTAAGTAATTTGCAGAAATAGAAACGGACACATACACACATACATATTCACCTTCTTCTAGTATCTTTGATTCTAGGACTAAGCTTTAAGGTTTTAATGGGATCATATTTTCAGGCAAGATGCTCAATAAAAAGGGCTGAACGAATAAGTGAATAAATGAATGCATGCATGTGTGAATAAATAAGGGGAAGGATGGATGGATGGATTGATGACCAGGTAGCCTAAAGTGAAAACAAAGCAAAAGTTGTTCCCACGTCTAACACTCCAGCACTTCTAACACTGGGCTTGGTGATCTGTCCAGACGTCACTCCTCACACCATCAACTCCCCACCCCGACCCTGCAAGCCCCCGCTGTCCCCCAGGAGACCGGGAGAAGGGATGAAAGCCAACTTTGCCAGGCAGTTCACACACACTGTCTCATTCAGTCTGCACATCGGTTACATCAGGTAAGACTGCCCATTTTTCAGATAAGGAGACTGATGATCTGAGAAGTCACATGTCCAGGCACTGGCGGCTCAGAAAGCGCTGAGGCTGGATCCAAACACAGGCCTTTCCTAACACCAACTCTGCTTTTTCTGTTTCCATTTCCACCACGTCTAGGTGGTAGGAGGCCCCTCTTCTACATGAGTTTATGTCATTATTTGTACATCCTTGTATTAATTTACCATTGCTTTATTTGTCTTAAGCACATATTCTTTCATAAGATTGAGATTATAACTTTATAATATAAAACTAGTTGGAAAAAAATCAACCAATCATCCGTAATTCCACCACTGTGACACGGTAATCATTTCCAAGTCCAGTAACTTCAGACTTCGATACCCAGCGCCTTGGCCAGAAATGGTCTGGGTTCCTACACGGTAATTCTGAGTCAGGCTGGCAGACAACAGTTCAGGGCTTTAACACATGAGGCCCCGATTCCCCAAGAGGTAGGGATGCCCTTGGCCCTCCGTCCCAACCACTGGAACTTCCTGGGTGGGGGAGGCTCTGGACCAATGTCTCTACAGGTCACTGCACCGAAGCCCTTGGTCCCCACCCCTTCTCGAGTACACCTGAGGCCTTTGTCAGAGGGGGTGTGCACCGCTCTGGACAAGCAAACAGCACCCTCTCACCCACAGAGCATGTCCACAGGAGAGCAGACTCTACAGATGCTCCATTTCCACCCCTTCACTGGACGCGTGAAAAAGCTGGAACTCGGAGAATACATAATCAATAGTGTTTCTGGGTTCCTCCCCACCTCCAAATCATTTTCCACCAGACTGACAGTCGCGTTCACTCCTTTTCACCGACCGTCAGTTCCTCCGACGATGAAAATGCAGAGGTGCAAAGCAACAACAAGTTCAGGAGTGTAGGCACAATAATCGCTACCATTTATGGGGGTTACTGTGTGTCAGGTAGTGCCTAAACCTTTTATGTGCGTAATCCAACCCTCCCAGCAACCCAGAGACAGGTGGTGTTATTGTAGCCATTTTACAGACGGGCACACTGAGGCTCTGAGGAATTGTTACTTGTTTAAGGTCTTGTAGCTAAAAAAAAAATAAAAGAGGTAGATTTGCAGTTTGAACCCCAGCGAGTTAGGCAGTCAGACATCAAGTGTCTGCATTACTATGCTATACTGTACTGTGAGACCTTTTGAGAAAGTCCACTCACCCTCTGTTCATGAAATATAACCAACTGTACAGTAATCATTTCAACCCTGCTGCTCCATCCATGTGACCACCTCCAAATACGCTGATGCCTTGGGCCTACCAGAACCACTAGCCTTTCATTCTTTGCGATTTCCCCACTCACGGCCCTACGGCCAGACAGGCGGCCGATGGAGCCGACGATGAGTAGATATCTCATGGCAGAAGGGGAAAATGAACCTCGCTGAGGAAGCCGAGTACAGCACCAGACGTGATGGGACAGCACTGGGAGATGCTGTTCTGTGGCTCTCTGACATTAGACGCCTCGGCCAGCCCCGGGAGGCTGAGTGCAGGGTCCCAATCTGGACGTTTCCAGAGAGGGAGGCCAGGAGATGAGAGGGTTGTGAGTGATGGGGTCCCTCAAAGCCAGCTCAGCCATCCAGAGCCAACACTCTGCTCTCCTGCTCGGGTTCCCAGACCACCGGAGGAAGACGGGCTTTGAGGGGTAGGGCTGTCCCACCTACAGCCCGTGGGCCACACACAGCCCAGGCTGGCTGGGGCTGGGGCCCATCACAAAACCATAAAATGTACTTAAAACACTATGAGATTTGTGTGTGTGTGTGTGTGATTCCATGTCGCAATGTATTTCATGTGTGGCCCAAGACAACTCTTCTTCTTCCAGGGTGGCCCAGAGATGCCACAAGGTCAGACACACACAGAGTCACTAGTGACAGTCGATCTCTTGTTGTTTGCCCACTCTTGCCCTCTGCCTGGCCCTCCCAGGTGAGCTGCGGTTCCACCAGCACGCTGTGTCACGTCCCCTCTGAAGTAGGATTGGGGCGCAAACGAAGATTGGGGCGCAAACGAATCAAGCAAGTATCATCAGGGAAACGTGTGTGGGTCCCTGGGATCTCTGGGTCTCCTGCCACCCTTCCCCTCCACCGAGAAGCACCTGTCTAGCTAGCTTCTTCGGGGAAAAAAAAAATTCGAGAAAAATTGCCTGGAGAACAAACTGTGTGGGACTCGTGGTCCTGGACTGCAACCCTGGACACAGTGTTCTAAGATGTTTTCTGAAAGCGAGATTTCCTTCCAGAATTCCACTTGCACAGGTCTGCCAGATAAACAGTTTGGATCCGAGCGGTAGTTAGGGAAACGTTTGCAGGCCTAGATTTGAATGAGAAGAGGAAACTGCTGCGGTGGGGAGATTGCAAAGCGCTGTTCCACTTAGCAGGACATGAAAAGCAGAGCGGCAATCAAAGTGACTCTTCTCCTCCCCTCTCGGTTCCCCTCAGGAGGGGGAAGGCGTTGCTTTTCCGAAGAAAGATCCCGTGTACAACTTGCCTCCTAAAATGCAATTGTTCAAAACCAGCACGGACTAAGGTGGCTTATGTAAGCTCCCATTTCAGGCGACGCCTGCCTCTGTCTCGATGAGCAACCTGCTCTGGCTGAAGCAACGCAGATGCACCGGAATACTCAATTCCCTTACGCTGTGACTTTGCCCGAAGAAACACGCAACCACTTTCCTGGCCTGGGCAAAACTGAGTTTACAGTCGTGAGTTTGTGAAGCACAGAGTTTATTATTTTGAGTTAATAAAGCTACTGGTATAACCACGGCCTGCACGTGTTTTTCCATACGAACGACTGTAAACCTCCTTTGGCCCGTGCTGCCTGTGGTGCCAACGGCATTGACCTGATACAGGAGCTGGTCACGCTAGTTCAACTGCGGGCACAGTGCTGTCTTTACATAATACTGTTCCTCGGCCAAGCTGCATGGATTTTTAGAAGTTCCGTTTGGTGGAGGAGGAAAGGACAGCAAGCCAACCTGTTCATGAACTACAAATGCTATGACTAGGGAAATAAGGGGGAAAGTACAATCTTATCGTTGTAGGCAACAACAGTTTGCTGCGTGCTATTACTAAACTCTGCCTCCTGCAGTAAAATGAAACAATTGCTTTATTAACCGGGCTCATGCTTTTTACAAGAGGGTCTCGGGAATGAATGCTCAGTGAGGATGATCCCCACCTTGGATGTGAGGGCTGTGTGGGGGGTGGGGGGAGGTGGGGAGGTGCAGGACGGAAGGGGGCAGGAGAGACACAGACATGTACTGAACTGTGGTCGTGATGTGGGATTAGTGGGTTTCGCTTTTCACTACCTACTTCTAAGACCCAAGCCCTCTGATCCTCTGAGTTCCTTGGGCCAGGGATGGGGGACCGGAATAGCAGGTCACTGTCACATCTGCTGCTGGCCCCCTTTGTTACCAGAAATGATGCCAAGATCAAGAGAGCAGCCTGTCTTGGGACTGGGAATGGGAGGTGTGTGGAGGCCCAGGAAGCTGACACCCATTCCTGCTTTGTCCCCTGGACCCAATGGCCTTTTTTCCTGACTCTTTTATACCTGCTATCACGGGTGCTCAATTCAGCCTGCCCACCTTGGTAGACTAGGGAAGACAAGGTAAAACTGCAAAAAAAAAGTGTCAAAAATAGCTGTTTCCGGACTCTGGAAATGGACCAAAGGCACACAGCAAATGAGAAGCATTTATTCAAATAAAACTGTTGACCCTCAGGTAAGAGCGGCGGTGGAAGTCTGTGTGTTTTAGCTGGGGGCTGCTCCCCTGCCCCTCTCCAACACCCTCCCCTGCACGCCTGCTGGTTGGTGGTAGTTTGACCAGAGCGCGTCAAGCCACGAAAACTCGCAGTTTTGCTGCCAAAGGAAGCCCACTGGAATCGGAGCAGAGCCCGGCAAAACCTCCTGCCCCGGAGCACCCTTTGAAAAAGCAACAATCCCAGAAGCACAAACTAAAGGTGGGAGAAGGCACATTTTTGACAAATATCTACTGAAGATAAAAGGACATAAAAAATAAATGGCAGAGATCTATAAGAACATACACAGAAAAGCTCCCGATGAGCTAAAACACTAAAAATAAATCGTGTCTGAAATTATGTTCCGGGGCAATAGAAATAAGACACAGAGCGGCACGCTCGGGGCAGATGGCAGAACGCTCGCTGACAGATGCTGGTGGGAAATTCAGAACGCTTCAGCATCTTTTTTTTCTTCCATCCTCTCCACTGAAGAGACTATTTTCCAGTTAAAATAAGACCCTGGAACCCAAGATGAGAGATAAAATTAGCTGAAACAAAAAAGCACACAGGTGGCCTCATACTGCTTCAAGTCGCCCACCTGAGCCAAATCACAACGTCCCAGGGCCCAGAAAGAACTTGGACATGAAATTGCGGGCCACTGTCAACCGTCTCTGAGGATAGGCACCCAGGTCTTTGATTCAAACTGATGGCAATCCACTCTTCCAGAGAGAAGAGAAGAAGGTAGATTCTGTCTAAACATAAAGCTTGAAATCAATGCCCGATGAAATTTGACACAGGCAGCTAACGGAACAGGTGGCTAATAAGCACTTGGGGGGAAAAAGGCTGATTCTGAGGAGTTAGAACTAAAATGTGTGGCATTTTCGTCAGAGAAAGACAAGTACCATATGATTTCTCTCCTGTGTGGAATCTAATGAACACACTGAACTAACAACAAAATAGAGACAGACTCATAGATGGAGAGCAGGCTGACAGCTATTAGGGGGGAGGTGAGGGGGTGGAGGGATCGAGTAAAAAGGAGAAAGGACCCATGGACATGGACCAAAGTGTGGTGATTGCTGGATGGAGGGGGTGGAAGGGGGTTACAGGGTCATGGGGAATACAATAAAAAATAAAAATAGATTAAAAAATAAAACACTGGGCCAAAATATAAATAAATAAATAAATAAATAAATAAATAAATAAATAAATAAAATGTGTGGCGTTTTATAGAGAAAAGGTTTTCCAGATGTAACATCTTTCAGTCGGCACAACATCTCAGTGAGTTACATGCTGCTTTTGCCATGATGCAAGTGAAGAAACTGAGCTTCCTAAACACTGAGTGACTATGTCCAAAGTCACACAGAAGAGACGGACCTGCAGCTCAGAATCCATTCATGGCCAACTAATTTCATTTCTGATAGAACGAAGGATCGCCATAAAAATACAGGGGTGGGCAAAAGTAGGCTTACAGTAGTAATACAAATAAATCATATAATAATTAATAAATAATACAAGAATGAACCCTGCATTTCATGCACTCATAACGATAAACCTATTTTTACCCACCCCTGTATCCTAAGTCAATTTCAACGAGACATTTGACTGAGTTCCTGGCAATATGTTTTTAGATGAGATAGAATCTGTGAGCTAGATAAAGGGATGGAAAAGGAAACTCATCTTCTTTTGGATGTCTCAGAGCATGTCAGATTCACCTTGTCTAAAGCAAATGCATGAACGTCTCTCCCTCACACCTGGCTCTCTTTAAGTATCGCTTATCTCAGGGAAGGGATCTTGCGCAGCCCAGAAATGACAGGTGCTCTCGAAATGTTTCCTCCATGATCCCACATTCAGTCCATTACCAAAGCCTCCCAATTTTAGTCTGAAAAACTCTCAGCACATTTTTAAGGTATTATTCCACTGCAGTTGACAATCAAGTGTCAGTCTGGCTGATACTGCCTTGAATGACACCTCTTAACCTCTGGCTGCCTTTGAGACCTCCTGTTTGTCTTTGGAGTCCTCCTCCTTCACTAACATGAGTCCGGCTGTAGATTTATTTAACCTGCTTGGACACTGTGGGCTTCCTGAAAATCTTGACTGGGGGCTTTCAGCAGTGGTTGGAGATGTCCAGCCAATATCTCTTCACATAGTGTCTCTATCCTATTCTCTCTCTCTTCCACCCTGTGGAACTCTGGGTGAGCCCCCCTCATTCCATCCTCTCTTTGGCTCTTGAGCTCTCAAGGTTTCCTCTCTGTTTCTCTCTGTTGCATTCTAGACTTCACAAATTCACTTTACAGTATACTAATTCTCTCTTCGGCTATGTTTAATTTGCTATGTAATATGTTGATTAGGGTTTTATTTAAATCATTATGTATTTTACCCTAATAAGTTCTTTTCCTCTTTAATTTTTTGTTCTTTATTCATCTTTTGATATTTGCCTGGTTTCTTTAGCATAGTAAGCGTTATTTTATACTCTGTAGTGTTCATTCTCATGTCTCTATGTTTTACAGACCTAGTTCTGGTTCCCCTAGCTTACATTACTTTTGTTTCCTTAAGTGATTAGTGATTTTAAATGATTTACTGCTCATACTGAAACTTTCCCTGCAGAAATTTGTTAAAGCCTAGAACGAAGGTAGGCTCCTCCAGTAAGAGTTTATATCGGCTTCTTTCAGGCATCAGGGGGCAGTACCAGCCTGGGACCCCTGTATGCACTCACCTTTGTGGGTGTGGATGCCACCTAGGTAACTGTAGCTTGGGCAGCAAATACAAGTGTGACTGCCTATGGTTAGAAATTCTTAGGGCAGATCAGAGAAGATCCTTTTTCACTGTCCCTCTCTGGTCCTAGATTGTTGATAAATTATACCCTTTGCCCTTTGGTGAAGGGGGGTGGTTCTGATGCATTCTTACGCAGAGAATCTAAGCTTTGGGTGTCAGCTTTATTGGATGCCCTATCCTGAAAGCACCCCTGGCATGGTCCCTCATCTCCTGGGCTACAGAACTCCCTTGCCGTGTGAGAAGGTGTCATTCAACATATTTATTTCAAGACTGGTGATCTACTCAGATTATGTATCGCATCTGTAGTTAATTTTATCCCCCCAAATTTATATTTTTCTAGAAAATAATCCAGTATATCAAGGGTTTTTTTTTACATTTATTTGCACAGAATAATTTAGAGCATGACCCTCAACTCTGGCCTCACATCCACCCCACTGGGGCAGCTCCCAAAACTCCTCACGCTGAGGCCAGTGAAGTAAAAATCTCCGATGTCAAGTCCCTCTCACACTTCTTTTTTTTAAATTTTTTAAAACGTTTTTATTTTATTGTTCTATTATGGTTGTCCCAATTTTTCCTCCATGGCTCTCCAAAATATATAAAAAACTGTTACTACTCAACACCAGGAACACAAACAATCCAGTTAAAAAATTGGCAAAGGGCCTAAACAGACACTTCTCCAGGAAGGACATACAGGAGGCCCAGAGACATATGAAAGCAACAATGCTGAGCAACGATGGTTGCTCAGCATCGCTAACCATCAGGGAGATGCAAATTAAAACCACAATGAGCTATCACCCCACATCTGTCAGAATGGCCACCATCAATAAATCAATAAACAGTAAGTGCTGGCGAGCATGGAGAGAAAAGGGAACCCTAGTGCACTGTTAGTGGGAGTGCAGACTGGTGCAGCCACTGTGGAAAATAGTATGGAATTCCCTCAAAAAAACTAAAAACGGACCTGCCTTTTGATCCAGCGATTCCACTCCTGGGATTATACCCTAAGAACCCTGAACCACCAACCCAAAAGAACCCATGCACCCCCATGTTCATAGCTGCATTACTTACAATGGCCAAGGGCCGGAAGCAGCCTCTTACACTTTCAGTCTTTCTGGCTTTGCCTTCTGCTATCAGCCAGAGGACACTCCCTGCTTTTATAGGGCTCATAGGAGTCAGTCAGGCCCAGCTGGGTAAGTTCCTTTTCTTGCAGTCGGCTGTGCCGTATCACACAACATCACCACCACGAGAGACATACGCAGGCTGGCACCCCAGCATGGGGGCAGGGCAGATGGGACAGAACCTGGAGGGACAGCTTAAAATTCTGCCAACCACAGTGCTCATTTCTCTATTTTAATTTTTTCCATGTTACTTTGTTTAGGTGGATCTCTGGTAGTAACACCACCTTTGCTTTTTTATGACATTGGAGGGTGTTTATATTTTTTTTAATAAAGGAGTTTTAACAAATTCACATCCACTGGGATAATAAATCCGGTCTTCCTGTGTCATTTCATCTCGTGCTTTCTTGCGTCTCCCTTGCCTATCCCACCAGCCCAACATCTCGTCCTCTAGGGACAAGGCTTCCCTGGACCCTTTTTCCCTTTCTCTGATAATCCAAACGTAGTATGTAGCCTTTTAAATTTTTAAAGCAATGATTTGCATCTTTTAAACACTTGAATCATTTTCTCTATCACCATAAAGAATAAAACAGCACCCAAAGATATGCCCATGTAATCATCCATCTTCTTGCCACCAATAGGATCGTAGCCTTTATAGTCAGATCACTAATGCTTTTATAGTTTCTTCTCTTAATTACATTGATGCCATATTGAGTTTTACAATCATAGGAACAATTATTTAATGCTAACTCAAATCTTAAAAGTTTAATTACTCCCCATGTATTTTATATTCATTTTCCTTTCATCTAAGGTCTCTCTTTTGATTAAATTTTAATCGACTCAATTATTTCAGTAACTCTGCGTTCTGGAACATCTGAGAGGCCTTTGGGTTGAGGACTGGAAGGTGCTCGCTGCTTCTTGCCTGCTGATGAAACTCCCATTAAAGTGACAGGCCTTTGGAATGAGGTTAAATGCCTGGGCATCATTGTGATCTCTTGGGTCAGAAACACATTCTCACGGTACGCAAACAGAACACAACCACAGTCTGGCATGAGCTGTGGGCCTCATGCACATCCTTGAATGTCTCTGAGCAGCCTTTCCTCAGGGGCTCAACCAAACTACCCTGGAGACTCTTCCAGGTAAGACTTTATAAAACTATAACACTAACAAAAATACCCCATGAAAGGAAAAGAATTAAGCTGCAGTGAAATAGTAATAAACTCTACTTAAATGTGTTAAAAGTTCAGTGATGGACAGTAAATATATAAATGACTATTACTGTCTTCCTGTTTAAAAGTAAAAGTAGACTCTCACAAACAATGCATCTTCCAAGTATATGTATAACAGCGTTACTTTCAGGTCTAGGGAAAAGGAAATAAACTTTTGCCGAACCCTTAGTATCTATCCAACACCCAAGCAATTAAGACACTCATGCATGTTTTTCTAGGCTCCATTTATAAGGGATTCAACAAGGTTTTATAATGGCATGGTTCAAAATTTAGTGTTTATAATGAATGTTTATAATGAAAAGTGCCCCCTTAATTCTGTCCCTTAGCTACTCAATTTCTCTCCCCCCAAAGTGACGTGATTCACGTGTATTCTCCCAGAGGTATTTCACACATACACGGAATCTCTCTCCCTTCCTCCTCCTGCCTTGCTTCTCTCTCTCCCTCTCTCTTTCTCTGTCTCTCTCTCTCTCTCTCTCTGCATTTTTTAACTTTTTCATCCCTTTTTTACAAAATCATACCATCCCATTGTCCTAAACCTTATTTCTATGTAACATACCTTGGAGTTCTTTGCACATCAGTATAGAGCGCTTCCCCATTCTTCTTCACAACAACATAGCATTCCCTTGTCCAGATGGACCACGGTGTACTTTTCCAATAACTTACGGGTGTCTATTTCAAACAACATTATAATTATAACCTCGAATGCATTTCATTTCAAATGAGTGTAGCATATTTGAAGGTAATTCTTAGAGATAATGAAACTGCTAGGTTATAGGCTGGGCCCATTTGTAATTTTGATAGTTAGTCACATCGCTCTCCATAAAGGGAGTAATTGAATGCCACCCACTAACACATGGGCCAAGTACAGCATATTTTTTAATAGTTCCAAAGCATGCTACATGGTACATTCAAATTCCCGTCCCCAATTCCGTTCTTGTTTGGTTTTGCGGGGTTGTTTAGAATGGGAGTATAAATAGTCAGACAGGCCCTGGGTTGTGTCCTAACCAATCCTGGCCCCTCCGTCTTTTCCCTAAGACACAAAACACGGTGCTGTTGCTATGGAATGTCACAAATTTACAACGTACTAAAATGATCAGGGTCTAGAGTCCATTAACCTGGAGTGTCCCTATGAAGCCCACCTACATGCTAACCTGCCCCAGAGAAGCAGAGAGCCAGTGATTTCTTGGTCCTCTGAATCAATGTCTAATGAGAATGGATTCAGCGGTCTCCAGGGACTTTATCTTCTTGCTGGTAAAAGAAACCCCATCGACACTTTCCTACCCTGCCTAGATATTAAATAAGGCTTACGATGATTAAGCACCAGAAAAATTAATTAAGAGGTAATTCCAGGGGAATGTACTGCTCTCAGAGGGCAGCGATCCGCTACTGGGTATGGTACCAAGAGAAGCGTTATCAAACCCCAGCATGAGGCAGAGGCCCCCCAACGTGCAGAGCCACGCCGCCCCAAGCCCACCCCGGGTCAGCCACCTTCAGCTGGGAGCAGAGAGGACTCTCACTCCCGCATCAAGCCTGAGGACCAGCTCTGGGAACCGGGCCTCTGCTTGGCGAAGAGGACGTGAAACAAGGGTGAGGAGTCTGCCAGTTGTGTTTCTTCACTGGACGGGGCCCCATAAAGCTTTCTAATATTACTAAACTGAAGGGCAGGGTTTATAAAAATGTCAGACGAATGAGAATGTGGTCATAAAGGACGGTCAGCCCAACAGTGGAATGAGATGCAGCTCATCACCGTGCCCTAGGTGACCCCACAGAACACAAGAGCCCGAGTCCTCAGAACCAGAAGTGCGCTCGGACGAACCATCGTGTTGTCTTGTGCGCACAGCTTCGCCACAGCAGACAAGTATCTCATGTAATTTTCAAAAACATCACTCACCTTTGTGGATTGAGCTGACATGTCTCAGCCACAAGGGAGATTTGCTAATTCTTACTGCTATGAAATCCACAAATCTGAAAAGTCAGGCCTCGATGATCCATCCCAATTCCTAGGAGGCAGGGAGCAGGCCACGGTTTCAGCAGGGTTCACCTAACACAATTTTCATTCTGGCGTAAAGTGCCGAGGGCTTACTGTCTCTGGTTAGCGGTGGTCCTCTCTGCCTCCCGTGCCTGACACACAGTCATCGGGGTGATCACTTACTATGCAAATGTCTAATCACTGGGTCAAACACCTGAAACTAATATCCTATTGTACATCGACTGTAATTGAAGAGTAAAACATTACTTTAAAAAAAAACTGCAGGGACACGGCTCTCTGGTTATTTTGGCCCGCACTTGTTTCCTGTCTGAACGCACAGAGAGGCCCTAAGCCCACAGGGCCACTGACACTGCTACATGGGACATGGAACTTGGCTCAGTTTGCTTTATCGGTGATCAGCAGCGCCCGGGCCAGCAGCACTGGCCGCAGAGGACTCGGCACAGGGTGTGCTCACTTGGACGCCGCCCACAGGTTTCAGGCGCACACATACAGTGTTCCACCACCGAGCAAACCTGGGTGGTGGCTGGCGCGACCCCCTGGAAGCCGACTGGGTAGTGTGTCTCTGCAGCCTGGAAAAGCTTCATGCCACATGTTAAACCAGTCTTTCTATTTTTTGGAATGCATTTTTCAGGGGAAAAAAAGTCTGGGCAAGATGACAAAATTTCATGATATTTCATCGCAGCATTCTTTACGGCATAAACATCATAAATAACCCAGATATCCAATAATCAAGGAAGGGTTAGATTAAGATGCATTCATCTGATATCATGTGATGTAACATGGTATGATTTATGATGGGACATTACAATAGAACATAATACAATGTAGTCCTATCTAATGCCATTGGTTAATGTAGTATGAAGTAGGGGGAAATGACCCGGAATGCCCATTTACTTTTTAAAAATCTGCCAACTGTACATGCACATGCACACACTTTTTAAAGAGACCACATTTCCCCTACAACCATACTTCTCACACTGAACTGCCAAAATACTCGCCTGTTTTGCTTTCCACTGCTTCTTGCATACCTCCCAACACACACACACACACACACACACACACACACACACACACACACACACACATGCCTGGCTAGGTAGCTAGTTAGTAAGGGGGCAGAATCGTGTCTGTCCTGCTCCCAAACTCTCCCCCAGAGCACAGCGCTGCACCGCACACAGCTCAGTGACTCCCACTGACGATAGTAACTGATCGTAAAGGCTACACATCTAGAAGGCAACCCACCACTGTATGTACAGGGGTTTTTTCTAAGGGGTTGTACTTATGTGCAATTTTTATTCTCTTTCAACTTCTTGGTGCTTTTCATAGGTTTCTATATTTTGCATGTTTATAATCAGAAAGCAATTTTTAAAGAAATGAATTTGAATACATGAAATAATACCTATTTGCTTTCTAACATGTTTTTATGCCATTGCCTGGTCTGATAAACATGTAAATGTACCCAGTGGGTGATGTCTCACTGTCCTTCCAAGTAGACTGGGACATTTGGGCCCTAGAAGAAATCAAGAGTCACTGAAAAAAAAAGGAGGAACTTACTATCCATCAAAACAAGTAAAGAAGTGGGGACTCATAACCTCTAAACCTGATAGAAGATAAAACACACCATTGAAAAGAGAACGAAGCCACTGACAGGTTCTCGTTGTCACAAAGGGTCTAGTACAACATGCAGAATTCTTTCCCATAGCATCTGCCTGAAAACAAAGAGAGCTGTGTTCTGAACGATCCAGTCCCGTCATCCTTCGGAAAACGAAGGTCAGCGGTACACTTGTACTGCCCCGCCTCTTCCTCCTCTGTACCCTTACCCACCTTACGAAGGGCACTTGAAAGTTTCAAAATTTAACGAGAATCTTATGACTTTTTAGGTAAACACTAGCATATGTGCATCACAAAAATTTTGCAGACACAATAAAGGAAAACAATTCACAACATAATCACCAAAAACAATCAATGATACTATTCTGTGTATTTCCATGAAGATTTATGCATATAGGGCTCAACTCTGTTTAAAAAGCACACACATAAAAGTGTGTACTTCAAGCTCTGGTTGGCGTAGCTCAGTGGATTGAGTGCGGGCTGTGAACCAAGGCATCGCAGGTTCGATTCCCAGTCAGGGCACATGCCTGGGTTGCAGGCCACAACCCCCAGCAACCGCACATTGATGTTTTTTTCTCTCTCTCTCTTTCTCCCTCCTTTCCCTCTCTAAAAATAAATAAATAAAATCTTCATAAAAAAGTGTGTACTTTAACATATATATGATGATGGCTATTTAATATCTATCTATTATTATACATAGTTTACTTCCCAATTCTTCAGCACTCCTATGTATCTTATGAAGGGGGATGGACTAATAAGAATTAGGATAAACAAACAGATGAGTAACATATACACTCATGCGTGTGCATAGTCAGTCTGAGTGTATATGTGTATATTTATGCACATATACATACCTACTGATACATATATATCATATACTCAAAGAGAGTACATTCTCCTTCATTCTGCTTTCGGAATGGGTTAGTATGGACCTGCTCCCTCGCCGAGACATGGGCTGCGAGCTGGTACTCACTTCCCCGCACCACCCTGCCGCTCATCATCCTTACCCTGTGGTTGTGGGGGTTTTAAACATAATAAACTCCACATTCAAAATTATTGTCATTCTAAGTTATTTTCCCCAATATAGGCAGCAAAACATAAAAGAAAAATTTTGAACTTGGATTTTTCTTTCGAAAACCAATAGAAGTGATTTGCAGAAATTCTGCAAAATGCAAGACACTATAAACCCATGCGATATCCTACAACCTAAGAAATCACTATTAGCCTTTTTCTCTTTTGTAAAATGTAAGTATAGTGTGCATACCATGTGATATTAGCTATATTCGTTTCAACTGTACAGTGCAGTGAGCTGACATTTTCACATCTGCCAATATGACAGCACCGTTGATTCTAACAACCACCTGTCACCATCCACTCGTCGCAGAATTGCGGACTATCTCCCCCTTCACTTTTTTGCTCGTCCTCCCTCTCCCTCCCCTCTGGCATATGAGAAGATGCTTAACACCCACAATCATCAGGGAACTGCAAATCAAAACCATGACAAAATACTACCTCACACTAGTCAGAAGGGCTATGGTCAAAAAGTGCACAAGTAATACGTCCTGGCAAGGATGTGGAGGAAAAGGAATCCCTAAACCTTTTGCTTTCTCCTCCTACTTTTCACACACATGTTCAGGTCTGTGTGTGCTTGATTAGATGCCATCACAGTGATCGTAACGTTCTCCATATTGCTTTATGTTTTTAACTACTCCTTGCCCATGCCCCCACGTAGCTGCACACGCCATGAGCTTCTGCAGGAGGGACTGGATGGAGCTAGAATGGCACCCACGCTGGCCGTCTCCCTGCTGGAAGGCTCTGCTGTGAGCTGGCTGCTCTTTTTCCTCCCGTCTGATGGAATGGGCCTCCTGCCTCAGAGGTTGGCCGGAGAAGACAGGGATGAACCCAAAGTGAGCCGATTTCGTGGCTCGTTAGGAAATTCGTTTATGGGATTTCGAGTTGAAATCTGAGGCTGAAGTGAGATTTTTGAAACAGCCTGCAGCTTTCCTGGGCCCAGAAATTACATTTTTAAATTGGCTCAACAACTGAATGGCTGATAATATGAGATTTTGTGAAAATATTTGACGGGGGAGCTGCAGAGGCTGACTGAGCTACCAGCGCCGTGGCTGCCCTGGGGGGTAGACCAGCGTGGGTCATTGCTCAGGAAATGAGCCTCTCTGAGGAGGAAGGGAGGATCACCTGCTGGGAGGGGCACAGACCCTGGAGCCGGGCTGTGAGGGTTCAAACTCCAGCTAGGCCTGTAAGCAAAACAGGATGATGGGCACCTCTCTGTGCCTCAGCTTACCCATCTGTTGTGTTAGCCCCCACTGATCACCAGAAAAGCTAATATTAAGACAGAAAATACCAAGTTTCAGTGCTGATCTGGGATCATCAGAACTCTCATAGGCTGCTGGTGAGAGCAGAAAGGGGTACACCTGCTAAGGAAGGCTACTTGGCAGTATCTGCTCTAGCTAATACATGTCTGTCTACGACCCAGAAATCCCACTCCTCGCTGCACACCTAGCAGAAATGCATCCATATGGTTACCTCAAAGCAGAATGCCCGCAGCAGAAATATTGGTAATGGGCCCAAACTAGAAACTACCCAGATAGCCATATAGACGTGTGATGG
This sequence comes from Phyllostomus hastatus, assembly GCF_019186645.2. Taxonomy (NCBI): domain Eukaryota; kingdom Metazoa; phylum Chordata; class Mammalia; order Chiroptera; family Phyllostomidae; genus Phyllostomus; species Phyllostomus hastatus. Next base: position 9,953,857 of record NW_025334009.1, read on the forward strand.
ATCAGCCCATTAAATATGGAAGAGCAAGAACAACAAATAACCTATAATTACATGTAACATGTGGATGAATCTCATAAACAATATTGAACCCGAGAAACCAAACTCAAAAGAGCATATATACTATAGGAGTCTATTTGTTCCAAATTAGGCAGAATTGAACGTGCCGCCAGAAGTCCAGACTGGCCTTGTTTTTGAAGGCCGGTGACAAGAAGCGGGCACAGAGTGGCTTCTGGAGGCTGCTTGCGTCTCGCTTCTTGATCTGGATGCCGGGTACACAGGTGTGTTCGCTTTCCCGGCAGATGGCAGGTCTCCCTGTCTCTCCGGGGCACGGAGACCACAGCTGGCCGGCACCTGCTTCTCCAGACCGCCATCCTTAACTCTCTCCTCCTCTTCACGTGCACCCCATCCTCTCCCTCCCCTTGCGATGCTACCCATGACTTCGTTCGTTATAGTTCTAAATCACCCCTCTTTCTCCCTCCCCCCGAAGCTCATTTCTATCATTTATATACAATGAGGCTCATTCTCCCCCTGCTATCATTCAGGGAAACTAAAAGCTCTCTGAGCACCACTAAACAAAATTTACTAGTGTTACGAACATTAAAGGCAGCTTAAACTAGCATTGGTTGTTTTCTCATTTTTCTCATGAAGTCCTATCTTGCGGGCCTCCGGTCACTTTGCAGCTCTTACCTGAGTCTCTTTCATTAGCTTCCTTTACATTTGGGCTCACGTGATAAAGTCCAGGCCCAGAGATAGGCCTCCGTGAGGCTATTGGACAAATTCCAGTTCCTCCGGTTGGTGACAGGCCCTGGATATGTAAGCTCCGGGGGGCCCATGTCACAGAAACTGGCTTTACCTGAGGATAAGGCGCAGGGGCGTGTCTGAGCCCCCATTCCGAGGCTCCGCCCAGCCTGATGCTGCTCAGGGGACCCTGGCACAGAGAAGCCGTCTTGGAATGCCCACACCTTTTTTCTTTCTAAAAGTGGGGAGACAGAGGGCGTGAACCAAAGGCACAGGATCTCTGCCTTAGAAACCTCGGCGAAGAAAAAAATGTCAAAGATCTTGACTTGAAAGAAAAGAGGATGATTTTTCATTAAGGATAATATACCAGTCATTAGGAATGCCCTTGTTATTTTCCCAACAAGCATCTTGCCCCAGGTCTGCTGAAGGCAGCTCTTTCTGTCTTTGGAAGATGAACACCCTGGAGTCAGACTGTTACTAGGGAAGCAGCCAGATTCATGCACCTGACATTCAATAGAGTGGCTGATGAACACACTGAACTAACAAGCAAAATAGAGACAGACTCATAGATAAGAGAGCGGATGACAGCTAAGGGGTGGGGAGGGCAGGGGGTGGAGGGATCGAGCAAAAGGGAAAAAGGACTCCTGGACGTGGACAACAGTGTGGTGGTGATTGTGGCAGGGAGAGAGGGGTGTAAGGGGACTAAATGGTAATGGAAAACGTGCAATAAAAAAAGAAGGTAGCATAGTAATACATAGATAGATAATAGATAAATGCAGACTGTGGCTGAAAGAGGCTTCCTCAGCACGGCAGCTCTGGAACATGGCCATAGCCAATCATGTCAAGCAGCGAGCTGACGAATACAGGGTGGGAGCCAAGGGCAGGTCTGGTCTGCATAGACCCCTTTGAATGATCCGCTGATCCCTGAGGCTAAACTGTCCATTCTCGATGGCAAAAGCCAAAAAAAAGCCGCGTGCTTTGACAGAAGGAACGGCAAGGCTCTAGTTTCTCTCTCACATGTTACTCTCTGGCTATGTGCAAGGCGCCCAAAAAATGCTCCCACAGCTCATCTTGCCCATGGGGATAAAAACGGCCCGCCTGCAGGGAGGCAAGGGACAGGCTGTCCACAGTCTCTTGAAAGCCCTTCCAGCTCTACAGTCTGAGATCCAAAGGCTGGAAGCACCGATGATTCAACCTGCACTGGAGGACGGGGGTCAAGTGCTAAGGCTCGAGTAGCCTGAACATCAGCTCGGCCCCAGAGCTGGAGGACTTCGGGTCGGTGACTTCCGCTCACTGAGCTCTGTTTCCTCGGCTGTAAAGTGGGGATAGTGATGCCTGTCTCACACAATTAACGTGCAGACTAAATTAGACCAAGTTCATAAAGCACTAAGCTATTCCAGACCACAAAGTCAGGTAGGCGGGGTTTGGGGTTCAGGACCCGGAGAAGGACAACCCTGAAAATGGTCTGAAGCACCTCGACAGCTACTTCGCTGCAGAGGAACAGACATGCACACACACATATATACGCATATGCACGTAAACTTCAAACCTAAGTGTAAATCTCGAGTGTCCAAGAGGGTGCTTAGAGCCCTGGGAGGGATCTGCCAGGTCGGAAGAGCCCAGAACCATGAGCTCCCGGCCCTGAGCACCATGTCATTTTGGCCAGGGGTGCAGAGCCCTCGTTTGTCCTGATGGGAGCATGTTTCCACGTGCTGCAGACACAGCATCTGCCTCCCGGGTCTTCCTCTCTCTCTGGAGCTTCCTGCCTCCTTGAGTTTCAGTGCGAAACACCTGACTGTGCAGTCAGCAGGCCAACACGAGCATCCAGAGAGGCCTCCTGTTTGAGAACTTGCAGCGCACCCTCCCCCGTCCCGTTCGCTTCCTGGACACACCGAGCTCTCGGGCTGTGAGCGCACAGCTGAGCCGCCCAGCTGGCCCGCAGTGGGCTCTCCCATCCCTGTCTCCATCCAGGGCCACGAATCCCCTGTCACTGCTCTGCGGTTCCAGCTCCCCACCCCTGGAGGGACTGTGGCCAACGCTAGTGCTTCCAAATTCCCCACAGATGTGATCCCTGGGATTGAGATAAGCAATCGGAATTCTGGGGGTTCTTGGGAAATCTCAGAATCATACGTTTCTTGAAAAACTTCCAACATTCTTTATACTCTTTACTTATCACTATGTACATCTAAAAATGTGTTTAACAAAAAGGCGGTACTCAGCTCTATAGTATTTACAAAGAACAAAGCCTGTCCCAAATATTCAAACACTAGGAAACGAGGGTGAACGTTATCTGGGAGTCTCCGAATAGCATAATATCTGGATCTCCTGGCAAGGTCAACAGCACTGCACAGACATGCGTGTTGAAACTGCCAAGTTAAAAACTTACTTTGTCTTCAAGCTTTATTACACTTTGAAACATCGGGGGCTGTAGATAGTATGGCATGACTCTATACTTGTTAATATTATTTTATTTGCAAATATGACTTAGATTAGCAGCTGCTGGGGCCACAGGTACACACTTAAAACATGGAAACAGCTACAAAGAACAGAATGACTGATGAGACCATGGAGGCTCCCCTCACATTCGCCCTGTTCGGTTCCTAAAATGTTGACCTTCGCTGTCAACTCCATGCGTCAGTACTTCCTGTCCTTGCTTTTGCTTGACATCCGGGGGTCCCTTCCGACCCATAAGGCCTCTCCATTGATTATGAAGCATTATTTCTCACAAGGAAATTGCAGTACTTTCCTCTATTTGGGGGATGTCTCTGATGATTTTTCTCACGACTTGGGACTGGGGGAAGCATACACATTCCCTGAGTAATGCTGGGAAGAAATTCCCGTGTGGAGACACCAGCCAAGGCCGCCTGGCCGCCTACAGATAGTTCTGTAGGATAGGTCTCCCTACAGAACCATCTCCCCGACTTCCCGATCTGCTTCTCCCTGAAGGCGAGGAAGTTCCCCGTGCCCGCCTCAGAATTCCTGGGCTGGATTTGGACGATCTACTCAGTTCATGAATAAGCTTTATTTTTCAACGTCACTGTTCCCTGAGCATCCACAGCCTGGGGTTTACAAGACCCCTTCCAGCCTTGTGCCCCAGCATGTCCAAGTCCTTGACAGCTGACAGTCACCCCCACTGCCTACACCCCCGTCTGACACTTTCCAGAAGTGCACTCTGCAGTTGACCCCTGACCCATTTTCTACGCGTACAGAAATGCAGCAGAGCCTCGGTACTCATGGTCAATTCGTTCTAGAACTCGTGGTGAGTGCCACAATGGACGCGTACCGAGCACGCGAGGAGCGAGGAAGCATTTTCTCTCGTGGGGCAGCACTGTGGCTCACACAAGTTCTAGCAAGCGCAATGAGTCCCCAGCAAGCGCCACGTGCCGAAACATTTTTTTCTCATCAAAATGCCATGAGAACAGGGTTTGACGAGTTCTGAAGCCGGCGAGAACCGAGGTGTGACTGTACGTTGTCTCTGCTGATACTATCAGGAAGGAAAGAAGCCACGGAGCAGTTCCTACGCAAGGTACGCAGACAGAAACAGAAACGCACAAAGCAACCTCTGCAAGTAACAGGCAGCAGGGTTTCCAATTCCAAGGAAAAAACATCCTGGCAGCTAAGTCTCCTCTGGTCACAGCAGGTCAGCACAGACGCAAACATACAAAATGAAGACAGACATCGAAGGTCTAGCTAAGGAAACAGCCGCTGTAAAACACACCCAGCATCTCTATCTGCCTATAGAGAATTCTCTAATAATAAGAGAAAAGGGAAGTCGCTGGCAGTAGGAAAAGCCAAACCATAAAACTGTTGAATAACTGTTGAATAAAACTGCTTCAATTTACCAAACACATACGGATATTTAAAGGCCACTTTCTCTAATTTATGGACCTAATAATCCAGCCAAGAGCAGGCGGCGAACAGACCTCACCCTGAGTTTTCACGAGTCCTTACAGTGCCCCAGGGCTGTCCTCCGGGCTGTTCACCTATTAATCCATTTACCCCTTGCCACGCTCCCTCCCGGCGGGTCTGTCGGCCTCAGGGTTCAGGGTGGAGGCGGGTGGGATGGGCTGGGAACACGCCCAAGGTCACACATCAGGTGAGGATTCTCTGGCGACAAAACAAACGAGCACCAATACACCCTTCAGGTCTCGCATTTTCAGCAGGACAAGCAGTGCAGTGCAGTGTCTGGCCTCCAATACCACCGCCGTGCCTGTGCTCTGAGGCTCACGGAAAAGGAATAAACACGGTATGAAGAAAGGAGGATGGAAAACACAGTCAACAAAGACTTTTACAGGTCCCCTCTCTCTCTTTCTCTCCCCCTCTCCCTCTCCCCCTGTCTCCACCCATAACCCCAAAGCACAACAGACAGCGGAGGCCACTGCACCAGCTTCAGGACCACACAAAACTATACTCTTGCAGGAACGGAAGCTTCTAGGGTCTAGTTTTGGACTCACCCAATTGTATACACGTGGTGCCAGGGGAGCTGGCCCAGGCGGGGAAGTGGGAGTAGGCGGGAAGGGAAGGGAAGTGGCAGAGGGCAGGGCAGGGCCAGGTCGCTCAAGTCCAGGGCCTGGGGAAACTCGGGTCTCTGGTGCCAGCCACCTCCTCTCCGGGCTCAGAGATGCGGTGCGGGGAGGCAGACAAGCCACAGCCATCATCGGTCGTCTGGCCTGCACCTGGGTTCCAGGCAGGTGCGGATCTGGCACGAGCACTCAGGTAGGCTTCTGCGCTGGTGAGGAGGGCGGAGGGGCATGGGGGGTCCTATAGATAGGGTCTGGAGAGCAACACGACACCACGGCCCTCTCACCAGGAGCCAGGAGCAGCCTGGGAAGTGAGGACGCCCAGGCCCCTGGTGTGTCCCTGCCTCCGAATGAGGCCGAGTCACAGCCCAGCACATCCTACTTCAGACGGGGAACGGGCCCTGGCGGCACGGTGGCTGTGAGGCGGTCAGCCTGCAAGACGTGGAAGGCAAGGCATGCATTGTGAGGTGGGAGATGGCCCGGGTCCCTGGCCCGGGTCCCTGGCTCGGCTCCAAGAGCTGACTACCTGCTCACCTACTGGGGGAGCCTGGGAGAGGACGAGGAGATGCGGCATCCCAGGTCTAGTTCCAGAAGCAGTCAGAGCCAGAAACCCTGCCAAACTACCGGGCTGGCACGGGTAGAAACCCCAAGTGCTGCTAGACACCTAGGAGCTGAGCACTTCGGCGTAGGGCTAAGAATCAGCCAGGGAAGGGGGCTGGACCCACGTGCGTTAACTGCTGATGCAGAATGGGAGCCTGTTGAAGGCGGGCTGGAAAAGGCAGGGGAACTGCAGAGGCCTGGGACTCGGGTCACACAAGGAGCCCAGCTTTTCTGGGTACCTCAGACCTCGGTATGGCTTCCTAAAAAGGAATCTCTAAGCCAGAACAAGAATCTCCTCTCTGGGAGACAGGGCTTATTATAAGCCCCCCTGAGAATCAGAGAGGCTATTGGTGAATTCCTGTGTGACGGTATCAGCTTAGAGACTGGTCCAGGAGAAGGGCCTGATGGCTTCTGGGGTCCCGCAGAGGCAGGGACCCACGTCCAGGAACTGAAGTTCAAGGGAACGAGGAAGTTGTCCTCCCAACAGCACAGCAAGGAAGAAAGTGAACCTCTGATTCCCACACTGTCCACCTGTGCTCCTCACTCTGCGTTTCAGATCGTTTCTGGCCAGAGGATTTTGTCCGTGCCTGTTACTGTGGTTGAAGAAAGCTGCTTTTATAACAGTTGTATCAACTTCCCTCGTCAGTCCCTTTCCAGTCTTGAGTTCAGCGCATGCCTCGTGTCAAAGAAATGCTGTCCGCAGCCAGAGGTCTGAGCCATGAAGGCCTTGCCAAGAATTGGCGCCGAGAAAGCTTTATCAGAGCCCAGCAGCGTTGAACCTCTGACATTTGCAATGGAAAAGTAAATAAGATCAGGAACCTGGAGCCACAAAAGCAACCCAGGAGAAAATTGTTATTGAAAAATATTGGATTATGGGGAGAACGTATCCAGAATCCAGAATCTGCACATTAGTGACTATACATCTTGGAAGGGCTACAGATTTACAAGTAAAGAGAATTCATACACCAGCCCCTTTTTTTGCTACATCAACGGCACATGGGTAGCCTCGGACTCTCTTGGCCACTTGTAAAGGCAGGCCCCCCCACAGGCAAAGAGGTGACAACTTACAGCTATATGGTGCCACCGACATGATAAAACTTATCACTATGAGGTCATTCTAAAGCCACTTATTACTCAAAGGCCAAGACATACTTGATCAACCGTTAACTTCAGAGACACATCAAAAGGTGGATTCTGTCCTGAGACGCACCAAATCTCCACGGTGACTATGGCCTGAGGATCCTGTGCTGTCCTCTCTGAGCTCCGCGGTGAAGCCAGTCCTGGCGCATTAGTCTGAGACCACCTTCACGTGACCGAGATAACAATGCTAGATGTAGCAAAGGCCAGTGCATGATTAGGCGACTCAGACATTAGCTGGATCCTTCAGATACCTGAAAACCTCATTTAGAAAGGACTAGCTCCCCACAAAATTGAAGAAGAAGTCTCACATTTTGGTCCTATAAATTCCAAACTGCCTAACCTGGTATTCTAAACCAATGCTGTCCAATAAAATATACTGTCAGCCATATATATATATATATAAAGTTTACTAGTAGTCACATTTGCAAAAATTAAACAAATAGCAGGTAAAATTAGTTTTAATTATGTATTTTATTTGAAATGTAATTTAGACACATCCCAAGGTGTTTTTGATATTAAAATTAATTACTAAGAGACTTTACATTCTTTTTTCATACTAGAGCTTAGAAATCCAGAGCGTATTTTACTCTGAGACCACATCTCCGTTTGGGCAAATAAGGCGCTCAGTGACCCGTTTGCTGATGACTGCTCTAACGTCCCAGCGACCCCCTCCCCACATCCCAACTTACACCCTTCGCCTTCCCATCCCTGCACACACGCCAGGTTTCTGCAAGGCGGGGCGCCGGATTCCCTAAAGGACCCTCCTTCTACCCCTCCGCCGCATGGAGCCCGGGGGCCCCCCGTTTTTGGCACCAGAAATCGTGTGCTGCCTGGTTATTGGCCCCGGCTGTGGGCACCACTGCCTGGATGTGAAATTACCTCTCACTTCACGCAGCCAGAGCGAGTTATTCACATCCCCATTTTGGAAACAGACAACAATAGTTGTTGGGTCCCCCCGCCCTGCCCCCACCCCGGGGGCTGCTGGGAAGGCGGAGAGGTGATATTCCTGGAACACTGCGCTCTATTCAACAGGACCAGCAGCCTGGCAAAGCAGGCCCTTCCTTCCCTGCCCCCGCCCCCACCCCCCACGGGTCCTGATCTGGGGCTGAGAAAACATGTCCTGTTTTCCACCCTTATTCCCTTGTCCAGATGCTCCCTGCTGCCCAGAGCCTCGCATCAGTCCACTTACAAAACCCTGTCTGTCTTCCAAGGCCCACATCCCATGCACCCTCCTCCAGGAAGCCTTCCTGCCTGCCTCCCACCTCTGACATGAAAGTATTCCCATGGGTCTGCCTTAATGGTTCTATCTCTCACCCTCTACCGCATCCTAATCATTCCCATCAGACCTAGCTCCCCTTCTGGGTCCTTCCGCATGGATTAAGGCCCTTAATAAATTGGTGAGCCCTTCCCCTGCTCCCCACTCCTGCCACCACCACCACCCCCTTCACATTTGCCCAGGAGGCTCCTGACATTCAATATATGTTTTCAAAGCAAATGAATGGATACCCAACAGCTTAGATTTAATATACTCGACCTTTTCATTGTTAATAAATACTAATAAATAAAAAGGAGATTTAAAAACATCTTGTGAGATCCCCTGTAGAATTGATGTTGATACTCTGCATCCTACACTGCCCCCACACTCCTCCCCACTTCAGGGGGCCCCTCTCCGGCCCCCCCACAATGTCATGTTCTCGCCCCGGCATCTCCCAATGCTGGCTCCTCCTGGGCCTTTCCCGTCACAAAGCGACTGTCACACAGAGCGGTGGCAGACCCTCTGCTTCACCGTAAAGGGCTGGTCCGGGCTCTGCTAGGCCAGGGCAGCCAGGGCACGGGCCGGCCACCCTGCTCCGCCAGTGCCGGGCAAGGAATTCCTGCCTCGAAGCAGCTCCGCTCCGAGACAGCAGGTACCTGAACCGGGCAGCCTGGTGCCACCGTGCCAGCGCGGCATCTCAGGAGCCCCGAGGGCCAGGTGTGCACTGTGCACACTCAGGGACTTCGTCGGCCACGGGGCACGTTGGTTCCGACCGAGTGAAGACGAGGCGGTCCGACTTCCAGCTTCCTCCAGGAAGAAGGTAACCAGGAACGTTTGCTAATTCACTAGATCAACTTCATTGTCCAAACAAGGGACGCCGAGTACAAAGGCACTCTGTTTTCTGAAAAGGGAACTTCTTGAAAAGTTAAGTTCTGGTAATACAAGTTTAATTTGTTTAAAAGGAAATGTGTTCTTTCTACTTAAAAAAAAAAAAGAAAGGTGATGAATCCTCTGAGGACTTTCTGCAGACGAGCCACACGCATCATTTCTGGTGTTGCTCCCTGCGGCGGCCCTTCTGCACCCCCTGGCAGGCCCTATGGACTCCCTTACAGCATGGAGGCAACTCCAGATGGGGGCAAGACTGCCCCACCCACCCACCCACCCACCACACACACACACACACGGGCCACATCAGCAAGTAGGTCACTGAAGCCACCACGGCAGCAGAAATAGGACTCCAAGTACGTCTTGTTCCCTTCCTTACCCGGGGAAGGAGCTGACACACTGCAGCAGAACCGTGGCAGCCGGTGGGGGGCGGGAGGGGGGGACTAGGCAGGAAGTCCTCTGCCTCCCTGTCACTCTGCCACCCCGGCCCTCCCTTCCTTCCCCTGGGCCTGGCCTCGCCGGGGCCCAGCAGCCCTTGGCAGACGCGAGCACGCTCGTCAGTTCAGCAAACACTGACAATTAATGGTCAGTCGCAGTTGCAGGAAACCAGTGCTTCAGACGTCACCCCTGCTGCCCCCGCCGGCCAAGGCCATGAGACCGGCAGCAAACCTTTGGAAGCTATCCAGATGCTCACTAGCTTCTCGCAAGCGTATGGTTAGTGAGAAATTTTCAAGTCTGTGGCTGTCCCATTAAATGCCACCAAGACTCCCTTTGAACACCAGAGTATTGCGTCATTAACAGTCCTGTTAAAAACCACTTTTTGTAAATGTGCCTGGAATACAAGAGCGTAGGGTATACACTATGATTCTAGGAGAAGTCTGAAGATCGTCCCACAGGTGTCTTCTACTACCCAAGGGGCCAGACGGCAGAAGGAGACGCGCCACCCCGGCATCAGCAGCCTGGAACTGCCGGGGCACCCCCTGAGCCAGCTTCTTCAGCTGCAGAGTCGAGGGTGGAGACACGAATACTCAAGTCCTGTTTAGGCCTCACGGACTGCATGAGCCAAAGCAACACCAGGCTGTGCTGCTGTAACACGTAAGCGCCCAGGTCTGAGTGACGCCACCCAGTGAAGGTTTGGCTTCTTTCTCACACAGACTCCCTTGCTGGCCATCAGCAACTGCCCCCTACCCCATCCACGTCTTAGGGATCAGGCTCCCTCTGTGCCACGATGCCATGTCTCAACACAGGCCTCCGAGGTCCTGCAGCAGGACACTCACCTGGGCTTCCGACACTGCCTCCTAACTTGCCTCTCCACCGCTTCTCCCGCCTTCCTGTAACCACATCCCCGCAGAGCAGCCAGAGGGACCCCCTAAAACTGACGTCAGGTCATGTCACTCTTGCGCTCAAAAATTCTCAACTTTTACATTTTCTAATAGCCATACTAAAAATAAAAAATAAAAAAATAATGTTAATGTTTTTCCTTAACCTCCTCTATCCAAAATATTGGTGTTGCAAAATGTAATCAATAGAAAAATTATTCATGAGATATTTGACCTTTTTTTTTGTACTAAAGTTTTGAAATCTGCTACACCCACCGTGCACCTGAATGCAGACTCGCCGCAGCTCGAGCGCCCAGCAGCCACCCCTGGCTGGTGGCGGCGGTACGGTCAGCGTGGCTCTGGATACAAACTCCAGGGGCACAGCCTGGTTTTGCTCACAGTTATATACCCAACAGATAGAACAGTCCCTGGCATGTGGCTTTTAAATCAATTATTTCATCAACAGACTTCCTGTCTTCCATCTAACAAGCACATACAGGGGTAGGCAAAAGTAGTTTTATAGTTGTATGGAAAACGATATAACACAAGAATAAGTAATAGCACAAGAATAAACTCTGTGTTTTGCGTACTCATGACTGTAAACCTACGTTGCCCATCCCTATGTTAAGTATTTACAATATGGAAGAAAAAAACACGATGGAAATAAAGACGATTACACTAGCGTGGCTTACAGTCTAGTAAAGGAGGTAATATTGCAAAGAACCAGGAAGTCCAGTGTAGCCCAAGAAAATGAAAAGGAAAAGGAAAAGGAAAAGGGGCTATATCCATTGTAACAGAGAGAGGACAGGTGTGACTCGAGCTGAGAGGTGACACACCCCTGGGGTGGACAGGCTCTTTGGGGGAGGAGGTGGCAGAGAGCGGAGGCAGGAGGGTCACAGGGCAGATCCCTGCAAGGGCTGGAGGAAGGGCGATGATAGCTGGCCTGGGACAGGGGTCGGAGACACGGTCAGGAAGCAGAATCCACAGGGCCCAGCCCTGCCCCGTGTGGGGACCAAGTCAGGAGAGGACGGACAAAGACTGAGGTTCATGACCCCGTCACAAGTTATAGAAATGACTAATCCCTGTGTTGTACACCTGAAACTAACATAACATTGCATGCCAACTGTAACTGAAAATTGAAAAAAAAAAAAAAAAAGACTGGGATTCGGAGCTCCGTGGCTGAGGAGAGAGACAGCGCCATGACAAAGCTGTGACATCTCGAGGGAGAACAGATGTATGGATGACGGCAGCTAACACCGACTGTCCCCCTGGTTCTAACACATGACCCACCACGTGGCCTCATCTCTATCACTTGGACTCCTTCGCTCTGCCCCACTGAGCAGCGAGAGGACCTCCAAGAACATCCCACAAGGACCCACCAGCTATAGAGGCATCAGAAGACCCCAGGCCTCTGGGCCTCCGTTTCCTCGTCTCTAAAACGAGGAGGGCGGGGCCGGGCCAGCTGATCCCATTCCAGCCTGCTGTCACTTTTGTTCATACCAGGCCTTCAGAGCCCTTTTCCTGCACCGTGGTGGGAGGGGATTCTGGCAGAAGACCGTGTAGGTATGGGTGTCATTCTCCCAGGAATTGTTCAAGTGACCCTGGTTGTTTTTCAGGAGCGCCCGCCAACAGGAAAGCTACGCCAGGACCTAGCTCAAAGCAGCCCCTGCCATCGCAAGCCCCACCCATTCCACAGCTAATACTCGACAGGGCGAGCAGCCCAAACAGAGCCTTGGCTGGGAGGGTGGACAGTCACGTTTCCTAGCAGACTTTGTGGTGCGCAGCCTTGACGCTGGCGAGCCTTTCTGCAAAGGGACACAAAGACTTCCACACTCAGAGCTAGCAGCGAGGAAGGTTCTCGGGAAACCTGTTTTCACTTGTCCACGGAAAGGCAATAGAAGCATCTCACCTTAGTCGCTCTTCCTCTTTCTTCCGAAGATTGAAGTCCCGCTGAACCACCTGGAGCACATGCTCAGTTTCGTCGTCAGTCAGCCCGGACAGGTCCAGCTTCCTCCCCATGATTCAATGCCAGACACGGACGAAGAAACAAGACCTGAGAAATCAAGGAGAGGCCACAAATTGAGGGCAAGATACAAGCTATGGACGGATAAAGTCAAGCAGTGTTGGTCTGAGACGAAATTAAATACAGCGTCAGCAAACACTCGCAGACGACTTCGGCAAGGCTGCCAGCTGCATTCGCCCTAAGTCTTAAATTGGAAATAAATGAGTTATTATCTTCAATAAAACGAAGGGTCTGTGAGGTCTAGTGTGGGTTTCCATGAAGCACCAAGGGACAGTACCCCAAAATTCTCCATTTCTATGGTTTGGAGTTTTAAGTTCAAAGTAGTATATGTGATTGCAAAATAAAACAAATGACAATACTTTAAAAAAAATCCTATATGCACTTTACATCCTTGAACTCTTCATCATGTAACTATGAAACAGAAACTAGAAATCAATAAATTATCTTCTGCAAAAGGGAAAAAATACTGAAATAATCTTATTTAGTCATTTTTCAGTGGTAGACAAGAAAGAATTTCAAGGAAATACCTCACAGCAGTGCATACCTAATAATTATGGGGGACTCGAGGTCTAAAAATCATTTTTAATCAATGGCTGCACCCAGGGATGAAATCAATAAATAATTCTAGCAAATCACCCAGAACGGGAAAAGAAGGCCACCATAAACACACATGCAAACGTCCTCAGCCAAATATCTGTGCAATCAATCCAGCCAGATTTCAAAAGAATTATTATATACCATGACCAAGTGATGCAGAGTTGGTTCAGCATTCAAAAATCAATCACTGTAATTCAGCACATTAGCAGAGTAAAAGGGGAAAATCCTATAATTGTTTCAATGGATGCAGCAAAAGCATCTGACCAAATTCAATACTGGTTCATGACAGAAAGCTCTGCAAGCATAGGCTAGAAGGATGCTTCCTCAGTCATATAAAGGTTATTTTCAAAAACAATAGAAACAACAAAAACCTATAATTAACCTTGTACCTCATGATAAAGGAGGGACTGTTTTACCCTGACACCAGGAAAAAGGAGAGAATGTCTACTCTCACTGCCTCTACTCAATGCTGGGTATCTTCACTGTGAAACTACATTAACCCGGACAGCATGCTGCCAGCCTGCAGGTAGCCATGTTGGTTTGCTAGGGCTATAATCACAGCACCACAGACGAGGTGGCTCGAACAACAGAAATTTATTTTCTCACAGCTCTGAAGGCTAGAAGTCTGAGATCAAGAGGTTGGCAGAACTGGTTTCTCCTGAGGCCTGTCTCCTTGGCTTATAGATGGCTGGCTGTCTTCTCCCTGTGTCTTCACCTCGTCTTCTCTCTGGGCGTGTCTGTGGCTAAATGTCTCCTTACAACAGTATCAGTCATATTGGATTCAGGTCAACCCTAACAACCTCATTTGAACGGAAATGCCTCTTTAAATACCCTATCTCCAGATAATGTCACGATCTGAAGTGTGGGGGTTAGGACGTCAACATACGAATTTTGGAGTGACCCAACTCAGTCCATTGCACCCCACACTTTGGAGCCCCCAGAATTTACAACCTTTTCATGTGCAAAATACACTCACCCCATACCAACAGCCATAGAAGTCTTAACCTATTCCAGCATCAATCTTAAATCCAAAATCTCATCTAACTATCATCTAAATTAAGTGTCGGCGAGACTGGAGCTATGACTCATTCCAGGAAAATTCTTATCCAGATGTGAGCCTGGGAAACCAGACAAGAAGTTGTCCATTTCCAAAAGACAGCGGGTGGGACAGCATTGGTCAGACACTCCCGTTCTACGTGGGAGAGATTAGAAAGAAGGAAGGGCTACTGGGTCTCAAGCAGGTCTGAAGACACAGCAAATTCTATTCAATTTTAAGGTCCAAAAGTTATCGTCTTTGGTTCCATGTCCTGTCTTCAGTGCTCACCAGGGTGGTCTTGCACTCTGAACCCATGAGGGTGGCTGTCCCACCCCCTTGGCCCTGGGTGCAGCCACAGGGGCTTGGCCTGCAGAAATCAAGGAGGCGGCCCCATCCTCTGTAACAGAAGAGAGGCACCACCCACCAGGCCACGGTGGCAGAGGCAGCAGCAGCCCTGCAGACCTCTGAATTGCCTGTAGGATCCTTCTCTCCTTTTCTCGAAAAATAACACGTTGGTAGCCAGATAGCTCTACGGCTGCAGGGTCTGGCCCACCCTGTAGAATGGCAGCAGTCCAACAGCCTGCCTTCATTTCATCCAGTTTCTGTGTAGTCTACACTGGCAGTGTTTCTGTTCACGTAAGTTCTCAAATCTTTGCTGGCCTGCAGGGGAATGCGGTGCGGGTAGGCAGCGGAGGGCGGCCACCAGACAAGAGGGCCCCCTGCAGATCTTTCCCAGGTCACTGAGTCTCTATTCCTGGTTTCCGCCGGAGTTGTTGATTGGATCCCTGAGCCCCACATGTGATCTCTTCAGCAAGTGGTTGTCCAGCCACACCCCTGCTGTTCTCTCCAGACAGGCTTTCTCATCTTTGCCATATGGACAGACGGAGAATGTTCCAGGTCTTCAGATGCTGGTTGCTTTTGCTTAACACTTCCTTCTTCAGTGCATCTCTCTGCTCTCCCATGTTGCTACAAGCAGCAAGGAGAAACCCGACCACGCCTTCAATACTTGACTTAGAAACCCCCTCAGCTAAATATCCAATTTCATCTCTCACAAGTACTGCCCGCCACAAAAGACGAGAACGCAATTCAGCCAAGTTCTTTGCCACTGTACGCAGGGGCTGCCTTTCCTCCAGGTGGCAATAGCATGTCCCTTATTTCCATCTGACATCTCACCCTACCCCGCTTCAACGCTCAGACGTCTCCCAACATTCTGTGCGCGCCGATGTGTCTCCTCCAAGGTGACAGACGCTCTCTGCAGCTCTCCTTTTCCTCCCGACCCTCCGCATGATCCCCTCCAATGTCCATATTTCTGCCCCCAGGTCCTCCGAGGGTAGCCAGGCTTTTTCCAGCCTGTGCCTCAAAGCCATCCAGCCTCTACCCATTGGCCAGTTCCAAATCCACTTTCGCACTTTTGTATAGAAGAAACAAAAATGGCCAATGCCCACAGGAAAAGATGCTTAATTTCACTGGTAGTTACAGAAATGCAAATTAAAAACACACTTCGCACCCATGAAAATAAAAAGCCTACATTGAGGGTTGATAGGAGATGGGGCAACAGCAAGTAATAAGGACAAATTGGTACAATGTCTCCATAACACAATCAGGTATCATTTTGAAAGACGAAGACACATGTACTTTATGAACTAACATTGCTGCTAAACCTGCGTGTATTCCTCAGATATAATCTTGCAGATACGCACCTGTTGGGTTGAATCTTAAGAAATGCCTGAGCTTGTACTATTTTCACCTGTAAACACTCCTATTTTACCTAGCTCCATCTACCACAAGAATATTCATAGCAGCCACATGCAGAATAGCACAAAATCACCTAAAACAGCATAAATCAAACCTAGAAATGACATCAAGCACCCATCAGCAGGAGAAAGGGTGCCCAGTGTACACTCGCTGCGTACAATGGAATACTCCAATGCATCGCAAAGGGGCACACTGTGGGCTTACTCATCATTGTGGGTGCGTCTCAAACCCATAATGTTGAGACAGAAAAGCATACCACCCGTGTCTGCATGTACAGTCTACATACAGTATGATTCCTTTCATATGGAGCTTGAAAGCAGATAAAGCCAGAGAATATACACGTATTTTAGGAGTAAGGGTGGTACAACTATAAAGAACAAGATGGGACCTCTGAGAGGAGAGAGAGGATCTGACTGGGGAGAATCAAGAAGAGCATCAGAGCTCTCGTGGGTTCTGTCTCATTTGCGAGACAGTGGGGGGCTGCGGCCACCGCCGCTGCTGCTTCTGCCGTCACCGGTATTATCACTGCCTGGAAGGCATCATTCACAAGCACAGACAGTACAATAAACCTAGCACTGCACGAAAATTGAATTGCATTATAATTAAAGCAAATATTTGACATCATGCATCATACTGGCGACAAGATTTTTAAAGCGAACACATGAAAGATTGTTTGAGGAATATCTCAGAGTTACAATAAAAATGATGACGGTGATTTTGATCTGCCATTAATGATCGAACACAGACCATGCTCCAGATGCTTTGCCTTCTCATGTATATCTATATACTTCTGTAACATTGAATATTCTTAATTCCCACAAAATCCTATTGGTAATCCCTACCATTGTCACCACGTACATGCGAGAATATGCAGGCTCACGGTTACATGTTCTGACTGAGACAAATGACAAACGGCAGCCGGGGTCTGACGGTGCCTCGGTCTGGGTGCCACACGCCACTCCACACACACGCCTTCCTGGGAGAGGCAGAGGGAGACCCTGGCCATCAGACTCTCAACCTGGAGCTCCAGAGTTCTCTGCCCTCTCTTTCTAGCACGTGACCGCTAAGAACAGGAGGTCCCATTCTTTGGCCACTATTCGGAGGAAAGTCTTGTTAATTAAAAACCTCATGACTGTATGATGCAAACGAATCTCAGGGTTTAACCAACAAGTCATAATTTTTTCATAAGCCCTGGCTGGCGTAGCTCAGTGGATTGAGCGCAGGCTGCAAACCAAAGTGTCGCAGGTTCGATTCCCAGTCAGGGTACATGCCTGGGTTGCAGGCCATGACCCCCAGCAACCCCATATTGATGTTTCTCTCTCTCTTTCTCCCTCCCTTCCCTCTCTAAAAAATAAAATAAAATAAAATATTTTTTTAAAAAGGCAATTTCATTAAAAAAATTTTTTTCATGCCAGTAATGCTATTTGTCAAAAGCAAATCTTTGGTGCCCCTTGCCCAAGGGTTGTGAGGGGCACGGTGTGGAAAGGGGGACAGTGAGAGAACCTAGTGCACCTGCTGGTCCAGAGAAGTAAATTAGAAGTAAGGCCCCACCCATAAGCCACAAAGGTAAGAGGGAAGCTTCTTAAACTATCATCTTCTCTGAAGGTTACAGAGAAACAAGTAAGAGGACACAGTAAAAGCGCGGGCTGCCTTCTTTCTATAAAACACCCCATTAGAGGTGATAATGGCACTTTGGAGTTTCCCAGAAAGTGACACATCTGTCCTTTTCACTTTACTTCCCTGGCTTTTGGCTTCTGAGAATTCTAAATGAGATTCTAAGATGCCCGGTTAGTAAGAGACTGAAGTGGCGGCTTTGATCATATCAAATCTAAGAAGAAGGATTGGGACCCAAGGGGGATAAATGGTCTCGGTAAAGACATAAATGCGGCAGCTCTAAACAGGTAAGCCAGAGAATAATGAGGAAACCTTTGCGGGGGAACGGTGAGAGCTTCTTCCTTTTTCTACAATAAACACGATTAGATTCCCTGTGCAACAAGAGAAATAGCATCTTAGAGCAGGAGATGCCTCACTCTCCATGGCTTAGAGGCCGTTTGGGCATGCTTTTTTTCATGGAAAGACGACAGACCACAAGCCCAGAAAGAGGAGGTGATTTTCCAGACCAGAGCCGGCTCAGAGCTCCGGACACCCGGACCAGGGGGCCTGCCTCTGGGTGGCTCTGCTTTGCACCCGACTAGCACGGTAGCAGAGAGGGTACATTCTGAAACTAAGTAATGAGAAAATTAATACAACTTCAAGATGTAATTACATCACCATTTCCCCACTGTGTATTTCTCGGGCTACTGTTGCTCCCACACGCGACCGAGAACGGGAACTCTGCCATTAAACGAATGTGAGAAATGTTGCAAACGGCACTGCTCTCTCGGGGGTGCAGATTGCATGCAAGCTCACCACAGCCTCTGAGACGTCTGTCACTGACGGAGCAGTGTGATTTCATCTAACCCTGCATTTTTTTTTTCTTGACTCAATCCCTCCACCCCCCAACCCTGTATTTCTCAAGTGCATTCGTCTACCGTGCCTCTTTCTTTGGTAACAGCTGCCTCTTCACGCCCAAAAAACGTCAATCCGCAAAGTTCTGCAGCAACTCCACCCCTGATGACGAGCTCCAGAAGCTGTTCTAACATGACTACTGAACTGATTCAGTCGTTTTAATATAATTACCGCGAGGAGCCCCAGAGCTGGATGAGCTTTAGAAATGATGGCTGGAAAGAGAAACCAAATGCGCACAACATTCAAGCGGGAAGACCGGAACAAAGGCAGCACTGTCGGCACTAGTCCTGGCCAGAGGAACCGCATGAGGAAGGAAGGAGACAGACGCTTGTACGGGAATCTGGTTAGCGCGCACCTTGCAAATGGAAAACCCAGAATTCCAAGAATACTAAAGGCATACACGAGGGTTCATCATGAAAGGTCCATGTTTGCATACACAAGTGACCTTCAGGAGCAGAAAGGCCAAGGACAAAGACTGAATGGGATCTTTATGAATCCACAGTCAGCCCGTGTGTGTGTGTGTGTGTGTGTGTTTCTGCGTGTGACGATGCCCCTGATAGAGAGAGAAAAGTCAAAAGATTGACTTGGAACATCCAAAGTCCTAAAAGTGATAGAGGGTAAATACGCTGGGGCTCCCCACTTAGCCCATGGCTAGATCTTGACTAGAACTGAAGAGAAACGTCTTATGCCTATAACTAAGACATTTACATAAATCTAAATATTAGGCCTCTCCTACTTCAGACACGTGGTCTGGGGAGGTGGAGGGGGAGAGCTTGGCCTGGAGAGGGAAAGAAGACACAGGAGATACACTTTCACGGTGACTGTTCCTTGGAGCACGTCGCGCTCCCTGACCTCCGCTCCTTCACCCTCGAGGGTGTTTCGCAGGCACGGCCCAGAGCAGACAGGGCTCTGCCGCTGGGCACCACTGACCGGACCAGCACTGCATGTTAGTGCCTGGGAATGACACTAACATTCCGCATGTCCATGGTGGTGGCCTGCCGCCGTGCCACTGAGAGCGCCACCCAATGCCCTTTCGTCTCTGACATTAACTGTCCATTTTGCTTGTTGCTTCTTTTCACCATTTCAGCTCCTGTAACTCCCTAACAAACAGTCCTTAGGCCTCGCACAAGCCTGGCAGGACTGGTCAGCTGTCCCAACACCATTTGTTGACCAATCTGTCTGACCAGATGGATAGACAGACACACGCATCCACACACACACACAGACACACACACACACACTCAGCTCTTTCCCCGGACGTCCTGTCCTGGTCTGTCCGACGCCAGGGCTCTGCCGGTGGACTTCAGGCCGGCAGGCCCCGTCAAAGTCTGTGGGGGGGGTGAGTCCCCATTGGGTGGTGTTCTCCCTCTCGAACCTGCTGGCTCAACATTGCCCATTATGTCCCGCATCAACTCTGAGCCAGTTTTACCAAGTCAGGAGCTAAGATCCAAATAAAACTTTTACTGAGTGAGAAATTTATTATTTGATTTGGAGGCTAGGTTACTCTCCATTATTAAACCTGATAGATAACCTATTCAACTTGACGGATAACCTAAGCATGACACCAGACCCTGCGCTGCACAAAATAAAAAAGGTTCACGTAGCAAAAAGCAATAATTAATAAAATTCAAAAGCAAGTGACCATCTGGGGGAAAACAGAAAAGATGATTATTTTCATCTTTTAAGTATCCTTTAAAAATACTGAGAAATATAAAATAATTCTCTAAAAGATTAAATTACAAAGCTCATGGGAGAAAAAGCAATTCAGCAACTATCAGTGTCTCAAACATAGTTTGGTAAAATATTCCACATCACCAGGGACCAAAGCACTGCTTATTATAGTAAGCTGCAATTCCGTTTAATAAGATTGGAGGAGCATAGGCGCTCACACACAGCAGCAGTAGGAAGACCATAAATGTAAATGTTTTACATGGCAATTTGGCCATCCAAAAGTAACCAATATGCCTAAACATTGACCCAACCATTTTGATCTAAGGATTGTCTTCAAGAAATTGGAAAAATGTGCAAGGATGAATGTATAGGGATTTTCATCTCAGTATTCTTTTTTAAAAGATTTTATTCATTTTTAGAGAGAGGGGAAGGGAAGGAGAAAGAGAGAGAGAGAAACATCAGTGTGTGGTTGCTTCTCAGGTGCCCCCCCACTGGGGACCTGGCCTGCAACCCAGGCATGTGCCCTGACTGGGAATCGAACCAGTGACCCTTTGGTTCACAGGCCAGTGCTCAATCCACTGAACTATACCAGCCAGGGTTCAGTATTCTTTATTATAGAAAAATATTGGAAATAAACAAAAAGTCCAAGAGTATAATCGGCTAAATTGTGATACAACTGCACAATGGAATATTCTGTGCCCACAAAAATGCATTAAAAAGAACAACATGTATGAAATGTTAATGAAAAGAAATCAGATGAAATATATAGCATGTGGTTCACCAAAAGCACTTGTTAATACCAGAATGTATATAGCAACACTATTAATAACAGTCAGGGGTGTCAAACTCATTTTCACCGGGGACCACATCAGCCTTGCAGTTGCCTTCAAAGGGCCGAATATAATATAATTTTAGGACTGTATAAATGTAACTGCTCCTTAACTAGGGGCAAGGAGCTCCAAGCTGCCACTGGGTAGAAACAAGGTGTTGGGCTGGATAAAACAAGGTGGAGGGCCGGATTCGGTCCACAGACCCTGTGTTTGCCACCTGTGTAATAGACCAAAATGAGAAGCTGTACAAGTCTCGTCAACTGAAGACTAAATTGTGGTACATTCAGCCCGTGGAATACTACACAGCGACAAACATGGATAAACTACGACTACATATAACAGTATCTGTGAATGTCATCAACATTATACATTGAGCAAAACAAGTTAGACACAAAGAATAGATATTGATGATTCCAATGATTTAAGTTCAAATTCAGGCAAACCTGCTCTGTAGTGTTAGAAGCAGGGCCGTGGTCCCCACCGGGGAGGTCCCCACTGGGCGGGAAGACCGTGGCTGGAAGGATGCTGTTTCCCGATCTCAGTGCTGGTTACACAGATGTGTTCGGTTTGTGAACACTCACTGCAATGCACACATTTTATTTGTGCAGAAGAGTCTTCTGTGTGTGGCATGGTTCAACAAAACGTAGAAAACAATAGTATGAACAGCACAATTCTATGTAAACAGACTAGAAACACACAGACAGATAACCATAAGAAAAATTACCAATAGCTTCCCTTGAGTGGTAAATTTTCCCATGATACAATGTAAAAGCCAAAGTTGTAGTATATGTATCAAAGTCAATTTGCTATGACAAATTTAAATTGTTTAATAATCTGTATACTTGGGAGAAAGAACAGAATTTGGTGTATCTACATTCATTGATATCTCCTCGGTATATTGTTAGTAAAAAGTGCTTTAGAAAACACATT
The DNA here is from genome assembly GCF_019186645.2 of Phyllostomus hastatus. Classification (NCBI taxonomy): domain Eukaryota; kingdom Metazoa; phylum Chordata; class Mammalia; order Chiroptera; family Phyllostomidae; genus Phyllostomus; species Phyllostomus hastatus. The sequence goes on from NW_025334009.1 coordinate 9,975,664, forward strand.
TGGTAGGAAGACTTGTGGTGGTGCCTGTCTTCAGAAATGTTCATCAGTTACCGTCTGAAAGTGCCACGTGCTTACTGTTGGGAAATTAGGCCAAAGTGTGTAGAGAGTTGGAATAGTAAGACAGTGATTGCCTGTCCCACTCGATAAGTATTAACTTTATAATCAGAAACTAATGTGTGTATATTTGTATGGATATATATGGGTATATGAGCATATACATTTCATATTGGAAGAAAAGTAAGTGAAAAATAATATGGTTTCTGAAAAATAAAGCTGGGCTATGAGAGGAAATATTCATTAGCAGTCCATATTTTATAAATGAACCCCAAGGGCCAAGTACACAAAGAGATACAAAAGTATGATAGTTGTGGGGCCTCCACAGTGTGGGACAGCTGCAGACAACTTTACAGGATGCATAGCAGCTTGTGCAGAGTTCCCTTTTTTGCTATGTATCTTGTGTAATATTGCATGATACGTATAGAATGCTGGATGCTTTAAGAGCCCTTTTATCCTTCTTTCTACTGCATGCTAATAACATGAGAAATTGTTTCTATGAAGTTAAAAATGACTCCAGATAACTCTGAACCATTTCTATGGCTACATCCTCATCACATCACTGCAAACAGTATCTCCACAGCCCGAACGTGCAGTCTACATAACGTTCATGATGATGATGATCGTTACTTAATAATAACACTGGTGGCTAACATTTTTATGGAATGTATTACTTGTGGCAGGCTCTGTTCTAACGTCTCTCAAAGATCACACTACAGTTGTTATAGTCCTATTCTTTTTCGAAGGAAACTGAGGCACAGAGAGATAAATAAGCGGTACAATGTCACCAACTGGTAAGTGGCTGTGCCAAGCAAAAGGTGAGGAGACTTGACCTTGGGACCCATGTTCCTAACCTGTTCACCCTCCTACCCTGCTCCTTGAAGGGTCATCAGAAGAAGCAGTCACACTGACCAAATCTTTACCTCCATGTGTATGAAAATAATTTTTAAAGGATAGTCCTAAAGTCTATGCTGTTTTCACATTTGAACTTGAATCACAAGCCCACATTTAATTACATTCTAAGTGACTGACATTCCAACTTGCAAACAGTTTTATACGCTTGCAGCCCTTGACTGGCATGTATCCAAGCATATGCCCTAGAATCTTCCCCCATGACGCTTCTCAGAGTACATTCTCCCTGCGCCAAAGGTACCGGCGCCTGAGATCAGATGAACCCTCGTGGCTTCCAGAGCAGGATTTAGCTGCAGAGCACCGGAAGGTCCCCGGGGCATGTGCCATGAAATCCCAGTCAAACTCCAGTAGGGCTGACAGCCCACCGACACAAGAAAGGGGACTGGAGAGAATAAGTCCTCAGCTAGAATATCAGCATTATAATTTCTTTGGCAGGAACCAAGAGCAAAAATCCTGAAGACACGACACTGTTCAAGTCACACTAAAAGATCTATCAGTCGGCATATCACCCAATTACAGAGGCTCCTGCTGCCGCCCAGAGAGAAGACTCCTGTGATCACATCGCCCTGTTGCTCGAAGAGCTGATAAAGTGTCTGCTGAAATGAAGCTCATGAATAAAGGCTGTTGCAATTTGAAATTTTCAATGGGGAAAAAATGCAAGTTAACTAGGGGTAAGGCAGAGGCAAAACTTTTTTTTTAACGGCTTGGAATTTGCATTCAAGTTTCTATTTTAGTTTCCTTGGTAATTCTTTAGCAGGTGAACGTCCAAGCATTGACCAAACGTTTAAAAAGATCGAAAGGGTGGGAAGAGGTTTCTCATAGCCTGCGAATTTGAAGCGTGTCGTTCATTCTGTTCACATCGAAGCGGCTTCCGCCCACCGCGCTGGGGTCAGGCCGGGCAGTTCCCGTAAAGCTGCGCTGCAAGAACAGACAAAGGTTCTCCTCCGCCCGGTCTCCGCCCCCACCCACACACCCTGGTACCACCCCCTGACTTCACTCTCGGAAACTTCTGCCTCCTCATTTCCCGTGGTCTTGGTGGGGCCACCCACTTTGAAGCTATTGTCTCTCCAAGCAAAAGGGACTCAGGCCAGGCCAAAGAGACTCCTCACCCCAAATTGGAACCCTACACAAAGTAACCCAAACATTGTTTGTGGTTGGATCTGAGTGATCCCCAAGGCCCCTCCGCGAAGAGGTTCTCCATCTGTTCACATTACCAAGTACCAAGATCCTTTGAGACATCCAATTCCTTTCTCTCTGAGGCCTCCAAGTCTCTTTCCAAAAATGTCCTTGCAATAAATAAGAACCCAAACTGGCATAATCACATGCACGAATAAAAGGCCTGTCGCTTCCTCGCCTGCAGGGGAGCAGAAATCACCTTCCAGGCATTTTAAGCTAAAGCTTAGAAACATAAATGTTGTGTCTAGATAGACATCATAAAGCTTTTTAGAAATGACCATATTAATTCATTGACTAGATAGCACTGGAATTATAAAACACAGGGACAGATACGAATGTTTATGGTAGAGATTTCTGGGGAGGGAGGAGGAGGTACATATTCCATGTAAAAGGGAAATGCTAGAGACAACGTTGATTTCAGTTTTTCACAAATGAAAAAGAAAAGGACAGTAAGTCATAACACATACATAAGTCCTTCCCTAACCTCAACAGATAGCAATCCGATTCTTCCTCTGAAGAACAGGCTTGGAGAGATTCAGTCGTCTCCCCAAGATCATGAACCTAGTCAGCCAAACAACCGTGGGTCTCGCTCCCCAGTCAGTGCTCCGTCCGCTGTGCCTCCAAATAGCGAAATTCATTCCAATCTACCTGAAAGCCTCGAACCTCACCCAACCCATGCCTCAGCTTAGGTAAACATAATCTTTACTTCCAAAAGAAAATGGCCATTTCATGGCATATCTCCTCGGTGGGCTACCCTCAGGAGTGTGAAGCAGATTGTCTTTTGCCAAATGTCCCAAGAAACAAAGCTTTATCTCCCAGTAAAGGATGCCAAGCTTTCAGTGACAGATGCAGCTTGCTGGGGAAAGGTCAGCCCCACCGAACTCAGAGCCAGTAGCCCTGTCAAACCAGCACCAGACACTGGAGGACATTCAGCACGTTTCAAGAATATAAATAACTCCCACACTCCCAGTGCCAGCCTGCGAGGTGGAGGTTGCAAAGGAAGGTTCATCCGAAAGGATTACTATTCTGAGCAGCAGGACAGTAGGAGGCAGAGCCAGTGACTCGCAGCCGAGGGCTAGGTTGCCTCCCAGGGGACGTTCAGCCAAGTCTGGAGAAGTTTTTGGTTGTCGCACCTGCGGACATGCGATTGGCATTTAATGGGTAGAGGTGGGGGGTTGCTTCTAAATGTCCTGTGATGTACAACAAAGACTTACCTGGCCCAAAATGTCATTAGTGCCGAGGCTGAGGAGCTCTGGTCTAAACAGAAAGGCACAAAGGTCGGACTCTTGCTCTGTGCCCCCCACACGCCCGGCTCGCCCAGCAGAGCTCGTAGGGGGTCTTCATTCCTGACGGATGCACAGAGGGACTGAGGTCATTGCAGAGACTCTGGGCTGTGGGATCACTCGCAGACACTGTGACGGTTAATGTTATGTCTCAACTTGCCTGGGCCATGGGGTGCCTAGACATCTGGCCAGCCGTGACTCTGGGTGTGCCTGTGAGGGTTTCTGGATGAGAGTAACACAGGAATCGCTGGACTGAATTGAGTAGATTGCTCTCCTTCGTGTGGGTGGGGCTCATCCAATCAGTTGAAGGCCCGAAGAGAACAAAAAGGCTGGCCCTCCCCCAAGTAAGAGAAAGTGCTTTCTGTCTGATGTGTTCAAATTGGGACACTGGCTTTTTCCTGCCTCTGGGCTGAAACGGAAGCATTAGCTCTTCCTGGGTCTCAAGCTCGCTGGCCTTTGGACAGGACCTATACCATGGGCTCACCGGGTTCTCCCTCCAGATACAGGCCCTGGGATTGGTCAGCCCACGTAATCATGTGAGCCGATTCCTTCCAATAAATGTCTCTGTATTACACCTGTATATGTATCTATGCACACGTCCTATTGGTTGTGCTTTTCTGGAGAACTCTGGTGAAAACACACACACACACACACATATATTATAAGCTATTGGCAAATAAATGGCCTGCTTTACAAACCGTGATGACATTTTTCTGGCTTTCTCTGCAAGGACTGCACTTAAAAGGAACGAAAACCCAGCATCTGCAGTAGATCCCAGGGTGCTTCTCTGCGTCTTGAATCAGAGCCACGGCTTCGGTTCCTTGCCTCTGTTCTCTGAGGCTCTGGACACAGAGGGAGCCCCGGGATGCGCCCCTGTCCCCTTCCCATCCCTCGGGGGAGTTCATATCGATCCCCTGCACGGAGGACAGTGCAACCAACATGCAATAAAAACACACAATTCTTCAGCCTACTGAGAATTTCCTCTTCAGTTTCACCTGGATAATGATGCTTTTTGCTCTCTCTACTGTATGAAAGTCTGGTGCATTTCTTCTGTCTGCACAATAAAAGTACATCAAGATAAGAGCTGGCAGCTGGCTGCATTTGGAACTAGACCACCTAATTACAATGGCGATCATAAGACCAAGAAAAAAATACACATGAAAACTCACAAATGCATCAATTCTGAATTGGTGATCAAACATGACAGGCTAAAATGTACTGTTTCATTTGTTCTCAAAATCAAGCCAGTAAGACAACTAATAGTAGATGAGAAAAGGAGAATATTTACCTTCTAAAAAGAGCAAAGCCTTATCAGGTACTCACTTAGAAGTACCCATTTATATGTAAACACCACAAGTACAGTCTAAGCAAACAACAGCTGCAGGACCTGGGGTTTTCCTGTGCACACCTCAGAGGGCTCTCCGAGTCACCCACACCTCCGCTGAGCACAGGCTGGGACAGCTGGCGATAAAGTGCAGGCAGGCGCAGTGTGGGAAGGGCCCCCCCTGAAGAATGGGCTGTGAGCCACTGTACGAGGAGCAGCGGGGAGGTTCCCAGGAGTCAGGCATGCCGGGGCCAGCGCCCTAAGTGGGGCCAGGTGGGCCAGGTGACCAGGCTGAGGGCAGACTACAGACTGACGCGTCCCTCGGAGATGTGCTCATTACTCCGTCCGTCTGTGGCAGGGTTGCGGAGGGAGGTTACGAAGCCACTTCAAAGAGCTTGGACTTCACCTAAGACCCTGGGAGCCACTGCGGGGTCCTAAACAGGTGAGTACCTGGAGGCACAGCATTTGTGCTTCTCTGGGGTCACTCAGGTAGCGGTGGGGAAGATGGTGAGGTGACCAGGGCACAGGCAGGTAAGGGGAAGCCACTATGTGCCGTATGAGAGCTCTGAGATGAGAAGAAACAGAGGCCAATGACTCAGCCCCACTGACTGACTCCCTGACGAAAACTCTTTCCTCCTGGAAAATGTTCAGGAGGTTCAAAGTTCACCTCCCTGTGGCCGGCCACTCTTTCCCTCTCCCTCCTCCTTCCCAGGACGCCACCTGGCGCGAGGGGCAGGACTGACTGTTCTCGTGGCCACGACCCAAGGGTGGCCAGGACACACGGAGCCCTTCTAGGCTCTTTGCTCTGATGGATTCTCCTAGACCGTCCGGGGCTATTATTTCATTGTTATTACCCTAGTCATCATCACCATTTAGCCTTTAAATTAAAAAAAGAAAGAGGCCTGAAGCTTGGTGGGCGCTTTCGGAATTTGGAGACACCACAAAGAAACGTACAAGTATCCGGATCTCAGCCACCCACACTGAGCGCACAGTCAGGCAGCCAGTTCCGGGCGGGACCCCGAGCGAGGGAAGGCTCTGCAGCAAGCGCCGGCAGCAGCGCACGCGGCACCGCCCCTCAGTTCCTGCAGGACCCCGCAGACCGATGACACCAGTGTCCACAGCAAACAGAGAAGCGGCAGAGCGCCTCTGGAAAGCTCCAGGTGAGGCTCTTCACAGGCTTCTCAGGCTGTTCAAATAGAGCCGCCCCCTCCTCTGCAGACAGCCCTTCTCCTTTAGAGAAACAGTCCATGCTGGCTGCGGGGCTCTGGCGCCAAATGCCTGACTAGGGGGCGCCAGGTGATCACGTGACCACCCGGCTTGGAGATTCTATTAGGCCGGGTGGGTGCAGTAGGCGCCCACCGTCGAGTGGCAACGGCGTAGCAGAAAGCAGGCTCAGGCAGCACCGGCAGGTGGCTCGGACTCACGGCTCCTGCGTCTGCTGCTTTGTCGACTCTCACTCAGTCCACACGTACGACCTCGCAGGAACTTCCTGATGAGCGAACAGCATGAGAGGGGAAACCACAGGCCTGGTTTGTGGATGGCTCTATGAGACACCATCGCCACCACCCAGCAGGGGGCAGCTGCAGCATCCCAGCCCCGCTCGGGGCGGGGCTCTGAAAGACCGCGGGCAAGGGCAGCCCCTGCGGTAGGCAGGAGTTCGAGCAGCATGTTGATTTCCATGTTGCCTGGCCTGAGAGATGTCTGGAAGTTAACGGACCTACATCAGGTCACGGGCAGTCGCTGAAAGCACGACCAGGACCGGAGAGAACAGGCCTGGGCGATCAGCGGCAAGGACACCTGGGAAAGAGGTCTGCGGGTGACGGACCTGCCAGAGGAGCTCGGTGTGATGATATCTGACTGTCATTCTCAATAATCAAGTGAGCGAGATGACACCCGGGAGGGCAGGCAGCCTCCTGCCCGGTGCTTCGTCAGGGAGCTCGCGCACAAAGCAGGCACCGCAGCAGGGCCCAGCCTCACAGCTGCGCATGCGTCCAGCCCCACAGATGGCCTCTTTGCGGGCTTCATCCATTGCCCCCACGGAGGGCCTACCTCCCGGACAGCAGAGCCCAGCGTGGAGCCCCTCCTGGGCACGTGGGGGATGAACCCGTCAGCACCTGGTGGCAGAGGGGGCACATGGACCCTTCCGTCCTGCAGGGCGCAGTGAGTCCTCCCTGCAGTAGGCACAGATAGATCTGCCATCTCCCCCGATAATGCTCCTGCCTGCACTTTTGTCCATCTCTTACAGAACAGTTAATTCACTGTCATGGTTCCCCCGACCCCCAGTTGTGACTTGACCAACAAACTCATTTTACAGCAAAGACGCTTTAGCACGGACTCACGTTCATGGAGTTCACCAGTCTCACCCACATACGGCCTCCCCTGGTGAAAGGATCCATCTTCTACCTCCGGAGCAGATGATTTTCAAAACACCCCTCTGATCTGACTCTGTTATGCTGTACCTTCTCCAATCACCTGAGGCCCAGATGCAATAAATAGGTTTCTTTCTTTCTTTCTTCTTTTTTTTTGAAGCCCCCATATAATGAAAGTTGAAATAAATTTTTAAACTAGATGGGAGCATACACTTTCAAAAGGAAAACAGTCTCAAATAGAAAAGCATACAATACGATAGCGTGCTCAGCCAGGCCATTCAAACTGTGGTTATATTCAAAGGTATATAAGCAACAACATTATAGGGATTTGGCCCTAGATCGTATCTTATTGGATAGATGGCACAGAGGAGAATGAAGCTGTCCTAGGTGATAAAAAAGAAATCTCCAGTTCAGTAGCATGGCAGGAGGGAAATGGTTTAATGATCTGTAACAGCAGCGTGATCCGCAGTAGGTTCAGCAATACGTCCCCCGTCAGTAGGAGGTTCGCAGACGCATACTTTAATTAAAGTTAGCTACTTCAAGGATAATTAAAGGTGTGCCGCAGAATTCCATCGACGGCATTACAGAACTCTTCCTGAGCTAGCCAAAGTAGCGGCAGCTTTTCTTCTTAAAAAGCGACTCAGGAATTCAAGAGGGACGGCAGAAGGCCGGTGAGGCGGTTTGAGATTGCGTAGTCCTGCCCATGGATATTTAATTCAAACCAGAGAGAAATGAAAAACAATGGTTTCTTCACTTGCCCCCCTCCAAATCCAAAGGGAATGCCCTGAAAGCACAATGTAAGTCCTCTGCAGCGCGGTCAGTGGGGCGTGTCGGAGTCTGCGCCCGTGGACCGTAACGCCACCGAGCGCAGCTTGAGCGCCTGCGCGACCCCAGCGCTGCGCCAGGCACAGGACAGCCCAGAGATGAGGCGTGCGGCCCTGCTCTGAGTTCCCACGGACGGGGCGGCGCAGCCTCCCACCAACGTGGGCCCCCGCCCGGCCTGGCCAGGGCCCTTTCCCCAGACCCCCTCTCCGCCATGTCTTTCTTCTGAAGTCTCAATTCTGCCAAAACAGTTACCAAAGGGAACACCCCGCCCAGGGGCTCATCAGAAGGGGGCTGTCACAGATCTCGGAACTTCTCTTTCTTCTGATTCCTCCCTCCGGAGTTTGTGTGTGGTTTTCAGTACCACCCCCCCTACCCCCGACACACACCAAAAAAATATGCCATTTAAGAAAAATCGGTTAATGCCAGAGGAGAAAATCAATCACCTGACCCTATCACACAAACACAACCAGTGCTAACGCGTCAGTTCGTTGAAGTCCATTTCCCCCACGTGTTGCGGGAGCTGTGTCGCTCTGCCCTGTTACACACAGAGGGAGCAGCTTTTCCTCACCACGTGTCTTATCCCCAGTGCATCGCCGTGTCAGTCTGACCCCCTGGCAGCAGCGCTCGGAACGGTTACATTGCGTTACAGGAACTGGATGGACATACCCGCTCCCAGTGTTACTCACGGGGTTGATTCCCACTTCGGACCGTCTCATAGAGGGCTCTGATGAACATCTTCGTGCATAAAGGGCTTTCCACACTGAAGATTCTCCCCCTCGGGCCAGATCCCCAGAAGTAAAAGGGCGTGGTCTAAGGACCCTAGGAACGCTAAGGCCCCTGAGACGCGTTTTCAGGCCCCCGTGGAAGGACAGCACCCACCCAGGGAAGCCAGCTGAATGAGCTAACTGGACTCCGGTGACAACGTGCCTGGCACTGACCCGTATTTTTGGGCAGGCTCACTGAGGGCAGTGCTTTAACTAAAACAATGGTATAAAGTTTTTTTTTAACCGTTTCTGCTGCTAACGGGAAGACTGCCAGGCGCCCGACTCAGAGAGGAGGGCCAGGTGCTCCCGAGTGCACATGCTCTGGATTGATGGCATTTTCTTAAAATTCTTTAATTTCATCAGATTTGCCCGAGGTGAGTATCAGGTCTTGAATGCCTGTCCTCCCAAGTCTCAAAAGCCTATGTCCAAGACCGGCACAACAATGAGTCTAGAAGGGGAAAACATAAGAGCTCAGCCTCTGAGTTTCCGTCTGGTTGTGGGAGCAACACATCAAGTCACCCAGGTGACCCAACACCCCTACAGCCCAGGTGTGGCACCCTGCGACCTCTGGTTTTTCCCCAAACTCACATCGCCTTTGAAAGGGAAGAGGTGTTGGGACCATCGAAGAGATTCAGGAAAATACGACGGGGCAGCTGATGGTGATTCCAACAAAGGATTTTGCAGAGTGTTTTGAGCAGTGGAAGAGACGCTGGGAGAACTGTGTGAGGTCCCAAGGTGCCAACTTTGAAGGGGACTGCAGCTTCATTGTCCTGTCTACAGTGTTTCTTGTATCTTCTTCAACAAATGCCTTTATTTTTCATGTTATGTGGATGGATACTTTCTGGACAGACCTTGTACTTTTTACTTTTGTACTTCCTTCTCTAGTATTACTGTTCCCTGATGCACAGATACTATATGTATACACTGCTCTGAAAGTTTGAGTATAGCCACCTTCGAAAGCAATTTGGCACCGAGTGGTCAAATTTTAAGTTCATATAAACTTATGATCCTGCAGTTCCATTTCTGGGCCTGTGTCCTCAAGGACTCCGTTTGCATGTGCCTAAATATAGTTCCACGATGTTACCACACACATCTATATATTGGGCCAAAAAGCCCATTATATTTTTTCTGTAAAATAAAAGAGACATTTTTCATTTTCACCAATAATTTTACTGACTTGGATATTTTGAGTATGTCGGCTATCTCCCACTATTGGCTTCTAATGGGGAGAGCCCAGGGGTGCTGCTAAACACCCTCCAATGCATGAGACAGTCCCACCGCAAAGAATTATTTGGCCAAAATGTCAATAGTACCTAGAAACCTCACAAACCACTTTTTGACACATTCAATCAGTCACAGCACTTTCTCCATACTCTGCACAAATTTTTTTTTGGTGTTTCAGGTGTGTTTTTGCCTTTCTTGAAATAATAAAGCATAATACGCCAAAAATGTTGCATATCTTCTCCCATCTTCAATATTTAAATGGCTGTACAAAAATTCACCAGTTCTGATAAGTTTTTTTTAAATGCATGTGGATATGATAGCCGCCACAATGCAATCAAACAAAATTGTTTTGAACAAAGTTAAAGACAACTAAGCGCTACTAGAGCCATCGTACAGAAAAAGCATACTAGACTTTTTGGCCAGCCCAATAACAGCTAAAAAATACAGAAGCCATCAAATGTCCACCATGGAGGAGCAGATCAATACAATATGGCATTTTCATACCATGGAATGATATTTAACAGTTAAAGAATAAATATAATCTGTATAAAACAATCCGACAGTTCTCTTAAAAATGCCAAGTGATAATGTAAGTTTCTTTTACAGGAAGTAAAAGACACAACACTTATGTAAAACTCTACAGTTAAGTCTGCTGTGAAGAGCCAGTAAATATGAAGATATATTCTGTCTCACTAGGGAAAAAAAAAGTCAAGTGCAGAAACAAGATTCTGGGTTTTTCCTTTGCCTGTGAACTTGGCCATGTTGATGAATATTTACCATTGGCACAGCACTGGGATCTGGCACCCTCAGGCACTGCCAATGGCAAAATAAATATATAAACTTTCCTGGAGGATTATTTGGCAATATGGATCAAAAATTTTTCAAGAGTAAATAAATGTTGACAAAGTAATTCATCCTAAGCAAGTAAAAATATGTACAAAGATGAAGAAGTTACAATAAAAAGTAACTGCTTCACTGTAAAAAGTAACTGCTTCATGTTTTAAAAGAATGGTTTTGTGGATTCTTTTTTTTTAAAGAATCCATAAATTATGGATTAGGAGGAGAATAAAAATGACAGAGAAGAAGAATTATTGATATTAATGCCGCTCCCATGTTGTTGAATATAAAATGACTGTATTCGCTTTAAAAATCATATCCATGGGGTCCTTCTTAATCAAAGGTCTCTGGTAGCAGAGAAGAATCACTTAGTGGGAATCCACGTGAAATGGGGACCAAAATTTGACAGTGAAGGATGGGAACTTGAAAGAGTTGATTAGCACTATATTTGAAGGAAAAAAACCCAATAATTTTATTTGATGCTTTTCCAAATTTTGATAACAGTATTTTTCATGAGAAGGGATATTTAGGACAGATCCAAAAATTCATGAAGGAGCCTAAATGGTCAAGAATAGCCAAGACAATTTTGAAGAAAATGGCTAGGAAGGGAAGATTTATTATAAAGCCTTAATAATTAAATTAAAATGGTATTAGCTCAGGAATCATTAAAATAACAGAACAGAGTTTAGAAACAGATCCAAATATATAACAGAAATTGGTAAATGACAGAGATAGCAGCAAAATAAATAAGCAATAGCTAATTATTCATTAAAGGATAAAGGCATAGTTCACAATATGGACACCAATTAGATCCCTGCCTCACACTGTACAGAAATATAAATCTCAGATGAGTTTAAACATCTAAAATTTTACCTAGTAAAACATACCAATGCATAGAAAAGAAAACTTGAAAACCAAGAGGGGTGTGTGTGTGTATGTGTGTGTGTGTGTGTGTGTGTGTGTGTATGTATATATATATATATATGAAGATCTCTCTCTCTATATATATACACATATATATATGAAGATCTCTAAGGGAAACATAAAGTAAAAGAGCAGTGAAATATATTCCGTGCTTATCACATCAACCAAAATTAAAGCCTATGATTACTAGCAGGCACGGTCGAGGATACGGAACTCCCACAGATTGGCAGTGGGAGTGATAAATAGCACAGCCGCTTCTGAGGACAATTTGCAAACCTAGTGGGGTTGAAGGAACAGACAGTTGTTGGTGCAAGAGTATCTTACTACCCAGACATTCAAATTCTGGGGGCACACACCCTAGACACACTTGTGTGCACTTCCATTGAGGATAGCCCCTGCCATACTGTTTATAACAGCGAAGGGAAAAGCATCTTTTTTTTTGGTCCACCAATGGGGAATATTTAAACTCTGGGATCTCTGAGAAGTATTAATTACATCTATTACTATCAACATATATAATTAATGCATGTCAAATACAATACCAGGTGGGGGAAAAAACAAATCACAAAAATAAATGGCAGGTCTCCATTTACCTAGAAGCTTAAACACGAAGGAAGACAAGACATAGAGGGCGCACACTCCCTCCTAACGTCACCAGTCGTGTGACCTCCACCCCAAATTCTCATCCTTCAGCGCGTCAGTTTCCCTCGTGCTCAGCAGAGAATGTTCTATTCATGGAATCCCACGCTTAGACTAAGTAGCTACTCGATGCAAAGTCGTATGCCGGGTGCCAGGAAGGACGAGAGAAACGTACAAGACTTCCATCACCCTGCACAAGGGTGCATGCCATTCAGCTAGGGAGGGTGCCTGAGAGACCTGGCTCGCCCCAAGCTCTGGGTCTCATCGTGTGTAAACTTAGAAGGCATGCTTAATTTTCAAGACCCAGGTCCCTTACAGGTGTCCCCAACCTCCTGGCCGCAGACCAGTATCATCAGGACCTGTTAGGAACCTGGCTACACAGCAGGAGGTGAGCTTGAATGTAATGCATTTGAATCATCCTGAAACTATCCCCACCCCACCCCCACCCCAGTCCAGGGAAAAATTATCTTCCATGAAACTGGTCCCTGGCGCCAAAACGTTGGGGACCGCTGAATGGGAAAGCCACTCTCCTCCTGTTGTGAAGGTTAAGTGAATGCACATATAGTGTCCAGCACATGGCAAATGCCCAACACGCTTAGCAAACAGAGGCGTGGCAGCCATCACAAGACTAAAGTCATCTAACCAGCATCTCAGTCACACGGACAGTAAAATGAAAAGGTGATAGGTGGGGGAAGGGCACTGGCTGGGTTCTCTACACGTTTCCACAGCTGGATACAGCATCCCCCCCACCCCACGGTTCCCCTGGCGACCTGGCCCCCAGACTGGGGAAGGCAGGGGCCATTTCTTCCAGCAGCAGCTTGGCTGCACCAGGTCTCTTTATTCTCCGAGTTCACCACAGACAGTGCTTGGTAAAAAGATCTACCAGCCCCAGGAAAGAGAGTTCCTTCTCTCACACCTTTGGGAGATTCTGGGGTGAAATGACCCCAAAAGGACCCTCACATACCTAAGCTAGCTTCTCAATGGACCCTCTTTGAAATTCCAAGGACATACTGCCGCTCCATATTACCAGAGAGAAAGCGATAGTGGCTCAGCTCCACCTGCCCCAACCCACAGGAGACCCTCCTAAAATGCTGGGATGGCGTTCTGTCCATGGACTTAGCCCGCCTGCCACGTCCTGGGCAAACCAGCGTTTGGAAATCACTTTCGGAGATCCTAAACGGTTGGGTTTCATTCCTGTGATTCTGTTCAGAGAGCTTTGGAAAGGATGGTGGGCATTTCAGTTCTCCCGCCAATGTGGCGCCACCGTGTGGCAATAGCGCAAACAGCGCATAAAATCACAGCCTTGAAATTCTGTGATTTTCACCAATTTTTTAACTTTGAGGAATTCAAATTATTTCCATTTTGTATGCTTCAAGGGAGAATTCACTCACATTTTCTTAATTCATATTTTATTATTACACTCTTTAAGGTCTGCATTATTCGAAGACACTATGAATAAACCACCCTCCATTTAACAGCACCAACCCTCTTATATACTGGGGTCCGGCCAGTTGCACCACATGAGAACCAATGACCAGGGCGGTGGGTGGGGCAAACCCAGTTCAAAGTCCAACCACGACTCAAGACCGATTTCTTCCTTCTAGCTTTCTGGACTGGCTTAAGTATAATTAACTACCTTGGTTTTGTATACAATAAAAACAAAGGAAGTAGAAAATTATCTAGCAGTTTCATTTTTGCTTTGAAACGAAAATGATAAAGTAAATAGTGAGAGTCATAAAAGGAAGAGCCACCCGACAAAACTGAGCAGGATGGTGGTTACCTCTGGGAGAGCGTACCTATAGAGGTCATGGGGACACGGGGACCGTTCTAGGTCTTGATCTGGGCACTAGCTCCACAGGTCTGCTCGGTCTGTGGCCACCCGTAGTGCATACACTTCTGTGTACCATTAAGATCAATGCGCCAAGGTCAGGCCAGGCTTTCCGCCTTAGCTAGCCTTTGAGACAAAAGCCTGTGGACACACAGTCACAAGCAGGAAGGCAGAGCCAGGGGGGTGCTCAGGGCTCTAGGAGGTATTTCAGTCTGTGTGAGTCAACTGCACTCAAGGCCAAGGCCACAGAGGAACTCTGCCTCCACCCCTCCCGGCTCGGAGAAAGGAGCCGGTCTGTATCTGTGAGTGTGAATGGCCATGGCCAGGAAGGAAAATAACAGGAGGAGGCAAAGTAGCATTTTCAAAGTCTTACCAAACCAAATTTCTCAGGAAGGAAGGATTTTTAGGTCTGTGAATTGGGGCCTAGAGACTGCTGTTTAACCAAAAAAAAAAAAAATTAAATTTCCTCCATTTCCACCTATTGGTCAGTTCCCCCTCCACAATCTTCCTTCCACTTTTACATCTGTCGTGTCCTCTGAACCCCACTGCCTTGCAAAGACTAAAACACAGGAACTGTTCCATTTCACAGACTAGAAAGTTGAGGCTCTGGGATGTTTGTCAGACTTTGCAAAACGATCTCAGCAGTCACCTCATCTCTGAGTCGGGGCAAGGCAGGCGCAGTTGGAGAACCGGGGTGGTGACCTCCAAAGAGGAGGGGCGACCCTCTTCCCAGCCCAAAGTTCTGAGAACAGCTCACAGCCCCAACGGCTGCCTCAAAGGATCTGGAGTAAAAGATTCACGTCTGACGACATGTACAAATCCCAGGACCGGACGCCAATCCCCGGGGAAGGCGTGAAACCCAGATCAAGGGGTAGGGGGAGAGCTAGCATACTTGAAGCCAAACTCGAGGCATTTTTCCAAAGGCTGGCGGGAGCCCGTGCTGGGGAAGCCAACCCCCCAGCCCCAGAGCCCGGCCGCTTCTCTTGGGAAGTCCCTGGGCCCGATCGGCTGTGTGCAGTCAGGGTCTCTGGGATACGTGTGCTCGAGGACAGGGCTTACTTGGGAGGAGACGGAGCAGGATGGACGTAGGCGTAGAGGCACCTAGTGAATTCCCCTAACCCTGCCGAGACGTGAGCAAAGTCACGGGCAATGGAAGGGATGCTGCACAAGTCACCGGTCCAAGGGTTCCCCCCGCGGAATCGCTCCTCTACGTACTGCCCCCGAAAATCCCCCAAGGGGTCTCTTGGGATCAGCGCCTGACCTCTTCCAATAAGGCGGAGTTGGGGGCGGGTATGAGGAAGCGACCGGGATGGAGCTGAGGCGACCCCCGCCCCACTTTCTACCCCGAAACAGCGCGCCCCTCTCCACACAGACTAAAGACCCGGCCGGAGTCTTTCGATTCGGATTCTTACTCCGCGCACCAAACGTGACCTTGAACGAGTCCCTGATTAGCCCCATTTTACAGAAATTAAGAGTACAAAAGAGTCAAATCAGTTGCGTGGGGCTGATTGCGGCGCTTACTCGACGGTTTAAGGCGTCCCACTGGTGCGCCCGTAGCGTAGTAGGTGCGCGGTGAACCGCAGCCCAAGAGCTACGTGGCAGGTGGGGATCGGAAACCGCCAGGGAAAACCAGAGGCGAGTCCAGCCCCGGCAGCGGGAGAGAAAGGCGCTGTTCCCACTCTGCGATGTTGCCCTGGCAAGTTCGATTCCCCTCCCCAAATCCCTCCGCAGAGGTAGACTGGCCTTGCCAGGGACCCTGGCTCAGGACCTGCACGGGGTGTGGGGAGACGTGCGAGACACCACCACACACCCACCCCCGAAGTTGCCGCAACGTAAGAGGGACAGTGGCGCAAAGCCACGGGAGGGGAGGGGACGGTACTCACACGCGGTAGCCAGGCTGGAGTAGGTCCGTGACCTGGGTCATCAATGGTGGCCAGGCTCGGGCCAACGCGCCTCAGGGTGTCTGGGGCACCTGCCGCAGCGCAGCGCGTGTATTAGGAGGCTGCCAGCCGAGAGGCAGGGGTGCAGGTGGGTCGGCGCGCCTGCTCCGAGCTGCAACGCCGCAGGGCTCGGCCACCAGAACCGCAGCCGCAGCGTGAGTCCAGGAGCAGCCTGGAGGCGAGAGCCCGGCAGCGGTGGCTGCGAGGGAGTCGCCTGTGCCGCAGGCACCCAGGGCCAGCCTGGCCGCAGCCGCCGCTGACACCCTGGCCCAGCTGCCGGCCAATCAGAGGCGCCCCGAGTGGGGGCGCGTGCGGAGGCGGGGCGGGGGCGCAGGCTTGGAGCCGGCGAGAGGGGCGGCGTGCGACGGCGCCTGCGCCGGGGCAGGGGTTGCCTGCCCGCGGGTTCTGGTGGAGCTCCCCCGGCGCCGGCGGCACGCGCGGGGAGGGCGGGGCGCCTCGGGAGGAGGCGGGGCTGGGGCTGCGCCAGCTCGGGCCAAGGATCCGCGCCCCCTCCTGGGCGCTCCCTCGCGGCGCAGTGCGCTGTCCTGCTGGCGGCCAGGGAGCCCCCAGGCGAGACCTCAGGTCACTCCCAGCTTCAAAGTAAGGCTTTTCCCGTCCCCAGCTGCTGGGCACCCAGGGGGGCCCGGCCCTTCCCAGACCGCGTAGTGACAAGTCAGCGGACCCTCCGCTCCAAGCTGCTTCTCTCAGGCCGGACTGGGGGCGCCCTGCCGCCCGACCTTCACCAGGGGTGGCGTGGCGTTTCTGCAGATACACTTCTCCCTCCCTTAACAGTCAGTCCCTGGGTTCTTAAAGTCAACGTGGTGACCCATGCCCTGGTCTGGATTCCTTTCATTCTCGTAAATTCACTGTGCTAGTGATGCTCATTCGCTCCAGACACGGACTGGGTTCTCGCTGGGCTGGGGAGCTGTCCCGGGCCACTGCGCGGCCAAATCCGCCGAAGCCCGGTCTGTGCCGCACCTAAGGGTTAGTGACCCGCGCTGGTGGGAGGACTCCCCAAGACTGCGGCGGGTGAGGGACGCATCCGGGCCCAGGCCAGGAGCGCCAGGTCCTGGAAGAGTGGCAAGAAGTCGACAGGTTCTGCTGCAGGTCAGAGCTTCGTGGCGCGTTTACTTTCATCAGGCACAAGGCCTGGAATCTTCCTAAGACGGAGGACTGCTTCAACTCCAACTACTGGGCTGTGAAAACACATCATCAGTTCTAGCTGCAGGATGAAAGTCAGTCCATTAGAATAAAACGTTTATGGAGCTACATTGGTGATTCCTAAAACCCTGGGAATCCTCCACCAAGACGGTGAATTGAGACTGTTCTCTGCTCGTCAATTCGCACAGCAGAAATGGATGGCTCGCCTGTTTGTTGATCTGTCCGCAGCAGAAAAAAAAAGCAAGCAAGCAAACGAACAAACAAAACAGCCTCTGAGAAGGGAACTTGGAAGGTAAAGAAGTCGAACTCGCTAAAGCTCTGTTTTCCTCTCTGGAAGGCATTTCATTCATTGTACCTACGAACTGGTTAAAGTAGAAGGAAGTTTGTGTTTAGTTTCTACTTCATTTATTCCGTTTTAATTTTATTTCTCTATGCTTGATTAGCAATGGCATGGTACAAAATTCAAAAAGTATAAGTGGGTACACAGTTCCCACCCTTGTCTCCCAGCCTCTGTTCTTCTCCCTGGAGGCAACCATTACTCTCCTGTTCTTGTGTAGTCCCCTGGAGAAAATGTATTTGTCTGATGTTCTTATGTTTGCTCTTTGTTGCACAAAACGGTAGGTCTGACTTCGGACACTTGTGGATTCGGGGGTCCAAGCGAGGTGTATGAATATGGAAGTGAATGTAGAATGCGAAAGGGTTACTCTCCACAGGTGACCCCGCAGTGTTCGCATCGTGTCAAGAATGAGGCCATGCAGGTGCTTGCAGAACTGACCTGAATATATAAACTCACCTCTTTACAAGTCCTCCCATCTTGCCTACGTGGTAAACATTTTAAAAGAAAGACAAATGAATACAGGAGACTGCAGTGATTTGGGCAAGGTCGCAAATAATACAGAAAGGAAGTATAGATGGGAATCCAGAGATGTTATGAATAAGAAAGAGTCCCGGTTCCCTATTTGTCGTCCTTTAGGTCAGAACCAGACGCAACTTTAATTCTTCACCAGGGCTGTTATTGATTTTTTAAAATCATTCCCCATGAAAGGTTTGGCATTAGCAGGTGCCTTGGGTAACAATGAGCCTGCAAGAAGATGACCTAAAATGCTACCTCCTTGATTACTCCTGAGCTGTCATCCAGCAAAACTTTACTGACTCCCAGCAACACCCACCCCTTCTTTGGCCCCCCGTGACCCACAGGCAGGGTCTGTTTTTCCATTTGCTGCGTGATCTGGACCACCGTACAAGTTTTAATGGAGTCTTTCTTCATCAAGAAGAGCTCGTTGATTTGTGCACCGAGGAAATGCATTGCGTGTTCTTTTAAAATGTAAATCAGACAGTCCATTTCTTAGCCAGGAGATTGATGAGTTTATACTGAAAGGAAAAGGACATGCCTCGGGAGGATTCTGGGTAGAATTAAAAGAGCATTAATCACAAGACTGGAGTGCCAGTCTGCCCTTCCCACTTCCTGTGTGTGTGTGACCTTGGGTGAGTTACTTAGCTCCATTGAACCCTAGCTCCTCTAAATGAAATACATGGTTCCGTCCTCTCCATTGCCCTGTGAGGTGGTTGTTAATTGATACAATGTATGTGGAATTGTTTTGCACAGAATGAGATTTAATATATGTTAGTTATCTAAAAATTATCATGTTAACCTGGAAAAAGTGAGTTGATAAAGACAATTTCTATGCCCTTTTGTGGCATGGAAGTGGTGAAACCTTCACCTACTACTTCCTTATCATCCAAAATATATCTGATTTTCTTTTTAAAAAAATGGACCTCTACCGCTTCCATGGCACTGAGCATTTGTTATATAATGTTAGTTATCTGGACATATCTCCATCCAACATCCGCTGTGAGAGTGGGAATGCCTTGAGCTGGCACCATATCCCGTCCTGGATTCCTACGGGTGCCTACAATAGTGTCTTTATAATGGTAGACATGCAAGAATTATTTGTTGAATGAAAAGTAAGTGGATGACAGGAAAAAATGGTAAATGGTACCTTATCAAAAGTTTCTCAAAAACTTTTGTTCTATAAAAACTATTAAGAGGCTAAAAAGACAAATAATATTCTAGGAAATATATTATCAAAATAACACATCTGACAAAGGATTTGTATCTAAGGAAAAAAGAATGCTCAACATTCAATAGTAAAAACCAAACAATCCAATCAGAAAATGGGCAAAAGTCAAGGAGAGATATTTCACTGAAACGCATATACTGCTGGCAAATAAGCACATGGAAAGATGTTCAACATCATCAGCCATTAGAGGAATGGCAATTAGAAGTATAACAAGACATTATGGTGTATCTAACAGAATGGACAAGATAAAAAATAGTGACCACACCAAATGCCGGTGAGAAAAGAGTAACTATGTCACTTGATCATTGCTGGTGGGAGTGTAGAATGGGGAAATCACTCTGGAAAATAAGTTGGCTCTTTCTTTTAAAACTAAAGTCAGACCTACCGTACAGCCCAGCAATTTCTCCTTGGGCATTTATTCTACAGAACTGAACACTTACATTCACATAAAAGCTTGTACAAATCAAGCCACACAGGACGAGTCCTCGACAACCCCACCACGAGAGAGCGGGAGACAGAGGACCACAGCACGCATCCGTGCTACTCGCTGTATAAGGAAAATATTCATGCTTTTGGACAATTCAAGGTGGGTGGGAGGCTTCAAAATGGGAATTCTGCATTTTTCTTCTCTTCAGCAGTGATTAATTTTTTTTGAAAATGTGAAAGAGGCCCTGGCTGGTACTGCTCAGTGGATTGAGCGCCGGCCTACGAACCAAAGTGTTGCCATTTCAATTCCCAGTCAGGGCACATGCCTGGGTGTCAGGCCAGGTCCCCACTATGGGGGTGTGTGAGAGGCAACCCCACACTGATGGTCCTCTCCCTCTTGTTCTCCCCTCCTTCCCCTCTCTCTAAAAACAAATAAATAAAATCTTTTTGAAAAAATCAAAAGACATGTGACCATGAGTGCATCTCGAGTTGGTGAGACAGATCATACTGGCCTAAATAGAAATAGAAATGCAGAGAAAAGAATTTATTGTTTCTGGTAAACCTAGTATTTTTCTCCGAGCTATCCTTTAGAATAATTAATATTTCATTGTACAGCTCTTTGTTCCCTACTACATACAGGCTTTTTAAAAGCTTTGCTGCTTTCTTTAGTAAAGTTGATTCTATCTCTGAAGGACAATGGAGAAGTAATAATAGAATCTTGTCACTCATGGACACGGGTATCCACTACGGGATCCTGATGCTGGTGAGAGATACTGATATTAACAATATTCTTCTACAGAAGTATATATGCTTACCAACTTACAGAATCTTGATTTGTGACTCTCTCCTCTTTTCCTTTTTTTTTTTTTGACTGATTATCAGGTCTCCACAGTAAAGCCCAGATTTCATGAATAACCTCTACACCCCATCAGATACAATGCTTCTCTGAATCCCGAACCAGTGGAGATGTGCGGCGGCTGACTCAGCCTGCAGCTGTGCTGAGGATTAATGAAATTAGCGGCAACATCCGGAAACTTAGCCAGAGCCCTGCGTGTGCGTGTGCATCTCCTTCGTAACAATCCTCAAACCCCGAGGGAAGGTTTCATTGTCGTGCTCTGTTTCCCTGAGGCTTGGCGATAAGGTTGCTATCGAAATGGCAACGTCAGGTATCACCAAAGACAAGGAGACACGTGAATCTGCCCTTGTCCCTTGGTGCCTGATCCTCCCTGCCCTGCGCTGCATGTTCTTAGCTCCATAGCACTTGCCACCTTTTAACACACCATTAACTTACTCTGCTTAGTCCTTATTATGTATCTTCCCCACTACGATAAAATGTGCATGAGGGCAGAGATCTCTGTTTTGTTCCCTCGTATCTCCCAGCGCCTTGGACAGAGCCCAGCACC
Source organism: Phyllostomus hastatus (assembly GCF_019186645.2). Classification (NCBI taxonomy): domain Eukaryota; kingdom Metazoa; phylum Chordata; class Mammalia; order Chiroptera; family Phyllostomidae; genus Phyllostomus; species Phyllostomus hastatus. The sequence goes on from NW_025334009.1 coordinate 9,996,834, forward strand.
AAGGACGTGCTGGACAAATACTGAATGAATGGAGACGCCAGAGAAAATGCTCGTCCACCAACATTTACAAGTCAAAGATGTTCAGAAGCGTTCACGCCTGCTGAGTATTCACACTGTTTTGTAATCAGGTGACCTGAATTTTAATACATTTTAAAGTTCCTTTGAGAGGTGATGAATCTCTCTGCTGGTTGCAGTGATATTACCAGTTCCCTGAGGATCCTTCTCCTCCCAGCAATGCCCCCTGCACCATGACCACCACTACCTTTAAAGCAGAACTGAGAGACTTATGCTTCCAGGAGACTGAAAAAAGGGATCCCACTGGAAGATAGAAATCTAAAGGTTGTGGGTGGGGAGTATAATGTGCAAGAAGTTTCTACTCTACAGGAAGAAAAAGAAAGAAAGAAAAAGTAGCACTCTCTCTCCCAGGGAAACAAGCAAGTCATTTAGACTTAATGTGAGAAGCTAAAAAACACTATTCCATTCTCCCAAGGATCCAGGACTGAATCTTTCTTGGTCCCCTGGGGAGGATGGTGAGAAGATGGAAACAATGTAGCATTTGAGGTGGACCCTGAATACAGAGGGGGCAAGAGAGTTGAGCCCCTGAGAGACTCCAAGTATAGTCCACTAAAAGCCACATGCAAAACATTTCCAATAAATTTTGATTCGACCATAATCCAATCACGCACACAGAGAAAAGATGGAACTATAGGGAACTATGGCCATGTAGCCCACTCCCTCGGGGATGACACGTCAGTCACCCCCATCACCTGGTAACTGCAAGACCTGTGCATGTAGAGGTCTCACCTCTGACATTCTGCCCTGCTGCATGCAGAGACAGCCAAATATTGCAAGGACTCACCCCTCTCATCAACAGGTTGAGGCTGCCTACCCTCCACGTCTCCTCAAAGAGCCTCGGCCTCCTCCTGGTCTTAAACCAGGAGATTTCATCTATCAGACAAGACATCAGAGAAAAGCTGCTCTTGGACTCCGTTGGAAGGGACCTTATCAGGTACTGCTCACAAATTCAGTAGTGAAACTCCATAGAGTTCATCCTTGGCTGCATGTTTCACAACTGAAGAAGTAATTCAGAATTCCACATGGTTGGCAGACGACTCCAAAAACAGACCTCAGATTCAGAATTCTCCTAGATCCACCAGGAACAGCTACTCTTTGGAAGTAGACAGCTGACCCAAGAGCTTTGGAGACTGCAGATAATTTAGGGTAGTGGACAGTGCTGCCCAGGACATGGAACTAAGATCCCTGACTAATTCCTATTTTGTGATTCATCTACTTGCTAGTAACCATTCCTCTGCTCAGGCTCCTCATTGCTCTCCACCTAGAATGGCCCATTTTCTCTTTTCTTTCCTCTTCATTATAGTTGTTAGGCCAGAACATACTCATTCTAACACCATTCGTAGATGACCCCAAACAGTAGCTGCTGCCCTGAATCTTACTGATTGCTGTATCTGCCATCCATCATCAGATCATGATGATTTAAAAAAAAAAAAAACAACCCCCTGGACAAGTTCAGTCTTATCAAACAAGATTATAGGAAATTGCAGCTGATGGCATTTGCGTCTACATAGACAAATGACCTTGAACAAATCAATGAATTTGGTAGTGCCTTTTTCTCCCAGGAAAAGAACCAATTACAATGGGTTCTACCTTTGAATTCAACAACCTTCATGGAGTGATGGGCCAATGACTTGCCCCCTGAAATAGTTTAATAGAGATCCAAATACGTAACCAGGCTAATGAAGGGCCTTTCTTCCGACCTCCCGATTATCAGCAATTCCTTCTCTCCCCAACCTCCATGTGCTCTCCGTGCTACTGCTTCTTTTGCAGCCAGCATGGCTGGTCTCACTCGCCTCAGACTAATACATCCAGTACTTTACGAACAACATTCCAAGACTGATCTGTACACAGAGACCCTAATTCTGTGAATCACCAGTTTAGGAAGTGCCAGCTCCAATGCCAGTCCTCAGACAAGCCAACCCTTGATTATTCAGGCCTTCATAATCCAACCAGGGGAATTATTCATTGTTTACAGGAACGATCAGAGCCGTGTTCCCAATGGTGGAAGTCCTACAAGCAAAAAGTACTAGAAGCAACTGATTATTAACATTAACTTTGGCAGAAGTTACTAGCAACGCCATCTTCACCACAGATGAAATGCAGACCAATCTCAGCTCACTGGCACAGTGGTGATAGACAGTTGCATCCTGTAGGTGTTTTCGCCGGCTAGTCAAGGCGGTGTCTGTGCCGTTGCTAACCCTTCTTGCTGCACTTAGATGAATGAAACAAGCAAAATAGAACAAGCAGCGTATTGCCTTCAGGGAAAACCTGCTTGGCTTTTTAAGGTTGATTGTTATGGCCCGTTTTTTTATGTTTATTTGGTTTGGGTTGGACAGTCCTGGTTCTGAAGTATCTTACAGGGGCTATGAATTACTTTAGTTTTAGCCAGTGGTTATCATGCTGGCCTCTTGCATACTGCATAGTTGCTCTCTTAACAGATAATCACCATGATGAGACGACAATAAAAAGCTCAAGACAATCCTGCAAGACAGTTGATCAAGGAGACAATGGAACAGTCCCCAGACGGTGACGATCTGGGTTTGTAGCCTTCCCTGAGCTGGCCAGCCTCTCGCCAGTGAGAGGCTGTCCCAAAGGGAGCCTGAGAGACTGGATGTGCAAGTCCGAAAAGGCCAGCCCGTAGGTGACCACAGGACACTGACTTACAACCTCGGCAGCAGCCCGTTCAGCAAGTGAAAACACAACCTTTATAGCAATTGGTTCAGAGCGATGAACTCTTTGTTAGTAATTGCCAGATTTTTCTCGTTTTTGTGCCAGCTTCCAACTTAGGACCAACCAAAGAAAGCCAAATATGCTTTCCAACCAAACACATAAGATGCCCCACCTCTGCTGACCCTGCATCCAGACTTCTTTGGCAACAACCTCCAATCAGAGAACACCTAATGCCTTCTTTATTATTTTGATTATAAAGCTTTCCTGCTCTCCTGCCTGGCTTTGACTCTACCAAACATAAGTGAGGGTGTTTTTCTTATTTGCATGGTCTTTACTTATTTCCACAGCCAGTCCGGAACTCTAGAAGGAGTTAGCCTCACAAGGCTTCCATCTTGCAGCCCAGCAGCTGCAGACAAAGAGGATGAAACCCCGGCAGAGTGAGAAAGCACAGGAGATGGTACCCTGCTACTTCCTTGGCTCTTCTTATACAGCACAGAAGGGATCCATGAATCCCTGCATACTCCCTGTGAAAGAATGTTCCCCGTGGTAATGGGAGTTGAGAGCCATGTCTGCAGGGACCACTTTTGGGAGGAACTAGGCAATACTGTTGCAGGGGCTGTGAGGCGATTTGCCAAGGCCAAGGACCTGATGTGGGGTTGGACTGAACTTCAGAGGTTCTGTCCAGGCACTACGAGCCAAAGTGGAGTCAGTTATCCAGGGGAAGACTCCAAGTCCTCTCCACGTCCAGAATACTGTATCAGTTAGGTTTTGCTGTGTAACAAACCACCTCAAAACTTAGCAATGTCAAACAGTAAGCATCTATTAGCTCAGCATTCTACGGGTTGGGCAGGTGTCCTTGGAGTTGGACTGGCTCAGCTGATCTTGCTGAGCCCATTCAGGGAGCAGGTTAGCTGGTGGCTGGGTGATTTAGAATGGCCTCACTCGCTGAATGAAATGGGTTGTAAATCAGAGATCATGTGACCAACAATTTCTTTTAGTGGTTTCCTGTGCTCCGGCTTCAACATGGTAGATGCTGTCCCCAAAGATCAAGGTGAATTCCTCCATGAATAGTCAAAGAGGAGGAGGTCAAGGCCATCTAGTGGCTGCCTGAGCTTTGCGTTCACAGATCTGCTTTCCTTTCTGAGAAACCCTTCCTTTCCAGTGCTACCTGGAATGTTCTTTCTCACAGAACAGGAGAAAACTATAGAACAGTTGTCAAGAGCCAGAGCCCCAGATTCTAACTTTAACATGTCTTCGTTTAACATCTCCATGCTTCATGTTTCTCATTCGTAAGATAATAACAGCACTAACTACCTCATAGGCTGCTGTGAGTAGTAATGAGTTAAAACATGTAAAATGCTTAGAACAGGGTCTGACAATAGGGTATACTCTGTAGATTAGTAACTATTTAGTTTGCCTTAAATGTGGCAGCCCTCGAAAAGATACCCCACCAGACTATAATACTGCTTTCAAAATTGATATAAGAGGGGCACCTCTTTGAGGAGCTAGGGAACCTTTTTTTTTCCAGTTGCAAATATTTTGTCAGCATGACTTTCTGTGCGGTACTATCATAGTTAATGGATACACTTTGCATGTTTATTTTTACATTTTACAATTGCCACAATGACACATTCTTACACTGGGAGCCTGTAAAACATAAATAAGCATTAAAGGGAAAAAGGCACTCAAATTATGGAGATCCCGACTGTTACACATATAATATATACACATTATGAAAATGATGACATAATGCACTTCTAGAAATATTTTTCACTTGGTAAAATATTATGCATGCTTCCCCATGTCACTATTTTAATAGCTGCAGGTTATTCCATCCTATGGCTGTATTACAAATGCATTTCTTGACCCCCGAGTGGTGCACTTACGGGGGTGATGTGGTGCACCACCCATCACCAAGCCAGTGCTTTAACAGAAGGAACCCATACAATCTTCATCACTGAAAGATCATTGAGCGCTGTCAATTCTTCCCACCAGTGCCTTTACTCACATGCCCTGCCCACCCTTTACCTTCATTATTGTTGAGGGTAGGTGAATTCAAGTCAAGCACATCCACAAGCCAGCAAGAGAACATCAAAAGGCTAGAGGACAGAGCTTATGACATAAGATCAAAGGAAAGAGTATTCTTTTGTCCATTGTCTGTCGGTTCTCCCTATACTTATCTATGCAAGTATCGACATCTCCTTCCCGTGTTGCTTCGTGTTTTGGAACACGGGAGTGTCTCGTCTGTGTGTCATCCTGTAACACGTCAGGGCATAAAATGGGCCAGACATATCCTTCCTTCATTTTAAGGAGAAAACACCTCTGGTATGCTTCAAGGCTAAAATAGGGTAGGAAATATCGATAAGTTACCTACATATGCAAACTCTGAAGCTCCCAAAATACAAAATCTGTTCTCAATGGACATTTTTTTTCTGGTGATATTCCATGGTTTGAATTATGTATGTAGGATAATTAACAAATAAATTGCTCCAGTGTCTGTGCTGATGACAGAATCTCAAAGCGATGAACGACCGGGCGGTGAGAATCTCCACATCGGCTGAATTCTCACATTACAGGCAATGAGATACAGAGCATGCTCTTCATGGGGCATCCTGTGTATTATGCTTTTGGGGAATTATCCCATTCTAAGTCCATTGCGTGGCTGCATTTTCTGAGCAGGACCCAGGCATGGTCACCAAGCCTCCAAGCCTCTGGCCCCAGTGACTGAGCTAGGTGACCTGAGCTAGGTCATGGATACTCCGTTCAGGGTCTTTCCCTCAACAATTGAGAAAGAGGGGCCATTAGTAACACCGGACTTGACATGAATAGATTAAATGTCAGAGCTGCTTGCAGCCGCCTTCCTGAGAGCAAAGGTACATGCTCCATAAAATAATCACTCCCAGTTATTTAGTTTGTGATTTTGTGGGCTGCTGGTCTGAGTTGAACTGAGCTGAGGGTTTTGGGGGTTTTTTGTTTCCTTTCTGGTCTTGGCTGGATTTGCTCCGTGTATCTACGGGCAGCCCCTGCATAGCGGGGCCTGGCTGGTCTACGACGGCCTGACCTGGGATGGTTTGTCTCCATTCCACGTGGTCTCTGACTCTCCAGCAGGCTGACCTCAGCCAGTTCAGGTGGCGGGGGCGTGGGTCTGAGAAAGTGAGTGGGAGCATGCAAGGCCCTGAGGACCAGGCTCCGAACTGGGATGGCCTCGCTTTGCCCACCTTCTATCAGTCGAAACAAGTCTTCAGGTCCAGTTCAGATGTAAAGCAGAGGGAGGTTTGGAATAGACTCCATCTTCCTCTGAAAAGAGCTGCAAAGACATTACATGGAGGTAGGTCTACATAGAGGAAAGGAAATAGTTATGGCTGTTTTTGAAATAATCTTCCAACCTCTGTCTTCAAGTCCCACTGAGTTATGTCTCTTCTATATGCAAAATATACTTCCCTCCTCCCAAGATCTCCTTCCATCTGGACTGGAATGCATGTTTTGGGGACCTACATCCTGCCATGTGAGGCTTTCCTTGATTGGAGGCCTGTGAACTAAAAATGACAACTTATTTGCACCCAGCACACCCCACATAGAAATGCAAGGCATAGATGAATGGCCACAGTAGACTTTTCCATTCAAAATACCCTGCCAAGCACAAGTCATGCTGTGAAAAATTTGTCAATTTGATGGACCAAAGAATCTTAGCCCTTTTGGATGAGGTCACTGAGAGGATGTGGCTGCCAGTTGACCCTGGAGCTGGACCCTGGCAACTAGAGGCTCCTCACCCCTTCCCTTGTCCTGGGAATGTACATTCCTGCCCACTGTTCCCACACTAGGAGCTGCTTCAAGGATGCGATCTTGAGAGAGTAGGTGTTGTTGAGGTCATCTGGACTAAATGTGTGACTGAACCCAGTTAAGGCCTCTAGATAAACTTTTAAGGTTTTGGCAGGTGGGTGCAGAGATTTATTTGTCTTGTGGCCTTCCACACAAACCTCATGTGTAAATTCCCTTGCTTGTTAAACCTGCCACCCACCAGTTTGGAGTGACCCACCTCTTTCTTCGGCCTCTTTTTCCTCTCTCTAAGGGGCCAGAGTGCAAAGCGACACTCACAGAGCAGAAGATGCTGCAGATGTTCAGGATGAAGAAAAAGGTCCCAGCAAGAGGTTGTGGATGGCACGGAGGTGTTTTTCTTAAAGTGACTATTTTCTTCCTTAGTTTCTGCAGATGCTGGCATACTAAATCCTGAAAGTGACTTGGCCAGATTTTTATCTTCAGGTCAACAGGATTTTCTAGTAAATAAAACATTCATGCATTTTTTGTTAGTGTGTAATTCCTTTTTTTTAAACTTGATGTTGCTGCCCTGGCCATTGTGGCTCAGTTGGATAGAACATCATCCCATAAACTGAAAGGTTGTAAGTTCGATTCCTGGTCAGAGCACATACCTTGGTTGCAGGTTTGGTTTCCAGGCAGGACATGTGTGAGAAGCAACTGATCAATGTTTCTCTCTCACATTGATGTTTCTTTTTCTCTCTCTCCCTCTCTTTCCCTTTCTCTCTAAAATCAATAAGCATGTTCTCAAGGTGATGATTAAAAATAAGTTGCTGTTGCCATTTGAAATTGTGCCCTAAATCCTGGTATTCAATGAGATGCGATGAGTAAAATATTTATTTATGTCTTGTTTTATTATTAAATATTTAGTGTTTTCTCTACCATTTTTTTGTTTTCTACTAAATCTAAATGGTTCAGTCAACATAAACTGATAGCTGCTTAATATATCCTCCAATTCAGGATATATTTTTATTAAACAAGGTTATATTTTTATTAAATAACCTATAAAAAGATATATTTTTATTAAATATAACCTTGGATATATTTTTATTAAATATAATTTTTATTTTTAGGATATATTTTATTAAACAAGGTTTTTCTAAAGCTTTGATAACTTTTTAACATTTTAAAAACTTTTTGTTGAAGGGCAATATACATATAGAAAAGTATACATACCATACATGCAGAACGCAATGGAGTTTCCAGTTGAACACACGTGTGTCATCAGCATGCAGATAAGAAACAGGATATGACCAGGCCCCAGAAGCTTCCCCATGCCCACCTTCAGCCGCTGCCCCACTAAGACGGGGCTTCTCAGCCCCAGCACCACGGGTGTGTTGGACTGGACAGTTCTCTGCTGTGGGGGGCTGTCCTGTGCATAGTACGGTGTTTAGCAGCATAACTGGCCCCCACCCACTAGCTGTCAGAAGCAACCCTTTCCCCAGTGTGACAACCTAAATGACTTTCCAAACATTGCCAAAGGTCCCTTGGGGACCAAATTATGCCTGGTGGAGAACATCTGTCTCTAGAATAACCACTATGATGACTTCTAATAGCATAGATTAATGTAGCCTGTTTTGTACTTTCTATAAAGAAACTCGTTCGCTCTACTCACCATCTGGCTTCATTCTCCGAATATGACATCTTTGAGAGTCAGCAATACCTTGTATGTAGTTGGAGGCTGTTCACTCATGCTGCTGTATCGTACTCCATTGCATGAGTACAGCACAAGTTGTTTCTCCATTTAACCACTGAGGGACACCTTGGTAACTGCCCATTTTTGACTAATATGTATAGTTAAACTCATTTATTTGTTATCATACCTTAGGTCCCAAATTATATATCATGTCTTATACTTCTTTAAAAAATTTTAAGTTAAGGCATCTAAATTTTGGACATCTTGTTCACCTGAAACAAATCATATGTTAGGCATTATCAGTAAAATATTTTTTATGACAGCTTCATAAGAAACTTACAGTGGAGCCACCAATTCTATGGCTGAAGTTGGGAGGGGGAAGAGAAGTTCAAGGTCAGTGTAGCCAACACTTATTAAACACCTATGATTGTGAGGCACTGTTGGCAGGTCTGGAAATGTTAACATGAGTAAGACAAGTTCTGTGTCTTTAAGAAGTTTGCCTGTGCCTTCCTTCTGCTGCTGGCTGGTGTTTTTCTCCTGGGGCTGGTATGATGAAATGGTACCTCCTCCTTGGAAGGTTGAAGATAAGGGTAGTGCCAGGAGGAGGGGGTGTGGAGTAGGTGCTGGAGCTGTATCTGCTTTAGGTCTTTGTCCAGAAAGATAAAAGCCTAGAATTCTAGCCCCACTCCCCAGGGCTAGAAAACAGGGGAGGGTTTAGAGCAGAACCTTAGCTGAGAATAGGCAGGGCAAAAGCTGCAGGGGGAAATGCTCCCTGCCCCCGAGAGAGACCCCGAGACCCCCACGGCAGGGATGACTGCATGGGGCGTGAGGAGAGACGTGGCGTGGCAGACACAGACCCCAGGACACCCAGCTAACAGGGCTGAAATGCTTGGTGATGCTCTGTGAATCACTTGAAAATGAAGTTGGGAAAGTTCGTTGACATTCACACCACACATCCGGCTAGACCAAGGAGGATGTGAGCCTAGAGAGAAGAAGGTTCCACAGGGCTTCCGTTTCTTAAAAATAAGCTAATTTGGTGTTTAATAGGCATCGAGCTAGTTAAGCCCGATGCAAGCTAGTTAAGCAGTGGCCCTTTTACGAGAAGAGTTTCATCTGCAGTATTTTATAAAGCGTCTTTGTCTCTCCTCTCCGCTACTCAAATGTTTTATTAACTGTCTACAGCTTTAGTACAATGAACTCAAAAGCCAGTGTAACGGGTCCCACCCTTCCCACTGGTTCACTATGTTCAGGCTTCTCAGACTTTCCTCCTCAATTTGTGTTTGTTCTTTATTACTACCCATTCTTCCAACTCCGCACTCATTAATTACATTAACCACATAATTATGTTGTGAGTTTATGTTGGATTACCTTTCAAATAAGGTCACATTATAATGATCAAGTTGTAAATACAAAAAAAGAATTTCAATCCAGTATAGGAAGGTTCCCAGATTTTATTATAGTTATTACCACATATCTATACGCCCAGACCTTATTTCCAAGAAAATTCTAGAGCACATTTTAAAAATGATATTTCAACTATGTTTCTGGGCTATTCTTTAAGCACCTTGCCTAGTTCATTGAAAACAAAAAAAGCAACAGGCAAAGCAAAACAAAACAATCCAAAACTCGCCCAGCTTTTTAAAGGTCCTGTTACTGTGCAGGCTGGATGAGGCCATGAAAACCATTCCCTCCCTCCCCCACCCTCACAGCCAATTAGCCAATTAGAGAACAAAGGGACATTGAGTCGCTGAAAAGCAGAGCCTTAGCATTTCAAAGTCAGCCTTTTAAGTGTGTCTCTTGTTCAGTGGGGAAATCCCGGAAAGAACACATTTTTTCACCTAGTTTATCTATCACGCGCTAAAATGACCCAGAACGAATGCACAGGACTTTCCACGGGACGACTCGTGCCTTCCCTTTAATCCATCTCAAAAAATGTTCACTGAGAAGGATTTGTAATGGGTTATCACATGACAGCTGAAGCATTTTTCTCTTCAAAATTTGTGCTTATTTATTTGTGCGTCCCAATAGTATAAGTTATTTTTTAAATGAGTATGCTTATTGTTTAAAGGAAACTGTGCATTGTTTTGTGAACCAAAATGTGTATATAGGTTCTTTAAAACATTATCTAGCCCTGGCCGGTGTGGCTCAGTGGATTGAGTGCCAGCCTGCAAACCAAAGGGTTGCCGGTTCAGTTCCCAGTCAGGGCATGTGCCTGGGTTGCAGGCCAAGTCCCCAGTAGGGGGGCATGTGAGGGGCAACAACACATTGATGTCTCTCTCCCTCTCTTTCTCCCTCCCTTCCCCTCTGTAAAAATACTGCACATCTATATGTATGTGTGGGTGTGTACTCACACAGAGCAGTACGTATCTACCTATATAATGTGTGTGTGTGTGTGTGTGTGTGTGTGTGTGTGTGTGTGTAGGCAGAACGGTGTCCCACCTCCTTCCCAAAGAAGCTCAGTGGACACCTTCTTGCAGCCATGCTCCTTGCCTTGTCACCAAATGCCTCCAGGAAAAAAAAATACCCACAGAGTGAGGCCAGAGTGAGGCCATTGTATTTTAGAGCAATTACTCTCTGTTTAAAGCAACTTTTTTGTATTGTCACATATATGGCAAACAATATTCGAGGGCATGACACTGTCCTGCTGTGACCCCCAGGTGAGGCTCAGTTCCAGCGGTATTTCTACTTAAGAAAGCATTTAAAAATGCAAGTTGGAGACAGTGACATAATTATAAGGACCCTTTGGGCCATTATTAAACAAAGTTAATGATTTGCAATACTTCCGTTACTGTTCATTGGTTCAATACATATTTATCGAACGTCTGCTCTCTCCCGGCACGAGTCTAGGTGCTGGGCATACAATATTGTTTTTTTAAAAGACAAATTTCTGGCTATCTGTGGAAACTACATGTTAGTGAGCTGACAGGCACTAAACAAACAGACAAACAGGCGTGTGTTTCTGTGAGGTGGGGGGATGACTGCTCCATGTCACGGAAAAAAGAAAAGGAGACCGTGTGATGGTGCTCTGTTCATTAGAGCAGTCGGAGTCCACCTCCCCGAGGAGGTGATATTTGAGTAGAAAGAGATCTAAAGGAAGTGAGAAGGCAAGTGTCCTGGGCATCCGGGGGAAGACTGGTCTGAGCAACTGCAAAGACCCCAGGGAGGGAGCCTGCTGCGTGGTTCCAAGAACATCAAGTGGACCAAAGTGGCCGGGGTGGGAAGGAATGTGGACGGTGGTGGGAGTTGAAGTCAGAGTGATAGCAAGGAGTCCAGAGCCTCCAGGGTCTGTGGACTTAATTCTTAACGCAATGGGAAGCCACTGGAGCGCTTTTGACTAGGCAGTACTCAGCTTGACCCTGTGAGCATATCAATGCTCAGGCTGCAGTGTTGGGTACATTCGGTTGTGGAGGGATGTAGATGGAATCAGGTGACCTGTTGGGCAGCAGTGACCGAAGTCCAAGTGAGCTGGTGGTGGCCTGGTCAGAGCTGGAGCAGAGGAGTGGAGAGATGTGGCAATATTTGGATGTGTTTGGGGGGCAGAGTGATCAGGGATTGTTGATGGAGTGGAAGTGCAGGGTAGGGGAAAGACAGGTTTATGGGGATCGGGATTCACTGCATTCACTCCAATCACTGACATGGAGGACCCTGGGAAAAGAGGGCGTTCTGCTCCACATTCAGGTGATAAGTGCATTCAAGGGAGAGAAAGGATGTCAGCCTTGGATCTGCTATCAGCTCCACTTTACCTTTTACTCGTGTTGCCATTGAGTTCCTTTGTCTGATGACTGCAAACTATAATGAGATTATTTTCTAAGCGCTAATCCTCTCAGAGATCTGGGACAACCCACTGCTGCCCATAAAATTCCTGTAGATCGACCTCACGGTGGCTGTGCTAATACCAGGCAGGCGTAGTTGAAAGCACTCCCATTTGTAGAACAGACTTGCTAGTTCCGCTTCTCTCTGGACAGACAATGGCAGTCATTCTCAGCTCTCCCAGCAGCTAGAGCACCAACAAATAGTTGCATATCCTGGCGCATCAGGGTTAGGACAACGGCAGCATGGAGCAGTTGGGTCTCTTGTCATTTCCACCCAAGGAGGCTGTGGGCATGGAGACCTAATAAAACACAGGCAGTTCTTGGTCCAGCAGATCACTTACACCCCGGCACAAACAGAGGTGACTTCGTTAGGTGCCAGGCTTGAAACCTGAGAGTTTCTGTGGGAGATGGAGGACTGGAAGGACCTGCGCACGCTTTTCAACTCGCCCTTCCTGGAATCTTCTCTTCAGGCTTTCAGAGTAGACCCCATGTGCCAACTGCACTAAGGCTTCCTGCCATCTCAGCACGTGAAGACTTCCTTCAAGCCTCTGCCTCAGTGTCCCATCTGCTCAGAGAGCCTCCCTGATCCTGTTTCTGCTAAGTCTGGCCAAATGAGACAACCCTCTGAGCCACCACAACACTTGGGAGCAAACCCTCAGAGTTTCCTTCTGTGCACGGCCATTCTTGGTGCATTAGCAGCTGTGTGTGTGTGTGTGTGTGTGTGTGTGTGTGTGTGTGAAGGAATGGCCTTCTATTGCTGGGTAACTTTTCTTCCATTGGATTCATGATGTCTTCAAGATATTGTTAGATTGCTCTGATGACCTAAAGGTTAACAAAACTCTGGATGAAGTGGTCCTAGGTGCATAGCAGGGAATCATGAAAGGGTCACGTCTAGCAGCAGGTTGTGAGCAGGTGAGTCACGAGGACCAAGAACTAGAAATTAGGTTCCCAGGCAAGCCCCCTTCTGAGTCGCTCTAGCCCTTTGGTGCTAGAATGGTAGCACCTCAGCCTGCATTAGCTCAAGGACCCCACAGCTCATGCCCTCTCGTGGTTCATTGCCCCGTGTTTTCTGTTAGAATTTAGTAGATTTCCAAGTAACTTTTTCCTGATTATATGTAATACATGCTGGCTCGTCTGGCACCATCCCTGATGACACCAGTTGTCCTGGTTTTAATTATTATTAATTAAAATAATATTTAATGTTTAATTATTAATATGCCTCCCACTCTCAGAAAAATTCCTGTTTGAATGATAACTTACATAGCCACCATCCTGATTATACAGGATTTGGATGATATCTTGCAAATACCCATAAGGGTGCTGTAAAGAGCATTGTATATGAATTGGCATTGTCTGAATACATCTTATTACTCCTTAGGCTAAATTCCAAAAAGTAGAACTTCTGGGTATAGTGTCTCATTTTATTATTTCTCTTACACAAAAGTAACATATTATACAGGGTGGGGCAAAAGTTGGTTTACAGTTGTTCATATGGAAAGTAATACAATAATTAATAAATAATAATGCAAGAGTAAACTCTGTTTTGCATACTCACGCTGTAAACAGACTTTTGACCCACCCTGTATATACACTGCTTCATTCACTTTATTCATTGTGACAATATTCTATTACAATGTTATTGGTGATAATTCTCATTATAAAATACAAAAGCATGAGCTCAGAAGTTAAATAGATTTTCTAGGCTCACAAAGCCAACAGGTGGAGGAACTAGGACCCTGATACTTTCTATTTTTCTTATAATCGTTTCTATTTTGTTTATAATTGGTTTGTGATTCTCAATATTGGAGTTAACAGGCACAAAGAATGTTGCCATTTTTTACATTCTGGAAAAACTACTGCTTCCCAGTAAGCAATCCTAGCTTTGTTCGGATGGGTTGGTAATGTGTTTGATGAGCATTTGGGATAGCTGTAATATTTCCTGTTGTGGCAGAGTTTACTTGCAAATGGATTTTTTTTTGAGAATTGAAATACTCAGCAAGATTATTTGCTTACTTACCATCCCACATGCCTTCTGTTTATTCTTGCCTTAGGCTGCCCAGCTGCAGTGCACGTTGCCTGCAGAATCTTTACAGTTTAATGTATTAGAGGGTTGGCATTGCCACCAAAATCACAGCAACTGCAGCTAGTACATGGTTTTCTTCTGACACTTAGGAAAAAGTATGTTTTGGCTCTATTTACAGAAGGGACACATGTATCGACACTATATTTTACTATATGTGAGGGAGGACCCTCCAAAAAATCAGAATTATCTTCTGGAGGGTGGACCCCTTGTAGTACAGGCTTCCCCAGCTAGGTGAGTGTTCTAGGAACCCATGTGCATCAGCGCACCAGCTGGCACTGTTGTGAGAGGCTGCGTGTGGCTTCAATGAATTTCTTTTGAAGACTCAACACATTTGCCCATTTCATGATGAGTGATTTATGAGCGCACCTGCCCATGCCGTCCTGAGTGTTCAGCAGTTTGTGACCAAAACCAGCCTGACCCCTGTGCCCCGACCTCCTTATTCTCCTAATCTTGCCCCAAGCAAGTTTTTTTGGGTTTTGTTTGTTTGTTTGTTTGTTTTTTGTCTTCCTGAATGAAAACAGTCCTTGAAGGGAAATGTTTTGCCGATGTGGAAGAAGTGAAACAAAAAACAGCAGGAGCACTAAAAGGCATAGGAATTGACGAGTTCAAAAACTGTTTTGAGTGGTGAAAAGCAGTCTCAGTAGGTGTAGCACGTCCAATGGAGAGTACTTGGAAAGTGACTGAAGTTTAAACATGTAAGAATAAATACACAATTTTTTATAAATAAATTCTGGCTTTAGGGGGGTCCCGCTCATATGTATCATTTCTTATATTATTATATGTATGATATATGTGTGTTTGTATATACATCACACTTCTTCTATTATCCATTTATCTATTGATGGGCACTTGGATTATTTTCCGGTCTTTATCCTGAAACTTGCCCTTCATCTGTTGAGACCCACTTCTGGAAATTTCTGGGATATGATGCTCTTCCCATCAGTGGCCTGCAGCCCATCACTGGCTGATGCAGGGCACAAAAGGGGGGAACACTGTGATGTGACTCCTGCTGCAGAACTGCCCCTGGGATCAGGCTGAGGCTGGACATCGGCTGAATTTACCTCTTAGCCTAGGTTCTCGCCCTCCGCTGCCTCATTTCCTTACCCTCTGGGCAGCTGGAACCACTCCCTCAGTCATTTGTACAACAATGTATCTCGGGCTCTGTTTTTAGAGAATCTACACAAGACCATTTTTTTGTTTTGTTTTCTATCAGCCTGTTAATTGAATGGCTATTTTAACACTCATGGTCAGGGAGAAGTTGGAAAGAAGAGAGCCGAGTCTCACGGAACAGCCTTATGATGCAAGTCTCAGCTCCACCCCCTTTTGTAAATGAAGGGACCATCGCTCCCAGGAGAAAGCCCGAAGGGAGGGAAAGCACAAAAATGGAAGGCTGGCCTCCTCCAAGAGCCCTGAAGCTCTTGGCCTATGTTAGAAGTTCAGTGGAAAATTAAAGTTGAAAGTGCTATCACTTGGATTCTGAAGGTCTTGAAATTCACCTCTGTGACCATAAAAAAAAATACTGGGTGAAATTGAATTCATAATCAATTTACTTATGATGCTTTTTGGCTTTAGCTCCTGACATTTACAAAGGCTCTAAATCCACCTGGGAGACCAGCCCTGAATTCCACGTAAGCCAAAGCCTTCCAGCACTGGGGCACCTGAGGCTTGGAACCAGGACCACCTGGAACAAGAGCCATGCTTTCTACGGGACATCCTAGCTGCCTGGGCGGGCAGCACAGAGAGCTGAGTCCACTCAAGAGAACACGTATCCAGAAGTTTTCCTTTAGTCTCTAAGCACAGGCCCCCGAGGTGCCTTCTGGAAGCCGTGCCGGATGAAGTGTTTTTGTACGCATTAGCCATCCTTCATTAAGGAGATTGGAGCAATTAATGCTATCTTGATTAATGAAACAAAATTAGCTTGTCATTTCTAATGTTTCTTTCTTCTTGCTAGCAGGCAAGAATTTGGAACTGACTTAGTGAAGCCCACAAGCAGCCTTTTAAGCAATGTTGGAATTCACTTGTAACTGCTTTTCAGCGAAGCACTTGGCAGTCAGGCTTGAATCAACTTCTCTACAAGATGAGGCAAACAGAGCATAGATTTTTAAGGGCATGCATCACAGACCTGGCTTGAGTTCTGCCTTGGTCATCACCAAACCTCAGCTGATTAATATGTGACATGGGCATTACTATAATACCATCCTCAAAGTTGTCCTAAACAGATGGTTCTCAAAGTGAGGGCCCCAGGCCAGCAGCATCAGTGTCACTTGGGGACTTGTTAGAAATACAACATGGTGGTCCCCAGCCCAGATCTACTGAATCATAAGTTCTGAGAGCGAGGCCCAGAAATTGTTTATTGACCCTCCAGGGCATTCTGATACACGCTCAAGTCCAAGAACCACTGTTCTTCACCCTGGTTGTTCATTCCGTACTCAAGGTGAATTTTTAAAATATATTAATGTAGCCCTGGCTGGCGTAGCTCAGTGGATTGAGCGCGGGCTTGTGAACCAAAGTGTCACAGGTTCGATTCCCAGCCAGGGTACATGCCTGGGTTGCAGACCATAAACCCCAGCAACCACACATTGATGCTTCTCTCTATCTCCCTCCCTTCCCTCTCCAAAAATAAATAAATAAAATCTTTTTAAAATAAATAAATAAAATATATTAATGTTCTGTTCCAATCCCAAGAGAATCCAATACCATTCACTTAGGGTGAGGCCACCAGGAAGTCGTATATTTAAAAATTTCCCAAGTAAGATGGAGGCGTAGGTAGACACACTATGCCTCCTCGCACAACCAAAAGGACAACATATTTAAAAACAAAAACACAACCAGAACTAACAGAAATTGAACTGTATGGAAGTCTGACAACCAAGGAGTTAAAGAAGAAACGTTCATCCAGACCAGTAGGAGGGGTGGAGAGGGGCAGTGGGGTGGAGAGGACTCACCATAAGCAGTGGCTAGTGGAACAGGCAAGGTGGCAGCTGGCAAAGCAGGTGGTCCCACATTGCAAGTGGATAAACTGGGAAGAACATTGGGGAACTAGGCAGACCCAGCAACCCAGGGTCCCAGTATGGAGAAATAAAGCCTCAAAACCTCCGACTGAAAACACCTTTGGGGGTTGTGGCAGTGGGAGAAACTCCCAGCCTCACAGGACAGTTCATTGGAGAGACCCACAGGGTCCTAGAATGTACACAAACCCACCCACCTGGGAATCAGCACCAGAAGGGCTCAATTTGCTTGTGGGTAGCAGGGAAAGTGACTGAAAGCTGGCAGAGAGCTGAATAAGCAGCATTGTTTCCTCTCGGACCCCTCCCCCACATACAGCATCACAACACTGTGAAGGGGGTTGCCCTGCCCTGGTGTATACCTAAGGTTCTTCCCTTTACTATGTAACTGGTGCACCAAGACAAAATAAATAGCCTAAATGAAAGAACAGATCAAAGCTCTAGAAAAAAATACAATACTAAGTGATGAAGAGATAGTCAATCTATCAGATGCACCATTCAAAGCACTGGTAATCAGGATGCTCACAGAACTGGCTGAGTATGGTCCCAAAATACAGGAAAAAGTGAAGGCTATGAAAAGTGAAATAAAGGAAAATATACAGGGAACCAATAGTGAAAGGAAGGAAACTGGGACTCAAATCAATGATCTGAAGCAAAAGGGAGACATAAACATTCAACCAGAGCAGAATGAAGAAATAAGAATTTTTTAAAAAATGAGGAGAGGCTGAGGAACCTCCAGGACAACTTTAAATGTTCCAACATCCAAACAATGGTGGTGCCAGAAGGAGAAGAGGAAGAGTAAGAAATTGAAAACTTATTTGAAAAGATAATGAAGGAGAACTTCCCCAGTCTGGCAAAGGAAATAGGCTTCCAGAAAGTCCAGGAAGCTCAGAGAGCCCCAAAGAAGTTGGACCAAAGGAAGCACACACCAAGGTACATCATCATTACATTACCCAAGATTAAAAAGAAGGAGAGAATCTTAAAAGCAGAAAGAGAAAAGGAGACAGTTACCTACAAAGGAGTTCCCATATGTCTATCAGCTGATTTCTCAAAAGAAACCTTGAGGCAAGAAGGTTCTAGAAAGAAGTATTCCAAGTCATGAAAGGCAAGGACTTATATCCAAGATTATTCTATCCAGCAAAGCTATCATTTAGAATGGAAGGGCAGATAAAGTGCTTCCCAGCTAAGGTCAACTTAAAGGAGTTCATCATCACCAAGCCCTTGTTATACGAAATGTGAAAGGGACTTATCTAAGAAAAAGAAGATAAAAAATATGAACAGTAAAATGACAACAAACTCACAACTATCAACAACCAAACCTAAAACAACAACAACAACAACAACTAAGCAAACAACTAGAACAGGAACAGAATCACAGAAATGGAGATCACATGGAGGGTTATCACCAGGGAAGGGGAGGGGAGTAATGCCAGAAAAAGTACAGGGAACAAGTAGCATAAACAGTAGGTACAAAATAGATGGGTGGGGGGGCGTTAAAAATAGTTTAGGAAATGTACAAACCAAAGAACTTATATGTACAACCCATGGACATGAACTAAGGGGGGTGGGAAATGCAGGTGGGAGAGGGTGTGCAGGGTAGAGAGGAATAAAGGAGGGGTATGGGACAACTGTAATAGCATAATCAATAAAATATATTTTTAAAAATTAATGTAAGAATATAAAAGCTTCCCAAGTAATTCTAATGTACAATAACTTTGTTCTAAAAATTAAGTGGCATGCACAGTGTATAGCATATAGTAATTTCTCAAATATTACTTACTACTTAGTTACCATTACTAATGTGAATGAATGGGTAGTGAGTGACACTGGGGTACCTGCATGTACTGGGTCCTCCTACCTCTGGCGGGAGCCACACCAAACCCAGTTGCCTGGCAAGGATGCTTGTGTGGGCTTGCAAAGTTGAACAAGTTTTGGAGTAAGTCAGACTGAGTTTGAATCTGAATTTTGCCACTGACTAGGTAAGTCGTCTTAGAAAAGTTACTTAACCTCTCTGAGCTTGAAGGACATCATCTCAAATTATAACGCCACTTCACCGGCTGGGCAACAGGAAGCTCTCTAACCCATCTCTCCACTCTTTCTCCCTCTCTTCCTTCCTCTTCTTTCACTCCCATTTCCTTGAGTTTCATGACAACTGGAACTCCAGCCACAGGTGCATTTCATTCTTAGTTCAGTCCTTTCCCTAGATCCTTTTATGTATCCTTATGCTCTAAAACAGGGGTGTCAAACTCATTTTCACCAGGGGCCACACCAGCCTCGCCGTTGCCTTCGAAGGGCCAAATGTAATTTCAGGACTGTATACATGTAACTGCTCGTTAACAGTTAAGCGAGAGCGCGGTGTTGCTGCCGGGTAGAAACAAGGTGCCGGGCCGGATGAAACAAGGTGGAGGGTCAGATTTGGCTCTCGGGCCTTGTGTTTGCCACCTGTGCTCTAGAGCAACCCTGGGCCACAGAGGAACTCCAGGGCCCTTAGCTGTCCTCTGTTAGAGGGCTCACCTGCGCCAGCCCCGCCCTGTCCCATCTCATCCCTTTACCATGAAAGACCCTCACAGGCTAAAGACACTTCCTGCAGGAGAGAAACGTGCAGCGATATTCCTGTCATCTCTTTCTCCTTTCTACCGAAGGCCGACTCACAATATGGAGAATGGAATTAAGGGGCCCTTTCTCTATGGTGTTCCACTAAGTCTACGATATAAGGTTGAACCAGGTCCTCGTAGATCAAAAGGATGTGGGATCCGTTTTTCTGATAAACTAAAATCCACACCCAAAGGGCACTGCTAACCAAATTTCACCTTGGGAAGTTTCCGACAACAATCTGCTGCCCCTTTCCTCTGCTTGGTGCAATGGTACCGACAGAAGAGGAAAAGGAGGAATGCACATCAAGTCTGAAGATGATGAGGCCAGAAAAACCGGAAATAAATAAACCGAGCAAACAGATGCAACATGTTCCACATTGCTCTGAACTGACCGGGGGAATATGAGTAGAGGAGATTCTAGTTTGCAGGACTGGAGTATAAGCCACTCCCTGGGCCTAGAGCCTAAACGCAGGACAGATCCTCTTTAGTTTCTTGATGCGCTTCTTTTCTGAGGTCTGGTTTTTGTATGCATGTTGAGTGTTAGGCAGAAAACCTGGTGCTGCAGAAGGTAACAGATGCTGTCAGTGCCTCTCTGAACCTTTCCTTGGGCCTTAGCGTTTTAGTGCGTGCTGGCCAATGCCCAGCTGCCAGCATCTGCATCATTTGTGGCAGCTAGGGTCTTCTGCCTGTGTGCAGAGCAGCTCAGAAGTGTACGTCAAGAATTAACATAATACCCTTCCTTCCCAAAAGTCACCAACCACAGCTGGAATAACTTGGTGCATTCCATACTGGTTTCCAGAGCTCTGCAGGGAAACTGAGCTCCAGCTCCCCATGCAGCCACCAGCTTGATAACAAACCCTTTACTGGCTGCTTGCCCTTCCACACATCACCTGTTAAGTGAACAACTTGCCTGAAATCCTTGCCTCTGGGCCTGCTTCTGCCCAAGGTTGCACTGGGGTCCCCACTTGTAGTCGAGATGTGCCGGGCCCTGCTCTGCTGAACTATCACCACAGTTTAAATCCTAAACCTGAGGCTGCTCGTGGGAAAGCCTTACTCTTTCAACGTACAAAGAGTTAATTTTCTTCTAATCTACAGTCTCCCAATGTAGACAAAACAAATTGAGCTCTGGGAGCAGGCATAGTAGAGATAAAATGATTAGTGCCCATTGAATTAGGAAGGAAGTTGACTGCCTGCCTTGCTTCTCTCAACCTCTATTCTGGGCGATGATTCATGCTCTACACGTCCTCCCTTGGGATGGATGTGGTAACCACAGTGGCTTCGATAGCAGAGGCTTCTGAAATTCTAGTTCCGGGCCAGGCTAAGCAGTAGAGAGATATCATCCATGTGCAATCACTAAAATACCACTGGGTGTTATGGGGTAAGGGAATGGATTTATTATAGAAACTGGTCACTTTCCAGTTGTGAGAGGAGATGGGGAAGCAAAGTTCTAGAAGAGGAACCATGAGGTCAGCAAATAAGCCCTAATTAGACTTCAAGAAGCACAAGTCAAGTGTACAAGTCAGAGCTTGCAGGGAACTCGGAGAAGCCAAGGACACCCAGTTACCCAAGCAGGAATGCATGGAGAGGAAGCTGTTGTCTTTGTGAGGCTGCTGCCCCGCATGTCCATGGTCACATTCCTGGTGGTGAGCTGGGCTTGCTGTGGCTCAGCGGGATCAGCTGGTGGGAAGAAGAACTGGACAAGCAGTGGAGGAGAACAAGCTACAGATGGCCATACATCTGTCCATCACTCTATTAGACCCTGAAGTCCTTCTGAGAGGGATGGCCGGTGTTTCACATCTGCCTCCCAGATTTTATACAGGTTTTTCTTTGACCAGCTCTATCTGGAGCCACTCCAGGATGGGGCATCTGGGCAACTCGTGCCAGCTTATGAAGTTGACGACAGTCATGTCTCAGGCAGAATTAGTCATGCCACACAACCCACCCCAGACTCTGACCAAGGCTCGGGCCCACTTTGTTTTTGCTTGTTTGTTTTTATATATTCTCTGATATCCTCAAACATGGGGAACTATTTATTACTGGTTTACTCCAAATGCTATGTGATTCTAAGACAACTTTACTAGAACAGTGATTCTCAATTGGTGATTATACAATGTCTGGAGACATTTTTGGATGTATGACTAGAGGGTAATTAGAAGTCAGGGATGCTGGTAACCATTCTCCAAGGCACTGGAGAGGCCCCCACAATAAGGAATTATGCCACCCAAAATGTCAACAGGGCCACTATTGAGAACCCTTCACCAGAAGTGAGATGAGAACCTACTTCTAATTCAGGCAGTTCCTTCATTTTGCTTAATGAAGCATATTTAGAAATACTAAGAGAACAAGAAAGCATGTATAGATAGCCACTTTTACCCAAAGCATTCCAATCTAAACTTTAGTAATAATCTCAAGACGCTCACTTTGTCTTTTCCTAGCTAGAAATAATAATGACATCATTCTTCCATCCATCATCCCTAAGATACAAAGCCACCCCTGGCACCCCTGACCAACCCACATCTCCACGTGTCACTCTTGTGGTACCCTGAATATTCCCTTTTCATTGTTCACCACAAAAACAACCAAAGACTTACTAGTTTAACCACTGTTTTCTCTCTCTGCCTTCTCCATTAAAGTGTAAACTTTATCCCACACAGTTCTCCCAACAGTCCCATGAGGAACACAGTCTTAATCCATTTTACAGGTGAGGAAACTGAGATTTAGAAAGGTTCACTGCTTTGTCTCAGATCACCCAGCTACCGAGGGGAGGAATCTAATATTTGCTATGCCAAACAGTCCTGAGATGATAAGGTATTCCTAAAGCAGAAAATGAGATGGGGTATGTGCTTTTTAAGCATGTCCCCTTAAGTATTTAAATGATAGCTTTGCTAAAATCCCTCCTGCCTGCAGGTCTGTGGATAGAAGAAGACCCAGTTCCCTTAATCATCAGCCAGCATCTCTAAAGCTCTTCTCTAAATAGCTGTTAGTAAGAAAAATGCAAATGAGAATGTCTAATTGCAAACTGCGCCAGCCCCACTTTGAGACCTTCTACGGTGACTGAGCCAAACTGCCTCCCAAGCAAACAGATGCGCTAGCTCCTCTGTTCTGAGCTTGGCTGTTCTCTTGGCAGATAACCAAACCTGTGGTGGAATGATACTGCCATGCCCAGTTCAGAGCGTCTGAAGACTGTTGTCCCTGCTAGAACCCACCTGCTGAAGACACAGCTGGGAACAGGAGCCCCTTTGGGTCTGCTGAGAGTACAGGACTGAGGGCCTTGGCTTTGTTTTTAATTACAAACAAGTATGCTCCAGTGTGAAAGGGTAGTCAGTAGAAATAACATACATAGGTATCAAGACATATGTGTTTAATATACCCATACAGTCACATGCATACCTGAGGATGTATGGCTATACAGCATGTATATGAGTAGAGACGTCAGGTGCTCCAAAAATGAAACTATGCTAGCTGAAAGATAACCTTTCTTTCAAAGTTCATCCCATTACAGTTCAACAATGTCTGGTGTCTTGGTGTTCGTGTGGGACTTTCCTATATGAAGTTGAACCAAATGAAATTGACATTTTTATAAGTTAAATATGTGGATAATATGAATTGACCTAATATGTAATCAATGAGTGTCTGATTAGAGTGGAGTTAAGAAGCAAAAACTTTTCTCCTGGTATCCCAAGAAGTGAGGGTCCAACGTCAGAGGAAATGGGGAAGCTGGCGGATTACAGAGGCAGGCTCTCATGAATAGGGGAAGAGGACAGTACCCTACAACTACAAATGGAGCAAAAAATATAAAAGAAAATGCTGTTTTGTGAGGAAAGCTGGGCTGAGAACAGAGCAAGCAGGAAGTGTAGGTAGCTGCTTTGTTTCTAAGCTCCTGACCTAGGCCTCTTGGACAGAACCTAGTTTGAGCTTTATTAAATTACAGCTGGAAGAAAGCATGCATTCTGCAAGGAGCAGCCTCAGACAAAGGGGCTCCTTGCAGAGACAGGTCAAAGAACAGTGGATTGCACAGGACTGGGCCTGTCCATGGAGCTTGTGGAACAGTGACCTTCAGGGTATAGGCTAAAGGCAGGAGAAATGTCAGGTGAGGATGGGGAAAGGTCTACAAGGAAAAGTGAGGTAGATGCTGAATTCTTTTAGGAATCAGGCAGCAATGGTGTGGCTGAAGAAGGCCTGGATGAGAGGGGAGGGTGGTGTGACTTCTGGACTGTGAACTGTCCAGAAGAGCCAGGACAAACTCTCCTCTTTTGTGGGTATCTCAGAAATTGCATAAGATGATCAGGAAGCCTGGTCTCCCGTTTCAGTCTTGCTTTCAACTAGCTATGTTCCTTGGCAGATAGTTCAGGTTCTCTGAGCCTCGGTTTCTTGATCTGTACAATGGGAATGCAGTTCAGTTCCTGGGTCAAGATCACCTATCAGAGGACTGATTGCTTGTCAGAAGGTGGTTCACTGGGGCAAAGAAAGTGACATTCCAGAGCATTTTCATTTCTCCCACGTAAGGACAGAATTTAGGGCATAATTCTGGAAAACCAAGCCCAGGGTTGACTTCTTAGTGTTCTAATTTGGGGTTCTGATTGCCATTGGATTCTCTGGGATTGCCTTTGTTCATTTCTGGCTGTCAGGGAGCACAGGCCCA
The DNA here is from genome assembly GCF_019186645.2 of Phyllostomus hastatus. NCBI lineage: Eukaryota > Metazoa > Chordata > Mammalia > Chiroptera > Phyllostomidae > Phyllostomus > Phyllostomus hastatus. Next base: position 10,021,164 of record NW_025334009.1, read on the forward strand.
TGCCTTAAGAAAAATGTTTAGGATGTTCTCTCTCTTTTTAAAAGACATCTGCATGACCATGAATGAAAGCAGAGAAACTCCCTTTTCAGAAATCAGAGGAAAGGAGCCCTAAACAGCAGCCCCCTTCCTCAGGGGAGAGCTCCTGCAGCCCTCCTTTGGGACTGAGAGCCACCTTCACAATGAATCCTGTGGGCACTGTCCGTGGTGCTGAAAGTCTATGAAAAAGGCATTTCCCTAACTTTGGACTTATGTGTACTAAAAAATTACAGCCTAAAGTGGTAGATGGGAAAACGACATAAGCTGTCATGTATACAAAATCCCCTCTTAATTTAGGAATTACATTGATCCTAAATTTTCAAAATATTTAAACATTAGATATAGTTATCTATGCTCATACTTTTCCAATTCATGAAAGTACAAATTTAATGCAGAAAGCTTGGGGAAACACAAAGAAAAATTCAGCACCTGGCTCCACCATCCAAGATACTTAAATTTCTGTTCTTTCACAAATTCATTCCACAAATATTTACTGCCAGGCACCGCGCTGTGTGCTAAGGAGAGGGAAATAATATTAAGGGTTCCATTTCTCTTTTTCTGCCTGCTTTACACTACTCTTTCTTTGTGAGTTTGTAATGGAATAAGGGGAAACATGGCATTATGAAAGAGATGAGTGTTGGTCTCGTTCCAGCCTCACAGATTAGTTACTGGGACTACGATGAATAAATGTGAAGAACCTGGCACCAAACCTCACACTCAGCAGGTGCTCAATCAACAATAGCTATTGTTACTTTTCATTACCGCTATTTTTATGTAAGGATTCTTAATACCAATTGCAGCTAATTTTAGTTGTGCTTCTACATTTGTTCCCATTGCATTTTCAACTGTAAATCTCCATCATTCTCTTCCTAAGGAGCACTGTGTGTCCTTCAACACTGTATTCAGAGTTCTTGCTGCCAGTTGTTCAGTCCGCCCAGACATGGCTTTTCTGGGTCATTTTTAGGTTTCATTGTGTCTTGATTTTTAGATTCTATGCCTGGTGCTCAGCCACTTGCTTCCCTTCTCTTTTTGCAGAGGTGGGAGTTGGTATAGATGTTACACTTCACTCCTTTGGTCAGGAGAATGACCCCAGCTGGGGCATTCAGTTAACTGTGGAGGATGGCCTCTGGAAAGGAACAAAGTCTTTTTGATATTTCCTGTATCCTCCTGTTCAGATTTCTCTAGTTTCAACAACTCAGTAGTTTAACCACATGTCAATCAGCCAGGGGGTGGGTGCAGGAAGACACATCTCCCAGGCATTTCCCAAGTGAGGTTCCCTTGGCCAAAAACCATTCTTCTCCAGGGGACAACTGAGAGCCAGGAGCAGCCAACATTCACAGTGGTGAGGGAGTGGGTCCACTGGCTCCACAAAGGGGATCTGGGACAGGCAACCCCAACACTGACTAAACCAGCCTAATGCATGGCTTGCTTTCCCCCAAGAATGAACAGAAAGGAGAACTCTGTCATGTCCCTGAATTTCACTTGTTGGAAGTTACATAACTCAACTGTACATACAACAATTATAACAATGGTTATTTCTAGAATTCCACTTAGGGAACTAGATCTGTCTCAGGGAGAGAGGGGAGACTCAGGGACTTGGGGTGTGGGCAGAATTGTGCTATATTAAAAAGTGAATACATTTGGTGTGGTTCTAGAAAATGAGGGAATGAAAGAGAAAACAGTTAATAATTTGTATATTATTTGTAATTTGTAGTGGGGTACCACACCCTCTTTCCCAACAGTTCAAAGATTCTTTGAAACATTGGATAATCACTATTTAAATAATAGAAAAGACTACATTTTATATGATTCATATATAAAAACATATATAACATTGATATATATGTATATATATCACAATATTTTATACTTAATGCATATATTAAACATTTAGCTTGAAAATAGTCACTGGGAATTTCTGGGTGACAAAAGCCTGCAAAACACACTCACCTACGTGGGACTCCATGCAGCTCCTTACCTGTTCATGGGTACAGAATCCCACCCTGTCACTCAGTTTTCTCTTCCCTGTGATCAGATGCCTTTTGTCACCATCTTTTTTCTCTATGTGTCTCATTCTTAGCCATACTTGCTAATCTTTCCAATTCTATGGATCCTGGTATTATGCAAGCTTTTTTTTTGGCTTTTCTTCCATTTGTGGTCCCATGCCAATAGCCCCTTCCTGGCTTCTCAAGAAGGCTGAAGGACTAGTCCATTTCCCTTTACTTTTTGCTGATCAGGAGAATGTCTTGGACACTAGAAAGACTCACCATAGCTCATTTCTTCAAGAAGAGAAAAAGATACTTCTATACATTTTAGCTAGGACAATCTGATTTTGAGATTTCCTGGAGCCATTCCAATGTTAAATTATAAATCATTATCATGAAATTACTTACCAAACCATATGTCTTTATGTTTAAGTTACAATTCTGTTACTGTTGTTTGATATTGCTGATCTCAACTAGAGTCCCATTAACTCTTAGGACTCTGAAACTATTAGAGATTTCTGTCCCCATTACAGATGTCTTAGAATATCAAAATAGTATTTGCTATGCCTGGTAGCCAGTTAATTAAACAAAGCATTAGGCTAAGAGCAAAATGGTGAACATTATTAATTTCCTTGTCATTGTCTCACTGTAGCTAGACACAGTTGTCTAACAACTGAAAAATGAATGCTACCGATGCGTAGCTGAGCTGCCAGTGCAAAGACAGAATGCATATTCCAATCTTGTTACCCCAACTTTAGGATGCTACTTCAAATGGCAAGCAATTAGATGATAACAAATGAATACAAACATATCATCTTATTTTTAGTAGCTAAGGAGGTAATCTGTATTACACACACTCCTTGGATTCCTTTTGCTGATTATCACTGAGTCGATCACACAGTAGGATACCACTAAAAAATCGAATGATTACCCAGTTTTCATTAACTGAGCTTTGATTAGGAAATGGTCAGGGAAAATACACAAAAGTAAATTCACTGCATATGGTTGCAAAACTGCTTTTATTCTAAGCCATCTGATCACATGGGGTAGCAACCGATGGGGATGATAATGGGTGAAACAGGTGGCAAAGCTGCTTGAGTCTCTAACACTCCCATCCATCTTCCCTTTCAAAACCGTGTCTTCTTCTTACAGGTTACAATAATTCTGTTAGCATTCTAATAATGCATGTGATTTTAATAAGTATGCTATGTTGTTAAAAGTTAACTACAGTAACATATTTTGAGAGGGCTTAAAACTGGGGTATTCACTTTGGATCAAGTATTAGAGTCCAGAAGGATGGTGGTAGTCCATTCAACAGTGATTCAATAGGAAATTTTTAAAATAATTTTTTATCATTCAATTATAGTTGATACGCAATATTAAAGTGGTTTCAGGTGTATAACCCAGTGATTAGACATTGTATAACTTACTAAATGATCACTCCAGTGATCTAGTACCCATATGACACCATACATAGTTATTACAATATTATTGACTATATTCTCTATGCTGTAGCTTACATCCTCGTGACTATTCTGTAACTACCAATTTATACTTCTTAATCCCTTCACCTTTCACCCATTCCCGTACCCCATTCGATGACAATTCGAAAACTGTATCTGTTTCCATGATGATTGATGAGATAGACACATATAAAATAAAATTACACAGAAGTGGTCTACAAACAGATAATATTAATACATGTCCATTAGCAGACCAAACATTTCTTTTGTAGACACAACATTTCCTGTAGCTGGTTGTTTTAATATTGACTGAGGGAATAATAACAATTTCATTGGAAAATTCTGCCTCCTATAAAGAAGAAACTTACTATCAGATAACTTATTTTTGGAATATAATGAAAATTGTAATAAGGTTGGATGGATCATTAAAAAACCCACTATTCTTTCCTCTCTCAATTCCATTTCATTGACTGCATAAAGGGATTATAATTTGCCTTTATTGCCTTGGATGTTTTAATTAAAGTTTCATATTTAATCTTGAAGAAAAGGAAGTTTTATGCCATTAAAGAGGCACCTGTACTTATAAGAGCTCTTTGAATAATAAGGTAGAAATTATGAGTAAATGATTTTTATGAGAAATTATTTTTGATAAGATAATAAAAAGATTAAATTGGGTAGGCATGCAAATCACCATTGGTTCATTGGCTCAGAGCCTGGGTATATTTGTGCTAAACCTCAACAACCTCTTGTAATGAAATATTTCTACCTAAAGATCAGCAAAATATTAAAAAGCCTACATTCTAAAAAGGTAGGACTTTATGAATGACTCAGTTTACTTTCTCTAAGTGAATGGCTGCATTAGGAAATGCAAAAGGTTGAAGGCCAAAGGGTCAAGGACATTGTAACAGAAACAGTGTCTCATACAGTGATATTTGAATCTAAATTGGAGGGAATGAGGGTGGGAGGTAATAAATGTGCCACCGATCTTTAACTAATGTACTCTGGTAGAGTTGGACTGGTTATTTATGGGGGGAGGGCATTCTTTCTGGATGGTTTGTGCCTGAGTCATGTCTATTGTTAAATATCCTTAATATCACCATTGGGTAGATGCATTTGTTCTGTGTCCTGTTCATTTGGCCTCATTGGTTTATTCAACTAAAATTTCAGTGAATACTTAGCATATTTCAGTGAAATACCATATCCAATAGGGAGGTATGATTAGCATTGACAATAGATGCCCTGCTTTTAGGTGAATAGGTCACATAGCAGGAAAGATAAATGACAAAGAAGTTCAAACTCATGGACTAGTTGATGAGACTGAATAAAATTTTATGTTTCATCACTTTTGGCAGGAATACTATTTATACTGTGAGATAAATATATATAATCCCCCACATCTTCTTCATACATTCATCCATAGATGGACATTTAGGTTGTTTCCACATCTTGGCTATTATAAATAATGCTGCGATGAACATCTCAAGTGTGTATATCTTCTCTAATTAGTGTTTTTTGTATTCTTTGGAAAAATATCCAGAAATAGGATGTCTAGGTGATATGGTAATTCTATTGTTAATGTGTTGAGGGATCTCTATACTGTTTTTTAATAGTGGCTGCACCAATTTACATTCTTACCAACAGTGTATGAGGTTCCTTTTTCTCCACAACCTCTCCAACACTTGTCCTTTCTTATCTTTTGGATAATAGCCATTCTAAAAAGTATGAGTGCTATCTTCTTGTGGTTTTGACTTGCATTTGCCTGATAATTAGTGATGCTGAACATTGTTTCATTTGCCTGTTGGCCATCTGTATGTCTTCTTTGGAAGAATGCTCACTCCGATTCTTTGACCATTTAATTTGGTTGTTTGTTTTTATGTTGTTGAGTTCTGTGAATTATTTCTATATTTTAGATATTAACCCCTTGTTGTATGCATGATTTACAAATATCTTCTCCCACTTAGTAGGCTGCCTTTTAGTCTTGTTGATGTTTTCCTTCATAATGCAGAAGCTTTTTAGTTTGATATAGTCCCATTTATTTATTTTTGCTTTTGTTTCCCTTGCCTTTAGAGTTATATCCAAAAAGAAATCACTTAGATCAATTGCAAGGAGCTTACTATCTATGTTTTCTTCAAGGAATTTTACGGTTTCAGGTCATACATTGAAGTCTAAACCATTTTGAGTTAATATTTGTGTATGGTATAAGATAGTGGTCTAGTTTCATTTTCTCACTTTTGGATGTCTAGTGTTCCCAACACCATTTATTAAAAAGACTGCCCTTTCTGCATTGTATGTTCTTGGCTGCTTTGTCATAAAATAATTATTCATATTTGTATGGATTTAATTCTGAGTCCTCAATTCTGTTCCATTGATCTGTGTGTCTGCTTTTATGCCAACATCACACTGTTTTGATTCTGTAGTATAGTTTGTAGTATAATTTGAAGTCAGGGAGCATGATACCTCCCACTTTGCTCTTCTTTCTCAAGATTGCTTTGGCCACCTAGAATCATATGTGGTTTCAAAAAAGTCTTAGTACCACTTGCTTTTGTTCTGTAACAACATTTTATTGGAATTTTGGTAAGGGTTGCATTTAACGTGTAGATTGCTTTGGGTAGTGTGGACATTTTAACAGTAATAATCCCAGTCCATGAGCACAAACTATCTTCCCATTTATTTCTGTCTTCTTCAATTTTTCCTCAGTGTCATATTAATAGTTTTCAGTGTGCAGGCCTTTTATCTCCTTGGTTAAATTTATTTCTGAGTATTTTGTTGTTTTTGATGCAATTGTAAATGGGATTATTTTCTTAATTTCTCTTTCTGATAGTTTGTTGTTGGTTTATAAAAACACAATAGATTTTTAGATATTGATTTTATATCCTTTGTTTTACTGAATTTCTTTATTAGTTCTAACAGGTTTTCCTTTCTTTTTTTTTCTTTTTGGTAGAGTCATTTAAGTCTCTTCACATACTGGCCACCTGGCATTCCCCAGTCTCACCGGGCCCATTTCTGTCTGAAGTCTTTGCTTATGATGTTCCCTCTTTCAGAAATGCTCTTCTCCAAAATATCTGCAAGGCTTGCCACTTTTAACATGGTCAGATATTTACCTAAATGTCACCTTCTAAGCCAGGACCACCATGGACAGCTGTGCATGCTGTGCCCTGGATGAATGCAGAAGGCACCTTTCCCCTTGTGGTCTAGCAGCAACAGGTAACTAAGACATGACCAGCAGCCATGTCTGCTTATGGAAGAAACAGCGCTCCTCGCTCCAGCCTACCCATTGTCTCCTCATGTTTACACCCCTACCTCACAAACACAGTTATGCAGTTGTGGACATACCAAAGGCCATGGTGTTCATGACAAGAACTTTAAGATATAACATTTACTAGGTAATTACCTCAGCCAGACCCTGTAGTAAATGCTTTTCAGTGATTATTGGTTTAATCCTCACAAGAAGGCTATATGGTAGGTATTATTGTTATATGCTTGGTTATAGTAATAACACATCACATTTCAGTTCCTAGTGCCATCATTGTCTTTCCATTCCTCTGTGATTCATTAGCTCGTTAAGATTTCCCTTAGAACGGCTTTCATGAATTCTGAGGGGTCATTTGGAATAAGGCACCATTCAAACAGTGTTTCTTTCCAGTTTGTACAACTGCAGCCGGCTAAATTGAGGGTTGGAGATGTCCTAAGAATACAGGGGGTAAAAAATGCTTCTTTGTGTACTTTTTCAAAATAGAACACTAAAGACAATGGTGGTACAATAATATTTCCCTCAGCCTTTTAATTCTGTCTATATAATCAATTTTTGAAACATTTTATTTATTTATTTTTAGAGGGAGGGGTAGGTGAGAGAAAGAGAGGGAAACATCAACTTGCACACCCCCAAGCTCCCGACTGGGGACCTGGCCCGCCACCCAGGCCTGTGCCCTGTCCAGGAATCAAATCAACGGCCTTTTGGTTCATAGGCCAACACTCAATCCACTGAGCCACACCAGCCAGGGCTACACAATCAATTCTTATTTTTCAAAGCTTGGATCAGCTGCCTGCTTTCAGAGAGTCCGCTACTTCCAGATTACAAGAGTCTTGGAAGTTCCTGCTGACATCCCTGATACAGTCTGACAGGTGACAAGGTTACTCACAGTGACAAGGTTAGCTTCTCTGGGAAGGCTGCACCCATGAGCATGTTCCTTGAAGTATCAATAATTAGAGTATCAGATACAACCCTTTCCACCAGGGCTCTGAGGCTGTCCTATGTTATTACTTTCAGGAGACCTAGTTTCTGGCCTGTGGTTTTTAACAGGCCTTCGGGCAGAGTGAGAAACCATCTGTGGGTGACACAACAAAACAACCCTGTTCAGTCTGCTACAGTGACAAACAAGATTTAAGACGGAGGAGGGTAGAGCTCTTCAACAGAACATATGCATTACAGATTAGGCCCAATTATTGCCCTGAAGGTAAGAACGCACTATGGCTGCTGAGAGCCTTTAACAAATCTCCAGGGCCTTCTAAGTCCATCCTGCTGAGTCGGCACAATATTTTTAAAAAGAGTCATTGCAGAAGACTAGCCATTTGATTTTTACTCTCAGGCCCCTTGGAGTATAGGGGCCTGAAAATAAAAAAAATCTTGCCACTGGGCTCCCTTATTAACCAGAATGGTAATAAAACAGTTTAACGTAGACATAGCAGGAGCTAGCCTAGGACCTTTGGTTCTTTTAGAAAAAAAGAAACATTTGTTGATTGCTTATAAAATAATTCAAGAGCATGACAAAAGTCAGCATGAAGACCCAAAGTTAGCCAGCTCTCAAGTGAGAGTTTCTTTGGGAGATAAGGTGCCTCTGTCCTTGGCACGTGACATGGATGTGGAGAATAGCTCTTTGCCGTCTCTTATTGAGAGCTAACTGAATACTGCTCCAAACGTCAGCTTTAAGCTACTAGTCCTCTCTCTTTCATCATCCATAAGCGTCCTTTGTTTATTAATTAAAATATACTTTAATATAGGTGCTTAAATGTACACATTCAACAAATAGTTAATGACATTATTTAAAGCTAACAACTTTAATTTTAAAATAAAATGAACTTTATCCACATGTTCTGACTCATGGCGTATAGACTTTGATTTTATGGTTTTAAGTGCGGTGAAGTTAACTTTTAGTTACAAATGCAAATGCAAAAACCTCAATATGTTACTCATTTTTCAAACATCAGATTAAAAGACACGCTTCCATAACTATAAGTGGATTTTTCAAAAGGGACACAAAATTGGCAGCTCTTTTTATGGAAATAACCCATCACTGCATCCCAGAACACTATTTGCTGCTGGGAATGTTACTTCAGAACCATTGAAAAACGAGGTTTGAAATATGTTTGTACACTAATCGGCTAGAAATAACTCACTTCCCGGGATAGACGTAGTCCAGCGGTAGCACAGAGTGCCATAACAAAGACACTCGCTTGCCTCTCTGTGTCGATGAGGGCACTGAGAGCACGTGGAGACCAGGGCACACCCTAGCTCCAGCGCCGGGTCCGTACTCAGCACCCAGGGAAGCCTGTGGAGTTGAGGGGAGGCAGGGGCTGCAGCCAGGGTGACGACCCAGCAAGGAGTGAAGTCAAACCGGGGGCATAGGGACATTCCTTTCCACGGATCTGCTGAGATTTTATCCTTCTTCAGCTCTCCTCCCTTCCCTGTCCTGGTTCCTTCCCTCATAAGTTTTCCCTGAAGATTTTTTCTTCAATAAATCCTATAACCTGGAGTATCTTGCAGACTCTGTTCTAGGAAACCCAACTCAAGACAGATGAGCACATACACATCCACTCTATGAACAATACAAGATTTTTCTAACTCTTCTCATTCCACTGGTGACCAAGAGGCTAAGCCCCCTGGGTTATTAGTCCCCACCCCTTTTTCCCTACACCTGTCGGCCTTGCATAAATTCTATTATTAGGGATCAGAGAAGCTTCTCTTTGGGTTTCAGGTCTTGGGAATGACTATGTTCAAAGAGCCTGGCCCTGTTGCTTAAGGGGTCACCACATGCTTATCGTCTCCCCCCAGGGGACAAACGCCAGAGCTGGAGGCCAGTCGATGCAGAACATGTTCCCGAGGACTGCCCATGCGGGGTCCATCTCCAGGAGACCACCATTCTCCACGTCAGCTTAAAAGAAGGTGGTACAAAGTTGAGACAGGAGAAGGTCTTGGAACAGATGTTAAGGCACCCCTGTCCCCACCTATCAAGGCTGGTCAGAGCTCTCATTGGCTCTGTTCCCAGGAGCCATGCCACAGCTCTAGTCTAAGGAGCCCACCAGCTATCTTTGCTGACCCCTTCCTTCTTCCCAGGGAAAGGGGCTCAGGGTTCTAGGCGGGGAGCCTCAGTAAATATTAGCAAAGCCAGGCAGAAGCACACTCAGGGCATTATTCCCCATTTCTGGCTATGATTATGGAGTAGGCAAAAGCCAGCTAGAGTCCTGACCTCTGTGCTCTGGCTGCGGCTGAGTCCCACTGTCGAGAGTGAGAATGGAGAGGCTGACAGACGGGCAGGGCACCTGTAAGGGCCCTGCGGAAGCCCCCTGAGACTCCAGCCCAGCTGGACAGGCACTACACAGGTGCAGGAGATAATTAGGAGGTCACAGGTGTGCAACCTCTACTTAAATGAGGACACTGAGAGACTGTGTCTGGAGACAAATGGACAGATGTTAATGCAGATGTCATCACTGCTCCTCTCAAGGGTCTATGAACCAGCTCATCTCAGCCGCTCTGTGCCTGGAGGGAGAGGATGGCAGTGGGACAGTAACAGGCCTGCTTTGCAGTCCGCCAAGAGTCTATCAACCAAGAGCAAAGGTTGAAGGGTGGGAACCAGGGATAGGAAGGTGCCAGCAGAACCACCAAAAGTTGCTGATCCATTTTCTCAGCTCCTACGAGACCTCCCAGACTGCCATCCCTGGCCCATGCTTACCAACACTGTCCCCTCAGCCTTCCCAACCTATTCTCCTGTGTTAGTTTTCCCCCATAACCTTCCTCGGTATCAGAGTGGTTATCAAATTTTAATTGCATAAAAATTAGCTACAGGAGTTTGCAAGTAATATAGATTCTTGGGTTCTCATTCTAGGGCAGGAGGAGGAGAGCTAATTCTTGCTTCTATCTCTCAACCCAAGGATCCGCAGTAGCTGGCAGAAGGCAGTGGTCAACACTGGGACATAGAATGCCTGGCAGCCAATACATTCCTCCATTGTAGTTGCTTCTCCATTACAAATACTGAATCTTGAACCATCACAGTTGTAAGACTTGGCCTCTTCTGTAACTCACTCAGGCGAAGGAGAAAAGTGAGGGAAGTGCTGGAAGGCTAAGAGAGATCATGGAAGCAGACAGCAGGATATTAGGAAGTTTACTGTACTTTCTAGAACCAGGGTCCTGAATCTCTAGGCCATGAACCAGTACTGGTCCGGGCCGCACAGTAGGAGGTGAGCTTCAATGTAATGCTCTTGAATCATCCTGAAACCATCGCCCCCACCCCTTAGTTTGTGGAAAAATTATCTTCCATGAAACTGGTTCCTGGTGCCAAAAAGGCTGGGGACTGTTGCTCTATAGTTTTGTGCAAAGCCTCCCTAAAATTATCCTGTCCTTCTCCACAGAGGCATGGCATGAGGTAATGTTGATAAAAAGATACAAAATATGTGCTTGCATGAATGGAGTCGTTTGATTTTGGTCCATATTATCATTGTTCTCCCATGTATTACAGGTCCCTGCTGGACATAAAGTCTTAACTTAGTAAAAACTATTTGGGAAGCAAATACAGTACTGGCTTTTATACCCAAGTTTGGGCCAGGCTTAACACCTCTCCTGGGGAGGTCCTGACCCTCCCCACCAGCTCTATGGGATCGGACATGTGAGTTCTAGCCCCATTGGTCCCTATGCTGGCCTGACACAGACAAATGATTCGTCAAAGAAAAGCTTTTCCAACCTCCTCATTTTGCAGGTGAGGAAGCCTCTTCAGGAACAAATGAAAACAAAAGGCGTGTTCATTCTACAGATTTCAGGAGTGGCTCTTTAAGAAACCTAACCATCTCCTCTATCCTCCTGAACAAGATGGGTTTCAATCAGCCCTGATTACCTTGCTTTCTTCTGCATTAAATATTTACGGTATCCCACTGCCCTTAAAATGGTTGGCTATTAACTGATAAGAATCATTTGCTTGCTCAGTTCAAACCGCTGCCTTTATACTTGGAAACAATAGCATGTGATGCACTAGACAATACTCTAAGTGGTTCTGTGGAAGTGCATAAACAAGGCTTTTTCTCCGGTGCAGCAGTTTTACCAGAAGACTGAACACATAAAGATGCATGAACTATTGCATTCTGAAATATTTGGATGGTACCGCTTGTCCCACCCATGAACTCAGAACCCCTCCCCACTGCACCTGGAGAGACCTTCCCAAGTTCTTTTAAAACAAACAAACCCAGGTATTAGATGAGCTGGTTTAAAAACAAAAGTAATTAAAGGGCAATGAGGGACCTGGAAGGAGGGCCAAGAAAATGAGATGGAGACTCATGAGGCTGCTGGGACATGAGGTCTCCTGTGGCCTTTGGGCTCAGTGGCAGATGACGAGGAAATCCAAGGGCGCACCAGCAAGTGTATGATGGAAACTGTTCACAAAGCTGCCTGATCTGCAAGTGTACTTGACCATTTGTCCCTCAACTTTGCGACCATGACATAAAACAATGGTGACATGTGTATACCACTCCATGTAGAGATATCACACCTGTCTTCTGCACAATGAGCCCTCATCTTCACCGTCAGCCTTATTCGTTACTACACGTCATTTCTTTCAGTATCATTTCTTCTCTTTCTCATATTCAATTGCCCTGCACACATAGCTCATAGTTTGGACCATCCCTAAAAGCCATGCTAAAAAAAAAAAGAAAAAGAAAAAGAAAATCAATATCCAAATTACCTTCTGGAAACTTAGAGAGAGTGATCAGAAGGCTTCGCAAATGGCACCTTGTAGAATGAAGATCTCAGATGAATTAAAATTTCCCCCTGGCTGGTGTAGCTCAGTGGATTGAGTGTGGGCTGTGAACCAAGGCATCACAGGTTCGATTCCCAGTCAGGGCACATGCCTGGGTTGCAGGCCATAGCCCCCAGCAACCGCACGTGGATGTTTCTCTCTCTCTCTCTTTCTCCCTCCCTTCCCTGTCTAAAAATAAATAAGTAAAATCTTTTAAAAAAAAGATTTCCCCCCAGCTTTTCTACTGAAGTGCTGTGAGACGTAAGAAATAATGCATGTTAAAGCACCTAGACTATGCCCAGCACGTGGTAAGCCCTACAGAGAAAGTAGTTGTTGCTATAACTACCACTGTCCCTACTACTTAAGGATTAAGTAATAAACAGCAAGTGAAAATCTTCTAAGTGGTACTCAGTGGATTCCGATTTGTTTTCCCTGGACCACCGTCCTGAGGACCTGAAAGGGAGTGGGGAGGGGGAGTTGCGGTGTCAAGGTTAGGCCTTTGATCTGAGCCCAGAGAGAACACAGCGCATGTGACAGCTGCATTCCCTGGCCCCATCTGTGCAAAAATCCCCCGACCCTTTTGCAGCCATGGCAAGTTAGAAAATTAATGGAGAGGTGTGCGATAAAGTCCAACGGATCCAACATTTAATATTTCCCTTTTATTTTGGTGCCATTTTAGAGACCTAGGATCATAAATTCAGAAAAAAAAAGTCTAATAGTTGGTTTAGTAATTTAAATATTATATAATAATGTTTTGCCTACATTTTCAACTCCTTTTTCCAAAAAATTCTTAGACAATGTAGTGACTGAATGATCAAAAAAAATACCTTCATGTATCAAAATTTTATAGCAAAACCTCAGGTAGCATTGACATTCTTAGATGGAAGGGGTGAGTAATCCCTTCCTTGAACCTATTGCCTTAAAGGTGGAATACTTTTTATAATCGTCATATCAAAATGCCAGAGGAAGGGAAGAAACTCTGTTTAACTTAGTAACATGACAAAAGTTTCACCCCATGTTTTCCTTTGCTTGTTTTAATAATCATTTTCTTCATTCCTTTTTTACACATGGAGGTATACTTGACATATTATATTAGTTTCACGTGTACAACATAATGATTCGGTACTCATATACATTGCGAAATGACCACAGTAAGTCTCGTTAACACTCGCCACCGCACAGAGTAACAAAATACTTTTTTCTCATGATGAGAACTTCGAAATGGACTCTTTTAGCAACTGTCAAATATACAGTACAGTATTACCAACTATAGTCACCGTGCTAGGCATTACATTCTCATGACGTATATATTTTATAACTAAAAATCCTTTATGTTTTATGTTATTATAGGCAGATACTTCCTCCCTTTGGGAATATAAAGACATAGCCTCTTTTTTTCTTTTTCTTTTGGACAAACAGAAAGAACCTTTGCCATCTGGCATTTAACAACCAAGGCTTCTTTGCATTTTTTTTCCTCTCATCTTGTCTAGGAAATGTTTGTCTTCATGTGTCAAATGCCTTTAAAGTTCATGCAATTTTTTTTTTACAATTCTCTCCTGGCCCCTCCCAGGCCTGCTTCTCAGCTGGAAAATGGAGATAAGTCATCAGTCTAGAGAATCTTAGATTTCAGAGACTCGCTGTGAAGATGGATGGCGATTTCAGGAAGTTTTCAAACAAAACTGTCATTTCGATAGAACTAAATTTGCTACCTGCCTTTATGGGCAGGAGCAAGTCCTGTGCAGACTGAGCATCAGTGATGGGACCCTGGAGTGGGAAATAAAATAAAATAAAAGCCTGTGCTTTTCCACTGTACCATGATCTCCTGCTCACCCACCCACATTTGTTCTGAGTATTTTAGATCTCAAAAACAGGAAAATTTATTTTGCTCCTCAGAGCCCTCACTGACATGTGGGAAGGGAAAGGTGAGATGTTTTTTAAGAGCTTAAAAATATTCTCATGAAACGGGGGAAAGAGCACGGAAGGATGAATCAGGGCACCGTGGGGAGCAGGCTGCTGTAGGGAGGCAGCATCTTGTAACCTCGGTTTCTGACCTAGCTTGTGCCGCTTGAAAAAACCTGGGGGGCTTCCTGCAAAGTTTAGTTCATTCTGTGGTTGCTGAGAACATTTAGAACATAAATTCACCAAGAAGATGGATGTCTGATTTATAGGCTTCAAACAAATATGTTTCTTTGTCCCTTTGCCCTTTTACCATAGGGAAGAAAAACTCATTTGTGAAACTCCCTGAAGGGTGGAGTTGGGCTTCAGGCCCCGCTCCCCCCACAGCCTCGTCCCTCCAGGCTCCAACGACGGGGAGTCCTGCTGGGGAAACGGAGCACAGCGAAGTCTGATGCCTCGAGTGTAGAGGAAGGCTGTGCACAGCCGGGAGAGTTCAGCCAGCAGCTAGGATCCGGGCCTGCTAGCCAAGGGGGAGTTTGGACAGCGGGCCTGAGCGTAGCGGGAAAAACGTTGCGTTGACTCCAGCTGCCGCTCACAGTCAGTGAACTGAGTCAGGAGAAGAGGACGTTCAGGGCAAAGGGACCCTGCAAGGTTAGTAACTCAACCTCCCCACCCTCCGATCTCAAGCCAGCTCCATGCAGCCTTAAAATGACCGGGGAGTCTGGCTTCAGCTGGACTCTCATGTTGGCCAAGTTCACGCCAACTCTGCCACGGTATTTTGAAAATTTGGCCTCGTTCAGGCCAAACCCCCCAAAAGGGAGAAGACAGTAGAAGCCCATTTGTGTATCTTTGGACACGGGCTCTTCCTCCACCACCCTCCGCCCTGCAACCACTGCACAGCGCCACGGACCCTGCTTCCTCCTTTCGGTTCGGGTCCCGGCGATGATTCTGATGTTGGCATGATGTTGCAGCTCTGACCATCACTGCGCATGCACTGCTCCACATTGTATTTCCCACTTACATTGTCGTGAGAGGTGGCAAGTAGGAGAGGATGTTATAGAAATATGGGCGCCTATCCTTTTATACAGCTATCTAGATCAGATACAGATACGGATATGGTGGTGGGTGGAATCTGAGGATAGCCCCAAGCTCCCCCACTCCATGGAGCACAAGCCCTTTATCATCCCCAGGCTGTGACCGTGATGGATTTCACGCCGCAGTTAGGTTCTGTTTCACGGCACACTCATCTTTAAAAAGGGAGTATTTCTAAGTGAGCCTGACTTATGAGCCCTTCAAATCTGGGTGTAGAAGTTGGAGCCCGAGTACTCAGGAAGATTCAAAGTGTTCCAAGTATTTAATACCAGGAAGGTTCTGTGTTGAAGATGGAAGGCCGAGGAATGTGGGTGGTCCCTGGCCAGTAAGGAAGCAGGACTTGAGTCTTACACCTAGGACAAGGAACCAAATTCCGCCACACAGTGCCAGCTTCTGACCCACAGGAGTGTGAGTCAACAAATGGGTCTCGGAGTTGGAGCTGCTAAGTTTGTGGTCATGTTGTCATGCAGCAGAAAACATTTATATACGTATCCTCGACTTATAATGGGGTGACATCCGGCAAACCCATTGTAAACTGAAGGTACCGTAACTCAAAAACTCATTTGATACACCTGACCTGCTGGACATCATAGCTTAGTCTAGCCTACCTCAGATGTGCTCAGAATACAGTGTCCAAAAATTCTGGCAACACAGTGCACTGTTGAGTGTACTGGTTGCTCAGCTCAGGACCCCGTGCCTGGCTGGGGGCTGGGGCTCATGGCCGCTGCCCTGCACCATGAGAGAGTGTCACACAGACTATCATCACCAGCCCAGGGAAAGGTCAACATCAAATCTGAAGGACGGTTTCCACTGAATACATACTGCTTTTGCACCATCATCATGTCAAAAAATTCTAAGTTGAACTATGTTAAGTCAGGGACTGTCTGTATGTTTATGCATATGTATTTAATCACAATTTTTTCCCTGGGGTATAATCCCCAAAGGTAAAGAGGTTATAGTTTCCCTTTAAACCCACCAGATGTGATGTCATTTTATTTCTCTAGCTTAGTGGGCAGAAGGTGGTACTGGTGAAGCAAACTCTTGAGAAAACTCTTAGATTCTATGACTGCTCATAACTAATCACACTTGAAAACCCCTTCCACTTTACATGGCCTGGAGGGCGTAGTATACTTGAGTTCTGTGCACGTTTTAAACTTCTTCTAATGGCGTCCTTCCTTTATCAGTGAGGATGCGCCCAGAGGGGCGAGTCACCAGGAGGCTGGAACTCCACCAGCTGGGCTGAAGCTGTTCCCCCAGGCAGAATATTTTTTTTCTCTCTCTCTCTCTCTAGCTCTCAAAAGAAACATCAGCCCTGCCTTTACAGGACTTCCAACTGGTTAAGTCAGGCTGGCCCAGGTTATCCAAGACAATCTTTCTTACTTAAAGACAACCAATTACAGACTTTAAATGACATCCTCAAAATCTCTTGGCTGTGTCACCTAGATTAGTGTTTGTTGGGATAACTGGGAATGGTGGCCTCTAAAAGGTGACACATCAAAAAGCCACCAGACTTTCTTAGCTCAGTGATTAGTTCCAGGCTCTTGGATTTTATTGTTCTGTTCTTAAAACATCTTTATCTGGTGGTGGTGTTCTAAGAGTAAGGCTGGCCTGGGGAATGAGTTGGGGAATGTTCTCTCTTCCTCTGTTTTCTTAAGAACTGTGTAATATTGGTATTATTTCTTCCTCAAGTGTTTGATAGAAGACACTGGTAAAGCCATCTGGGTCTGGAGTTCTTTCAAAATTTTGAATTCAATTTCTTTAATACATGCAAGGCTAGTCAGATTTTTTATTTCTTTTAGTGCCCCTATTGGTAATTCTGTCTTTCAGGGCTTATCCTTTTCGTCTAAGTTGCCCAATGTATTGGCATAAAGTAATTCATAGTATTTCATATTAACTCTTCAATATCTGTACACTCTATAGCAATATGCCCTTTTTTCCCGATATTGGTAACTTGAGCTCTCTTTTTCACTCTTTCACTCTAGCTAGAGGTTCATTTATATGGGGCTATCAATTTTATTGATCTTTTCAAATCATGCATTTTTGTTTGATTTTTCTCTATTGTTTCACTGTTTTCTATTTCAATTATTTTTCCTCATTATTATTTCTTCCCTTTTGCTTTTTTTAAAGTTTAATTTGTCTTATTTTCTACCACGTTTAAAGGTGAAACCCTAAGTCATTGATTTTATAGCACTCTTTTCTAATATAAGCATTTCAAGTTGTAAATTTCCACCTAAGAACCTCGTTAGCTGATATACTGGGTTTCAATTGTCATTAGTTCAAACCTTCTGCAATTTCTTTTTGGATTTTTTTTTGTTTGACCTGTGTATCATATAGAACTATGTTATTAACTTCTAAATACCTGGATATTTTCCAGATATCATTTTATTGGTGATTTTTAATTTCATCATGGTGAGAAAACATGTTCTGTATGATTTCAATCCCTTTAAATTTACTGAGACTTCTCTCGGTCCCAGCATATAATGTATCTTGGTGAATTGTTACTTGTTGGTGTATTTTTCTCTATGTATCAAATTGGTTAGATCATCTGATAGTATTACAAATCCTCTAGATACCATTTGTATTTCATTGTTCTAATATTAATAACTAATAACTAGATGATCATAGCAGGATCCCCAGCCATAACTATGGATTCATCTATTTCATGTTTTAGTTCTGTCAGTTTCCGCTTCATGTAGTTCGAATTGCTGTTAATACATGCATGCATGATGATTTAGGATTGTTATGCCTTTTCAAACTGAAAGATCCCTCTTGTCGTGAAGTGCACGTTGATGTTGACATGGAGACCCTCCAGTTGCCTCTGCAGCGCTGATTCTCGACAGGTGTTGCCTTTGCCCAGGGAGGAGCCTGCTCTCCGCCTGCACTCCCTTCCCCACGCTCCCCTTGGCTGGGAGTGTCCTCGGGCGCCTCAGGCGCGGGATGACCGCGGAGTTCACTTGACGTGTGTGTTTTCCTTTCTCCCAAGGATCGCAGATCTGCACTGTCTGCGGTCCAACGCCTTAAATATTTTCTCTATTTTGTCCAGTGTTAGAGATGTTTATACCAGGAGTGGAAGTCTGATATTCCCTGTGCTCTCATGGCCAGAACGGGAAAGTTCCCTTTAGTTATGTTGAACACCTATAATGTACAGCCTCTATCAGATTATTATATCGCATGTGTACAATAGCTCTTTCATCATGGCGATTTACTATTTCCTGTGTTTTGTAATGTGGGACTGTAAGCCAATAGCTAACAGAGCTTTACCTGTAGGGATTCTTTATAGTATACATTCAGGACATATATTTCTAGGGTATTTTGTTTTCTTCCCTCCCTAGAGTCCCACAAATATTACTGTAAGTTTATACATTGATTTCTAGTATGATGCAGTTTAAAAAAAAATTTTGACCTGAAATTCAGGTAAAGGACTCAAGGGTTTTAGCCCTCTTTACTGGCATATTGATTTCTTCCTTGGGTTGTCCTCTCAGCTAGGACGCAGCCAATCACAGATCCTGACTTCATGCCAGGGCCTCAGCTCTGCCTCTCAAGAGCCTAAGTAAGACTTGATCTTCTTTCCCCAGCTTTCCCATGAGAGCCCGGTTCCTTAGCGCAGTCCTTAGGCAGGGCCGTCCATCTCCTCACCACTTCACAGCTGTGGAAGCCACAGAATAAACTCATGCACCTGCATCTCTGCTTTCTAATTTCCTCTCTGTTTCTGACACCTAAGAATTTCTAAAATGCTTAGCATTGCATTTGAAAGATGTTACACTTGACCATCATGTCTTAACGTTTTTAGTGAGAGGAGGTTTAGATGTCTTAGTTCACATTACCAAAACCAGCACTTTCTCTTAGATGTTCTTTAAAAATTAAATGTGCTTTAAAAAATTAAATATGTTAATGTTTTTTGCATGGTTTGAGCAACATTAATGATTTCAGCATGTTCAGTCTTTTTTAATTATTCAGATTTACCACCAATTACCTCCTTCCGAACTCCAGAGAAAAATTCATTAGATCATTTTCCCCAATCCCTTTGAAGTCGGAGGACTTGTAATTCTGCTATGCACCGAATCACTCTGAACATGGCCAACTTACAGCCTCATTGCTTTCGACAGAGACACTGAATCTCAAAGAGAGTGTATCTCATCCACTTAATGGGTGTCTGGAGTCGTTGGTCTTTGAATAGTGAAACTAGATGTTATACGACTGGAAATAAAAATAGGAAACTGGGAATCATGAAAATGAGGATGTTGGATAGGTCTTTTTTTTTTCCTTTTCTAGATTTAAACAAAGAAGACCTGAAATGAATTCAGAAAATCTGAACCTCCTCTCCATCCAGCACCACTGGACTTTTTTTTTTCAGTTCTACTGAGAAATAATTGACATACATCACTGTGTAAGTTTAAGGCTCACAGCGTGATTTGATTTACATACATTGTGAAATAATTGCAACAATAGGTTCAGCTGACATCCATCATCTCATACAGATCCAGTTTTTTTTTTAATTACTGGTATCTCCTTGTGATGAGAACTCTTAGGATTAACTCTCCAAATAACTTTCCTAAATATCACACAGCAGTATTAACTATAGTCATTATGTTGTACATTATACCCCTAGTAGTTATTTACCTTATAACCAGAAGTTTGTACCTTTTGACCACCTTCCTCCAGTTCCCCCACCCCCATCCTCCACCTCTGGTGACCACAAGTCTGATCTCTTTGCCATGAATTTGGTTTGGGGTTTTTTGTTTTTCAGGTTTCACATATGAGTGAGATCATGCAGTATTTGTCTTCCTCTGTCTGACTTATTTCACTTAGCATAATGTCTTCAAGGTCCATCCATGTCGCCAATGGTAGGATTCCCTCATTTTAAATATTTGGCTGAATAATATTCATATATATATATGTATCAAAAGTAAAATATAAAATAGTGATGATCTTCAATGCTCTTAAGGATGTGGAGAAATGGATCTCTTATACGTTGCCAACGACAATGTAAAATGTTAAAGTCACTTTGGAAAAGAGTTTGGCACTTTCTGCAAAGCTAAAATATATATTTGGCATATGACCCAGCAACCATACAAGCATTTACTCCAGAGAAATAACTTACAAAGTGATCACCTTGGTGAATCTAATTCCCACCTGGCACCATGCACAGTTATTAGAATATTACTGACTATATTCCCTTTGCTGTACTTTACATCCCCATGACTATTCTATTAAAAAAATTTTCAAGGTAGGTTTTATGCAATGATGTTTGAAAAATAAATTCTAACTCTGGAAGTACAAATTCAATTATTTTAATTTAATTTCGAAAGTGAAATTAAAAAGTTGATTAAAGCATGAGTCTTTTCATTAAAAACAAAACAAAACAAAACAAAAACCAATTCCTTCACACAAAACAGCCACAAATACTTATATGTCTCTCCAAAAGTTTTATTCTTAGGGCTTTTTCCGTCTGCAGGAACAAAATGCAATGTCATGCTGGAAACGCCTTCCCATGCCAGGTGCGGGATCTGCCTGTTTGCTGCTGATAATTTAATGGCGCTAAATCCAGACACGTTCAAACTGTGCTTCTCCAGGGGTCCCCCTGTCTTCTGCAGTGAGGCAAAAGGGGCTTCTATGCTGCTGCCGCCAGCCCTCAGGTATCCAAGCTGAGAACTTACGGGGTTTGGAGAGGAGATATTTTATGGGGTCAGTGAAACTGTGGCTTTGACTAGGAATTGTACTAAGTTTCACTCAGGCTTGATAAAAGATTTATTTCTGAGGTGTTACTAGAATCGGTGTTATTTGGTGGTATGTTACCTTTTTTATTGTGTGACTACCTGGGATGCTTCCAAAGATTACTCAGTTTAATTTTAAACAGTACCCATAGTTTGCCTGTTTTTGTTGAATTGGAAAAAAAAATCCAAGTTTTTTCCCCCTATATCAGTCATGCCTAAAATAGCGCTGATTCCAAAGGCCAGCATTAACTTCATCGTTTGTGAGAAGAGACAGTGAACATTGGAACAGTGGACAACTCTTGCTTTGTCCTCACAGCGTGCCCATTCTTCTGGGAGCGTGCCCCGTTTCTGGGAGCCGCTCCTCCACCATGTGGTTCTCATCCAATATCTGTCCGTGGCTCTGCCTGCCCTGGTCATCTTTGCTTGTTCCAGGGGTAGTATGTTATTTTCTTGTTTGTTATATATTTACTTATAGGTATTTTTGCATTGGAACTGAGAAAGTGAATCAGCTTCTTCCCAGTGGTGGAATTAATAAAACACACTGCTCAGCGATATGAGGTCTGTCTAGAAAAAAATCCAACCATTGTTAATATAATGAGAATGGTTTGCATGGCATCCATGTAACCTGGCAGCCGAGGAGAGTTGACTGGAATGCACATGTGTGAACAATGATGACTTCACTCTGTTAGTCATTGGGGGTGGTAGACACTGTTGAGTGAGCATGTCTGCTGTGTGGCTGTCACAGTCAAAATGACTGAGTGAGTAGAGCAACAAATCTGCATTGTATTTTGCATTAAGATTGAACATTCCTCCGTGAAACTATTTGAGTGATTCAGAAGGCCGCAGCTATGGGCAACTGGTGACTGGCAGCTTCATCATGACAATGCTCCTGCTCACGCATCATGTCTTGTGCAGAGCTTTTTGGCAAAACATCAAGTCACCCAGGTGACTCAACCCCACTGCAGCCCAGATTTGGCACCCTGTGACTTCTGGCTTTTTCCAAAACTAAAATCACCTTTGAAAAGGAAGAGATTTCAGACCGTCGATGAGATTCAGGAAAATGTGATGGGGCAGCTGATAGCAGTTGGGAGAAATGTATGAGGTCCCAGGGTGCCTGCTTTGAAGGGGACTGAGGTGTCATTGTCCTTTGTACAATGTTTCTTGTATCTTCTTCAATAAATGTCTCTATTTCTCATATTACATGGCTGGATACTATTTCTCAGATTACATGGCTGGACAGACCTGGTATTTCCCACCAAAGCTGATGCGGAGGTGAGCACATACCCAGGATCCCGGCACAGCTTTCCTCTCACACCCAGAGGGCTTCTTGACTATTTTCCATGTGGCAATGGGACATGAGAACACGGGAGATGGCAAGTTGTCAACAGGAGAACAAAATACAACCATGACTAAATTGCTCCAGTTCCCTGAGATTAATTTTATGTTACCACAAAGGAAGAGAGTGAATGAACGTGGTATTCTTGCACCTCTACATAACATTTTTACTTCCTTGCTACTTAGAAGTACCTTTTAGGGAGTAGACAGTCACCAATGAAGAAGGAGAAGCTGGAGTTTGGTATCGCCACCAGCAGTCACGTTGGGCCTAAAAGGGGAAAGCAGTTGATCCCAGGGAGAAGTGCTGACCAAGTTAGGTCAGTGGGGCTTCAAGGTGGATGAAATTTTTATTACCTCCTACTAAGTCTGGGGGTCAGGGTGATCCCTAGATGTTTGCCCTTTGAGACAATTAAAGAGTGGTTGCATCGCCAGCAAAGAGTGGAGAGAAATGGATGGTAACCTCAATTTTTGCCCAATGATATCTTGAGTAGAAAAAGTATTGAATTTTGGCCAAAACCTCTTCTGACTGACATCTTTAAGGTTCTAAGCCTTGTCCTCATGACCTGCCTAAAGGAACCTATTAGTTCCTTTGGTACCTAAGACAAAGGAGTCTTCTCTGATCTTTAGTCTAAAATTCCCCTGAAATATTCTAATGCCTTCTGCAGGAAGTCTGTGGGTGAATTCAGAATTCTTACAGATAGGCCATAGGAAAGACAGAAAGCAAGACGAGTACCCGTGAGGCACACATAAATGCATGTTCATTGCTGAATCCCTGACATCTGGTGCAGTGCCTGGGGTGTAGTAGGTGCTTAATAAATATTTGTTGAATGGAAAAGTGGAATGGATTTCATATTGAAACATAAATCAGTAGTCTAGTTATTAGCTTTTCCCTTTTTATTCCTTTGTATTTTGTGATCTGCTCAAAATTTTTAAATGTACAGTGGTTTGATAAGTTTTCCTAAAAATAGTAAGGAAAAATGTCCACTTTGCCCATTAAATGAAAAAGGTCTGGGTGTCATCCTTGCAGGGGTGTCCAACCTTTTGGTGTCTCTGGGCCACACTGGGAGAAGAGTTGTCTTGGGCCACACATTAAATACACAAATGTGAACAAAAACTGATGATTTAAAAAAAAAAGGTTTTAAGTAAGCTTACAGTTTTGTGTTGGGCCGCATTCATAGCCATCCAGAGCCACGTGCAGCCCGCAGGCTGCAGGTTGGACACCCCTGCTGGGACCTTACACTACAATTCTTGCACACCCTACTGGCCATTCATGGAATCACACTTCAGAATTAGAAATGAACCAAGCCGGAAACAGGACCCTGTTTTCAAGGAAATTTGTAGTCTGGACACTGGACCCAGACAATAGCACAATCAAAGGGTCCTCTTTGGCAAGACTCGTGTGTTTCTGTTGACCAACAAAAAGTGACAGATTATCTCTATTTCTGAACGAGCTCTTTGTAAATTTAAGAATGCAGTCAAGGTTGACAACACGAATTCACAGAAGCAGTCTTTCATGGCTGAGCTTTGAACAGAGGAAAGTCTAGACTGGCAGCATCCTGCACTCTAATGGCTTCTGGAAGAGCCGATGCATAGTCTGGTGCCTGGCATGGGGAGCTGGGGCAGTGCCGGCACCCGCGGCCTTTCCCGTACTCTGCAAAAGGATGCTGGGTTGGACGGGGCAGGAGTGTGGTGAAACTTAGTGTGCCTCTCCCTTCTCAGACTTTGCCTTATTCACCCCCCCTGGGTTTTTGTTTGAAGGGAAAAAGTACAATCCTCTCTTTGCTGTAGTAACACCTCAGGCTCTCCGGATAATTATCACGGATGTGAGCAGGGAGCCTGTGGAGGAAGACCAGCGGATAGACAGAATCCCCAAAGGGCTGAACCAGAAATCCAGCAGGCTGAGCCCAAGCTTACATGCCTATTTCCTTCCAAACCCCATGAAAGTGAGATTTAAAGAATAAAAAAAGCCATCCGCTCGTACGAACAAAAAGAACAGGAATTGAGTCCAGCAAAACCCAAGATGACATACATTTCCATGAGTTTTGAAAGGCTGAAAGGGAAATGGTTACCTGGTAACCACTGCCTGGGCTAACCAAGTAAAGTTTAAACCCAGTGCTGCAGACGGTGAGGGCAAGAAGAAACAAGTGAACTCCCAGCACACAAACCAAGGAAGATGCAGTAATTAGAGACACCACTTAATTTGGGACAATCAAGTGGGGGAGGGGAGTGCAGCCGAAAAGGATTCACTGATAGTTTGTATATAAGCTAATAGAACGCACCCACCAGATTGGTCCCCCAAGCACACGCAGCCTGAGGTATCCTGGCAGGAGAAGGGAGGTTCACTTTCTGGAAAGCTCGCCCCGCTGAGGATGGGGTGAGATGTTGTACCGAGGAGTTAAGCCTGTGCTCCTGGTGATGCCACTTTCTGGACCTGTCCGGTATGGGAGCTCCGGTGTCAGACACGCGCCTCTCAGGAGGGAGACGGGAAGACTCCTCCCTGGCGACACTGGCCTTTAAGTCTGTGCAAGTGTATTACTCGGATTCAAATAAAATTCAACTAAAAGAAAGAAGGCAGGGAGCTGCTGATACGGACTCACCAGGAAGTTCAGCTCAAGTTATGACTTACAGCAGAGCCCCTAGAGAGTCTGCGTGACCAGTGCTGAGAAGGCTGTCAGAGGGGCTTGGGAGGACAGGCAGCTCAGCCGGGGGCTCCAGGGGTCCTCGGCGAGGACAGTCCTCCAAACATCCTTGTCGAGCTCATGCTGGGTGAGTAGGAGTTAGAAGTTTAAGACAGCCCCAACTTGGGGATAAAGGGGAGCAGCTCTGGTCGTGGGAAACCCAAGGAGAAGGGATTGGATATTTACAAGGAAAAGTCTCCAAACACAGGTCCACCCTCAGGGCAGTCAGTGGTCTGCTTGATATGCTTTCTAGGGATGTGCGAGAAGTTGGCTCCTTATGTCTCTTTCAGAGATTCACCCATATTTTGTCATGTACGATGCACACGTTTTGGCCAAATTTTTGAGGGAAAGATAAGGCGTGCATTATACATGGGGCATAATGATTCCATACCATGAGTGTAATAATGGGTATAATAATCCCATGTATAGTGAGCACAAAAACGTGGGAGCGCATTATACACAGTAAAATACGGTATATTCCACCTTCTCCACAGCATTTGGTGGAGGCAGGGTACAGAAGCCCCTGTCGATGCTGTACTGAGTTCTCCTTACCACCCGCATACCCCTCCCCAGCTCCTGTGAGTGCTGCAGCTAATGGCTTACGTGGGTGAGGTCCCCAGATTGCCCTTGGCTGATGAAAGTTCTGTCACCAAGAGAGTCAGTCCCCACGCTCAGGATGAGACGTAGACAGACTCTGTGTCTTTCCTCTTTGGCACACTTGGCCTTTTCCCGGGAACGTTTCTGTCAGCCCCCTCAAATGTAGAATCACTCACAGGAGGTGCTTTAAGAAACGGCTCCTTACTTTTTGGGTGTGGGGATACCTTCCACCCTAAGAATTACATTCCTCTTATGTTGGTGTCATCTGTTTCGGCTTGGTTTTCAGAACTTTTAACTCTCCGTGGTGACAATGTGCCAAGGCCTTTGCCCTGGTTGGAGTGGTTTCTGCGAGCGTAGGCCTTACCCATGCTGCATCAGTTTCTTTTAAAACTGTATTCATTAACTAGTGGGCTTAGTGTAGATTCGAGGTTTTAATATTCTACAACCTGTAAGGCCCCCCTGGACACTTGTATGGAGTGGGCAACTGTCACACAAATAGCACAAGAAGTTGGATATTGAAGCCTTTTTCTTTAGCCAAATTACTGCACCTTCTCCACAGGAGCCCTCTGCCTGTGGTCAGGCTGCTGAGAAGCAGCCTGAGACAGATTTGGACACATGTGGTTTATTGGGGGATGTTCTCAGGAGAAGGGGCAAGAGAAGGAGCTGAGCTGCCCTGGGGTCCCAGGGAAAGCCCAGCCAGGGCCTCATCCTCGGCCAGCTCTGGAGCATGTATTTCATCCAGCATTGCCCCTCCTGGAGGCAGGGGCACAGGTGTTTTGTGGTCCTTTGTCAGTCACTGGCCACCTGGGGTGGGGATTAACCTCCCAGGCATCTCCAGGTGAGGAGGCTCAAGGGCAATTCTGAGAAGGTCATAGGGAGCAAAGGCAAATTCCTGAGGGAGAATCTGGGGAGTAAGGAGACCTGTACTTGTGGAGCTTGGCAAGGGAAAAAGAGAGGTGATTGGGGCCTCGTAAGTTAGCACGCGATTCTTTGTGAAATGGACGTCACTGGGTGGTCATGAACAGGGGAGGTCAATGATTGGATGCACGTTTCAGAAGGCCCACATCTGGGGGTGGTAGGGAGGCACGTACAGATGCAGGAAGACTCCAGGAGGGAAATAATGATGGTTTATACTGGTGTGCTAGGATGGGAAGTCACAAAGTGATTGCATTCAGATTTTAATCTTTTAGAAATTGATATTTTTTGAAATAAGCATGCTTTGAAAGCAGACCCAACCTGAGTATATGTTTGAAGACCAGAGTAGTCAAGGATGACTGAGAGTGTTTTGCCCTAAGCAAAAATGAAGGAGGGACAGGTTTGGCAGAGGAATGGAGGGGATGTGGAAAGAGCTTGGTTTTCGGGGTGTGTCGGTAGTTCTTTCCCCTTTTTGCTGAGAGGTATCCCATTGCATGGATGGACCACAGCTTGTCTATTCATTCGCTGATGATGGACACTGGTTAGTTTCGAGTTTGGAGTTATCAAGTGAATATGTGGACAAATTTCTGCTCAGTGTATATTTAGGAGTAGAATTCATGAGTTGTAGGGTAGTGCCAATAATTATTAATTCTAGCATTTCTATTTGATTCTTGTTTACCTATTCCAGTTCTCTTGTGAAATTCTCTTTTCTTGAACATATTTTTTTATAAAATATTTCAAAGTCCCTCTCTGGTAGCTCCAGTATCTGTCTCATCTGAGAATCTGCCTGCATTGTTTGTTTTTAGCTTGGTCCAGTTTCTTAGGAAGGCTCCGAGTAACTTCTTGTTGAGTGTTACATATTGTGCGTCAAATTATAGAAAGTCTGAATGATGTTGTTCTCTAAAAAGGCTCAGCCTGGTGTGACTCAGTGGAATGAGTGCCAGCCTGTGAACCAAAGGGTCACTGGTTCAATTCCCCATCAGGGCACATGCTTGGGTTGCAAGCCAGATTCCCCCAGCAGGGGGCACACAAGAGGCAACCACACATTGATGTTTCTCTCCCTCTCTTTCTCCCTCCATTCCCTTCTCTCTAAAAATAAATAAATAAAATCTTAAAAAAATAAAAATAAATAAAATAAAAAGACTCAGCCTTTTCTCTGGTAAACAGATGGTAAGGTGATGGATTACCTTCACACCGTGAGGTACTGAGCTCATTCAAGGTCAGGCTGCACTCTTTACACAAGGCAGTCTACCTCTGGTTCCCTGTCCCCATCCCTGTTTCTAGGGTGTGGCCCTTGGGAGTTTCCAGTTGAGCTCTAGGGTTGTTAATTGGTTCTCTCTCCCAAGGTCAGGTCTGAACTCAGATTTTTATTCTCTCAGTAGCATAAAAATGCAGAAAATCCTGCTTTTCCCTTTGTCTTTCTTCCCGGTGTCTTATATTGATCGCTCCCCGGCACTGTTGAAGAATGCGACAACCATCTCCAGGCACGCCAACGGCATCAGACTCCCTTCTAATTACAGGCTCCTCTCCTGGGGTCTTATGGCTGTTTGCCAGCTCCAAGCTCCACTTCTTCTTCCCAGGCCTGTGAGATTGCTAGAAATTCTGCTTGCTCCTCTGACTCTGAACAGTGGCTCTCTCCCAGCCTTCTGCCTGGACTGGGGCCAAGACCAAGCAAATTCCCTGAAAGCAGAGCAGCTCCGGAATGTCTGCTCACCAAACTGCAGCTCCCGTTCTCCAGAATGTTGGCCCCTGCAGTCCTGTTGGCCTCAGCAGTTCCCTGTGGTCTCCAAACAGAGGGACTTTTGTATTTTATCTGGCTTCCGTCACTGGGCTAGGGCACATCAGTCTGTTGCAAGCCACTGCATCATATCCAGAGGTGGCCATCCCCTCTCATTTAATTTTAATAATGAGAAGGGATGTGCCTTCTCATTGTGTAGGATGTCTCCTTTTAATTTTTTATCCCACTTTACTGTTTTGAAATTTCCACATATGTATCACTTTTCATCATCATTTTTAAAATCCTAATTAATAAAGAAATATGAGAATTCAGCCAACAGTATACCAAGAAGAAAGTATAGAAGCATGCATATTTTCATGTTCAAACAGAAGCAAATAAAGGCAATGAGTTAAACATTTGACTCACGAAGCTACAATAAATGAAATGATTCTGAAAAAGAGTAAGAAAATTCCATCAAGTTAAAAAAAAACCACAAATATGTTAAGAGAATAAAAAGACAATCCAGAGGCTGGGAGAAAATATTTGCAACACATACATCCATTAAAGGACTGATAATTAAAATGGACAAGAAACACGTAAAAGGTAATGATAAGAAGACAAACAACCCAATTTAAAAATGGGCAAGAGGCCTGAGCACACACTGGCGGCATATGAGAAGATGCTCAACATCGTATGTCATCAAGGAATTGCAAACTAAAACAATTAGATACCACTACACATCCATTGTAATGGCCAACACCCCAAACACCGACAGCACCCAATGCCGGAGAGGATGTGGAACAGCAGGAACTCTCGTTCATTACTGAGGGCAGTGCAAAGTGGCACAGCCCCTTTGGAAGACAGCTTGACAGTTTCTTACAAAACTTAGCATACCCGCCCTGGCTGGCGTAGCTCAGTGGATTGAGCGCAGGCTGTGAACCAAAGAATTGCAGGTTCGATTCCCAGTCAGGGCACATGCCTAGGTTGCCAGCCACGGCCTCCAGCAACCACACATTGATGTTTCCCTCTCTCTCTTTCTTTCTCCCTCCCATCCCTCTCTAAAAATAAATAAATAAAATCTTTTAAAAAATGTTCACAAGAAAAGTATATTTGTAAAAAAAAAACAAACCTTAACGTACCCTTACCATGTGATCCAGCAATCATACTTCTTGGTATGTACCCAAACGACCCGAGAATGTATGTCCACACAAACAGACAGGAATGCACAGGAACATTTATAGCAGATGTATTTATAATTATCCAAACTTGAAAGCACTGTCTTGCTTTTCCATGACTGAGCTGTTGATAGGCATAGAATATATAGTTTGCAAAGTATTTTCACTGTATTATAAAGTATAGACTATCTAATCTCTGAAGACCTATGCTTAATAATGAAATTTTTTAATATTTCACTTCAATAATTCAATCTTAATAAGGAATGAGTCCATTTTTCTCTTTGTCTTAAGAAGAAATTTTGTTAATAATGCATAGTCCCAGACTAGGATAACTACGTTAGAACCTTTGAAGAAAAATGGCCAATATGTTCCATTGTAAAAAGGAATGCAGTCAAAGGCATCCTGATTCCCTCTTGTCTTGCCAGGTCTTCGTACAGCACAGACCCACATCCAAAGGCACACAGGGTGTCCTGGAGCACTGCGCTAGGGAAATCAGTCAATAAAGAGACTGTTGAAGTGATCCCCTGAGCAGATTCTCACACCCAAACATTCCTTTATCCATTCAACAAAGATCTACCAAGACATGCTACATGCCAGTCACTGTTCTAGATGCTAAGATGACAATGGAAAGTGAAAACCAATATTGTCTCCACATTATGGGAAAGATACTCATGAAAAATCCACACAGTGGAATATGGTATTACAGTTACGACAGTGCCATGCTGGAGCACGATTAGGGGTGAACAAAGAGAGCTACTGGAAGGCAATGAATGGCATTGCAGCTGTTTCTGAAGACAGAGCTGGTGTTAACCAAACAAAGGGAAGGCTGAGAGCCTCTCACTGCACTGAGCTGGCCTTGAGCACTAGAGTGAGCCTGGGGGAAGTGAGGAGCAGAGACAGCTAGGGAGCGGAGGGGCGCTCCCTGGGAAAGGTGTTCTGGGAAGTGGGGAGGTGTTGGCCCCTGGAGTCCTGCTGGTGAAACAAATTTGGATTTGATCTCATTCTAGTTACCTCCAGCTGTGTGACTTTGGACACTTTAAATACTTTGATTATTTCACTTTAATCTCTCCTTTGATTTCATTTTCATCTACTCACTCACATGTTTTGCTCTCGCAGGGCACTTCCATGCTAAAAGGGCTCCTAACTAAGTATGATATAGCGACTGCCGAGCTCACAATTCTGTCTAGATTCTGAGTTGGTGCTTTGAGCTAAAAGAGAGCCACACTGGGCCAATTATCTAATATAAACAATAAGTGTATTGAATGTTGAACTCTCCTCTTCCCTAGATAAATGGGTTTCTCTACCACTTTTTTGAAATTTCTCTTATCGAAAGTCACCAACAACCTTCATGCCGCCATATGTAATGGGTACATTTCAGTTGTCACCTTGACCTGTCAGTAACACCTGGCATAGCTGACCTGTCTGGTTTTCAGGAAATACTCCCCTCTCTTGGGTTACATGACACCTCCCACTCCTAATCTTACTGACTGCACTTTGGCTGACTGACTCCTTTCCTAGTACCCTTCTCCTAGCTACCTCCAAGAGTTGGACTTCTTCAGATTGCTGTCCTCAACCTTATGATCTATTTTAATGCTGTTCTTCCAGGTGGCATGTTATTTGATGCACCCAGCTTGAGCCATAGGCGTACCCTGTTGGAAGTTGTGATTAAAACCCCCACTAGTTGTACATGGAGTGGATGGGAAGTTCTCCAAAGGAATCAGAAGGGGATGGAGAGTTGAAGATGCTGGGTGAAGAGTTTTCACCCACTGCTCTTAGACTGGTTGAAAAATTAATTTCAGCCTTTTCCTCGAATGGTGCTGACCCTCTGGAAAAGTAGCCCCAAGTGCTGGATTGTCTTCTCTCTGCTCCATTCTTCTTCCTTATAGGTCCAGATCTTGGACCTATAACTTTTCACTATGGTTAGTTCTCTGATGCCTCCAAACAGACTCTTTAAAACGCTTTCTTTTAGTTCTTAGTGAGAAGTTGGTCTGAATTACTTAGACACCGTTACCAGAGCTGAACATTTTTACTGTGAAATTTTTGTTACACAAAAAAACCAAAATTTTATCGGAGTTTGTGTTGCCTGATTCTCTAGTCCAATGACCCATATGCTCAGATCACAGACAAAAAAAATGACCTCAGAGTCCTTTGTCTTTGGTAACCACAGTGTTTTTTGAACAAAACCTCTTTTCTAGAGTTCTTAGACACTTTGCTGATGGAAGAAAATGTTGTTCTGAATTTGCCTTAAAACTCACACAACTCTAGGTAGAATCTGGGTTGAATGCCCCAACATTCTGAAGACAGTGTGGCATTTAACCTGTGAAATAAAACTCATTCATGATGAACTATAGTCAGAGAGTCTGGGTCACACACCGTGATTTTTCCACTGATGTCAATAATCTGCAAATGCAAAGCTGTGACTCAGACAGGAGGTCTAGTTCAATAGCAGGAACTTGCTTGATTTGTTGGATTTTCCCTAAACACTGAAAACTCGGGGCGAGCATACGTGTTCTTATTTTGAAATATTTAGTCTTGGGTGTGAGTGCTGTTGCTTGTGACATAAGAAAGCCATCACCCTTTACTCAGAGCTCCCTTGTCTCTAAAACTCATACTTTATTCACTTCTCGTAGAGTTAATTTGGTTTAGTTCACAGATTCCAGAGAAAGAAGAGGAAAAGCAGTACCAGAGACATTTGAGAGTGAATACAAGCCTTTGTTCAGTAGCTCATGGTTCCAGTGAGTGAGACCCTGAATCATTAGGCTGCATCATGCTAGTAAAGGCTTCTGAAAAACACTGATGACACCTCGTATGTCTTTGAGATCAGAACCACCCACTGACACACGCCCAGGATGCCTTGCAGACTCACTCAACCACTGGCCGTCCTATGAGGAGGAGGAGACAGCACTAGGCAGACTTAACTGACAATCAAATGCTCTCAGGCAGGTGTCCCCACCTGTGTCTGCATTCCTAGGCATTTCTGCATGTGCTCGGGCCCAGCTAGGATGCTCTCACCCAATATAAATCCCTAGTCCTTGCAGCACATGCTTTGTATTTCCTGACAAAGATGCCTATCATCACCTCTTGAGAGTGAAATTCCATAGAGTCTTTTTAAATTTTTTAAACAGTTCTACTTTAATGTGTTTGAAGATTTTTATTTATTTATTTTTAGAAAGAGGGGAAGGGAGGGAGAAGGAAAGGGAGAGAAACATCAATGTGTAAGAGACAATTGGTTGCCTCTCGAACACCCTCCAGCCAGGGACCTGGTCTGCCAACCCAGGCATGTGCCCTGACCAGAAGTCGAACCAGCAACCCTTTGGTTCACAGGCCAGTGCTCAACCCATTGAGCCACACCGGCCAGGGCCATAGAGTCTTCATTGGGGCTCACTGATAATGTGTACACTCAGCCCTCAAGGATTCTAACTTCCACATGTTATATAGATGACTTCCCCAGATAGCTCTACCAGTCTTGACCTTCTAAACCATTATAATTTAGAAGTGCTGCTTCTGGCACGGTGGTATAACCTCTTATCAATCTAACCTTCCCAGAATGGCTGAAAACGTCCCAGATTTAATGATAAAATTAAGGAATCAGGCATCTCAGCAAACTCTGAAAAAGATTTTTTTTAATGCTTAGGCATGTCTTAGTCAGAGATAAAGAAAAAATCTTAAGAGAAACCAGAGAAAAACGCCAAATTACATACAAAAGAGTGACTTGAAATATTGCTTACTGCTCATCTGAAACCATGGAGGCCAGATGACAGTGAAAAACACTTCTAAAATCCTGAAAGTGGGGAGAGGGGGAAACAAACCCCTGGTAACTATTTTATATCCAGTGAGAGTTTTGACAGAATAAAGGTAATTCAAATAAAAGGAAACTAAGAGAATGTGTCACCAACAGATGTGTTCTACAAGAAGTGCTAAAGGAAATTCCTCAGAATGAAGGAAAGTTATAACCAGAAGAAAACTCAGATTTTAAGGATGTAGGGACCACATTAGAAATGGTAAATATTTGGGTAAATATAATAGACATTTTTCTCTTAAATTATTTAAAACTAACCTGACTATTTAAAGTTTATAAGATTACCTTGTCAGATTTATAATATATACAAATGTACTATATTTGACAACAACTATAGCATGAAGAATAATAAGAAACAAGTAAACCTACATTGCAAGGTTTTTCTATTTTTATAAATTATTATAATAGTAATTCTAAGCAGACTGTGAACATTTTATATGTTATATAAATAGAGTTTAACATTTTATGGGGCTTTCACAAATATTTTGACTCCAGCCATCTTAAGACAAGAAAAGTTTTCATTATTTTCTTTTAGATTAAAAAAAGGCTCGGAGCCATTAATCACCGAGCCTGAATTACATAGTTAAAAGGACTGACTAATTCATCTTTCCTCTCATTTAACCTCATCTTGGCTAAAGTTTACTATGGATTTTTCTGTGATGTGATTCCATCATCAGAGGCTATTGAGGTCTTTTATGGGTTGAATTTGCACCCCCGACACCAAGATTCCTATGTTCAAGTCCTAACCCCCAGAGCCTCAAAATGTGACCTTATTTGGAAATAGAGATGCTGCAGATGTATTAAGTCACAGTGAGGTCATATGTGAATAGAGTGGTCCCCTAATTCAACATGACCAATATCCTTCTAAAAAGGGGAGATTTGGATACAAACACGCACATAAGGAGACTACTGTGTGGAGACTGAAGTTATACGGCCACAAACTAAGGAACTCCAGAGAGCTAGCATAGCAGAGAAGCGGGCACACACCTTTCCTAGCACCTTCGGCGGCGGGCGGGGGGGCACACCCATGCTGCTCTCAAACTTCTAGATCTGAAACTTCTCACCTCCAGAACTATAGACAATACATCTCTATTGTTTAAGCTCCTCAGTGTATGGACCTTTGATATGACAGCCTTAGCCAACTAAAAAACGACATCTGTGAGCAGAGTTCTTGATCCTCACAGATGTGCATCTCATCTTTCCTGCATTGCTGTCTACCGCCATCGTCCCGCCACATGCTCCATTTCTAATGCGCTTTTGAGTGTGTCAGGGAGCCAGATCGCCATGCTTGTTAGGTTTATCTGAAAATATGAAGGATAAATCAGCTTTGAGAGGGAAGACAACAGACTCCAGAACTTAGACTTAACTTTTTGTTAAGAAAAGTGACAAAAGATGAAGATAAATGGGAACCGGTTGACAGATGCAGATGGTTTGAGTTTGGAACAAGATTTAGTGACCGTATTTCAACAGATAATACCCCCAGCTCTCCCGACCACTAAGGCAGAATTGGGAGCGGTCAAGATTCCATGATTGGACCTCTGCTTTCTTGTCATCTCTGGTGATGCAGCATCGCTGTGATGACCGTTTCCTTTACATACTTTTGATGCTAAATGCTAGTAAATATTTAGAGCTTTTCTAGAAAATAAAATATGCACATATCAGAAACATTAGGTGTGGAGCCCAGAGTTGGGAAGTCAAAAGCCTGGAGAGACAATAAAAGAATGTCCCCAAAAGTCAGCTGCGTGAACAATCAGGTTGGTGCTGTGAATTTCAAAGCCGGGTTAGTCTTATTCTCAGAACAGCTGTAATAAGGCCATTGGTCCATTGTAATATGGAGACTTAAATAAGCCCAAGCAGCCAGTTACTGATTAGAGTATTTTTAACAGACAGGTCAATAGTTTCCTCAGTAGCAGCTGCTTCCCGTGGTAACGATCCCAACAGCTCTGCATTCCAACCGACTTCAGTAACCATGTCCCTGCGCACCGACTGGCGCTGCTTCCAAAGATGCTTCAGCCTGAGGGAGTACCTGTGATCTGTTGGCCCGCATGCTCCCAGAGTGATCGATCCTCAGCATCTGTGAGAGTAAGGAAGTCTTTCCCCTTGATTGGTGAGTTGATAAAATAGTGGCATTAGGACTTGCTCATTGCTAAACATAAGCATTTGGCAGATTTGCAGGAAAAGTCAACAGCACACACACTTTGGGTTTCATATTTGTTCCATCTCTTTTTTTTTTCCTCTGGCCACACACCACACTCCTTCTCCCAATCTCTTCTATTGCCTATTCTAACCCACCACTCTGTGCGGCGTGTTTGGTAAGTGTGAGGCACTTTGGATCTGCTTGGTGATGGACTTGGGATGGTAGCAGAGACTGTAGGAGGCAGGCAGGAGCCGGAGCCCTAGACCAATGTATTAAGACACTAAGAGTTCTAGCCCCTGTGTGACCTTGCACTGGGCTCTCTGTCCACGAAGTGAAGGGGGACTACAGCAGAGTGGATTACCATGACTTCAAACTGCCACCGCAGGTGCTGCCGAGATGAGGAAGAGGAGGACGAACAGGCAAAAACCGCACTGGCCTCCTTCTGCATACACACACATGCACACATCTTAGCAGAAAAAAACTCTACATTCTATCCTTTTTTAAAAATATATAATTCTGTGTGGATTGCTTGGAAATGTTCCATTTATAAAGAAATTGGTATGCATGGATGTGTGCATGTACTTCATTCCCTGTTCCTGACAGCCTGGCATTGCAGTGGTGCCCTCCGCCCGCCTGTGGCGCCCTCCGCCCATCTTCCTGTCCTCGCCTTCTTCCTGGCACTCACTGAGGGTGGGTCCACACCTTGCTTTGCCGGCATCTAGCACCAGACCTATTTACACAGGCTTTTCCAAGAAGGGTCAGCAGTATCTCAGGGGGCAAGGAGAGCCCTACCTTCCAGAAATAGGGGGCTGGGAGTGCCCCAGTCCCCTTTCTGCTCACCACAGTGTCATGTGGCCTCAGGACATTACCTTCTCTTCTCTGAACCTTGGCACAGTTGGTTTTATTTTTGCTTGGAAGATGAGAAAATTGGACACAATATCAAAATATCTTTCAACTAGAATATATCATAAGCCTATAATTAGATTCAGCTGACCTTTTAAATGAGTTGGCTAATTGTTTCTCTTTCATGATAACTTTTACACAGAGA
Source organism: Phyllostomus hastatus (assembly GCF_019186645.2). Lineage (NCBI taxonomy): Eukaryota > Metazoa > Chordata > Mammalia > Chiroptera > Phyllostomidae > Phyllostomus > Phyllostomus hastatus. The sequence goes on from NW_025334009.1 coordinate 10,057,747, forward strand.
ATCTAGAAACCTCTCTCTGGGATCTTGTAGGTTTCCATTCCCTGCCTCTAACTATATATCCACAGCATCACATGCAATTCCTCCTGACCACTACTCCTAATGCACACATGCAAATCCTCTGGTTCTACCTCAAACAGTTGGCTAGTCTTTTTTGTGATTTTTCATAAAACATCCTGAATTGCCATGGAAAAGAAATAAGATTTTATTAAGTGCCTATTAAATACCAGGCACCTCATAATTTTCGAAGACAACCTTATCTCCCTTGCTACTTATGAAGATATTGGGGCTCAAAGAAATTTCAAATCCATTTACCACCAATCCGAGGTGGAAGCCGGAGTCGACCTCGCGTCTGGCTGTTCTGTAGCCCCGCCCCCTCCTGACAGTTTGTTTATGTCGAAATAGTCCTGAGCTCTCTCCCTCACTGGGCCACAGGACACATATTGACTCCAAGAAAATGTTCTTTCTTTTTTAAAATTTTATTAAATGTATTGGAGTGACATTGGTTCAAAATTATGCAGGTTTCAGTGTATAATTTTATAACACATCATCTGTATATTGCATTGCGTATTCACCGCCCAAAGTCAAGAAAATGATCTTTCAAAATACCTAGGATGATGTCCTGGTTTTATGTCAAGTTCTAGCCATTCTTCAATCCCCCAGTCATCAGGGTGTCACTGTGGGCCCCTGTGAGTTGAGATGGGGAGAGGAGAATGTGTTTTCCTTCAGGACGTGGAGACATCAGTGAGATCTCTGGGAGAACATGCAAGAAGCTACTTGGTAAGCCTCATCCCCACACAGCCTCTGTGCTGGCAAGTGCTATGGAAACTGCACCGGCCTGATGGACCTTCTGTTACGGGGCACATTGTTACCAATTTGATGAGTGAGAGAGCATGGCTCCCATAAACATGTTGCTTAGTAATAGGACAGCAACAGGGAAGGAAAAAGTGAAACTGTAGACAGTATTTGAGAACATAAATTAAAGTTCAGGCATGAAAAGCAATGCTCCTCTTTTTAGAATCTTCCCTTTTCTACCCACCTGAGTTAGCTGTTATTGGTTTAATTGTCTTCAAGGTGAGAACAGTGAAAATATCAAACAGATTTTTTCCATTCTTCAGAAAAGTAAAGCCACTAAGAATAATGGGTTGTGTACAAAGTGAACATCTTACTTAGACCAGCATCCTTACACTCCGAACAAATTTTTGCATTTGGAAAGGATTATGTTGACTCCCATATATTTCTGTCCATAAATGTAATACATTCTCTTTATGGAAAAATAATACTTATTAAATGTAACCACAAAAATAGAAAAATTAGGAAAAAATCCATGGTTCTTTCTACCCAGTCATAAATGACTACTCTTGACATTTTGCTTAATTTTTTCCATCTTTTCTATCCTAATACAATAACTAATAAATACAACACAAGAATAAACTCTGTTTTGGATAATTGCAACTGTGAACCTACTTTTGCCCCACTCTGTATATTAAAATCTTTCATTGTGAAATTCTATGCAGCAGGATGAAAGAAGGAGCTCCTACCCTTTGAGACAGCATGGATGGATCTGGAGAGCATTATGCTGAGTGAAATAAGCCAGGCAGGGAAAGACAAATACCATATGATCTCACCTTTAACAGGAACCTAAACAACAAAACAAACAAACAAGCAAAATATAGCCAAAGACACTGAAATAGAGAACAGGCTGACAGTGACCAGAGGGGAGAGAAGAGGGAATCTCAGGAGAGTTTCAGGGGAGAATGGGAAGGGTTTACAGGAACAAATATAAAGGACACATGGACAAAAACTAGGGGACGTGGAAATGGGAGGGAGGTGGGGAAGGCTGGGGGAGGGTGGGTTGGGATGGGAGTAAAAGGCAGAAAACTGTACTTGAACAACAATTAAAATTTAAAAAATAGAAATAAAATAAAATAAAATCTTTCATTGTCATTTCTTCTTTGTGAATTCCAAGCATATGTGAAGTTTCAAGGATTTCTGTTGTTCAGATCTCTCATTTGATTGCATTCTGTATGATGTGACTCCTTTAAAATTTGAATGGTCTATGGTTTTTTTAATGTTTTATATCACTCAAATACTCTGCTGGTGCTATGTATGTTTTATATGTGTGAATCAGATCATGTTTGTTAATCTTGTTGTTGAAACCTTTCAAAAACATACTTTTATCTACTTGTCCTATCAGTTATTAAGAGAAGTGTATTAAACTCTGCCACTATGATTGCGGACTTGTGTATTTTCCTTCTAAGACCATGAATTTTTGTTTCATGCATTTTGAGTGTATGTGGCTAGATGCATACATTTTTTAAATTATATATTTCCCATGAGTTTATTTTTATCACCATGTAATATCTAAATCTTATGTACAATTATTTAGTTGACATCTAGTCATTTTACATTTAATATCATTTTCTGCTCATACATATTGATTTAAGTAGAGCATTTTATTACTTGCTTTCCACACTCCCCCTTACTTATTTTTTACCTACTCTTCCTCTGTTTGGGGCTTGATAATTTTTCATTCTATTTATCCTAGTAGTAGTACATTATTTTCCATTATTTTAGTAGTTACCTTAGAAATTACCACATGTACCCATGACTTAGGGTTTAATACAAATAAATACTCTTACCATTTCCCAGACAATGTGAGAGCCATAGAAACTCTTAATTCTATTTATCCCTCTACATACTTCAATGCTATTCCTGCTATGCATTTGTTTCTATATTTCAATACTTCAAGTCATTATTAGTATTGTTTTTAGAGACAACATTTATTTAAATAGATTCACATTTAAACACGTTTTAATCTTTCTTGCAACTTCAAGCTTTCCTCTTACTTCTTCTAAAGAATACCTTTTACTTTGTATATTAGTGTAGGCTTGCTGGTAACAAATTTTCTCAGTTTTCGTTTGCCTGAAAGTGTACTTATTTCCATTTTACTTTTGAAAACTATTTTTGCTGAACATTAAATTCTAGAGTAGCAGTTACTTTCTTTAATTCCCTTGGGGACATTATTCCACTGTTTTCCAGGCAATGGATGAATAATCATAATCCATTCTAGTAGTAAGGTAAGATGTGACTCTTTCAAGGGCTTAAAGAAGTCATGGGGTGAAAATGAAACTTTGGATACAATCAGCTATTTAAATTATCTGTCTACCTACGTATCATCTATCATCTATGTTGAGAGGCGGGGGCAGGGCGTTATCAATCAAAGAAGGCCAGTTTGGGAAGAACAGAAGGGGACACCTTGTGTCTCGGCTTAGCCCTCCTATTTCCTGGTAGTGCCTGAGATAAATGGGACCAGAGCATGTAGTCATGAATGGACAGATGATCCTGGCACGTTTCACCCAAAAATAAGTGGCATTCCAAAGACCGCCCTGCCCCTGCTTCTTCCCCTTTGATTGGCTAACCTGCTATGATTTGATGCAGGAATCCCATTTCTAGAAATCTTTTCCAAAGCTACAGGGGCAAAAGTTTGAAATAAGCTAACTTTGGGATATTGATAGAAAAATTTTAAAATGGAGTTAATATTACCACTGAGTGTGTGCAAAGCTCTAGGCATATTCTACATACTCAAGATAGAGCAGCTATTACTATTCCTAGGCAAGACGTGAGAACAGGGGTGTTTCTGATTCAGGCTATTTGGAAATGGAATAAGGATGAAAGTATGAAGCATAAAAACTTCACTGAAATTCTTCCTCCTCCTTCCCTAAAGCTCTGACTGTCCTTCTTGGAGTGCCCTTTCTGGCTCTGCTTAGCAGCCACCATTTTAAATAGCCATATTGATTTTTCCTTTCCTTTACCAGCAAAATCCTCCAGGCTCTGTTGACAGAGCAAAACACACGCTCTGCTCTTTCAAGAGCTCCTCTAAGGCAGTGCACTGCGGCAGCCCTTCGTGCTGGGTTTGCAGAGAAAGCAACGCGAGGGTGCTGAGGACAGGTGCAGATTACCTGGCCATTCCCGGCCAGTGCAAGCAAGTCAGAGTCCTGCAAGTTGGGGTCAGGTGCAACTGACAACTGACTGGGGGTCAGGACTGGAGGGGGTGTGAATGCTCTTATTTTTAAAATGTAAATAGAGGGAGTCAGATAAAACTTCAGAGCTCTGGTTCACTTGTCTTTTCCCTTCAGGAATGCCTTGTGTTTCACACACTAAGTGTGGCGGCTGCTGCCAGCTCTTGCTGAGACAATGCCCAGGACACTGGATGCCAACCAGTGCCCTTCACCTCTGGTGCATGACTCAGCCAGAGCCCGGATGTGGAGAAGGGGGCAACATGGCCCAGAGACATATTGTGAGGGTCCATCCCCGTGGTCTGGCCTGATGCCTCCCTCTGCGTGTTTGCTAGACACACCTGCCCATTGGATAACGTTCAGTGGGAGGGATGTACAGGAAGAGGCCACCCTCCAGTGTCCTGACAGCCTCAGAGGGCTCTCAGCCAGAGGCTCTGTGGTCAGCAGCCCTGGGGCGGATCAGCGTGGCTGCTGTTGAGTCCTGAGGCAGAGGAGGGGAGGCAGGACATGGGACAACAAGGGAAACAGAAGTATGAGAAAGGAGAAGCCCCCTATAAGAGGAAGGCAAGCAGGCACTCTTACCTCCATACCTTCCCTCACCTCCCTCCCGGGAGCGTGAGAATAAGGAACAGTTACAGAGAGCACCTCAGGACTATCTAGAACGTTGGATTTTCATTCATTCATTCACTTAAATTCTTAATGTTTTATATTATAAAATATAACAAAGATATTCACAGCAATGCTTTATCAGGAAGTAAATACCTGTGTAATTACCACGTAGGTCAAGAAACACAACATTACCAGCATTCCAGGAGCTCCTCGGTACTCCTGCTCACCCAGCCTTCCCACAAGTAAACCTCTTCACTTACTGGTGGTGTCATTTCTTCCTATCTCTCTGCCTACCTACACCACCCAAGTGCTCTCCTCTAAACACTGTAGCCTAGTTTGCCTATCTATGAACATGTTTTAAATAAATAGAATCTAAGCATCCTCTTGTTCCAGCTTCTTTGGTTCTATATAGTGTTTATGAGATTCATCATGTTGCTTGTAGCTGTTGTTCATTCAATGCCATTGTCTTACCATATTTAGGGGAATGAACATACCACAAGTTATTTACCTGTGTTATTATTGGAGGACATGTGGGTTGTTTCCAGACTTTGCTAAGAATAATGTTGTTATGAACATCAGTGTTCATGTCTGTTGATTCACATGACACATTTGGGGGGTTTATACTGAGGATTATGGTTGTCCATAAAATTATTCACAATGACCTGGAGGAGCATAAGCAAGAGAGTAAGACAGAGAAAGGGGAAGAGCATTGCACACAGAGGGAACAGCATATGCAAAGACTCAGATGTGAGGAGGGATGGCTGGGTTAAGAGAACTTCCCTGGTTCACGCCAGCAGGAGCAGAGGGTCCAGGTAGAGGAAAGGCTGGGTCCCCAGGCATGTGGCTGCCAGGCATTTTCATTTAAACTTTATTCTTAAGGTGACAAGGAGCCTATGGTGGGTTCTGAGCTGCACAGTGACACCACGTGGCATTTCTATTTTAGATGAATCCTTCTTTTTGTGTTGTGAAGAATGGGTTGGGTTGAGAAAGAGGTAAAGGTGGGGAAGCTTTTGGAAGGTCGTTTTAGTGCTTAGGTAGAGATGATGGTGGCTTTCTCTTGATTAGTGGTAGAAGGTTAGATAGAAGTGGACTGTGTCATGAGGTATTTAAGATGCAGAAATTTACATGCATAAAGGTGGGAGGCAATGAAAGAAAAAGTAGAGTATTTGGCCCTGGCTGGTGTGGCTCAGTGGGCTGAGTACCAGCCTGCAAACCAAAGGGTCATCAGTTTGATTCCCAGTCAGAGCACATGCCTGGGTTGTGGGCCAGGTGAGGTTCTCGGTAGAGGGTGCATGAGAAGCAACCACACCGGGATGCTTCTCTCCCTCTCTATTTCCCTCCCTTCCCCTCTGACTAAAATGAATAAATAAAATCTTCAAAAAAAAAGAGAAAGAACAGATTATTCATAGTTTAGACCAGAAAGTAAAACAGAGCCAGCCCTATTCTTTCTATTACAAGAGGTGGATTTTACCAGAGACCCGTCCAGGGTAAAAATAAACAGTATGCATTATTGGTTTTTTATAAGCATGGAGTTGAGTAGCTGCCAAGTCCAGCTTCCCCAGAAATTATCTTGCTCCCTGGACACAGAGTCCCACGATCCAGCAGAATCCGTTTTGTTGGAAATTGCAAATATACTAAACACTCACATCATTCAGAGTACTTGATGTCAGCCACCTGCCATCTTATAAAACCTCACCACCCGCAACAGCACAACAAAAAGCTGGCCCCCCGCCTGGTCCTGGGTCAATTAGCTGAAATTCCATTTGTCATAAACAAATAGCTTTTAATGAACTCATCCAATTATCTACTGATGAATCATTGAGAGTTTAGCTGAATAACAACTCTCTGTAACTTCTTGGGCAAATAAACTGGAGTAAGGCAGCTCCCTACACAATTTCCCCATGAGAGAGAGGGGGAGTGCCCAGGAGCCTATAGAACACAGTGGCACACTGGGTGTTGTATGATGTCATCCATCCTTGTATGAAATAAAGACGCAGGAGAATGTAAAGGCCAGCACAAGGACAGAGAGGGTGCTGATGCATGGCGCAGCTCTTTAAAAATTCTTCAAAATTTAGCTCTTTTAGTAAAATGGCTTTGGAAAGTTAGTTTTCAGAGGTTTGGCCTTTGTGTATCACTTCATCTTTTTAAGTCTGTTTTCTCATTTGTAAAATGAAGATAGTAATAATACCTACATTGTAGGCTTATTTTAAGGATTACATAAAGCAGTAAGAAGAAATTACCAAGTGCTATAGACAAGAAGTAACAATAGCTGATCCTACAGCTCAATAAATAGTTGTTTAATTAATGATATGCAAGCTCGATAACCAAATAAAAATCAATCAGTGAAGAATGATTAGCTATCACATGCCAGGGATTTTCCTAAATTCCTTATTCCATCCTTAGGCCATTGCTGCAAAGCAGATAATATTGTCTCCACTTGCAGGTGAAGGATGTGAGGTTTAACCAGGTGAAACTCATGCTCAGTGCAGAAGGTTCTGCCCCATGGATCCATTGACAGATCCCAGCACAGTTTAAAATGTTGGTTAAGTCAAAGCTCTGGGTCCCTTCTGAGTTCCAACACGTACTAGCTATCTTACACTGGGTAACTTACTCACTTCTTTAAGCCCTGGTTTCCTTACACACCAGGCTGGTATAGTCACACCCGCCTCAGGGGTGGTGTGAGGCTCAACGGAGACAATGGGTGCTAAGTAGTTCCGTCATGTCCATTGGTCTCCTTCATGCCAGCACCCCATGCAAGCTCCACCAGGTGCAGTCCCACTGGGGAGGAACGACTTTTGCTGCCCACAGTGTGTTCTGCCGCATCTTCTGGAAGGGGGACATCATGACTGGCCTTCCCAGGATGTCCAGAGGACATCCAGAGGCAGGTTGCTCTTTCGAAATGCCACGTCTTGGCATAAATCAAATAATAATAACAATAACAACAACAACAACAACAACAACAATTACTTAGACTTAGAGTCAGGTTTTGTCCCCAGCTGAGCCACAATATCATGGTCACTCCCATCTTACTTGACCACTGTCATCAGCCCTTTTCCTTTACAGAGCAGAATGTGGGGTTAGTTTTCCAAGCATTTTGGAGGAAGCAGGGAGCACCTCAGATCTTTAAATTAGTTTCTATTCCTCTTGCTCCCTGTTCCCCATGGTCCTATGAATGACCGCATCAGCCCACTAAATGTGTCAAGAATCTTAGTTAATTAGAAAGTCACAACTCACGTAGGCACTGACTCAGTGGTCAGTAACACCAAAACAGATGTGTGAGCTTCATTGAATGGCCTCTCCCCCACATTAAGGCAATTATAATCCCTAATATTTACTAGTAGGGTATAATTAGCACTGGTTGAAAAGAAAATGTATGTTAAGTTATTCTAAATTAATCACATATTAGGGGAATCTAGTGGACAGTGTTTATTTGAGAATAAGGAAACATAAATTATAAATTTAGTTTCCTCAAATAGATCTTCAACATGTCACTTTATTTCTCTTTGCCTTAGTTTTATCTTGTGAGAAATAAACTCTTTTGAGGATGCGTACCCAGCGTAGCTCAAGGATAATGGGTCTGGTGAGATAATGCATTTGAAGGGATTAAGTAAAGAATTATATTTATTCTAAGAAGAACCATGATGAGAAAAAGTGTTCTACTGTTGTGTAAAGAGCACCAGAGCAGACACTCAGAAGGGAATTTGAAATTTGTTAAGATAGACAGAAAACTTACGGAAGCCAATTAGCAAGAAGCAGGAGAGCATGTTTTGTAGCCATTTTTAGCAGGTCTGGCACAGAAGATTTAGATACTGATGATTCTCAAGAGAAAACCTGTATCAAGGTCTGTTTCAGGGAAGGGAGTTTTCCTAACAGAATGGCAACTGTTCGTGACAATTAGGGATTTTATCTTATAACACTGGTAAGGATCCGCAATACAGAGCAGCGAATGAATCTTTGTAGACTGCTTCTTCTGTCTGTACAATTGCTTATAAGACAATCTAGTGTCAAAGAGGAGGAAAATCCAGAAATATCCATTGGCCAAACTGCATGGGATACTATTTCAGTACATTGAATTTCTTGTTAATTCAGCACTAATGGCAAGCCCCAGGTCCATGCAATTATACACTATCAGGGTTGGAAGGATCTAGTAAACGTCAAGTTCAAGGACCTTCATGCTGCTCTCTGGAAAGATCCCATTGACCTCCCTCAAGGGTGTCCCAGAAATACAGGAAAAGTTGGGTAGACAAGGTTCTCAGGCCCACTTGGAATTCTCTGAAAGATGATGACTTTGAAAATTATATGAGTAGAGCTTCTAACTTTTTTGTAGGAAGATGGTGGCCATCTAAATTAGAATCTTTTAATATATTCTCCAGAAAACATACAGACCATTAAAGAAAGCAAAGAAAACCACATTTAAGCCATGCTACAGCATAACTAAGAGACAGGGACTGCTAACATTATCAATTTATGTGTAAACAGAGGAGTATACATTCAAAACAGCAAAGCCAGAACCAGTGCCACGACTCACACCCAAATGGAGCATGGGCACACCGCTTGGGAAAGAAGAAGAGAGGAGGACCCTGGCCCACTGGAGAAAGGTGGTCCCACCCTAAGTGGAGGAAAACGAGAACAGATCTAAAACCCAGTGAACCGAGCACTGGCTACGGACGGGATTCGGGTGACTACGAAGAAATCGAAACGAAGACGTGTGCCAGTACGCAGGACCCAATGGAAGGTGCTGCCTCTGGGGGACACGGGGCCAACTAAAAGGGGCGGTATCTCTTGTCATCTTCACGGTCAGTGGAAAGAAAGGGGCAAGGGGTGGAAATTAAGGGTCTTACAGAAACCAAAGTCTAAAATTAAGAAGCTGACAAATCCCTCCTTCTCCCTCTCCCAAGAGGCCATCCAGTAAAGGAACTACACTTCATCATGCCACCAAAGGGGGAGCTCTTGAGCTCAGAAAGCTACTGAGCCATCCAGACTCCTTAGCCCCGTATGTTATTTCTGGTCCAGACAATATACGCATTTTTTAAATGAACAGAAAATGATACAACTATCTTACACAACTACCTTAAGAAAATTACACAACTACCTTAAGAAGAAATTTTTAAATGAGAATAAAACATTTCACCTAGCAATATTTCCCCTACAAACCACCCACTAACCAAAGAAAACAATTAAATGATATCCCGCCTTCAGTTTAAATATTAATAAATAAATATTTATAATTAGGAAAGACCATCTTGAATCATAAATTTTAAAACTTATAATAGAAATGGATAAAAGACAAAAAATGGGAAATGGAAGTTGACCAAATTCAAGGAACATATTGCAGAAAAAAATGGTAAAATCATCTCAGAAAGTGAACTAAGTTATAAAGTACACAAGAAAGAACAGATTTGACCAAAATTATAATAGGAGCCTTGAGGAGAGGGATAAAAACAGCCAAAAGATCAAAAGCAAAATAAAGAAAGAAGTAAAAAGAATCAAAGACAAAGTAATAGAGACAGAAAACAGATATGAAAATCCAAACATATGCGTATGGTTGGAGTTTTTAAAGAATCTTTTTAAATTTGAACACAATTAATATGTGAAATTATAATTTTTTAAAATCACAAAAATAAAAGGCCTAGTTTAAATATTGAAAATTAACCTAAAAGGTATAATTCAGGATAAATTCTATCATACTTTAAACATAACAGAAATGCTCTGCAGAAGAACATCTTAAAAACGGGTGGGTCAGTTGGTTGGGCATCATCCCACAAAGTGAAAGGTTGCCAGTTAGGTTCTCAGTCAGGGCCCATGCCTGGCCTGGGTTGCAGGCTTGGTCCCTGGTCAAGAAGCAACCAATCATTGTTTCTCTCTCACATGGATGTTTCTCTCCCTTTCTTTATCTCTCCCTTCCCCTCTCTCTAAAAACAAATGAAAAGATCTTTTTAAAAATAGGAAAGAAGGAAGACAGTAAGGGAATAATAAAATAATCAAACTGATTGCTACATGGATAATAGTTAATAAAAAAGGGATATAATTTAAAGCTGAACAAACCATTTAGGAGAAGCCTACCTAAGGAAAGGGACTTAGAACATTATAAAAGGCATTTGTATCAAGGTAATGACTAGAATATAAATACAGACTTTGCTAAATAACCTCAAGGAATAAAAAAACAAACAGAGAAAATGAGTCACAAAGAAATATGGCATAGCGCATAAAGTAAGTATAACGTAAAATCACATGACAGAGTTGACAATACACCAAACAAATCAATCCCATTTTAAAAATCTAATAGCTGTAACTCATCTATTAAAGGAACACAATTTGGGGATTGACTCACTAAGCAAAACTGAGTTCTCCACTGGATCAAACTGTCATTCCTAAAATGAATCAAGTAGGGTAAAAATAAGGGAGGTGCAAAAGTATAAGGAACAGGTACCAACCCTATGAAAGTGCCTGGTGCAAAGGTGACGTCACTGGGAACAAAGGCCAGGTGCCGTGAGTGGAAGAGGCGACATGTGCCATGAGAGGGAGACTGTAGGTGCAAGGCCACTCGTTGAGAAGGGATGGTTCTGAGGCCAGTAAGGAGGCAGCGGCGGAGATTCAAAGGCTGTATTAAAGGCCAGATGGACTTGAGAAAGTTTACACTCAACAGGACAGGAGCCAGGACAGAAAGAGAGCTCTTATAATCTGAAAGAATATGTATTTTGCTTATATAAGGGGACTTGAGAGATGAATTCTGTAAGTCCTCAAAGGGTTTACAACCTTGTAGAAGAACTAAGACATAAATACAAAAGGGAGGTCAAAACAAAGGGTTCTGGGACACAGGGAGGGCATGAGAAATCCCAGCCAGGGAGAAGAGTCTGTAAGATCTCCTAGAAGGATATGCAAATCTGCATAATATTGCTGGATCTTGCTCCAAGGAGGTTGTGCCCGTTTTTACTCCCACTAGCCGTGTATGGAAGATGACAAGAAGAATCCCTTCCTACTCAGAAGTAGGTCCCCTGTTTGTGCAGTGACATGGCACTTTCCAGAGCACCATCATCCAATGGGGTGGCGTCATATCCTGCCCCACACATATGCTTCACCACAGTCCTCGAGAGTGTCGGCGACTAAATGCAATGTTATATGTGGCACCCCACACAGTAGGTGCTTACTAAATGTTTCCTGTCCCTCTAAGTTTTTTTAACTCAATTGTATTTCTTGACTTTCAGTTCCTTAGGAATGGGTGTTTCTATTTTTACTGAGCACTTTGTTGAAAAGGACTAATTGTGCCATTGCAATCTTTTCCCAGGGCTAGAGCTACTTTGATTTCCAGACTTCAGAAACAAGGCCACATGTGACTGATTCATGGATTTTCTGTCTCTGTCAAATTTTACATGCCTCCTCCTGAGCCTTTCGGTCTTTCCTGCGGAAGCCCTCTAGCCTTCATTGGCTGCCCTCTGGAAGTTCAACCACCTCCTTAACCTCCAGCCCTCCTTTCCCTGGTCCTGTCCCTAGACCTGCTCTCTCATTCCATGTTGGCAGTTCCAGAAGCAGAGCTCCACCTGGCTCCCTTGTCATGTTGACAATCTCCAGCTAAGGCCCCACTGACTCATCGTCCTTATAAGTCAATGAATCATAAGCCGCCGGTGACTCAGCCTTCTCCCTTTTGTTAACATAATGAGGAAGTCTCTCCAAAGAGTCATGGCATTCATTTGCAGAAAGAAAATTCACTGAGATGAGTTGATGAACACATTTTTGTTCATTACAGGGAAAGGTCACATTATGATGAAAAATCGAAAATCAGAAATGATTTTATAGGTGATACTAAAGGGAGGAAAATAGACCAATGTGCTCTCTTTGAGTGAAACAGAATTTTTCTAGTGAGACATGATGACCTCAGTAGTGAATTATTAAACTGAAAACATGGCTGGGTGGTGTGAACATAACAAAAGGCTATTAAATGTGATTTTGATCTCTGACACACTAAAAGGAATGACACAAAAAATGAATATCTAATAGTTTCCCATTCTTATAAAGTAGCCAGTCTCTGAGACTTGGTTTATGAACAAACTCTTCCCTTTTGAATGTCAAATATTGATAATCAATCATTGAACAGCTTGGAAGTTCAACATGTGAACACAGCATTGTATTAATTATAGTAAGAGAAAATTTTGTATCTCTGTTGTAAAAGCTCACGATTGGTTCAGCCCCAAATTCATGTACATATTTATTCATTCAATATTTCTTCAGTGTCTACCATGTAGCAGGTATGCTAGGGGTAAATTAAGATGATGAGAATACATCCTATGCCTGCTGGTCTCACAGTGAAATGCTGTCCCATCTCAAAGGCACATTATAGAGATGCTGGCACTATTCACCACCTTCTAGACATTCTTTTTTATTATCTCACTTATTTTTTAAATGACAATAAAAGAGCTGTTTAACCCTGGCTGGCATAGCTCAGTGGATTGAACGCGGGCTGCAAACCAAAGTGTCGCAGGTTTGATTCCCAGTCAGGGCACATGCCTGGGTTGCAGGCCATAACCCCCAGCAACCCCACATTGATGTTTCTCTCTCTTTCTCCCTCCTTTCCCTTTCTAAAAAATAAAATAAAATAAAATCTTTTAAAACACCATTATTTTAAAATAAAAAAGAGCTGTTCAGTCACTTGCTCACGGTGATAGAGCTAGTGTCGGGGCTGTGATTTGAACCCAGGTCCCGTAACCATAAATCCAAGCTCTTTTCAGTAAGCCACACTCTATCTTGTCCCAAGGATATGATCTAAAAGTACACGTGATCGAGTGCAAGTGGAAGCTGCTTCTTCCCTCTGGCTTCGGGATTTATTTCCTTAGAAGCAAACTAAAATCAGAGATGATATTTTAGTAGCCAGACTAGTTAGACATGTGTTGCCAGGGCTTCAGAATCTCACGGTCACTAATGGTAACGTGAATTAAGTTTGGGATGATGATAAATTTTATCATCAACTTGACTAGGTCATGGGGATCTCCGATGTTTGGTCAAATATTATTCTGGATGCTTCTGTGAGGGTGTTTTTGGACAAGATTAACAAACATTTCAGTCAGTAGACTGAGTAAAGCAGATTGCCCTTCTTAATGTGGGTGGGCCTCATCCAATCAGTTGACGGCCTGAGTAGACAAAAAGGCTGACTCTCCCCCAACTGACAGAGGATTCCGCTTGCCTGACTGCCTTCAAACTGGGACTTTTTTTTTCTGCCTTTGCATTTGAATGGAAACTTCTTCTTGGGCATCCAGCCTGCCAGTCTCTGAGCTAAAACTACACCCATTAGCTCTCCTGGGCATCAGCATGTCAACTCACCCTGCAGATCTTAGTACTTGGCAGCCTCCATATCCCCTGGGCCCATTCCTTATGGTAAATCTCTTTACGCACATGTATATCCCATTGGTTCTGTTTCTCTGGAGCACCCTAATAACAGCCAAAGGCTTGTTATGAAAGGGGAATGGAGTAAGCCATGCAAACCGCTACACTGGAACAGTGTCATTCAGAACTTCCTGAGATGAGAGCAATGTTTTATAACTGCACCAGCCAATGGGTAGCTGCTAGCCACATATGTCTATTAAACTATTGAAATAGCTAGTGAGACTAAGGAACTAAAATTATTTTACTTTCATTAATTGAAGTGTATATTCAAATTGCCACATATGACTGTGGCTACCATACTGGACAATACAAATTTGGAATTGTTCTATTTTTATATCAACTATCCCTATTATCTGTGTGTGTGTGAAATACTTATCTATCTATATCTATATTTGCATATAGACACAGAGAGATATAAACAGATAGAGAGGACTGTTGTTTGTTTTCTATCTTCCCCCACTAAAAATAAGATCTTTTAGGAGAGAGAAGGTGTCCACTTCATTTCCTGCTCTATCCCCATCACTTATTGCTGGAATCGGACCTGGAAGGGGTAAACTGCCCCTTAATAAGTATTTTATTGAATTAATGACTTTACCCACAGGTATTTAATAGTACTTTTGAGGCAAAATGCTTTGAATGCCCAGAGATTTGCTTTGATCTAATTAATTGTTTTAGAGCATCAATATTTGCCTTCACTGGCCCTGCACGGCTCTGAACTATCCTTCTAGTTTGTAAATTTGAGGCAAAAAACTGGGATTGTCTAAAGCAAGAGGATAGCCGTAGCCCTGGAGGGTCTGAGCTGAGAAGACAGTTGGGGAAGAAGCTGAGCGACAATGATCCCTAAAGTCGGCCATCCTTCCTGCGTGGTTGATATTTACTGGGACTTCAAGACTTTATCTCACTCAGCAAGTCTTCCCCAGATCCACCCACCACCACTAGCAGCTCACTGGGTGCCCATCCACGTACTCCAGCAGCACCCAGGAACCCAGCCTCCGGGAGAGCGCTTAACTCCCTCGGGGGAAATGACTATTGCTTTTCTTCTCCGCCGCTGGGCTCAGTGAAGAGTTCTGTCTTCTCATCACTGCGTCTCCAACACCAAAAACAGTGACTAGAACACAGGACATGCTGGGGGGAAAAAAGTTTATGAATGAAAGAAAAGAGGGAAGTAGGGAGGGAAAGAAATGCAGAGCTTGTGATGGTTCTCACAGTATAAGGAAGAGGCTGTCTCCAAGATTCTCCTAACTGCTATGTCCTGGCAAGGAAAAGCCAGGGAGGATGCATCCCATGTCCTGCCTCCCCTCCTCTGCCTCAGGACTGAACAGCAGCCACACTGATGTGCCCCAGGGCTGCTGACCACAGAGCCTCCTCTGGCTGAGAGCCCTCTGAGGCTGTCAGGACACTGGAGGGTGGCCTCTTCCTGTCCATCCCTCCCACTGAATGTTATCCAATGGGCAGGTGTGTCTAGCAAACATGCAGAGGGAGGCACCAGGCCAGACCACAGGGATGGACCCTCACAATATATCTCTGGGCCATGTTGCCCCCTTCTCCACATCCGGGCTCTGGCTGAGTCACGCACCAGAGGTAAAGGGCACTGGTTGGCATCTAGTGTCCTGGGCATTGTCTCGGCAAGAACAGGCAGCAGCCACCAGACTTATTGTGTGAAACACAAGGCACATCTGAAGGGAAAAGACAAGTGAACCAGAGCTCTGGAGTTTTATCTCATTCCCTCTATTTACATTAAAAAAAAGAGCATATACAACACTTCCTCCAGTCCTGACCCTGAGTCAGTTGTCAGTTGCACCTGACCCCGACTTGCAGGACTCTGACTTGCCCACACTGGCCAGAAATGGCCAGGTAATGTGCACCTGTCCTCAGCACCCTCGCATTGCTCTCTCTGCAAACCCAGCACGAAGGGCTGCCGCAGTGCACTGCCTTTGAGGAGCGCTTGAAAGAGCGGAGCATGTGTTTTGCTCTGTCAACAGAGCCTAGAGAATTTTGCTGGTAAAGGAAAGGAAAAATCAATATGGCTATTTAAAATGGTGGCTGCTAAGCAGAGCCAGAAAGGGCACTCCAAGGAGGACAGTTAAGGCCTTGCAGGGTACCATGCGCCAAACTTCGGAGGAGCAGAGATGTTCGAGGAAGCATATTTCTAGAAAAGATTCAGTGCATCTACATTCGTCTTTCCCCCACTTCTGGATCCCCTTCCTTGGAAGCACGCTTCAACCCTCATCCCACACAGTGGCATC
Source organism: Phyllostomus hastatus (assembly GCF_019186645.2). Taxonomy (NCBI): domain Eukaryota; kingdom Metazoa; phylum Chordata; class Mammalia; order Chiroptera; family Phyllostomidae; genus Phyllostomus; species Phyllostomus hastatus. Next base: position 10,073,993 of record NW_025334009.1, read on the forward strand.
GGTACAGCTCCCAGGCCCTGAGTACGCACCTTGTGTTGGTTTTATTCGCATTTCCCCTGCCTTGGGAAGCATGCTGAGCTCCTCATGCACAGACATAGATATAAATATTATCTCCAGTTTCCATTTAAGGAAACTCTCACTCAGAGAAGTGAAGTACCTTGTCCATCTTCACACAGGTAGTGAGTGGCAAAATTCAATGTAAGTCCAGGTCAGTCAAAGCACACACTCCTTATGTCTTAGCTTGTCGCCCCAGCAAACGTCACCTGAAAGGTCGCCCTGCTTCCCGAGTTGGAGATGGTCAGTGCTTTCAGGGTGCTGGGGAGGAGGAAGGTCTCTCCTCGGCCTTTCTTGAGGTTTTATGGCTGGACAAACAACGAAATTGGCACAAGACCAGATTAACAGAAGAAAAACCAATCTAATACATATACACAGGAGATCCTAAGTGAGACTCTCAAAAATGATGAGCCAGCCAGGTTTTTGTACTTTTTAAACAAAAGAAACATGCATTTGGGAAGAATTGACAGGACCAAGACACTCAGGTTTGGGGGCCCATTAGCATGGTATCTAAACACAGTTTGGGACCCTGGCTGGCGTAGCTCAGTGGATTGAACACGGGCTGCAAATCAAAGTGTCACAGGTTTGATTCCCAGTCAGGGCACATGCCTGGGTTGCAGGCCATGACCCCCAGCAACCGCACATTGATGTTTCTCTCTCTCTCTCTTTCTCCCTCCCTTCCCCCTCTAAAAATAAATAAACTCTTTAAAAAAAAGAACATGGAAAATTTTTTTAAATATATTAAAAAAAATAAAATAAACACAGTCTGGGCTTGGGCAGCAAAGTGGTAGAGGAGAGCCAGGTTTGTTTATGGAAGTTCGTGTTAGGCTGTGGCCGCCTTAGCTCTAGCAGTGCGGGAGTGTCTCAGGCGCCCCTGGAGTGAGGAGGGCACGTTTCATGAGGGCGATTTCTTTCCTGCGTTCAAGGATACAAGGAGAGTCAGCACGCTCTCCTTTCACCTGCTGCTTGTCAGGTAACTTCAATTCAAATTAATCAAAGTGCTATTGTGGGACATTTGGGGACGGCCAGCCCGGGGCCCCAGTAGGAGCTTCTCCGAAGTACGTATCACTTGGGTATTCGGCTGTGATTCAGCCTCTGAGGTACTCATGGGTCATCGCGCTCACCTTCTTGGCAAGGATACTGGGTGTATAAGTGGCCGCAGAGCGGTGACCATTTTAGTCCTTGGTGACTAATTTAAGTTGCCAAAAGTCATTGGAGCTGGTCTTATGGTCAGCGGTCCATTTCCCATTTGGGAGTGGGGCAGATGCTCGCTGGGAACTTCATGTCCAAACTCAGCAACTGAAAGAAGATAGACAGCCCTGGCCAGTGCGGCTCAGTGTGTTGGGCATCATCCTGCAAAGCGAAAGGTTGCCAGTTCTATTCCCCGTCAGGGCACACGCCTGGGTTGTGGGTTCGGTCCCCATGGAGGGGGAGGGGGAGGGCGATGGGGGTGCATACGAGAGGCAACCGATTGATGTTTCTCTCTCACATTGGTGTTTCCCTCCTTCTCTTTCTCTCTCCTTCCCCCTCTCTGAAAAAAAAAGGAAAAGAGAAAGAAAGAAGACACACAAACACCTTCAGCTGACTGTTTTTGTGGGGTTTTTCCACATCTATAAAGAAGTGCTGAGCATGAGGCTGTCTGTAGGAGTGAAGCAAAGGTGGAGAACAGCAGCGCCAGAAGCGATGTGATTGCTGGAGGAGAGAGAGGGGGAAGGAGAAGGCGCTGCCCTGGGAGACGGTTAGCACCTGCTTTGTTATGCCTTCGGGAGGAGTGCGGGGTGGGGGGGTGGCTACACTCTCGACTGCTTCCTTCTCTTCTACATGGTGTGACACGCGAGATACTTGGTGTGACTGTTACTGTTACGTCAAAGTTCAAAAAGAATTGATGAGGAATCGGAAATAGACCCACGAGAGCTCATAGCTGCCGCAAATATAAAAGCCAGCAGCCTCTCCCCCTGTGCTCCATCCAGGCGATCACGGGGGCCGTCTCTGGACGTTGGCTGCGAATTTCCAGCTTGCACTGGCTTCATTAGCGGAAGCCCAAGCGCACGCAAGCCCAGCGCTCATTTATCTCGGTTTGTTGTCATCCTGTGACTCAGACAAGAGGCTGCATTTCTGTCTGCAATTAAGGCTGGATGAGCTCCTAGGTGAAAAGTTGGTGATGGGAAAGCGGCGGGGGAGGTGGGGGGCGGGGCGGCGCCTGGGAAAGCAGGGCTGAGAGCATGCAGCTGACCCCAGCCATCCTCCTTCTGGGCTTGCCCTGTGCACACGTGTGGCTCTGCCTCAGAAGAGCAATAAGAAAACAACTGCAAACATGCATTTTCCAGATCCCTCCGTGGGCTCTGCATATCCCTCCGCTACTCCCCAGCCCACAGACCCTTCACAGATGCCTGTGCCATGACCTGGAGGTGAGATGCGCTCAGAGGCAATGTTGCATTGTCTTAGATTGGACAATCTAAGGGGAATGAACTTAGATTTGAAACTAAAACCCTTAAATCAGAATCTGGGCCCTTTCATTCGCCAGCTGAATGACCTCAAACTCATTATCTACCCTCTGAGACTGTTGTTTCACCTTTAGAAAGGTGACAATGATGCTTTCTTGGCAACATCAGGCCCGCACCCTGGCATGGCACCGGTTGACGTGAGCTGGGCCCTCCAGGTAGCTTCACTCACCTTCACTGCCCACCTGACACTTCTAGAATTTGGGTTTGCAGGCCCTGACCTAGCCCAAGCACCAAGCCACATAACTGTTTCTGTGGGGAAACCTTGACCCTGATGAGTTAAGGTTGCTGGCTGGAGCCATCTGTTTCTCAAGTTCTATTTAAAATATACCCATCATGCATGTTCTCTGCATGTCCACGGGGCGGAAACTGTTGGTGGGCAGCGGTCAAAGCCATCCTGAAGGGCAGGCTTCAGACCATCAGCATCAGCACCACCTTACCAGAAGTGCACATCCCCAGGCCCCTCCTGAGAACTCCTGAGTCAGAAACCCTGGGCAGAGCCCAGCAGCCAGCTCTCGGGGTCACTCCAGTGCTTGCTGCAGTCTGAGGACCACTTGTCTGAGCAAAGACTGGAGACAGCACAGACCCAGCATGATAGTAGCCTCTTGGCCAGGAAACGGAGACCTCAGTGGGACTCTGCTGTGCTCCCTGAGGGTCATGGGCAACCTCTCAGGACAGGGCCCATTGAGGACAGACACACAGCTTCCTCCTGTAAGCCCAACCCCTTAGCCTGGTGTTCGAGCCTCTCCAGGTGGCCACGTCTTCCTCTCTGAACTCACCTGCGAGCCTGCTGTGCTCCAGCCCCTTCTCTTCCCTCTCACACGTGGGCGCTCCCCACCTGCTCACGTCTGTCCCTGGGCTGTGAGAGCGTGCTGCCATCTGTCACAGGAACTTCGTGTAGTGACATTCCTTCCAAAGCGTAAAGGTCCAGATCAGCGTTCCCACGATGGGCTCCTCTCCACGTCAGTAAGTGGCACTGAAAATAAGCTCTGTGGCCAAGTCCATGTGGGAAATCGTGGCTTGTGTGGATTACTTGGTGCAGAATTCGGCAAAATTTTTAATAAATCAATATGCATTTTGAACTCCCAAGGGAAGGGATATGAGAGAGAATTTTCTGAGCTGATTTAAACACAGAACTCCTTACGTGAAGTATTTTGAGGCACCTTTTCCACAGGCCCCACGGAAGAAAAGCAACCTCAGCCACGTGCATTTTCAGGCACTTCCTTGCACAGTTGTTTAGGTTTCATTCATGAACGCCGTCTCCCCACCTGGGCCCATCATACAGCCGCCCCACGGTGCTACCACCAAGCTGTGTATCTTAGGTGTTCCGTAGGATTTTGAGTCTGCTGCTCCTGCTGCTTTTTGATAATGTTTTCGCATTAGCCACTGAATCTTCACAATGTCTCTTTTTGATCACTGCCTGATGAAGCGATCCTTAAGGTGCTCTGACATCCAGGCAGGGTGGTAGGCTTCCTGAGAAGTTGGATATTTGCAGGATGAGCTGGACCCACATCCAGCTGCCCCGATTCTCAGCCCAGGTTCAGCTGAACCTCTACTGGCTCCGGGGGAGGCACGGGTCTTGGGATTCCCCCACGTGCCTGAGCGGCCCACTGTCAACGGACGGAGGAACCTGAGGATGCAGATGACGGCAGGGGCCTGTCTCATTGCTCCTGCCCCTCGCTGTCTGGCATTAAAAGCATTTGGATTTCACAACACATGGTACACCTTAAACTTATACAATGTTATATGGAAACTATATCTCAATAAAGCCGCTGGGGGGGAGAAAAATTTGGCTTTCAGTAAGCACGACATAGTAATTATAGCTTGCCTAGAAGGAGCCTTTCTAGAAAATATATTGTCAGAACAGCGGGTTGGCCAGGCAGTGAGAGGGTGGAGACAGGGAACAGTGAGGGGATGAAGACGGGAGGCCACCCTGGTTTCCCCGCTGGTCCAGAGACTGAGTTGGCCTCCCAGACCACAAAACACTGATTGGCAAGTCACAAGCCACTGGACCGAGGCAGTTCTACGTCTTAGCATCAGTAAAGGAGACTTCGCTGGGCACTGAGGAACTTGAGTCCTGACCAGGGCCACTGCCCGGCCCCTGCCCAGCCATTGGGTTGGGCCCATCTTCTGTGGTTTCGCTAAGTGCTCTGAATTCCTGACATGAATCTATTTTTAGCACCATGATATCACAGATACTTTGGAGATCACCCCCATTCATTCCAGAACACCTAGATCTTAAAGGGAATTTATTTTCTAGACTGTTGTACTTGCAAGGAGTAGGAGAAATCTCCAAGGAACCCACCCTCTCCTACAGAAAGGGTAGCAAACTATGAACCAGAACCAGAACCAGAGCGGGGAGCAGTGAGTGGTGACGAAACTGAAGGAACGAGGTTGCCCCGAAGGCAATGCTGAGAGCAGAGCCGGGATTCGCCATTGTGATGCTAAACCTTAGGCCGCAGCCAGGAAGGGGAGCTGGACAGGAATCTCAGCATCACTCCAGCTCACCAAGCCAGTAGCAACCCTCCAGGCCCCAGCAAAACGCACGCGTCAGTTGCACACTGTGCTAACGTGTTCAAGTAACTGCAAAATACAGTCTCCCCGTGCCCCACTAGTCTTCCCTTCCAGGATTCTTCTGTCTATTCCCATAAGCTTATTATTTAGATAAATTTTACGTTGTGGCATCCAGTTCCAACATGATTCTACAGATTGTTTGAGAAGATCAACATCTTTACAATGTCAAATCTTCCCATGTGCAGACAGGATGTTCTGGAGACACTAGCTTCAGGCACAAGCATCTCTTGCCCCTAATGTCGGTCACCACGGTGCATTGACCAAGGTGGCTTTGGCGAGGGTGAGCAGGCTGGTCAGAGGGAGAGTTGGTTCCACATGTCACTGAAACAAAAGGACACTCCTTTTAAAAGCCACTCATTGTGGTCATCTCTTGGGCCAGGAACTGCATCGTGTGCTGTTGTGGAGGACAGAAGGTGAGGTAATTTTTTAAAAGACAAAACAGAAAATAGCAAGTGTTGGCGAGGACGTAGGAAAATTAGAATTGTTGGGCACTATTGATGGGAATGTGAAATAGTGCAGCCACTGTGGAGAAGAATATGGTTGTGCCTCAAAACATTAAAAATAGAATTACTGTATGATACAACAATTCCACTTCTGGGTACAGACCCAAAAGAATTAACAGCAGAGTCTCAAAGAGATATTGGTACACCTGTGTTCACAGCAGCATTATTCACAACGGCCAAAAGGTGGAAGCAACCTAAGTGTCCATCAGAAGATGACTGGGCGACTGTGGTAGTGTAGTCATAGTCTTGGGAAAAAAAAAGAAAATTCTTACATTATACTAAGTGGAATAAGCCAGTCACAAAAACACAAATGCTACATGCTTCCACATGGATGCGGCACCTAGAGTAACAAAAGTCGTGGAGACAGAGAGTGGAATGGCAGCTTCCAGGAGCTGGAGAGGAAGAAACAGGCAGCCCCTGTTCCCTGGGTTCGGGGACTCGGTTTTGCGAAATGAAGAGAGACCTAGAGACCGACAGTGGGGATAGTTGCACCACGATGTGACTGTGCTGAATGCCATGCACACTGCCCAGTACGCTATTAAACGGTTAAGGTGGTAGATTTTATGTATGTGCATTCATTACAATTAAAAATTAAAATTTTTAGATATTTCTTAAAAGATGACTGAGAAAATGTGTGTATGCTCTGGGAGCTCAGTGCGGGAGAGAGCAATGGCAGGAGGCATGGGACACAGCCACCAGGCCAGTCAGGTGGCTCTAAAGGACAGCTACGTGGCACAGACCCTCCTGACCGAGAACTGATGTCCCAGCCCAGGGGCCAGCCGGTGCCTTGGGGACCCACTCCAGGCTAATGCAGTGTGGGCCAGGAGTCTTCCTCAAAGCTCATTCCAAAGGCCACACATTTATTTTGTCATTTGGTATCTTCATGCACTCCTGACACATCAAAATTACTCCCGATGTATGGATTTCCTCCCTTTCTCTTCCTTGCCTGTGATTGCCTTTGTGGGGAGGGGGTTGCTTTTAGATGCTCTGACTCTTGACCTTGCCACGGACCGTGCTGCCCCTTGGGCCTGCACTCAGTTGACAATGCATCTGTCCCTGTCCCACAGACTTCCTTTCCTCGTGTTGGAAGGTCACAGTATTCGTTACAATGGGCCAAAGCACCAGTGGGTGAATCTGTGAGCCGGCAGGAATTGCATGCAGAGATGACAATTACTTGGAAGTATAGGTGCTGGTAGTGAGCATTCCAAGAAGTCCATTAAAACGTGTGCAAATGTGATCTAAATACAGGGGAAACAAGGGGTCTGAAACGCTTTCCGGGGGTTCCTGTAAATGTGTGACCTTGGTGGCCACGCTCTGTATCCCGGCACCAGCTGAGGCTCATAAGTGTGAAAAGGCCAATCCTCTTAGTAATGTATTACTTCTGTGTTGTAAAATACAGCTATTTGTTATAAAAATGTATTATTTAGATCGACATATAATGGGTTTATGATTGTTCTTAAATGGAATTCTACATATGTATTTTTAATGTCTTGCAATTACTTTCCAATATGATAAGTATCGATAGAGATAGCCCACATAAACAACCTCTTTTTGGGGTCCTCTGTACCTGTAAGAGTGTGAGGGGTCCTGAGAACAAACACTGGGAGAGCCTCTGGTATAAACGTTTCCCAGGAAAAGGGGGGATGTAACCCTCTGGCCACTGCAGCCCAGCGTGCAGGTGGTGAGAGCCCAGGTTGCACTGGCTGTGAACAGAGGAGCACAGAGAACCCAACTCCAGCACGAGAACTACCACCCGGTGGATGAGGACCACTGGGGTGGTGCTGGTCCCTGTAAGGGTGGTACATCTATATGGCTGCTCAGCCCCTGCTATTTCACTCCCTCCTGAACCACCAGGTGACATGTGACAGTGAGAACGATGGGCTCTGAGTCTTCTATGTCCCCATCTTGTGCCCCTGGAGAGTCCCCTGGAATCTGGCCAGGCTCCTCTCTTAGGAGAGTAATTAAGCTATCGCGCACACCACCCTTGGGAACAGTTTCGCTGGCAAGGCCGGCCTGCTCTCCAGCATTTGTTAGACAGTCAATGCAGAGTCGTCATTACTGTCATCACGGTTAGTCCTTGGAGAATATGGGCCTCTCGAGTCCAGTTTCCCTGTCCACAAAGTAAGGATAATGTTCCCTGACTTCCCTGCTTCCCGGGGTCAACAAACAGGTTAACATATCTGTCAAATATGTGCTCACGGCCAGACCATGGGAAGTGGTCGATCCAGGACACAGGAGGGAAGACCCAGTTCCCCTCCAAAGTCAGGCTGGCTGGTTTGTGGACTGTGACTGAATCTGGTGACATTATTTAACTTCCCCGTGCATCTCCACCTGTAGAACGGGAGTGGTAGAAGTACCTAAAGTTCAGGGTCGTAGTGATAAGGTGGTAAGGTGTGTGCCAGTGCCTTGACAATAGTAAGCATTTGAATGAAGCTCTTTCTTGTGACCTCTGGTTTCTATTACAAAATTTGACTAAGAAGAGATATTGTCTCTGGTTCTGGGACTGCTGAGTCAAGGAGGAGGGACTCCAGGGTGCTGGGCAGGAGGCAAGACTGATGGTGCAGATCAGAACTCCAAGAGCACTGGAGAATTATGGAAGACCCTAAGTACGGGAGTGGTTTCTTAAAAAGCTAATTCACATTTCTGCGCATGGAGACGGTATTATGCGGGGACCACGTATTGAGGAGACAGACAGGAAGCTGTTGCAATGGTACGAGAGACAGAGAGAAGCGGACAGGATCCAGCAGGCCTCAGGAAGTGGAAGTGGTGGGTGTGGTGACAGAGTGGATGACGTGGGAGTGAGCAGAGGAAGGGGCCTGGGATGACTTCATATTATGAAGCAGGATAAGTAGCGCTTTCCTTCCCTAACTCAGGCTCTGAAGAGGTGGGGAGTCGAATATTTAGTTTTGACCTTGTGGAATTTAAGACTTTTCCACGTGGCACCTGCCAGCATCCCTCCTTCTCCAGCTTGCTCCTCTGAAACCACTCACAAACCCCAGGCTTCAGCTGCCTAAGAAACTGAGAGCCCTTTGTAAAATATTTTTCCACCTAGGAGCATGACCTCCCTCCTTATGGGCAGTGGGGCCAGCTCGCAAACACGTGGGGGCCGCTTCCGCCCCTCAGCGGGCTCCTGGCCCTGCACCTCCCTGCCCAAGCCAAGCAAAGCCTGGGACCTGCTGCTCTTTGGAGACTCTCACCCATCAGAATGGTCTCCACCAGGAAGGCACGCACCTTGCCAACCTGCTTTCCAGGAGGAGGGATTTACAGAGGCTCTGCCCTTGCACAATGCACACCGCTCAGTTTTATGGGGCTGGGTGAAGTGGGCTCCCCTACGAGTGGAGCCTGGGATGAGGTTGTGAGTGCAGAGAGTTCAGTTAGGTGACTGCAGGGGGCAGAAATGAGGAAACGGGGTGAAGGGGAGAGAAAAAGAGAACAATCCCACATCAGGTTGTGTTACTGAGGTCGCTGCTCCGTGGGGTCCAAGTCCACCAAGACCTACTTAGAGCTTTCCCAGACGTGTCAACCAAAGGTGGTCAGCTAACACGCTGGGCCACTTCCAGGCCATGTGTGGGCCGTTGTTCCAGCTGCCTGGAAGAGGGCCCCCAGGTAGAGAGACTTGGACCCTTGCAGTAGGATGTTGGCAGTGGGAGATGAACCCGGGCCCTCTACAGCTGCAGCTGGAGTCGGAGGTGGACCGACCACACAAGAGGAGTCTGCCTCAGAGATACTACAGGAAAAAACCCTGCTACACTTCATGCCCTGCACACAGCACTTCCACTGGACTCGCACAGCAAGTCTGTGAGACCAGCCTCATTACCTGCATCTGACAGGTGAGTAACCCGAGGCTCAGAAAGACCAGGTAACCAGGTCACGTGGCTCCTAAATGACAAAGCCAGAATCCCCAGTCAGGGCCATTGTACTCCAAAACTTCTTTCTTCCTTGGCTGCAGGATCTTCTCTGAGTCCCTCGTGTCTGAACTGCTAGATGACCTCAGCTGCCCCTTAAATCCAGCCTCATCTATGCCACTCCCTGCAGACCCTCTGTCACAGAAAACATCTCTCAGGGAGCAGTGCTCGCCCTGGGGACAGAACTCCCTGCCCGTGCTCAGGGTCCAGTCACCCAGCAGATGCTCACTCAGGGCCGACTGCATGCCACGCCCTGTATGTGGTCGTGAACCACAGTCATTTTCAGACACTCATTCACACACCCACACTCACACTCATACACTCACCCCCACCACATATCCTCACACACTCAGACTTTCCCATACATATACACTCACACAAGTCATGCACACTCACTCTCACACACACTCACACAGAGTCTGCTCATTTTCCCTCCCTTTCTGATCTGTGCGAGCTCAAACTGACCTGGTTTTACTCCTGGAGACAGGAAGAGGCCCCTGTGGTCCCATCATCTCCCCAAGTAGAGTGACCAGGTGACACCAGTTTTGGGCCTACTGAGGGTGATTGAGACGTGGCCCAAGAAGAGGTTTCCCTGGAGGGTGAGGTAGTGGCTTTTCTCGTCCCCACAGAATCCAGCAAACGCCTTTCCTTTAAGAAGCATCTGCTGGACACCGTGAGTGTAAATGAGATTCTAGGGAAACTATTTAACCTACTTAGCAGAATAACTCCCTCTAAGTATGCTCAGAGTAAGCATCTTAGAGGGAGAAATTTAATTATAAATCAGCCTTATCTCCTTCTTAACTTGCATTTCCCTAAATCCCTTCCACTTGCAATATAGGATAATCCAGGTTTTCTCTAATTCAGCCTCCGCAGCAGAATAATTGCTGTGTTTGCACATTCCGTTCATCTTCAGAAAGGGTGTCCTGCCCTTACCTTGTCCTTGGTTACCTCCATGTCGGCTGCCATTCTGCTCTGTGGGAATGTCCTGGGTCCCATCGCCACCAGGAGCAGATGATGAGAGAGCTGGCCGGGACACAGGGAGAGCTCATCAGACAGACATCTTCTTCTTTATTGCTCTTTTCCTTGTCCACAACTGTCTCCTAAATGAATGAAAGTGAAGTGTGACGACTGTCAGATGCTTCCAACAAAAGCTCTGCCAAGTCTCTGAGAACATGACTTCCCGTGGCCTGTCCCTGAGAACGCCGCCCTGACCCTGCGTGGGAAGGGAGCACACAGCGCCCTCTTGCACCTCTTCCGGAGAACTGGGGACTTCCTGGGAGCCGACCCCCTCTCTTGCTAATGTTGGTTAAAGCAGCAGCAACGGCTTGTGTTTCCTGAGCCACTCCCATGCCGATCAGAGCTCCGGATACTCGGCCAATTCATCCCCACAAAATCATGATGGATGTAACTAAGGTTATTCCCCTTTTTCAGAGCTGACACTGAAAGCAGTTTGGGAAACTTGCCCAAAGTAAGCAAAAGAGCCCTGCCTGCCCCACCCCACCCCCGACCATTAACTGGAGGGTCCCCTAGTCTGTCTGTCCTTCTGGGACCTAGATGCGAACTTTTAAGCAACCAGGAGTTTCCATGTCCAGGTTCAGACCCAACTAACTCAACAGGCCTGTGTAAACAAGTCATTGCATATTAACTTATTTAACTCATAAGATATCTATCTTCTTAAACAGGTCATGTTTGCTTCACCTGTAATAAGTTTGAGAAAACTGACAAATTTGGTCAGTGCCACGGAGCTAGAAAGTCGCATTCAATGCTTGCAGGGGCGTCCAACCCACAGCCCGTGGGCTGCATGTGGCCCAGGATGGCCACGAATGTGGCTCAACACAAAATCGTAAATTCACTTAAAATCTTTCTTTTGTTCATCAGTTTTTGTTAGTGTTTGTGTATTTAACGTGTGGCCCAAGACAACTGTTCTTTTCCCAGTGTGACCCAGAGACGCCAAGAGATGGGACACCGCTGCGTAGAGTTCGGCCTCACTGGGCCACCCCCACGCCCTCCCCAGCCCTGTGACACCAGCAGCCACGGCCGTGGCAGAGAAGGGACTTAGGTGTGGTGCTACAGAACAGTGGGAACATAAGTTACATAAATGCATAATCTCTATGTTGTACACCTGAAACTAATATAATATTGTATGTCAACTGTAATTGACAATTTAAATTAAAAACCATTTTTTTAAAGAATGGTGGAAGCAGACTGGCTGAGACCAAACTCCCCTGGCTCCTCTCTGCATCAGAACCCCAAATAGGACTCTGGGCCTCTGACTCTTGCTCAGCCCTCTGACCCTGCGCCTTGTATTGCTGAGGTTTACCGGGGCAGCTCCCTGTGGGAGGTGAGGAGCGGTCCACCTACCCAGGGGGCTCAGGAGGCCTGAAAGTGACAGGAAGAGAGAACCGACCCCGGTGCGAGCCCGAGCGGACTCTTGCCAGTCCCTCGGGTGCAGGGAGGGCATATCTGTGTCCTTCTTGCAGAGGAGAGACACTGTCGTGACAGGCAACGTCACCAAGTCCTCAGAGAAGTCGCTTCGTGCTCTGGAGCTGCCCCGTCAGCCTTCGTATTTTTCCCATTGTCACCTTCCTTTGCTCTGAGTCTCTTTTTTATGCTTTTAAAATTTTTCTTTGCATTCTTTTGCAGTGCCCAGATTTCCCAAATGGCTCTCAAACCTCCTGGGGACGAAAGGAAGTGTAGAGAAAGGAGTAGGAACCAGTGAGGCACCCTTCACACTCCTCACAGTGTCCTCCGAACCTGTGCCTCCGGCTCCTCAGAGAAAGTTCTCGCAGTCAGAAAGGACGATCGATCTCTGCTGCTGGAAGAAGTAGCTGGTGACGAATGTAGTCATTGCTCCTTTCGTGAACCCAGCCACAGCTTGTTCAGAAAACCTGCTCCCAGTGGCCCCGCTAGGAGGAACCTGCCCACAGCCAGGGAGCCCAGGATCCCTCTGCACCCAGCAACTCGGGGCTGGGCTGTGGGAGGTACATTTCTGCTTGACTGTCTCTGGATTTCCAATCCATCTGCCCCCGCTGGTGAACGTCTGAAAGTTGAAGTGAATTTAGCGCGTCTCTGAGCGAGCATCTGTAGGAAACACGTGGCTCTCTGTTCGGTCTTTTGTTCCAAAGAGAGCCCCCTGGCTTTCTTCTGCCTCTGCCAGCAACAAAATGTACTATCGTTACAAAACAGTCTTTGGGCAGAGAACGGGCTGGGCACTTGAGGCAGAAATCCTGCAACGGGAAGGGCTTTCGGCCAAGAGACGTTTGAGCAGCATTGATAAAAGCATGAGCGTCGACATTTCCCCAACGCAGCACTCTCTGCAAGCAGGGATCCTGCCAGCTGGGTGACCCACAATCCCCCGACACTTTAGGGAGAGGGTGTTAGAAGAGCGACATATCCAGGACGGTAACCAAGGTCATACCATTGGTCGGTGACAGATAGAGGTGACTTCCTTCTGTGAGGCTGCTGTCCTGTTTACTCTATGAGGACATCTGCCTCCAGGCAATGCCAGCACTGGATGCAGGCTGCAAGGAGTCTATGCCGTGACTCACGCAGAAAATGGGCTTGTCTGAAGGAAACCCTACGGTAAATGCTTACAGAGAAATGTTCTGCTGAAGTACCACCCCTCCCGCACCCATCCCACTCTTGCTTTGCCAGTTCATCGCGTTGCAGATCACAGAGTTCCAAACGGAGGCTCTGACGCATGGGACGGGTTGCAGCCTTAGGCGCCTTTTTGGTTCATAAGCAAAGCATCTCATGCTTGATAGGTTGATGTAGGACTGCATGAAACAAAAAATAGCAACATCAAAATCAGGCACAAAACCAGACCCGTGTCCTTTTCTCTCTTCCTTTGTTGTAACTGGCTAGTCAGACATGGTCTGGTCACCACAGTCAGGCTCTGGAGGAAGTCGGGTTTTTCCTTGAGATGCACGAACAAAATGTTGATCCAGCCCCATGCAGCACCTTTCGAGGGTTCTAATGAGGATAAAAAGCTGCAGTACTCCTGCTCTGGGTAGGCCAGCTGCTACTTCTGTGCCCACATCATTGGGGGCGGGGGTGGTGGGAGGTAGTGGGGAGCGATCCCTTTCAGAGTTCCTACTGATGGGACAGCCTGAGACCGGCCACAGTGGAGTAAAGATGGACGTCTGATCCTAGGCTGGGGTAAGATGGGAGAGAGCAAATCCATGGGCTGGGCTGAGTCTAGCAGGTTTCTCTATGAAGCATGTGAGTTATACAACCCAGACCCTGTGATGAGACCCTGGGTCATGTATAGTCGGGCCCATGCTGCCGACATGGTGAGCCAGAGCCACAGTCTTCCCGGTAGTTATTGTCGATGACGTGGAGGAGTCAGCTGAACAAAACTGAGAGAGACCCATGGCCCCAGAGGTAGAGAGACCTCAGGCCCTGACTTAGCAGACTCTGGCCAGCTCAGAAGCCCAGCTGCGTGTATTTTTAGCCCTTGGAAGCCTGCGCAATTACTTGTTAGGGCCTCACAATAATTCCTCCCCAAGGAGAATTCTATTTCCTTCTGCTCTATGTATAAAACAGCTCCTTACCCCCACCGTGATGGTGAGTAACTGTGGGAGGTACAGTCAGGGCAGTGATGCCACTGTTGAGGGCAGGCGACTGTCCAAGCAACCGCTGTCCCCTGGGCCAACGGCGTGCCTCACCAGTGCAGGCACACCCTGGCCAGGTGGCAGGACTGTCTGCAGGAGGCCGAGCTCCTGTACGGCGTGCTCACGAAGGGAGAGCAAAACTGTTCAAATGAAGTGGATCGTGTGTACAGACAGTCACCCTCGAACAACACAAGTTTGCACTGCATGGGCCTCCTTAGGTGCAATTGCTTTTGATAAGAATATTGGATGAATTTTTGAAGCTTTCTTTCCTGCTGTGAAACAATCATATTGATTATACCAGGCTACTATAATTCAATCATATTGCTGCTTGCTTTTTCATCATCCATGCATGAACCATTATACCTGTAAATAAACATGAATTTCTTTTCACATTACCTTTTCACTTTTCGTATCTAGTATTAGTAATACATATAACATCTAAAGTGTTTTGTATTATATAAGACAACATTGCCATATTGCAGGTGCAGAGAGACATATGATTCATCCTATAAACAGATGATGTAAATGTGTGGTATCGATTAATATAGTGCAGTCCTGTAAATATGTTTTCTCTTCCCTGTGATTTTCTGAATAACTCCCATATAACTTCCATATGATTTTTCTCTACTTTATTGTAATAATGCCGTATATAATACACATAACATCTTTCCCGTTAGCAGCAGTTAAGTTTTGGGGGAGTCAAAAGTCACATGCAGATTTCCCACTGCACAGGGCATCTGTGCTCCAAACCCCCTCACTGTCAAAGGGTTGGCTGCATTTTTATTCATTCTAAGACATACCTTGTTTTCTTCATGATTCCACACTCATGAAATCAGGATGGATCTCACAACCGCTGTGCCAGCTAGCGCCACCACAGTTGCATAAATAAACTTGGCCACTGCCGTTCATGATATTGTCATTTCAACCGAATTATATGTGTTGTCAGAGCTGCAAATGCTGAGCTGATTATTGAAAGTACCTTCAGAAATATTTCACTAGGATTTGGCAGCACACAGAAAAGCCACGGTGTTCGCAGAAAAGCATGAGAATGGAGCAGTGGGATATACATCTTCTATTAATGGAGCAAATATTTATTGTCAAAGGAGTGATTGCAATCTCACATTTCTTTCAAAGCAATAACCAACTGCTCCAGGAACACACCGTGTTGGAAGAAATTGTCTACGTTTGTCACTGAGGAAAATTCACAAGAATGGCTTATCACCCACCAACACAATGCAACTGAAGGCAGGAGAAACTGCCAAATCCCTCAGAACAGATGACAAGCATTTCAAAGAACCAAGAAGTAGGTATGCCCAACCCATGCACTGAGCAAAAACATTAAGACTGTGTCGTACTGTAATTAGCAATATTTTTGTTTTTGTTTTCATTTTTAGTTGCACCTAAACTAGTGATCTGACTTACAATTGATAGAATCTTATTAGATACGGTACAATAATAATAATAATCAAACTGGGCTGAACAGAATTACCCCCAGCCGAGAAGAAAACCAGAGGCAACTTGTATTTCAGCCGCCTATTTATTCACAACGGGTACCACCAGGGGAAAGCAAGGTATCTCACATAGCTCTGCGGAACTTCAAAGTCAAGGAAGGGCTTTGTGACTATTCGTGTTTAATACATGAAACACACCATCTGCACTACAAGCTCAGGACAGGAAGCAGATGCTTAGAAATTTCCACTTTGTCATGGCTGTCTTGTCGGATTTAATCAACATGTGGAGTGAAGATGAAGGGAGATCGCGGCATCCTGTTTATCTCTTCCCTGCAGACCGAGTGCCCGCTGCCCCAGGGCGCATGCCTTGGCTCCTCTTCTCCCTCCCCAGTCCCTGCCTTTCTCCATCACCCTCTTCCCTTTACCTGCCCATAGCAGCAGCCTGCAAGTTCAGGTGAGATGGGGGTAAGAACCAGGGGTAAGCTCAGTAGGTTGGCATGCATGTGCAGATGCACATGTCATGTGCACATATGTGTTCAGAGCCGGTTGTTTTTCTCTCAGTCCCAGTAGGGTCTTCAGAAGCAGCAATGTAAAACCCCGAGTTCTCAGTGTACAAAAAAAAAATCTGTCCATCAAGAAAAACAGATATGTGCCCTTGGTAAACCCTCCTGTCTGAAATACCTCCATCAGGAATACACTTGGATGTGTGCGAAGACTGGGAATCCTGAAACTGCATTCTCTAAGATACAGAACAACCTAGTCCAGTATTATATATTTAAAGGAACACCTGAACTGAAAGGACACTTCTCACATGTTCTAGGGTCTGCGCATGGACTGTGTGCTCGGCCTACCATTATGCCAACACCATACATGTAATATCAGTAAGTTTTACATGGTAAATTTTCATGATAAAGCAAATTACAGTCATCATTTTACTTCTCAAAAGTATCTTAACTAGTCTTCCATATGAATTGTAAAGTAACCAGTTAATTTTAAAAACTGGAATTCTTATTGCAACCGTATTAAATGTGTATATGTGTATATTTTGAAAAATATTAATATTTTTATATTATGTTTTCCCAAACAGATTTATGGCATATCTCAGTTCATATTTTATTTTATTTTTAGTAATGTTCTATGGCCTTATCCATTCATTTTTGTGGCTTTTTAAGTTATTTTATGTTTTTGTTGCTATTGAGAATTCGATTTTTAAATTTTCATTTCTGACTACCGTTGTTTATGTAGAGAAAGCCATTATCATTTGTACATTACCAGTTAACCCAATCACCTCACTCTATTTTTAATAATTTTTATATTGTCAAGTAGAGTCTTTGGAGTTTTCTAAATGTACAATTTTAACAAATCAAAGTATTTTTTCTCTTCCTTTCCAAAACTTGTATGTTTTTAATTTTTATATATTGAATTAGCTAAAATCTTCAAAGCAATTCTGAATCATATAGCATCCCTTTCTAGCTCCTGATTTTAATAGCCTGGCTTTAAATTTTTACTGGACATTATAATGATGACCATTGGTTTTTCATGATTAGATAATGAAAACTTTTGTGTATAAGTTTTTACTTTTTGTGTCTAAGTTTTCTCTTTTTGAGATTAAGTTAGTACACAGTAAAATGCTCAGAGTATAAATAAGTAAACCTATGAGTTTTGCCACAGGTCCATGCTCATGCCACTAACAGCTAAAAAGTTTTGGTTATTTAATGCTGAAGGTCTTGGGACTTCCTACACAGACAATCAAGTCATCTGTAAATAGGGGCATTTTTATTCTTTTTTTTTCCTATCTGCATGCTTTTCACTTATTTTCCTTGCCTTGATGAGCCAGCTAAGACTTCCAGTGTGATGATGAGTAGAAGCAGTAAGAATAGACATATTTGCATTGCTCCTAATCTTGTGGGGAAAGCATCCAGTCTTTCACTATTAAGTGTTAGGTGTAGCTGTTGGGTAGATGCCCTTTATTAGGTTAATAAAACTCCTTCTAATAAAAGTCCCTGAGAGTTTGTATAGTGAATAGACATTTATTTTGTGAAATGCTTTTTGCACTAATTGCTATGATTTTGTGCTTTTTCTTCTTTAGACTATTAATATGGTAGAACATATTGATTTTCAAATATTGAACCAGGCTGGAAATCCCAGCCTGATTTGTTAACGTTTTATTAAGAATCTTGGCATGTCTGATCACAAGAGATATTGGTCAACAGATTTTTCATACTATTTGCTTTGGTTTTGGTTCCAGAATAATGCTGTATCTCATGGGATGAGTGAAAATTGTTTCTTCCTCTTGGGTGAGTTTGATAATTTGTGGCTTTTGACTAAAGGCTCATTTTCATCTAGGTTGCCAAATTTATGTGCGTGACATTTTTCATAATATTTCCTTAGCATTATTCTCATAGCTATAGGATCTTTAATGAAATCTTACCTTTCAGTTTTCCTAAAGGTTTATTGATTTTATTGACTTTTCAAAGAATCAGCTTTTGGTTTCATTGGTCTTTCTGGGTTTTTTTATTGTTTATCTTTTTCAAATTTCATTGATTTGAACTTTTATCTTTATTTTTTTCCTAATTTTTTAACTTGATTTCATTTTGTTCTTTGTCTCCTAATTCTTTCAGCTAGACCCTTAAATTGTTGTTCTTAGCTTTCCTTCTTTTTTTAAGATTTTAATTTATCTTTAGACAGAAGGAAAGGGAGGGAGAAAAAGAGGGAGAGAAACATCAGTGTGTGGTTTCCTCTCACGCGCCCCCTACTGGAGGCCTGGCCCACAGCCTAGGCATGTGCCCTGACTGGGAATTGAACCAGTGGCCCTTTAGTTCACAGTCTGGCACTCAATCCACTGAGCAAGACTAGCCAGGGCATCTTCTTTTCTAATATAAGTAATTTAATGCTATAAATTTTCCTGTAAGCACTGCATTAGCTGTTTCCTACAAATTTTGACATGTTGTATTTTCATTTCTATTTAGTTCAAGGGATGGTCTAAACATGCTAGTTAAAAGAGATTACCGGGTTGAATAAAAAAGCAAGACTAGACTATATGCTGTCTATAAGAAAACCCACTTTAAATATGAGAGTGACATTGTGAGACATAAATAGATTAAAAGTAAAAGGGTGGAGAAATATACACTTTTTGTATGAACAAAAGAAAGCTAGAGTAGTTTTACTGATTTCAGACAAAGTAGATTTTAAATCAAGAAAGATTATCAGCAATTATATGAAACAAAATAATCAATGTTAAGCCTAATATTAAAATATATTAACAATATCACAGAAGAAAAAAAAAACATTAGTTTCAGGGAATCAATATTCAACTGAACTTTAATTTCATATATGCCTGGTACTTAGATTTTCTTACTATGTGCATACATTTATTAAATAATTACTGACATTTTGTCATCTAGAAATATTGACCAAGGTCGCATATCTTTTCAATTCCCACCAATAATTTGTCACTTTGCATAAAGACTTTGTCCTTGTAGGCAGACTGGTAGGGAAACACAGCACTACACTGAGAATGCTTTGGACTGTAGGCATCAATAGTGCTCTCTTTTCATTGATGCCTGAGAGAAGCACCAGTGGAAATCTAAGTAGAGCTGAACTCAATTACATTCTTTGGCTATTGGGAAAGCTGTTCATGCTTGTCTGAAGGCAGATAAGAGAAAAACCTCTAAGTGTGTGTCATTCTCACAGTGTTTTCTCCTGGGAGAGATATTAAACCTGGTGCAGGGGCATCGGGCCTATTTGTCAGTAGATTTCAAGTCCTTTGAGTCAGAGGGCAATACCACTTCATGAGCTTGTGTGGTATCAACTGACTAGAGTAAGCCTTGACTTCAAGGTTGGATTAATGATATATTTATAAGTATCTGTTATTGCCAATGTATACTAATATTCAAAGGGCTTGTGAATAATAAACAGACATTTGCAACCTAGGGCTATTATAATGCCTCAGCAACCACTTTTAACAATATGATTTAATTGCCTTTATGTTAAAAGTTTTAACATCCTTAATAAAGGGTCAAGAATAAAGGGTTCCCAAGGGTGGTAATGATTCTAATACGCTCACTAATCCATTTATAATGAAATAGTTATTGACTTGGCCTTATGAATGATTCAAGTACCTCAAGGCAAATAATGCATGTGGGCAGTCTGTTACTTTGAAGCACCTTAAAATAGACTTATGGTGCTGATAACATTAATATTAATGAGATTCATACAGGACCATATGCAAATACTACAAGTGGCACAGCATTTAATGGGTGTCCAGCCCCTCTGGGGAGGAGAAAAGCCACAGTGGCACTGGAGGGCCACGGGTTCTGGTTTTGCTGTTATCATATGGTACAACTGCGGGCAAGACACGACAGCTCCGCATGTGTGCCTCGGTGTCCTCAACTATAAACAGGTCTCAGACGGTTTCCCAAAGTGGTCTGTACGGTCAGATGAAATGAGGTGACTGATCAAAGAGTAACATTGCAAATGGGGGTGAAGGACATGGGGAAGTCACCTCATAATTCAGGAGCACGGATGCCTTAGCTTCCTTTATCTCACTGCTTGCCTAGGCAACATGGCTGTTCGGATGTCAGGTTTTTAAATAACCAATTGTCTTTTTCCCAAACCAGAAAAGACTTGACAAATGTCAATACACGATAGTGGTGCTCACGTCAATCCTTCCTCAACATAAGGTAACTTCTCTTGTTATTGCTGGGACTATGAGTAGACTATGAGTGAATCCAAAAGGGCGCCACTTGAGAAAGAAGAGTTGCAATGACACTGCAAAAATCAAAGAACTAAAGGGATTATTTTGTGTTTTTTTAAATAGATTTTACTTTAAATATAAAAGAAGATAAAGAAGCTGCCAAGGAAGAAATGAACATTCACTGACAACTTTGTGCTCGTCACCCTGGACTCCTACCATTGTTACCACCATTTTTACCATCCAGCAAAGTAAAATTCAAAGAGGGTAAAATCCATTTGTCTGAACTCCCTTGATTGGATCTCCCACTTGTTTTGACCAGCTCCAAGCTCATTCTTTTTCCAACATATCACAGCCTGCAAGAGAACCTAAAAAGACAACCAGAAACCCAGATTCCTTCAAAACCCATTTTTTTGGGCTTCAGAATTTCCTCTCCACGGCAGAGATTTGTCACTGAAAGTCAGATTCGGGCTCTGATTGGGGCTTGTCCCTCAGGTAACTCTGCTCCGTGGAAAAAGTTGACTTTGCCTCCAACAGTTGGCTTATGCCTCTGTTGGGTTCCCCAGAAGCAAACCCTAGTATGAGAACTGAAGTGAAAGCAGTTAGGAAGTGTCTCCAGGAAAAGCCTGCAGAGATGAAGGGCGAGTGCGATCAGAAAAGGAAAGGGCCAAGCAAAGTGTGATATCAAGCAAAGTCCTGCGGAGGGAACTCTGGCTCAACCTTGCAGGGGCTCTGGAGGCAGCTCAGGCGCACCTCTAGGACAGGGAGAGCGGAGTATTTACGCTGTTCCTCCTACCAACCATTGGTCAAGGGCTGACCCGAGGGGACAAAATTCTTAGGCAGTTCTGGCTCTTTACATGCACAGCCAAGCAGAACCCACAGCCCAGGCACAGACTGACTCTGGCTGCTGTGAGGGAAAGCACAAGGCAGCCAGTGCCCACACACAAATGCTGAGATCCAGCGGATCCAGACAGAGTGCACTAAGCGAGTCTGCCACAACCTTCCTGCAGAGCACTTCCAGCAGGAAGTGACGGGATTTCATGCGCAGAAGATCAACCCTGGCAGAATTATTCCTGGGGCAACTAACAAGCTGGGGACCCAGTAGCTCCAGAATCATGCAGAGATACAAACTGTTAGCCCCGCCACGACCTGGGCTGGGATTAAACTTCATAGAAGCAAAAGGGAAGACTGAATTGCCTGGCATTGCAGGGCCCCCAGAGTTTCAAGGAGCCTTTCGCAGGCAGACTCCCCACCACAAATCCTAGCCCTTGCTTTTGTGAATGTGACTCTTTCAGTTGGCAATGTTCTCATTCTCTGTTTACCCAAATCCCTACACATTTGTCTGGGCCCTGTTCAAATGCCTCCTCCCTCATGGAGCAAGCCCTTGTTCTGCCAGCTCTGGATGCCCCAGGACCTTGTCAAAATCTCTTCTGTGAAGCACATGGCTTTGTATTTTGCATGATGCTATTTATGTCCACGTCTCACCTACCTGGCTACACGAAGCTGCGAGGGAGCAGGAGCTGTGCTGCGTCAGCTCCGTGCCCAGCACCTGGCACGGGGCCTGAACGCAGTGGTGCTCAGTAGGCACCGCCTGACGGTCACCTGAGAGAAGCCTCCCCGCTCCCCGTCAGCACTTACACGGGGTTCGGGTGGGAAGATGTGAGCCCGCACCAGGCCTCAGGTCCCCATAGTGCCACTGGGATACACCCAGCTGTCTCCCTCTACCATCCTACCCATTGACAGCCTCGGTCCTGGCAGCAAAGCTGACTGTAGCAATTTGTCTGGCTTCCTGTGATTACTCATAATTCTGGATTTTCTGCCCCGACCAACTAAATTTCATCAACTGCATTTCTACATTTCCAGCAGTTTTGGTTTCCAGAAAGCAAACTAAGGACACAGCAGAGAAGTGTTTCGTGTCTCTAACATCCTCAGCAGCATCTGGAAGGGGCAGCCCTCTTTCACTGTCAAGTACTGTTGACAGAGTGAGGCCAGGGCACACCTCACACCCAAGTTCCAGGCTCTCCTTCACTCTCCCACTCCCCAGGCCCCCTAGGCTATGAGCATGAGCATCGGGCAGCAGAGGCTCCCCTGGCCTTCCATATCCTGTTGCCTGAGCTACTCTGAGGAGCAAGCATTCCACTGAGCAAGGGAACCGAACCCGTCCTACTTTGTCTGAGGCCAAATTGAGCCAAACTGGGCTGGGTGGACTTCGAAGTCCTCACTCTCCTGCCTCAGCTCTGCCTGTGTTCCTGTCCACCTTGGTAACTCTGGGAGAATTACTTAGCTTCTCTACGTCTGCAAAAAAAAGAGACTCAGCTGCCAAAAGGAAGTTCTCGAGGGTGTTCATTCATCTGGGGCAATGGGAGGCTCAGCTGAAATATCTGATATATGCACGTGTTGAAAGCTGTTGGTACGGCACATGTTAAGAAAGTTATTCCAGCCTCAAGTTCAAAGAGAAACAGCCCTAGAGTCATTTCCTGGATCCCTGGACCTGAATGGGGTGGTAGTTGGGGGAGATGGGGAGGCAGAGCAGAGGAATAGGGGAAGGGCAATATTCAAACAGAGGAGATTCCTTTCAACGTGGCTGAGTTGCACACTCACTCATTTATGTACACTCATCGATTCACTCACCCAGTCTGCAATTATTGAGCGCTTGCTGCATGCCAGACACTTTTCTAGGTGCCAGGGGCAAATCTGAAGGTAGAAAAACTCCAAAGGATGTGACTTCTGTAGTTCAGGCAAGACATGATGATACCCTGAGGTAGGGGCAGCAGAAATGAAAAGTGCACAGATTTCATTGATATTTGGGAAGTTGAAGTAACAGAATACAATATTTTGGATACATGAGGGGGACTGTGTAACAGAGGAGATGAAGTGGAGGATAATGCCCATTTTTTGACTTGAGCAAAGGAGCAGGTGATGAGGTAGGGACCCTGGAAGAGGAGCAGTTGCGGGGAGGGGACATGGTAAGTTAAAGTTCGGTCACATTGAGCTGAAGTCCCTATGAGACATCAGGTGAAACACAGTCATTACACACTACTGGAAAAGAAAGCTGCGTTCAGCAGACAGACTTGGGGAACACCAACACACAGAGCAGAATGGATGGAGCCATCCACTGAGCATCTACCACACATCGAGGTACAGAGCTGGAGGGGGTCTGCCCTCCGGAAGTTCCCGGTCCAAAGGAGACAGACGCCACAGAGTTGATTCTGACATGATAACTGCATCGTGCACAGAGAGTGGGCAAAGGACTGTGGAAACCCAGAGGAGGGTGATATTGGCTCTGCCTGGAAAAGCTGCAGAACGCTTCCAACAGAGCCGACACGGGCTCTGGATCCAAAGGGTGTGCAGGAGACGCAGAGTCCAGGAGGTGGTGTAGAAGTGGGGCAAAGAGCTGAAGGAGGGTCTGAGAACACAAGATGGAAGGAGGGAAGGAGCGCTGAGCTGTGATGGGGTCTGTGGGGGGTGTCGGGGAGGTTGCCCAGCGGGGAAGGGAGAAAAGAGGCTGGAAGGTGTAGGGAAGCCCAGTCAGAGGGCAAAGGGGCCCTCTGTGACCACTGGAGACTTTGCTAACTTCTTTGTATTTGTTCGTTTGTCTGTTTTATAGAAAATAAACACACGGAGTCTGCATTTTCAAAGTGGTGACCTACTTCCTTCCAAGCAATCACTGTTTCTGGGAATTGTCATTAGTGTGATTGGAAAATGCTGTATCTTATTTCCTACTTAAAGCACACCTCATGCAGGTATTTGGAAGATAAGCGGGAAATTGCTCTTCTAGCACAGAGAAGTCAGTTCACGTATATTTATTTCAGGAACTAGAAACTGCTGCGTCAGCAGCTGGAGAAAGTGCTGGGAGGGTCTCACCCAACACCACTTCGGCTCACAGGCTGAACTAGTTACAGATCTGGGGAACTCCGGTAACACATAATTAGCCATGCCGCAACCAGCCAGAACAGCCCCCATTTCACAGACAGGGGACTGGAGAATATGGGGGAGCTGCGGATACTGGATGAGCGGCAAACATTTCAGCCACAACTTTCAATCAGTGATAACCCATCAACTCTTGTTTTTATATATAATAAAACGCTCTGGAGAAGGTTAACAGGAAAACTGGAAATAGCACTAGGACCTAGCCTTGGTATTATAGATGCAAAACATTTCATACCTCGTATTCAGTTTGTTACCACACCTAACCTGCCCTTTTCCTTTCCGTATTGTAAATTTTAAGCTTCTTGGGTCTGTTTTTATTTTTGCTTTTCTTGCTACAAACTAATGGAATTCTAGCATGTGGCCTTGGTATTTACAAGCTTTTCTAACAACTAGTGGAACAAATCTCAATGAGAAGGAAAACATGACCATCGCATTTTAAAGCTGCCGAAAAGCAACAGCGCCTTGCTTCATGGGTCTTGCAGACGCTTTTTCTGACAAAGGAGACTTGTACATTTTTGACCTTTAGTACTTTGGTCTATGAAAACTGTCTCTCACCTCTGAAAAGTCTGCAAGTAGGATGTATGGGCTTAATATTTGTTGCCTTGATAGGAATATTTAAGTTGACATGTTGGGGGAGAGGGGTTTCTTACAAAGATGTCGCCCAGGGAACACTTTAGAGTATATGGTATGGCGCTGGTCCAGAGACCTAGACTGTGATTTGAACCACAGGAAGGTGGTAGGTTTATCACTGAACAAATAAAAAAATAAATAAAAGTCCGTATTGACTCAGAAGTGGAAGCAGAAGTCATGCCAATAGGCCATTCAGCCCTGTGCGGAGGGAAGTAGCCACGAAGAGGTTTCCCTAAACAAGGTAAGAAGGACTGAGCAGTGCCATCGGTAAACATACCTGAATCTTACAAAACAAAGCAACAAAAGCAGGAATGTGTGAAATTCCCTTTTCTAAGAAAATACGTGATAACTGGATTTTACCTGCATATACTGTGAACTTAACATCGCAACTAACTCCTAGCAGAGTGCTTCTGGAGACAGAACTCAAGTTCACAGACCGGGGGCCCATATCTGGGGGCCAACAAGGAGACAGAAAAAAACAGAGAAAAGAAATCTCTCTGCTCTTCAGTCTCGCTGGGATACCAGGCCATCTCGCATCCTTTAAAATAGAATAGAGACAGCCCTGGCTGGCGTAGCTCAGTGGATTGAGGACG
Organism: Phyllostomus hastatus; assembly: GCF_019186645.2. Lineage (NCBI taxonomy): Eukaryota > Metazoa > Chordata > Mammalia > Chiroptera > Phyllostomidae > Phyllostomus > Phyllostomus hastatus. The sequence continues at coordinate 10,099,440 of NW_025334009.1, forward strand.
GGCTGCAAGCCAAGGCATCCGAGGTTCGATTCCCAGTCAGGGCACATGTCTGGGTTGCAGACCACAGCCCCCAGCAACCACACATTGATGTTTCTCTCTTTCTTTCTCCCTCCCTTCCCTCTCTAAAAAATAAAATAAAAATAAAATCTTTAAAAAAAATAGAATAGATACTAATATAACCATCTCTTATTCCCTTCACTCATCATTATGTTGGTGATAATCAACCACCATTGATCAACCCACAGTTAATTTATTCTTACTTCTGCTGCGGAGTAACCGTCAACTTATTTCCAGTTTGGGGCTATCGCGAGCAATACTGTTCACGCGCATTCTGCTACTTGTCTCTTGGCACATCATGTTTTCGAGGATAGGTACTGACTTGTGACATTGCTGAGTCACAGCGTTTGTCCCTCTTCACGTCCACCCGAGAATGCCACACTGCTGCGAAGGGGTGGTGTCAACTCGCACTCCCTTCCACAGCAAGTCCTCCCTGCTGCACACTGACGCCAGCGCTGGATACTGTCCTGTCACCAGTCTGCCGCCTATGTGATGGGCAACTGCATGGTTGACGGTACCTATGACAGTTTCATGTGTCATAGAACTAGTTTAAGGTTGAGAGACTTCTCATACGTTTATTGGCCATTTTCATTGCCTCTTTTTGGAAGTGTCTATCTAAGACTTCTGCCCGTTCTTTATTAGGCCATCTGGTTTGCGACAGGCCTTTATACATCTCTGAGAGCAGCCCTTTTTAGTCACATGCCTCTCTTACTCGGTGTCTCAAACATGCTCACTCTTTAGAGTGACTGGTGAACAGAAGCTCGGTAGTTTAAATGTAGTCAAATGTATGAATCATTACATGGTTGGATCGCACTTTTGTATTTTGTATCGCACTCATATTAAAATCTTTCTTTATACAAGGCCATTAAAATATTCTCATATGTTATCTTATAAAATCATCACAGTTTGCACTGTAATCCATTTGGAATTGACTTTTGTATATGGTATCAAATGTATCAGACTCCTTTTTATTTGATTATATGAATGAGACACTATGTATTGAAAAGTCTTTTTTCGCCGTGATCTTCAGTGCCTCCTTCCTTATAAATAAAAGGTTCATATAGGAATGGGTCTGCCTTCGGACTCTCTGTTCAGTTCCAGTAGAATGAGTTTCTAACCTTGTTCCAGTACCAAACTGTCTTGACTGCTAAAGCCTTGTATCAATCATGACATCCGGGAGGGCAACTCCTGTACCTCATTCCTCTCCTTCGAGACTGTCTCGACTATTCTAAGCCCTTTGGAATGCCATATGAACTTGGAAGTCAGTTTGTCAAGTGTCACTGAATAGATCTGTTGGAATGTGTGTGTGTGTGTGTGTGTGTGTGTGTGTGTATAAAAATCTCCAGCAAATTGCAATGCTTGCTTATTAATTCTAATCTATCTATAGAGTCCTCAGGGAACATATCTTTTAAAATGTCAATGTTACTTCTTTATTTTCATTTTTGGCTAAGACCTCCGAAATACTGTCAGAGTACAATGATGATGGGCGGGGCGGGGGGGGCCTCCTTGTCTTGTTCTGGGCCTCACAGGTAAAGCTTTTAGCCTTTCACCATTGATATAAGCATTTGCTGTGGGTTATTCATAGATACCTTTTATCAGATTAAGAAAGTTATTTCTAGTAAGGATTTGCTAATTCTCAAGTCACAAGTCAATGCTGAATTTCATCAGATGCTTGTTCTGTATTAAATAAAACAATCTTATGATTATTCTTCTTTAATCTACTCATGGGGTGGAACACACGTGAATGTTCTTGTGTTAAACCAACATTTCCCTCCTGATTTAACCCTAAATTGTTATGTCTCGAGCCTTTCATACATTGCTGGATTTAGTTTGCTAATAATTTCAATCCATGGTCATGAGTGATACTTAGGCTGAAATTGTCCTTTCCATTGCTGGACTGAGAGATACTGAGGTTAAGCTACCTCCTTAAAATGAGTTGGGAAGTAAGTCCTTTTTATAGAGATTTTATCTCAAAGAGATTTTATAGACTGGAAGTATTCATTCCTTGACTGGTAGAAGCTATTGAAGGAGTCCTTTGAACACCTACTTTCTGTCGTTATAGGACTATCTGTGGGTATTTGCTACCATATTTGAATAATGTATCTACCCTACCGATTCTTCATATATCCATCTTGAGTGCCATGCTCTAACTTCCTTTTAAGGAATTTGAGGCCTTAGTACTTCCATGCCTCAATCTCACCCCCACCACACTCTTCTGTCTTCCCAAAACAATTCTATTACAAATTGTTCATGTTTTTATAAAAACAAATTTCTCAAATACATTATTATTTCTGCAGCAAAAGACATGAACATGCACATTTAATGAAAAAACTAAAGGCTGTAAATAGCCTTATGTCATTTCAAGTCAGGTTCCTCCCAAATGAGTTTGGTCAGACCATGTTATGCAGCTAAATGAGCATGCAAAAAAATTTTTTTCAGCTTTCCAACCTTTATGGATTTTTTCATTACAGGTATCCCCAAGTGTTAAACCCCCAGAGGGGATCTGATGTCAGTCTGGCTTACCTTTAACAGTAGCTACCCTATGCATCTTGCCCACCCCCAAGGTCTCAGTGCTATGGATAGAGTGAATGGTATAGTAGAAAAGTGAAGGAAGACCCAGAGTAGGTTGATTCTGCACAGAGAAATGAGTGTGTTGAGGTGTTCCTGCATGCAAGTTTTTGAGTTGGCTTTTTTTCCCAAGTTTATGAGGAGAATTGTGATTAACCCTTTATGGATTAAAGTCTTATTTCCCATCAATTTCTTGGTAGGTTCTCAGGAAATGGCAGCTAGATTTATCTATGAGAAAGCAGGGTTCAACCCAATTCAATTTCAGCAAATGTTGGTTGTTCGCACAGAATGTGCACAGTTCTGGGTTTGATCGGTGGGGAATTAAGAAGTGAACCTCATATGAGTCTTGCCCTTTGTCCTGGAGCTCGGTCTAAATAGGGAGAGACATGCAGGAATATTTGACCTAGTTGACCAAGGGGTCTGCACCCATCTGGCCAGATGATCTGGAAGCCTAGGACAGGGCAATTATGCAAAACACAAGGAAATGGGATCTACCTTGGCAATCCCCCTTATACGGGGTCACCCCAATTGTACAAGTATGGGGGAAAAGTAAAGACAAACCATCTTTATGGGGTCACCTCTAATTTGAAATTTCTCACTCTAGCCCCACCCCATCTGCCAAGAAGGGCAAATTCAAAGTAAGCAAAAGTGAAGAAGATTTGGGAGTCCATGAATGCTGCCTTTAAAATGTGCAATTTTACCCTGGCTGGTGTGGCTCAGTGGACTGAGTGCCAGCCTGTGAAACTAAAAGTCACCAGTTAGATTCCCAGTCAGGGCACATGCCTCAGTTGCCAGGTCCCCAGATAGGAGCATGTGAGGAGCAATCAATTAATGTATCTCTTGCATGTCAATGTTTCTTTCCCTTTTTGACTCCCTCCCTTTCCCCTCTCTATTAATTAATTAATTAATTAATATTTTAAAATAAAATGTGCATTTTATGATGGTGGAAAGTCCTCCCAGGTGCAAATGTTTTAAAGTGAATAAAATCAGAATTCATGTTGTAGATAACTTTTGAGTAATACATAGTTGGGTTCATTTTTTTAATTTTTATTTATTGATTTTAGAGAGAGGAAAAAGGAGAGAGAGCAACATCAATCTGTTTTTCCACTTGTCTGTGCATTCATTGGTTGACTCTTATATGTGCCCTGACTGGGGATCGACCCCAGAACCTTGGCATATCAGGATGATGCTCTAACCATCTTTATACTAGGAAAGACACCGAAACACCCCAACCTCTGTTTTTTTATCTGTAAAATGGGGGAAATAAAAATGAATCTCACAAGATTAAATGAGAATTAAGTCATTAAATGAATTAAATAAGACCTTGTGTCTGTAACCTAAGTGTCTAGAAGTCTTCCAGCCACAAACTTACACAGTAAAGGTGGATGAGAACTACCACTTATTTCAAATTTTTCCTATTGATAACCTTGTTTTCTTGCCTCCTCTCTCCACCTCTTTACCCCTAACAAGGGATAGCTATTCATAGGATCGTTAGCCCAAACAGGTGTGTATAATGGGTCTTTACTACCTTACTGAAGATTCTGGAGTTACGGTGGGTAAGGAGTCAGAGAGAGAAAGTTTACCGCAGAGCCTGTTCTGTTGACTCATCGTCACCCTGCCTCCTCCCCACTTGTGGCCTCTCCTCCCTGCTTTGTTCTTAGTGTGGAAAAGCCCCTACCCCTTCCTTTCCCCAAGGGCCAAGAACAACCTAATATGTATTTCAGACTTTAAGAGGTTAATTGGGAAAAATGAAAGATGACTCAAGCAGGGGACAGGAAACATCAAAAATAAAATATTTGACCTTGCACTGTCCTCACTCATCCCCCCACAGAGATTCCCCTGACTCATGCCTTTTGCCTGAGGCAGTACTTACCAGTGTCCTTCTTGTCAATATTTTCTCTATCCACTTCCGGCCAAGACGGAGGCGTAGGTGGATGCACTGTGCCTCCTCACACAACCAAAAGAAGGACAATAACAAATTTAAAAACAAAAAACAATCAGAACTGCCAGAAAATTGAACTCTATGGAAGTCCGACAACCAAGAATTTAAAGAAACATTCATCCAGACTGGTAGAAGGGGCAGAGATGGGCAGCCGAGGTGGAGAGGACTCCTGGCAAGGTGGCAGCTGGATGACCTGGGCAGACGAGGTGGTGGCTGGCAGACCAGGCAGTCCCATATTTGCATGTCGATAAATCAGGAAGAACAACAGGGGAGTGAGACAGACCGCACAATCCCAGGTTCCATTGCAGGGAAATAAAGCCTCAAAACCTCTGACTGAAAACACCTGTGGGGGTTGTAGCAGTGGGAGAAACTCCCAGCCTCACAGGAGAGATGATTGGAGAGATCCACAGGGTCCTAGAATGTGTACAAACCCACCCACCTGGGAATCAGCACCAGAAGGGCCCAATTTGCTTATGGGTAGGGGAGGAAATTACTGAAAGCCGGTTGACAGCCAAGCAAGCATCATAGTTCCCTCTCAGACCCCTCTTCCACATACAGCACCACAACGCAGTGACGTGGGTTGTTCCACCCTGGTGAATACCTAAGATTCTGCCCCTTACTATGTAACAGCCTGCCAGGACAAAAACGCATGGCCCAAATGAAAAAACAGATTAAAGTTCTAGAAAAAAATGCAACTAAATGATGAAGAGAGAGCCAACCTATCAGATGCACAGTTGAAAACACTGGTAATCAGGATGCTCACCGAAATGGCTGAATATGGTCACAAAATAGAGGAAAAAGTGTAGGCTATGAAAAGTGAAATAAAGGAAAATGTAGAGAGAACCAATAGTGAAGGGAAGGAAACTGGGACTCAAATCAACAATCTGAAGCAAAAGGAAGAAATAAACATTCAATCAAACAAGAAGGAAGAAACAAGAATTCAGAAAAATGAGGAGAGGCTTAGGAACCTCCAGGACATCTTTAAACATTCCAACATCTGAATCATAGAGGCACCAAAAGGAGAAGAGGAAGAGGAAGAAATTGAAAACTCATTTGAACAAATAATGAAGGAGACCTTCCCCAATCTGGTAAAGGAAATAGACTTCCAGGAAGTCCAGGAAGCTCAGAGAGTCCCAAAAAAGTTGGACCCAAGGAAGCACACACCAAGGCACATCATCATTACATTACCCAAGATTAAAGAGAAAGAGAGAATCTTAAAAGCAGCAAGAGGAAAGGAAAGAGTTACCTACAAAGGAGTTCCCATAAGTCTATCAGCTGATTTCTTGAAAGAAACCTTGCAGGCAAGAAGGTGCTGGAAAGAAGTATTCCAAGTCATGAAAGGCAAGGACCTACATCCAAGATTATTCTATTCAGCAAAGCTATCATTTAGAATGGAAAAGCAGATAAACTGCTTCCCAGATAAGGTCAAGTTAAAGGAGTTCATCATTACCAAGCCCTTATTATATGAAATGTTAAAGCAACCTATCTAAGAAAGAGAAGATCAAAAATATGAACAGTAAAATGACAACAAACTCACAACTATCAACAACCAAACCTTAAAAAAAAATAAGCAAGAACAAAAACAAACTAAGCAAACAACTAGAACAGGAACAGAATCACAGAAATGGAGATCACATGGAGGGTTATCAGCGGGAAAGGAGAGTGGGGGGAAAGGGGAAAAAGGTACAGGGAATAAGTAGTATAGATGGTAGGTACAAAATAGATGGGGGGAGCTAAGAATAGAATAGGAAATGTAGAAGCCAAGGAACTTATATGTGCGCCCATGGACATAAACTAAGGGGAGGTGGAATGCAGGTGGGAGGGGGGCTCAGGGTGGAAGGAAATAAAGGGGGGGAAATGGGACAACTGTAATAGCATAATCAATAAAATATATTTTAAAAAAATAAAATAAAATAAAAGATTTTATCTATCCCAGCACTTCCTGTCTGCAGGAGCCCCCATCCTCCCTGTCAGAGGTCAGTTCCTAAATCTGTTGCTGTATTTTTCAGAGCAATTAATTTTCCTTCTGTTTTATTTATCCTGTTTCACAACCCTAAAAATCATCTAGACAGTTTTTAAACGTTTTTTTGTTTGTTTGTTTTTAAAGATTTTATTTATTTATTTTTAGAGGGGGAAGGGAGGGAGAAAGAGAGAGAGAGAGAGAGAAACATCAATGTACGGTTGCTGGGGGCCATGGCCTGCAACCCAGGCATGTGCCCTGACTGGGAATCGAACCTGCAACACTTTGGTTCGCAGCCCACGCTCAATCCACTGAGCTACGCCAGCCAGGGCTCAACATTTTTTTTCTAAACATAGGAGTTGCTTCGTTTATACGCATTTTATTAATTATTCTTTTATAGTCCTTTTCCTAGGGCTTCCTGGGGGAATGGAGCTAAACACGTGTGTTCGGTCTGCCATATTTCACCAAAAGCCTTCAACTTCATTTTTCTAGATCCCTTGTATATTACCAGAAATCTGAAATAATATTTGATCACCTCCTGGAAGTCCTAAAGGCTTTGGCGATCCCAGCATATTTGATGTCATTGAGACACAGAAGAATCTACTTTATTCCTCTATGCAGACATCTCCAAATCATATTATAAGACAGAGTGGCTTTCCCCTGCCCGGGGGGGCTCTGGCTCTTGTCAGCTCAGCCACAGAGTCCGCTGCTTGCTTCCCTGCCATGTGACATGGGGCGAGCTTCATTTCTGAGCCTGGGAGCCTGTGATTCCTGCTTCCTGCCAGTCAGCAGCAGTTAGGGGCATTGCCGTTCCCGTCTTCTCTGGGATGAACTTCCACGAGGACCTGCCCACTAGTATGAAGAGGGCCGGCCTGAAGCCGAAAGACTGGGGTTCAAGTTCCAGCCTTGGCACCCACCACGTGTGGGGACTGAAGCAAGTCGCTTTGCTTCTCTCTGCTTTGGTTTCCTTATTGCCAACAGAGGCTTATGGGTCTCACAAGGATTGCGTGAGGGATACATGAGATGACATGTGTGCCCGGCAACTAGAAGGCGTTCAATGAATAGTTATCTAAGCATTCTGTATGCAAGGCTGCTAAAACCCGCAACAGCCTTGAGCCCTTTGATGAAAACGAATCCACTCCATTGTACTCCTTAATTGATATGGTAAGCTTGTTCGTGGATGGTCTTTTTTATTCTTCAAATAAGTTGATGTTAGAAGCCTAAAATGTGTATCACCCCAGAATAGGTTACCTGAGTAGGTGTGAACAGACTTCTCAAATTTTAATGCTCAGACCATCCACCCAGGGACCTTGCTAACAAGAAGATTCTGATTCGTAGGCGTGGGGCGGGGCTGAACATGGCACTGTAGATGGGCAGGCATGGCATCATCTCCCAGGCACAGAGTTTCAGGCTGTGCCCAACCTCTGCCTTTCTTACATGGGCCCCGTCCATCAGAATGAATCCACGTGACCGGGAGTGGGGCGGGGGGAGGCAGATAGAGAGCTCAGAGTCACAGGTAGAGGAGAGAAAAGGCAGGGTGGTCCAGTGAAAAGAGCAACAGCTCAGGTGACAGACAGATTTGGGACTGAAGTCTAGCCCTGTCACTGCTAGCTGTGGGACCCTTGGCAAATCACCCAGCTTCTTCGAGGCTCAGTTTCCTCAGCTCTAGAGTGAGCACGACCATCCCCACCTCACAGCTGCTGGGAAACGGACGTAACTCCACATTCCCACAACTCTGTCACCGGGTCCCAAGAGTTCCACTCTCACGCGAATGCCCTCAGCGTCCGGAAGATGGAGCAAGGCGTTCTTTACTGTTCTCTCCTGGCCACGTTCAATTCATCCAGAGCCCGTCTCAGATGGGTACCCAAAGTCTCTTCTTCCTTGGTTTCCTCCTACTTTCCTTATCGTTATTTTTTTTAATTTTTTTATTGACTATATTGGGATGACATTGACTAATAAAATTGTATAGTTATACAATTCAACGATATGTCATCTGAGCATTACCACCCCACATCAAGTCCCCTTCCATCACCATTCATCCCCCCTTCACCCTCTTCTACCTCCCCCCAAACCCCTTTCCTGTGGCAAACACCGTACTCATGTCTGTATCCATGAGTCTTTCTTTTTTTTTCTTTGCTTAATCCCTTCACCCTTCTAACCCAGCCCCAAACCCCTTCCCCTCTGACCACTGTCAGTCTATTCTCTGTATCCATGAGTCTGTCTCCACTTTGTTAGTTTATTTTGTTCATTAGATTCCACATATCAGTTTTCCTACTTTTTTTTTACTACCTAGCTGCTCCCTCCCCGGGGACCCAGTTCCATCCTCCCCCCACCCCCCCAGTGCTTGGTGCGGGCTGGGAAGACAGACTCTCAACTTCTTTCTGTGAGGGGTAGAGTCTAGATTCCGTGAGACAAATAAAAAGTCTTCATAAGACTGACTGCCTCTCTTACCAGGAGCTCAATATAAGGGTTTTCAACAAGGGTTAGAATGGGAAGGGATAGTGGTGGCGAGAGGCAGGAGACGCAAATGCCACTGCACACGGGAAGCCCCAGTAGACGGTGGCCCCTGGGCTTGTCTTCTCTTAGTCCCAAACCATGAACACACTTAACAACGTGGCATGCAAACCTCTTTCTGTAATTCTAAGGTTTGCTTCACACCTTCCTGAATATCCTCTCCTTGGCATGTTTTTGCGAGTCCTGACTCGGTTGAGTTAGGGCCAAGCTAGCAAAAGGAGCTCAACGCTGTGCTACTTGCCAGCCAGCCTCCTTCGGAGGCCGTCTCTGGAATCCTGCGCTTCAGCGGGAGCTACCAGAATGCCAGCTTAGCACAGTGCCGTGCATTCCCAGTGATGTGTGAATGGATGAACCGCTTGGTGTTCAGTAGAACTTCCCTGCTGGGCCCAGTGCTTCCTCTTCTCCCACGGTCCAGCCAGGTTCTCGGACTGGCAGGGACAAGGAGAGCGCTAAGACCAGGGAGCAGGGGCTGCCCAAGGTCTTGCCTAGTGGACTCTCAAAGGGCAACAAAAGGAGACCTGACATGTGAAAATATGAAAATAAAGATCTGATTCACACTCGCCTTTTGACAGGATGCACTTTCTGGATCACTCTAGAAGCAAAACCCCAAAAGTGCTTTCATTCAACGTAACATGCTTAATATCACGGATGATGCTGTTTTGCTAAACTAAAACATTTACACGGGCTTCATAACTGAGAGATGTGTTTAGAGATTGTTTAGGGATGCTTTTTATTTGTTGATGTACTTTCATTTTATTTTCGAGCATGCTGACTCATTGCTATTATTTCATTTAACAATGACCCATTATTATAATGGACCAATTAATAAAATTATGCAGTCAAAATAATGAGAATGTACTGACAATCTTCACAGCGACTGCCACTAAACCATTTTGAGTTAATGGCACAGAAACGACGAGATCCACGCGAGGCATTTACTTTCCGTGAGTGTATTCAGCACTTCTGCCTGCCGGGACCTAAGGCCTTTTGACCCCAGTTTGACTATCACACAGGTGTCGAGTGAGGACTCAATTCTCCCACCTCTCTTCCTTCTGCAAACCACCACACAACGCTTTACTGTATGCGGCTTCCTCAGCCCAATGTACTGCCATGCAGCTGCCACTTGCATGGATGTGTTGGTTATGTAATATCGTTCTGTTCTCTCCTCATTAGCCTGAGAAGTGAAAGAAATGAAATGAGAGTAGTAAGCCCCTTCCTGTTTTGCAGCAATTTTTAGGATGCCAGATCAGAATCTCAGTTTGCAGAATGACCTGGGACTCCAAAGCCTTCTCCTGTGACAATGCTTTCAGCGCATACTCTCTCTGCTGAGGAGAAAATGAGTCTTTAACGCAACGTGAGTACAATGGCAATTAGAAGTCAACAGTTGTCATTCTGACACCACCACCCTCAAGTCATCCGGAGAGGCTCAGCTTCACATTCAAAGCCCAGCACCGTCACTGCAAGGCTGGGATCACTCAGTACCTACATCCCTGTTCACGCAGGGATGCGAAACTGCGCGGCGGAAGCTGATTTTGAGTGTGAGCGTCTCACCCACGTGACCGAGAATATGGTTAAAATAATCCTTTTAAGACCATATCAGCTTCTGAGAATGTAACATTTGCAGGAAGGTTGCCTTTGGAAAAAAAGAAAAACATTTAAATTTGTCTAGAATTCTCCCACCCACAGACACCAGTGTGTGATAAACACTCGTCTGTCATCTTCTTCAATGTTCAGAAGAGGAGCGAGGCGGGGAGAGACGGGGAGCCGCTGATCCCAGGGCGCGCAGCTGGGTCAGGACGCGGCTGGACCACAAACCCGGCGCCTTTCCCGTTCCCAGTGTAGCGTCTCGGCTCTGGCAGCCCACGAAGCAACTTCAGATACACCAAATGCTGATGTTAAAGGAGGCTTATTGTTTTTTAGTTTATTTTCTTCCTTTTTCATTGTGCTTTTTCCATTACCATCTATCTCCCCATACCCTCTTCCACTTCTCACCCCCAATCACCACACTGTTGTCTGTCCGTGTCCATGAGTTCTTTCTCTTTTTTGCCTTTTCTGCTCCATCCCTCCAGCCCCCCAACCCCCGCCACCCTCCCAGACCTGCCAACCTGCTCTCTATCCATGATTCTGTAAATATATATTCTCTGTGTCTCCATTAAAAGATAGAAACTTGGAGGTCCGAGTTCATGTTATCAATTCCTGAAAAACACGATAATTTTGTTTCTTAGCTGGAGCAAGGGCTCCCCCTAATGGCTGCCGACAGCACTTCGGAAAGACTACAATTGACCGCTGGGAAGATGAGAAAAGCAACTCCTAAGGGTCACCCCTGGCATCACCAAAAACCCTGATTCTCTCCCATCTGCGAGCATCCTTTTCTCTCCAATAAGGCACATCCCAGGGATCTTTGGAGTATCAATAATGTCCTGTGATACCCCTTCCGACAGCGCCCTGCTACGGATCCACCCCCTGACAGGCAATGACAGCACCTGCATTTTCCAACTGTAGGTTCTAAAAACTCCAGCGTGGGCCTCATGTGACTTGTGTTATTCAATCTGCAGTCTTCTCAGTAAACAGTTGCAGAAATCAGGTGTGTTTTGCAGGCAATTCTGTTTTATCTTCTTGTTTCCATCATGGCTTCACGTGACGGAAATATCTCTTCTGATACCCTAATGCAATCGCATTTCCTTTCAACACCTGGAATTCACAAACTGATCCTGAGCTTTCTCCCTGCCCAGAAAGGGGGGACCAACTGTCCGCCGAGGGGCTGTGTCCCTTTCCTAGGAGAATAGTTTTAGAAGCCACAGGTGCTCATTCTACAAATAAGCTTTTCTGCGTTTTGACTGGAATTTGATGGCACAAAATCTCTAATAGTATAAATCACAGAGGGGCAGAACAGATAACACCCCCTTTAAAAAATATCCGTGGGTCCTTGCAATTTCCAGTTCGCCTCTATTGTAATGACTTCTTCTTGACTTACTCAGATGGAACAGTTAATGAATCCATTTTTTTCCAGTTTTTGAACAACTACTTTTTCTTGTTCTCATTAATGTCGGTGTTAAAAGCTTTATATTCCCGTACCAAACCGCAGTTCTACATTTCATCGCTGCCTCCCCAATATTCAGGAGACCCCATATCTTTTTTTTCCCTTGACCCTCGCGTCAGCCACCCCGAAACTGGCTTCACAGTGTGCAAGTCCCATTGATTCTCCGGTGGGCATCGCCTCAGCACCGGCATCTGACCAGGAAGAAGCCACAGCACTCTTCTGGGTGGAGCTGGTGAGCAGTGGGGGGGTGGGGGGCACCGAAGAAACGAAGAGCTCAGTACGCTCAGTGGGATAGCATGTTTGTGGAGTGAAACAGGAAAATGAAATGTACCTTACAGACAAATATCCCTTCCCAAAGTTTTAAAAAAAAAACCTACCCATTTTCTACATTTGAACTCCCCAATCTGAATTGATTTTATTTCCCCTTCATATTTTTTTCTTTCACTGATGCCTTTGTGTCTTGATAGCACAGAACTTTAAGTAGAAAACTGTAATTTCGCAGAGGCCCATAGGTATACACGGTGGCCTGTCCCAACTCAAAAGAGTCAACTATGTACATCTCTTCCCAGGTCTGCACTCAGTCGTGTCGTGTTCGTAGCTTGCAGTCAGCCACCGTGGGAGTATTGACACCATGGAAATTGGCCAACACTAGAAATCAGGACTTTGCACCCAGAGGGCCAATTATTAAGCATTTAAAACAACTCTGGGCACACACCTCCGTTTTCCCAGAGCCAGTCACTATGTCAGAACATAAAGTCAATTAACATCCAGGACTATCAGAGCCATCTGCCAAACACCATGGTTGAGAATTCCCACTCAAGAAGTTTACACAGAATAGCTTTTGCAGCTTTATGTAATTTCTGCAACATTCACTTCATTACGCTCCCCAGAACCAACCCTTATAAGACAAAAAAAAAAAACACAGTTAGATTATAGTACGTTTTAGTTATAATATCCGAGGCACATTACATTTAGTTATTTACCAGTTTCCAGAGGGTTTTATTCCACAACAGACAAACAGAGAATTCAGTAATTTCTAGTTATTAACAGTTCTGTGCTGACACCCCATTTTTACATGAATTAATACGCACTGTGCTCTCCCCTCCCCAGTTTTGCTCTCTGCCGTAACTGTGTGTCTCTGGATGACATGGAGGACAGAGCCCAGCAAGCTCTGAGTACGAGGTCTGCCTTTGCCCAAATCTAAAGTGGACTGAAGAAATATTCAGTTTCCCTACTGGGTCTGAGTGGGGTTAGCCCACTAATTTCTTCTCTCTAGGAGTCTGTCATGGCGCCCCTGGTGTCACTCCCAGGAATGTTAATGGCCTCAGATAACTCATCGCTGGAAATTGTTCATCGTAGAGGTTCTCACTTTGTTGTTCATTTAGCACCTGAATGGAGGCAGGGGAAACATTTCTACCTGGAGGCTCTGTGTATCTGAGTTCCCCTGCCTTTTTGTTGCCACTGCCACAGACAGTGACGGCCTCCCCACGCGAGGAGGCCAGGACACTCGGGCCTCGCCCTCCGGCTGCCATGGGACAGCGCTTGGCCCGAGTCCTCTTTCTGGGGGCTGGTGTTCTGAGCTGTGTCTCGTATGAGTCTAGTACCCTTCCTCCCCACTCCCCAGCGTTTCTTCTCACCCCAGCCACACACCTTGAATGAGACTTCTTCCTCTGGCATTGGCTTCATAGTCTTACTTGCCACTTACACTTGGCTGGGTCTGGCTGTGCTCGCTCAAGGACACAGAGCCTTGCCTCGGTAGGGCTGCAGGCACCCGCCTGCGCCGGGCCACCCAGGCTCCCAGCACAGGCCTGCTCTGAATGCCCCCTTTACTCTGAGTTCCCCTCTACCTGACATCCCTCAACATTCTACAACATTCTATTATCTTCTGTGTTTTCCTACCTATTCCTAAAGAAGGGTTGGGAGAGGGGGGGGGTATTCTAATTTTTCCCCTTTTTCCCCATGTCAGAAACCTGCAGGAGTCACAATACAGTCAACATCCAAAAGTGACTCAGACCAGATGGGTTTGTTTTCTGAGACTTGTAACCTTGGAGAGACCCCAGGCTTCTTAGTCACCCATTATCTCTCCAAAAACATTTGTGTAGGGCTAATGCTGTTGACCATTTCTAGACAGCTTTTAATTTTTATTATTTCTTCAAACCAGGAATTATTTCAAATCGTTTTGATTTCCAAAAGGATTGACATTTCTTGGATAGCCTTTTATTTTGTTATCATTTTAAGAATTCTGTTGCATCAGAGAGAAAGTGCGAGATCTTATGGTTTCTGTTTATTGGGCAATTATAGTATTGCAGGTTGTTCAAATTTTTGCAGCATCATAGTGCACTTACCATCTGCCATTTGATTTTTTTATTTTGTTTTCCAAATTTATTTACCTGGTATAGGTATATAGGATGCACTTGTTTTAACTGCTGTTTAGGATTTTATTTATGAATATACTATTATTGACTTGTTCCTTCTTTTATTGGTGGATATTGGGATCAATTTCTTTCTATGTCTCTCTCTTCCTCTTTCTTTTCCAATGGCCTCACTAAACAGATTTATACGTACCTCCTTTTTCTATGGACACAAGTGTTCTCTAGGATGGATGCCTAAATCATAATTGTTTGATCATAGTCTATACAATATGCTGCTTTGCTAGGATCCCCAAATTTTACACCAAAGATGTTGTAGTCGTTTACAAATTCTCATTAGTAGTTTATGAGAATTTCCCCCACATCCTTGCCAACACTTGATAATTTTTACTTGTTGCCATTACGATGGTTGTACAATATCTTTTTTGCATATCCCTGAAGAAAGATATACGTCTTCATTCTGAAGAAACTTGAGTCCTAAGAAAAATAAATAAAAATAAGCCTGTGCTTAGTCATATCATACTGAAACTTTAGAATTCCAAAGCCAAAGGAAAACAACTTAAAAAACAACCAAAGGGAAGATACAATTTACTTACAATGGAAGGCAAGTAGAATGACAGCGGATTTCTCACTGACAATTACAGAGGTCAGAAGATAACAGGATGATATCTTCAAAATGCTGTGGGGAGGGAAAAAAACCTGTCAAACTAGAATTCTGTGTTATTCTCCCAGTGGTTTTATCTGTGAACTCTCAGTTGGCCTCCCCCACCTTCCTTAGAAATAGATACTGTCCCCTGACATAAGGGGTGGGTAGGTGTCCGAAGCTGGGCAAGTCCTAGAAATCTGTGCCCTCGGGTCACAGGATCAGCACATGAAGGCGCATAAACCAAGAGCTCTGGACACTCAGCCCTTCCATATACATGCTTTGAATATGTATTTTCTTTGCATTGGCCCCCTGCATCTGAGAGTCCCGGGAGGAAGCTTTTCGTGCAAGAAAGAAAAATGTTGGTGCTCAAGGCCCCCAGCTCTTCCTTTGGACTCCAGCTATTCTATTATCAGGACGCCAGTAGCTCTCCAAAGGGACACTGACACCAGAAAAACAAGGAAGGTGTCACATGAGAAGCTAGATTCGAGTATTTGGCTGAGGACTTTTGGAGACCTGAGACAATGCAAGTAACAGCAAATTAACACTGTAGGTTGAAAGCAAGTTAAGGAGGTAGATTCAGCAATGATACAACCATCCTAAGGCAGGTGAACATATTGGCAAGGCATAAGGGTATCTTGGCACCAGGCCATTTGGGGAAGTGAAGAAAACCAGGATTGGAAAGAGCTGGAGTCAGAATGCATCTGGCTGGGGGTCAGCAGCCCTATCAGGGGCCAGTCTTAGTCACCTGTCCGTGGGTTCTGCATGAGTCAAAGTGGAGCTGGCTTGAGCAGAATCTGTTAGCACCTGGGGATAAGATCTGGAGAAGGCAGTGAAGATGCTGTGAAGCCCAGAGCAATGAAAGTGCAGAAAGATTGATAGTAGCTGTACCAGAAATCTGAAAACCAAGATCTTCTGTGAATTTAAACTGTATAAGTACAGATGAGTGAGGGAAAGGGATCGAAGACCAGGGCTGAAAGAAGGGTGGCAGCTGGAGGGCACCCAGGAGCCTGGAGTGAAGAGAGAGCTGTGGTGTCCTTCCGCCCCTAGCTCTTCCTGTCCTCCCAGCACTTCCTGCTGAGATCAGTGAGCAAATCGGAAAAGATCTCAAGGCTCAGAAGATGTGGCTTAGAAAAATAATGAAGTTGACATTCTGAATAAGTATGTTATGCAGCTGAAACCACTTGATCTTGATCTTTGCATTAGAGGAGGAAAATTTTAGAAGGAAAAATGGACAGGATTGTTTTAAAAATAGTTAGTTGGCAGATCAGCATAGTAAGAAGATGAGAAAGCAGAGAAGTCAGATGGTAGCAAAATCCTCATCACCAAGAGTTAAAGAGAATACGTAGACGTCATTTACATTCCAAGCCTTCCAAGCCAGATAATGAGGTGTCAGCAAGACATCAGCTGGGGGAAGCGGGGTGGAGTTGGGAAATGATTCTTTTTTTTTTTTTACTGTTTGCAGCCAAAGCTCTGGTTGAAAGTAAATGTAAAACCTTGCAGCTGGCAGTAAAGATCCTTAATGATCTCCATCAGTTGAAAACTAAGACTATTAAAGGGCCAGACTCAGAAAGCTTACAAGACAGAAGAGAAAGAATAAAAGCTGTCGGCTGCAGAAGGCGCTGTTCACAGAGAACTTAAGAAATTGGGGGCAAATTATAGTGAAAACAGATTATGTAAAACTCTGTTGCATCACCGTGCTGAAAAAAGAAATCCCAGAACACCAGGCTTTATCTTGTTGATGCATCAAGATTTCTTCCTACAGAGAAGAGAGATGCAGCCTTCCTGAGACAGAAATTGCAGGTAGCAAGCTCGAAGAGTACTGTATTTCAGAGATCTTAGAAATAAAGCCAAACCCAGAGAGATGTACTAAATAACTCCCATCGGTAAGACGTCCTGGAAGTCAGACTGGCTCCCATGGAATACTCCTGGTGCATGCTGGACACTGGACCTATCACCTTTCTTCTATGAAAGAGGCATGCTTAGCAGTGAATTAGTTGTCAGTGGGCTTGCACATAGGTACAGAGACATATGGGGTATCAGAAAAAAAAACCTTACTCTCTAATCTGCATGCAAACTTGATTTAATTGAGGAAAAGTTGCCAGAATGTCTTTTGGGTCCCCTAGCCTCTGATGACAGACTACCCAACCCTCTTTGATGGTGGACCCAAGAAGGGTATCTCCATTTTATCATTAATCAAATAAATTTTCCTGGAGGTTAACGTAGGGCTGTTCATGGACCACCAACTGGGCCAAGGGACTTTTTCAATCTGATAAAATTATCTGCCTCTAATATTGGCCCCCATGTGGTTTCATTAATAAAGAATGGCCCAGCCCTGGCCAGGTGGCTCAGTTCGTTGGAGTGTCATCCTGGTACACCAAAAGGTTGCAGATTGGATTGCTGGTCAGGGCACATACCTAGGTTATGATTTCAGTACCCGGTCAGGGGCGTGCAGGATACAGCCGATTGGTGTTTCCCTATTACATGAATGTTTCTCTCTCCCTTCCCCTCTCCCTATAATCAACAAGCATATCCTCAGGTGAGGAATTTTTTTTAAATGGCCTGAAAAGCTTGCTTGCCCTTTCTGCAGCAAGGGCCGGTTTGGCTAATGCTGATGCCAACAGCTTCCTCTTTATCAGGAACACCTGTCATCAGCTCTGCACAGAAAGGACCCCTATTATAGCCATCAGTCACTTCTGAAACATGGACCCAGACACTCCACCCCACTGCTCCTTCCTGGTGAACTCACATCTCCTCTAAAGAGGAAACTTTAGAAACATAGACCCTCTTCCCATAAGAGAGTACCTTTCTCCTGGATTAGTTGAGATCATCTTTCTTTCTACAAAACACTTCCATCTTCGGGGTCTAGAGAGAAGGCCTCCAGCCTCTGGAGGTGCCACCCCTAGGTCCCACTGGCCCCCAGCCGCGGGTTATAAGGAAGCTGCTGGGACAGTTTATGTGCTTCAAAATCCAATGTGAATGTTACTTTGGTCATTAGATTTAACACTTTTTTAGAACTTAGTTTTATTGGTTAAGAGATCTTTTTTTTTTGAGCCAAATGGTTCAAATCTGCTACTTTATTTGCTATGAAGTCTACCACTTTAGCTGTGGTCTTGCATTTTCTCCACTCTCCTCAAACCTATTGTATGCATTATCAATGTAGCTCATATAGTTAATGTAGCATAAGCAACAGGAATGGATTTTTAGTAGCATGTTGAGTGTGGTATACTTTTATGTAAATTTGTTTAAAAGTAAAAGTATAAATGTACTTATCAGGAGTGATTGTTAATCTATGCTCTTTTGCTCAGTCGTACTTTGAATAAACCTAGCTGGTGAATTGAAAATCAAAACACCCACTTTGTGGCAGGCGAATTGTTTCCTAAGAGGAAAATAAGTACTCAGTGAAGAATTACCAATCAACGAAACCCAGATGTGTGACGTAACGCCAAATAGCATGCTCTTCAATGCAATAAGTCACTTAGAAGATCACTAACGTGTTCTATTGGTATTTGCTTCCAGCCATGAAGGTGCAGACTATCAGATTCTCCTCCCCCCGCGGAACCGCTGATCTCTACTAAACTAGAGATTAACGCAGACCCTAAAAACTGCCTTAGATGGTGTGAAATTGCGGCCAGGGGCCTGCTGGCTTCTCCTCCCTCTCCTATCATAAGGTGGCATCTCCAAGTATTCCAGAGCTCCACCAGTTCTGATTGGAAACTTCTAGATCACAACATTATGGCAACAAGGTCAAGGTCATGGTTTCCATGGCCATGGGAGCCATGACCAACCTCTCCCATTTACAAATGGGAAACAGTCTGTGGTATAGGATGGACGCACAGTTCATGCTCCATAAAAAAGAAGCTATTGTTATCACTCTCCTTACTCAACAACCCCACAGGTGTGTACCTGTTGTACAAACAAGAAGAGTGAGTATGAAAAACCCCTAAAAATCACAACGCTATACCCTACTGTTGGGTTGACAGAATCGTCCTGGTCCATCAAGAACACTTCATTGTGTTCAAGCAGAAGTAGTTAAGTACCATTTAATGGTGTTATTAATGGGACTGAGACATGTGCTGTGGAGTCAGGGAAGGCGCCCTTCCAGGACCTTCCAGGACTGAGTCTGCCCATCTCCCTAACGTTAGAACAGCAGCTCAGATGACGTTCTGCAAACGACTCTCTCAGCACAGCCCCGCCTCTCAGTGAACGGTTGGAAATTTTGCAGCTTCCCATAGTGAAAGCTTCCTCGTGATTCTTTATTCCCTGGGAATGTTAGATTCTGCCTTTCTTTCTCCAACTCTTTCATCTTCCGTCTGAGTGAGCACATATGTGTCTCAAGTTAAATCTGATATTTACATCTAAATATGAAGTTGCAGACAAGGACTTAGTGGCAAAATATTGCCTCAAATTGTACATGCATTAATTAGCTACTTAATTAAATTCCTCTGGAAAAGGTTTTTTTAAGTAGATTTCAAAGACCTGGGAGGAAGCAATTTCCCTATAATCCTCTCCACCGTTCTCATCTCTGACCCCAGCACCCATGGCCCCCATCGTGAACCGGCCACTCTCCCACTTCAAGAGAAAATCAAAGCCCCAGGTAGGGATGGACTCAAGTTCCTGCCGCTGACCCTGCAAACCCCCCTGAGTCCACGCTCCTTTTCTTCTTCCCTTTTTTTCCAATGAAAAGCGACTCCCCCGATCCATGCCAAATCCGCTCATCTGTTCCCTGGATGCCCCTTCCACATCCTCGGTTCTTGACTCCATCAGAGAATCTCCCCCTCATTCTTTTTTTTTTTTAGTAAAGATTTTATTTATTTCTTTTTAGAGGAGAAGGGAGAGAGAAAGAGAGGGAAACATCAATGTGTGGCTGTCTCTCACACGCCCCCTACTGGGGACCTGGCCCGCAACCCAGGCATGTGCCCTGACTGGGAACTGAACCGGTGACCCTTTGGTTCGCAAGCCCGCGCTCAATCCACTGAGCCACACCAGCCGGAGCTCTTTTTCCTTCTTTATCCACCTTCTCTGCTGCCTTCTTCCCAGCAGCCTTCACCACGCTCAAGTGTCTCCTGAGCTCATGGAAAACTCCAGCTCTTGCCATAGTCTCAGCTTCCCTTCACAGCCAGCCTTAGTTGAAGGGGTTGCATCAACCTTCAGGAATTCCTGTTCCTCGCCTTCCATTTGCTCCATGCAGAGGGCGGCCTACAACGTCACTAAATGTCCCTTACTACTAAATAAAGTAGATACGTTTGACTCTCTAAAAGTCTCTCAATGTCTGAAAAATTACTTCTATTTTTTTAAAAAACAACAAACAAGCATCTCTTCAGTCAACAAGTATTTATTGAGGTCTTACTAGTGCCGGGAACTGAGGGTGTAACAGGAAACAGATGTTGGCCATTCTGACGTTCACATTAGGGGGGGAAGGGGAGACAAGCAATAAACGAGGGCGGAACCAAACAAGAGAGTTCCAGAGGGTGATCAGTGCTGTGACGATAAACAAACTAGAGTGATGGGCTTGAGAGTAACCATGGAAACCACTCTGGGTTTCCAAGGGAAGCGGCTCTGAGGTGATACATGAGCTGAAGGCACCGATGCAAAGATCTCAGGCCGGACCGTGACAGGCAGAATGAACAACAGCAGAGCCCCGAGGCGGGCACAAGCACCAAGTAGACACGACAACATCTTGTTTGCAAGCACGAAAGGAGAGAACAGAAAGAAGGCAAGAAAGTGTGGCCTCGCTGGGTAGGGAAAGGGCACCTGGGTCACAAGAGAGTGAACCAAGCCTGCGAGAACTCCATGCGCCTTTTACCCTCACGGCCCCGCATCCCCTCCAGCCCTGAGTAGGAAAGCGTTGGAGGAGGTGGGAAGGAGTAGGGGAAGTAGCAGTTGCCTGCATCTTTCACCCTTCAACCCCAACAAACACATCAGCCACGCTTGAGCTTACGTAAGCTGGGACGGCTTCTGGGAGGGGCCCTGCCGCAGCCTGAAGAGAGATGGATTCACTCCAACCCCTCTCCTTCCAGCCCCTGCCTCTGCGCTGAATAAGGAAAAGGGGCTCCCACAAGGCTACTGCTGGGCACATAATGCAACCCTAAGTCAAGGGCGGGCCCAGAGGGGAGTGTGTTAGAGTTCAGTTTTTTCTGGTGGCCAGCTGAAGTGCTCAGGGTTCTCGGCGGGCAGGGAACTGACATGGGACTTGGCGGGACTCTCCAGTATTCGTGTGTGGCAGAGAAAACTGAAACAGCGAAGATGTTCTCCCAAAGCCAAGTTTCATAACCTAGTACACAGCTAACACACACACACACACACATCGATCCACAAGACGACCTGAGAGTCCTCCTTTCACCTGTGGGCAAACTCCCTCCCTGCCGCATGTCTATCTGTGTAGGGGGTGGGGGAACCAGGGTAGACAGGAGGTGGGAAAGGAGTTTCTATGCGGTGATAGAGAGCCTATACCAAGACCAAAGTCCTTCCCAGGAGTCCAGGGCTCCTATAGTGGGAGTACAACAGGGGGCAGAGATGGGAAGCCATCCCCCAATCCTGTACCATAATGATGGCGACCAGTCCTGCATACACCCTTGAAAGGCCTCCTACCCAGAGAGAGAAGTCTTGGGCTGCGTAATCTCCCCTAACTCACCCCTCCCGCCCACTTAATCCTCCTCTCCCCAAGGCCAGGCTCTGCTTACTTTCCTTCCCGATCCCACTACTGTATCAGAAGGCGATGTGAAGGGGTCCAGCAGGGGAGAGCATGGAGCGGCCAGGCCTCCATCCTCCCCGAGGGACTGGCTACTGTGGCTTGGAAACAGCCATTCTCTGAGCTCGCCTTCAGGTCCCGTGAGAGAGCCCAGGGGCCATCTGCCCGCTTAGCGGAGTGAGGAGGGGGGAAAGCGGTATGTCCTGCTTCGTGGAGGGCCCATCTCCACAGCCCTGTTTCCAGGACCCCCCGGGAGAGTGGGTGGGGGCAGGGCATCACGACTGAGGCCAATAACCTGCCCAAAGCAATGAATTCTGGAGCTGAGACCATCCACATGGGCTGGACAAGCTCAAAAGCAGAGCCTTACTTAGAGTATCTGCTGTCTGTCACTCAGGCTGAGACGACAAGGAGACAGTCACAAATCCCTGTGAGAGGCTGGAGACAGGGGCCTGGGGAGTGGGACAGGGCTGCTTGCTCATGCATTTTCTCCTAGCCTCTGACACAGTCCACTGGCTACATCTGACATGTGGATTTAAACAATGCTGACCCTCCCTGGGAATATCTTCGCATTTCTGGATCATGTGACAGCCTATTATCTTGCTCAGAAAAGAACATGGGTCTTCTCCAGAGCCAAGCGTGCCTCAGACCGTGGGCTAGTACAGGGAACTCATTACAAAGAAGAAGGTCAAGGATCTAAACGATGTGGAGGGTCTGCAACAGGAAGCCAGGGACAGAAAGGAAGAGAGCTCGGGGAACACGGAGGCTGGCGGTGGGGCCACCCTGATCCAAAGACTCGGGAAGAGGAAGGGCTGCAGGTGACTTGGAACAAGCCACGCGCTGAGTTCTGGAGCCCGAGGGGCGCTGCTGGGACCCACCAGCTGAAGCCTAACACAGAGATGCCCCTCTCACCTCCAGGCAGGCTGCCCGGCGGCCCCCATGCCGTGGAGACCTTGGGCATCAGCGGGCATCTGCCTCTGCACCATGTTGGAAACCGGACAGCTCGCCCAAGGGCGCAGGGGTCAGGAAGCAGGGGGTCCAGGAGCTGAGGCCATCCACTCAGTTGAAACTCCTCCTCGGTTACTTCTTCCGTGGGGTTGGCTTGATCCTCCTTTTCAATCTGGTTTGCAAAGAGAAACATAAACATCCGTGACACTGGTAAGTGATGCGCTCTCTCTTCTTGCTGAGTTAGTATTAACTGTGCACGTGTGAACTGCCTTTGAGGTTATCCTTCTTCTGGGAAGTCCTTAGGATTCCTCTCTTTCATTTCTCAATGCTGGCAGTATCTGGCCAAAATAATATCATATTTTCCTGACCTGTTCCTAGCAAACATATTCTTTAAAAGTCCATCTATTTTTATGTGCATTAATTTGTGCTTTTCTCTTTCATCATTGTAGATAATTTTTAAACACAGGAAAACACACAGGAAATCGAAGTACCACCTCCATTCTTATTTTTTTAAAAAACTAGTCATACTGCCCATGAATGTAAAGACACAGACGTACACACATATACGTATAGGTTTGCACCCGCATTATGAAACTGACCATATTGACAAGTTCCCCTTTTGACAGAGAGCAGACTGTATTCAGAAAGGAAATAAACACCACCCAGGAAAGATGTTATAAAAAGGTGGCCCCGAATGGACATTGCTTGCAAGGTTATTCTCCATATTATATTAACTGCAATTTATTTAGACAGCAGAACTTTATGTGGCCACCTTTGAAATGAGGTTCTGTCAAGTAGTTTCAGACATCATCAAAGTTCTTAATTTTAAAAAAATAAGGAAAAAAAAGCCAAAGATGCATATATTAAAAATGTGCCATATTTTATACTAAGGACTGAACTTATGGGCATCACAGCTTTTCCTATAATTAGCAGAGAAGAGTAAAAATTAGCAATAAAAATTCATATTCAGGTATTAACAACAGCATTTTCCAAAACCCCAAATCATACACCAAGCTAACAATGCGGGCGTCCTTCAGAGGGGATCGAGGATAAATGAAGAAACAATTTAGTGACATTTGCAGAGTGAACTGTAGCCTGGAAGGTTGGAGCGCACCCCCATCCTGTCCTGGATTGTCTCTGTGACCTCCCGACATGAGGCAGCCTGTTCCTATTAGAGCCCCACGTAGATCCTGCTGGATACAAAACCCTGGGTGGTGACAGTCACACAGAAGCCACTGGTTCCAGGCCTCACCCTGTGTCAGGCACCACTGCCATCAGCCACTGCGGCATCTAAGATAACATGAGCACCTAGTTAACTAATCATCACTTCGAGGGCCATGGCAGCCACATTGATGGCCCTGGGGACGGCCGGCCACGTGGTGCAGCAACAGCCCCCAAATTCCATTTCGACAAGTGGAAGCAACTGCCTTGGGGAGACTCTGCCAGTCATTAGGGTTAGACGGCACAGTGAACCCATTAAATAACAGTTCCAATAACATCCACTTACCTAGAATGATAAAATGATAAACTAAGTACTTCACAATGGTAAATAATGAGGTACATAACATCCTTATTTTACAGATGGGAAAAAGTACGGTTTGGAGAGAATAAGTAACTAGGACTGGCAGAGCTCAGACTCCAACCTGAAGCCAGAGTCCTTGCCCTTCCCACCTGGCCAGACTAGGTGTATTGATAGGTCTCATCCAGCCAGTAACATCGGCCAAGCCCAGAGTCAGGCCCTGGAGACGGGAGCATAAGACAGAGTTCCTGCTCCTGACTCGTGTGCACTCCAACAAGGTGTCTGCAACGTAGCAGTGGAGACACCCAAGGAGTGCTGGGAGGAGGTGGGCATGTGCTCAGCAAGAAGGATGAAGGCTCCTAAGTCACAGAGCTATGCCAGAGCTCTGAACCACTGACAATAATGATGAATCTGAGGGCACAGGAGAGAAGTTCTCTGCTTACATGAAATATTCCGCACATCATCCCCACTGACCCACTCACATAGGAAAATAAGTCAGTATGATGCGAAAATCAAGCCCTGTATAAAACATGCTCATCATCTTCTCATAGCGCATCTCGGAAGGGTGGAAGTTTTAAAGACTGCCCACATGGCAGAGCAGACGAGACAAACAGCGCAGACCCATGTGGGGTCGGGAGAGGAAGCGGCAGGAGTCTGCAGCCCACATACGGCAGCCGCAGCCGGCAGCCGTCTCAAGATGGCTCTTCAGGGCCCTAGTTCCCTTCCAGAAGAGCGTGGCCCTGACTGTAAATCCAGTCCCTAGAGTGTCCGTAATAATCACCTATAAGCCTCAGGGAGACACCAGTACCTGGTGATCTTGGCAATTACCACCATAGTAATTCTAGTAGTGATGAGAACTTCAATTTTTTAAAATCCAGAATGCATTCATGCCCGTTCATTAGTTTAAAGATAGAGCATGTCCATCAGTGAACCAGAAGGAAAGATGAACCACATCTTGAAATATGAATTTGAAGAAAGCACAGGTATAAACCCACAACCCAACCCAAAGGTCCTCCCCCTTTTAGTGATCCAGAAAACCAGTTTATCAAGGACTTAATTTGTTGAAACATTTCTCTAAGAAGCAAATGTTCTAAGTGAAATAGGTTTTTAAACCACATGCAAACCTAAGCATACAGATTAAAAGTAAAAAAATTAAATTGCCTCTATTCTTAGATGACATGAATGTCAATGTAGAAAATCCCAGTCTACCCCCCAAAAAATGGTAGAATAAGTGAACATGATCTTTAGCAAGATCACAGGACACATGAGCACTATACGAAAATCAATTGTTTTCACATACTAACAATGAACAATGAAAAATTAGGAGTGTGCTATTTCAATAGCATTTTTATAGAATACTGAGGTATAAAGCAAACAAAATATGTGCAAGATCTATGTAATGAAAATTACAAAACAAACAAAAAAGAACTAAATGAATAAAGAGATATACTACATTAATAGACTCAACAGTGTTACAGTTCTTCCCCAAAATTATCTATAAAATCAATACAACCTCATTCCAAACCCTATCAAAGATAATGTAGAAATTGACACACTGACACTACAATTTATAAGGAAAAATAGAGGAACTAGAATAGCCAAAAATAATTTCAAATATAAGGAACAATGCCGGGGCCCTGGCTGGTGTGGCTCAGTGGACTGAGCACCAGCCTGCGATCCAAAAGGTCGCCAGTTTGATTCCCAGTCAGGGCACATGGCTGGGTTGTGGGCCAGGTCCATGATTGGCTGCGTGAGAGAGTCAACCATCTACCTTTTTGTCCCTCTCTTTCTCCTTCCCTCCCACCCTCTCTAGAAATAAATAAATAAATAAATAAATAAATAAATAAATAAATAAATAAAACCTTTTTTAAAAAAAGGACAATGCGCCTGGCTGGCGTAGCTCAGTGGATTGAGCACAGGCTGCGAGCCAAAGCATCGCAGGTTCGATTCCCAGTCAGGGCACATGCCTGGGTTGCAGGCCACGGCCCCCAGCAACTGCACATTGATGTTTTCTCTCTCTCTCTTTCTCCCTCCCTTCCCTGTCTAAAAAATAAATAAATAAAATCTTAAAAAAAAACTACTTGAACAATTAAAATTTTAAAAAAAAGAACAATGCTGGGGAATTCACGCTAATTGATTTTAATACTTTAAGGCTACATTAATTAAGTGTTGTATTATTAAAAGGCAAAAATATATAAATTCGCAGAACAAAATAGAAATTCCAGAAACAAACTTGCACATTATGGTCAACAGATTTTCAACAAAATTGCAAAAGTAATTCAGTGGAGAATCTTTGAAACAAAAGGTGCTGGAACAATTGAAAATGTATATGAAAAAATATTGAATCTCAACTTATGCTTCATACCATTTATAAAAAATAACTCAAAATGGATAATAATGTAATTGCAAAACCTAAATTTTAAAATTTCTAGAATCACCCATAAGGAGAAAATTTTTGTGACCTTGGGTTAGGCAAAAAATTCTGACATAAAATACGAAAAGTATAACCCATTTAAAAAATGATAAGTTGGACTTTGTCAAAATTTGAAACTGACTCAACACAAGACATGTTAAGAAAATGAGAGAGCAAGCCACAGGCTGGGAGGCAATATTTGCAAAACAGATATTTGTATTCAATTTTATAAACTCTCAAAATACAATAATAAGAAAATAATAACCCACTTTTTAAAATGGGCAAAAGATTGAGCATATACTTCACCAATAAATGTCTTTGATGGATGGTATACAAGCTCATTAAGAGATTCTCAACATCATGAGTCATTAGGAAAATGCAAAATTAAAACTACAGTGAGATATCATTGCACACCTATTAGAACGGGTAAAATTGTAAAAGCTGGCAATACCAACTGATGACAAGAAGGCAGAACATCGGACATTGCTGGTCAGAGTACAAAATGATACAACCACGCTGGAAAACAATTCAGCATGTTCTTATGCATTTAGATATATCACTGCCATATGTCTCAGTCATACCAGTTCCACTTATTTACTCAAGAGA
Source organism: Phyllostomus hastatus (assembly GCF_019186645.2). Lineage (NCBI taxonomy): Eukaryota > Metazoa > Chordata > Mammalia > Chiroptera > Phyllostomidae > Phyllostomus > Phyllostomus hastatus. Next base: position 10,126,707 of record NW_025334009.1, read on the forward strand.
AAAGAAAACTTATGCTCAAGTGAATGTTTATAGCAGTTTTATTCATCATCAGCAAAAACTGGAAAAAAACCTAAATCTCCTTTAAATGGCAAATGGAAAATTGTGATTGGTACATCCATACAGAGGAATACTACTCAGCAATAAAAATGAAAGAACTACTTGTTCATGCATCGACGTGGTTTACTCTCAAATGCATTACGCTAAGTGAAAGAAGCCGGACTCAGAAGGCTCCACAGGGCATGATTCCACTTATATGACATTTGGGGTGAGACAAACGATAGGGACAGAAAACAGATCAGCGGTTTTCCGGAGCCTGCGGGTTGACTGCAAAGAAGTATGAGAGAAATCTAGGGGGTGATGAAAATATTCTATATCTCGATTGTGGTGGTGGTTATGTACATAGAGCTATTTGCTGAAAAGGTTGGATTTTACTGCATGCAAATTATATCTTAATAAACCTAATATATGTGGGGTGTGTTTGTCTGTTTGTGAGAAAGGGTAGTGTATATTACACATACATGTACATGCCAGACCCTGGAGGAGACAGGAGTGGAGGAAGGAAGATCATAGGTGTGGTTGACCCAATCAGAAAACCATGCTTTGTCTCAGAGGCAGAAGGATTTAAAGACAGATGTAGCTCTGGTTGGCGTAGCTCAGTGGATTGAGCGCAGGCTGCGAACCAAAGTGTCGCAAGTTCAATTCCCAGTCAGGGCACATGCCTGGGTTGCAGGCCATGACCCCCAGCAACCACACATTGATGTTTCTCTTTCTCTCTCTTTCTCCCTCCCTTCCCTCTCTAAAAATAAATAAATAAAATCTTTTAAAAAAATAAATAAAGACAGATGTATATCCTGATAAATGTGTGAGGGCTGGTGGGGCAGGCAAGTCTGGAGAGGGGCTGAGGCTCATCCCTTTGTGGTGTCACCAACCCGTAAGGCTAGAAGGCCCTTCCTAGCTGTGCTCAGCACCCATGGGCTCAGCAGTTGGGAGAGCGCAGTAGTGCAGGTGAGTCATCAGCCTGATGCAGGATCAGGGATTTGTGAGATGGGGGTAAGAGGAGGATGGGCGACAATGGGATGAAGGCTATTGGAGAGCAACTGATTAACCATGAGGTCTAGGTTAAGGACATGCGACGGGGGAGGAGCTGTCAGACTGGGAGAACATGCACCGCTCACAGGACTGGAGGCCTCTCTGGCTAACCCAGGCCTCTGCACAGGTCGTGTGCTCCCGGGACCACCATGATATAGGAAGGCCTGCTCCCAAATGCGCAGGAATTCACGACTTACGGAGACCAATACTCCGGAGTTCAGTCACCACCCTGACCAGCATGGCTCAGTTGGTTGGGCATCATCCCACAAAGCACAAGGTGACTGGTTCAGTTCCCAGTCAGGATATATGCCTGGGTGGGGCGCGTGCGAGAGTGTTTCTCTCATGCATCGATGTTTCTCTCCCTCACTTCCTCCCTACCTTCCCCTCTCTCTAAAATAAATAAATAAACTGGTGGAAAGGAGGGGGAGGGACTAGTCAAATAACATATAGGAATGACCCATGTACACCAACAATGGTGGGGGGTTGCCTGAGGGTTTGGGGGCTGCTGTGTGGAGGGGGGGAATGGGGAAAAAGTAGGACAACTGTAACAATGTAAACAATAAAATATTTACATTTAAAAATAAATAAATAAAAATTAAATTAAATTAAATTAATGAAATCATAACAGAGAGAGAGTCTGGTCACCCAAACTCACAAAAGCAGTACCGCCCCCTGAGAGGCAGGCCGGGCCAGAGGCTGATTGGAGAGCAGGGTGCTCAGGCCCCTCTCCAAACTCTGCTGTGACCTGGAAAATGATCGGGGAATTTCTGATTTTGTTGGGCTGATGAGACCAAAAACAGATGACCAGAGCATAACCACTGAGATGAAATTAAGCATAACATATGCTTAGATGCAACTTTTCCACAAACATGTAAGAAAGTTCTTTTTCTTTTAATTTTTTATTTTTATTTATTTTTTAGAGAGGGAAGGGAGGGAGAAAGAGAGAGAGAGAAACATCAATGTGTGGTTGCTGGGGGTCATGGCCTGCAACCCGAGCATGTACCCTGACTGGGAATCGAACCTGCAAGACTTTGGTTCGCAGCCCGCGCTCAATCCACTGAGCTACGCCAGCCAGGGCAGAAAGAAGTTCTTTGGAAGGCCTGCCCACAAAGTCAGTGTTTGGTGCCTGGGGAAACAGAGGGAGGGCTCAGGAAAGGGACTGGAGGGGCTGGCTCACCCAATCCCGAATAAAAGAAAGAATGCTCCCCAGTTTTCTAGAAGGAGGAAATTCAGAGCATATGCCTTGGCATCAGGAAGGATAAAAGGAAGACAAGGCATGTAGTAGAAAGTGTCTGGGATAAGTTGGTGTCCATGTGCCTGAAAAGCAGGCAGGCTGCCTCTGCCTAACAGCCTGAATGTTAGCAGCCAGCCCAATGCCTGGTTTTACCGGTGCACACCAACCAGCCCGTTACAGTGATTGCTCATGGGTCAGCGTGCTTCGGAAGTCAATTCTAGCTTGTCAAGGATCTGTGTTGATATTGCATTATATTCTTTGGCAGTGCTGATGATTGCAAACAAACTGAAAACAATGCACAAATAGGAACCTCCTTCTACAGTTACAAAGGAAAGTGTTTGTATTCTCTTCCCAGTGTGACCAACACGTAGTCATTCAATTGGTATGTTTGTCCTAAACCCTAGAAGTCACGAGCTGCCATGCCCAGCCCAGGGTGGTGGGTGGTCAGGGACACACTGAACCTGGCTTGCTTCAGTTTCAGACTCAAAACCAGAGCCATCTCGGTCTCCTCCAGACCAAGTGCCGTGGAGAACCTGACACCACCTGAGAATCTTTACCTTCTAACAATCAGTTATCTTTCCTTGACTTTGATTTTGTCATCTGCTGAAGTGAGACAAGGGAGTGGAGGAGAGGGATCGGGCAGGGGGGACCACTGAACGTGGGCTGAGGTGGGAGGCAGCCGAGCTCAGGGTTGTCCCTGGAGGGAACAGCAGCATCATGGAGGGATGGGTCACTCGTCTGAGCATCTGGCCCAGGAGCGTGCATCATTTCCCTCGATTGCCCGGAGCCTGGCCCTGTGCTGTGCCCTAGGTCTGGATGAATAAGCTTGGAAACACATGTGGAAATAAATGGGTCCTCTGGGCTTCTGGTGTGCAAGGCTCAGTTTGGTGCAAGATATGCTGTGGCCCTGGCTGGTGTGGCTCAGTGGATTGAGCACCAGCCTGCAAACCAAAGGGTCACTGGTTCAATTCCCAGTCAGGGCACATGCCTGGGTTAAAGGCCAGGTCCCCAGCAGGGGGCACTCAAGAGGCAACCACACATTGATGCTTCTCTCCCTCTCTTTCTCCCTCCCTTCCCCTCTCTCTAAAAATACATAAATACGATCTTTTTTTTAATTCACCAATTGTAAATATATAATTTTTCAAAAAACATTTGACCTTGCTAAGATGGCGTGGATGAACAGATGCCTCTCTGGCTCACCTTTCCTCTCTACATGGACCCCCACCCCCAACCTGCCTCTTACCCCCTACTCCTGAAGCCTATCCAACTCTGTGAGGCCTCGGTGAAGCAGCACCCTGCTCCAGCACATGCTCATTGTGACAATATGAGGACATCTACACCCTGCACTCTGACGAGTTGTTTTCTTGTCTGAGCCTAGTGAAGCACAAAAAACCTGGCTGGCTCACTGCCCTCCTCCTCCCTGCACTCTGTAGGTATGGAATCAAGTGTGTTAGATGGCCGAGCAAGTGAACGAATGAGATTGACGCCAGAGGACAAAAGTGGGAGGACCAAAGGGCTGACCCTCTGCTTCTACGGGTGCACAGATATTTCTTACAGCGGCCACTTCCCCTTTCTCCCAGGCACAGGAATCTTCACTTATCGGACCCGTTACCGTGGTCGGCACTCCGAACTGATCAATTAACCACCCCGGTCCTACTCGACAAAGGAAACCACGGGAGCTGCCACCCGGGGAACCGTGCTGATGGCACGTGCGAGGAAAACAGGAGCCACACCAGGGGTTTCAGACACAGGGGGTTTCATGCGGGGAGCTGGCACCGGGTTTGGCAAGGCTGAGAGAGGGTCCTTGAGGTGCCCCAGGTGTTAGTAAACACAGGAAGCAGCTACTAACCTTAGGGCTGGGGGAACGAAAGGGAAGAGTTGGTGTTACCAGAACCTAGAAGCTTTGACGGGGGACCCCCCACGGCTGGTGCCTGGCCCTCTCTGGGGGCTGCTGCGCGGCTGCTGCTTGGACTTCTGAGGGGGGCGCTGCTTGGCTGGTGGTGGTCGGACCTCTGGGCGGGGTCGTGGCTGACGCTCAGACCTCGGAGGGGACCGTGGCTCAGACCTCGGAGGGGACCGTGGCTTGGCCGGTGCTCTGACCACCGCGGGGGGTGCAGCTGGCTGGTGCTTGGGCCTCTGAGGGGACGTTGGACGGCGCCTGGTTCTGAGAGGGGCCAAAAGAAGCTGGAGGCGGGAGCCATGGCTCTCCTCTGCTGCCGAAGGGAGGCTGGCGGGAGCTGGAAACAGGGGGGCAGGCCCTGCTCCCCCTCCCACCCGCAGGCTCCCTCCAGCACCTTCCAGTGGCAGCACCTACCAGGGAGCGCTCGGTCGGGGGGACTGGGGGAAGCGCAGCGTGCAGAGCCCCAGGCCAGCAGCACAGAGGACAGCAGAAAGGGCCGCCGCCCGGCGCAGGGGCTGGGCGGGCAGCGCGGAGCCGTACCTGGTCTTCTGGCAGGCGCAGCAGATCCAGTCCTCCTCCTTCCTCTGGTAGAAGCAGCCGCTCTTGCAGATGCTGTACTTCCGGTCCACGATCTCCCGTTTGGAGTTGAGGAAGGTGAAGGGCGGGCAGCAGTGGATGCTGAAGTGCTCGGAAAACTTCTGGTTCTTGGAGAGCCTGGGACCCTCCTTGCCCGTTTTCTGACTCATCTCACTGGGAATCATCGGCGCAGGGGGAGGTGGGGAGACACAACACAGCAGGTCAGGTGCGAGAGCCTTCTCTACCCAAGCAACGTGCTCACCCAGAATAGCAATTCCCTGCCCAGCGACACGGAAAACAACTAAATGAAGGGTTGACTCATGTTCGTGTGATTTTTAATATTTTCTGGAAATGGACTTTTGCCCCCCTTTATGTTTAGTGATCCGTTTAAGATAGACAAAAATATTACAAAGCCAAGCATTAATGAGCACCTAGAGCTGGTGGTTGTTTTATATACTCCGTCTCATGTTTTTGGCATTATCAGCAAACCACAGATGACAGAAGCTAGGAAACGTGGCCAAGTCCATCAAGCCCAGAAGAGGCAGACAGAGGATTCGAATCCATGTCCGTGGGACTCCATGGGACTCCCGGGCCCTCTGACCAGATCCAGCACACCTGTGCCCCGGTGCTCAGCCCCACTCTCCCCAGAGCGGGGGCCAGGCACTGGGCCCAGACTGGACTTCGGGGAACTGGAGGTGGGCCCGGCAAAGGGCTAAGCCCGCAGAGATGCATGGGCCTATGTCTCAGGATGAAAAAGGCTGAAAGTTGGGGGGAGAGCTCCCGGAAGAAGGGAAGGCAGAGAATGGTGTTGGGAGTCCTCACACAGCATGGCGGTGAGGGATCCCCTGAGCAAGCAAGAAAGGCCACAATGGGGACTAGAGTGTAAACTCAGAGGGGGTCCTGGAGGGGGGATGACAGGCGGGTAGGTGCTTCCCTCTGTTCCTGCCCTACCTGGCCTTCCCAGGTTTTCCGATCCACATTCACTGTTGAATATTTTAAAATCTGATGAATGGAAATACTAAAACTTCCTAAGTTCTTATTCTATAATCAACCACTCATAAAATATTTGAGAATATTTGAGAATATTTACAGGTAAATATATACTTAACAAAAAATAGGACCATACTTTATGAACTGTTGAAATTTTTATGCTTGAAAAATCATTTGTTTTTAAAGTTTTATAGATATGGACGTAATGTTATTCCTATTATTCTCTCATGCAGAGGTGTCCAAACTTTTGGCATCTCTGCACCACACCGAAGGAAGAGCTGTCTTGGGCCACATATTAAAATACACTGCAACAAGTAATCACACAAAATCTCATAATGTTTTGAGTAAATTTACAGTTTTGTGTTGGGCTGCATTCACAGCCATCCTGGGCTGCATGCTGCCCACACAGGCTGTGGGTTGGACACCCCCATAATAGCCTTAAAATCTGTAGTAAATGTATACTTACAGCCCCCTTTATAGTTTATATATTTACATGTTCTCTCATTTTTCCTGATTAATCTTGCCAGAAGTCATCTACTTTACATTCTTTTCAAAAGCAAGCTCTTGGTTTTCTCACTTGTCTTTGCTCACTGGTTTCTAGCTCATTCATTTCTGCGTGCATTTATTCTTTCTTTTCTTCAGTTGCCTTTAAGTTTCCTTTCTTATTCTCTTTCTCTATCCTTGAGTCCAATGCTTCTCACATGTGCATTTATGACTGTGCCTTTTCCACCAGGCACAACCTTAGCTGCATACCACAAGTATTAAAATAAATCATTTTCACTTTATTTTAGATGCGAATGAATTCTTCCTTGACTCATCAATTCTTCTTAAAAATCTGTCGTAAAAGTTCCAAGTGTATGGGGTTATTTCTGTTATACTGGCTTCTAATTCTAATGCACCACGACTCTTTGACATTTGCTGAGATTTGCTTTATGATGGCCCAGCACATAGTCAATACTGTTACGTGTTCCACCTGTGCTTGGAAAGCTGTGCAGTTTTAGAAACAGTTTGGAGTTGTACAGCACAGATAAAATGGACACAAACCACACTCAAGCAGTCTGTTCTTGGGCACAGCGGCCACCAGGGTGGTGGCCCAGCTCTGCGGGCAAAGCCTTCTGGTGGAGCACAAGCATGGAGGAGCCTGAGCCCTGGGGGCTGCCTGTCTAGGCCTTGACTCTTGAACACTGAATGCCTATACATGAGACACGGCCAAACCCCCACCTTGTTTAAACCTCTGTGGCTTCGGTGACAAGTGACCAAACAGAATTCCACATTAATATATACTGTTTCCTCATCTAAAAGAGGGTTTCTTAATCTGTTTGGGCTAGTATCACAAAAATGCCACAAGCTGGGCAGCTTGTAAACAACAGAAATTTATTTCTTACAGTCCTGGAGGCTGGGAAGTCCAAGATCAAGACCCTGGAAGCTTCAGCATCTGGTCTGGGGAGCCCAGTTCCTGGTCTGTGGGACAGCAGCATGAGCAAGGGGCTCTCAGAGGCCTCCTGTCTATGGGCACTGAGATCCCCACTCAGGAGATCCTCGCCCTTGTGGCCTAGTCAGCTCCCAGAGGCCCCACAGTTCAACCCCATCAGGTTGGGGATTAGATTTCAGCATATGACTGTTTGGGGGACCCAAACATTGCATCCATAACAGAGGGGACCAACAAATAATAATACTTAACTCAGCAGGTCTTTAAATCTCTTTCCCTTTCACTAAGCATTCACTCAAATGACCTAATTCCATTGAGATCTTCAGCCATGTTCTTTACATATCATCTATATCTCCAATGACATTTAATTCAAGCATTAATGATGTGTTTATTTACTTTGGTGGCTAAACACAAATCATGATGTTTTCATGGAAAAATACCACGTAATTACAGAGCAAAGATAATTATGAACTGTCTGGCAGGATAAAGAGAAAAATAACTGATTTTGAAATTGTACAATAGCATCTTCTCTAAGCTTTCCAGATGTTTCCATATACCCGTATTTTTTGGACCATACAATGCACCTAGGTTTTAGAGGAGGAAAATAGGAAAAGAAATTTTGAAGCAAAAACTGTGGTAAGATATTTAATAACATAAATAACATAATATTTCACCAATGTAAATGTAAACAAAACTCAATAGCAGCATTAACAACCATTATTCCTCCCAAATTGGGGGGAAAAGGGTGCCTTATAGTCCCAAAAATACGGTGCTCTAAAACTAAAGAGGGGGAGAAAATGAGGCAAGTATTTGAAGAGGAGGGAAAGGAAGTGAGAGGAACCAAAGGGAGGAAAACAAGAACCTCCGCCCACTATTTATTGAGTACCTACTCCAGATGCTTTATATTTATCATCTCTTCATTCCCAAAATAACTCCTCAAAGTCATCTCTCCTGTCCTCATTTCAGAGATGAGGAGAAGAGGCCCGAAGAAGTTAAGTGAACTCTCCAAGAGAATATAATAATTAATAATAATAATATCAAACTCATAATGGTCAATATGTCAAGGTGAATACCCAATACTCACTCACCCTTCTTCAATAACCAACCTTTCGTGTGGCAAAGTGATATGCCCAGTTAAATATATGCAGCTCCTCATGTGACCACATTCTGGCCAATGAAATGTAGGCAAAAGTCCACGGGGAAGATAAGGCTCTTTAATAATAAGGCTGTCATTCAAGAAGAGACCCTCCCCTGGTGAGTGCGTTCAGCCCAGCTGTTCCCGGCCCCCAAGAGGTAGAATTATTTCAAGCCTTCAGTCCTAGTCCCATGGGGCTCCTCCCCTCTACTCCCTTCCTGCCCAACGAAGACACAGCAAATACCTCCACCCCCTTGCAGCTCAGCGCAAAGCCACACCACTTCTTCAGGAGACTTTCTGGAGTCCCCCCTTCTCCCGAGGAGAAATGACACTCCTCCCTCTTTTGTGCTCTGACCTTGTCTGCCGTGCATGACTCCAGGAGAGCATCTGGAGGCTTTGGAGTCAGCCTTACAGTGCCATTGTCTCCTTGAATCCTCTGTCCTCCGAGCCTTGTACAATGTCATGTTTACGACAGATGCTCAGTAGATGCTTGATTAAGATGAGAGAATGAACAATGGGCGCCTCACCACAGCTGCAGGGCCCTCAGCCTGTCCCTGCCTGTCCCCAGATGCTCTCTAGCAGTCCCAGGGCCCCTCAGGGACCTCAGCTCTGGCTCAGGCAACAGTGTCTGTTCGGTGAAACAGGCAACACGGAAAGGGACCTTTCCAACTGACCTGGAAATGTATAAAATGCTGCTCCTTGGAAAAAAAAAATGTTAAAAGACTTTGTGAACCCGCTCCACCTTTTCCTAATTCATGCAAATTAGAAAGCATTAATCAACACGCACATTTATTTATGCATCCTAGAGATGGCGCTAGCGTCTCTATGTGACCACCAGTGTTGTCGATATCGACTTTACTGGTCCCTAAGGCGACCGCAGGTGGAGATCAGAACCCCGAACCTAAAATGGATTTTTTCCCTTCCTTTCTACCACCTTTTCTTAAAAGGCAGTTGGGACATGTGGTAACTACTTAATAGAAGTGACGTGTGACCCTCAGTCCTGGGTGGTCCTCTGGGAAGACAATGCAGGTAGTAAAGTGACATGTTGCCATTGCAGCCCACATGTTCCCACACGTCTGCATGGACCACATGTCAGAGATCTGACATGGAAATGGGCACGGGCTCTGCAAAGTGAAGGGCGAGTGCAGGTCAGTGTGTGCAAAACAGAACAGTTCCTCGATTCTGGTCCCTCAGGTCCCTCAGGACCACGAGCGAGGGAGGGCCTGCCCTTGTCCTGTGTTGGGAATTCGTCCGGGGAAGGACCGGACACGAGCCTCGGCTCTGACCAGCCGGGCCCTGAGCCGTGTGTGAGGACGACACTCTGGCTTCAGATGTCGGAACTCCAAAGGAAGACCATGGCCAGGCCCCAGACCTCTTAGTATGTGATATGGGTTAAGGAATGGGATGTTTCATACATCCTCAGGAAAAAAAAAATTTAAGTTAACAAACAAAGCAAGAAATTTCCAACTTATTTCAACTCAATTCAGGTGTACTGTCCCCAAATCACAGCTTTTTCATTCTCTTTAATTGTATCATTGATGCAATATTACGAGCCATCCCTTGCTAAATATTGGCTGGGGAAGACAGGGAGAAGACCTCAGAAAGTGAACTCCTGAGTTCAGACTGCCTGGATCACTTCTGGTGTAAACTCTCTCTTCCTAATAAACGTTCGGTTCTCTGGCAGGACTGCTCTTCACCTTTTTCAATTCGTTCCCAAGGTGAGTAAGAGTCTAGGGAGCCCAAAAGTCCTCATGGCAAGGAGGGAAAGGGTGGCTGGTCTGGGTCATGTCCTCTTCTGCTGGATACTGCCATAGGGTGCCTTGTGTGGCCTCACCTGGCCCCTAGCATGAGTGACACCTGTCACTGCTGACCACTTGACCCCACCAAAGCCACTGGTCCCTACTCAGCAGCTCCCCATTCTGATCCAGCTGTCCTCTCCACTCCTCCACATCCGCCCAGGTAACTCCCAGTTCCCATGCAGGCCATGCACTACGTATAGGGGGTCAAGAGCCCTTTCTTGGGGCCACTGTCCCAGACAGCTCCCCAGCCAAAGCTGTACACTCACTCCTGGGCCACCACGGATGAGGGCAGGCTTCTCCCAAGGGCTGGCAATCTGTCCCCATGATTTCTGTTGAAGTGTGTCAGGAGGAACCACCATCCCCGCCCCCCCAACACACACACAATTTCAAACCTGTCTGGACATTCCTTCCACACCATACCATGCCCCTGCCGTGATGCTGAGGTGTCATCCGAAGAAGAGAGAGAACAGGGGTGCCTGCCCCCTTAGCTCGTCTTCTCTCTCTCTCCCCCTTGAACGTGCTCCACAGCCCACGGAATTCACCCGTGGGATCACCAGGCACAGAAGGCCTAGCAAAGGAGGAAGGGCTCCTTCCCAGGTCTTCTCTTTCCTTTTCCCAACGCCTTCATACGCACGGCTGTAATTTCTCGTTAAAACCCACACTGCCACCCTCTCTTCCTTCAAGTGATTAGGAATAATTGTAAGGGAAAGATGAAGTAACCAGGAATTGTAATTTGCATAGAACAAGATGGATTTGAGAACAAGATGAAAAGTAGAGCATTTAAAACACTATTACTTTGAAACATGAAGAATCAGCTTCAAGTGCTTAAAATATTTATAAATTTTAAATGAATTTCTGTTACGCTCTCCCTCCATTCCACGATTTAATATTCATTCTCTGAAAATCAAAGCCCTCAAGAGCAATAAAAAATATTAACCTCTCATTCCATGAGAGGAGACAGAAATAAAATATAATTTCAGTAATAATGTGTGAATATGGGTTAAAAATAGCAAATGGAATTGTACTTACTGGTAGGGGCATAGGGGCAGGTGGGGTAAGTGGTAGGAATCCAAAACTTAATTTTGCATATTACCCAGAATCAGGGGGTGGTCTTTCAAGAAATTGCCAGAACTGAAAGTGTGAAGCATTCAAAATTCTATACATTTTAAAAAATCAGACTAGCTTATTAAAAGCAAGAAGATGGGCAAGGGAATCCTAGCATTTTTATAAAAAATACAACATAAGCGGTAAGCCTTTGATTCTGTTTAATTATTGATGTTTTTATACTTAATGAATCATGGACATATTAGGTAGCTACTTGAAGAACCATTGACAGTTACGCAGCCACTTTAGAAGGGGCTGGTGAAGAGATGCGCTGACGTAAGGAAAGAATTCCGCACTATCAAGTGAAGGCGGCAGGCTACACTGCTTATGTGCGGCACCAGCTCCAGGCGGCCAGCCATCCCAGCTGCAGCCGGCTGAGAGTCAGAGGGGCAGACTACATCCGGGCACTCACAGTTCCTCGTGACCCCTTAGACACCTGCGGGGGCAGTGCTCTCTGCAGGGGACTAGGGTGGCCTCAGCAGGAGAGAGACACACAGGTGGACCCTGCCTGGAGTAGCTGAGAGACTGATGTGCTGGTGACGTCGAGCGACCTTAGGGCTAATGTTCAGGCCGGCGAGGACTCTCTGCACTGGTGGTGGGAGCTTTTAAGACTGTGACCGCAGTGAACCCCACCGGCAGAGGAGGCCGGGTGACATGTGCAAAAAGTACACACAGGAAAAGACGGAAGGCAGATACAGCCAAATACAACAGTAACACTCAGCCACTCATTCAAATATTGCTCCTTATGGAGTGCCTACTCAGTGCCAGTGGTGAGCCAGACAGAGAAGGTGCTGATACTCACAGAGTGGTGGGTACTGTAAAAGGGGCCTGAACAGATCATATTATGAGCAATGTAGCCAATGTCTAATTGAAATGTGATCACACTCCTGGGTTCTAAGAGAGAGTATAACAGAGAGATAAATTTAGATTAAGGGGCAAAGGAAGGATTCCTGAAGAAGAAACATTTAATCTGAGATCTGCAGGACAAGAGGCAGCCATCCGTGTGTAGGGGAGGAGAGAGCTCCAGACGGAAGGCCCCGAGACTAGATGTGCTCAAGACACCGCAGAAGGGGATGGGGCTGAATATCGCGAGGCTGGAGGGTGACATGTGGGCAAGATGGCCCAGGGCCTTGAAGGCGAGCTGGAGAACAGGAAGCATCAGAAGGCACTGCAAGATCCTGGCTAGAGGAGGCACACGTCCCTCTTCGTGTTGCATGGGGGTCACTCAGGCTTCCGGCAATACCGGCCAGAAGGAGGCAGGGGTGGAAGCGAGGAAGCCGGTGAGAGCGGACAGAAGCTTCACACAGGGCAGTGGCAGTGAAGGTAGATCTTGGAGGCAAAATTACCAGGACTTGAGGACAGGGTGGATGTGGGGTTCACAGGAAGTGCCAGGGCAAGGAGACTGCCAGGCTCGCAGCCAGGGCGAATGCCCAACAGAGCGGTTTGTGGAGGTGGGGAGGGTGGCAGGGGTTCAGGTACAGCTGGACATGCATCTATTCAACAAATATTAACTGAGCGCTCACTCTGTGCCAGACATGTTCAATCTGAGGTGCTTTTGAGGATCTAGTGCTGATGACGCTGCACAGTAGACTGGTCTGTAGTAGAAGCATTGGCCCAGGCCTCAAAATTGCTAAGGACCGCAGCATAAAATGAGCAAGAAACGAGGCAGGAAGAGCAACACTGAATAGGACATGCAGATGGATCAATGAAGGCCGGAAAGAAGAACAAACAGGATTTCTCCAAGGGAAACTAGGTTAGATGATGATTCATTTTACCGTGATGAGACAGGTTTAAGAAGGGAGGGAGGGAGGAAACTCAATTCAAGAGTTCAGTCTCGGGCACGTCCAGTCGGAGAAACTTGTGAGGTCCCCAAACAGCTGTGGAAAGAAGGGGTTGGCCACCTGGGTCGGGAGATTGTAGAGAGAGAGAGAGAGAGAGGATGAGAAGTAAATGTAAGTGTATCTGATACACAGATCAGATTTACCACCAGGCAAACATGGAAAAATACCCAGGCAGAGAGGGGGTAGGGAAAAGAATAACTGAAAACACTTTTTATCTACAATAGCAACAAGAAAGTTGAGATGTTTAGAAATAAAGCAAAAGCTAAAATCTGTAAATCCTTGTGGGGGGAAAACTTCAACACTTTAGGTGAAAGTATAAGTGAGCATGTGAATAAATAAAAGATGTTTATAGATGGAAAAGATCTATATCATCAGGATGCAATATTTGCCAAAATTAATTCATAAATTCTATGCATTTCTTATTCAAATTACCAGTGATCTTCTTTGGAACATGACACACTGATCTGATGAAACGGCAAAGAACCAAAAATCACCTAGATTATTCTGAAAGAATAACAGGACTTTTTATACCAGATATCAAAACGTATTACTAAGACACAGTAATTAAAATAGTGGGCACTGCCCAGAAATGGACAAATAGACCAGTGAGGAACAAAACAGAACTCAGAAACCAATCCAGCTATACAGAGAACTTGATGTATGATAGGGATGTTATTACAAATCGGCAGGGAGAAATGGATATGTCCACAAATAATGCTGATGTAATTAACTTTCCAGATGATACAATTGATGACATCAAGATGAAAAACCACTGTACATCAAGAGAACCATAAGCATGGTCAAAAAATTAGCAACACTGGCAGAACACAACTCATAGAGCACACAAAGAATTACTGTTCGGAATCTTGAAACAACTACAAAGCAATAAGAAAAAGACAACCCAGTACAAAATGAGGCAAATGATATGAACGGGAAATTTATAGAAGAGGAAGCGATAGATGACCCATAAGCGCATCAACATGCATTCAAACTCAGCAATTATCAGAAAGATACAAATTAAAACAGTTAGGTATTATTCCACAAGAGTACCACATCGGTAGAAGTTAAATAGCCTGGCATGAAATGAATGAGGGTGCAGGCAGACAGGACCGCTCACGCACAGTGGGTGGGGCTGTAACTCAGAAGAACCACTCGGGAGGGCCAACCCACGGTAGGTAGCCAAACTGCACGTGCCTGTGTAAAGGCCCGGACATGCCACTCCTGAGTATATATATCTTAGAGACGTCATCGCGCATCTGCACAGAGAGGTATACACAGCAATGCTCACCACGGCTTCATGTGAAACATAAACACAAGTCACAAAACGTGAGCCAGCCGTGCATTGGAGAAATGGATAAAGTGTGGCAAATTCACGCAACGGGATTCTGTGTGGCCATTTAAGAGAGTTAACTAGATCTCTATTTGAGGACCTGAACCCTCTAGAAAAGGATACTTTTGAATGAGAAACAGTTGAAGAAACGAACAGGGGACAAAATAGAGACTGTGTGTAGGTACATCTTTGATAATACCAATTCTATAAACAAGAACTCTATTATTTATTATTTATTTTTCTCTCCAAGCATGAAAGTATAAGCGTCTTGAGGGCAGGGACTTAGTTTTCCTTCTACTTCAGTACTGAACAGGTAGCAAGACCCTCAACAAACATTAGTTACCGCTGTGTTTTTGTTTGTAGAGAGATACAGGTTTACAGTTGTTCATATGGAAAATAATACATTAATTAATAAAGAATAATACAAGAAAAAACTCTGTGTTTCCTGTACTCACAACTGTCATATGATACAAAGTATGATAACTATCATATTTTCAGGTAATTGATAAGATGACCCATACTTCTTCCGGAAGTATAAAGGACCAAGATGGACCAAGGCTCTTGAGAAAAAATAAAGCCTTGTCCTACCAGGTACACGTGCTCACTCGGCATAAACTATACTAATTAGCACAGTAGAGTAGTCGCTAGGAAATGGACCAGATACATCAAAGAGACAGAATAAGATCTCAGAAACAGGCTCAAGTGCATACAGTTGCATGATTTATAACAGAAGAGGCATTTTTTAATAGAAAATAGATGAACTACTCAAAAGAGAAACAAAATGAGAATAAACCAAAGTCCCCAGTAAGAAGAATAACAGCAAACACATACCAGGAGATACAAGCCAGGCACAATTCAAGGGCTTTCTATGTTTAATTCATTTAATCCTCACAACCTCACGAGAGCCCCGTTTTGCAAAAGAGAAATCTGAGGACTATAGCTGGGAAGCAGGGGCCCCATGATCTCCATCAAGGTAGACGAGTCTGCATTCCTGACCTTGACACGATGAGGTTCCTAATAGCAGATGCAAGAATGAATCTCTGAAAGCCAGTAATCGTATACCAATATGCTTAGCTCTGTAAGATTAAAGGAAAGAAAAACAACAGCAAAGAAATGTCAATTTATGCCCATTCCAGTTGGCCCAATAAAGGGGGGTGGATAGCAAAAAAAAGGGAAAAATCTGCCAATCAGAATGCTTGGGAGGGGTGCAGGGGGCAAGAACATTCAGCAAACCAGGACTGGGCTGGAGCTGGGCTCAATGGACCTTCCCGGGCTGTGAGCCCTGGGCTGTCAGAAGGATGCCCACGGCTTCCTGCAAGTGAGGGGTGCACCCCAGGTCTTGTCCAAGAGCTGTTTCTGGAATCAGAATTGGGGGTTCAAAGGTTCCACTTCCAGCCCAGGACTATTTCACTGACCACGTCTTCCCTCAGGCCACTCAACCCCAACTCCTCTGCTCTGAAAAACATTATCGCTGCAGAGTAAATTCATTCCACATTCACCACCCCCCTTAGTGACCTTGAACGGCTTCTAAGGCCTCGCTAATTCTCTCTCAGGCCAGGAGCTAATGCTGTCCTCCGGCTGGCTGGAGATCTACACAGCAGAAGACGGGGGCAGGGGGCCGTGTTGAAGAGTCCACAGCGGCAAAAACACGCGTGGGAAGCACACTTCCTAACTACCACATGCAGTCTGGGAGGACAGCTTTATCTATTTATCCTTGTTTATCCACGGGTGTCCTTGGCAACCGAAATGTTTACGGATTAGTACAGTGAACAGCAGATTCTTTTGGGGAACCAGTTCCGGGTAAGGAAAACGCCATACAGATGTTTGTTTTGAATCAAGAGTGCTTTTTCCCAGAGATCAGCCTCCTGCCAAAACCCGGTACCGATCTGAGGACCCGCGGAGGCTGCGGAAACATGCAGCATCGCAGGGCTCTGACCGTCACAGAGGGAACCACCCGCCTGGGAGACAACACAAAGCCTTGACGGCTTCCTTTTCTCTGGCAACAAGGACAGAGCAAAGCCATCCGAAGACCACACGGCCCACGGACCACTGTCTCGGGGACTTGTGCAAAGCCCTTTCTGGTCGCACAAACACACTGCCTGACCCTGGCTGTTCTAGGAGGGGAACAAGTGTGACCCCGGGTTGGTGCCCTGAGCACACAGACAATATATTTAGCAAATATTTTAGGAGTAAAACCCTTGCTTAGTAGAGTGAAGCCAGGTAAACATGTCAGAAGGAAAGTAATTTTCTGAATGCAATTTTAATAACGTGACTTTTTTTGTTACATCTAAAATTATACAATACATTGTTTTACCCAACAAACACAGGAATTTACACTAGAATTGTACGTGGATAAATAAGTCCATGATTTTCTACACGTGGGGCAAATGGGTCCAGGACAAGCAGCCAGAGGTATCAGTGTGCCTCCTTGTTTTTCGTTTCCCTCACTTAGAAGTTTCAGAGGCTCTCCCCGGTTACGGAGCAAAGTCCTTGCTTCTTAGTTAATACAGCACACAGGCTCCCCCTGTCCACCTTGCCCCTTTGTCTCCTTCCACCACCGCTCACTGCTGTAGATCAGAAACATTCTATATATGATCCAAAGATGCACCTTCGAACACACTGTTCCCTTCCCCTGGAATGCCTTTTCCCCATCCTGTTCATGTGCTGAACTCCTGTTCATCCTCAACAACCTAGCTAAGGTCTCACCGCATTCAAGGGCGCACCCCACCTTTGGGCCATCTCTGTAATTTTCACATACTTCTCCTGGTGGACACGTTGCCCTGTGTGTGGCTGTACGTCTGTGATCCCAGCCTGAACTTGGGGAGAGAGGGGCTTCTGTCTGAGTCCCAGGGTTCTGCCATGCCCTCCACCACAAAGTGAGTGTCTTTGAAAATCCCGAGGTGCTTCTGTGTCCTGGGGTGTCGTGTAGGACTGAGGTAGCTTATGTCAGATTCCCAGCATAGTTATTTTAAGAATTCCAGTTTTTATCCTGGCTGGCATAAATCAGTGGATTGAGCGCAGGCTGCGAACCAAAGTGTCGCAGGTTCGATTCCAAGTCAGGGCACATGCCTGGGTTGTAGGCCATGACCCCCAGCAACCGCACATTGATGTCTCTCTCTCTCTCTCTCTCTCTCTTTCTCCCTCCCTTCCCTCTCTAAAAATAAATAAATAAAATCTTTAAAAATATATCCTTTAAAAAAAAGAATTCCAGTTTTAACATAAAATGTCTCTCTCTATAGAAAACAGATTATTTTTCCAAGGTATGCTTAGTTTTATAATTATGTGCCTTTCTTAATCTGTTTGTAATTTTAAAAAAATAAGAATTACGTTTCTCCTTCTCTATAAAAATGACGGGATTTTTAATGTACAATATGAAAGTAAAACAAATACTCTCCCATAATTTTTCCTGGCTGAAGGAGAAGGCAACCAGTCTTCCAGATTTGCATTTGCTCATAGAAAAACCTAAGTGTTCATTTGGCCTCTGGTCCTAGCAGGCGGTAAGGGCATCAGTCTCGGGAAGACGAAGAGGCCAGGCCAGGGAGCAGCCATAATAAGCACTGGACTGTTGCCCACCTCTTTTCATGAACTGCGTGTCCAAGGCCACCATCCGAGCCACCAATGGCAGTCACACTTGTAGACTTCCTCGGTTGGATGAAATGCCCCTTATCTGTGTTGCAGTTTGTAATTTATATGCCTCCGTCTTGATATTTACCATATTATGTTGAAAGTATTCCTCTATTCAAAGAACAAGAGGAGGAGTCCAGGGTGTCTCCAGGGTACACGGTTGGAGCACCCGGGTCGGTGGGGGAAGCATCTGCTGCAAGAGAAGGCTCGGGGCCTGAGGCACGATCAGGAGTCCAGCTTCAGATGCACTCGTGCTGAGCAGTCAGAGGGGCGGCGAGGTGGAGCTGTCAAGCGGGAAGTTCAGGGCAGAAGTCTGGGCGGGGGACAGAATTTGAAAGTCGTTGGAGTACAGGTGGCAATTGAAGCCACGGGGTGGATGGAATGGCCTTGGTGGCAGGATGTCTGATGAGAAGAGGGCATGACGGAGCCCTGGGGCACTCCCACGCGTACAGGGTAGGTGGAGGAGGAGGGTCAGCCGAAGGATAAAGAGGGGAGTGGAGACGAAGGAGGGGAACTGGAGTGCATGGAACGTGGGAACCTAAGGGAAGGAGTGTTTCGAAAGAGGGAGTGGTCAGCTTTGCAGAGTGACTCTGAGAGGTCACATGATAGGGGGCTATGAAGAGTACATGAGATTAAATGACATGAAAATAACTGGTGACTTTAACAAGAAGTGTTCCCAAGGAATGTGTGAGACAGAAATTGAGATTGGAGGGTTTGTGGAGGGAACAGGGGCTGAGGATTAGGAGAAGCTACGGTCAGCACAGGCCCGAGGTCTGGGAATGAAGGGGAGGGGGTCATGGCAGCTGGAGAAGTAAGCGGGTTCCAGGGCTGTCCCTGTTCTCTCTGTCCCTGGCAGAGAGGTGATTGGTCAGTTTCTTAATTTGTTTTTTTGCCATGATTAGAGCGTGCATAAGAGCTTATGGGAAAGATCTAGGAGACAGGAAAAGATTGACATAAAATCAGGAAATGGAAACAATGAGTATTCTTGAAGAAAACCTGAGGAGTTGGGATGCAGAACACATGGTTAAGGTCGGCCTTGGCAGGAAAAGGGAAAACAGTCCGTGAATGAGGTTCCCACGTAATAGCTTTCGCTTTTCCAGCGAAGGGACAGATAACAGTGTCAGCTGAGAATGACAGTTGAAGTTTGGAGAATTGAATGCTTTAGAAGAGACTCTGCAGAAATTTGCGGACCAAGCTGCAGAGGACCTTGGACTGCTTCATTGAGATCCCTGACCGTGCATCTGTAGGGGGGCTGGTCTCCCCCACTGTGCTTTTCTCCAGCTGTACTCAGCAGCCTGGGCGCAGACATGGGGAAGATGGACCAGTCCATCCCGGGTTCGCCAGAGAATTTGCAAGAAAGTAATCGAAATGATTCCTAGAATCTATCCGCAATGGGAAAATAGAAGGTAGAAACGGGTGAGGATAAATGGGTAGTGAATGGATTCATAAATGAATGGGGAGGTGGGGGGACAAGTCAACTCCAAGGACCTAGCGGAAGAACGGTTGTAGGGTTGTAGGGGGTGCTTAACAAAGCCACTGGGAAGAAAGAAAGACCATAAATGAGATCCTAGGTGTTTGCACTATTTGAATCAGATGAGGTAGTTCCAAGTCATGGCAAATTCCACAGTGTGACGATGGATCAGTAAGGCAGTGTATGGTAGCAGTGGGTTTAACAAAGGCGGCAGACAAGTGGTGGCCTAGGTCATAGTGTCTCTGATGCACAGACCTGTTTTTTTTCCCTTCCAATTTTCTACTCCCAAAACCCAGAATATGAGGAAACACCTGGAATAGTTTTTAAAAAGTATTTAACTCTTATTAAAAGTTTGATTGCTCAGACTTTTTCTGATTCTGCATTCTACTTGAACTTTCTGAACCAGCAATCATTATACAGTAATTTAAACTCAGGTCCAAAAGAGTATAAGAGGCTCATTCGTACCTGTATTTTCATCCATACACATCTGGTGATGAGGTCCCTGTCAGGCGCTTGCCTTGGTATCATTTGCTTCTCTTTTTTTTTCCTGCAAGTGAAGCAGCAGAACGTGTTCTGGTTAATGATTTGGTGACTTAGATTGCAGTGCATTCCAGCGTGGTGTACACAGGGCTCCGCCCTCACAGCCCCAGGAAGGATCATGACGGTCCATCTGCAGCTCAGCGCCTTGGGGAGTGAGCGAGGGAAGACATGCAATCATCACAAAAGCCCACGCAAGCTTTGAAAGCCCATCTTATCATTACAGAGGAAAAAGACGCCGTGCCCAGTTAATGCACTGTCATTAAGTAAAAAATCTTCAGTCATTTCTCCGAGGAAATCTGAGCTCTGCAAACCCGACTTTTGCTTATAACGCTAATAAATGAAGTGTTTAAAAGAAAGGAAATCTCAGAGTCTGGCTCTAAAAACACGTATCTTCACAATCAAGCAAAGCATCTGAAGGAAGGAGATGAAGGACTGTCTTCTCCCCTAGAGCCCTGGAAGAGAAATGTGTTTCTAGCATTATAAACTCGATGACGGAATGCAGTTTGATAAAGCATTTGCTGTTTTAAAATATCCATCTGGATTTCCCACGCAATATGAAATTGATGTGACTATTGACAACTATTTGTCCCATTCTTTTTTAATATATGTCAAATCTTGCAAGCGTTGTTTGAACAAAAGGGTCTTATAAGATTATGAAGATTCTAGACGCAAGAAAATTACATCGAAATAAAACCTGTAATGTCTTAGCTGATCATTTGTTTTCCTAGAAATAATAAGGCAATTGACAATTCCCTGTAAATAACTTCATAAATCTCTATAAAATGTCTCCACCAAATCAGCTGAGCACATACCTCTCCCTCTACCTGCTTGACAGAATAATTGAAATCCTCTAATTCTGCAAGCACTTTTACTTAAATAAAAAAAAATTGATCAATCATAGTGCAGTAGCAAGTACTGAATTTACGCTCTCATTGGAAACAACTACAAAAGCTGAACAAATAGATAAAGTAATTGTTTGCAGGCACTGGATGGCAAACATCTCCAGGCTATGATCCTCGAGGGAGAGAAAGTAGAAAAGGTGAATCCCACTTTTATCCTGGTTTTCTCCCTGAAGATACTGCTCAAACTGCTACACAGGGGAGAGAGCTCAAGCAGAGAGAGGAAGGAGCAGAGACCAGAGGTAGGCGTTGCTGAAACTGCGGGTATTTGGAAAGAGGTGGAGGGAGGAGTAATGTAGGGAACTACTGAGAAGATGCAATCTCAGGGTGAGACTATGGGAAGCCCAAGGGGGGAAAATAGTCGCTAAGAGGCTGATAACTGGGAAGAGATGTCAGAGCTCACACATTACTGGGGAGACATTGGGACACCTTAGTGAGCACCCCAAGCTTTCAGCTGAGACCAAAAAGACTCTCACCCTATGGTAGGGACCATGCCTAGGAGTAAGGGCAAAGACGGAATAGGTCTGCCCCAGCAAGACCTAAAACCAAGTCTCAACAGCAATGAAACATGGCCCAGAACCTCTACCATGTGTCATCTCTGACGCTCAGCACGCAGTAACAATTCCCAGACAAGAACAGGAGCAGGAGACTGAAACCCAGAAGAAAGGAAGGTCAATAGAAGCAGACTTAGAAACGACCATTAAACAAAGTGGGGGAAAGATGAACAGAGGATGCATTTTAAAAATAACTTTTAAAGTTCTTAAAAATCAAACAAAAACATCAATCTGAACATGGGGAACGAGAGGGAACCCAGGGTGGGACTCAGTCAGACAGGGACGGATGAATCTGACTGATCACAAGTTAGTCACGTAAGCACGCTGAGGGGACAGGGAAGAGAGGAGGGGACCTGAACAACTTTGGAAAATAACGTTTTAAGTGGATAACGTGAGTCTAAAGACAAGAATAAGGAATTGCTGGTAAGTTTGTTTCTCACAGGAGTACAGATTGGCAGCTCTAAATCTACTTCGCATGTAAACTAGGGTTGAGCAAATAAGTACATACACTGTCGATCATGAGAATCAGGTTTCTTCCTATCCGAGAATGAAGCCACAAATAAGGAGAAGAGGAGTGCTGGACTGAAGCTTGGACTGCGCTGGGTGGGAGATACAGCGATCAACACAGATGTGAGTCTGTATACATTAGCATACACATATACATGTCCCGGCTGTGTCCACACGGAGGGTTTAGCGATGGGACACCCCACTAGCAGAGAATGCACCTAGTACTCAGTGGCTTCTAAATACCATTGTCGAATAAGAGGAACCAGGGCTCTTGGAAAAAGTGGCTGATGTCAGGCTAAGGCAGAGAAAATGAAGCTGACCTTGGAGTAAACTGTAATGCAAACAGAAGGTGAGAGAGAGCTCATAACAGGCAAGCACATGTCCAAAGTGTGGCGGGGCCAACCCAGAGGAGCTCGCAGTGGCCAAAGCCACTGGGGCAAGAAACTAAATAACAATAGTATTGGATTATAAACCGAAGAATAAAACAACTGCCACTGGACTCAAACTGGTATAAATAAATAACTGAATACACAGAGAAATGGGAAGAAAGACAGTCCTCCTTGAAGAATAATTCCACTTAAAAGCAGCAGCAGCAAGGGCAGGAGTAGAAAGTCAGTGTTAGAAAACGCTGCCGTGATCAATTCTGCAAGCAACATCCACTGATGGGTGTGAAAATTAGTATGTGAAAAGTTTCAGGAGAAACAAGGTATTTGCGTAGTCTCAAAATATGCCCCCCATACATATTTATTCATTAAAAAGAAAAACAGCAATTTCATAATGGAATTGACATCTGGCAAATACTACCTTAACCAAGTGCTCAGCATTTACATTAATCATAACCCCCCGTGGCAGGCAAAATGCGCCCCCCAATCCATTTCCAAATCGTAGTTGCTGAAACCAATGACTTTGTACATGGCAAAAGGAATTTTGCGGATGTAATTAAGGTTGTAGGCCTTAAAATGCGGAGATTATCCTGGATTATTTGGTTGGGCCCGATCTAATCATATGAGCCCTTAAAAGTGAAGAACTTTCTCCAGCTGGAATGAGAGAAGCTTGACAGAGGCCTGGGAGCAGGAATAGAGCTCCACCCACCACTGCTGGCTGGAAGAGGAGGGGCCAAGGGGCCGGGGACCTGAATCCCACAGCCGCTGGAAATGAATCCCCCAACAACACCCTGAATGAGCCTGGAGGTAGCATCTCCTCCAGAGCCTCCAGAGGAGAGCCCCGCCGACCAATGCCTTGATTTCAGCCTTGTGGCATGCTCAGCAGAGCACCAAGCCTCCCGGACTTGGTGCAGAATTGTGGGAGCACACATGGGTGCGGTTTCAAGGCACTAAGTGTGCAGTCATTTGTTACACATCAACATAACACTAACATACCCACTGCACTGGATCCCTGAAGATCCATTCCTCTATTTGTATCATCAGTGTGTGGACTCCCATTAGAAACAGATACACATTCCATGAACCTGTCTGAATGAGATGTCTTGACTTTTAAAGGCTATTGTTCCAGAGTCTAAATACTGCTTCCCTTTCCCCGGGGCCATTCATTCCGTGTGCGGACACTGACTATGGGTTAGCTGCATTTTCTGTACTTTTGACGCCCTGGCATCTGGGGTCTTGCTGATCCTGGAGAGGCTGCCCTCTCCCAAAGCTAATCAATTCCGAGAAACAGCCCATAACTCCCTTTTGAGTGTGCCTTTTGTAAGCAGACCAACTAATCCAGAGCCTGAACTCACCAACTATCTTCTTTATCAGTCTCCTGTAGATTGAGCCAACATTCCTCCATTCTACTCACCCGAGGTCAGGACAGGCCTGCCACGCCAGAGCCCACTGAACTTGTTTAAACTCGCCCATCCTAACCCCGCCTCCCTGCTCCCCCTGCCAGGCTCCCGTGTCCCTGCACAGGCATGACAGTCTGCTGCCCCTGCTCTCCTCGGTCCTTCTGGCTCCCCGCTGACTCTGACTCTACCGCTTCCCCATCGGGCCCCGCCTAGTCTGGCTTACCCTCTCCTCCTGGGAACTTGGAGTAACAAACTGTATTTCCAGTGGCAGTCACCTGATTGCTGGCTGCACCACGCTTAAATAAAAACAAACTGCGAGGTACCGTTTAAAACATATCCATCCCTTAACCACCAGGCACCGCTAACACCCCGTTTGTACCTAGTGCATTATAGCAGAAGCACCAGAATCCAGAGGGGCCTTCACAGCCCGTCTAAGAGGTGCCTCCTGGGGTCCACACGATGGAACCTAAGCCGACTTTCGGGTTGTGAAAAGCAGCTCAACTCCATCCACAGGACTCTCCTGGCCCTCCGACACTGCCATTCCCTGACCCCCAATTCTATTGACTGAGTGAGAGAAGGGGGGCCTTATGTTCACCCTGGGAGGGCTCGTCATAGGAACACATAATCCTTCAAGCAGGGAACACTATCTCAAACTCCAGGTGACTCCTACGGCCCAGGTAAGGCAATCGTAACAGCTGATACTGCATCTTCCCAAAAGCTGAGTTCCTCAACATTACAGAGCACCCTGTGCCGAACTTCTAATCCAATTTCATATTTAGGAAAGAAAATATTGATCTGCCTCATGCAGGGAACAGTCCTATTAAAGTCATAACACATTCACTTAACTACAAAGATCACATAACAAATGAATCAACTCCCCCTTATTTGGATTTATGGTGACTTCAGCATTTTCTCTGGGGAAAAAAAGATGGATGCTTTGTGTTTGCATATCTAAAGAACCCATTTAAGAATTATAAAATTGCTAGCCACCTCCAAACAGAAGTTTTCCCACTAAGAAGCAAACAAAATGGAAGTTCTTTCTACCAGGCGCCCTGTCAGCACGCCAAAGGTAGCCAGAGAGCCCGGAGTGGCAGTTCGGGACAGCTCTTTATCGAAGCGTGCCTGTTTTCAGCAGATGGTCTTGCTTGGAAAGAAATGATCACACTCATGCCACGAATACTCATGGAGTAGTGGACAAGAATCCCCACACACACAAAGAAACTAGCTTACATACCTCCCTATACACCGATCAAGTTCATGTACATATCGTTGTAATTACCAATTATAAGTAAAGGACAGCACTTACTTTTGGTGACTATTTGAGAAGTATTAGGAAAAAGCTCTAGATTTTTTAATGTTTTATACTTCCTTGCAAGATTTTAGGTACTGATTTAAAATCCTAGTTACATTAGATAAACTAGACCTTGAATTAATTCAAAGTTTGTACAATCAGATTCAGTTATGACTTTGGATATGTATAATCTAAAACGTAAGCGTATTCCTTCTAAAACTGCATAATCTGGACCTAATCATGAGAAAGCATCACGCCAAACCCAAACTGAGGGGCCATTTAACAAAGTAACTCTTCAAAAACTGTCAAGGTGAGAAAGAGAATGGCTAACTCAGGTGCTGTTCCAGATTAACAGAGACTGGAGAGATATCACCTCTAATGGAGATGCATGATCCTGGGTCTATTTCTGGGATCATTGGTGAAATCCAGTTGTCTGTAGATTAGATGAGAGTATTTTCTTTATGTTAATTTTCTGATTTTGATCATGCCCATCATTTAATTTCAAATGGCTCAGAAAAAAATAATATGCATATGTGTATACAGAAAGAGAAAGGATAATAAAGCAAATGTAGGGACACATCAGAGTTTGAGTAACCTGGATGCATCTGGAATTTGTGACTGCTTACAATTTTTCTGTAACTATAACATAATTCTGCAATGCACTCACCAAGGCATTCTCCTGCTCTGCTGAATGCACATGAACTTGCCCAGCTGCACCTCAGGCAGTGGTCTGCTTCCTGCCTCCCTGATTTGCTCACAAAACATTAAAAAGTCTTTTCCCCATTTTCTTCCTATTGCTTCAGCAACATTCATGACTTTATTCCCCTGAGACATTATCTTTTCTTTCCTTTCTCCATCAGCCACAAAACTGAGAACAAACCAACCAACCAACGACCAAAAACCTCTAATTTCTGAGCATCTGTTCAAGACAAAGCATGAATGTCTTTCCATTTATGGTCTCAAGGGAGCAAAAATTCTTTCAGGATTGGGGCTGTGTTGTCCCATTAGTATTCCCCACACACAAACCCAGCTGTGTGAAGGGAGGCGCTGTTCCTAGGTAAGAAAAAATGCATTTTCAAATCATGATAAATAATAAGAGAGAAAGAGAGGGAAAAAAAGAAACCAATAGTGCCATTGATCTAGCTGCTGGAACAGGGGCTTTACACTGGAATCTAGGTTAGGGTTTGGAGCCCTTTCCTGGGCTCAGAGGATTTCCAGAACATTCCAGGAGGGCCCTCCACCTTCGTCAGAATCAGGCTTGGCGTCCTCTGTTCTTGCTTTCTCCGTCCTTTTAGGTCCCCCCAACCTGGGCTGCTATGACAGCAGTTTCCCCTGGGACACACTGAAATGGCCCACACTCGAGTGTGCACTTGCCACTTGGAGACGAATCGCAACGTGAAGCGAGAGGAAAACCGACGGAGTCCCCTTACCGTCGAGCAGCGGTTGTGTGAAACTGGTTCTGCGGCGGTACCAGGTCCCTGGGGAGCTTGAAGCTACTCAGTGTGAGCGGAATATATAGGGAGAGGTTGTATATCCCGGTTTTTCATTACACAAGGTGTTTTTGGTGGGTCCTCAGCCAAGATTCACTTAAAAACAAAAGCCACACAAAGATGACAAAAAGGCCACACAAAGTTTAAACAAAAGGCTAAAGAAAGACCAAACAAAAGCCACAGAAAGTTTAAACAAAGAGTGAAACAAAGACAAAAACAAAGGCCAAACAATGACCAAGACAAAGGGCAAAAGAAAATCTAAACAAAAGCTAAGTGACAACCACATTACACACACACACACACACACACACACACACACACACACACGCAAACCGTAGCGACACGAAAACCCACATTCTCCTGTATTCCAGTCTCCCACCTCTCGCACCCCACTTACTGGAGTTTTGCTCTGTGCCATGCGCACGCACGTTTTTGTGCACATCGTGCATGGGGTTATGTGCCCATTATACCTGTGTATAAGGCACATCCTTATTTTTCCCTCAAAAGTTTGGGCAAAAAAAAGTGTGCATTATACACAGCAAAATATGGTAATTAATGCCCCGTGCCAACCCCTTCCCCGAGGCCCTTTCCCCACCCTGCATCAAACCACATCCCGGCTCACGCCACCAAACCACACACTCTTCTGCCAATGAGGCACCCACCACAGCCACCATCCCACCTCCATCACGCCGCTACACACCAGCCAACCCCACACGCCATGAACAGAGTCGGAATCACATTGGCAAATTCCTCCCTTTGGGATTCTGTTTCCGTACCCTACGCAGAGTAGCACCCATCCTCCCTAATGGCCCTCCGTGCACACACACACGCACGCACACACACGCCCCAGGCTAACATTCACACGTGTGTCCTCCCCCGATATAACGAGGGTACCTGTCTAGTTACCACTGAGATGACACGGGGACAATTCTATGACAGTTACCATTACATTTGCATTTGTGAAAACTGCTAAAAACCACCTCTTATGGCAGGTGACTTCTGTAAAGTGTGAATCACATTTAATTAACATGGTAATATTGGCTTCAGTCTTAGACATGGCATTTTCTTATCATTATCCTAGAATGTGGGGGTCACACCATTGAGCCCAATAGTTCTGTGCCTCTGTTAAACTTCCTGGTCCTGCGACCCAGTGTTTTCTGCTCAGTTTTGTTGCATGTGCATAGAACTACATACTAGTGACCGGACAGATGAAAGGATATTTCTGAAACCGCTCCAACCCACAGCAGCCTTGCCTCTTTCATCCGCATAGCTCCCTGCGTGATGGGGAGACATTAATGCCAACATTGTCGTAAAGCTTCCTTTTAGGCTCTTTGTCGCAGTACATGCAAAAAAGAATCATCCTAGAGGACTTTGAGGAGGCGACCTAAGGAAATTGAAAACATCCAATATAAATCTCACCATGCACTAACTTCGTGGCTAATCAAACAGCCTTGATCTGGGTAACGAGTTCTACCTACAGCCTGCCGGTTGGCTCGCTCCGGCTGTGAGGCGGTGCCCTGCCTGTGCTGCTGTATGACCATGCACCAGGGCGAGGGAGCAGAGCAAGGGGGCTCATAGCACCGGCTCTGGAGGTCTCGGGCAGAGTCGCTAAGGCAGCTAGGATGTCACCCTGGTTGCCACTGTGCCTGGCACACAGCACAGCGCTGCATCAATGTTAGCTATTGTGGTTCTGGCCCTAAAGAAGCTTGCAAAACATTTGTAAGGACACACTTCCTATTTAGAAAACAACTGGAGATGAAGACAGGCGTGGTTTTCTTGCATTTCATTTTTTAATTGAATGTATTGGGGTGACATGGGTTAATAAAATTACATAGGCTTCAGATGCACAAGTCTGTAACACATCCTCTGTATATTGCACTGTGTGTTCACCACCCCAAGTCAAGCCTCCCTCCATCACCATCTATCTCCCCTCGACCCTCTTCCACCTCCCCCACCCTCTTTCCCTCTGGTGGATTCGGGTTATTTAAAAAGTGCAAGATAGAGTGGGTAGATTATAAAGATTCATCTTCACCCAAGGACTCCTTTGCTTTTCAAACCTTTCCACAACGGTCCTTAATGGCCAATTTTGTGAAGTCCCACCTTCAAGGGTGTCCAACATTTTGGCATCTCTGAGCCACACTGGAAGAAGAAGACTTGTCTTGGGCCATGCATTAAATACACTGTGACATGGAATCACAAAAACATCTGATAATGTTTTAAGTAACTTAATGATTTTGTGATGGGCAGCCATGCGGCCTGTACTTGGGCAGACCTCACCGTCCAAGTAGCTGAAAGATTCTCCCCCAACTGCTCCCTGTGTTGAGGGAAGAGCAGTCCGCTTCCAGCACGGCAGGGGCAGGGGAGGTGAGGGAGTTTGAATTCCTCGCTAGTGGTATTCTGTGGTCAGGGTAGACAAGGGACCCACATGAATATGCGGGTGTCCCTTTTCTACGTCCTGCCCATCACCCTGGACCTCCAGTTCCCGAGTCTGGAAACGACTTCAGAATGGACTTCCAGTGGCCAGGGCAAGGGGGTGCACTGCACCCGAGAATCTGTGCAGCACATGCAGCTTCCCCGGGCCGCAGCCCCGTTTCCCGCTCTACCTGGCACTCCACGTGCGGCGCGCTAGGTGTTTCGACACAAGCTTTTCGCGTGCTTTTCTCAGGCATCACCTCTGCGAGGATGTAAACGGGAGCTTCCTCCACTCTGCCGGGTCAGTGACTGTCTTCTGCCCATCATCTTTCGGTGTCTCCTTTTCTTTGGGAGTTAAAAGCTTTTTCGGGTATTCTCGCCCAGGCCGGTGTGGCTCATTTGGTTGGAGCACTGTCCCATAACCAAACAGTTACAGGTTCAATTTCCAATCAGGGCACATCCCTAGATTGTGGGTTCAATCCCCAGTCCGGGCTCTGGCGATTTCCCCACCCAGGTGCGTGTGTCCCGGGCATACACGGAGACAGCCAATCGGTGTCTATCTCTCACATCCATGTTTCTCTCACCCTCCCTGTTTCTCTAAAAGCATTGGGGAAAAGTGTGTCCTCAGCTGAGAATAGAAATAGTAAAAGAATTCTCTTCTGCCCCTGTATTTTTCATTCTTTGCCTTTTAAACATATTTTACTACTATAATTTTAGTAGTTTTTGGAAGAGTAGAAAAAATAAGCATGTGTCATTTATTTGCCACTTTGAACCAAAAATATAGTATGTTTTTATTGGAACATAATTCATACGTGTACCATAAAACTCAAAATTTTAAAGTGTAAAACATAGAGTTTTTAAATATATTTAAGGGTTGTGGAAGCATTACCACTATCTAATTCTATATTTTCATCACCTTAAAAATAAACACAAAAGAAAAGTAAATCGATACTCGTTCACAGTGAAACATTACAGTGTTTTATATGCCCTCACAGAGAGATTCAAGCATGAAAAGGGGCTGGCAGGGTGTCGGGAGCTTGTTTTGTTACGGAGATCACTGAAAACGAGCATGAAACGAGGGGTCGGTTACACCAGAGAGACAGAGCCGTCTCCATCATTTCACCTGAAAGCGTCCATGCACACGAAGCCGTATCCACAATCAGACAATGACTGTCTGCCTAACTAAAGAGTCCAACTATGTGCTGTAACAATTGGGTTTTGATTAGAAAGATTCAAAAGAAAACAGGCCAAAGATTTTCAGATTCATAACAATGCCATTTTTCCTATAAAAATGTGAAAATGAGTTTTATATATACCTATAAGACCACTTAATTATTTCAAGGCATAGAGTGAACTGGTTGATCAAATATGAAACAAACTGAGGTGGTTCTTCATTGGCCTTTTATTCTTCACTTTCAGAGCCAGCCTGTCTCCTTCCTCCGAGACTTAGACTTGATCTTACAGATTTTTAGCTACACAGACCCCGACTTCGGCAAACAGAGGAATACACCACCCATTGAGCTGCCAGCAGTGCAGACAAAGCCGCACTGGGTTCCCAGGCTCCAGACCTAGCCTCCCCCCACTCCGTCTCTGTCCCTCTCATGCTTGGGTCCGGCCACAACTGGGTTCTGGCCAGGGGTGACCTGTGATGTACATTGTGTTCCTTAATTAAGGGACTGTGTTCTATCCAACTGCTGCGTTAAAATTCTCTTTAGGTGACACGCTTCTCCCGTTCAACTTTCCAGACCCAACTCTCAGGCTTTCACTGCTGTCCTTCCACTATTAGTAGTAGTAGGGAGAGTGGATACAGCGTGGCAAGATGCAAGAATTCTAGCCAAGAATGTATCGCTGTGCTGTGTCACAGAAAACCAGAGCTATTGCAACAGGAGGGAAGAGACCTCGGTGTCACACAGGGCTCAGTTCCAAATACAACAGGGACAGAGGGGATTTACAGCCCAGGAGGGTTGAGGGGTTGGTGAATGGAAAATTACTAAGGAAACACCAGGGTAATAAAGAATTTCCGGCTAAATCGTCCTAACAGGATTCTTGCCCAAGTGGGGGATGGGGGGGATCGGACATCTCCTGGGGAGGAGTGGGGAGGAGGAAGTCAGTCGGGTATCAGGCAGGGGTGGGGGTTCTTACTAAAATGACGAAGCTAGACTCTCATTAACACAGGATGATACAAAGGCAGGTTGAAGCCCCCAGGTCGAGGCCCAGCTGGGCACAGGGTTCAGAGGAACCTGATGGAAGTCAGTCAAGGAGGGTTCAGGGCAGATGTCAGCATCTGCCATGGGAGGGCCCTGCTTCTGATGACTGCTCAGGCCAGAAACAATAAACACGCACGATGAAGTGGGACCCAACATTAAGGGGACTAACCTTCAAAAGATGAGAACTGTCTTTTGTCTTTTTAATCCTTACCCAGAGGTGTATTTTACAGAGGAAAAGAGGCAAATCAGTGTGAGAAACATCAATCAGTTGCCGCCCATATGCACCCCAAGCAGGGATCAAACCCATAACCTGGTGCCCTGACCGGGAATTGAACCGACTTCCTGATGGATGGGGTGATGCTTCACCCAGCCACCCGGTCAAGTCAGAACTATCTTTTAACTCTAGGCTGTCAGCCAAGCGGGAGTCAATCTGTGCTAACAGGATGTATTTTCCACAGATGAACTGCCAGTTTCCTCCTGTTCCTTGGTCCCCGAACAGCCGCCTCCACCCCAGAACATGCTCACAAATGAGCCTTGCAGCTCTCGGTCCTTACACCCGGGCTCCTCCCTTCCTTCAGCACGCCCTCCCTGCTTTCAGCCACGCTGGCTCCGGAAATCCGTGTTGCTGACCACCTGCACCGTGCTGGAGCTCCACGCACACTGCAGCTTTGAGGGAGCACGGCAGATTCGTCCAGACTTGCTCCTGCACACTGCCAATGGCCAGCCTTCTCTGATGCTGGAGTCCACGGGGTCCCCTCACTCCCTGCACCTCTGGAAGGGGCCCTGAGAATGTTGTCGTCACAGGGACATTTTGTAAAATTTCCAAGGGCAAAATGAATGACTTGATGTAAACCATTGAAGTTCCTCAAACCCTACCCACCCTATTTAACTCGTCCATTCTCATTCAAGGCCCTGGTTTTTAACAAAGAGGTACTGTGACATCAGTAGCCACATTTTTAATACGATTAAAATGTACAGGAAATGGCAAATATTGAGATTATATAACACTACATGAAATTCTTCCACTTGCACAACTCTCTCCCAGAACCTGTAGACAAGCTGACCAGGTGACAGGAGACAGATGTCTCTCCAAGTTGGGGAAGGCCGTGGCCCCTTCAGTGGGTCCAGGATTGCAGACTATACCCCACCTTTGCTCAAGGCAGGTCTTCAGTGACAGCTGTCACTCATACATCAGCCACACAACTGGCAAATAAATAGCAGGGGCTGTCAGTGAACACCAATTTACTTCAAAATCTGAACCTGACAGAATTCACCAATACAGATGTTAACGTAAGTCTTGGGGAAATATCTCTAGGGCTAACACATCCGCTTTCAGAACAGAGCACCCTCGCAGAAAAAGGGGGCTCAGGGAACACCCACGTGGGATGCCCACAGAGGCCTTTTTACTGACGTCAGGAGACCTGAGGCAGTCCCAGACATCCTGATCTGGAATAAAAACTGAAATACGTGAACACAACTTTTAGAAACGGTTTATTTTCCATCAACCTTATTTCCATTCTGGTAAGAATCTGTGGAAGACCAGCTTAAGACCACTCGGTGGTGGTTCCTACCCACTCCGTGGCCTGTGCGGTGGGGGCTGCAGACCAGTCTTCGGTGGCGGGCTGAGCGCTCCAGTCTTCTGTTAAGGAAACACCAAAAACACACCCATCAGCCTGCTCCTGTGGTGCCCTGCCCACCTCACCACCACCAGCCACCTGCCCGCATTCCACCAGACACAATTTCAAGGACAGCCCAAGACCAGATCAATTCAAATGTGCCTGCACATGCAACCTGTCAAGGTATTAGCGCAGCTCTAACACATACAGGGTGAACCTTCTAATACGGCCAAGGAGACCACTCAAGTCAGACTACACAGATGCCCCAAGCCCCCAGGCTGCCGCACCAGCGCCACGACACATACCAGTAGGGAACTGCTGAATAGGCACAGAGGGCACCTGCACGCCTTCCGACCAGTCTGCGACCTCGGGCTGGGCCGCGGTGAACTCGGGAGCCGGAGCCGTCCATTCGCCCTGGAACTCCTCCTTGGTCACGGCCTTCTCAGCAGCGGCCTGCTCTTCCTTCTCAATCTGGTTTAAAAAAGTAAATAAATGAAAGTTTACAGGGACCAACAAATTTTACTTCCCAGAAGCACAGAGCAAGGCGCCCACACTGTGTATGCGACCACAACAAGTCTTTGTGGAAGAAGCTCACCTCCTCAGGATCTCTGTAGAAGTAGAGATCCGGCATGACCTCCCACGGGTGCTCGCGGGAGATGGTGCCGCGCATGCGCAGAACTTCCCGGGCCAGCATCCACCACATCAGACCCACTGAGTGAGCCCCCTGCAAGAGTGCCAGGATATTAGAAAGGGACACGTGGTCACCCCCAAATAAGTACCCCACTTCCACCTAACCTGCCCCCACATCACCTAGGTCCCTGGAATCAAGAACAGGAACACATGTTCTTGTATAAAAGTATAAAAGTTTAAGCCTCTTAGCATACAAGTATTTGTAACAAACAAGAAAGGCTGTTCCAGACACCAGTGGTGCTCAGCCTTGACTGGCTAGATTTTAGAAAGTACTCCTGTCAAGCCTCCACCCCAAGCAACAAATGAAATACCCCCAGGATCAGTGCCTGGACATTGGTTTGCTTGTTTGAAATCTCTGGGTGATTCTTATGTGCAGCCAGGGTTTTGAGACCAGTGACAAACCGGACCAACTCGAACCACATACGTAACCCACCTTTTTAGGATCTTAAGCAGGCTTCATCAAGCTGGTCTGAAAACAGAAAGGCCAAGCAATGCCTGAGAGCCCCAAGTAGAGCAAGAAAAATGGAGAAAAGCAGGGGGAAACACCATTTTTCAAACGTTTTCCTCTCTCCTTGAAGCTCTCACACACTCCAATCGCACTTGTAGCAAGGACTACTATCAAACCCCACTCATAGGGCAGAGACCCTCGTGGTGTTAGCGAAAACCTTGCCCCTCGTGTAGCACACTACCTACACTTGTGAGCCCACCGGCCACCAGTGGCCTGGACCCCAAGCTCTAACAATGTGCATGGGCGTGCCCAACTGCGTCGGGAGCGCTCACCCTCGAGACCCGGGGTAGATCAGGAGGCAGTTACCTTGTTGTTGCAAGGGATGGCGATGTCCACGTAGCGCAGGGGAGAGTCTGTGTTGCACAGAGCGATGGTGGGCAGGTTGACGTAGGACGCCTCGGTGAGAGGCTGGTGGTCGGCCCTGGGGTCGGTCACCACCAGAAGCCTGGGCTCGCGGAAGGCTGCCTGGATCTGGTTAGTGAAGGTGCCAGGAGTGAAGCGGCCGGCAATGGGTGTGGCTCCCGTGGCAGCGGCGAACTTCAGCACCGCTCGCTGGAGGAATCAACGTTAAGAGTTAGCAGTGCCCTCAGAGCCGGGGCCACAGAACGCCCCAGGGTAAATGTGCTGACCATTCTGTAACCACACGAGGCGGCCCATCTAGTCAGAACCCCCCAGCACCCCTTCCTCATAAACGAAAGCATCAAATTACAGTAATTCTTCTGTCCTCCTCGTTCCCTGAGGAGTACTCACAAGACTAGAGCCAAAGAAACACAAAATCAGATCCCCTCCCCAACCTCCCTCGGGTAGCTTGGCTCACAGGCTTCCTTGCTCCACTGCCTGACCCGTGGCACCAAGGTCACTCATGTGCCTCCAAGTCCCTCAGAGGGTTGGAAAATTAAGTGTATCAGTTCAACAGTGCGTGCTAACCGTAAACACAAGCACTGCCAGCCTCTGGTCAAATGACCCTACAGCTACTCCGCATAAAACAAACTATGCCCAGCTTTCTTTACCCTCCCTCACCTTTTTCTTCCAAAACACAGGCTGGCTCTTTCCCTGCTATATCCCAAGCATCTAGTAACACTGCCTAGATCACTCTGTAAGTTTAGTACATTTTTGCTGAGGGACGCACGAGTGGTCACTAGGTTTGTTCCATAGCAGTGTCCTGCTTCTACCATGCACCAAACCCAAGGGCTCCAGCCACAGGCCAGCCTCTGGAGAATCACCAACAGCCTGCCCCACCCAGCACACTGGAAGTTAATGGGACCTAGTTCCACCATCAATTTCAAAGATGAAGTACAAAAGGATTCTCCCACATGAATTTAAAAGCTCTGCTCAAATCCAAGTCAAAAAAATAAAAATTAAATTAAAATTCCAAGTCAAGTGTTTTGGTTTTTTTTAATTAGAAACAGGATGAATGAAATCCTTGTTGGAGCTCTTTATACACCAATTATGATGAAACCCATAGGTTTTCTCAAAGAAAGAGTACAAAGAAGTGTCAAAGTAGAGACAAGGTTTTTGTAATCTCACCAGCCATCTTAAAAAAGGTGTTTTTCACTGAAGGTGGCAACACTCTTAACTCTTGCCAATGGGACTTGGATGAGACTAGCACCCCACTCGGTGAAAACCTTTCTGAAAACCTTCACGGCTGACATCAAGTTTTGACCCAGTACTTCACTGAAATGTAAAAAACCTGACTACAAGCAACACGCGATGAGCCATTTAACTGGGCGTTTCTTGATATTTAGTGGCACAAGCATGTATGTGACACGAAAACAAAGCTCAAAAGACCATCAGGTGTCAGGTGGTGCATATACTGAAAATGTCAAGTATTGGCAATTCAACATTTCCACACAGAGTATACCGTTCTACATATCCCAAAACGTCCATACACTTTATTTTTTGTAATAAAAGCCAAGCGCCTTGCTCCACAAACCTGGCCGGTGTTCCTGGACGAAATGACACTGACATCAGCGGGGTTTTCAATGGCGACAATGGCGCGCGCTGCCAGCAGGAGCTTCTCCCAGGTTCGCTTCAGATTTATGATGTAGATGCCTAGCGACAGAAATGGCTTTAGCGCCCGACCTTGCTCTGCAAGTGGACATTCTTCTAACGACCGAATGTGGCAGAGAGCACTATCAAACTCCAGTCACCGAGGCAAGCTCTACTGGTGTTAGCGAACACCCTGCCGTCAATATAGCACACTTCCGACACCCAGGAGTTCACTGGCCAAGACTGGCCTCACCCTGAGCTTTAATAGTGTGCAGCCTTCACCCAGCAGGCCAAGTGCACCTTCTTCTTCCCCCGCAGTAACCCTCCTTCAGGCCCCCATCTGGATTCCTGCAAGCTGTGGTCCACTTCCTAGCCTCTCACCACTCTCTGCCTTGATACCAAATTCACCCCAAAACCCCTTTACAGCACCCTCTTCCCAGGCTCAATCCGTCAGAGACTCTATCTCTGCCCACGACCCACACTCCTGTGGCAACCCCTCTCCCCTCATTCATTCCCATCTCTTGCTGCATGTTCCCCAGAACTCAGCTGACCATACCTGTATCAGTACCTGTGAATATAAGGCACTATGGGAGGGAAGTTACTGGGAACTCAACTCACAAGCTTCCTCATCCTCTTCCTCTCTCACATCTCCTTAGCAACCCACTCCAGTCCCATAACCTAGCTAATACCACACTCTTCCCACGGAGCCCAGAAGCCTTTCCTTCCAAACACAACCAGACTCCTTTCAGTGTTACTTAGTAATTACTTAGTAGAGAGCCCTCCAAAGCAGACACAGAAATTACTTCACCCAACACTACCCATAGTAACAAGGAGGGTTGCAATTGGTCCCGAAAGCTGGAATTGGAAGGGGGGAAAAAAAGCTACAGCAAAGACTGACCATCACTTTTCCTTTTGTAGATGTACTGTTCCATTTGAAAGTCAAGGTTGGTGCCACCTAAGTGGGTTCCTGCAGCAAGGAATTTGAGGACATCCTCCTCCTTCATTTGCAAGACATCAAGGCCTCCGGACATTGTGAAAGTTACCCTTTAAGTTACGTGGGAACCTGAAAAACAATAGTTAACAATGGAGTCCTTCCTTTCCGTGCCAGCGGGGTAGGGTAACAGGTGCATGCCCTGCTAGGTTGCACTTACAGTTTAGGAGGGTGAGACATAATTGCACAGACTGCAGCAAACCTTGCCGAGAAGGGGTGGAGTTGCACAAACCAAGTACTAAACTAAATGGCAATAGTGAACTGAGTCTTAACACTTCTCAAGGAAGCCAGGAGTTAAGCCGAAGTTACAGATGAGCAAAGAAAACCACCAGCTGTGAGAACAGCCACGTTGGAGTAGTAAGCGGAGCAAACGTAGAAGAAATGGGAGCAGATTTATATTCAAAGAGATTGTAGGTGGGCACGTCGGATTTAAGTCTCCCTGCATTCCCAACTGGTTTTCCTCAAAACCCTGTCAAGAACCTTAGCACCAACGGGGAAAATCCACGAGCAATGGCGCCTGGGCCACTGGGTTCACTGCGTCAGTGTCGGGGTCCCAAGCGACCACAGAGCGGTGCATTCGCCCCTTCCCTCCCTCCCTGAACCCGCGCTCACCAGGAGTTTGGACCACACCGCAGCTCCGTGCCAGAGTTCGAGCGCGACCTCCCACCGCTCGTGGGGCATTGTGGGAACCTGCAGGCCCAGACTAGCCACGTGCAGGCCGCGGAGCCGCGGCGGGGCGCACCGATTCCTGCCAGACCCACCCCGTCTGCAGGCCTTCATCCCCGGTCCTCGCACCCCGGGTTCGAGCAGGAAGGTAGTTTCAGCGGCCTGCGGGACGCTGGGGAACCTCACATGGGACTCACCGAGAACAACGCCGTACGGGCCCTTCCCTTGGTAGCGCGGAAAAAGGCATGGCAGCGGAAGTGACGTATTTATATACCCCGCCGCCAGCCAATGACAACAAAAGCCGGGAGGAAAAAAGGCGGAGCCCGAGGGAGCGTTGTGGGGCGGGCCTTCTCCTTCTGGGAGGCGGGCTCACGGCGCTGGCGCATGCACTGGTACAGGCTCTAGGAGCGCGGCCTGCAGGGGCGCCAGGGTTCTCGCGGAGCGGTGTGCCACCCTCCGGCTGGCGGGCTCTCGGACCTCCTACGTAATCGGGTGCCGGACGCAAGCCTGACGCCAGCCAGCCAATCAGATTCCAGCCTTTCCCCGCCTTTTGTACTGACCTGCGAACTTGAGCGGGTCCCTCACCCAAGCTGCTGGACCCCTAACGTCTGTGTTTGATGTTCAAAAGCTGCGGAAATTGTTTTCGTTTTGGGGAGGACAATTTAGCAGAACGTAATTCAGATCCTAAAAGTTCACTGATGGGAAGTTTTCCTAAAAGATACAAAAGACAAGACTGCACAGATGCGTGAAATGTGTGTGTGTGTGTGTGTGTGTGGGTGTGCGCGCGCGCGCGCTTGCTTAAAAAATTGCCACATCCCTCCAGACTAGTGTGGCTCAGCGGGTTGAGGGTGGTCCGGCAAAGGAAAAGGTCGCAGATTGGTTTCCCAGGCCAGCGATGCAACCAATCATGTTTCCCTCTCCTCTCTAAAAATAAGTAAAATCTTTTTTTTTCATTGCAGTATATCCATCAATAGGTTAGTTAATAAAAATTGATCCCATCGACACTATACAGCCATTAAAAAATAATTAAAATTCTGTGGCACAAAAGAGGATCAGGATGAGGGCGACTATTTTTAAAAATTGAAACTAGACATTAAAAGATTTTTGTAAATAGACAAATTATTAATAATTATACAGTAGGTGTCAAACCTGGCTGCACTTAGAATCATCCGCAGATATTGGAAGTATGCCCAACTCCAAACCAAGAAAATCTGATTTTTAAAAATCGCTCCTGAGACCCCTGGCCCAGTAGCTCAGTTAGTTAGAGCATCACCCCTATACGCCAAGGTTTGCGGCTCCATCCTGGCCAGGGCTCATACAAGACGCAATCGGTGAATGCATGAATGGGTGGAACATAGATCAATGTTTCTCTCTCTCCAAAGTCAGTAAGTTTTTAAAAAAATAGCTCCTGAGATTGTAATGTGCAGCCAGGGTGAGAACCACCGATACACACGTACAGAAACTTGGTCGGTTATTTGCTCATTTTTAGGTATTTTTGAAATTTTCTATGAGGAACACAGGTTGCTCTGAAGTTGAAGCAAAACCCCACTGGTTTTAAACTAAACTGACAGAAGAAAAGGAGTCAACTTAGGGGCACGGCTTTCAGCATTCCGAGAAATGGCTGGAAGTATCTCGAGACATTGTGGCACTCACAAAAGGCTCAAGACTAACAAACAGCCATGTGAAAATGGAACGGCTGGTTTTTAAGGACAGTTTTCTGTCACTGCAGGACTGCTCCCGGGGGCTTTCTGGACACTCAGAAACCATCCCCCCAACATCCTGGTCTGAAGGGGATCTTCCGTCCTGGTAACAACCAGGACACTGCCCTGTCATGGTGCTTCAGTGCCTGTTTCTCCACAAGACACTAAGGTATTCCCCACAAAATGACTTTGTCTTTGACAACTGATCCTCGTGGTGAAAATTCTTGGCAAGGCAATGAGAAAAGTCCGAGGACAGAAAGCGTACTTGGTGACAGTAAGTCCAGGTGCCGACCCCTTGCCGAGGAGGCACCTGTCCAAGAGCAGCCGCAGCTCCCACAGCTCCCGCCCCACGTCTTCCTCCCCACCTGCAGCCTCCCAGGGCCTCTGCACAGGTTTCCCCAGCATTTCTTCTCCATGTCCGCTGCTGATGAACGGAAATCTCAGAGCCTTCCTTTGGCAAGCTTTGATTTCTAGGGATTGTATTAAAAATCTAAAAACTGGGCTTAAATTTTTTTCAAGTATAAAATTGTGCTAAGGACTGTAGTTTTTTGGAGGACACCGCACACAGCATTGGGTGGCTAGGAGAGGCCCATTCAGACTGGAAACTGAGATTATGGAGCACCTACCTGGCCGCAGGCATCAAGTTCATCTTGGGCATCCTCCCACCTCCCTTTCTAATCAGACTTGTTTCCTGCTCCTCTTCACCTGTTTGGCTGGTACCTAATCGTCCAACAGTCCTCTCACCTGTAGTAGCCTGAGCAATGTTCCAAAATCAATTTTCCCTCCCTTGTTCTGAAGCTCTCATTCCCTCAGTCAAATGGCATGCCCCTTCTGTCCACCGAAAGCATTCTATCTATATAGCTTTCCTCCGTCACTTCGAGCTTCATGTCTTGTGTTAGCTCCTGCCTTGGACTCCCAGCTGCACTGCATGCTGTGACTGAGAACGAGTCGCTTAACCTCTCCCAGGAAGTCACAGCCGTTGGTCATTCAGCTGACCCCTGGAAGGAGCCCCTGTGCCTGGAAACAGGCAAGTGAGTGAGTGGGAAGGTTCACCCGATGTTCATCATTTATGAGCCAAGGAAACATTTTAATGCTATATACAAAAATTAAAATTATATATCAATACCAAACATCAGCACTCAAATGGTTAAACATTAAATTACATGTATATAAGCTTAAGGAATCACATTAAACAGAAAGGACATGACTATCCTTGAAATCGAGATAGGCCTGGAATTCTGGGTTGTGCTTCAGTCTTCACAGCATCCTCACAGCCACATTCTCACACAGGCCCAACAGTCTTCGGCAACTGCCACCTTGAACCTCTGGGTTTAAGGACAGTCACATCTGCAGGACGTTCACGGCCAAGTCCTTTCAGACTTCAGAGTTCCCTGAGGTCCAGTGGGATGAGTTCTCAGCCAGCCGAGCCAAATCTCCTTTTATACAGATGCGGAAGCCGAGGTCCGAACATAGTCCACATTACATAAGAACATAATTACAATTGAAACTCATGCTCAGTCCACAGTCTGTTACTCTAAAAACGCCAGTCTACATACAGGCTCTCTTTACAGTGGGTTGGGCCCCATTCAGCTGCACGCTGAAGAATGCGTGGTGTAGAGAAAGGACGTGGTACAGACAGGACTTCACTACATGGGGTGGAAGGAAGCTATACATTGAATATATACATATACAAAACAAACTGGAGAAATACAACTAATAACAGAAATAATGCAACATGATAACCATTTATACTATGCTACTCAGCTTCCTTTAGAAAGTCTACTACAAAAGAGTCCTTATTTTTAAAATCTTCCTGATGTCAAAAGTACACGGATTTAGTTAGCGTCGATTCCATTACAAGCGATACTTTGACGGGCTCCTCCCGTAGATGAAAGTTAGTGTGCACCACTTTGTTATTCACCTGTAACAGAAAAGCACAGACTGTCCAAATGCATGTAAGCCTTTCAGGAAACCCCACAGGATGAGACGGCAGAATTCGGACCCCACCAGGAAAGCAGTGCAAACAGCATTGGAAGGAGATGTCCCCACAAGTGCTTGGAACGTAGCACTTTGAGATGGAAAGAGCGCTGGACTGGTCAAAAGAGTCCCCATGGACTCTTCTCGGAGCCCCCTGGGCTCAGTCTCAAGCTTGCCCCTGGGTAATATCAGGTCAGGTAGTAACCCTTTCTGAGCCTGGTACTCATGGTGCAATGAAAGTGTAGGATTGCGCCCTGACTGGTGTAGCTCAGTGGATTGAGCGCCAGCGTAGGAACCAAAGGGTCACTGGTTCGATTCCCAGTCAGGGCACATGCCTGGATTGCAGGCTAGGTCCCCAGTGGGGGCATGCGAGAGGCAATCACACATTGCTGTTTCTCTCCCTCTCTTTCTCCTTCCCTTGCCCTCTCTCTAAAAATAAATAAATAAAATCTTAAAAAAAAAGAAAGCATAGGAATATGCTATGTCTAAAGTATCCAACAGCGGTACACTTCCATGGTTGGCTGTAAGCACATCTGTCACCTGCTAACTAAGCTCCAAGTGCCTTTAGTGCAAAGGCCACCTCGTGCTTACTTCTACACATTTTCTCACCAGCCCCTACTCAGCAAGAACCTGAAGAATGAAGGGTGCTTAAAAAGGAGGGA
Source organism: Phyllostomus hastatus (assembly GCF_019186645.2). Lineage (NCBI taxonomy): Eukaryota > Metazoa > Chordata > Mammalia > Chiroptera > Phyllostomidae > Phyllostomus > Phyllostomus hastatus. The sequence goes on from NW_025334009.1 coordinate 10,168,711, forward strand.
GATTGGGGCACGTGCTTCAACATGATTGGAGAAGGGTGTTATGCTAAGTGAAATGAGCCAGACACAACAGGACAAATACTGTAATATTCCACTGACAGGAGGAACCTAGGGTAGTCAAATTCAGAGAGACAAAAAGAAGACTGGTGGCTGCCAGGGGCTGGGGGTGGGGAGGAGGAATGGGGACTGACTATTCAATGGGGCAGGGTTTCAGTTCGGGAAGATGAGGAAGTTCTGGAGAGGGTTGGGGGTCATGGTTGCAAGACCATATGAATGTGCTTAATGCCACTGAACTGCATCCCTAAACATGGTTAATGTGGTGAGTTAAAACAAAAATGAAGGGTGTTCAGTAAAGACTTAGCAAACATCAGTCAGCAAAACAGTTTTTCAGTTAGCATTAAGCTAAAATGGGTTTCTATGTACAGTTAGTTAAATCTGTCTTTATTATTATTACATAATACAGATTTATGCATGAGAAACTGACAAGAAACTATTTTTTTAAAGAGAAAAATCAAACAATCGATGATATTTGGGAATATGGTTGGAATCCCCATCCAAATGGTCTGTAGTCCCTCCTTTTAACATTTTTTCCCCAAGAGCTTACGTAAATGAGGTGTTTAAAAAAGAAAGTTAAACGTTGTATGTAAAATATTAACAATAGTTTCTTTTTTTAATATTGTGCTATTTTTATTTTTTTAGATTTATTTATTTATTTATTTATTTATTTATTTATAGAGAGGGAAAGGAGGGAGAAAGAGAGAGAGAGAAACATCAATGTGCTGTTGCTGGGGGCTGTGGCCTGCAACCCAGGCAAGTGCCCTGACTGGGAATCGAACCTGCGACACTTTGGTTCGCAGCCTACGCTCAATCCACTGAGCTACGCCAGCCAGGGCCCAATAGTTTCTTTTAAAGAAATAAAATAGGTACCATCCCTTGCAGAAGGGAGGATCGGTTACTGCATAACTGATTATGCAGGCACGAACCCTGGAAGCTGGTGGCTTGGGCTGGAAACTAACTCAGCCACGCCCTGGCCCTGCAGCTGGGAGAGTGGAAGGCAGTCCCGGTGGCTGCCTGAGGGCAGCTGGAGACCTAAATGATTAGTATCTGTAAAGCACAGGGGGAGCCATGCCATCCACGTTAGTATTGCTGTTCGTGTGCTCATTTACAACCTTTTCTAACCGCCTCTCTTTGGGTATTAAACTCCCAGGTTAAGAAGAGAATTACGCTTCAAGCCTGATGATAAACCCCTGCAATCGGGCCACCCTCCAAGCTGTGGTCCCGTGTGAACGTGTTCGACTCTCAGCCTCTCGTCCACCCAGTGAACACTGACCGTGGGCTACCAGCTGGGGGGACCCCTGCCAGCCAGGGTCTGTCTTTTTTTTTAATTTTTAATTTTTTTTATCCTCACCTGATGATATGCTTATTTATTTTAGAGAGAGGGAAAGAGAAGGAGAGAAAAAATCAATGTGTTGCTTTCTCGTACATGCCCCGGCTGAGGGCCAAACCCACAACCTAGGCATGTGCCCTGACTGGGAATCAAACCTGTGACCTTTTCATTTACAGGATGACCGCTCCAACCAACTGAGCCACGCAGACCAGGGCCAGTGTTGGTCTTCAAAGAAGCCCTCGGGTTCTCCCTTCCCCTAGGGGAGCTGTGAGGCCAGCTCACCTAACAGCCCACTCGCTCATGTTACCAATGAACAGAAAGTGTCACTGTCAGTTCCCCCTGGCATGTGGCTCAGCCGTGTCTTCTGAACAACGCTGCCACAGTCCTCTACGCCGGGAGTCCCCAAACCCCAGGCTTCGGACCGGTACCGGTCCACAGCCTGCTAGGAACAGGGCCAGGACACACCGCAGGAGGTGAGTGGCCTGAGCTCCACTTCTTGTGTCCCCCTACCCACCTCCATGGAAAAGTCTCCCATGAAACCGGTCCCTGGTGCCCAAAAGGCTGGAGACTGCTGCTCTACACGCATAATCAGCCCAGTGTCTTCACGTAAAACTTGCGTGGCTAAGCTCAATCCTGTCATGAAAACCTTCGAGTGCATTAGCTTCAGAGTGAGCGGACTACACGGTCCCCTGGAATTCACTTACCCTGGTGAAAAAGTCAGCGATGTGCCACTTATTTCCATATTTTTCAAAGACGTCAGTCATGGCCTGGATCATCACGGAGCCGGTGCGGGGGTGCCGTAAAGCAACGTGATCTACAAATTAAAACAAAAACGTTGTGTCCGTGTTTCCCCTCTGCTTGCGCTAACTGTTTGGTGGCCACAGTTAGGGCCTAGAAAATGGCTTTGAACCGAGACCGCAGAAACACTCTTGCGTTAGCAGAAGTGTGTCCGGGGCCATGACAGACACGGGCACACACCTGCGCCTCCGAGGGGACTCGTGTGACCAAGAGCACACAACCTCTCAATACAGCATTATTTTATATGCATTTTTTACATACAGATCTTCAGATATACACAAAAGGAGAAAGCAAATTTAACAGATGCCCATATAATCATCCCTAAGATTCAGCGGTTCTCCTGGTGCCACTTGCTTCATTTTATCCCTCTTCTGTTTTTTTATTGCTGACTTTTGTTACAGCGTTTTAAGCTAAACACACCTAAATACATCCATATGGAATTTATGGGAAGGGAGGGAAAAAGAGAGGGAAACACCGATGTGAGGGAGAAACATTGATTGGCTGCCTCTCCTACACGCCCCAACCAGGAACTGAACCCACAGCCTAGGCACGTGCTTGGTCCAGGAATCGAACCGGCGGCCTTTTGCTTTGCAGGAGAATGCCCAACCAATTGAGCCATGCCAGTCAGGGCACACGTTTATGTTTTCTTAAAAGGTATGAAATAATGAGTCAAGGTCCTAACGAAAATAGTTGGGAAGAGTAGAATAAACCTCCAAAAATGGAGAAAAATGGAAACAGGAGCCAAAATTAATGAAATCAAAACAAACATAATACCAGAGAGGATCAAGAAAACTACAAATGGGTTCTTAATGACATAAATAAACCCCTGGGAAAAAACTGACCAAGAATAAAAGGAAGGATGACACAAATATTAAAGATAAGGAAGGAAATATAACTATAGAGACTGCACATGATTAAAGATACAATGAACTGACACCTGAACATAAAGCATGTTTTCCCACTGAGGAACCATTTTCTCAGCACTGTGTGTTGAGTGGTCCATTCTTTCACCACTGACTAGTAATGGCTTCTTTGTCATATTGTCTGATTTCCCGATAGCTCACTTAATCAGTCCCCTGTGGGAAGACAGTTAGGTTGTTCCTAAGGAATACAGTAAAAGCAGCACTTAGCCCTGGCTGGCGTAGCTCAGTGGATTGAGCACGGGCTTCGAACCAAAGCATCGCAGGTTCGATTCCCAGTTAGAGTACACGCCTGGGTTGCAGGCCATGACCCCCAGCAACTGCACATTGATGTTTCTCTCTCTCTCTTTCTCCCTCCCTTCCCTCTCTAAAAATAAATAAATACAATCTTTTTTAAAAAAAAGCAGCCCTTAGAGGGGAATTACAGCTTTATTCCACCCCAGCAGTCTGTCTGTCCACACCCGGGCTGACATTCCGAGTTCTGTTATCCCTATTTTACAAGACCAGTTCTCTCAGATGTCTGCAGAGCTCACTCTCTCACATCCTTCGAGTCTCTACAAGATCATCGGCCTCTCAGCTGGGACATCTCTTACGCATCTTTTTTTAAAAACTGCAACCTCTGCCCCTCTCCCCCGATACTCCCAATCTCCTGTTCCTGCATTGTTCTTCTCCATAGCTCTTGCCACCACCTAACACAGTTGTATACTGTTCACTGAAGGGTAACCATCACATGGAACGGTGCACAAAGCGTTAAGAGTATGTAACAGCTCAGTATTCACAAAGTGGACTCCCCCGTGTGACTGGCACCCTCCTTAGGGAACAAGGCAGTCCACCACTCACAGACGCCCTGCTGTGGCCTGCTCTGGTCATTACCAGTCCAAGCACTCTGCACACCCAGGGGCAAGCCGCATCCTGACTCCTGACACCGTAGATCAGCACAAGTTCCTGTTTCGGAACTTGATGCGAATGGAATCATAAGGGAACACAATCCCTCTTTTCACTGTGGGTCTCCTGTCTGTCTCCCCCACTGGAAGGCACGCTGAATGCAGGCCGAGACTTTTAGCTCCTTTGTTCATCCCTGAATCTCTAGCCCTCAGACACATAGGAGCCAGCACATAGTTATGAAATTCATTCATTCGACGGAATTAGAGTTTTGAGGTTTCTTGTCTTGACCCTTAATTGTTTGATAACAGTTCTGATTAGTTTGTCAAATCCATGGGGGGAAAAAAACCACTTTGGCATTCAACTTATGGACTGACTTAGAAAAAAACTGTCAGTGTTTCTCTGGTATTGAAATTTCCTGTCCACGAGCATGGCATTTCCCAATGCTTACTCAGGTCTTCCCTTGTGTCTTTTTTAGAAGTGTTTTACTATTTGCTAACAAAGTTCTTGCTTATCATTTTTTAGTCATTTCGAGACATCATTCACTAAGATGAGAAAAAATATCCTTTTCTTTATGTTATAATGTATTACCGCAACTATACTCAAAGCTATTGATTTCTAGAATACTTATCCTGTACCTTTTTTCCTTATCTTAACGCATTAGCCAGGATCTCCTGTGCCATGTTAGACAGTAGTGGTGATAGTAGGCATGCTTGTCTTATACCTAACTTTTTTTTTAAGGTTCATTTTATTCTCATTCAAGAGAGAGGGGAGGAGGGAAAGAGAAACGTCGATGTGAGAGAGCAACACTGACCGGCTGCCTCTTGCATGTGCCCCAACAGGGAATCGAACCTGTAACCTGGGCATGTGCCCTGACTGGGATTAGAACTAGCCACCTTTCAGATGATGCCCCAACCAACTGAGCCATGTTGGCCAGGGCATTACACCTAACTTTTAAAAAAACCTTAACAGCTTTACCCTGGCTGGTATATGTATGTAGCTCAGTAGATTGAGTGCCAGCCTACGAACCAAAGGGTCGCTGGTTTGATTCCCAGTCTGGGCAGATGCCTGGGTTGTGGTCCAGGTCCCCAGTATGGAGCGAGTGAGAGACAATCACACACTGATGTTTCTCTCCATCTCTTTCTCCCTCCCTTCCCCTCTCTACATCTTAAAAACAAAAACAAACAAACAATCTTACAGCTTTAGGCCCTGGCTGGGTAGCTCAGTTGGTTAGAGCATCGTCCCAATACTCCAAAATTGTGGAATTGTGGGTTCAATCCCTGGTCAGGGCACATCCAAGAATCAACCAGTGAATATATCAAAAAGTGGAACAACAAATCAATGTTTCTCAATCTGTCTCTTTCTCCCTTCCTCTCTCTAAAATCAGTAAATAAAAAAAATCTTACAGCTTTATTAAAGTATAATAACTAGCAATCATGCACATATATTTTAAATATGCAATTTAATAAATTTTAACATATGTAAGCTTCTGTGAAACCATTACAATAATGATAATGAATATACCAATCACCCCCCAGTGACCTTGTGACCTTTGTGGCCCTTCTCTCCCCCTCGTCCTCCACCCCACACCGCTCACTTGCCTTCTGTCACTACGTCTAGATTTCTTTGCACCAGCTACAACTTTGTAAGCACAGAATCCAACAGTACTTACTTTACCTGGTTTCTTTCCGTCAGCGTTACTATTTTCGTCAATGTTATAGCATGCATTGGGAGCTCATTTCTTTTTCAAAGTATGATACACCATGATTTGCTGGCCCTCTGGGTTATTCAGTTTCTGACTATTCAAATAAAGCTGCTATGAGTATCCACATGCAAATGACTATGAGGACATATGCTTTCATCTCTTCTGGGTAAATACCCAAGGACATTTTTAATGTCTCACCATTCACTATGTTTCATTTTCGGTTTCTCCACTAAAATTTTATCTTGAACTGCAAATATATATGAGGTCTGTCTGGGAAAAGCCCAGCCATTGTTAATATAATGAGAATAGTTTGTGTGACGTCAATGTAACCTGGCAGCCAAGGAGAGTGGACTGGAATGTGCGTTTGTGAACAATGATGACTCCACTGTACTAGTCAGTGAGCTCAGTGAGCACGTGTGCTGTGTGGCTGTCACATTCAAAATGACTGAGCTAGTAGAGCAGCGAATCTGCATCAAATTTCACGTTAAGCTTGAACTTTCCTCTGCAGAAATTATTCAGGTGATTCAGACAGATTCTGGTATGGGCAACTAGTGATTAGCAGCTTCATCACAGCAACCCACCCACTCATGCATCATGTCTCCGGCAGATTTTCTGGCAAAACATCAAATCACCCAGGTGACTCAGCCCCACTACAGCCCAGATATGGCCCCCTGCAACTTCCGGCTTGTCCCAAAACTAAAAGCACCTTTAAAAGGAAAGAGAATTCAGACTGTCAATGAGATTCAGGAAAATATGACAGGGCAGCTGACGGTAATTGGGAGAACTTATGTGAGGTCCCAAGGTGCCTACATTAAATGTCTCTATTTTGCATATTACATGGCTGAATACTTTCTGGATATTTATTTATTTATTTATTTTTAAACTGCCTTAATCATTTTTGAAGAAGGTGAAGATAAAAACAGCTAAATAGCCCTGGCTGGTTGGTTCAGTGGATCAAGCACCAGCCTCTGAACCAAAGGGTCACTGGTTCGATTCCCAGTCAGGGCACATGCCTGGGTTGCAGGCCAAGTCCTCAGTAGGGGTTGCACGGGAAGCAACCACACATTATGTTTCTCTCCCTCTCTTAAATATAAATAAAATATTTTAAATAATAAATAAATACATAAATAGAATCTTAAAAAAATACAACAGTTAAATAAATGTCCTTGACCACTTACTTACAACTTCTCTATATTTTCCTGGCAAGTGCACCCCTCCAGCACATAAGATACTTTGGGCTTTAACTTATTAGTAATGGTATTGCTAATAATAATGAAAATGTTATTAGCATAATATATTAGTAATAATAGTAGCTAATTTTTGGTATTTATTATGCCAACTGTTATGATAAGCACACTACCTGCATTACATAATTTAATTTACATAATATCCTAATGACATGGGTCAATTTTATCATTTTCATTTTATATGAAGAAACAAATATCTAGAGGCTAAAAAAATATTGAAAGTCTCAAAGATAGCAAGTTGCAGAGCTAGCTTTTGGGCCAACATCCTTTTCCCATGAGAACCAATGATTTTATTTACTTTGTGGCACTTTGCTAAGAGGTATGTCATATCTTCCTGGAAGAAATAAACAATAAGATGCCAACCTGCCATTTCTGAAAGTAGGAACCATTTTTTAAATTGATTTGAGAGAGAGAGAGAGAGAGAGAGAAGGTGGGGGAAAGAAGGGGAGAAGGGAGAGGGGGAGAAGAAAGAGAAAAACATTAACTTATTGGTTGATTCCTATATGTGCCCTGACTGGGGATTGAACCCACAAGCCTGGCATACCAGGATGATGCTCCAACCAACTGAGCTACCTGGCCAGGGCAGGAACCATTTTTGAAGGGAGATGAAGGAGTTAACAAAAACTTCTCCTTTAGCCCTTGCCGGTGTGGCTCAGTTGGTTAGAACGCAGTCCCATACACTAAAAGGCTGGGGTTCGATTCCCATCAGAGCACATGCCGAGGCTGCGGGTTTGATCCCTGACCAAGGCACGTGTGGTGGGCACCCAATCGATGTTTCTCTCTCTCCCTCCCTTTATCTCTCTCTAAAATCAATAAAACATACTTTTAATTAAAAAACAACTTCTTATAAATAAACATCAATTGGAAAAGCACAGTTCCGTTTTTTAAAAAAGATTTTAAAAATCATGAGGAATGACGGAAACTCTCCGGCAGAGGCAGTCTCACCTGACTGGGTAGGATAGATGATGAAATAGTCACTGAACGTGGGCAGCCTCCTCTTCTCAGATACGTCATCCGAGTCCATGGGCTCATCGTCTGTTTCAACACCGCTATCTCTTCTGTCTAGTTTTTGAGGAATGAAGAGACACACGACAATAATTCAGCACTGACACCAGCACCCCTTCATGAAAGTCATCACAAGCTGGTGTGTCCACGAGAGACAAATTTGCACAGAACACTAGGTCAGATGTTAGTCCCACAAGCCACCTGGAATCACAGGGATGGTGGGAGGTCCCTTGACGACTGCACACACCTCTCTCAGAACTTGAGGCTCCCAGACCTACCCCTTGAGGTTGGTGACGTGGTTCATTCCTCAGCCCAAGTCAGCTGTTCTGTCCCAGGTAAGTTTCCCATCCATCCCCTCCTCCCAGCTCAAAGTCCCTAGGATACTACACGACTGAAGTTACATCGGCTAAGGGCCCTGTGATTTAATATACATTATCTACACACATATATTTTTAAACTTATTTTTCTTCTCTCTATCATCAGTGTGAGAATTCTCCGGGAACATGACGAGTCCCAGGAAGTCTCCACTCACCTCCTCTGCAGGCCTGGATTATAAAGATCTTGGGTTTCTCGTGCAGTGCTGGACAGTTTTTATTATTAAACATGTCGAAAATGAGTTCCAGGCTGACTTTCTCATCATCTGTCATTTTAATAAAGCCGTTTTCTCCATGTGACATAAGAGTGACAAGGCAACAGCTAATTTCATCTTTAATTTCATTTAATCCATCACGAAATGACGTTAGTCTGTCAATTAACTCCTGTAAAATAGGAGAACATACGAAAAAGAACTGAAGGGCAGGAAAAAACTCAGGAACACTAGAGGCGGCCCCTTTACCACGAGGTGATCCAATGAGATGATAATTATGCAAATACCTCCGTCTCTGGCAGAGGTAGTATGAGGTACATATTCGTTTCTTGAGTAGTCACTCCCCTGTGGTTGCCCTCAGAACGTGTTTGATTTCTTCTTGTGCTACCGGTTCTGGTTTGACCAAATTAGGGCATTTCTGATTGTCTACCACGAAATACAACAGAATTACCGCTCCCCAAAGGGTGAATGTATTTAAATCTTATCATGAACTTGCTTTAATATATAAAAATTATTTTATAAAATTAACAGCCTCCACAAGGGAAGGGAAGGGAGGAGGTCCAGTCAATAATATACACCTGCCGGAGACTGTCAGCAGATGTCATCAAAATCCATCACACAGGTGGCTGCTGTCCACTGCCAGATATGGTATAATAACGATCCTACCCATCTCAGTGGAGTAAAGTAAAAATAAAATAAAGTTTAAATATTGGAAACAAAGGGCCAAAACACATTTTATATAGAGAGACATCATGACTATCTAGAAATATAAAATAAATCAACTAAGAAACTATTAGCATTACAGATCATCAGGTTAAAAGGACACAAGATGAACACAGAAACCTGCATTCCCCCAAATACCCAGCAATAATCACTTAAGCCACATAATGGAACAGCGGGGATCCCATTTGCGGTCACCACAAAACTAAAATAGCCGAGGGGGGGAAAGCCTAACAAGGAACACACATTGCCTAAATGAGAAAAACCACAAAAAAACGGCCGAGGAGGCCACATGCACAAGCCATGACATGCCAAAGCTTCTGAGATGACTCCATACTGCTAACATGCTAATTCCCTCCAAATTAATCTCCGGTCAATGTCACGTCAATCAAAATCCCAAAGGATGCCTGTCAACGGAACCAGACGATTCTCAAGGCCATAGAGAACAGATCGTTCTCAAGAATACCAAGATCATTCAGAAGAGAAACACAAAGTGGGTGGGCATTAGGTCCTAGCAAATACCAAAAGGCACTACAAAATCGTGGGGGGGAAACAGTGAAAATACTGGCATAACTATAAACAAATATATGAATGGAATATTTTAGAATCCCAAAATCTATTCAAGCACTATGATACAGGAATTAAGTTCATGATAACAGCGGAATTTTTAATATGGGGAAAGTATGGAACATTTGATAAATGTTGAGATGACCAATTTTCCATTTGGAAATCGAGCTAGACCCCCTATACCAACATTCTTACAAAAGTAAAATTATAAGCAGAGGTAAACCTTCAGCTATTTTTAAAACCACAGAAAAATCATCTTAATTTTTTTTTAAAGTGGGAAGGCATGGGGTTTAATCAAAACACGAAAACCAGCCCTGGCTGGCGTAGCTCAGTGGATTGAGCGCGGGCTGCGAACCAAAGTGTCGCAGGTTGATTCCCAGCCAGGGTACATGCCTGGGTGGCAGGCCATGACCCCCAGCAACCGCACATTCATGTTTCTCTCTCTCTCTATTTCCTTCCCTTCCCTCTCTAAAAATAAATAAATAAAATCTTTAAAAAAATGTACAAACTAAAAAAAAAAAAAAACGAAAACCAAGAGCTGACAAACAGGAAGACTAACTAGTTTACTCACAAAAATTAAAAGACTTCCCTATGACTTAAGACAATGAAAAGTCACAAGGCAAGTAACAGAGTAGGAGAAAAATATTTGCACTAGATTTTGTAAACGAATAATGTTCAGGAAAATAACTAGCATAAGAAAAAGAAAACCCAGTCGGAACAGGACAAAGAACACAGAGCTGTTCAACCAAACTAACGACTTAGAAAGTGAAACTTAAAACAATATGTTTTAAGTGAAACGTAAAAACACTTTTGTCAGGGAGATTGCTAAATATTTATAAATAAATGTTAACAGGATGTAGAGAAAGAGGCCATTTCTGGATCTTTGAGAGAATAAAGCAGAAGAATATCAGCAATATCTGTCACCTACACGGAAGGGACTTGATTAAAAATCATGTAATAGGAAAGAGATTCTAGTACAATCCTTGGTGGGGGGAAATGAAGAAGTCTGTTTTTAGCTTTGAAATAATAATAAAAAAAATTTGAAATGTATTGAGCACTTAACTACAAGCCAGCTACTATTCTGAGACCTTTTACACCTGGAAGCTCATTCCATCCTCCCAGCCGCCCTACAAGATATTCACAACTGACCCTGGCCACCCCCATGGCAGAGACAAGAAAGTAACTCAATTAACTCAATTAACTCCTGCAAAATAAGAGGACATATTACAAGGAATTGAAGGGCAAAAGACAAATTGGGAACACAGGAGGTGGCCAATTACTCTAAGCAGTCAATGACTCTAAGGCAGGGTCTGTAAAACCATGGAACTAGTGACGTTTGGGGCCAGATAATTCTTTGCTTCTACCCACTGGATGCCATTAGCACATCCGGTTGTGACAACCAAGTGTCTCCCGACATTGCCAAATGTCCTCTGGGGGACAACGTCACCTTCAGCGGAGAGCCACATCTAAGGTCACCCAACCAGTAGGAGACAGGACCCACCCCTGGCAGTCCACACTGCGCTCACAGCCCTTCGCTGCACTGTTCCTTGATGTGCACGAGCAGTGAGACTCCTGGGATCCTGAAGGACTTTCCTGGGTCCTCGTCCCAAAATACGGGCAGGTCAAGACCATGACTGAACTAGGATCAGAGAGATCAAATGGAGTTCTCACCCTGCCCCCACCGCTCATCAATCTTTCTGTGTCATCTAGTTAAGTCACAAAGCAATTCTGCCCAGGTCTCTCCACGACCCTCTCCCCACCCACCCATCGCATGGTTCCAAGTCCGCCCCACAAGGACCTCTCAAAGCCCACGGGCTCCCACTGCTGGAATCCCTCTGGCCTGGCCTCCTGCGGACCTCTCAAAGCTGTTTCCTTGGTCTTCCCTCCTCCCAGACGCCCTGGACCTTGCCCACTCCGGTCATCCTTGGGCCTCCTTGCCCACGTTGCTTAGGATGCCTTCTTAAGATCCCTTTCCCTCTTCAACTGCACAGCTCCAGCTAAAACCAACGCTCAAGAGGTCCTGCTGGCCCAGACTCGGAGCTGGGGTATCACGCACTTCAGGTTCCAAAAGCATAAAGAATTTCATCAGGACATTCAGGTCCCTGCATGGCAGGTCCTGACTCTCAGCAGGGACTAAAACCTAAATTTTTTTCCAAAAAAAAAAAAAAAAAGAGGAAGGACAGTTATAAAATCCAACCCACTATGGTTCATTTTTATTTTTCATTCATTACCTTTTTTCCGGGGTCGATGCACAGCGTGTGCTCGAACAGGCAGTGGCCGAGCCACTGCTCCATCAGCTCGACGTCCCGGCCTGCCCCCGGCCTGGTCTTCTTCACGCACATGAGGAAAGCCTTCCGGAGGCCGCTCAGGTCGTAAAGGTCCTGTTTTCCAGTGAAGCCAAGAAACGGGACTCAGACCAAACCACACTCGGAGAGCCAAATACCCCTATGCAGCTGACCCACTGAACAGCCAGGGGGTCAGGGGCAGCCACCCTCTGTGCAGCGGAAAACCCGCCTGTAAGTACAGCCAGCCACGCGGACCCTGGAACAACGCGGGCTGGAACTGCCCTGGTCAACTGAAAACGCCCTTGTGGGTGGACCCGCGCAGTTCCAACCGTGCTGTGCAAGGGTCAAGTGTATATACCCAGCGAGGAGTTTCTTCTGGGATTAATGGCGAGGTTTCTGGGTTCAGACCAGGAACACAACACCGATGGCCTCTGCTGGCAGTTCTGGAGGGGAGGCTGACTTGGTTTACAATCCTTTCAAATACCTTTCTCAGGCCTGGACTCCTAGGCCAGTCTCAGAAAGTTCCTATAGATAGCCATGACTACCAGTTTAAAGACACAGGGGGAAGGGGTCAATGATGACACAGGGTTCCAGCCATCAAAATCCAGAAAGTGGGGCATTTTACAGGACAGATAGACTGATTTCTTCAACAAGTAAACAACTAGACAAAGGTTAAAGAAGTTTTGTAAATCACGAGTCTTAAGAGTCAAATGCAATTGTGTAGACCAGAGTTCTGATTCCAACAAACCAATTGTAAGAGACCTGGGAACCGGCCAAGAGAATCTGAAGGCTGCCTGTACGCTGCCTGTACCTTCACCAGGCGTAAGGAGTTTGTTTTAGGTACAACAAGGGCATTACGGTTCTGTTTTGAAAAAAGTCTTTCTCAGAGATACATACTAAGTAAGATAAATATATGCAGATGCAGGTGATATGCCGTCTGGATTTGCTTTAAGATACTTGGGAGGGGGAGCAAATGAAACAAGACTGGCCATTATGTTGCCAGTTGTTGAAGCTGGATGATAAGTATGTTGGACTGCCGTTTTGGGGGATTCATTTTTCCAGCCCCTGTACTTGGCTTATCTTTAAAATGTCCATAATAAAACTTCAAAAAACAAACAAACCCTAAGGCCGGGTAAACAGTGTTTTATCTCCAGCGCCTCACTTTTCTTGATTTGTAAAGTGGAGATAGTAACAGATTCTGGTCAATGCACACACAGTGCTTTTAACTGGCTACTGTTTAGCGTTTCCTGTTAAGACAGAGATCAGTAAGATCTGACCACGGGAGAGAAGCACGCAGGCGGTCTGCCATCTTTCACCCAACGGGAGCAGCACCCCAAACTTTCGAGTGGTGGCGAAATACGGATTTTACTAACGAGGGTGCACTACTGAAGTAAGAGTCAGGATATTTACCAGATCACCGTCCACATAGTCATCGCTTCCCCTTGCACGTTTTCTTGGGATCACTGAATGAATTTTCATGGAAAGAGGACAGAAAATGAGCATTATTATTTTTCTTTTTAATTGCACTTCCCCTGAGGACTTCAATGGCCTCTTGTGTTTTGGGGTCCAGCAGCCTTGGATTTCATTTTAGAACAGTTTCCTTGGATCAGGAACACCCACCCCCTCCCAAACGCTCGAGGCTGAAAACCTAAGAGAGAAGTCCCTTAGACCCCAGGCAGGTTCGGGGGCAGAAAGCCGGAGGCCAGAGATTAACAAGGGCTAACTGACCTTAAGCACATGCACTTCCTGGAAAATAGACAAGACATCAATCACTGAAGAGGAGACAGATAAAGTAAAAGAACTAGACCCTATTTTACTTTTTTTTATTTAGCAGAATATCTTAGCATGCAATTCAAAGACATATTGGCCTACAGTGTGTAGTAGCCATGACATTGTGTAGTTTGGACGAATCTGAGAAAAAAAAGGAAGAAAAAAAATGAAACACTCTGCCAAGCGTGAGTGAGTCACAGCCCTAAAGGGCTATAAACGTGTGATACACAAACAAAGAACAGCAGGGGCATGGTCAGGCTGTGCAGGTGCAGGGAACAAAGGGATCACCCCAGGCTCACTGGGGCAGTAGGGTGCCTACAGGCCTCCTCTGTGAGTGGTCCCTGTCCTCATCCATCACCAAGCTACAAAGATCAGCAACAACCACACACCTCAAAACTCCACCAGGTCATAAGCAGGCTGAGGGCACGTGCCACTTACAGTACATTTTATACATTATACACACAAACATGTAATAAATGGCAGAAGAGGCTAACCTTCTTCAACCTGTTACCTACTGCATTTCTTCATCCTAAACCACATCTCCCCAGATTTATGGCAAATGGGCTAACGGTGTGCAAGAAAGGGGGGAGAGGGTCCCCACTGGAGATATGGCAGAGGGGATTCCCACCCCGGGTTGCTCACGGCATCATCTAAAAACCTGCCACATCGTAACACTTGCAGGTATTTGTTAAAAATGCATCTCAGGCCTGCTGAATCGACCTGACTTCTGAGCCCACCCCAGAACGAACTAGTAGATCCCTGTGGCTCCTCTCCAAATGGCCAATGTCTCCAACTAGCCTGGAAATGGTGACTATCCGGCCCGTGTACCCCGGGACTCCCACCTCCCGCCGCAGAGGCAATGGTTCCCTCGAAGCTCGCACCCTCCCTGCTCGCGTGACTCCTTCCAGCCGCTCCGCTGGGCACCGAGCAGCCCCAAGGGACCCGCACGGAAAGCTCTTAGCCGCCGTGCCAAACCACCCGCAGCCCCAGGGCCACCTCCCGCCAGTGCTCCCAGCCCGGGAATCCGGGCGCTCACCCGGGCCGTTGGCTGCGGGGCCGCTCTCCCAGCGCGGCAGGAGGTCGGCGCGGGGCAGCTGTTGCAGCACCTTGGTGAGGACACGCGGCGCCGACGCGTAGTACTGCTTGGCGAGGAGCCGGGCCAGCTTCAAGGTGCTGTCGCCCTCCAGCTCCAGTTGCACCTGGGTCACGCGCGGCTCCTCGTCCAGCTTTTTGAGGAGGTCGCGGAAATTACGCAGCTCCAGCGGGGTCAGCACGTCCAGGGTCTCCTTCATGTCCAGGGTCAGCTTCTGCATCTCCTCCGTGGCCTGCGCGGTCTTCGGAGGCGCCGCGGGGCCTCCGGAGGACGAGAAATGGCGGACCCCCAGGCTTCCCTCCATCGCCCGCTGGACCAATGCAGGCAGGCCGCAGCCCCGCGCCTCTCGCGCCCTCCAGCTTTCCGCTTTGTTTCGAAGAGAAGTTTCCGCTCAGCCGCCCGGTCCCAGGTATTCAGTCCGTCGCTAGGCTCCGGCGCCTCCCGCCGTCCTTAAGCTGGGGCCGCTGCTGGGCCCCGCCCTGGCCCCGCCCTCAGCCACGCCCCCCACCCCGCTCCCCACTTTCTCCCGCCAGCGCGAGGCCCTCCTGCTTAACCCTTGGAGCTCCTGTTGGGGGCCGTGAATGGTGAATCCCCGGCCGTGTGGCGCTTCTCTGTCTCTGCTTTGGGCTTCGCGTTAGGCTTACTTTGGGAACTTTTAAAACTTCTCGTGCCCAAGCCACATTCGAGGCTAAAACTATTAGAATCTCTGGTGGCAGACCCAGACATCCGTTGTTTTTAAAGTTCTCCAGGTGATTCCAATGGGCTGCCAAGTTTGAGAACCACCGATCTGAGACTCCGGAGTGTTGATCAGCTGCCCGAGCCAGTGGTTCCCAAGGAGCTAGAACTTGGAAGCTGAAATAACACCTACAGGCCCGTTGCGTCGAACCAGCATTTTTGGGAGACTGCGTGGTGACAAAAGCTGAGAAGTTAGAAGTGCACACTGCTCAGCCTGGGGGAGGGGGAGGGGGAGGGGGAGGGGGAGGGCGGGAGCGGAGGAGCGTTGCCTTGCTGAGCGGATTTCAGCTTGGGACCCCCAGAGTCCTGATTGCTAGGTTTCCCAGCTTGATTAGGCCCACAGGACTGACTCACTCTAATCATGGTTTACCCCCAAATTATTCACCCCGTAGAACAGCTGGTGAAAGAACCTCAACACCTTATTTGAATCCTGATTCAAATGAACCGTGAACATTTTTGAGACATAGAAATGTGACTATGGGCTGCATATTGCACGATATGCAAAAAAAAAAAAAATCTGCTTACTTATCCCACGTCGGGTGATAACTGCAGTTAGGTAAGAACAATGTCCATAGCGTTCAGAGATGCACATTGGATTATGGAGAGGTGAGAGGTTTGATGTCTGGGATCTGCTTTTCACAGCTTCACAAAGGAAAGTGGGGCAAGAGTGGCAAGGCAAGCAGGAGTGGCAAAACCCTGACAATTGTTTCATCTGGGTGATGTGAATGAAAGGCCAATGTGCCATTCGCTCCACTCGTGTGATTGTTTGAAATATTTCCCAATGTATTTCTGGAGACGGAGGGTAGCAGCAGCTCAAAAGCTCTACATTCCCCTTTTGGCTCCGACTTAGGAGGCCTTGCCCTCCCTCTGGTTGCCAGATGGCTGTTTCCTCCCACTAAGCCCCGCCTCTAAAGAATTTGCTTGGAGGCTCTTCAGAATAAATTATTAGTTTTTTTTTAAAAAGGCACTGACAGATGTTTACAAAGCCAGGCGCTCACCAGCCACTTCCTGTCTGAAGCTTAATGCTCGTGGGAGACTGCAGGACAGGAAAAAGACAGATTCTTGAGGGCCTGGGATGTGCAGGCCTCAGGGTTATTTGACTCTGGAACCAGGGTTCACAAAAGCAAACTTCAGTTTTACCCGATGTTTGCAGAAAATCAGACAATTTCTCCAATCTTATGACTATTTGCCCTAAAAAAGAACAAATATAGGACGTAGAAGAGTCTCTGGTAGCTGAAATTCACCAGCCAAGTGTAAGGGTGTAAGATGGGCAAATCTGAACTGGGATGAAACTCACACCTCTGGGCCTCAACCCTGCCCCCCACACCCCACCAGGGGCCTCACTGACATCAGGCTCCACCCGCCCAAGGTAAGGAAGGAAGGAAACTGAACAGGCCGAGAGAGAAGACCTGAACACCCCAGCTGTGTCTAAGTTCTTAGGAGGCAGCCACTCGGACCAGTGTTTGTGCTACCCTGCCTTCCCTTCATTCCCATCCAGCACACCATTTCCAGTCTGGGGACTTGGGGGCCACTACAAGCTGAACATCTTACTATCCTCTCCTATTCTCCCCATGTAACTTTTTTTGAATAGGGAATTTTAACCTAAAACCTAAAGTATAAACTTACACATGTAAATCACAGAACTTAACATGTGTCATGGGTTGATTTATGTTCAAGTCCTAACCTCATTCTTCCGTGACCTGATTTGGAAACAGGGTCTTTGCAGATGTAACCCAGTGAACATGGAGGCCACTGTGGCCCTGGCTAGTGTGGCTCAGTTGGTTGGGGAGCAGTTCAACCCAGTCAGGGGACTGGGTTCAATCCCCAGTCAGGGCACCTGCCTAGGTTGCAGGTTACATCCCTGGTCAGGGTGCACTCCAGAGGCAATTGATCAATGTTTCTCCTCTTCTTCCTCCCTCCTCAAGCTTGGAGACAAGGAACTAGAGCCCACAGAGTATGGCTCTGCTGACCCCTTGATTTAGACTTGTGGGATCCTGAACTATGACCGAGTAAGTTTCTGTTGTCAGAAACCACCCTGCTTGCACTCATTTGTTTTGGCAGCCCTAGGAAACTAATTTGCTCATTCAACCCTTACCACCACCCTAGCGTTACGATATTACCATCCCCACTTTCTACGCAATTTCAAGCGTGTCTAATAACTGGGCAGCCTGGATCACAGTTCAAACTTCCTCTTCCTGCTGCTTGGATGAAGTAATGGCCCTTTCCTAAACTGAAAGTTAATAGAGAAACACAGGTACCCACTAGAATGGCTGTAGTAAATCAAAGAGACAGTAACAAGTGTTGAGGAGGATGTAGGAGATTGGAATCCTTATACACTGCTGCTGGGAATGTGAAACGGTGCAGCCACTTTAGAAAAATTTAGTAGTTTCTCAAATGATTAACGTAGTTAACTCATGATCCAACAATAGCATTCCTAGGCATACAGGAGTAGGCAAAAGGAGGTTTACATTTGTGAGTACATGAGCTTACTCTCGTATTATTTATTAATTACTATATTATTTGTATTATGTTAACCTACTTCTGCAACAGAAATGAAAATGTATGAAGTCTGTCCGGAAAAAGTCAAACCATCATTAATATAATGAGAACAGTTTGCACATCAAATGCAACCTGACAGCCAAGGAGAGTGGGCTGGAATGCACACGTGTGAACAATGACGACTTCACTGTGCTAGTCAGTGGGGGCGGTAGATGCCGTTGAGTGAGCATGTGTGCTGTGTGGCTGTCACATTCAAAATGACTGAGCAAGTAGAACAATGAATCTGTATCAGATTCTGCATTAAGCTTGAACGTTCCTCTGCAAAAACTATTTGGATGACTCAAGCCGCAGCTGGGCAACTGATGATTGGCAGTTTCATCATGACAACATGCCTGCACATACATCATTGCCTGGTGCAGGTGTTTTGCGAAACTTCCCATCACCCAGGTGACTCACCCCACCCTACAGAACAGATTTGACGCCCTGCGACTTCTGGCTTTTCCCACAACTAAAAGCACCTTAGAGAGGGAAGAGATTTCAGACCATCAGTGAGATTCAGGAAAATTCAATGGGGCAGCTGATGGCGATCGGGAGAACTATGTGAGGTCCCAAGGTGCCTACTTGGAAGTGGACTGAGGCATCATCGTCCTGTGTATGTTTCTTGTATCTTCTTCAATAAATGCCCTTGTTTTGCCCGGCACGTGGCTGGATACTTTCTGGACAGACCTCACATGCGAGAAAAATGTCTGTTCACAGAAACGTGTACATACATGTTCATAGTGGCATCATTCCTAAGAGCCCAGAAGTGTAAATAATTCAAATATTAGTCCATACAGTGTAGGCACACAGTACCGTAGTCTCCTGCCATAAGAGAGGACAAAGTGTGGAATATGCCACATCACGGACCAACCTCACACACTCTATGCAAAGTGAAAGAGGCCGGACACAAGAGCCCACGTGTTGCGTGACCCCACTGCCAGGAGGTATTCAGAACGGGCAAATTCACAGACAGAAGGCAGACCGGTGGCCGCCCCAGTGGGGCCGGGGTTCAGGTGGAGGATGAGCTGTGAATGAAACCTCAGGGTGGGATAAGCGTGATCTAAAGCTGATTTATGGTAACGGCTGTACCACTGAGTCAAGTCACTAGAAACCCCTGAATCGTGTATTTGAAATGGGTCACTTGATCACAAGTAAAATACAGCTGTGTAAAAACGTTAGGTCCTAAATTTTAGGACCTATCCAGGTCTTAAAACAGAGTGATAACAGTAGGTTTTCCAATCAGTTTCCAATGATAAAGTGCTTCATTTTATTTATCCAAACTTTAGTGGCAGAAAAATGTCAGAACTCCAAGTTTAACCAGTGTTGGGGCCAAGATACTCAGGAGCTTTATTGGGACACTTACAGGCTAGGAAGCCACTGTCCCCGACCCCCTCCTGCAGGGCATATGTGAAGTTGATGAGGGCCAATTAAGTGGCGACACCTTCTCCTCTTCCTCCTAACATCACTGCAGAGGTGGGCTTCGGCCTGGTGACAGTGACTCCTCTCTGCAGAACACCCCCGCCCCCAGCTGGAGCCCGGGTGGCCCACAGCTTCTCCTGCCTTGCAACTGACTCCCTGCCCGAGAACAGATCCTAAGCGGCACCCGCGGTGTAGGGGGGCGGCTGCAGCAGAGACCCCTGACAGAGCTCGCTCTTGGGAAATGCTTTCAAGTAGCCTTGCGGGGTGTGCGGGCCCTTCTCCTAACCGCCCAATGTGCTGCAAATATCAGTGACTCCTCTTCTGGGGGATCCCGAAGGCTTGAGTCAGGGGCCCATCTAGTCTCTACTTGAACTCGGTAACAAGGTGACAGACACATGTGCCTGGCTTTCCGGATAGGACTTCATCCCACTCCAGGACAGTGAGACGGAGCAGCCCTCGGCAGAAACCAGGCAGGGCGACAGATCCCATCTTTCCCCGGTGCCCTCGCGGTCAGGACTTCAGCCCCATCTTGGCCATCATCTCTTCATAGACTGTCCACGCCATGGCTGCCATCAGAGTCCTGCGGAGGGCCCGGGGGACACTGCCGTGGAAGAAGCCACGCAGCCCATAGTCCTAGGAGGAAAACGGATGTCACTACTCTGCTAAGTAGCAAAATGATTATACCTGGCACAAGAGTGAGGGCATCTCACTGTTACTGCATTTTGGACTTTTAGACTTTTATAAATAATGTCAAAACTATGACTAGTGGTTCCAAGGAGACAATAAACTTGAATTTTTTTATTATTATTACTATTTTCTATACAGAGGCTAAACCTCATCTTTCTAGGTTTTCTCTGTCCAGGGGGAGTCATTTCTTAGCTGAAAATCTTTCCACGGGACTGCTGGGCACAGCTGCTCAGCAGGTTAGGGTTAGGAATCCGGATGAAGGGCTGCTCGCCAAGGCCTGGGCCCTGGAGGAAAAAGGTGCCCTTGTGGCAATTTCTCTGCCTAGAGGAAGCATTTGTCCTTCTTTTCTTTTTTTTCTTGGTAATTCACTGTATATTCTTGGTGGCCCTGTACCAACGTTTAAAGACAAAACACCTCTTATTCCTCCCTGATAATCTGGAGTGATTTGTTCATTCCTACTGTTCTCGTTCCTGCCACTTTCACATACACTGAAGAGTACATTTCAAACTTTATGATTCTGGGTACAGAGAAGAAAAAAGCAGGCAACCAGGCGATCGGAGTCACGACTATTTGCTCACACCCAGGGTGGAACAGACGGTTGACGTAGCCGACGCATATGCTTCCCCCGCTGCAAACTGAGAGCTCCAGAAAAGCCCACAGATGCAGGCGACAAGTTTACCGTGGACAAGAGTTTCTGGCCAACGGTGCCTGTTTGCCAAGGGCCATCTCAGGGGCTTTGAAATAGTACTTTAGTGCACTTCACATCTCCTTGTTCTCTTCAATAATATTTGTGTGAGAGCGGACAGCTAGAATCGAAACAATGTGTGTGGGGGTTTTTTTCTGACTCTGTTTCCTCCTGGGTCCTTGATCAGACCCTTAGGTCCCCCCAGATCACCTCATTCAATAGGTCTGGGGTAGAACCCCTCACAAATATCACAGGTTGTCCTACTGTAGCCCCCAACAAAAAAAAAAAAGTAGGTTTTTGGCAGTGGTTCTCAACCTTGGTAACACACTGGAACCACTGAGGAACTTAAAATACTGATACCTGGGAATCGCCCTCCAGAGATTCTGATATAATCAGCCCAGGTGATTCTCTTGTGTAAAGGATAAGAGTTACTACTACAGGGTCCAGCAGAAGTAACACCATCAGGGTACGTGAATGTCTCACACGAGATGGACAGCAATTTGAATATTTTGCTTAAAATGTCCTATGGTGTGTCTGAGTGTGCTACTGTTATGTTACAGAATGCCATGCTTATGGTTTTGTAATAAAAGCTTTTTGTGTAATAAAATAGGGACGTTATCTGTGCCAGACCCTGTATTCGAGAGAGAGAGCCCTAACCACAGTAAGAACAAACACTTATTCTCTCGCCTCACCTTGAAGATGATTGTCACCGCCTGGCCAAACCACCGAAATTTCACCGGGGAGAGCTGCATGTGAGTTTTGATGACATCCGCAGGCTGAGTCACCAGCGAGGCCAGAACACCAGCAAATACCCCACAGCCGAAATTTACAGCGGGAACGAAGACTGCATCCAGCTGGTCTGAAACAGCACAAAGGTGACATTCGGTGATACGTAAACTGCACGTTCATCAGATAAGTATCAATGCCAAGTTGCCCACTAATTCTTCCCCAAAGCCACAAGGGTCTAGATTCAAACAAGGTTAAGAAGTAAAACCTTTAAAGGTCTAACTGATAGAAGTAGATGGAACAATGGAGTGAAAATTTCATCTCTTTCCTACCATCACATAAACACTGACTCAGGCAAGAACCAATGACTGGTGCTCAGACACTCGGATGACAGGAACAGGGTGTTTTATATGGATTTATGTAGGTTCAGAGTTATCTCCCCACGGAGATACTTACATGTTACAAAAGAAAAAGCAACTGAGTTTTCAGTGGAGACGCAATCTTATCCACGTGATAAAAAGTGGACACTACCCACAATGGGTCAAACTGATGTCATGAGCTTCCTGATGGAAGGCACTGGGGACACAATATCGCTTATGAGATCCTTTTGCTAAAAATGAGTAACTGAACCTAGTTACAAGGAAACACCGGAAAAACCTAGGCTGAGATTATGAAACTGGTCTATACTGTGGGAAATTAAAAAAAAAAAAAGTTGCCACAAAGCATAAAGGCTGGAACAACTGCAGAAACTAAGACTATAATTAAACTTTAAAGAACTGTATCTGGTGGATTGAGCGCGGGCTGCGAACCAAAGTGTCGCAGGTTCGATTCCCAGTCAGGGCACATGCCTGGGTTGCAGGCCACAGCCCCCAGCAACCGCACATTGATGTTTCTCTCTCTCTCTCCCTCCCTTCCCTCTCTAAAAATAAATAAATAAAATCTTAAAAAAAAAAAAAAAACTGTATCTGTGTTGCCCCTGACCCACATGGCTCAGCTGGTGGGTGTCATCCCGCAAAGCAAAAGGTCGCTGTTTGATTCCCAGTCAGGGCACACGCCTGGGTTGTAGGTTCGGTCCCCGCCAGGGCACATGCGAGAAGCAACCAATGGATGTTTCTCTCTCACATCAACGCTTCTTCCCCTCTCTTTCCTTCTCTCAAAAATAAATAAATAAAATCTTTAAAAAATAAATCAAAGAACTGTACCTATGTTAAATTTCCTGGATCTGGTAAGATGGTCACATAAAAATGTCTTTGTTCTTAGGAAAGACATTTCCTTGTTCTTGTTCTTAGGAAATGCACACTGAGGTACTTAAGGGTGAAGGAGCATCATGTCTGCAAGTTACCCCCCTTTTTTTTAAAGATTTTTATTTATTTATTTTTAGAGAGGGAAGGGAGGGAGAGAGAGAGAGAGAGAGAGAAACATCAACGTGCGGTTGCTGGGGGTCATGGCCTGCAACCCAGGCATGTGCCCTGACTGGGAATCGAACCTGCAACACTTTGGTTTGCAGCCCGCGCTCAATCCACTGAGCTACGCCAGCCAGGGCTGCAAGTTACTCTTAAATGGTTTTAAAAAGAACCAATTATACACACAGAAAGAATAAAAAGGGTTTATGAAGTTATCTGTATTATCCTCGTGGGATTTTTGTGAGTTTCAAATAAAACTTAAAACACTTGCAAAGACGGGCTGAGAAGGTAAAAACGCACACCCGAGTTCCCCTCCTGCCTTGCCCCGCACTGTAAAACGAGGCCGTGACCCGCAGTGTCACTCCCCCGGTGCCTGGGGAGAAGATCTCCCCGAGCACCCCAGCGGCAGCTCCTCACCACCGTCACGATGCCGACACCCCAGCTTTCCCAGTTCATTGACTCGGGTGCAATTCTTTGCTCGAGTCACCCACACACACCACACTGAACACAGGGCCGTTCTACAGGGTGTTTCTATCAGCAAGTGGCTCTTCCTGGGTGGACGTGCACCGCCCACTGCGTGTGCCCACGGCCTGTCCAACAGCAGCGTCCGGGCAGGGCGGGCCTGCCAGGATACCACCCACACGGAGGGCCCGAAAGCACGTTAGCGGGGAACACAGCGAGGGAGGTGAAAATAATGCTTTTCCTTCAGCTCCTAACCATGTGGCGTTTCCCAAGCTCGTCTGAAAAACAAATCACATCAATTGCATCTTGAAAAATACCCAGGCCTCCCCACCAGGCTTCTGATTTAGGAGGTCTTGGGCCGGACCCAGCAATCTTAAGGTCAGGCACATTTAGGAAGTATGCTTACAGGCCCTATGTAAAAGTGCTTTATTCCGCCCCGTTCCCCACTCTAGGCTTACAGTACACCCCTTTGCAAAGGCTAAACTGGAAGGGCCACGTCCCAACGCCGGGCGCACACCTCACAGTGGGCTGCGGGGGCTCAGGCTCAGCTCCTGAAACCCCACTAAGAGTCCCAAAGGGTCTCCTGGCCACCACAAATGGTCACAGAGAAAGCGGTGGGAACGCGTCTGGGGAAGGGCCCTTCCCCACCACACCTCCCTTTACTCATACCGTGGGACACGAGGTTTTTGGTCTGGGTGTAAAACATCAGGTAGATTCCAGAGAACGGTGCGTCCCGCAGCAGCGTGGCTGTCAGGCCGCTGAAGAGGCCCCGGGGGCCCTCGCTGCGGTAGATGCTCCTCAGGGCTGCATAGACGCTCTCGTAGCCGTACCTCCCGCTCTGCGGAGGAAGCACAGGACCTGGGGCTCGTACTGCACCTAGCCCCTTGGGGCAGGCTGCACTACCGGGGCACCGCATGCGCGGAGGGGCTCTCCGGCCACACCGACTCCGTGTTAGTTTATGAACTGGGAGGAGAAGTGACATCAGCGGCCACTTGACTCCAGAGGCCCGTGCCTCGGTTTCCCCACCCTGAGGGCCTAAAGCAACCCAACTCACCTCGTAACGCGTCTTGATGACAGTGATGGGTGACATGCAGACCCCTGCGACGGAGCGAGAGCCCACCCCCAGCATGACCGACTCCACGGCGGTGGGGGGGTGGCCCCGCAGGAAGTGCTGCTTCAGGGCGTACAGGCTGCTGAAGTAGATCCCGACGCCGGGGACACACCTCACGATGGACTGCGGCGGGGGTGGTGGGGTGAGGAGAGAAATGAAGGACCCACGCTGTAAGATACTGTCTTAACTAGATTTTCCCGAATGAGGCAAATGAGGCAATTTTCGTGCAAGCAAGCAGCTGATTGAAGGTGTGGAGGCCACACCCACAGGAGAGCGGGAAGGCAGCCGAGGAAGGGTGTGTTATCTCATCAGTCACTGCAGCCTAATCCCCGAGGGGAACTCCGGGCAGGGGCTGTAGTGGGGAGGGGAGGGAGGTCTGAACACCCACTCTCATTTCTCCCTGGGGTGAGCACTCATTCCCTGGCACTTCCAAAGTGAGTTCCTAAGACCAGAAGAAGCCTTCAGGTGAAGAAACGCTACTGTGGGGGTCTCAGCCCTCCCGCACTGAAGGGCAAGGGCAAGGGTTTGCTGGCCAGCTGCAGCTGCGTCTGCGTCTGCCCCAGGGCTGTGCTGCACAAGGAAGTGAGGCCTTGTCAGGTACAGATGTCACAGTCCCTGCCCACTGCCCCCCCTCCCCCCCATCAGAGGTCAGCAACAGCAGAGGACCCGGGCAGGAAGACCTCGGAGGTCCTCCCACCAGCCCCCAACGCTCACGTTTCCTTAAAGGAGAGGATAGCGGGGAAGGTAAGAAATGGCTGGTTATGAAGGAGAGGGTGCAAGAGAAGATCCCAAGGGCAGCTTACCGGAGACATCCCTTTCCAAAGGCCCAGGAGGCTCTCGGTGCGGACCACCTGCAGGAGCAGAGCCAGCATCCCGATGCGTCTGGACCTGAGGGCAGAAGACAGCAGGGGGCAGGGACGGAGAAGTCACTCAGACCACGTCCCCCCCAGAAGAGAACTCCCCACTCAAAGACCTGTCCGCATGGACGCTTTCCCGGAGCCCTTACGAATCTCGACAACGCGTGCTGGAAGCTCGGAGTTCTTCTGCGTCATGATCTGACGCCTACGTGTTTATCTGTCCTTTCACACTGCACGCAAGGGGGTCGCTTCTGTTTTACAGCCTTCCGTCTTACAGGTGCCGCACACTCCCCCCAGTGCTGACCCCAATATGGGGACACAAAAAAGGCACTCAATACCTGCGGCTCAGTTCTGGCACCACAGGCTAGCAAATAAAATGCAAATGCCACTGAGGCAGGTCCCAGGAAGCTGCTCAGGGAAGGACCCCATTTGATTAATAATAAATTACATTAGTTAATGTAAAAAGCATTCACAGGAAAAAAAATATACATAAAACCCATGAGAGCTGGGCCTGGCCCGTCTCCCTGTGAACGCCCAGAAAAAGAGAAGGTGACTTAGCACAGGACAGATGCTCCTGTGTCTGAGAAGCTGCTGAAACCGGTTCTTCAGGAAGCGGGGACAGCGGGCCTCACCCAGGGACCGTGGGCTGGAGGGTCTGCAGGCGTGTTTTGAGGAGGTCCAGGGGCTGGAAGAGGAGGGTGGAGCAGGTGCCGCTGATGGAGCCGCACAGGAAAGCCTTGATCACCGGATGCAACTGCAGGGCAAGGGGACAGTGTCAGCAGCTCGGCCTCGGCGGGCCTCTCCTGTGCAAGGGTCCCGCAGAAACACGCCCGGGGGCGCCCTGCCTGATCTTCAGGCTTCGGAGGAGGGAAAAGCGTCGCCAGGTGTGAACAGTGCTGCCAGGCTGTTGGGGGCGCAGGACACTGCGAGGGGTAGCTCTCTGGTCTATTGGCATGGACGATAACTTTGCTCCTACTGAGCACCGTGTCTATTTCCATCTGTGCGTTATGCCACTAACCATCCCTCCCCAGGTGTCCCCACGATAAAAGTTATTGCCCATCTCCTTATCGTCACAAAAGCAAAGTCAACTGATCACGGTGTTTAAGCGCCGAACAGCTGGTTTCCAGGCTGCCGTGGCGCCAGGGCCTGTGGCCGTTCAGGGCAACAAGGAAGTGAAACCTTAAGCTCAGCAGCAACGCAGATGTAGGCACCACTTCCTCTGAAACTTGTGAATTTCTTTAATTTAAAACTTTCCTGTCTCTAGAGGAAGAGCAAGAAATTGAAAATTTATTTGCAAAAATAATGACGGAGAACTTCCCCAGTCTGGCAAAGGAAAAGCTGGACCCAAGGAAGCACACACCAAGGCACATCATCATTGCATTACACAAGATTAAACGTAAGGAGAGAATCTTAAAAGCAGCAAGAGGAAAGGAGACAGTTACCTACAAAGGAGTTCCCATAAGACTGTCAGCTGATTTCTCAAAAGAGACCTTGCAGGCAAGAAGGGGCTGGAAAGAAGTATTTGAAGTCATGAAAGGCAAGGACCTGCATCCCAGATTGCTCTATCCAGCAAAGCTTTCATTAAGAATGGGAGGGCAGATAAAGTGCTTCCCAGATAAGGTCAAGTTAAAGGAGTTCATCATTACCCAGACCTTAGTATATGAAATGTGAAAGGGACTTATCTAAGAAAAAGAGTAAGATCAAAACCAGAAAAAGTAAAATGACAACAAAGACAACTATCAACAACTAAACCTAAAAAAAGCAAAAACAAAAACAAACTAAGCAAACAACTAGCACAGGAACAGAATCACAGAAAAGGAGATCACATGGGGAGTTCTCAGTGGGGAGGGAGAGGGGAGGAAATGGGGGAAAAGGTACAGGGAATAAGTAGCATAATTGGTGGGTAGAAAATAGACAGGGGAGGGTTAAGAATAGTACAGGAAATGTAGAAGCCAAAGAACTCATATGTACGACCCATGGACATGAAATACGGGGGAGGGGGAAGCAGGGGGTGGGGGTGTGCAGGGCAGAGAGGAATAAAGATGGGAAAAATGGAACAACTGTAATAGCATAATCAATAAATACATTAAAAAAAGGAAAAATAAAATAAAACTTCCCTTCTCTCACACCCACATGTCTCTCTGGGATGTAAGCAGCTCGCAGTGCCAGGTGCGGACCGGTGGCCTCCCCTGTCTGGCGGGCTCTCCTTTCAGCCAGGACAGTCACACACACGGGCGAATGCAGAGGTGCCACCGGGAAGGGCAGGACTCCATCAAAACCAACTGCACTCCCCAAGACAAGCCCCGGAGCCCTCTCGGCACGCCCCAGGACCCAGCCTCAATCACACACCCTTTCACAAAAGACCTTTTCACAAATCCAATGAGAGGTTGGCCATTTCTCCATCAGGAAGGATGGATGGCTGGAGTTTTGGCAAATAAACTAGCACGGCTTCCGGTGCTTTGACGAAACCTCAGGCGTGCGGCCTCCTGGCCAAACACGCACTATTCCATCGGTGGAGCGATCACTGCGCCCCGGCGGCTGCACGCAGCTTTCTGGAAGTTTGCATCTGGGCCGAACCAAGACGGCACGCACCGACTGCCACAGAAATTACGATTCCATGACATGTTTTGAGGAGATGAGGAGGGCTGACATCTCAGAGGGCAAAGTGATTTGGGGAGGTCAAGAATTTATTTATTTGGGGTGAGTTCTGTGGAAGTTTGTCACTGCCCCATGACCCTGAACTATGAAACATGAGCGGAGGATTTGTTTCTCGAGATAAATAAACAATTAAGAAATACTGTGAAAAAAAATCCAGCCAGGAAAGGAAGCCTTCTCCAAAGGAAGACACTTGGCAAACTCCACTCAGAAAGGTCTTCTCTCCCCTCATCATTCTTAAAGATTTTATTTATTTATGTTCTAGGGAGAGGGGAAGGGAGGGAGAGAGAAAGGGAGAGAAACATCAATGTGTGAGAGATACATCAATCAGTTGCCTCTTGCACGCCCCCAACTGGGGAGCTGGCCCACAACCCAGACCAGTGCCCTGACTGGGAATCGAACCAATGACCTTTGGTTTGCAGGCGGCACTCAATCCACTGAGCCACACCAGCCAGGGCTCCCCTCATTATATTCAAATAAATGGTGTACTGTGATCCCAAAACACTATTAACATGAATATGAAGTTGCCTTTAACCAAAGTGCTCATAATCTGTGACGTTTGTTTCCCAGAGAAGAGAGATCACCCCACATTCCACCAGCCCAGCCAGCCTCAAGTCCTAACTGGAACTACTGCGAAGGCCAACGGGGAACGGACGAGATAAGGTCACACAGCAAATACTGGAGCTTATAACTACGTCCAGGCACTTGCGAAAGGATCAGAAGGCGGTAGCACTGGCGAGATGACGAGTGAAACAGCCCGTGTCCTTCCACAGGTCGGAGTCGGCGCAGAGCCCCTCGCCCAAGGACAGGTGCCTGCCCCTTCTGCTCACACGTACTCCCAGAAGCGCCGCGTTTCTCGGCCTCCCCCGAGACTCCGCAGCATCCGTGAGCCACTCTCCCCTGCACACCCGGCCTCTCCCTTCCAGTGGCAGATCTCCTCCGCGGCCTGGAAACACGCTCCCCAGCGCCCGTCACCAGTCACCCCTCAGGCCCCACCATTTGTCGTCCCGCTGAGGTCTCTCCACTAAGCTGCCTGCCCGCTTGCCAAGGCCTCGCTGCGCCCCGGGGCCCTGTTCGGCCTGCGTCCTTCTCTTACGTGGCCTCTCTGCTGCATCTGAAACGGCTGACTGCCTCCCCTCTCCCCAGGGGGCCTGCTGGTTCTTCTTTGCTGCACTTGTTGATGCTCCTCTTATCTCCTCAGAGGCAGCCTCTCAGGGCGACCTCGCCCTGCCCACGCCCACACCACGCACAGCCGCAAAGCCCGGACCTCAGCCCTGGGCAGCCTCCCTGCAGGCTCCGCTATTCCCACGCCTCCTCCACCTCCCGTCGGCACACGGGGGTCTGAAACTCGGCATTCCAAAACGGAAACTCAGTCAACCAAAGGGTCGCGGGTTCGATTCCCAGTCAGGGCCTCCTTGGGAGTCGGGGTTGTGGGCCAGTTCCCCAGTAGGGGGTGTGCGAGAGGCAACCACACATTGATGTTTCTCTCCCTCCCTTCCCGTCTTAAAAATAAAATCTTAAAATCTTATACCCATTGATTCTAGCGAGGGGGGAAGGGAGAGAGAAACACTGATCCAGCACGCACCCTGCTCAGGGATGGAACCCGCAACCTAGGCAAGTGCCCCGACCGGGAACCAAACCCGTGACCTTTATGTTTATGGGAGGACGGTCCAACCAACTGAGCCACCCGGCCAGGGCTGCTGCCATGCTTCAGTGTGACAATCTAAGGGAAAGAGGTCAGTGCCCCCGACTAAACAGTCAGGTTTAACCAATCTTGCCGGCCCCAGCCGCTCTAGTCCACTTCCTACCCAGCAGCCAGAGTCATCTCTTAAAACTGCAAGTCAGCCCACCTGCTTCCAGGAGCAAACACCTTCAGAGAGAGGCTTGAACCAAAACTGAACAACACCCTTTCATTGTTCCTCATTCCTTTCAGGGAAGAGTCCAAACTGCTGGCTGGCGACCTCCCCCGAGTCACCAGCCCCTGTCTTACTTTCACTGCCGGCACTCTCGGCCTCCCGCCTCTTACACGCTCTGCAGTTACAACTGTAACGGCTCACTGCCTTCCTCTCACCTCTGAGAACCCTGCCCTAGTTCCCCCACGCCTAAGGAATCCCTGGGGGCCTCTGCTGACACCTCATCAGCTCTGGAAAGCCCCCCACACCTGAGCCCGTCTCCCTGTGACTGAGGGCCCAGGACAGGTGAGGCCATAACTCCCGGCTCTGCAGTTCACGGTGGCACGCCCAGCACTGACCACGGAGCCTGGGGCCCTGGAGGAGCTCCACGGTCACAAACGAATGAATCAGCCACCAGAAAACATGCCCGTGGCCCTCCCTGGAGCATAACCCCGCAGCACAGCACTCCGTGGGCCCTGTGGGCCCCATCCCTAGACCAGTCAGCAACCACCCCTGGGCGTCCTCCAGCCCCTGGCTCTAGTTCCAGCTTCTGAGAAGTCCCCCGGGGGCAGAGGGGGGGTCTGCTTCCCCAGCCTCCCCCTCACCCCCTGCACAGGCAGGTGTTGTATGGAAGTGGCTTCAGGGCTGCTGTCCTTCCCACACACACACCCGCCCCCACTGCATTAACCACCTTCTCTATGGTTTATTTTCACCGTGCAGTGCTCCGACCTATCATTGGCTCAACAAATATTTGCTGAATGTGTGAATGGAGCCCGTAACTTTTTTTTTACTTTACAGTTTTCTGGGTCCATCAGTGCACAGCAGCTGCCAAACACGTAAGTGTGGCCATAAGGCGTAAGAACGCCCAAGCCAGTACAGGATGCTTGTAAGAATTTATTTGGGCCCACGTGGCAACTGCCAGGAAGCAAGACCTCAAACGCTCAGGAGAATGACAGCTTTGCAGCTTCTTTTATGCATGCGGAATTAAGAAAGGTATGTTGTCAAAAACAGTGGACAGGGTTTGCTTAAGGCAAAGATAAACCTTGTACTAAAAAAGCTGTGTGCCTGGGGCATGACTACCCACCTTGACCTGCCCAGGTGGGAGTTATGGTCAGGTCATCCTGTGAAGTTATTTTCCACAGAAACCCTCTTTTTTTTTTTTGTCCACAACTAGCAGTATAGATTAACCTCTAATTGTTAAAAGTAACAGGTTCTCCGGCTGGCGTAGCTCAGTGGATTGAGCACGGGCTGGGAACTAAAGTGTCCAGGTTGGATTCCCAGCCAGGGTACATTCCTGGGTTGCAGGCCATAACCCCCAGCAACTGCACACTGATGTTTCTCTCCCTCTCCCTCCCTCTCTCCCTTCCCTCCCTAAAAAATAAATAAATAAATAAATAAATAAAAAAAAAAAGTAACAGGTTACACAATTGTTTTAAAATTACACTTTTCATTTTGAATCATCTTAAAATATTATCAGTGGTGAATGTCACATCCTCTGAGGACATATTTGATTTTTTTCTAAACAGCCCACAGTTAAATAAAATGAGTACTCCATTGTCCAAGGGATGGGCAGGGCACAAAGAACCAGACAATGCTACACAGGCACACAAAAGCAGTAAGTAGCACTTAAAGAGTGAGCAAACCGGTTCCCCGAGCAATCTCTACATCCCTTTGCAAAAAGAAAGGGGGCCCTGGCCGGGTGGGTCAGGTGGCTGGAGCGGTGTCCCTTACACCAAACGGTTGCGGGTTCGATGAGGTCAGTGTTCAGCTCTTGGCACCCAACAGGAGGCTGAGAACTGCCCGCGGCAGGCCGCCCGCCCGCCCGCCCGCCCGCCCCCCCCCCCCCTCCCCGGAGCGGGAGCTGGTACTGGGGAATTCCCCGGTCGCTGAGAATTTCCCTGCGCACCACCAGAGGGCATCCGCGCCTAATCCCGCCCGGAGGGTGACAAGGAATCGGATCAGGGATCTGGGAAGGGATGGAGAAGATTGTTTGGCTGAAAATTTGTTTCTGAGCACGGTTTTGGAATAATGGAATTGAAGTTGTGGGCACGTTTGGGGTGTATGCGGCCTCTAGCTGGTCTGTATTTTCCTTTTACAGCTTTTTGCATGTGCGGCGGGAACAGTAAGAGCAGTTCTGGGCTGGCCCCTAGGGGGAGCCCGCTGGGTAGAATCTTAAGAGCATTGGAAGATTTACAGCTGTAATCCAATGCTTAAGAATCCCACGTCTGAGGAGACATTGATTTATTACTTTTGGCCTAAGTCTGTTTTGAATGGTGAGGAAAGGGGGCCGTGGGTGGTTCCCTGAGTTGCTGCATCATTTAAGCAACCGAAACAGCGTTGCCAACAGTCGGAAAAGTGGGGGGAGCTCTGCTCTCTCCATGAATGTGTATCTTTGCCTAAAGGCGTGTTTGTCGGAGACGGAGCGTCACTCGGTGGCACAGAAAAGGAAGGGGGCCTCAAAACCCCTCCCTGATGGTAAAAGGGATAATGAGGAAATAAACCTCATTAGTGCTCTGAACCCAGGGGACAGAGGCTCAGAGGCAGGAGCGGCTTCCTTGCCATGGGCCTTTGGGGAACTGCCCCTGAAGTGGCCACCGCAAAGCCAACGGCTCCATCCACCCCTTCAGGATGTAGAGTGGGTCTCACCAGGCGGGGCAAGTCACCCGGTAGAGCCAGGGGGCCTCCCCATTCAGAGCAAGCCAATTCCCTTTGAGGCAATATCCTACAGGCGGAGTAACTCAGGAAGGCCAGCCCGCTGGCTACTATCAGGCCCATACTCCACTCTCCTCCACTGCAGCCGTACTGAACTGGAGGAGTTCTGCACCACACCCGCCCCAGGTAGGGATGATCCTCAGAGAATGGTAGATCATCTTGTCACCTCTATTTTTGCCATTCATCTTCCAACCTGGGCAGATGTACAGATGCAAATGTTGTGCTGCTTACAGATGAGAAACGGCTGGTTATAAATATGGCAAGGGCAGAGGCCCGGTGTCTCTGTGATGACGATTGCTCTGGGACTGCTACCCAGTTGGGGCAATTCCTGTGGTGCAGCCTAACTGGGACCCAAATAATTGCGGGACCCACGCCTCACTGAACCCTCACAAAGGGTGAATGATGGAAGGACTTAGAAAAGGAGCACCCCAGCAGAGCAGCCTGCATTTGGCACACTCTTCAGCCAAGGCCCGAAGAGGGTCCTTCTGTGTTTTCAGAGAGGACCTGTCGGGCTCTTAGGAAGCACCCTGACGCTGACCCAGAGGCACCAGAGAAAGTGAGAACGACAAACATGACTTTTCTTGGGCAGAGTGCCCCGGATATTAGAAGGGAATTCCAGTGTGTAGGTGGGGCACTGGTAATGAGTCCCTCTCAGCTGGTGGACACAGCATTTGAAGTTCACAGTGCCCGGGAAACAGGGAAGACAAACCAGGCCCCGGTGCTTTTAGGAGCAGGCGGGGGAGGCCAAAAGAAGAATCGGGGCCCTAAAGGAGAGAAGAGACTCGGTAGGTAGGCGCCCACCACTGTGACGGGGGCAAGGAGGGCCCGCAGAGGAGAGGGAAGGCTCTGTAGGCACAGACCGCTGTGCCCACTGCAGGGAGGAGGGCCGCTGGAGGGATGAGCACCTGCATCACAGAAGGGAAGACAGAGACGAGCATCCCAGCAGAACAA
This sequence comes from Phyllostomus hastatus, assembly GCF_019186645.2. Taxonomy (NCBI): domain Eukaryota; kingdom Metazoa; phylum Chordata; class Mammalia; order Chiroptera; family Phyllostomidae; genus Phyllostomus; species Phyllostomus hastatus. Next base: position 10,202,506 of record NW_025334009.1, read on the forward strand.
CAATGCTAAAAAGGAGAATGGGGGGTGATGATGAATGAGGAGGCCCAGGGCTCCAATGGACGTCTCCTGACCTATTACTGTTTCTCCAGAGGAGCCCCGGGGTACAACTTACTGTGTGGAACAAGCCCATTGATTTCCTGGTAGATATGGGAGCTACATACTCAGTATTTAACACACAACTAACCAAGAAAAGTTCAAAGGAAGTAATGGTCACTGGAGTGACTGGCCAGCTACAACCTCTGGAATGCCAGCTTGGGGATCAGAAGCTTACACATAGTTTTCTCTCTATGCCAGATTGTCTCATTCCATTGCTGGGCTGAGATTTACTTTGTAAACTGCAGGCACAAATAACCTTTTCTCCAGAGAAGCACAGGTTACGTGTGGAGGTTGCACTGGAAGATGCCCTCCGGCTACAGGTGTTTCTGACCTGTCCAGCAGGCCCCAGAGGTGAGCCCTTCCCACCTGAGATCTGCCAGCAGGTCGATTGAACTCTTTGGGCTGATGGAACCCCTGGTAAAGCAGTTAACATTCAGTCTATAAAGATAAATCTAAAAGAGGGGGCACGGGTCCCATGAATGAAGCTGTATTTCCTCAAGAAGGAGACTTTAGAGGGGATCCAGCCAGTGTTGCAGAAGTTTTTAGAATCGGGATTAACTCAGCCATGCCAGTCACCCTGCAACACCCCCATTCTGCCAGTCGAAAAGCCACACTCTGATGAATATCGGTTTGTACAGGATCTCAGGGCCCTAAGTGACCTTGTTCAGGACATTCATCCTACAGTGCCCAGTCTTTACACCCTGTTGACCATGGAGCCTGGGTACAGCAAATGGCTTTCAGTCCTGGACTTGAAGGATGCCTTTTTCCGCACCCCAGTAGATGAACAGGCTCAGCTACCGTTTGCCTTTGAACGGCAGAACCCAGAAACTACAGCCATACTCCAATACCGCTGGACCGTGCTGCCATAAGGATCTAAGAACTCCCCAAGGATATTAGGGAAGTGTTGGCAAGAGACTTGAGGGATGTTCAGCTGAAATCAGTTCTTTTGCAATATGTAGATCATCTATAGCCAGCAGCAACTATGAGGATTGCACAACACCATCACAGTCCTGTTTCATTTAGCAAAAAACAGGATATAAGGGGTCATCTCATAGGGCCCAGCTTTGCAAACAGGAAGTAGGTCCAGATTTGCAAATAGGAAGTAGCTTATCCGGGATTTCAACTAAAACAGGGTACCAGGAGCCTAAAGGGTAGACAGAAAGCAACCCACTGCCGCATTAAAAATCCCAGAGAACCGAAGGCAGCTTCGTGGGTTCCTAGGAATTACAGGGTTTTGTTGAATTTGGACTCCAAACTTTGGACTCATAACAAAGCCACCATAGAATTCCTTGAAAGGACAGGACTCTGAACCCTTCGAATGGACAGGGGATTGTCAGGTAGCATGTGATACCTTGAAGGAAAAGCTGGTTTTGGCCCCTGCACTAGGACTGCCCGATTTACTGCCCGTTTCCTGCCTTTCAAATTGTATGTTCACAAAAGGCAGGGAATTGGACTGCGGATGCTAACCCAGACTTTAGGAAATATACCGTAACCCACAACCTACTCTCAAAGAAGCTGGATCACACAACTACAGGAGGCCGCCATGTCTCCAGGCAGTAGCAGCTACCTGTGACAGCATACAGGAAGCTGAGAAGTTTACCTTGGGACAGCCCACTACAGTGTTGGTACCACACAGGGCCTGACTCAATTGGAACAGAAAGGAGGGTATTTGCTCACAACTGGTGTGTGGAGAAGAAACACCAGGCCATTCTGCCAAACAATCCAAGCGTTACCTTGCAAACCACCACAACCCTGAACCCTGCCACCCTACTCCCAGATAAGGGGGAGGACTCAGCCCTTCACCATGAGTGCTTGGAAATTATTGACCAGGTTTATTCCAGCAGGCCAGATCTGCTGGACTGTGCACTAGCGGCACCAGACTGGCAGCTGTATACACAGGGATGCAGTCACATGGACAGCGGCCAGTGGTGAGCTGGGCATGCAGTAGTCACCACAGACAAAGTAACAGAAGCCCAAGCCCTTGCACCAGGAACCGCAGCACAAAAGGCTGCACTAACAGCCCTCACAAGAGCTTTAATGCTGTCCCAAGGAGAGAAGGTTAACATACACACACTCCAAGTATGCCTTCATGACAGTCCATGCCCATAGAGCAATCTGGAGGGAGAGAGGACTGGCAATTTTTACATCCCTTTGAAAAAAATAAACTGTGCCCAGGCCAGTGGCTCAGTTGGCTGGAGCATTGTCCCACATACCAAAAGGTTGTGGGTTCGATTGGGTCAGGGCACATACCTACGTTGCAAGTTCCATCCCCGGTGGGGACCCCAAAAAGAGGCAAGCAATAGATGATGTTTCTCTCCTTCCACCCTCCAAAAATCAATCAAAACGTATCCTTGGGTAAGGATTAAAATAGATGATACAGTAAATCTCGTGGCCAAGCTGGAAGGTCTAGAAAGATAAATAGGTAACCACGTTTTCAAAGATGTAAACAAACATAGCTGCCGCCGCCTTTTTTTAAGGCTTAAAAAAAAAAAATCCGCACACCGCCACCAGCGAAAGTGCCTCCGAACTCAGACTTCCCAGGGAGAGGTGCTGCTGTCCCAAGGCCCCGGAGCCCGAGGCCAAGGCCAAGCCACATTGCGGGCTCCACCCACCACCAGCCGCAACTCCGCCCAACAGCCCTCCTAGGCGCACCTGCCCAGCCCCGCCCCCACCTCCACCAATAGCGGCCCGGCGGCTCGACTCCTGCAGCCAACCTGGACGCCTGGGGGCGTGGCCTCGCGGCACCCGCAGCCTGCTCTGATCCCCAGCCTGCTAACCGCGCCCTTTCCCGACCCGCTGGGGGCTGAAATCCCAAAAGTGCCCTCTCTCCCAACACGTGACGACCCCAACGTCTCCGGCTTGGGGCTATTACCGGGCTTTCGATGGCCCAACTATCTACCCGGGTGTCCTTCCACCTGTCACTCCAGGCACCCAACCCTAAGCAAAGTTCAGCAGCGCTCGCACCTCGTTCGGGGCCTCACGGGAACATTACCCCGAAATCCCCCAAGGCCCCATCAGTTTCGCCCATCTCCACCCAGATAACACTGCAGCAGCGAGACCTTTGCTCTTCTGCCCTAAGCGATGGGCTGCAACCCCCTCTTCTTCCTCCTTCCCCGCCAAGTCCCCAACTCTACGCGCATCCAGGGCGCGGGAATGGCTGCACGCGGGCCGCTGACCCTTGGCAACTTCCCCGAGCCGGCAGACCTGAAACCCCTGCCACCCTTTCCCGCAGTTTACCATAAACGTTTCCATCCTGTCTCCGACATCTTGAGGTTGCAGCAGCGCCGGGCTTGAATTTTGAATCATTGGAGGAGGCCTGTTGAGTGCACTGGGCTCAGAGGCCCGTCGGCGGGAGCTCAGGCCCCGCCCTGGCGACTTTGGAGAAAGCAACGCGGTGACGGTAGCTGTGCTCTCCACCGTCTGCCCGTCGGTGTCGGGACCTGTGCGGTCGGGGGCTGCGTGCGTGGCTCCGGCGTGCCTTACGAACCTGCACCCAGGAACTGCTTGCGGCTTTTCACTAGTTCGGCAGACACCGCTGCTCTGGTCTCCGGCACATTCTGCCCAGACTTCAGGACTGGAGAAGCTTAGGCTAAATGTATCGGAGGCGTGGAGAAAGCTGGAGGAACTAGATAGAACCGTGGGATTTAACTTCCGGGGTCGGACGCAGGTCTGGAGCAGTTGAGGGCGTGCTCTTTAGTGCCGCCTGGTGAAGACATCCGGAACTGCAGGATCCGCTGTTTCCCTGCGCCTGGACCGTAGGCGACTGTTCTGGGGCGAATTTTGTTTTGGGGGCAAAGTAGGCGCATTTACAGTCGAGATACAGATAGCCAGCAGCTCTCTGTGGCTCTTAAACACTTGAAATGTGTCTATTATGACTGAAGAACTGAATTTTTTATTTTGTTTTACTTTATATTAAAAACTGAAGCTGTGTGGAATACTTTTCTGTTAAAGACGACTTATTTAGTATTGGCAGACTGACATTTCTCTTTAAGCACTGAAAAAAAGTGAGGATCATAATTGAACATGCTGTAAATTACCCACACACCCGATGTCTAAGACTTGTATTAATTAGGCAAAATAAAATATTGTATTAATAATTTGTATATTTTACCTGTTGAAATAATAATGTTTTGGACTGTTGAGGTTAGGTGTAACATATTATTAAGATTAATTTTACCTCTTTCTTTTTACTTTTTTAATCTGGCTACTAGAACACTTAAAATTACACAGGCAGCTTGCACTACATTTCTTATTGGACAGCGTTTGTCTGTTTAGATGGCTAAGATTATGGTTGTCAAGAGAGAAAACCATAAAAAATCTAAAAACTAAGCTTCTCAAGTGTTCCTGCCTGAAGCGTGGGTCACCGGTCAGCAGTGATCATGGAACGCTGCGGATGGCTCGTCGAAATGCGAGAAAAAACATGCACAGAGACAGACCAGTTTCTGTGGAAAAGTAGGGATGGAATGGCCACCCCCTCTAGTGGGGAGGGCGCTGATTTACCTTCCAAACAGGCATTTATTGGGTTCGTTTTGCATAAGAATTCAGGTAAAGCACATTACTCATTTCGAGGAAGTAAGGATCAAATGATAGGTAACAAGGAACTCTGAGGGTCTATTTTGAGTCAGGGTCAGAGTTGTAAGACTTTAAGGAACAAACTAACTTCCTCCTTGGACCCTTCTCATTCAACTGAGAGCATTCTAAACAAAGAAGGTTTCACAGGAATTTACATGTTCTTTCTTAGGCCTGATCACCCAGGGAATCCGCCCTTTCCAGCACAGGGGGGCACCACCCTGTCATTGTTTCAGGCTTAGGTGGAGCAAGGGAAGTAAGGCAGCCGAGAGATTAAGAGATTTTCTTGCAGAGCAGGAGGACTTGGGCTTTGTCAAAGCCAAAGGGCGAGAGTCCATCACCCCCTTTTGCCGTAGCCTCCAAAGTCCTTCTTTTGGGGGCCTCTCACGTGATCGTGCCTGTCTTAGGTCGTTCCCCCCTTGGGGAATCTTACCCGTCATTGGCGAACCGACCAAGCACTGGGGTCCAGGCAGGGTGAGGTATGAAGGAGCAGAAGCAGCGCTCCTGTCAGGGAGATAAGCTTGTCTCCTTGCTGGCTTACGGTTCCAAGGGCATTCCCTTAGCCTTAGCCTAGGTGGGGTTACAGCTTCTGATACCAGGCAAGGCGGTTCCCAACACCTGCCGCTTTTCCAGTGAGGAAACACAGGCTGCGATTTGGCTGAAAGTTCATGAAGGTAAGCACGTGCTTTCTGAGCACTCTTCTCCCAGTTCCCGACCAGTTTGAATTGCCCTCAGGTGTGAGCAGGACCAACTTGCAGTTGGACTGACATCCAGTCGCCCTTCCTGCAGCTGAACACAGGGCAGGTCCGGGTGCCTGCCGCAAGCCAGCCAAACTCGTGAGTGGGAAAGAGGCTAATTTATTCAGAGGCCAGCAGGCTGAGAAGACGAGGGGACTCTTGCCTTAAGGCCCATCTTCACGTCTCAGTGCAGGCAGAGGGTTTCCTGAGCAGGGAGAGGGGAAGCAGAACAAAGAGGTGGAGGGGCCGGGGGTGAACAGTTCCCTATGTGCAGACCAGCACAGTCCAGTCTGATAAGAACCTCGAAATCGGTGAAGGGGTGGTCTGGTGTGCATCATCCTCGTTTTCGTCTTCCTTGTTTTACCTCGTCCTGCTTTTGTGACTGCAGGTCCACAACTCTCCTAGAGCTAGGAGGACTGAAGGTTCAAGTCTGTGTTTCTTGAAGGATTCTTATACAAACGCACTGTGTATCTACAAGCTACATATTTGTCGGAGTCGACATCTACAGAAATAATGTCAAAAGAACGGTGGAGTGGATTACAATCCCCAACTGTTACATGTCCACACAAGGGAGGTTTTCTTTGTAAGGAGTAGGGAAAAACTTAGACCATGAGAAAATAGGAACCTAGCTAGCTAGAGCCAGGAGATTACTAGGTTACTGAACAAACATCCTGCCTTCCCGCCTTATGCAAGAATGCTTGGTTTGAAATTCCCGCGCGTGGTCTTTGTAAGTGAACTGCTAACTGCCACGTCTGCTTCTGTATAACGCTTGCTTGCCCGCCCCTATATAAGGACTTAGCTGAAGTGCTCGGCGCGTCTCTCGTTTGCAGCCCCTTGTGGGTACCATGTCTCTGGACACTCTGAGAGTTCGCCCCTGCCCAGGTTAAACTTGGCCAATAAAGTAACATCCTTGATACCCTGAAAGTCTCCGACATTTGTTCTCACGTTTGCTGGATGCAACATTCTTCATCTTCGGCAGGAGAGCTCCATCTGGAAACAGGCGTCCCTGGGTGTGTCTTTTATGTGTCATCGCGATGAGGCTACAATCCCCAGTTATTCGCTCAACACTCACCCGGGAGTTGCTGTGAAGGTATTTTGTATCTGCATCAACAGCTACAATCAGTTCACGCTGGGTGAAGGAGATCCTCTTCAATAATCTGAGTAGGCCTAATCTAATCAGCCAAAAGGCTTTAAGAACAACATTGAGGCTTCCCTGCTCCAAGTCTGTGTCTTTGGTTCCTGCCCAAGAGTTTCTGTCCTGATGGTCGGCCCCTTGCAGTTTGGACTTGCCAGTCTCCACAACTGCATAAGCCGACTCATTGAAATAACTATCTATCTATCTATCTATCTTACTATATTGATATTATATATAATAGCTATTACAATAGCTAAATTAATTAATACGATTTTTTCCCCTCTGGCAAACTGTTACACCTTGCTTCCCCCAACCCCCACCTTGGAAGGCAGAGGCTGTGTCTGCTCTTCCTGGTGCGTCCTGGAGAGCCCACCGAGGCAGAGTGGCGGGGTGCAAAAATGAAAGGACTTCCGAATCAGACTGCGAGTTCTACATTTGACCATGACTTTGTCACCGTCCAGCTGTGTATTCATCTCAGTAAGAGGCCATGTTTAGTAAGAGGCCAATCAAATATAAAAATTATCAGTGCAGTGGGGGCTCAATGATCATTTGTGGACTGAGTTAAATATTTACAGGCATATTGGTTGGCTTTCTCTAGATCAGTGGTGGCCCAAAATAGCTCATCAACATTCTAGATAGAGTCTTGCTATGTTTGAATGCATAACCCGTCTCCCGGCTTGTTTCCTTGTCCTTGGATGGAGAAGGAGCATCTGTGAAGTTTAGACTGGTCCATGAGAAATGCAAAAGGAGAAACTTCTCTTCGCAGTCAGGACCGCTGCGTGGGTAAGCCCTCACTTTCCATCACGACACGCGGACTAACCCCACACCAGCTTACTCCTGACTTGAACCCAGGCGAGGAAACAGACGTCTTGAAGGTGATGGTCACAGTCCCTGCAAAGGCTACACTGGCATTGTGGTACACCGCCATGATAATGTGGTGTTGTTACAGGGTGCAGCCAAGAGGGGGGACCCCAAATGGACATTTGAAATGGGGTCCAGAACTTAAGGTGTCCAGGAGATTTTAAGATGTCTCCATCCCCCCACCCAGGGTGTGGGTTGGGGGGAAGGGACAAATGGAGCAAGGCCATTGAGATCTGTTTTGCATAGCAACAGCCTTGCAGCTACCCTCTGGTATGGTCATTTAACATATCTATAGCCTTTGGCTGGTCGCTTAGATATGTTAAATAGCTGTGATCATCTCTGAGCCGGGGGAATGGAAGTAACTTCCCCACCAAGACGTGACTGGGGGCAGATCCCCTAAGCTACAGCGCCTGCGTGGGAGCTCGGAGAAGATTGGCTCCAGGACATGGGGCCACACCTGCCCAGACTCATGATGGCAGCCCAGTAAAGCTGGAAGGATATGAATTCTGGCAAGTGAAGCCGAGTGTGGGAGGAGTCAGAAATGAGGCTGCAGAGGAAGATTGGCTGCGGGGACTTAAAACCCAGACTTGGCGGCCATTGGAGAGAGAGAACCGTGGTGCTTTAGTGGGGAGAGCCATGCGCAGCCCTGAGAAGGAGAGCCATGCACAGCCCTGAGGAGGAGAACCATGTGGCTGTGGAGGTGCAGGGAGGATCACGGCCATTGTAGAGAGAGCCACACAGCTTTAGCAGACTGAAGACTCCCGCATCCCTGAGAGAGGGAGAACCATGCGGCTTTAGCAGAATGGGGAGGACCTCGGCCATTGAGAGGAGGAGAACCATGCTGCTTTAGGAAGGAGAGCCATGCGCAGCCCTGAGAAGGAGAGCCATGCACAGCTTTAGAAGGGGGAACCTACACCTGGTTTTAGCAGAGATCCCGGCGACTCAGCAGAGGGTGCCGGGAACCCAGGGAGGTCTCCCAGTCGAGATGGAGTACTAACTGGAAAGAACCAGAGGACTGCCTGAGCCGTGGACTTCTATTTCCTTTCCTGAGATACGGTACTCTGGACTGGGCAAAGGGGGAAGGAAGGAAGGACTGCGTGTTTGTGGGTGTTTTTAGGGACTTTAGGATTTTTGATAAAGACATTAGGTCACTACTTTAAGTTAGCATAGCAATAAATAAACATTTCCTTTCCTTTTCACGAATCTCTGGCATTGAGAGACGTCTTTCCTCTGGCGGCGGACATAACGGACCCGGGGCCTTCTTTCAATAGTAGTATACTGTCTCAGGCCCCCCTTGTCTGTTCTGTAACAGTGTCTCTCGTGGTTCCCAGAGCACCACCATGGATAATCCTGCAGGACCAGACAAGCGGAGAGAGAGAAAGAAAGCATCTCCCAGGTCTCCGCTGCACATGACCAGGTGCTGGCGAGGCGAACAGCTGAAGGGTCCCAGCGGTCCAGGACCCGATTCTGGCATCACCCAGCGTGGAGCAGAGAAGTGAGAGCAACGGATGGAAGCGGGAGACAGCAACACTGTGTGATTCAAGTAGCACCTGCTTAGAAGGGAGTGAGCTATTCCCGGCGGCAGGAGCAGCCCTCCACCCCTCCGCTGGCCGGGATCTCAGCTTCTGGGGAGGCATGGGTATCCTCCTGGGTTAGTCTCAGGTGGAAATGAAATGATGCCGTAAAAACAGGATGGGCTTTGCATGCCCAGAGACCCACCATGAACCCCACATTTCTATCCATGTGACTCTAGTCACATTCCCACTTGGGACATCTGTTCCTGTATCTGTAAGCTAGGAAAAAGGATGATCTCCTTCTAAGAATTCTTTTTAGCATTAAATTAACTTAGCCAAAGGTCCTGGTACAGGCTCTGGCATATACTAGTCACTGAGCAACAATAACCACCACCCTCCACCCTTTTAATGTCCACCTTCTAAAGGTGCTTATTCCACCACCATGGAGGAGGTGGAGGATCAGGAAGAATTCCCTCACGGGGACAGGTCATACCTCAGGGGGGTGGCTAAGGGGCTGACAGAGCCACCCTGCCCGGGAAGCCAGTGGAATGAGGCTTACGTTCCCCTGGGCTGCAGTAACCAGGAACCTGCTAGAGGCAGCAGGGCCCCACCCACTGGTGTCTCCCCTCCTCCCTGCTCCTTGACCAGGAAAAGCCCATCTGAGCTGCAGGCTGCAGTGGTGCTCTGAGCCTCGCCCAGGCAGCCCATTGGAGGAGAGGGGGGGCGCCAGGCTGGAGCAAGCAGATACCCTTCTCCTCCGAGTCACAGTGGAAGATGGCATACTCAAAGCCCAGCCTCTCCATCTCTGTGATCCAGAGGGAGAGGGGGGTGCCTTCCGTTGTTTAAATCTAGAGAGAACAATCGAGCCCATGGCGGGGACCTCAGGCTGGAAACTGACCCTCGGGGTGGCAGCGGTCTCCAGGGCGGTCAGCACCTGACTGGGGGGAGGTCCCCGGGAAAGCCAAAACCTCAGCTTCCATCTGTACCTCCTTGGGGGGGGGGGGGCGCAGAATCCTCTGAGGGGGAAGAACAGCTTCCAGGGAGGGGAAGAGATTAGCAGTGTGAGTGAGGGGCGGAGTGGAGGAGGCACCACCCATGAAATCAGGATACGGATGTTTCCATCAACCAGGAACAATGTTAATCTGGCACGCCCTCACTTTGGAAGATTGTGGATTAAGCAGGCCAAAATCCCTCTTGTAAAATAAGGAAATGGGCCTCCTCCTCTAACCCCCACAGGCCTGAGGTTTGTTTAAGAGAGATGTGTCTGTACAATATGACCTCCAGGGAACTTGGGGTGGGTTAGACACCTTCATTAGAAGTCAAGGGTAAAGCCTCTGATATAAAGCCCCTGCACTTTTGCCAAGAATCTCAAAGCAAAATTTCTAAGGACAGGCTAGTGTATCAATTTAGAAGTCTTCCAACGGCCTCCTCCTGTCCTTTAAATGTTACCTGACTTCTGCCATTCTTGTCCGTCTGTTCTTCCCCCAATTCAGGCTCTCAGCTCAAACTGGCCACCAGAGGGAGCATGCACCCGGTGCCCAGCGGGTTCCGGCTGGGGGCCTCCAGCATCAGCGTGAAACCCCGAGTGCTGCCCACTGCCAGAGCCTCTGAGCTGCCAGCCATGCACCAGGGTGAGGGCACTGACCTTTAACCCCAGGCACCTCCCCTTCCCCATTCCTTACTCATGCTGCACCTGTCTGGGTGGACAGGTGTGTCAGGAGACTCCAGGAGTGACTGGGGACAGGGGTGGAGATGGCCCTGAACCAGGAGTCCGGGGGTCCTGATTCTGGTCCATCCGCTGTGTCACCTCCCTAGGCCTCAGTTTGCTCACTTGTGAAATGAGTGGGTTGAACTGGGTGGCCTCCAAGTTCTTCTTCTGAACTAATATCTTGTGAGCATAGACTCTCCGCATCCAGGCTGCTTTGTACCTGGCTCTCAGGCTAACGATGCCCCGCCCCGCCGGAGACGCAGGAGAGGGGCTGGGGCACAGAGCACCTGGGAGAAAATGCGTGCGCACAAGCAACGTTTTGCCGACCGATCAGCGTTACTCAGCCCCCAACCTGCCCCATCCCCCACCCCTGCAGCCCGGGTGAAGCACTCCGGATACATGGGGTGGGATCTCACCAGGGACAGCGTTAGCAATCCTAGCAGGGTCTGCTTCTTTTAGCAGTGTCGATAGCCTGGAAGTCACACCCACGACATCCACAGCCTTCTCCATGAGTTCATTATACAGCCCACCATGACGGGGCTCTGGCTGGCACCGGGTGGGGAATAATCCTTTACACAGGGCTGGAGGTGACTGCTTGAAACCTGAAAAGCCCAAAAGAGTATGCCTGCCTATGCCGCGTCAGACTATGCCATATCAGACTATGCCTGATACGATTCCAGTCTGACTCATTAATTCGTGCCTTTATTCAACAGAACGGCCTGTTTTCACCAGGCAGAGCCTGTGCAAACGACCAGAGGTGACAGAGAGTATGTCAGGTTCCCAGACTGTGCACGTGGTAATGCCTAGCGGGAGGAGAGGAAGGCAAGGGAGGAGGCCAGAGAGAAAGCGTGGGGCCCGAGCCGCCACGTTAAAGAATTTGACTTGTATCCGGGAGAGTTAGAAGCAGAAGGATGAAATAGCCAGATGTGCACATGGAAACCTGTACTCTGGTCAAGCCTCGGGACCCTGGGGAGTCTGGCTGAGACTGGGTTGGCCAAAAGCTTGAGCCCGAGGAATTCTTTCCGTCCTATGGAGGCAACTCTTAATCTCTGTGAGCTACCCAATGGCTGGCAGGTGGCGTTAGAACACAGCTTCGAAATCCTGTGTAGCCCTTTTCCCTAAATCAAAGTTATGCATTTAACTTATAAGGAAACAGAAGCACCAAACATTGAAAGTAAGTTGCCCAAAATCACACAGCTAAAAAAAAGATTACAAAATGAAATTTGTCGTTGCTACTTTTACCCTTTATTGGGGTCCTGCTACCTTAACCCAGTCATTTAATCTCAGAAGCTTCAATCACTCAAAAAAACCACAAAAACCCTCTTATTTCATAGGAAAAAAAAAACACTGACATCAGAACTATAACACTATTTGAAAGTGTTTGTGAGAAAGTGTTTTCCAATAAACTCAACTAAAAAAATGTTATCATCCACGCCCCAAAACTATTTTCCCAATAAAACGTCAATAAGACATTTTAATTCCCTCATCCTGTGGTGAAAACATACACAACAAACTAATCTGTAGTTTGACAAAAATAAAGCCACTCCAAGTCACACAGCTAGCACAAGCCGTGCATGGTGCATTCGGATTATGGTTGTACCGTTCAACCTCCACGCGTCCAAAGCGGTTTGCAGGTTACAGATTAGACGCCAGGCAGTTCTGTGAAGCAGGCACGGCGAATGTCACCGTCGTCATCATCCTTATCTTATAGACCACTTCCTCGACACTCAGAAAGCTCGGTTTAGGCCTGCTTGTAACTGGAGGAGCAGCACCCATGGCAGGACGTTCCGAGGCATCCCTTTTGATGTCCACTCAGGAAGGCCCTGCATGGTTCGAGACCCAGAGGCACATCTCACCTTACAAGTGTCAGCTCCTCCAAATGGTCTTCACTGGGTCAGAGAGTGGAGAAATGCTGGCAGGCAGCAGTCTGGCAGCAGCTGGAGGAGACCCCTCCCCAAGTCACAGGTCAACCACAGAGCTGGTCCATCCATCTGTGTCCGGCACAGCGGCCCCTCCCGGGGTGCTGGCTGCGCTCACAGTCTTGTCTTCCAGAACTGAGCCTGCTCCAGGCCACAATGTGGGGAAGCCCTGCCCGGGGAGCAGGGGGCACTCATGAGAAGACCAGGGACTCGCTGGCTGATGCAGCAGACAGGGTGGAGCTCCCACAGCTTTGAGACTTGGCGCTCTGGAATCCCAGTTTGGCAGCCTCTTAGGTTAACAGTAATCATCTGCGTGCCTTTTTTGCCCCGCCCACTGTGGCTCCATTGGTTGGAATGTTGTCCTGTAAACCGAAATGTCATGGGTTTGATTCCTAGTCAGGGCACATGCCTAGGTTGCAGGTTTGATCCTCGGTCAGGGTATGTGTAGAGGCAATTGGCTGATGTAGCTCTCCCTTTCTCTCCTTCCCTTCCCCTCTCTTAAAAAAAAAAAGAGTTTTTGAAGATAAATGAGAAAATAGTTGTTAAGAGTCCAGTTCAGAGTCAGTGTCTAAAAATGTGAAAGTCCCCCTGCCCTGTCCCTGTATCCCTCCCGCCCACATCATTTCAGCTCCGCAAGTGCTGACTGACGCTTCACTGTGCCAGTGTGAAAAGATATAACAGTTGAAGTTGAGAACACACTGAATACATGTATAAAATATAAAATAAAGCTACAAGATGTGGATAAGTGAAAGTGCTAACCCTCAGATATCTAGAGGGCAGGGGGGAAAGTAGAAATACATGTAAAAATTGGGAGGAGAACCATTTGAGCACAGAACAGAGACCAATGTCCAGGGTTCAAAGGCGGCCATGGAGGCCGGGATGGGACAGTAGGGCACGAGGGATGAGGAAGATGCACGAGGCTGGCTCTGCAAGGATGTTTAGGCCCCGTTGCAGAGGGTTTTTTATTTGTTTGTTGTTGACGATCAATAATCTAAGATTCAAGAAGCTAGAATAAAAGAGTAAATGAAACCCAAAGAAAACAGGTAAGATAAAGATAGGAGCAGAAATTAATGAAAAGACAAAAAACAGAAACTCAACAAAGCCAAAAGCTGGTTCATTGAAAGGATGAGTAAAAGTGATACTGATCCAGAACATGAAACTGATCCAGGAAAGGAGAGAAAGCACAAATGACCAAAATCAGGAAAAAGGAAATGACTTCAAATCCTTCTGCATTAAAACAGACTATGTGAGGACATTAGGAAGAATTGTAGACGGATACGTTTGACAATTTAGATAAAGTGGGAAAAATTCTTAAAAATAACAACTTTCAAAAACTGAGACAAGCAAAGATAGAAAATCTGAATCATCTCTACCTGCCAAAGAAACTGAATGCATAGTGTGAAATCTCCCAAAGAGAATCCCCAGACAGCTTCACTAATGATTTTCACCAAACATCCAAGGAAGAAATAATATCAATTTTTTATAAAAACTCGTTCAGAGAATCACAGAAAAGGGAATACTTCCCAACACACTTTTGGAGGCCAAACCTAACCATGGCATTGTAAGAAGAAGAAATTTCAGGACAATATCTCTTGTCAACATAGGTACAAAAATCACACAGAATTTGGTGATTTTTTTTTTAAATGATCACACCAAGAGGCCATTTTTCCCCCAGGGAAAATACATGTTGATTTAAGCTAAGAATCAATCAATGTGGTTCACCACATTAACAGAATAATGGAGAAACTATATGATCACTTCAAGTGATAAGAAAAAAAAGCGTTGGATAAAATTTAAATTCATATATCATAAAGACACTCAGAAAACTGGAAAAAAAACAAATATTATGCTTAATGGCATAATATATTCACTATTTCCACAGTCTCTGGAAGTGGAGGAGACTGACTTGCAGCTGTAGGACTGCATTTGATATGAACTATATCTTGCGTCCAGCACGGCGGCCCCTCCCGGGGTGCTGGCTGCGCTCACAGTCTTGTCTTCCAAAACTGAGCCTGCTCCAGGCCACGCAGCGGGGCAGCCCTGCCCGGGGAGCAGGGGGCACTGGTGAGAAGACTGGGGACTCGCTGGCTGATCCAGCAGACAGGATGGGGCTCCCACCGCTTTGAGACTTGGCGCTCTGGAATCCCAGTTTGGCAGCCTCTTAGGTTAACAGTAATCGTCTGCATGCCTTTTTGGCCCTGACCGCTGTGGCTCAGTTGGTTGGAATGTTGTCCTGTAAACCGAAATGTCACAGGTTTGAATCCTAGTCAGGGCACATGCCTAGGTTGCAGGTTTGATCCTCGGTCAGGGTATGTGTAAGAGTCTTTCTGAGAGTGAAGGGATACTCAGAGCGCAGCACACACCCCGTCTGTCTCTGGAGGAGGCCTGGCGGCGAAAGCGGCGGCCAGTCCAGGGGCCGTGTGCTCACAGAATGTAGTCCATGCTGGAGGAGCGGAAGGAGTGCTGAGAAGGTAAGGACTTCTCCCTGTGTTCCTTGGGGATTGTTCTTACGTAGAGGAGCATGTGGTTGCAAATTTTCTGAAATATTTCCGAGACGTGTTTCTTGAACTTCTCGCCCATGAAAGCATAGATAACGGGGTTGACACAGCAGTGAGCGAAGGAAATGATTTCCGTGACATAGGTGGCGTACGTCAGCCGCTGGTTCATGAGACACCCATCCAGGACGTGCAGGTCATGCAGGGAAGTGAGGAAGAGGACTACATTGAAGGGGACCCAGAAGACTAATGATACAATGACCACGATGAGCACCAACTTGATGGCCTTGGCCTTGTTTTGGTTTTGGCAATTCTTCAGCTGGTGCAGGATGCTAATGTAGCAGAACAGGAGGATGGTGAATGGGATCAACAGGCCTAAGATGTTCATTTCAAAGTGGATGAAGAGCTTCCACTTTACAGTCTGTTGATCGTAATATGAGTAACACTCTAGGACGCCATCTTCAGAGGACACTTGATAAAATACCACCAGTGGGCTGGTGGCCATGCCGGCGGTCAGCCACACCACCAGGGTCAGGGCCGTGCCCATCCTAGCTGTCCTCACCCTCATGGCATACACGGCGTGGACAATGGCCAGGTACCTGTCCACACTCATGAGGGTGATAAAAAACATGCTGCTGAAGAAGCCAATGTAATAAAAGCCAGAGACCACCTTACACATGACAGTCCCAAACACCCACTGGTGGAGGTGATAGTGTGTCAGAAAGGGGAAGGAGAAGACAAAAAGCAGGTCCGACAGCGCCAGGTTCAAGAGGTATATGTCTGTGATGCTCTTCAGCTTCTTGCAGAAAACAAGGACCAGGATGACTAGGCTGTTCCCGAGAAAGCCAAATACAAACAGGAGGCAGTAAAAGACAGCAAGAAGCAACCTGCCCTCTGTCTGAGTAATTTCCACATCGCAGGGGCTTGAGAGGCTGTCGGGGTAGTAGTAGTCAATTACTGTCACACTGGGCTCGAGCGTATAATCCATCGAGGCAGGGGGACCTGGTTGCACAGGCACCTAAGAGACAGGCATACCTTAAAAATGTTTTAATTTAAAGAATACGACTGAGTGTGTCCTCCAACCCCTGATTCCTATGTTGAAGTCCTAGAGCTTTGTTACAGATGAAATGTTTTCGCCCCTCTCCCCAAATTCCAAAATGAATCATAGCTCAAGTCTCACCCATCCCTGTTTTATTGTAGGTGATATCTAGACGAGACTTTGGACTTGAGGACATACAGATGGCCAACAGACATATGGAAAGATGCTCAATGTCACTAATCATTAGAGAAATGCAAATTAAAACCACAACAAGAAACCACCTCATACCTGTCAGAATGGCTATTCTTCATAAATCCACAAATGACAAATATCAGCGAGGATGTGGAGAAAAGGGAGCTCTCAGGCACTGTTGGTGGGAATGTAGACGGTGCAGCCACTGTGGGAAACAGTACGGGGTTACCTCAAAAAATTAAAAGTGGAACTGCCTTATGACCCAGTGATTCCACTTCTGGGGATTTATCCAAAGAAACCCAACGCACTGATTCCAAAGAACATAAGCACCCCTATGTTCATTGCAGCGTTATTTAAAATAGCCAAGATTTGGAAGTAGCCTCAGTACCCATCAGTAGATGAGTGGATAAAACAGCTGTGGGACATTTACACAATAAAATACCACTCAGCCAGACTTATCTTTTGCAACAGCGTGGACGGACCTGGAGGGTATTATGCTATGTGAAAGAAGCCAGTAGGAGAAAAACCGGTGCCATGTGATTGCACTTATATGTGGAACCTAATGAACACAATATAGAAATGAAAGAGAAACAGACTCATAGACACAAAGAACTGACTGACATCGGTCAGGGGGAGACTGGTAGTGGATTGGCTGAAACGGGTGAAGAGATTAAGCAAAAAAAGCTCATGGACACAGACAACAGTATGGTGATTACCAGAGGGAAGGGAGGGGGGCAAGAGGAAGAGGGTAAGTGGGGGTAAATAATGATGAAAGACTAGATTTTGGACGGTAAGCACACAATGCAACATGCAGATGATGTACTGAAACCTATGTGATTCATCGACCAATGTAACCCCAATAAATTCAATAAAATATTAAAAATGATCATTTTGCCCTGGCTGGTGTAGCTCAGTAGATTGAGCGTGAACCTGCGAACCAAAGGGTCACTGGTTCGATTCCCAGTCAGGGCACATGCCTGGGCTGGAGGCTAGGCCTCCAGTACAGGGGGTGTGAGAGGCAACTACACAGTGATGTCTCTCTCCCTCTCTTGTTCCTTCCCTTCCCCTCCGTCTAAACATAAATAAATAAAAGCTTTTTAAAAAATGATAATTTTTCTCAAATTGAGGTACACACTGTAGGCAATGTCTATCTAGATCTATTATTATTCAAGGCATTTGATTGCTGAACATTCAGACACCTGTATTCACCATGCCACCTTTCTCGAATTTGAAATCTAAGCCAGTTAGCCATTTTTAAAGATATTCATTTCATTTCAGTACTTGCCCCAAATACGTTTTAAAACACAGTTCCCTCAGCCAGAGCCACAGGAAGCCACTAGTGCCTTCAGGTTTTCTGTCATCTGGGACAGGAAAAGATTAAAAAATTTTCCTCTTATTTCAGACCTTTGAAACATTGGCCTTTCCTTTGCCCGTTTCCCAAGGACATAAATGTGTCCCTGCCCACTTATGTCCTTCTTCCCCAAGAATGATTACTGACACTTACCTTAGTTTGAATCTTTGTTGCTAATCTCTTCTCCGAGTCTATACTGCTGAGTGCTTATATAGTAACACCTCCCTTGGAGAAACCCAGAGAAACCCCGCCCATGTTTAGCCCCTTCTAATGTGTCCTTACCTTGAAGAAACAAAATGACTTCTAGCCCTGGCTGGCATAGCTCAGTGGAATGAGCACGGGCTGCAGCGAACCAAAGCATCGCAGGTTCGATTCCCAGTTAGAGTACACGCCTGGGTTGCAGGCCATGACCCCCAGCAACTGCACATTCATGTTTCTCTCTCTCTCTCTTTCTCCCTCCCTTCCCTCTCTAAAAATAAATAAATAAAATCTTAGGGGAAAAAAAAGCAGCCCTTAGAGGGGAATGACAGCTTTATTCCACCCCAGCAGTCTGTCTGTCCAGACCAGGGCTGATACTCAGAGTTCTGTTATTCCTGTTTTACAAAACCAATTCTCTCAAATGTCTGCAGAGCTCACTCCCTCACATCCTTCAAGTCTCTACAAGATCATCAGCCTCTCAGCTGGGACATTCTCCCAAATACCCAGCAATAATCACTTAAGCCACATAATGGAACAGCGGGGATCCTATTTGCGGTCACCACAAAACTAAAATAGCCGAGGGGGGAAAAGCCTAACAAGGAACACACATTGCCTAAATGAGAAAAACCACAAAAAAACTGCCGAGGAGGCCACATGCACCAGCCATGACATGCCAAAGCTTCTGAGATGACTCCATACTGCTAACATGCTAATTCCCTCCAAATTAATCTCCGGTCAATGTCATGTCAATCAAAATCCCAAAGGATGCCTGTCAACGGAACCAGACGATTCTCAAGGCCATAGAGAACAGATCGTTCTCAAGAATACCAAGAACATTCAGAAGAAAAACACAAAGTGGGTGGGCATTAGGTCCTAGCAAATACCAAAAGGCACTACAAAATCGTGGAGGGGACGGGGGAAACAGTGAAAATACTGGCATAACTATAAACAAATACATGAATGGAATATTTTAGAATCCCGAAATCTATTCAAGCACTATGATATAGGAATTTAGTTCATGATAACAGCGGAATTTTTAACGTGGGGAAAGGATGGAGCATTCCATAAATGTTGAGATGACCGATTTTCCATTTGGAAATCGAGCTAGACCCCCTACACCAACACTCTTACAAAAGTAAAATCATAGGCAGAAGGTAAACCTTCAACTATTTTTAAAAACCACAGAAAAATCATCTGAATTTTTTTTAAAGTGAGAAGGCATGGGGTTTAATCAAAACCCGAAAACCAAGAGCTGACAAACAGGAAGACTAACCAGTTTACTCACAAAAATGAAGAGACTTCCCTATGACTTAAGACAATGAAAAGTCACAAGGCAAGTAACAGAGTAGGAGAAAAATAGTTGCACTACATTTTGTAAACAAATAATGTTCAGGAAAATAACTAGTGTAAGAAAAAGAAAACCCAGTTGGAACAGGCCAAAGAACACGGAGCTGTTCAACTAAACTAACAACTTAGAAAGTGAAACTTAAAACAATATGTTTTAAGTGAAACGTAAAATCACTTTTGTCAGGGATTTACTAAATATTTATAAATAAATGTCAACAGGATGTAGAGAAAGAGGCCATTTCTGGATCTTTGAGAGAATAAACCAGAAGAATATCAGCAATATCTGTCACCTACACGGAAGGGACTTGATTAAAAATCATATAATGGGAAAGAGATTCTAGTACAACCCTTGGTAGGGGGAAATGAAGGAGTCTGTTCTTAGCTTTGAAATAATTTTTTTTAAAAAATTTGAAATTTACTGAGCACTTAACTACAAGCCAGCTACTATTCTGAGAACTTTTACACCTGGAAGCTCATTCCATCCTCCCAGCCACCCTACAAGATATTGACAACTCACCCTCGCCACCCCAATGGCAGAAACAAGAAAGTAACTCAATTAACTCAAGTAAAATAAGAGGACATATTACAAAGAATTGAAGGGCAAAACAAATTGGGAACACAGGAGGTGGCCAATTACTCTAAGCAGTCAATGACTCTAAGGCAGGGTCTGTAAAACCATGGAACTAGTGACGTTGGGGGCCAGATAATTCTTTGCTTCTACCCAC
Source organism: Phyllostomus hastatus (assembly GCF_019186645.2). NCBI lineage: Eukaryota > Metazoa > Chordata > Mammalia > Chiroptera > Phyllostomidae > Phyllostomus > Phyllostomus hastatus. Next base: position 10,222,392 of record NW_025334009.1, read on the forward strand.
CGGATGCCATTAGCATATCCAGTTGTGACAACCAAAAGTGTCTCCCGACATTGCCAAATGTCCTCTGGGGGACAACGTCACCTTCAGCGGAGAACCACATCTAAGGTCACCCAACCAGTAAGAGACAGGACCCACCCCTGGCGGTCCACACTGCGCTCACAGCCCTTCGCTGCACTGTTCCTTGATGTGCACGAGCAGTGAGACTCCTGGGATCCTGAAGGACTTTCCTGGGTCCTTGTCCCAAAATACGGGCAGGTCAAGACCATGACTGAACTAGGATCAGAGAGATCAAATGGAGTTCTCACCCTGCCCCCACCGCTCATCAATCTTTTTTTTTTCTGTGTCATCTAGTTAAGTCACAAAGCAATTCTGCCCAGGTGTCTCCACGACCCTCTCCCGACCCACCCATCGCATGGTTCCAAGTCCGCCCCACAAGGACCTCTCAAAGCCCACGGGCTCCCACTGCTGGAATCCCTCTGGCTTGGCCTCCTGCGGACCTCTCAAAGCTGTTTCCTTGGTCTTCCCTCCTCCCAGACACCCTGGACCTTGCCCACTCTGGTCATCCTTGGGCCTCCTTGCCCACGTTGCTTAGGATGCCTTCTTAAGATCCCTTTCCCTCTTCAATTGCACAGCTCCAGCTAAAACCAATGCTCAAGAGGTCCTGCTTGTCCGGACTCGGAGCTGAGGTATCACGCACTTCAGGTTCCAAAAGTATAAAGAATTTCATCAGGACATTCAGGTCCCTGCACGGCAGGTCCTGACTCTCAGCAGGGACTAAAACCTCATTTTTTTTTTCCAAAAAAAGAGGAATGACGGTTATAAAATCGAACCCACTATGGTTCATTTGTATTTTTCGTTCATTACCTTTTTGCCGGGGTCGATGCACAGCATGTGCTCAAACAGGCAGTGGCCGAGCCACTGCTCCATCAGCTCGACGTCCCGACCGGCCCCCGGCCTGGTCTTCTTCACGCACATGAGGAAAGCCTTCCGGAGGCCGCTCAGGTCGTCAAGGTCCTGTTTTCCAGTGAAGCCAAGAAACAGGACTCAGACCAAACCACACTCGGAGAGCCAAATACCCCTATGCAGCTGACCCACTGAACAGCCAGGGGGTCAGGGGCAGCCACCCTCTGTGCGGCGGAAAACCCGCCTGTAAGTACAGCCAGCCACGCGGACCCTCGAACAACGCTGGCTGGAACTGCCCTGGTCAACTGAAAACGCCCTTGTGGGTGGACCCGCGCAGTTCCAACCCGTGCTGTGCAAGGGTCAAGTGTATATACCCAGCGAGGAGTTTCTTCTGGGGTTAATGGCGAGGTTTCTGGGTTCAGACCAGGAACACAACACCGATGGCCTCTGCTGGCAGTTCTGGAGGGGAGGCTGACTTGGTTTACAATCCTTTCAAATACCTTTCTCAGACCTGGACTCCTAGGCCAGTCTCAGAAAGTTCCTATAGATAGCCATGACTACCAGTTTAAAGACACAGGGGGAAGGGGTCAATGATGACACAGGGTTCCAGCCATCAAAATCCAGAAAGTGGGGCATTTTACAGGACAGATAGACTGGTTTCTTCAACAAATAAACTACTAGACAAAGGTTAAAGAAGTTTTGTAAATTACGAGTCTTAAGAGTCAAATGCAATCGTGTAGACCAGAGTTCTGATTCCAACAAACCAACTGTAAGAGACGTGGGAACCGGCCAAGAGAATCTGAAGGCTGCCTGTACGCTGCCTGAACCTTCCTCAACCTGTTACCTACTGCATTTCTTCATCCTAAGCCACATCACCCCCCAGATTTATGGCAAATGGGCTCCCGGCGTGCGAGGAGGGGAGGACCCTCTCCCCCAAACGCCCACTGGAGATATGGCAGAGGGGATTCCCACCCCAGGTTGCTCACGGCATCATCTAAAAACCTGCCACTTCATAACACTTGCAGGTATTTGTTAAAAATGCATCTCAGGCCTGCTGAATCGACCTGACTTCTGAGCCCACCCCAGAACGAACTAGTAGATCCCTGTGGCTCCTCTCCAACTGGCCAACGTCGCCAACTAGCCTGGAAATGGTGACTATCCGGCCCGTGTACCCCGGGACTCCCACCTCCCGCCGCAGAGGCAATGGTTCCCTCGAAGCTCGCACCCTCCCTGCTCGCGTGACTCCTTCCAGCCGCTCCGCTGGGCACCCAGCAGCCCCAAGGGACCCGCACGGAAATCTCTTAGCCGCGGTGCCAAACCACCCGCAGCCCCAGGGCCACCTCCCGCCAGTGCTCCCAGCCCGGGAATCCCGGCGCTCACCCGGGGCCGTTGGCGGCGGGGCCGCTCTCCCAGCGCGGCAGCAGGTCGGCGCGGGGCAGCTGTTGCAGCACCTTGGTGAGGACGCGCGGCGCCCACGCATAGTACTGCTTGGCGAGGAGCCGGGCCAGCTTCAAGGTGCTGTCGCCCTCCAGCTCCAGTTGCACCTGGGTCACGCGCGGCTTCTCCTCCACCTTTTTGAGGAGGTCGCAGAAATTACACAGCTCCAACGGGGTCAGCACGTCCAGGGTCTCCTTTATGTCCAGGTTCAGCTTCTGCATCTCCTCCGTGGCCTGCGCGGTCTTCGGAGGGGCCCTGGGGCCTCCGGGGGACGGCAAACGGGGGACCCCCAGGCATCCCCCCATCTCATTAATTCATGCCTTTATTCAACAGTGAGGCCTCTTTTCACCAGGTAGAACCTGTGCAAATGACCAGAGGTGAAAGAGCATGTCAGGTTCCCAGATTGTGCAAGTGGTAACGCCTAGAGGGAGGGAAGGAAGGCAAGGGAGGAGGCCAGAGAGAAAGGGTGGGGCCCGAGCCGCCACGTTAAAGAATTTGACTTGTATCCGGGAGAGTTAGAAGCAGAAGGATGAAATAGCCAGATGTGCACATGGGAACCTGTAGTCTGGTCAAGCCTCAGGGACCCTGGGGAGTCTGGCTGAGACTGGGTTGGCCAAAAGCTTGAGCCCGAGGAATTCTTTCCGTCCTATGGAGGCAACTCTTAATCTCTGTGAGCTACCCAATGGCTGGCAGGTGGTGTTAGAACACAGCTTCGAAATCCTGTGTAGCCCTTTCCCCTAAATCAAAGTTATGCATTTAACTTATAAGGAAACAGAAGCACCAAACATTGAAAGTAAGTTGCCCAAAATCACACAGCTAAAAAAAGACTACGAAATGAAATTTGTCGTTGCTACTTTTATCCTTTATTGGGGTCCTGCTACCTTAACCCAGTCATTTAATCTCGGAAGCTTCAATCACTCAAAAAAAAAAAACACAAAAACCCTCTTATTTCATACGAAAAAAAACACTGACCTCAGAACTATAACACTATTTGAAAGTGTTTGTGAGAAAGTGTTTTCCAATAAACTCAACTAAAAAAATGTTATCATCCATGCCCCAAAACTATTTTCCCAATAAAACGTCAATAAGACATTTTAATTCCCTCATCCTGTGGTGAAAACATAACACAACAAACTAATCTGTAGTTTGACAAAAATAAAGCCACTCGAAGTCACACAGCTAGCACAAGCGGTGCATGATGCATTTGGATTATGGTTGTACTGTTCAACCTCCACGCGTCCAAAGCGGTTTGCGGGTTGCATATTAGACACCAGGCAGTTCTGTGAAGCAGGCACAGCGAATGTCACTGTCGTCATCATCCTTATATTACAAATGACTTCCTCGACACTCAGAGAGCTCGGTTTAGGCCTGCTTGTAACTGGAGGAGCAGCACCCATGGCAGGACGTTCCGAGGCATCCCTTTTGATGTCCACTCAGGAAGGCCCTGCATGGTTCGAGACCCAGAGGTACATCTCACCTTACAAGTGTCAGCTCCTCCAAATGGTCTTCACTGGGTCAGAGAGCGGAGAAATGCTGGCAGGCAGCAGTCTGGCAGCAGCTGGAGGAGACCCCTCCCCAAGTCACAGGTCAACCACAGAGCTGGTCCATCCATCTGTGTCCAGCACAGCAGCCCCTCCTGGGGTGCTGGCTGCGCTCACAGTCTTGTCTTCCAGAACTGAGCCTGCTCCAGGGCACGCAGCGGGGCAGCCCGGCCCGGGGAGCAGGGGCCACTCGTGAGAAGACCGGGGACTCGCTGGCTGATGCAGCAGACGGGATGGGGCTCCCACCGCTTTGAGACTTGGCGCTCTGGAATCCCAGTTTGGCAGCCTCTTAGGTTAACATTAGTCATCTGCATGCCCTTTTTGGCCCCGCCCACTGTGGCTCTGTGGGTTGGAATGTTGTCCTGTAAACCGAAATGTCATGGGTTTGATTCCTAGTCAGGGCACATGCCTAGGTTGCAGGTTTGATCCTCGGTCAGGGTATGTGTGAGAGCCAATTGGCTGATGTAGCTCTCCCTTTCTCTCCTTCCCTTCCCCTCTCTTAAAAAAAAAAAGAGTTTTTGAAGATAAATGAGAAAATAGTTGTTAAGAGTCCAGTTCAGAGTAAGTGTCTAAAAATGTGAAAGTCCCCCTGCCCTGTCCCTGTATCCCTCCCGCCCACATCATTTCAGCTCTGCAAGTGCTGACTGACGGCTTCACTGTGCCAGTGTGAAAAGATATAACAGTTGAAGTTGGGAACACACTGAATACATGTATAAAATATAAAATAAAGCTACAAGATGTGGATAAGTGAAAGTGCTAACCCTCAGATATCTAGAGGGCAGGGGGGAAAGTAGAAATACATGTGAAAATTGGGAGGAGAACCATTTGAGCACAGAACAGAGACCAATGCCCAGGGTTCGAAGGTGGCCATGGAGGCCGGGATGGGACAGTAGGGGGAGGAGGGATGAGGAAGATGCACGAGGCTGGCTCTGCAAGGATGTTTAGGCCCCGTTGCAGAGGTTTTTTCTATTTGTTTGTTGCTGACGATCAATAATCTAAGATTCAAGAAGCTAGAATAAAAGAGTAAATGAAACCCAAAGAAAACAGGTAAGATAAAGATAGGAGCAGAAATTAATGAAAAGACAAAAAAACCCAGAAACTCAACAAAGCCAAAAGCTGATTCGTTGAAAGGATGAGTAAAAGTAATAAACCCCATGAAACTGATCCAAAAAGCAGAAAAAACACAAACGACCAATCAGGAAAAAGGAAATGACTTCAGATCCTTCTGCATTAAAACAGACTATGTGAGGACATTAGGAGGAATTGTAGACGGATACATTTGACAATTTAGATAAAGTGGGAAAAATTCTTAAAAATAACAACTTTCAAAAACTGAGACAAGCAAAGATAGAAAATCTGAATCATCTCTACCTGCCAAAGAAACTGAATGCATAGTTTGAAATCTCCCAGAGAGAATCCCCAGACAGCTTCACTAATGATTTTCACCAAACATCCAAGGAAGAAATAATACCAATTTTTTATAAAAACTCGTTCAGAGAATCACAGAAAAGAGAGTACTTCCCAACACACTTTTGGGGGCCAAACCTAACATGGCATTGTAAGAAGAAATTTCAGGACAATATCTCTTGTCAACATAGGTACAAAAATCACAGAGAATTTGGTGATTTTTTTTTAAATGATCACACCAACAGGTCATTTTTCCCCCAGGGAAAATACAGGTTGATTTAGGCTAAGAATCAATCAATATGGTTCACCACATTAACAGAATAATGGAGAAAACTATATGATCGCTTTGAGTGATAAGAAAAATAGAGTTGGATAAGAGTTAAATTCATATATGATAAAGACACTAAGGAAAACTAGGGAAAAAAAACAAAACAAACATTATGTTTAATGGCATAATATATTCACTATTTCCACAAAATCTCTGGAAGTGGAGAAAACTGACTTGCAGCTGTAGGACTGCATTTGATATGAACTATATCTTGCATCCGGAACCATGTTTCTGAGAGTGAAGGGATACTCAGAGCGCAGCACACACCCCGTCTGTCTCTGGAGGAGGCCTGGAGGCGAAAGCGGCGGCCAGTCCAGGGGCCGTGTGCTCACAGAATGTAGTCCATGCTGGAGGAGCGGAAGGAGTGCTGAGAAGGTAAGGACTTCTCCCTGTGTTCCTTGGGGATTGTTCTTACGTAGAGGAGCATGTGGTTGCAAATTTTCTGAAACATTTCCGAGAGGTGTTTCTTGAACTTCTCGCCCATGAAAGCATAGATAATGGGGTTGACACAGCAGTGAGTGAAGGAAATGATTTCCGTGACAGAGGTGGCGTACGTCAGCTGCTGGTTCAGGACACACCCATCCAGGACGTGCAGGTCATGCAGGGAAGTGAGGAAGAGGACCACATTGAAGGGGACCCAGAAGACTAATGATACAATGACCACGATGAGCACCAACTTGATGGCCTTGGCCTTGTTTTGGTTTTGGCAATTCTTCAGCTGGTGCAGGATGCTAATGTAGCAGAACAGGAGGATGGTGAATGGGATCAACAGGCCTAAGAAGTTCATTTCAAAGTGGATGAAGAGCTTCCACTTTACAGTCTGTTGATCGTAATATGAGTAACACTCTAGGACGCCATCTTCAGAGGACACTTGGTAAAATACCACCAGTGGGCTGGTGGCCATGCCGGCGGTCAGCCACACCACCAGGGTCAGGGCCGTGCCCATCCTAGCTGTCCTCACCCTCATGGCATACACGGCGTGGACAATGGCCAGGTACCTGTCCACACTCATGAGGGTATAAAAAAACATGCTGCTGAAGAAGCTAATGTAATAAAAGCCAGAGACCACCTTACACATGACAGTCCCAAACACCCACTGGTGGTGGTGATAGTGCGTCAGAAAGGGGAAGGAGAAGACAAAAAGCAGGTCCGACAGCGCCAGGTTCAAGAGGTATATGTCTGTGATGCTCTTCAGCTTCTTGCAGACAACAAGGACCAGGATGACTAGGCTGTTCCCGAGAAGGCCAAGTACAAACAGGAGGCAGTAAAAGACAGCAAGAAGCAACCTGCCCTCTGTCTGAGTAATTTCCACATCTCAGAGGCTTGAGAGGCTGTCAGGGTAGTAGTAGTCAATTACTGTCACATTGGGCTCGAGCGTATAATCCATCAAGGCAGGGGGACCTGGTTGCACAGGCACCTAAGAGACATGCATACCTTAAAAGTGTTTTAATTTAAAGAATACGACTGAGTGTGTCCTCCAACCCCTGATTCCTATGTTGAAGTCCTAGAGCTTTGTTACAGATGAAATGTTTTCGCCCCTCTCCCCAAATTCCAAAATGAATCACAGCTCAAGTCTCACCCATCCCTGTTTTATTGTAGGTGATATCTAGACGAGACTTTGGACTTGAGGACATACAGATGGCCAACAGACATATGGAAAGATGCTCAATGTCACTAATCATTGGAGAAATGCAAATTAAAACCACAACAAGAAACCACCTCATACCTGTCAGAATGGCTATTCTTAATAATTCCACAAATGACAAATATCGGCGAAAATGTGGAGAAAAGGGAGCTCTCAGGCACCGTTGGTGGGAATGTAGACGGTGCAGCCACTGTGGGAAACAGTACGGGGTTACCTCAAAAAATTAAAAGTGGAACTGCCTTATGACCCAGTGATTCCACTTCTGGGGATTTATCCAAAGAAACCCAACGCACTGATTCCAAAGAACATAAGCACCCCTATGTTCATTGCAGCGTTATTTAAAATAGCCAAGATTTGGAAGTAGCCTCAGTACCCATCAGTAGATGAGTGGATAAAACAGCTGTGGGACATTTACACAATAAAATACCACTCAGCCAGACTTATCTTTTGCAACAGCGTGGACGGACCTGGAGGGTATTATGTTATGTGAAAGAAGCCAGTAGGAGAAAAACTGGTGCCATGTGATTGCACTTATATGTGGAACCTAATGAACACAATATAGAAATGAAAGAGAAACAGACTCATAGACACAAAGAACTGACTGACATCGGTCAGGGGGAGACTGGTAGTGGATTGGGTGAAACAGGTGAAGAGATTAAGCAAAAAAAGCTCATGGACACAGACAACAGTATGGTGATTACCAGAGGGAAGGGAGGGGGCAAGAAGAAGAGGGTAAGTGGGGGTAAATAATGATGAAAGACTAGATTTTGGACGGTAAGCACACAATGCAACATGCAGATGATGTACTGAAACCTATGTGATTCATTGACCAATGTAACCCCAATAAATTCAATAAAATATTAAAAATGATCATTTTGCCCTGGCTGGTGTAGCTCAGTAGATTGAGCGTGAGCCTGCGAACCAAAGGGTCGCTGGTTGGATTCCCAGTCAGGGCACATGCCTGGGCTGGAGGCCAGGCCTCCAGTACAGGGCGTGTGAGAGGCAACCACACAGTGATGTCTCTCTCCCTCTCTTGCTCCTTCCCTTCCCCTCTGTCTAAAAATAAATAAATAAAAAATGATAATTTTTAAAAAATGATAATTTTTCTCAAATTGAGGTACACACTGTAGGCAATGTCTATCTAGATCTATTATTTTTTCAAGGCATTTGATTGCTGAACATTCAGACACCTGTATTCACCATGCCACCTTTCTCGAATTTGAAATCTAAGCCAGTTAGCCATTTTTAAAGATATTCATTTCATTTCAGTACTTACCCCAAATACGTTTTAAAACACAGTTCCCTCAGCCAGAGCCATAGGAAGCCACTAATGCCTTCAGGTTTTCTGTCATCTGGGACAGGCAAAGATAAAAAAATTTTCCTCTTATTTCAGACCTTTGAAACATTGGCCTTTCTTTTGCCTGTTTCCCAAAGACATAAACGTGTCCCTGCCCACTTATATCCTTCTTCCCCAAGAATGATTACTAACATTTACCTTAGTTTGAACCTTTGTTGCTAATTTCTTCTCTGAGTTTGCACTGCCAAGTGCTTATATAGTAACACCTCCCCTGGAGAAACCCGCCTATGGTTAAAAATCTACTAAAGCATCTTTTACCCTTAAAGTTAAAAAAAAGACTTCCGTTGAAGATGGAGGCATAGGTAGACACTCTGTGCCTCCTCATACAACCAGAATAAGGACAACAATTTAGAAACAAAATAAAAACCAGAACTGAAAATCAAACCATGTGGAAGTCCAACAACCAAGGAGTTAAAATATATACGTACATCCAGACCGGTAAGCTGGGTGTAGTAGTCGGACAGCCAGGCAGAGAGAGGTTGCAGCACAAACAGTGGAAGCCTACACCAGGTGCGCAAGGCACCCCAGGCACGCAAGATGGCAATAGGCGGACTCTGGGCTCGAGACCCAGCGAGGCAGTGATTGTGAAGCAAGGCACTGCGAGCAGGGTGGATAGCTGACCAGGCAGTCCCACATTTGTACACAGATAAACCTAGCAAAACTGGGGAGCGAGACAGACCACACAACCCAGGGTCCCAGTGCTGGAAAATAAAGCCTCAAAGCACCGATTGAAGAACAAAAAAAAGAGGCCCAAATGGAAGAACAGATCAAAGCTCAGAGCAAATACAACTAAGCAACCAAGAGATAGCCAACCTATCAGATGCATAGTTCAAAGCACTGGTGATCAGGTTGCTTACAGAATTGGTTGAATTTGGTCACAACTTAGATGGAAAAATGAAGGCTATGCTAAGTGAAATGAAGGAAAATATACAGGGAACCAATAATGATGGGAAGGAAACTGGGACTCAAATCAATGGAGTGGACCAGAAGGAAGGAAAAAACAACCAAACAGAAAAGAATGAAGAAACAAGAACTCAAAAAAAAAAATGAGGAGAGGCTTAGGAACCGCCAGGACATGTTTAAACATTCCAACATCTGAATTATAGAGATACCAGAAGGGGAAGAGGAAGAGCAACAAGTGGAAAAGTTATTTGAACAAATAATAAAGCAGAACTTCCCCTTTATGGCAATGGAAATAGACTTTTAGGAAGTCCAGGAAGCTCAGAGAGTCCCAAAGAAGTTGGACCCAAGGAGGAACACACCAAGGCACATCATAATTACATTAGCCAAGATAGAAATGGAGAGAATCCTAGAAGCAGCAAGAGATAAGGAGACAGTAACCTACAAAGGAGTTCCCATCAGACTGTCAGCTGATTTCTCAAAAGAGACCTTACAGTCAAGAAGAGGCTGGAAAGAAGTATTCCAAGTCATGAAAGGCAAGCACTTTCATCCAAGATTGCTCTATCCAGCAAAGCTGTCATTTAGAATGGAAGGGCAGATAAAGTGCTTCTCAGATAAGGCCAAGTTAAAGGAGTTCATCATCATCAAGTCCTTGTTTTATGAAATGTTAAAGGGACTTATCTAAGAAAAAGAAGATAAACATGTATAGTAAAATGACAGCAAACTCACAATTATTAACAACCATGCCTAAAACAAAAAGAAAAACAAACTAATCAAACAACTAGAACAGGAACAGAACGACAGAAATGAAGATCACATGGAGGGTTAGCAACAGGGGAGTAGGAGGAGGAGAGGGGGGAAAGGTACAGAGAATAAGTAGCATAGAAGGTAGGTAGAAAATAGACAGGGGGAGGGCAAGAATAGTATGGGAAATGTAGAAGCTAAAGAACTTATGACACATGGACATGAACTAAAAGGGGGAATGTGGGTAGGAGAGGGTGTGCAGGGTGGAGGGGAATGAAGGGGGAAATGGGACAACTATAATAGCATAATCAATAAAATGTATTTTTAAAAAATTAAAAAAAAATCTCAGTCCTGGCTGAGTGGTTCAATGGCTTGTGGGCTGGCCTTCGATCAAAAGGTTACCAGTTGAATTCCCAGGCAGGGCACATGCCTGGGTTGTAGGCCAGGTCACCGGTAGGCGGTGTGTGATGGGAGCCAATCGATGTATCTCTCTCACACATGGATGTTTCTCTCCCTCTTTTTCTCCCTCCCTTCCCCTATCTCTAAAAAATAAATAAAATCTTAAATAATGATCTCACAAAACAACACACATTGAAGGCAAATTAGCATATAAAAATATGCTCGACACATTGTGTCAATTAACTGTTTATTTAATTAAATTGTAGTTAAAATTGTAATATAAAACAAAAGTAACTTGAAACCATAAAACTTCTAGAAGAAAACTTAAGCAGTAAATATCAGTCTTAGTAATACTTTCCCAGACCAGTTTCCTCAGGCTAGGATAACAAAAGCAAAAATAAGCAAATGAGACTACATCAAACTAAAAAGTTTTTGCATAGGAAACCACCAATAAAACAGAAAAGCACACTCCCAAACAGGAGAAGATATTTGCAAATCATACCTCTGATGAGGGGTTAATGTCCAAAATTTATAAATCATTCTCACAAGTTAACATATAAAGAAATAAACAAACAACCTGATTTAAAAATGGACAGTGGGCTTGAATGGGCATTTTTGCAAAGAAGACACACAGATGGCCAACACGCACAGGAAAAGATGCTCAGCATCACTGACCACCGGGAAAATGCAACTCGGAACCACAGTGAGATACCACCGCACTCCTGTCAGAATGGCTATGGTCAAGAAGGCAAAAAATCGCAAGGGTTGCTAAGGGTGTGAAGAAGGGGAACCCTCCTGCATTGTCCGTGGGAATGTAAATTGGTGCATCCACTATGGAAAACAGTATGGAGATTCTTCAAAAAAAAATAGAACTATTATACAATTTGGCAATTCCACTTATGGGTATTTATCAAAGAAAGTGAAAGCATTCATTCAAACAGATATGTGCACCCTTGCGTTCATTGCTGTACTATTTACAATAGCCAAGATAAGGAAATAACCTAGATATCCATCAATAGATAAATAGATAAAGATGAGCTGTGTATATACAATGGAATACTTAGCCACAAAAATAAAATGAAATAAAAGCTGGCCATTTGTGCGAACCTGGATGGACCTAGAAAATATTAAGCTAAGGGAAATCAAACAGAAGAAAGACAAATACTGTGCGGTTTCGCTTATGTGTCGAATCTAAAACACAAACAGCAAAATGAACAAACAAAACAAAACAAAACACAGACTCGCAGGTAACAGGAAAGAAACCAGTGGTAACCATGGGCCCTGATGCAGGCTTTCCGGTCGAGGGTCTGCCACCCACTGTGGGTTCTTGGCTTCGTCCTCACAGGAAAGAACTAAAATGTGAGCCAGCACAGACTCTGAAGTGAAAGACTGTTTCTTAATGAAGCAGAGTGTGGACTCCTCCACAGAAAGACAGGCCCCACCCTTTGCTTTCTCTATTGAGGTTTATTCAATCGGAGGATAGGGTATTCAATAAGGAGGAGGGATATTTATCCCAGGAAGCAATGGAAATTTCTCAGAGGAGCTCCATCAGCTTTATGTCTTTATATGATCTTTCCATTTCTTTTTTTTAAGTATATTTTAGTGATTATGCTATTACAGTTCTCCTATTTTTTTTCTCCCCTTTATTCCCCTCAGCCCTGCACCCTCCCTCCCACAAGCATTCCCCCCCACACCCTTAGTTCATGCCCATGGGTCGTACATATAAGTTCTTTGGCTTCTCCATTTCCTATATTATTCTTAACCTCCCTCTGTCTACGTTGTACCTACCATTTATGCTTCTTATTCCCTGTACCTTTTGCCCCTTCTCCTCCTCCCCCTCCCTGTTGATAACCCTCCACGTCACAGGTGGTGAACACAAGGCCGCAGGCTGAATCCGGCCCTCCACCTTGTTTTATCCGGCCCGGCACCTTGTTTCTACCTGGCGGCAGTGCTGAGCTCTCACTTAACTGTTAAGGAGCAGTTACATTTATGCAATCCTGGAATTATATTCAGCCCTTCGAAGGCAACCGTGAGGCTGATGGGGCCCCCAGTGAAAATGAGTTTGACGCCCCTGCTCCATGTGATCTCCATTCTGCGATTCTGTTCCTCTTCGAGTTGTTTGCTTTGTTTGTTTTTGTTTTTGCTTTTTAAGTTCAGTTGTTGATAGTTGTTGTTTGTTGCCATTTTACTCTTAATACTTTTGATCTTCTTTTTTTTCTTAGATAAATCCCTTTAACATTTTATATAATAAGGGCTTGGTGATGATGAACTCCTATAACCTGACCTTATGTGGGAAGCACTTTATCTGCCCTCCCATTCTAAGTGATAGCTTGGCTGGGTAGAGTAATCTTGGATGTAGGTCCTTGCTCTTCATGACTTTGAATACTTCTTTCCAGCCCCTTCTTGCCTGTAAGGTCTCTTTTGAGAAATCAGCTGACAGTCTTATGAGAACTCCTTTGTAGGTAACTGTATCCTTTTCTCTTGCTGCTTTTGAGATTCTCTCCTTATCTTTAATCTTGTGTAATGTAATTATGATGTACCTTGGTGTGTGCTTCCTTGGGTCCAACTTTTTTGGGACTCTCTGAGCTTCCTGGACTTCCTGGAAGTCTATTTCCTTTGCCAGATTGGGGAAGGTCTCCTTCATTATTTGTTCAAATAAGTTTTCAATTTCTTACTCTTACTCTTCTCCTCTTAGCACCCCTATGATTCGGATGTTGGAATGTTTAAAGTTGTCCTGGAAGTTCCTAATCCTTTCCTCATTTTTTTGAATTCTTGTTTCTTCCTTCCTGTGTGGTTGAATTTTTCTTCCTTCCTCCTGGTCCACTCCATTGGTTTGAGTCCCAGTTTCCTTCCCATCACTGTTGGTTCCCTGTACATTTTCCTTTATTTCACTCTGCATAGCCTTCACTTCTTCCTCTATTTTATGACCATACTCAACCAATTCTGTGAGCATCCTGATTACCAGTGCTTTGAACTGTGCATCTGATAGGTTGCCTATCTGCTCATCACTTAGTTCTTTTTCTGGAGTTTTGATCTGTTCTTTCTTTTGGGCCATATTTCTTTGTCTTGAAACACCTGTTACATTGAAAGGGGTAGAGCCTTAGGTATTCGCCAGGGCAGGGCAACCTGCTTGTCTGTGTTATAGCAATGTCTGTGGGGGAGGGGTCAGGGGGAGAACAATGACCCTTGCTCTGCTCTCAGCTGGCCTTGAGTCACTTCCCCCACTACCCACAAGCAAATTGGGCCCTTCTGGTGCTGATTCTTGGGTGGGTGGGTTTGTGTACATTCCAGAGAGTACATTCTTTTCAACGAACTCTCTTGTGAAGCTAAAATTTTCTCCCACTGTCACAATCCCCACAGGTTTTTTCAGTCAGAGGCTTTGAGGCTTTATTTCCCTGCACTGGAACCCTGGGTTGCACGGTCTGTCTCACTCCCCAGTTGTTCCTCCCAGGAACAGTTGATCCACACATAAATGTAGGACTGCTCGCTCTGCCAGGTGCTGCCTCGCCCCCCCTCCCACCCCACCCTCCGGCCACCACCTTGCCACATGTTCTCTCCACCCCAGCTGCCCATCTCTGCCCCTCCTACCAGTCTGAATGAATGTTTCTTCTTTAACTTCTTGGTTGTCAGACTTGCACACAGTTCGATTTTCTGGCAGTTCTGGGTTTTTTTTTGTTTTGTTTTGAGCATTGTTGTCCTTCTTTCGGTTGTGTGGAGAGGCAGAGTGTATCCACCTACGCCTCCATTTTGGCCAGAAGTCCTGGGCTTTCCATTTCTGAACATGGCAGTGCAGGCTGTGTCAGCATGCAACTGTGTTACAATGAGTGTATGGTGGAGGCTGGGTAGGTGTTACTGCTGGGCGAAGTTAGTCATGTTGGAGCAAGCTGGTCTCTGCCAGGTTTAAGCCATAAATCCAATGGGAGGTGGTCTTACTTACTTCTTGACAGTTTCTGTAGCTTTTATTGATTGCAACTGCTTCCCCAGGTCCCCTATTTCAGGAGGAGGGGTTAGGGAATGGCAAAATAGGTGAAGGGTTTTAAGAGGTAAGAACTTCCAGGTATAAAATAAATAAGTCATAGGGACAGAATGCACAGCATAGCAAATATACCTGATAATATTGTAATAACTTTGTATGGTGACAGACTTATTGTGGAATCATTTCCTTATGTATATAAATATCAGATCACAATGATGTATAGCTGAAACTAAAAGGATATGTGTGCCAATTATATTTTAATTTAAAAAATGAGATACCACTACACACTGATTAGAATAGCTAAAATCCAAAATAGCAACAACACCAAATGCTAGAGTGAATGTCGAGCAAGAGGAACTCTCCTTTATTGCTGGTGGGAATGCAAAATGGTACAGCCACTTTGAAAAACAGTTTGGAATTTTTTTATAAAGCTAAAATAGGCTTACCAGCCCTGACCAGTTTGGTTCAGGTGGTTGGGCATCATCCCATACAGCGAAAGGTCACTGGTTCAATTCCTGGTCAGGGCACATGCCTGGGTTGCAGGTTCGGTCCCTGGCTGGGTGCCTCCAAGGGCGGCCTATTGGTGTTTC
This sequence comes from Phyllostomus hastatus, assembly GCF_019186645.2. Lineage (NCBI taxonomy): Eukaryota > Metazoa > Chordata > Mammalia > Chiroptera > Phyllostomidae > Phyllostomus > Phyllostomus hastatus. Next base: position 10,237,619 of record NW_025334009.1, read on the forward strand.
TCTCTCACACTGATGATTCTGTCCCTCCTTCCCTTCCCTGCTCTGTAAAAATAAATATATACAATTTTAAAAATAAAATAAGCTTATCTTATATTCCAGTGATCACATTCCTGACTATTAACCCAAATGAACTGAAAACATAACCACACAAAAACCTGAGTATAGATATTTATAGCAGATTTATTCACAATTGCCAAAAATTGAAAATAGCCAAGATGTCCCTTAATACATGAATGGGTAAATACATTGTATAGTGTACACAATGGAATATTATTCAGTGAATAGAAAACAGCTATCAAGCCACAAAAAGATACCTGAAGTGTATACTGCTAAGTGAAAAAAGCCTAGAGGGATTTGGAAATTCCTCATGGAAACACAAGGGAGAAAGATAAGAATTCCCATGTACAGAGGATACTCACTTCACTGTTCCACTTTTCTTTAGATGCAATTTAGAACAGATATGTATTCCTCTAAGTCTTGCTTCATGACCCCTAAACCCAATGTCCTAGAAGTATCTATCTGCTGATGCCTGAGTTCATACCTGTGTAACTCCCCTTACCAACGACATTCGTGCTCTGACACAGTTTGGGGAAAACCCTAGATCTTTTATGCGAGTTTTGTATGATAGGTAAAGTTCACAGTTCAAAGTCATTGATACTCCGTGCCGATAAGTACTGCAGACTCAACTATCAGTGGTGGAAACTACGATACCTGATTCACCCACACCCACCCTCCCATCTTTTTATCTTTAACCACTGGTATTTTAAGTATGATGTGTCTTGGGGTGGGCCTCTTTGGATCCATCTTGCTTGGGACTCGCTGTGCTTCCTGGACTTGTGTATCTATTTCCTTCACCAAATTAGGGAAGCTTTCTTTCATTTTTTTTTTCAAATAGATTTCCAATGTCTTGCTCTTTCTCTTCTCTTTCTGGCACCCCTATGAAGTGAATGTTGAATTGCTTAAAGTTGTCCCACAGGCTGCTTACACTATCCTCATTTTTTTGAATTCTCTTTTCTTCTTGTTTTTATGATTGGTTGTTTTGTTTTGTTTTGTTTTGTTTTGTTTTTGCTTGGTTCCAAATCATTGATTTGATTTTTAGCTTCATCTACTCTACTGTTGTTTCCCTGTAAACTGTTCTTTATTTCAATTAGTATATCCTTCATCTCTGACTGGATCTTTTTTACACTGTTGAGGTCCTCACTAAGTTCCTTGAGCATCCTAATAACCAGTGTTTTGAAATCTGCATCTGAGAGATTGCTTATCTCCATTTCATTTAGCTCTTCTTCTGGAGTTTTGACCTGTTTTTTTCATTTGGGCCATGTTTCTTTGTCTCCTTGTTTTGGCAGCCTCCCTGTGTTTGTTTCTATGTATTAGGTGGAGCTGATTTGACTCCATGTATTGGTAGTGTGGCTTAATATAGTGGGTGTCCTGTAGGGTCCAGCAGCACATCATCCCCTATCACCCATGCTGGGTTCTTGAGATGTGCCCTTTGCGCAGGCCGAGTACATTCTTCTCTTGTAGTTGAGCCTTGGTTGCTCTTGGCAGATTAATGGGAGGGATTTACCCAGGCCAGTCAGCAATGAGCACTTACCACCACCCTCCACCCTCCATGGAAGATCAGCTGTATAGGGGCAGGGTGGTGGTGCTCCGGCATGGTCTGTAGTTGTCCACTGGATGTGCTGGCCCTGGCATTTCACTGGTGGCTCAGGCCAAGATCAGCCCCAACCTGTTTTTTTGCCCAGGGCTACCCTGCCTGAGTTATAAAGCAATCTGAGATGGCTGCTACTTGTGCTGGGCTTGGAGATTCCCAGGAGAAGCCAAGCTATGAATCTAGGCTGGCTGCTGCTAATGCCGGGCCTGAGGCTCACTGAAGCCAGCTGCTGCTCATTTGAGAGGATTTTAGAAAGTTGTGAAGCACGAGCCAAGACCAGCCATTCACATGGAAAAGCAGATTGGGTGGACCCATACATTGGGTAGGACGGACTCTCTGGGGATCTCCAAGGTGGGTCAGAAAGTGTGAGCCAGGTTGATGGAGTCTCAGATATGGCACCAGCTTCTCAGCTCTGTGGGAGGATTGTTTAGAAAAGGGAAAAAGGCCTCTGCCCACCCTGATGCCAGACACTTCAGTTTCTCCCTGTGTGCCATGGGTGCCTTTCAAGCTACTACTCTGGTGCTGGAGCTCAGAGGGAGTGAGTCTGAGTAGATGAGTCCATACATGGGTTCTTTAAGAGGACCTGCTTGGGGCTGCAGAAATTCCTTCCACCAACTCAATCCCCAGTGGTTTTTGCAGTTAGAAGTTGTGGGGACATATCTTTCTGGCACTGAGACCCTGGGCTGGGGGCCTGGTGTGGGCTGGGACTCCTCGCTCCTGAGATATCCCTCACAGATTTTTGTCCACCACACATGGGTGAGGGACCAGCCTATTCTGCATCTGTGCCCCTCCTGCCAGTCTGGATGGATGTAGTTTCTTTAATTCCATAGTTGTCAGGCTTCCATTCAACTTGATTTCTGATAGTTCTGAGAGATGGTTATTCTGTATTTTAGTTGTAACTTTGATGTGGTTGTGCAAAGAGGTTAGTCATGTCTGTCTACACCACCATATTGACTGGAATTCGTGTGTCTCATTTAAAACCACTGCTTCCTTGTTGATTGTTTTTGTCTGAAAGATTAATCCATCGATTTCCATGGGTTGTTAAAATCTCCTACTATGACTGTATTACTGTCAATCTTCTCCTTTATGTTTATCAAGATTTGCCTTCTATATGTAGGTGCTCCTGTGTTGAGCACATAAATGTTTATAAGGATTATGTCCTCTTGTTGACTGATTCCTTTATCATTATATAATCTTCTTCTCTGTCTCTTTTTATGGCCTATGCTGTAAAGTCTATTTTGTCTAATATAAGTATTGCTACCCCAGCTTCTGTTGTTTCCATTTTCATGAAGTATCTTTTTCCAAGCCTTTACTTTCAGTCTGTGAGTATCTTTCATTCCAATGCGGGGCTGTTGTAGATGACATATATATGGGTCTTGTTTTCTTATTTATTCAGCTACCCAATGTCTTTTAATTGGAGCATTTAAGCCATTTAGATTTAGAGTGGTTATTGATTGTATGTATTTATTGCTATTTTATTCTTTATAACTGGGTTCCTTTTTTTTATAAGTATGGTTTGGTGGTAATGAACTCCTTTAGCTTTTTCTTGTCTGAGAAGCTTTTAATTTCACCTTCAATTTTGAATGACAGCCTTGCTATGTAAAGCATTCTCGGTTGTAGGTCCTTGCTTTTCTTCACTTTGGCTTGAAATGTTTCTGTTGAGAAATCAGCTGGCAGTTTTATGGGAGCTTCCCAAGGAAAAGGGCACCACAGGTCCTGGCTGGGAGCAGCCAGCAGATCCCTCTGCAAGATGGGAGCTAGCTCCCTATTCTTTTTTTACTTTTAAGACCTTATAGTGACTTTATCTGAGGCGGTTATGTTGGAACAAGGTGTCAAACCTCCAAATAATACATAACACCACATTCTACCACCTTTCCCCCAAAATGAAAAAACAAAAACCGCTGTGTTGAAATCAACTCTAAATATAAATGTATAAATTATTACTATCATAGCTACTTGTTACAGATCGTTTGGCAGAAAATGACATCAGGTCATCTAACTAAACTCTCTCTTTACAAATGGGAACATTTAAGTCCAGAGAGATAATAATGTAACTCACCCAGAAGCATGCAGTAAGTTTGTGGTGGAGCCAGAGCCAGAACAGCCTTCTGAAGCACAGCCTGGGTTCTTTTTGTATTACACTGTACATTTTAAATGCTCATATACTAACATTATGAAGAGTTGAGAATAAGACCATGAGAAATTCTGGGGGAGATTTCTACAGTTTCCATAAGCCCACCAGTTGTTTTTAGGGTACAAAAGTATTTGCTTCATAAAAAGAGTGATAGAAAGAAGTTTTAAGTTTAATAAAAGCATATGTGCTAGTAATATCGGGCATATAGTAGTAATTTTATAGGGGAACACATTTTCTTGTTTTCCCCTATATAATTTAATTCCTCACACAGAGTACCAAAAAATGAGTAAAGGTGCAATAAATGGACGTTTTCTTATATATTTCTAAATGTTTATTTCCTGTGTAAGAGTAGACAGAAACGTTGCCTGTATATATGACCACAATATTACTTTGGAGGTTTAAACTTGGAGAAATATGTGTGGTTAACAGCATAGGGCTTGTATTTTTAGTTGCCTTCTCAGGAAACTTAGGCTGCACCTTGTGCAAGAAGAACTGATTAGATCTCTCAGTCCTTTGCTGGTCACTTATTCCCAGAACTTGTCTTCTAACATGCTTTTTTTTTTCCTCCCAAGGCTACAAACACTTCCTGAGGACTAGCCTATTTCCAGCAGGTCTCTAGTCTTTAGAAGGGAGAATATGGTTCCCCTTTTAAAGAGTTTAACAATCAATGGCACTGTCATCACAGGAGGCCCAGGAGGTAATGGGTCTCTGAGAATGATGCATAATGAAAGGGAAAAAAAAGTCATCATGAAAACTATGTAGAAACCCCCAAAATCTTTAAGATCAAAAGATACTGATGAATGTGGCATGGATGATGTGCTTCTCTGTGCCAACCTACGGGTGCAAGTGATCACCTTCCAGAGTGAAATAAGCCACAATTAAAAGTCATGCATTAGATCATTCCTCATTATTTTTCAATTTTTAAAAAATGATGACATGCTGTCTTTGCAACACGTTTTTAGAAACTACAGAGTGCCTATCACCAACACATCCAAAGCAAAAAAGGTTTCTTTCATTGAGCAAATGAGTTGCTGATTTACTTGTAGATCAACCCGCTCTTGGAAACTCGCTCAATGATTTGCACAGCAAAACAGCACGTGCGTGGCAAAAAGGGGTGCCCAAGGGCAGGCCGAGCAGAGTGTGATGAAGTACATGGTGGGGAAGAAAAAGCTAAGGATCCAGTAACCGGGAGTCTGTGAAGGAAACTAATCAGAGATTAACTGGAGGAAAGGGACAGAATGTGCACTGATGTTGATATGCAGGGAGTTCACAGAAAAGGAGTGAAACTCGAAACTGTGGTTCAACTTGAGGACTCATACACCATTTTTTTTAAAAGAGGAGGTTTGGGCTTCAAGGGATGATAAATTAGGGGGAAGTGAGAAGAAAATATATAATAGAACTAATGGAAGATAAGGGCTATTTTAGCAAGGTCTGTTTACGCAAACTCATCTTGGCATTGACTCCCCGTCTTGGATGATACGAGTCACTTTTCTGTCCCTGGTGCATGCAGGGCACCTTCCTCAAAGGGGAATTTATGCCGTGTTTTTAGGCAGATGAGAGAAGGGTAGAGAATTCTTCCTGCATCAGATGATTCTCAGTTGTCTTTAGCTCAAAATAATCCTTATGCCAAAGTGACTAATTTGAGGTTGGCACATTCTTTTTTTTTTAAGATTTATTTATTTATTTTTAGAGAGGGAAGGGAGGAGAGAGAGAGAGGGAGAGAGAGGGAGAGAGAGAGAGAGAGAGAGAGAGAGAGAGAGAGAGAGAGAGAGAGATATCAATGTACAGTTGCTGGGGGCCGTGGCCTGCCACCCAGGCATGTACCCTGGCTGGGAATCGAACCTGCAATACTTTGGTTCGCAGCCCTCGCTCAATCCACTGAGCTACACCAGCCAGAGCTTGAAATTGGCACATTCTGATTCCTTTCACATAGTAAAGAAAATCTCTATTTTGTAAGTACCCTTCGTGGGCCAGGCATTGCTTACATATTTTGCCCCCAGGGAAATGATGAGTGGCCTGGCTCCTCTTTTCAGCTGGGGTTGAAGTGGCCTGAGGTTGAGTCTGCTCTAGGATTGGGTACTGACGTTCAGGTGGGGGGCATGTCCACCTCCGGTGAAACTTGTGCTCAAGTGGTTGTTGTGGGTTAGGGTGGTGGCCTTTGCGTCTCTGCGCCTATGGGGATTGACTGATCTATGGATCCCACGTTCTGGAGGAGGAAACTGGAGACCAGGGTGTACGGCAAAGGCAGCACGCATCAGGGCACCCCTCTTTGCCACGCACGTGCTGTTTTGCTCAGCTGATCATTGGGAGAGTTTCCAAGTGTGAATTGATCTACAAGTAAATCAGCAACTCATTTGCTCAATGAAACCTTTTTTGCTTTGGATGTATTGGCACTCTGAGTGCGATAGGCACTCTGTAGTTTCTAAAAATGTGTTGCAAAGACAGCATGGCATCATTTCTAAGAAGCTGAAAAAAAACTCTTCAGGGGAAGGTAGGAGGGCTTCCACCCCTGCCCCCAGGAAAAATTCACCTAAGTTAAGATGCAGGTACAGTGTTAAGACACTCCTCTTTTGCTCTTGATATTTTTAACTATAGTTTATTGATTAACCTATGACAGTTGTCCCAATTTTTCCCCCCTTGCCCACCTCTGCACAGTAACCCCCTTCCCTCCAGCAATCCCCCCACTTAGTTCATGTCCACTGATCATGCATGTTATTTGGCTTCTCCATTTCCTATACTATTCTTGACACCCACCCTGTCTATTTTGTACCTACCAATTATGCTTCTTACTCCTTGTACCTTTTCCCAAATTCTCCCCCTTCCTGCTCCCCACTGATACCCCTCCATGCAATCTCCATTTCTGTGATTCTGTTTCTGTTCTAGTTGTTTGCTTAGTTTGTTTTTTGTTTAGATGCAATTGTTAATAGTTCTGAGTTTGTTGTCATTTTACTGTTCATAGTTTAATCTTCTTTTTCTTAGATAAGTCCCTTTAACATATCATGTAATAATGGCTTGGTGATGATGAACTCCTTTAGCTTTACCTTGTCTGGGGAGCACTGTATCTGCCCTTCAATTCTAAATGATAGCTTTGCTGGATAGAGCAATCTTGGGTGTAGGTCCCTGCTTTTCATTACTTTGAATACTTCTTGCCAGTCCCTTCTTGCCTGCAAAGTTTCTTTAGAGAAATCAGCTAATAGTCTTTTGGCAACTCCTTTGTAGGTAACTCTCTGCCTTTCTCTTGCAGATTTTAAGATTCTCTCTTTAGCCCTGGCTGGTGTGGCTCAGTGAATTGAGTGCTGGCCTGTGAACCAAGTTCAATTCCCAACCCAGGGCACATGCCTGGGTTGCAGGCCAGGTTCCCAGTTGGGGATATCTGAGAGGCAACTGCACATTGATGTTTCTCTCCCTTCCCCTCTGTCTAAAAATAAAATCTTTGAAAAAAGATTCTCTTTATCTTTAACCTTTGGCATTTTAATTATGATGTGTCTTGGTGTATCTCTCTTTGGGTCCAACTTTTTTGGGACTCCCTGTTCTTCTTAGACTTATATGTCGATTTCCTTTGCCAAATTAGGGAAGTTTTCTTTCATTATTTTTTCAAGTAAGTTTTGAATTTCTTGCTCTTCCTCTTTGCCTTCTGGCATCCCTGTGATTTGGATATTGGCATGCTTGGAGATGTCCCAGAATCTTCTTATTCTCTCATTTTTTTGAATTCTTGTTTCTTCATTCTGTACTGGTTGACTGTTTATTTCTTCTTTTTGTTCCAAATCGTTGATTTGAACCCTGGCTTCCTTCCCTTCACTGTTGGTTCCCTGTGTATTTTTATTTCACTTAGTGTAGCTTTCATTTCTTCCCTTATGCATTTGCTGTACTCAATGAGTTCTCTGAGCATCCTTAACACCAGTGGTTTGAACTCTGCACTGATAGGGTGGCTATCTCCATTTCACTTTGTTGTTTTTCGGCAGTTTTGTCCTGTTTTTTGTTTTTGTTTATTTTTTTTTCATTTGGGCTATATTTCTTTGTCTCCTCAATTTGGCAGCCTCCCTATGTTTGTTTCTGTGTAGTAGGTAGAGCTGCTTTGATTCCCTGTCTTGCTGCGCCTGTTATGCTGTAAGGGACAGAGCCTTAAGTATTTGCCCGTTTCCCAGCTTTGTGGCGCTGCATGTGAGGGAGGGGTCAGAGAGGGGAATAATGCCACTTGCTCAGCTCTTGCCCCATTTCTAGTCACTTCCCCCCACTTCCCACATGTGACTGACACCTTTCTGGCTGCTGCTCTGGTGCTAAATCCCGGAGTGGGCGGGTTTGCCTATGTTCTAGGACCGTGCAGGTCCTTTAAACAGACTCCTCTGAGACCAGCAGTTTCTTCTGCTGTCCCAACCCCACTGGTTTTTACAGCCAGAAGTTATGAGGCTTTATTTTCCTGGTGCTGGAATCCTGGGCTGTGTGGTCTGGCCTGGGGCTGAGATTGCTCCATCCCCAGGTGTCTCTCCCAGTTTTCATCCACCATTCATGAATGTGGGGCTGCCCATGCTGCCAGCTGCCGCCACACGGTGTCCTCTCCACCCCGGCTCCCCGTGTCCCCCTACAGGTCTGGATGAATATTTCCTCTTTAAATCCTTGGCTGCTGGACTTGCATACCATTCAATTTTCTGGCAGTCCTAGTTGGTTTGTTTTGAGGTGAGTTGTGCGAGGAGGCAAAGTTTGTCTGTCTATACCTCCATCTTAGCTGGAAGTCCTCTCTTCTGATAATATTCATTCCTGTTCTTCCCTGCACACAAAATGAGTTTGTGAACTCGTGTGCTCTTTTTATCTGTATTATTTAAGCTTGGTTCAGAATACCCCTTCTGGAGAGGGGCTGGGGACACCTCTGCCCTGGTTTCCTTGGTGGCCGAAAGACACAGTAACATCAATATTATTCTCTCTACCAGCCTGTCTTCTTTTTAGATATTCCCAGGGTCCCCAAAGGCCGCAGTGTCTAAAAGACATCCTGAACCAGCCATACTGGCATTTCACTTACAGTAAATTCAGTCCTCAGAACCACCTGGCAGGTTTTCTAGATAACTTTTCCAAGATCTGCACACTCTTAAGGGGGAAGAACTGGTAGCCGTCCAGGTTATAATATCCACCTGGACATCCACCCTGTCTCACCTCTGTCAATCCTCACAAGACATGGAGTGAGCTACCTAAAGTGACCCAAAGCTGTCAGGGCCGTCAGAAGTAAATCCTTTCCCCTCTGGGCTGTCAGAAACCCTGGTTCCTCACGGCAGATCTCGTCCACGTCCATCCTTGTGTCCTTTGGGCTGTCACCCCCCTAGACTCTCATCACTTTTTTAAAAAATATATTTTATTGATTATGTTATTACAGTTGTTGCTCTTTTGTTTGGTCTCCACCCACTGTGTCTAAGGCCAGGGCTGGCATGAGGTAGGTCTCAGGAAATACAGGATGCATTAACACCCAACAGCTCACAATGAGAGGACACCAATGCCACCTTTTTTCTGGTCAGTCTTTGTCAAGGTTACACCCCAGGAAACCGGTGACACCTACAGGCTTTGGAGTTAAAAACAAAACAAAAAGCAATCCACTCCCACCAAGATTCACTGCACTGCCTCCCATGAGGTTCTGGAACTCTCTCCTCCTCCCCCCTTCTCCTAATTTCCCTCCTCACCTTGGTCTTCCTCCTTCTCAGGATCAACACAAATTCCTCCGTTTGCACAGCAGTTCATTCTCTCTGCTTCCACATCGCTCAGGAACGCTTGCCTCAAGTGACATAGCTCTTCCAGAAGACCCCATGGTGCCCTAAGAAGATGCTTGGTGATTCCATTTTCTCCACCTTGTCTGAAGGCCAAATGCATCACTATTGTGACAGTGGTCAAGGGCTGTGACCGGCTGGTCAAGGGCTTCAGGAGCAAAGCAGAGGTTCCCAATTCTGCTTGGACCTCTCAGATGAAAATGTGGAAGTGGCGCATGAAGGAAGGGTGTGCCTTCCGTCTGAAAGTAAGGCGTTATTGCAAGAAAGCACTTCTCTGGAGGTCTCAGAGCCTGGGCGCTCATCCCAGCTGAGTCACCATGTTTCCTTGAAGCTCTGGGGAAGTCACTGACCCTTCTAGAGCTTCCAGCACTTCTGCACTTGACTGTGTGCACAGATCACCTGGGGACACTCCTACCCTGCAGACCGTGGTCCAGCAGGTCTGGGCCCACAGTTCTGCATGTCTAACCAGCTCCTGGGCAATGCCAACGCTGCTGCCTGCAGAACACACGTGGACAAGGGGTTGGGATCCTCCCCTGTAACATGGGCATGAAGCCCCTCTGAGGATCTTGTGACTTAATGAGTTAGTGCAGCTGAAAGTGCTTGGGAAAACTTAATGCCCCTTAAAAATGGGATGGATTGTTATTATTGTGGGGATGGGGTGTTCAAAGCTTGTCCAATAAATTGGAAGTGGGACCCCCTGTAGCTCCACTGCTTGACGCTTGAAGAGATGGCCACACCCAACAGATATGGCGGCTGAGCCCATCAGAAATGTCAAATGTCAGCTGACCCTGGAGGACACATGACTCAGATAGCGCTCGGTGGAGGGATTCCCAGAGAAAAAAAGAAGAGTGTAAAGCAGCGGTGTTTTGTAGTTGCTGACAGATTTGCATGAGTGCCCCCTGACTTTTACAGCTAATGTGGTAGGGACTGAGTCTCTGCAGAAACAGGAAGTCTTGCAAGAAAGCAAGGAAACACACACACACACACACATGCTGTCCAAACCTTGAGAAGGGCTAGAAGCCAAATAATCCTTCAATTAAAGCAGCCCCATAGCAAGCTTTGAATGCAGCCCAGGAAAGATCGGGGCAGCTGTACCAAGGGGCAGGTGGTGGGGTGGAGCGGGTGAGCTCAGAGCCACTTTGGGGCTGAACTCCAGGCAGAGACATTCCACGGCCGCCTGAGCTAACATCTGAGAGCCTTCTTGCTTCTCACTCCAGGGAGCACCAAGGCTGCAAGGAGTTAGATCAGCCGTCATCCTTTCTCCATGCATCATCCTTCCTCAGCCATGCTGTCTTCTGTAAGTAACAGTTAAAAAATCAATGAATAACAGTTGTGATTCTTACACACTCTACATCACTATTTCTCAGTCTTAGCAGTTTATAAAATTGTGGGGGAGTTTAAAAGGTATCAGCGTCAAGGTCCCACTAAAGACCAAGAAAACATCCTCATCCCAACCCTAAGCAGCTGCTAATATATTTTGAATCTCTATCGATGTCTCTCTTTTAGAATTTCACATGAACAGAATCACATAATATGTGGTCTTCCTTCAGTCTGAAGAAGTAACCCACAGCTGAGGGGTAGGGCAAGGCTGGGAGGAGGCTTTTTGCACAGATTTTGGGGCCTAGCCTTTCCTCCCTCCTTCCTGGCATTCCCACCCTACAATTTCCAGTTGCCTGGCAGCCCCAGATTCTGACCTCTGCCTCTCAACCCAGCACACAAGAGTCAGCGTGACAGAAGCAGGTGCAAACCCCCCTGTCCTCACGCTCGCCCAAGGAGCCGGACTGTGGTCTGGGGATTGGGGTTGTAGAGGGGAAAATGTGGGTTCAACTCACACTTGATGAAGGATTTGGGCCTGGAACCCAGAGGATGACATGCAATTACGATTTTGTAGAAAACAAGGAATCCCATGAAGGGATTATTGGCGGGGGCTGGTGTGAGTTTAGTGCTATGCCTAGAAAACAAATTGCTGAAGGCAATAAAACCCCATCTCAGCACCTGCTTTCTCCAGCCACTTCCAGCACTGACTGCCCCAGGCTGGGTATCCCAGGAGGCCGACTCCGAGACAAAGGCCATGGTGCAGGGAGTTCACTAAAGGGTACTCTTGGGGTCAGCACCTGTGGAAGGGAGGGGATAGAGGCAAGAACCGGGATGAGGGAGAAGCTGTGACATGGTCTCAAGGAAGGCCTCAGCTCACCCTGCAGGGAGCTCTGACCCTTGTGAGATATCTCCATTTGGGTTGAGGAAGCTGGGCATTTATAACCTGATATTCAAGGGTCACAGCATACAGGCTGCCCAAAAAAGGGGCCTGACCTATGGCTAGGCATCTCTGTTCAGCCCAAACAATGCCTGAGAGGACTAACAGCAGGGGCCCACCTGCCAGCAGCACCCCCAGAAGCTGAGGGAATTAACCTGGAGGGAGACGGGGTGGGGGTGGGGTGCGTCCTAATGTCCAACGCAGTCCTTTTCACCTGGGCCAGACTCTCCTCTGCTGGACAAAAGCTCCCTCCAGAAGGCAGTGGAAGGAGCAGCAGAGAGGAGAATTTCACGTCTCACGGTGGACCTGACCTAACGAACAGTGTGAGGCTCAGAGTACACGCGATGGGCGGAACAGAACTTCCTCTGGCTGCAGCGAGGCTGCGTTCCAAGAAAAGCAGCTCAGTAAAGGACCCACCGACACTGACCACAGGGTGGGGACTGACTGAGGGAGCAGGGGTGGGCGGGGCAGGGGAGAGCAATGGGAGAAAATTGAGACAACTGTAATAGAACAACAATAAAAAAAAATAATTTAAAGAAAAAGCAGCTCAAGCTTGTCATGCCGAGGAGAGCCTTGGTCAAATACAGAAAGTCGTTATTACTGTGCCATTTGAAGTACTGGTTCCAGAACTTCTGGCTGAGCTGGTGCGTGGGCAGGAGAAACCCAAAGAGAAGGAAGGAGGGGAAGAGGAGGAAGAAGGCTGAGGCCCAGAGGGGCCGATGGGGAGGAGGACAGGGAGATGCACAGGGAGCAAATCGGCAGGGACAGCACCGGTGAAAACTCAACCAGCATTGGAAACAGGACCCAGGCCTGGGGAGGCAGAAAAGACACTGATGTGGGGAAGACTCGAAACTCCCACAATCTTTCTCTCGCCGTTCCTCCTCTGAACATCAGCTCTCCTCAACCCACCTTCGCCCACTCCACACCTGCACCCACACAGCAGCACGCAACCATGCAACCTCCCACCAGGCATTCAGCTTCAGACGGTAAGCCTCAAGCAGGCTCCCCACATTTCTAGAAGATTCTATTCAAGGTGCCTGGTCAATTCAGGCTCCCAGCCTCCCAGACAACCATTTCATCGGTGGTCTTCTGTTGGGGACCGCCCTGCCTGGTATCAGAAGCTACAGTAACCCCCACCAAGGCTAAGACTGAAGGAGTGACCTTGGACCTTAAGCCAGCAAGGAGAGAAAAGCTTATCTCCCTGGCAGGAGCGCTGCTTCTACTGCTTCATCTTCATAACTGAACCCCAATGCTTGGTCAGTTAGTCAATGACGAGTAAGATTCCCTAAAGGGGAATGACCTAAGACAGGCACGATCATGTGGGAGGCCCCCAAGAAAGGATTTTGGGGGCTACAGCAAAAAGGGGTGATTGACCCTCACCCCTGGGCTTTGACATAGCCTGAGTCCTCATCTTCTGGGAGAAAATCTCCTTATCTCTTGGTTGCCTTAGTTCCCTTGCTCCACCTAAGCCTGAAACAATGACAGGGTGGTGCAGCTCTGTGCTGAAAAGGGCAAGTTTGCCAGGTGATCAAGCCTAAGAAAGAATATGTAAGATCCTGTGAAACCTGCTTTGTTTAGAATGCTCTCAGTTGAATGAGAAGGGTCCAAGGAAGAAGTAAATGTGTTCCTTAAAGTTTTACAGCTCTTTGACCCTGACTCAAAATAGGCCCTCAGAGTTCCTTGTTATCTATTGTTTGATCCTTGAGCAATGAGTAATGAACTTCACCTGAATTCTTATGCAAAGGAAACCAATAAAAAGCCTCTCCAGAGGGGGAACGGGCGCTCTCCCCACAAGAGAGAGTGGCCATTCCGTTCCTACTTCCCCACAGGACCTGGTTGTCTCTGTGTATGTTTTTCTCCCATGTTGATGAGCCATCCACAGCGTTCCGCGGTCACTGCTGGTTGGTGATTGCTTCAGTCTTCTGTCCTTGTTCCTGGTAGATGGCCTTGCTTTTGATTTCACTGGGGAAAAAAAAAACAAATCAAATGCAGCTTTTTCGCACACGGCCATCCTTTACCTAGTCCAGTCTGTATCAGGAGACCCCGGGCTCAGCCCTGGGCTCACTTCATCTTCTCTGTTGACCCCACTAGATACAGCCGTCCGTTCCTGTGGCTTTAATGCCCCCAAGAGGCCTCTGATGCCCGCGTCTGTCTCGCCCATGTTTCTTTCTTACACTTGATTTACCGGCAGATTGCTACTCGACGGTTCCATTGGAGGCATCTAAGTGGAATGTATCCCAGATGAAACTCTTAGTGCACATCCCACAGACCTGGGGCATCTCTGGGAGCTGGTGCATGTGTTCCTGCCTGTAAAACGAGCTCAGAGCTGTATCGGAAGCTGTCGGGTGCAGCAAGGCAGCGTTCTCTGTTTCTTAACCACCCTCCCTTGTCGGACTCTTCTTCCTTTGAGTGTAAAAGAGTTAAGAAAAGTGGCCGGCAGAAAAATGGATACACTTCGATTTCCACTTCAGGGTTGTGTGTAGATGTACTTTGTCCCATTCCTCCCACTAGACACAGTGAAATCCCCTGGAGGGAACCCAAGGCTCCCGTAAGGCAGTAATGAAATAGGTAATATTCGCGCCATCAGAAGCTTGCAGCAATGCTGAAAGGACAATTTGAAGCATTACATGCTTACATTAGGGAAGAGAAAAAGTGGCAGATCATAATCTAGTTTCCCACCTCAAGAACCTAGAAAAAAATAGCAAACTCAACGCAAAGCAAGTGAAAGGAGGGGAAATGATTAAGATGAGAGCAGACATCAGTGAAACGGGAGAGAGAGAAACAACCGAGTTCTTTGAAAGCATGGGTGAAACTGGCAACACTCGGCCAGGCTAACCAAGGGGGAAAGGACACAAATCACCAACCTCAGGAATGAAACGGGGGGTGTTATTACAGACCCTGAAGACATCAAAAGGAGAGTAAGGCAATACTACCAACAGCTGGGCACCATGAACTTGAAAACTTAGGTGAAATTTTTAAAACTCCAAATTAAGAAACTACGACCAGGATGACTTTTGTTGATGTTCACATCAGACCCTGACGGTTTCGCTGGAGAATTCTACCAAATGTTGGAAGAAGAATTATTCTAAATGGTCTCTTCTAGAATATAGGAGGGGACACTTTCCAATCCTGTTTTGGAAGGCTGTTTAACTCTGGTACTCTAAACTTTATGTGGTTAGGCAAAGGAACTGGAAAATCAGAAACAATTTGGAAAAAGAGGGGAAAGTGAGGAAAAGAAGAAGAAACTGATTTCAAGACTTTTTTTAAAGATGACACATTTTATTTTATTTTATTTTATTTTAGGGAGAGAAACATCACAGTGTGGTTGCCTCTCCCACATCCCCCATTAGGGACCTGGCCTGCAACCCAGGCATGTGTCCTGACTGGGAATCGAACCAGCGACCCTTTGGTGTGCAGCCTGTGCTCAATCCACTGAGCTACACCAGCCAGGCCTGATTTCAAGACTTAAAGAGTGACCATAAACAGACCTGGGTGGTGCTGGTGGGCACGGAGACACAGGACAAGGGCACAGTTAGAGAACCGAGAGCCAGGGCCACACAAGGACGCCTGGCTGATTTTTAACAAAGCTGCAAAAGCAATTCCATGGAGGAAGGACAAGCTTGGTGCTGAACATCCACAGGCAAAATTTAAATGTAAACCCTTACCTAGACCTTAGATTTCATGGAAAATTAACTTGAAATGTATCACAGACTTACAGGTACAACTATACAACTTTTAGGAAGAAAATAAGAAACACTTTGGGATGTAGGGCTAGGCAAGGAGTTCTTAGACTTGTCACCAAACACACACTTTTTTTGTTGTTGTCGGAAAGGCTGGGGGGGACCGCTGGACCTACAGGAAGTGGTGGGTGCTGAGTGCAACGCGCCAGACCCTGCGCTCTCGGTGAACAGCGCGACGCCCTTGGGTTTAGCAAGGTCTCTGCACATTCTATGATGCGGCAATGATTCATGAATACACAAACACTATTCAGTTCTACTCTAATAGGACCAATGAATGAACTATATGATCAGTGGAGCAAAATAAATAAAATGGGGTTTTCTAATCATTGAAATAAAACACTTTAAGAACTAACAACCTGGGGAGGACTGACTTGAATATATCATCGAAGTGTGCCCTGTAAGAGAATCATTAGATGACCCCCACATTTGACGATGTAAAGAGAACATAAGATTGTCATTTGATCATCTATTTTTGCTTTATATTTTCTTTTTCCTTTTTTGTTTTTTTTTGGCTGAAACATGGTTGCAATTCTTAAGATTGCAATTCTTTCTTTTTTTTCCTTTTGATTTAAAGCACAATTTTTAAAAACTGAAAAATAAGATTTCCTTAAAATAAAAGACGTTTCTTCTATAAAAGACTGCGGGGGAAAGAACAAGGTAAGGAGGCTGTGGGGATCTTTGTCAACCACGTGTCCCATGAAGGGCTAGTATCTAGAATGGGGAAAGAGCTCTCAAACCAAACAACCCAATTAAAAGGTGGGGAAAAGATGTGAAGAGACGTCACCAAACTCTGGTGCTCTGGTTGAACAGATGGCTAAAAAAAAAAGCACAGGGAGGATGGAGGTGCTTGTATGTGCCACTCCAACAGGGAGTGAGAGGCCGAGAGAGTCAGTCAGGGATGCTCTTGGCTTCTGCCCACCCTGCAGACCCCCTCAGAACCCCAGGCACTGTCCGTGATGGGAGGACCTGGCGTACCCCACGAAGCTGGTCCTCAGGCTGAGCGATACAACAAGGTGGTGGAATCAGTGAAGAAAGTGGCAAGGTTGGATGTGGAGTTGACCCTTGAAGAAAGAAACCTTCTGTTGTGCATAAAAATGTGATTGGAGTTGCGCCAGCTTCCCAGAGAAGAATCGGCCTCATGGCACAGAAGGAAGAGAACAAGGGAGGGGAAGACAAACTAAAAATGGTTTGGAAATATAGACAAATGGTTCAGATGGAAACAAAGTTAATCTTTTTGTGGCATTCTGGAGGTACCGGACAAACACCTCCTTCTGGCAGCCCACGCTGGTGAGTCCAGGGTTTTCTGGGATAAAGTGGAAGGGGACGGCCACAAGTATTTGGGTGAACTGGCCACAGGAAATGGCAGGACGAAGGCTGCAGGAACAGCCTGGTGGTTTATAAAGCTGACAGTGATAGTGCAATCAGGAATAAATATGAATACACCACACTTATAGAAAGCTACCCATGTTAATCCTGGTAAGTGTTAAACCCAGCTAGTTACTCTAACCTGCTTTTTCTCTCAAAACTAGAGTTTACAGGTTAAAAGTTTCTTTTCTAAGTATGCTTTACTAGAATCAACATGTTCAGTTCCTTTGTAAACCTAAGAAGCAGCCTGACCTTGGAATAATGCTAAGCTGACAAAAACCAGAAGGCCAACTCAAGGACACTGACCAGAAAGATCCATATTGGATCTTTCACTTGCATGTCCACAACCCTCCCCCCCGCACCCCCCACCCCCGATCTCTTTGCTCTGCTTTTCCTCTCCTTGCTCCTCACAAAAGTCTCTGCCTGTACGAAAATGTTAACTTGTAACCATGATTTCGCACCTCCCTGCTAGTAATCAAAGGTATGTGACAAATCAGTCCAGCCTGTGCTTTCAGCTCTGGCTGAGCTCTCCTTGCAGAGGTGGCAAGCACTCCTGCCAGCAGCAAAACCACAGATGTCCGATGGAGGCAAGTGGAGAGATAACATCAGAATGAAGAGAGAACACCTCAGCAGGAGCTGCAGACTCCTCTTCCAGCCCCCTCCCCTTACTCCCCCTGTGCTCTCTCAAGAGACACTCCACGTCTGCATTCCCCCTGAGAGGTCTCCCCACCCGAATTCCCACCTACTCCCTAGAACAATCGCTGCCTCGGTCAGAGATGCTGAGATGGGGTTTTGAGGACAGAAGTCTCTCCCCCGCATCTTCTCGCGATGCTGGCACTCAGATAAATCCCTTTCCTCCTCACCAGCACCTGTCTCGTGAGTCTGCACTTGGTTGCAGCAGCCAGCCACGCCTCGGTTCAGTCTCAGCACTGCGATGACAAAACTCCCCTTCACTTAGTTCTCGCTTTCCATTTTTCTATATTCTACTGTGAAAGTCTTTAATTTTTTTTTAATTATTTAAAGAAACCTCGCAGGATGTGAAGGTGAAAATCAGTGAGACGTAACACCAACAGGAGAAACCATCTCCAACCGCCCCTCTCCCTCCCTCATCCCCACCTGGGAGATGCCCCCATTGTCACTGCTGGGCACCAGATCTGGCTTTTGTGTTTGGTTTCAGAACATGCATTCCTGCCCTGTTGTTTGTTTTTTAAACAGTTTTCTAAAGTAAAGGCAAGATGAGTTTCTGTGGATCTCCAGAACCGCTTTTAGGTTCTTGAGACACCAGCAGGACCGCACAGAGCCTTTCCCGGCCCGACTGTGGGGTCTCCCGGCAGATGCGGTGCGGTCGCCGTTGGGGATGGAAGATTACCATCTGAAAGCCGTTACACTTTCTAAGGGAGAGGCTATTCACACTATCGAGGCATAGACTGTATCATCTGTCCTTTTTCTAATCGTTTGCATTGAACTTTATACCAACGTTTAAAATTAACTGGGTGATGGCTTTTGAAGAGGCGGTGAAAGGTTGTTTGGGAAGGTTTCGTGGTGGTTCGGCGGCGAAGCGTCTCCAACTCTGCGGAAAGGAGGCTGGACGGTGTGGAGCCAGGAGCGGCCCACACTCGACACTGGTGGCTCTGCCCGCGCCTGCTTCGCTCTGAGCCAGCCGGTGCTGCAGGCGGTATGGAAAGGCCTGCATGTGCGTTCAGTCCCTCGTTTCTTCTCCTTCCCTCATGCCCCGACCCCCACTTGCTCACCCTCTTCTGTTCCGCGAGTGTGACTGGAAGCTTCTCTGCACTACTGGGTGTCTGACCCGGGCTGCAGACCCAGAATCTGTATACGGTTCTTACTGAAACACATCGTGGGATGAACGTTACACTTAAATAACACAAACCTAAATTTAAAGTGCCAAAAATAAATAAACAAATAAGCACATGAAAAGATGGTCGACATCACTAAACAGTAGGAAAATCCTAATGAAAACTCCAGTGGGACACCATGGCATTCCCATCGGAACAGGTAAAGTTTTCAGACGCCGGTAAGGATATGGAGCAACTTACACTGCTGGGAGGAAGGTGAATTGGTACAACTGCCTTGAAAAAAAATGGCATTTTATTTAAAAAAAAACAAAACAACCTATACATGCAATTACCATACAACCTGTCAACTGTTCTTTGGGGGCATTTACTCCAGAGAAATGAAATCTTGAGTTCACACAAAAACCTGAAATGAATCTTTAGAGCAGCTTTATTTACAATGGCCCCAACCACGCAACCGGCTTTCCGTGGGCAGGGGCTGACCTGGGGCGCACACCATGCAGCTCCACTTGGCAACTAAGGGGATCGGAGCGTCGATACACATCACAAGTGGGGTGAGTCTCTGGAGAATTAGGCTGAGTGAAAGAAACAAAAAGCCAATCCCAGAAGTTCACGTACCGTATGACTCCATTTGTGTGGCATTCCCGGATGGGAGTTCAGACAGGCAACATCGCAGGTCATTATGGTGATAGAATTGTTCTGTATCTTCACTGTGTCCATGTCCATACACTGCAGCTTGTGAGACGTTATTGGGGGAAACGAGGTAAAGGGCACAGGGGATCTCATTGTACTGTTTACCTAAAATCCATGTTAATCTATGATTATTTCAAAATAAAAAGATGAATTTCAACAAACACCACTATCAACTCGTTTCCTATACACCGATACACCCAGTTGTATTATTTACAATTTTTCCATTTATTTGAATGTTAGAGGCTAGAAGTCTTGTCATACAGGTATCATTCTGTTCTATTGCTTCTGATACATCCTTTGCCCATTTTTCTATTCAGTTGCCACTTTCTTACGGACATAGAGGAACTCTATCTCATGGCCCTTACTGCATTGTGTATGCTATTTATGTGGCTCTAAGATGGGAGCTGATTTTCAAATTTTATTCGTCAAACTTCAAAAATCTCAGCAGGTTGTCTTATCATCCTAGACATGGATGTGTGGGGTCCCCACCAACATAAGCCCCAATGGGATGCACTGATCCCCTCATCGTTGCTTGGTCTCCCCACTTGAATCCTACAAAAGGCAAGTAACTGGGCTCAGATTTGAGCTAGTCTATCCGACATCAACCCCATGAAATATTGTTTTTCGTTTTATACTATTTTCAGTCCCACTTATGCTAACTGCATATACAGGTGATTTGCATAGACCAACATTGTTCTTATAAATAACAGGAACCATAGCTAATTTATTGACCAACCCAAGCAAATACTCCATACATTATCACTACATACATTGTGCCATTGAATCCTCATCAAAACTCTGAAACACAGGGGCATTATGATTTCCCCCATTTTGTGAATGAGGAAGCAGAAGTTTAAATCTGTTAGGTAACTTGTCTAAGGTCACAGAGCTAATCAACGGTAAGAGCAGCTCAAACCCAGCTGCCTGAGCACCAACACTCTATGAAAGTGTTAGGTCTCAGGGAATACCGGGGGACCAGTTACAGAGCAGAACTGTCAACAAGCAGAAACTGGGTCACAGACGCATTCCTGGAAGGAGCTGAGAGCGCAACAGAGTCTAGGTTTTCTGTGCTGGGGGCAGGGGACTGCACCTTGGCCTGCTGTTTCCGTTCTAACAGAACCCTCATCCTCATCGACCATTTTAGAACGAAGTCATATCTCAACACTCTTACCAACACACTATGCCCACTACCTGGTGTGGAACGGGCATTTTCTCTAGCCCTGAAGACCGCCAGGAGGTGGGAAATTCAAGGAAGGGAAAATTACCAAGTACTTCTCATGAACAGGAGAGATCTAGAAAATCTCTGAGGTCATAAATGTTAACGCTTTTCTAGGTATGAGTCAGAGGGTTCATTGAGAACATCAAAATAGTTTTATTTCTGAATAAACATCGGAGCAGAAATAAAAATAGCTTTCTGACCGATGGAACACATAAAGGTTAATTCACATGCTTTTCTGGGGGTGGGGAGGAGAATGGTATTTAGGAGGTTTAAAAATTATAATAAAGGTTTTTTCTATGCCAGTAATAAAAGCAAAAAATTAAATAGTGCTAAATGTAATAATAAAATACAGCTGTTTCCTGTCTCCAATACCCACAGTACTCCAATACTCCAGAAAAAAAAACACACCAAAAATATTTTAAACTGTTTTTCCTCCCTGGTACCTACCCTCAAGAAGTATTCAAAGTTATGACAAGCAAGGACCTACAACCTAGATTGCTCTATCCAGCAAAGCTACCATTTAGAATGGAAGGGCAGATAAAGTGCTTCCCAGAGAAGGTAAAACTAAAGGAGTTCATCATCACCAAGCCATTATTATATGAAATGTTTAAGGGAACTATATCAGAAAAAGAAGATCAAAACTATGAACAATAACATGGCAACAAATTCACAACTATCAACAACTGAATCGAAAAAACAAACTAAGCAAACAAGCAGAATAGGGACAGAATTGGAGGGTTGTCAAGAGGGAAGGGGGAAGGTGGAGAGTCAGGGGAAAGGTTCTGGGATTAAGAGGTGCAAATTGGTAAATACAAAAAAGACGGGGAGGTTAAGAACAGCACAGGAAATGGAGAAGCCAAGGAAATTATTTGCAGGACCCATGGGCATGAAGTGAGGAAGGTGATTGCTGGGGGGAGTGGGGGGTATCGGGTGGAAGGGGGGCAAAGGAGGAAAATTGGGACAACTTTAATAGTGTAATCAATAAAATATATTTTTAAAAAATTCTGAATAGTGTGTTTATCCTGCTATTTCTGCATTCACAATTTTTATATTTCATTGACTTCCTGTTGAGATAGATGGTTGAGGTTTTGGTTCTCTTTGTTGAAGCTTTAGTTCTCCCTTTTTTCCACCTCTCAAAATAATTATAACTTAAAATAATCAAAAAAGTGTTGTGTTCTTTCTTAAGCTATTTTTTCTTTTTCCTTTTGTTGATGTAAGAAATGTCCAAACCTGTGAAAAATGTTTCATGAGTTTATTTGAGCCAAATTGATGACAATTGCCAGGAAGCAAAATCTCAATGGATTGAGAAAATGATCTAGCACATGGCAGTTTTACCACTTATTTTATACATTAGAATCACAGGGGGAGGTGAAAGGGGTTATAAGAAATCCAATGATGAGAGACTGGGGAAGTGGGAGAAAAGCAGGTAGGGAAATCTCTGAGACTGGATAAAAAGTAAAACAGAGAGACATAACTTCTTTTACATTGGTGTGTATAGGATGGTTAACAGTTAATGATACCGGACAGCGTCCTGGCCCTGAGTGGGTCTGCCTAGGGCCAGCAATGTCACAGGTGGGCACAGGTAACCAGGTTCTTGGTGATTAAGACAAAGAATTTAAATGGACACACAGAGTTTGTTGCAGAGAACATGGGAGCAGGCCAACTCCAAGCAGAGACTGACTGCATGGGTTGGAGGGATTCTATTCTCATAGGGCAGACCCTCCTGGCTAGTTTTGGGGGCCTCTTATTGCACATGTACAAGCAGTTGTACTACTTTAAAGCTACTGCATATGTGGTCTTCCATGATTTTCCTTGATTGGATATTAGAGAAGGGGTCACACAATGTTACTGAATGGACCCACCCTTCTCCTGGGGCCCCCCTGTACTAGGTTCACCTTGCCCGCCACCACGGAATTACAGCTCTCAATGTCAGAGATCGATGAAAAGGAAAGGAATTATTTATTTAAAAGTTATACAGACTTAAGAGTAATGACTTAATGTCTTCATTAAAATCCCAAAGTACCCCTTAAAACACCCACAAACACACAGTCCTTCCTTCCCCCCCTTTGCCCAGTCTGGGGTACCGTGTCTCAGGAAAAGAAATAGAAGTCCGTGGCTTGGGTAGCCCCCTGGTTCTTCCCAGTTATCTGTGCTCGGCTGGTAGGTCTCCCTCGGTTCCCAGCAGCATCAGCTGTGTCGCTGCTGTTCCTTTCTCCCCTTTCCTTCCTGCAGCATCTCTCCTGCATTCTTCCGAACTGCAAAGAGAGCTCTGCATCACTGCTACATCTTGCCTTTCAGCTTCCTGAGCTGCATGATCTCCCCCTTCATGGCTGCCGCCCCTGGGTTTAAATCCTAGCACCAATCTTCCTCTGCAGCCCCATTTCTGACTCCTCCCACAACTGGCTACACCTGCCAGCATTCCCATATTTTTCCAGCTTTTCTGGGCTGCCATAGTAATTCCGGGCAGGCATGGCCCTGTGGCATGGATCCAATCTTCTCCAATCTCTATACAGGTGCTGTAACCAGGGGAAGTTGCCTCCCAGGTACATCCTAGATGGAAGTCATTCCCATCTCCCTGGCTCAAAGCATGGCCACAGCTATTTCACATATCTATGAAACCGGTCAAAAGTTATACATGTGTTAAATGACCACTCTAGAGGTTATTTGCAAAACTGTTGCTATGCAAAACAACTCTCAATGGCCCTGCTCCAATTGTCCTATCCCCCAGCTCAGACTTGTGGGTGTGAGGACATCTCATGTTTTTAATATTTCCTGGACACCCTGAGTTCTGGACCCCATTACAAATCCTTCTTTGGGAAGCCCCCTGGCTGTACCCTCTCACAGAGATACGCTCTCCTATGTATTGCAGCATTATTCACAATATCTAAGATATGGAAGCAACCTAAGTGTCATCGATATGAAACCAGAAGAGCCCACATTTGTGCTGCCCGGTCACCACCAGAACCAATAAACAGAGACTGGCACTGAATCTTTGTGGGTGCTTCATTCAGATGGCTGGTGATCTGAGAAGATGGCCAGTTTTGCACCCTAAAAGACTGTCTTATATTTTATGTTGAACCGACCCTTTTTACAAGGGGAAGAAAAGTGGAGGTGAGGGGTTTGGAATTCAGGGGAAAAGTTAATCAGATAAAAGCTGCAGCATTCTTTCACCCTTGACTGGTCATTCCCATCTGTGTCCTGGGCATGGAGCTCTCTGCCTGGAACACAACGGCTCAGACACCATCTTGGTGGCTTGCAGTCCCACCTGGGGCACAAAGGTAGAACTCCTTGTGGTCTCCTGGAGCCAGGCTGGGTTACCTTCAGTTCCTGAAACAATAGCTTTTACTTGCATTAATTACTAAGCTTACGAAGGATTGCTTAAACCTGAAAAGTTTCCAACTCTTGAGTCCCCCATCAGATTTCATGTAATCCTCTCCATGCCTCCTTTTTTGATTCTAATGTATAAAAAAATAAGCTGCAAAGTTCCCATTCTCTATCGCTACCCAGCAATTGTCATTTGGGCTCAAATAAACTTATACAAATTCTCTGTGGGTTTGGACATTTCTTATCGCCGCATGGCCTCTGAACACTGGCTGTGTCACAGCCAGAGCACCCTCTAGTGGTAACTCATGCAATCTACACCCTTGTAACCTCCCTAGCCTGGGGTTTCTACACTGCCTCCCCAGGGATGAGGGCAAGCTTCCATCCTGCCTGCCAGCAATGTGGCGGCTCAAGTTCTAGGTCTGATTTGCCTGTGTCCACAGAGCCTCTGGCTTTCCCACCGGCTAGTCCAAGTGCCCAGGTTACACAGCCCAAGGAAATGGATGCCCCAAGGAGGAAATGTTGACCAAAGAGACACAGGAGAACAGAAGGACGTGAGGATTGGATTCTTGGCCTTTGGCCTCACGGCCAACTCTCCAAGAGGCAGTGGCTTATGGGCCTTTAGCAGATGTGGCCACAGGGGCAGGGACCAGCGGTACTGTCTCCTGAGGCTGTGGCCAGCTCAGTAATGCACGGCTCTGCATTGGATTCCCTCTCCCCAGCCTCACTTTCCCCTTGCCTTCACTTTGTTCCTTTGAATTGCACATCCCAGTATGGGATTACAATTTGGGCTTTGCTGCAGACTCTGCTGTCTAGGGGAGGAGCTAAGACAGGTGGTGAGGGGGCTGCCCTTCGGGGGTGCAGGGTTCGTCCGGGCCTCGGGCAGCACACCCTCCTTCCCAGCCCAGGCTCTGTCTCCACCTTCCTCGATGCATGGGTGTGACCCGTGGGGACCAGGCTCCCGGCCTGAGGAACCTCGGAGGCCCCGGGCATGCAGGCTGCCGCCTTCCCTCACCCCAGGATTTGCATTCTGGCCTCGGGGGATTTTCCTGATCTTTCTGCCATATTTTAACAGGTGTGTTTAAATAATTACCCAGCATCTTAGGGGTTCCGTTGAAGGAACCAGTCTCCCATCCTCCCAGGATACAGCATAGGTGTGCCCCAGGGAGCTTCCAGACTGAATCTCACTCTGAGATCCGGAGTTCTGCGCCCCCACCCCAGCCCTAGCTCAGGGCTCCATGCGGTGTATCCACAAGAGAATTGTATAAATCTCCCAGAACCGGGGAGCCAGGCACTGAGAGGGCAAGCATGCTGGTGGCAGGGAGCTAGAGAGGTCCTGGGGTCCCTCCTCATTGTGCAGAGCAGGAAACTGAGGCACAACACGTGAGGCTTGGCCTTTCGGCCAGCCAGAATCTGTTTTTCACATGATTGTAGGGAGCGCCAATGGCAGTTTTTAAATAGCTATTAGGGGCCACTGTCAGGCGATCTAGGTAGAGCTCTTATTGCCTGTGGGAAGAAGACATGAGGTGTGCCATTTACTCACAGTGAAACTCCCAGTGAAGTCCCGTGGCGAGACCCTGTGTCAGCCTGGGCGGGCTCCTGCGCTTGCCCAGAACCGATTACGGTGAGCACAGAGAGGCTCATGAAAAAGCAAGGGCTGATAAGGACGGAGAGGCCTGAGCAGTTTCTAGAGTCCTTGGTGTGCCAGCTACCTGCGGGGGAGGGGGATTTCTGAAGGTTTTTCTGAGGGTTTCTCCAGCCCCGCCGTAACCTGAGTGGATATTCCTCTGTGGCCGGGCCACCAGTGTCTCCAAAGCTGAGCTTTGGGACTGAGGTCCTTTACACAAGGCTGAATTCAGGGAGCTCTCAAGGAGGTTCAAACGATTTTTCCATTGGGCCTCCCACAAAAAATCCATACCGTATGGGGTTGAACTTGGCCACTTGTCTGCTGCCTCATCTCTTACCCAGAATGTGAGTGGGCCCCTGGGTAGTCCCAGGGCACTGGAGAGCCGGCCTGTGGACTTGGGACCTCACGCTTCCCCACCCCACCAGGCCCTCTGAGCTTTTCCAGCTTCTGTGTCTCCCTCCTTCCACCGATCGCTGCCTCCCTCAGGTGTAGGCAGATCCCTTCCCTACTCTTGCATTTGATACATTTTCGCTGTCTTTGTAAACCTGATGAGCCAACGTCACTGGCCTTGCAGCCTGTTTCTGTGCGAGGCAGAAGCCTAGCGAGGCGGGACTTGTCCTGAGTGCCCATCAGGCTATGCGAGGTGCACGGCTCAGGTCTGCCCGCACAGGGCTCCCTCCTGCGAGGGAGGGCAGGAGGGGTGCTTGTTGAATTTATGACCTGGTCTTGTCAGTATCCCCTCAGAGCATCCCTTCCAGCCGACTGCACGAAAGTCCTTCCGAGTCAGGCATTCATTCTGAAGATGGGTGTTCGCCTTTCTCTGCTCTTAGCCGCACTCCTGCTTGTCACACTTCTGTTCTGCCTGCTGTATCTGTCTGCTGTGTCTCCGCACCTGATCACTCTCCTCACTGGCTCATCATCCCTGCCGAGAGAGGACAAGGTGGGGGTGGGCACCTCTGGAGAGAGAGGAAGGGGTGGGGGGAGTGCGGGCAGTTGACCACAAGACACTGTTCGCTGAGAGTCGATGGTGTTGGCACCAGGGCACAGCAGGGGGTGGATGCAGTCCCTGTACTCGAGGCGCTTCGGTTGGGTGGGAGCGGGGAGACAGGCATGAGACACCCTCCACACACAAGAAGGTGTTGATAACGGGTGAGTACCTCGATGGAGAGGAAACAATGAAACCAGAGCCGGCCCTAAGCACCTCTGGCGGGTGACTGAAACCTGTGCCAGTGGGCACGTCCCTCTCGGGAGCTGTGGTTTCCATAGGACAGCGTCTAGCGCTGCACCGTCCAATGCCGTCGGCACTGGCCACGTGTGGCTATGGAGCCCTTGAAGTACGGCTCTTCTTGAAGTAAACGGTAATTGAAATAAACGTGACATACTAATCAGACGGTACTTATAGAAGAAGCTCTACTAACGCACTCATAGACAATTCAGGTGTTAAATGTTTCCTTGTAAGTATTTTGTAACAGCAGGTGCAGCTCCTGCTTAACCAGGGAATGGTCCTGACGGCAAGAAATGGAACAAGCAGCAGCGACTCCTATCGGAACCAGCAGAGGCTCTGCCTGTGCCTCCTGTTTCCCCGATGTCAGCGGTGAAACCGCACGATGACACACACGGGGAAGAATGACACACACGGGGAAGAACGCTGAAACCACCGTGCAGAGCTGAGGAAGGGCACGTGGCTAGAAATTCCTTTGCTCCCCGCCTCCCAAGTTTGCCTACGTGCCCCGGCCCGGACACCTGAGCTTTTGAGATGGTTTCAGAGGCAAGAGCCTCCTGTCTTCTCAGGTCTGTCGATTCCTGAATAAACCTCTTTTCTTTTTTTTGAAACTTTTTTTCAAAAAGATTTTATTTATTTATTTTTAGAGAAAGGGGAAGGGAGAGAGAAAGAGAGGGAGAGAAACATCGATTGGTGCCTCTCCCACGCCAACTGGGAATCTCGCCTGCAACCCAGGCATGAGCCCTGACCGGGAATCAAACCAGCGACCTTTCGAACCAGCAGACTTTTGGTTCACAGGCGGCTGTTCAATCCACTGAACCCTCTTTTTTCACCAGCACTTGTCTCACGAGTGTGGCTTTCGTTGTGGCAGGCAGCCAAACCTTCGTTTTGGTTACAACTTCAATAGCAATGCCATGTAAGCGTAAAATAGCAGGTTTAAAAAAAAATAGTATGAAAATGTAGTATCTCATTAACAATCTTCCGTTAATTAAATGTTGAGATGGAAATGTTTTTTGGAAGTACTGGGTTTAATAAAATTGAGAAGCCCTAAATACAGTCCCAAAATGACTCCCCAGTTCCAAAGCCTGGTGGAGGGGCTGACGTAAACAGCCACTACTAATTCAGAGTGGGGGAGGGGAGTCTGCGCAACAGCAGTAGCTCAGGGGACGAGGACTGAGAGCCCAGCTCCAACACTTCAGTCCTGTTTTCTTGTCTGTAACGCAAGCCGAGAACACGCAGCTCACAGGCCAATGCGCTGAAGATCGAAAGGGCTCCTGACTTATCCTAATGCCACGTCCGGACTTTGCTGCCCAAGCCTGGGCCAGCAGTTCAGACAGTAGCCACAAGAGGGCGCCCCAAGACTTCTATTGAAGAAATGGTCCACAGAATCAACCACCGATGATTCCTTTGCCTTGCCTGCTGCTCCACCAGAGCCAGAAGGAAAGCGCTTTAGGAAGGAGCGATGGCTGCCCACCCAGAGTCTGCCCAGAAGGCCTCTGCTCCAGTTTGGTAAACTGGAGGGAGACAGCGGACACTTCAGGGAAGTAAATTTCTGACCTAGGGTGGCCTCCCTGCCCACCCGCCAACCCTGCCCGCTGAGCGGCCCGCAGCTACTCCTCTGACTTCTCCAGGCCTTCGTTTCCTCGATGAAAGGGAGCTTGTGCGAGTGCCAGTCCACCGCAGTATGAGCTGCGCATGCACGCCCGGCTGCCCCTGTCCATTTTTCTCACGCCCCAGCCCCCTCACGACCACCCTTCTACGCTGTTTCTCCGAGGTCCCTGTTTTTAGATCCCACCTATAAGTGAGACCATACAGTGCTTCTCTTCCTCACGTTTTTGCATATGAAGTAGAGATGGATTTCATTTTCCTTTCAAAAAACACACACTAATGAACACACATGTGAGCTTTAGAATGTGACAACACGTTGCCTAATTCACATCCTCAGGACTTCATATGGAAAGATGTCACGATCCAGGAGCTCTGGCTGCTGCTGGGTGTATGATCTCAACAAACGTTGGCTTCTTTGTGAGACCCAAATGCACCTTTAAGCTACAGGACATATTCTGGCTTCAAGGAAATACACCTTTTTATTCTCTTTTGCAAGCAAGTTCAATCCGGTGACATTGTTGATTTACAAAATCTTGATCATTAATCAAGATTAAATGATCACGTTTGAAACACTTTTGAAAAGGGATCACCTAAAACACTTTTGAAAAAGGAATTGTAAACCGATTTTCCATTTACGCTTTTCAAAGTATGGAAAGATGTGCCTCCTTGAGCCCAATTCATTTTTGAGACTATTCCAAATTTTGTCTGAAGTGAAAACTCTCACAGTACTGAAACAACTTGAAATAGGCCTGTTTACCATGCAGAATGTTGGACACTTTGAAGTAAGTCTAAAATCAACATGCAGATTTTTCTTTTTTTAAGATTTTATTTATTTATTTATGAGAAATGGGAAGGGGGGGAGAAACATCAATCAGTTGTCTCTCATAGATGTACTGAAAGAGGACTTCTCGCTATTACAATCTGTTTTGCCAGTATTTACCTGTAGCTACAGTAACAGCTACAATTTCATATTGTCCCAGTTTTCAGTGACAACATTTCACAATTTTTAGATTTTATTTATTTATTTATTTATTTTTAATATATATATTTTTATTAAGATTTTATTTATTTATTTTTAGAGAGGGAAGGGAGGGAGAAAGACAGAGAGAGAGAAACAGCAATGTGCAGTTGCTAGGGGCTGTGACCTGCAACCCAGGCATGTGCCTGACTGGGAATTGAACCTGCGATGCTTTGGTTCGCAGCCCACGCTCAATCCACTGAGCTATGCCAGCCAGGGACTTATTTATTTACTTTTAGAGAGAGGGGAGGGAGGGAGAAAGAGAGGGACAGAAACATCAATGTGTGGTTGCCTTTCACATGCCCCACACTGGGGACCTGGCCTGCAGCCTGGGCATGTGCTCTGACTGGGAAACAAATCGGTGACCCTTTGGTTTATAGGCCAACACTCAATCCACTGAGCCACACCAGCCAGGGCTAATTAATTCATTTATTTTTAATTGTTTTCAATTACTACACCCTTGTTCATGTCCATGGGTCATGCATATATGTTCTTTGTCTAAACCCTTCACCTTCTTTCAACCAGTCCCCACCTCCCCAACCCTTGCCGCTGTCAGTCTGTTACACATTTCTGTGGCTCCGATTCAATTTTCTTGGATTTGTTAAGAATTATTTTGTGTCCTACCATGTGGTCTATCTTTGAGAATGATCCCTGTGCACTTAAGAAGAATGTGTATTTGGGTGCTTTAGGATGAAATGTTCTGTAAATATCAATTAAATCCATTTGATCTAGTGTATCATTTAAGGTCACTGTTTCCTTGTTGGTTTTTGTCTGGAAGGTCTGTCCAGTGGTGACAGTGGGGTCTTAAAATCCCCTACAATGATTTTACTTCTATCAATCACTTTATTAAATCCACCAAGATTTTCTTAATATATGTAGGTACCCCTATATTGGGCACATATATGTTTATAAGGGTTAGATCCTCTTGTTGGATTGATCCTTTCAGTATTATTTAGTAACCTTCTTTGTCTCTTTTTATGGCCTATGTTTTGAAGTCTGCTTTGTCAGATATAAGTATTGTTACCCCAGATTTTTTTTTGTCTCCATTCACTGGAATATTTTCATCTATCCCTTCACTTTCAGCCTGTGCAGATCTTTTGTTCTGAGGTGGGTCTCTTGTAGACAGAATATATATGGGCCATGTTTTCTTATCCATTCATCTACCCTATGTCTTTCTTTTTAAGATTTTATTTATTCATTTTTAGAGACTGGAGAAGGGAAGGAGAAAGAGAGGGAGAGAAACATCAATGTGTGGTTGCCTCTCATGTACCTCCTACTGGGAACCTGGCCTGCAACCCAGGCATGTGCCTTGACTGGGAATTGAACTGGTGACCCTTTGACTCCCAGCCCGTGCTCAATCCACTGAGCCACACCAGCTACAGCTACCCTATGTCTTTTTATTGGAACATTTAATCCATTGACATTTAAGGTTATTATTGATAGGTACTTGTTCATTACAATGTTCTTCCTTTATACTTCTCTTTCTCTATTACATTTTCTTCTTAAAGCAGTTCCTGTAACATCTCTTATAATGCTGATTTGGTGTTAATGAACTCCTTTAGCATTGTTTTCTTTTGTTTGGGAAGCTCTTTATTTTGCCTTCAATTTTAAATGATAGTCTTGTTCGATAGAGTAGTCTTGGTTGCAGATCCTTGCTTTTCATTACTTTGAATACTTCATGCCAGTTCCTTCTGGCCTGAAGTGATTCTGTTGAGAAATAAGCTGTTAGTCTTATTGAAGCTCCCATGTAGGTAATTAACTGTTTCTCTCTTACTGCCTTTAAGATTCTCTCTTTGTCTTTAAACTTTGCCATTTTAATTATAATGTGTCTTGGTGTGGGCATCTTTGGGGTTAGCTTGATTAGGACTCTCTGTGCTTCCTGAATTTGTGTGACTTTTTCCTTTACCAGGTTAGGGAAGTTTTCTGTCATTATTTTTTCAAACAGGTGTTCTATCCCTTGCTTACTTTTTTCTCCCTCTAGTATCCCTATGATGCAGATATTGTTGTTTCACGTTGTCCCAAAGTTCCCTTAAATCATCCTCATTCTTTTTAACTCTTTTTCCTTTTTGTTGGTCTGAGCGGGTGTATTTTTCTACCTTGTCTTCCAATTTGCTGATTCAGTTCTCTGCTTTGTCTAGCCTGCTTTTCATTCCTTTCAGTATATTCTTCATTTCTGACATTACACTCTTCATTTCCAACTGGTTCTTATGCATGGTTTCTATTTCCTTTTTCATGATAATGTAGTTCCCACTAAGTTCTTTGTAGTTCTCATTAAGGTCCTAGAGCATCGTTATAACTATTACTTTGAAATCTATGTCTAATAACTTGCTTCCCCCAATCTCATTTAGCTGTTTTTCTGGGGATTCCCCCTTTTCTTTCACTTGGGGGTTGTTTCTTTTAGTTGACTCCTTTTGTTTGCTTCTACATATCTTATCTGCTTTGACTCCCTGTCTTCATGGGGTGGCCTTATGTGTAGGAGTCCTGTGGGACTCACTGATGTAATCTCCTTGATCTCCTGAGCTGGATGCTCTAGGAATACCCCTTGTGTGGTTATGTGGGCTCTCCTGTTTGCATATGGGCCTTGATTGTTTTTGGCCCTTTTATTGGTGGGTTCTCCCCTCCAGGGGGCTGATTGAGAAACTCCACCTCCACCATATCTTATACACTGTCACACAGGTGCTGACAGGACAAAGCAAAGCAACACAGAAAACAAAACTCACACAAACAAAACCCCCCAGCAAAATCAATGACAAAAGAGCAAAGAATAATAAAAATGGAAAGAGAAATAAAATATTGTAAGAAAAAAAGAACACAAGGAGACAAAAAAAAGAAGAAAGAAAAATGATGATGAATGGATTGAGGGAGGAAAACCAATAAGAGTAAGGGATAGAAACAAGGAATCACCACGAAAGAACAAAGAATGAAAAAAACAAAATTTAAAAATTGTAAGAAAATGAAGGAAGAAAGCAAAATGGAGTAATAATAGGGAAGAGCAAAATATGAGATTTGAAGGGAAAAAGTAGAGAAAACTAAGAAAAACTTGAAGAAAAAGAAAAATGATAAAAAGCTATGCAAAAGCAAAAACAACAAATATACTGGTAATGAAAAAAGAATAAAGTGGAATTTGTCTAGCAGAGTTCAGTGCTTGCCTGCTGGGTTCTCCTTCCGGATACCAATCTGATGCTGTCTGAAGCATTGGCTTCTGAAGTTGGTGGAAGCCGATGTCAGATGTTGTCCACTTCTAGCTCTAGGCAGCCTGTTCGAAGCTACAAATGATCCATAGCTATGACTGTCTCCTTTGGGTCTGGCTGCATCCAGGATGGGCCTTGCTGCTCTGCAAGGCTGGCTTTCTATCAGCACAGAGCCCAAGGGTGGGTCAACTAACGACCAAAGGCACCGCAGGTCAGGAAGTTCAAATCCTGACTTCACGATTTTCCAGCTGTGTGGCCTAGGACCCATTGCTTTTTCCCTCATATCACCATCTGAAATGGAAATCATAATACCTAACTTGAAGGTGAAGGTCAAAATTCGATATGGGCAATGTGCCCAGCACAGCCTGGCATGGAGAAACACTTGAGACACATTGGTCCCTTCCCTTTTATTCCAGCACATTTCCCTCACATCTATCCAACCACTGGTGTATCTTTCTGAAACTCTTGCTTTCCTCCTGTTACTCCCTAGCCACAGGCTTTAAACAGGAGATGCAGAGGAGTGTCCTGACTAAGAGCGTAGGCAAGGGTTTCTCAACCTTTGTTTCATTATCATCCCTCAGTAAGTCTTTTTAAACATTACATTCTTAATCACGTCTCATGAAATTTTAACAACACGGTGCTATCTGTTAATGTTCTGTATTCATAGCTGTGCTCTAGAGGTGAAGCCTAAGAATCAGTATTACCCCCTTTGGAAGCAATGTCACCCCCCCCCACCCACCCAAGAATGTGCAGCATTGACCATGAAACCTACATGCTAAATTCCAGTCCTGGCTCTGCCAAATATGAGCTGTGTGGCCTTGAGCAAGGTATGTAACCTCTCCTTGCCTCAGTGTCCTCACCTGTAAAATGAGGATAATAAGGTTACCTGCTTCTGGGGTCACTGGGTTACGTGAATGCCCGTGCACAGAGAACTTAGAACACTGCCTAGCACATAACCCTGCTGCGTAAAGGTTTGCTATGGTCACTCCCAGTGCTCCCCGCAGCCTGTAGCATGAAGCGGGAATATCTTAAGCTGGCACTCGGGGCAAAATCATTTCCTAACTTCCCTTTGCTGTGTCTCTCTCACGGAGCTTTACGCAAACCAAGTCTCCAGTCCTCACTGCCAGGGCTGGTCCCACTATGCTCACGGCTTCTCCACCATGGCTTTTGCCTCTCAACCAGCCTAGCAGGGCCTCATCCCTCCACCCAGCAGAAACCGGGCCATTGTCCACAGTTGTTGTCTCAATTAGAAGAGAAACTGCAGGTGGTAAAGAATTCGTAAACAAGCATAGGGGGAAAAAATCATCCCCCCCTCCCCTCACTGGCTTTTGCCAATTCTCCCAGGATCCCATCTGCAGGCTCTGAGCAAGGGGGCTGCCCCCACAGGTTTCACCTGCGTCACCAGGAACTGTAGGGGAGGGAAAACCACTTTCCCTCTGCCCTTCTTAAAGAAGTGCTTCTTAGCTGAAACCCCATAATGAAATACAGATTAAAAAGAGAAAAATGAACAGGCGATTATTAACATCAGTACCCCATATATACGTGGGAGATACCCAGGAAACACAGCCCAGACCCATAGTCACTCCTCCAGGGAGGAGTGACTTCAGGCTTAAATACCAGTTTAATGGGGAGAAGGCGGAGGGAGGGTAAATGATGTTTAGAGAAGATGAACGGGCCGTTCGAAGGACAGGTGAGAGGTCTGACAGTTTGTGACCAAGCTGTCTGGGTGTGGTGCCAACTTCCAGTCTCTTCTACGACAAGAGTCAATCTTCCCAGTCGGTGGAACTCCCTGCGTGGAGGTTTATGACCACGGAGTTCCTTTCGGAGGACCTGCCTTTAGGCAGCTGGGAGCAGTTCAGAGACGGCCTCTCCCTGCGTTTGCTGTTTGTTAAGTGCCTACAGCTCGAAAGCACCAAAGTGCCAAAGCGGTGTATTTTGGAGGTGGCACATTCTGCGACCCTTCATAAGGAACAGCTCAGACAAAGGGTGGGGCCAGAGGGGGCTGGAAAAATGAGGGATGAAGACCAGTGAGTTGAGGGTAGTCTCTACAAACCAAAAGGTCCCTGGTTCGATTCCTAGTCAGGGCACATGCCAGGGCTGCGGGCCAGGTCCCCAGTTGGGGGTGTGCGAGAGGCAATGGATCGATGTTCTCCGTCATATCAACATTTTTGTCCCTCTCTTTCTCCCTCCCTTCCCCTCTCTCTAAAAATAAATAAATAAACAAAATCTTTAAAAAAAAAAAAGACTGGCCAAAGGAATGGGGCAGCACGCAGAGTGGGAGGACTGGGGAGGGACGGACAGGGACCCAGGAAGGAAAAGGCGCCCAGGGCAGAGCCAGAGCGGCCTTCACCATGGCCGGAGGAGGCGGGGCGAGAGTGGGAAGGTGGCCGAGGCTCTCCAGTGCCACCGAGCGCCCCAGCACGCAAAGCCCCGCCACTCTTTCCTTGGTCACTTTTCAGGGTGGTGTTTGCGGTCTGAGGGTGGAGGAGAGGTCTCCCCCTGCTCCAAAGACCAGGCTTGTTCACTGCTTGCTCTAAAATGCTCATTCCTGGCTGGCGTAGCTCAGTGGATTGAGCTCTGGCTGAGAACCAAAGTGTCGCATGTTCGACTCCCAGCCAGGATACATGCCTGGGTTGTAGGCCACGGCCCCCAACAACCGCACATTGATGTTTCTCTCTCTCTCTCTCTATCTCCCTCCCTTCCCTCTCTAAAAATAAGTAAATAAAATCTTTAAAAATAAAGAAATAAAATACCCATTCCCCAAGCCTGAGTTCCTCTCTTCGCGTGCAGGTGTCGTCCTGGCCCACTGTGTCACTCTGTGGGGTTGGGGAGGAAAGGGAACTGACACAAATAGGCTGCTGGCTGGGCCGTGAGTCATAGAGTCCTGTCTTCTACCAGCATCTGTGCAACAGGAAAGCCTTAGCTGTTGGCTTCCAAGGAAGGTAGGGTTGAATCCCGGCCCGGGAGCCTGGGGAGAAGGGAGAAGGAAGGGTTGCTTGCAGCGAGTGGGAACCTCCAAGGGGCGGGGATCACATCAAGGCCGTGCTCACAAGCTGAGACTTGAACGACAGTGAGCAGAGCCTCTGGAGCATTTAAGTCAGCAGTTTGGGTTCTAGAAAGAGCTCCTTGGCTTTGGGGTGCAGAAGGAGCTCATTCACTGGGGTGAATGACAAGAAGTGTGAAGGACACGGAGGGGCATTGGAGGCCGTACAGGCCCCACTGGACACAGAAATATGGGAACCAGACCTCAGAGGTGGCTACTGACGGGGCGTAGGTGAGATTGTCCTTGAAGAGTGTGTGACCAGAGGAGAGAAAGGGTGTCGGCCACGTTCCAGAAAGAAGCACTCGGGGAAGCAGGAGGTGAGTCAAAGGCACTGAAACCAGGGACGAACAAAGGAAGGAAACCAGGGGTGGGCTTCCCCAAACCCCAGCTGGTCCCCAAGCCTGCGGCACTGCAACCCCAGCCCACAGCTCTGTCCCAGCGGGCCGTGACAGGACTGAGGAGGAAGCACGGTGGAGAGCGTACAGGATGCCCCTGACCTCAGGAGACCACAGCAACCAGAGTGCAGGCAGTGCTGGGGTGCAGGCAGCCAGGTGGGCAGGGAGGAGCCAGGGAAGGCTTGGGAGGGCTCATGATCATGTCATCAACATGCGCCGAGGGTCTCCTGGGGCCAGACCCCAGCTGCTAGGCCCTCGCTCAGGGATGGACCAGAAGCAGTATTTGCCTTGAACTTGCGTCAGGCTAGTAGGACCATGGTGCCAGAGATGCACGTTGTCCTCGGAACAAGTGGGCTGGGGCTGGGTGCAGGAATCTGCCCTGGAGAAGTCAGGTCCCAGCTGCAGCAGCGGCGGCAGTGAGAGATAACGTGGCAAGGAGCCCGGCCAGGTTGCCTACTGTGTACGTAACTCGGGGTAACTTGGCAGAAGGGTAGAGGGAGCCATGAAATGCCTTTAAGGAGAGAGGTACATAAAATCATAATTATTAAGCATCTACCGGGTGCCAGGCATGGACTAGGAGCTCCCTGTG
The DNA here is from genome assembly GCF_019186645.2 of Phyllostomus hastatus. Classification (NCBI taxonomy): domain Eukaryota; kingdom Metazoa; phylum Chordata; class Mammalia; order Chiroptera; family Phyllostomidae; genus Phyllostomus; species Phyllostomus hastatus. The sequence goes on from NW_025334009.1 coordinate 10,274,247, forward strand.
CCAACGCTTCTCAAACTCAAGGCTCTTCCCAATCTCTGGAGAATTTCATTAAAATGCAGAGTCACATGGAGTTGGTCTAGGGTGAGGCCTGAGGTGCTGCATTGCTGATAAGCTCCCAGCGGGGACCACACTGTGAGGAGAAAAGCTGCAGCTCAGTAAACCTGCACCCCGATCCTGTCCGGGGACTAAAACGGGCTCCCTGTTTCGCACAGGAAAACTGGTTCGTGGGTTTTCTCAGCTTGCGTAAAGACGCACCACTAAACAGAGCTGCATGGTCCCCGCCCTCTACCCATGTTTGGGTAAAAAACACAGCCCCCAAATCATCTCTCCCTGCTGCCCCCTCTTGGTCTGCCCCCAGGCTCGGGTGATCTAGACCCTTCTATGGTCTGCTGGCCTCCAGCCTGGGCTTTCGAGCCTGCCTCCAGCAGCGTCTAGAGATAACCTACCTCACAGGAAACCAGATACCATTGGCTAACTTCGCAAATAAAGATGCCCTCAGAGGGAAGGAAAAGGGAAATGCTCTCTGGCAGAGCCTGCGTGGGACAGGGTGGCTGATTGGCACATCCAGAGATTCCCTTCCCAAGCCCAGCCCAGCCCAGGTAGGAGCCGAGGACCCGATCAGCACCTGTGGGTGGGAGATCAGCACCTGTGGGTGCGTGGGGCAGGGCACTGTGGTCAGAGGCCCAAGTAGGGCAATGATGCTGGTTTGCTTTGCCAACAAGGGAGACCATTTACCTGAGGGTGTTCCAGCTTCAATGTTCAGGGGGCTTTGAGGAGTTGCTGGGTGGTAGGGAATGAGTGGTTAAATCATTTACGATATGCTCAACATGATAGACTATGACCAGATGCATTAATTAGTAAGCACAGGGAGAAATGCTCGTGATTTGGCATTAACTAAAAAGAGAAGCATCATTTGAGAGTGCATCTGAATGGTAGGGTAGAATTATTGTTAACTTTTCACAGTAAGAAATCATATGGAAGTTGTTTTTTTTTTTTTTTTAAGAAAGGAGTCATTCTTTTAGAGACTCGCAATGAACTGTGTATGAGCGAAATGCTATGATGGCTGGACCCATTTTCTGACAATCCAGCAGGACGCGAGGGGGGAGTGGATGAAATGCTGACCGGGAGGGGCTTGTTGAAGCTGGGTGAGGAGTGCGTGGGGGTTCTCTCCGCATTTGTGTGTGTTTGAACGTGTATAATAAAAGTAAAATGTTATAATAAAAATAGCACCTCCCTTTAAATATAACTATACTTCATATGCGCATATGAATATGAAAACATGCATAAAGATTGATTTTAAAAGCTAGCTGCGGTGAAATCTGGGAAGCTAAGCAATTGGTAGTTTTGTGTTGTTTTCTCCTTTTATTTCCATGCATTTTTTGTGCATCTACCTTTTTATAAAGAGCATTTCTAGTGAAGACAACTTGAATTAATAAATTGCTGGCACGAGTTTGAGGCTCAGTATTGCCGTACACGGGTATAGTCATGGCGAGGACCCTCGGGTTCAGGAGCTTTGTGCCATTGGAAAGAAAGGAGTTATGAGTGGGCTCCGTGGTATTCCTCCTTACTCGCAGGCTGACCAGGCTCTTCCCCACATCCGGGGAAGGGAGACCTACTGTGTGTCCGCCACAGGTCAGCCATACCCCTGCTGGACAGCTGCCAGTTTCCCCACTTTGCAGATGAAGGTCGGCAGGGCGGGGTGGGGCAGCGGGGAGACAGCTTGGCTTTGGAACAAAGCTCCACCTCTGCACTTGACCTTGCTAAGCCTCAAGGCCCGCTTTTAAAACGGATATCAGCCAGGAGTTGATTTGAAGCCAGGTGATGGGTCCAGACTGAGTTTCTGTGAAGATTAAGGCATGGTACATAAAATTCCAACCCCATTTCCTGGCCCCTATTTGGGGTTCAAGAAACAATAGGTGTTGTCCCTATGGGAAACTGAGGCTCAGGAAGCTTGTGCAATTCAAGGTCACTGGCTACTTCGGAGTGAGGCTGTGAGGAGCAGGAGAGGAAGGAATGTGCCAGAGCTGACCCAGCACAGGACCACCTTCCATTCCATTCCCCACCCTCCTCCACCCCCCAGGAAGCACCCCATCTGACCTCTGCGGGGCTTCAGAAGGGCAACAGTGTCAGAAACCCTGGCCTCAAAGAACGGACTTCCCAAGGCCCGGGACTTGGGGCTGGTCCTCCCCAGCCCAACCTCTGACCTGGGTCGGAGTCCTCAGCTCCCCTGTTTGCATCAGGCTCAGTGGTTCCCCTGGGCAATGTTTAGAAGCAGCACCTGCAGTGGATGAGCTCTGCAGGAAGGGGCACACCTGGTGTCCCACGACAGGTCACAGTTATGAGCCAGGGGGCACAGGCCAGGCCTCCGCGGACTTTTCCCAGGACTGGTCCCAATTCCCAGAAGCAGTCTGGGAATCCCGAGCGCTTGCATTCTCCTGAGTCACTGATTCTGCTCAGGGAAGCCTGAGCCTTCCAGCCTGACCCTCCTGCTGCCTGTCTGCTGTGGGGGCTCAGAGCGCGCATGCGCCCAGGGGCTGGGACTCTCGTGACTCTCCAGACACAGCGGGCGCTTCAACCCCCTCATCTTTGGGCCTGGCCAAAGCGCAGCTATTTTGGATTGTGAGCCTCCATAGGAAGAAAACCTATATTATACCTGTTTCAATATCTCCCCAGACCCCTTTTTTCTCTTTTGCCTTTTCCTTAAACCTATGTGTATGGTGAAACACACACTCAAAGAACAGTGTGGGGGTTAACAAATTATTACAAATGGAGACATCCAGGCCAGCCCCCAGCAGCCTCCGCTGCTCTCTCCCTGACCACCACCCGTCCCTCCCAGAAGTCACCACGATCCTGACTTTCATGGTCATCACTCCTTGCTTGTTCCTCTACTTGTCCCCCCTAGATGTGCCTCGCTAAACAAGGTGAATGGCCGTTGGGATGTGGGACACCTGGCTGCCCCTCCCCTGTATGTGCGGACTCACGCAGCCGTCTGCCTTTTGGCCCAAGTTTCCAGCACGTACCCACATGGTCGGGGATGCAGGCGCATGCGCACAAATGTTGTTCTGGTGGCCTCAAACTGTGAGCCCCGCTGTGCGTTGCCACAGCCTGATGGCAGGCGTGGCGCACACACGGTGGCACCTTGGACAGCAGTCAGAAGGGACGGGCCACAGCCTCAGCGATAGCATAGATGAGACCCTTCCAGAAGTGCTGAGCTAAATGTACAGACAATCGCCACATTGGTCCGTCTCAGCAAGGCGGTTATTGAAGGCAGCCCCGCCAGACACGGTTTCTAGTCCCATCAGCGAGAATCGCGGCGTTGCTACCAGTCTGTTACAGCTTAGGGAGCAGTCAGTCAGCTCGGACAGTTAAAGGGGGAGGCGGCCCGGAAGGGCGTGCTAGGTAGGACACCAGTAACTTTTCTGGCCTATGTCACAGTCATTCATAAATTCTCCCTATAGTTCCTTAGCGCGGCATCTGAGACTCCTCTGCCCACCCCTCTTCTGCCTGCTTGGTCTCAGCTCTCCCCGCGTCCTTCCTGGAGCCCCGGACACAGACTAAACTGGATTTCTCTGAATGCTCTGGGTTCAAACCTGCCTCTTCTAACCCCACCATCCCCACGTCTTTCTGTTTCTAGCATATTCCGTCACACCCCCTCTGCCTAGCCTTGGTCCCAGGAGCGCCCCCCACCCCATGCTCAGACCCTCAGTGCCTTTGGCTTCAACCCCACCCGCCAGTTTCTGTCTTTACCTCTGTCTACCCGGAAGACCCTTCCAGCCTTTAAGACTCAGCAAAAACGGTCCAGTTCTTGGGTTTCCTACAACTTTTCTAATATTTATCATGAAACAATAAGATTTTACAGAGATTGTATCTTAAAAACCCTTCTACCTCCTCAGCATTTAGTAGAGTGCTTTGTGTTGGGGCCATCAAGCCAAAAACAAACTCTTCTCCCATCCAATCCAGGAACACCTCTCCGCAAAGAGAGGAGAGAGAGAAAACACTTTTATTCTTGAATAAGCATTAAACCAGAACGGGATGCGTATCCCTTGGCAATCCGCTAAGAGACTGTAAAGACAGAACAGGAAAACTCTCACCCTTTACACAGCCAAGCAGATGCGACCCCTCACACCCCTGTTCTCAAGATAAACTAGCCTGCACGTAAGAAAACTTGACAGTCACACACACAGGTCGTCCCGGCTTCACTGTGGTAACTGCAGTCACCATCGGTGTTAACTAATGGGCTCCAGCCAGAGAAGAAATAAACTTCTCATATTGTTATGATAAGAGGTAGTTATGCAACTTGGGGCAGTGCACTCTGCTCCTAACTTCTCACGGAAGGGGGTGTGGGGGTGTCGGGGACTGTCTGTCTTTTGATGTTTGCATTTCCAAGGGATGGCTCCCAGGTCCTGGAGGAAGACAAGCTGACAGGAGAACCAATCACTTTTCAAAAGGATACATAAGTCCATTTCAAAGACACGAGAGACTACTTACACGTTTTCTAAAGTAAACACTCTAAGAAAAAGGAAGCAGGAGGATTCTCTTCCTTTATTTTCAACAGCAAGAAATTTTTTCATAAAAATTGTTTTAATTCTTTTTTAATTTCACCATACTTCAGTTAAGATTAGCTGGACACTAATATTTTAGCTCTTCCTGCATCCTAGGGGAGGGTGTTAATTAAAAAAACAAAAACAAAAAACAGCTGTCATTGTAAATGGGAAACCCATCAGGACCCGGTAAAACCCAGGGGCCCAAACAGCTGGGGGTATGGGCTCAGGGCCACACAGAGGACCTGCCCATCTGGAACAAGGTGAAGTTCAAGACTTGCCAGGGCTTGACATCAACCCCTCTAGCTTTCATGTGAAGTGCTGGCTGGTAGTCTGCAAGCCCAGAAGCTTCGTGTCCCCTGGGTGGGCTGCCGGGCAGCCACTTCTGTTGACACCAGGTCACACTTTCACTGACCCAGGACTCGTGTTGCTCTTTAAAAATACTTCCTTCTTGCCCTGGCCAGTGTGGCTCAGTTGGTTGGAGCATTGTTCTGTAGACCAAAAGTCTGTGGGTTTGACTCGTAGCCAGAGCACATGCCTGGGTTGCAGGTTCAGTTCCTAGTTGGGCGCATATGAGAAGGCAGCCAGTTGATGTTTCTCTCTCTGTCTCTCCCCTTCTACGGAGGGGGGGCAGGGGGTGAGAGAGAGAGAGAAAGAAAAGAAGGAAGGAAGGAGGGAGGGAAGGAAGGAAGGAAGGAAGGAAGGAAGGAAGGAAGGAAGGAAGGAAGGAAGGAAGGAAGGAAAGAAGGAAGGGAAAGACTTCCTCCTGCTTGGTTCTTGTTGAAAAATTGAACATGCCAGAGTTGGCCAGGCCCTTAGGGGTGGTCTTCTCCAAGCCTTTCCTTTCACACATCAAGGAATTGAGGCAGAGCTGGGAGTGAGTTGCCCAGGGTCTCCCAGCCATCATGGGGTGGGTGGGCCCCTAGGGTCTCCCAGCCATCATGGGGTGGGTGGGCCCCTAGGAGGCACATGGCTCTGAAAAGCATCACCATATATCTGAAGGCAGAAAATAAGCCCCCTGTCCCCCATTTCCAGCCCATCCATTCACGGAGTGTCAAATACCAGGTTCTAAGTCCGGAAGGCCGAACCCCAGGGAGAACATTCGGGCTTGCCTCACGGGCATCTTCTTCCCATGGGGTGCTGGTTCTTGCTCTAGAGGAGCGGCCCACGGGAAGCCGTACATCTCTCCAAGAGGGAAAGCCTTGTGCAGTGCCAGGGGGATGGAGAGGCGCATCTGGGGTGTAATCTTGGCTCTATGGCTCTCTTAAACAAGTTTCCCAAGTCTCTCTGAGCAGCCGTCAATTAATTTGTTCAGGGGGGGAGGGTAATCGCTTCTCCTGTGGGGCCGTGGAGAGAATGAAAAGGGATCGTGCGTAGGGAGCATGACACCTAGCAGGCACCCAGGACTGGCAGCCCCTTTGCCTTCTAACCAGGGGCTTCCCGAGGACCACCTCGGGTTCCGGAACAGCAGTGGCACGAAGGCATCCCCCCGGGGAAAGCTGGGGGGTCAGGGCTCAAGCAATTCCCTAGTTTCCTTTGGTCCAAAGGAAAACGAAATTAAACCTCATGGGGTTTGTTTTTTGTTTTGTTTTGGCTTTGAGGTTTTTTTGTGTGTGTGTTTTCTTGACATTAGACTGCACCTCAACCCCAGTTGTCACTCAAGGGCCTAAAAAGTCATCAGCAGAGACCAAGGAGGGTAAACAAACAAATACACAGAAGAAGATGCACCGGATCTAGCCAACTGTAAGCAGAACCAGAAACCAGAAGAAAGGGGGACACAACCTGAAGAGAACGTTGGATAGAAGGAGACAAGGGGTTGGGGCTACCTAAGGGAGGAAGTGCAGAAAAGGGAAGCTGGTTGGAAACAGTGGGTAATGGTGACCAAAAAAAAAAAGTTCAAAAAAATAAATGAGTGGGCTTGAGAACAGGAAGCAGACCAGAGGAAGTAGAAAAGGCTGGGCAGGGGAGGCAAGCGGGAGGTTCTTTAAAAGCTCCACGCCATTTAGTCAAATCTTGATGTAATGGAAGAGAGTGTGAGGAGGCCCGAGAACAGTCCAGGGCAGATGGTTCCTGCTGGCTTCCGCCCTCAGCTGCGCAGAGCAGCCTTGGTTGGCAGTGGGCATGAACTTCACCCTGGCACGCACCCTTCCCCTTGCAGTCGTGTCCATGTGGAACCTACCTAGCTGAGGCTCACCCCATTGGATTCTGGTGTCTTCAGGGACCAGGAAAGCCAGTGTCCAGCCTACGTGGAAGCCAGTTTGACCCCTGACAGCCCTCTGACCTCCCCTGAAGGCCATCCCCATGGACCAACCCTACTCCCATCCGCCGCCTGGAGGCCAGATCTCCAGTCTCATCTCCCAGTCCTGGATCCAGAAAGAAAAGGTCCACCCAGCTCAGGCTCACCCACCCTAAAAAGGTCCCTTGATTAGGCTATCAAGTTCAATGGAATAATTCAGTGAAGGAGAAGTCCCACCTGCAGTCAGGTTTCTGATGCAAATGGCACCCTCACATGCCCCAGGCCTGTGTCCAGAAAGGCTGGGTTTGATCTGGCTCAAGGGCTCAGACAGACTGCAAATTCCCTCCCCAGCCATGTAAAACCCTGGGCCACCCCCGAGTCACACAGTCACAGCAGCAGCTGGGCCTTGACATCTGCACAGAAGAAGCCCAAATGGCTCATGCTGGCGTCTGTCTCATGACCAGCTATGTCCAACAGCCATGCACTGAAAGTGTATGTTGAGATGAGTGACTGTCTTTTCTAAGTTGTTTTCTCTTTGGAGAGCTGGTGGGCCTGTGCTCTCTCCTGGGGCTCTGTATGGGAAGGCTGTATTCTAGGCCTTTCATTCATTCATTCACTCACGCATTCACTCATTCATTCATTTGACATACTAGGGGCCCACTAAGCTCTCAGAGATCAAGGGTCCCTGGCCCGTGATCAGAAAGGACACCTGTGTGCCCTGTGAATGCCCCTGGGAATGGGGCAACGGAAGGCCTGCTCTTGCCTCTACTCACACGGAACTCTTTGGGAGGAAGGTCTAGAGCACAATATTAATTCTTCTATAAGTGTTCCTTCCTGTGCATTTGCTCTGTTGTGCAGATGTCTCCCTCTGTTGAACAGTGACCTGCAGAGCTGAAGAGGACACCACTGTTTTTCTTAAGAACCCGTAGTCTTAGGACAGGGGAAGGGGCATAATGCAAAGTTGGGAAAAAATTCTGAGACTGGTCACATTTGGGCCCAAACTGCAGCCCTGCCACCTGCCAGCTGTGTGGCCTTAAGTAAATTGCTCACCCTCTCTGAGTGCATCCACTTGCCCATAGAGATAATAATCCTGTTATGTGTTGGCTACCATTTATTGAGCATGCACAACATACTGTTGTTGTTATTTCGGAATACTAGGCTTTGAGGAGCTCACTGAAAGCTGTGTTCCTCCATTCCTTCCTCTGTATCATGGTGCAGAATTGCTCATAGCAGGACTCCAGCATGCTGAGGAAGCACCTACTATGTGCAAGTGCTGAGGCAGAGCAGTGAGAGCTGGGACACTTCTGGGGTCTTTGCTGGTAATGCTGAGCCATGAGCGAGCTGAATCCTCACCTGAACAGACCCTGTGGCTGGCAGGGAGTGGTCCCAAGCTAGACCAATGCCATGACCAACCGGTCTTACTTGCAATAAGCAACTGTTGTGGCCAACAGTCGGGCACAATCACCCCTTCCCAAGCACATCTGAAATGGCATTTCATCTTGAGGATAAATTGGCACACGCCTGCGTTCTGTCCTTACCAAAGCCTTGGCCTGTGTGAAGTCTTCCCCGCTGAGATGACAAGCCCCGTCATGGCTGAGACTATGCCTGACAGATCTTTCCACGTGCCCCCTGCCGTGCTGAGCAAAGTGCCCCTGGACACTTACTGTGTGCTTGCTGAATGGATGCTGAGCTGCTCCAACCGGGACTACCCCTGGCTTATCTGATGTCTGGGTGCCAATTAGAAAAAGTGTCCCTGTGCCTGTGGCTGCCCTGAGCCAGGCCCCTCAGCGTGGTGAGGGGCTGCATTTGGACCTCCTTGCCACTCAGCCTGGAAGTCAACTGTCTGTTTCTACCATCCCCCAGCTCTGGTCCCAGCCTTCCCTCCCTCTCACCACGAATCTCCCCGGAGCCATTCGGCAAGGCAGTGAATTAAACACAGGACTTGCCCTTCGGAGTTGCAGAGAGAACTAAATAGATAATAACGTGGAGTGTTTGTCCGTGAGTCTGATGGGTCTCTTCTCTGGGCCTTAGTGAAAGCTCAGTAAAGCTTGGCTTGCTCCCTCCTCCTTCCACCCTCTCCCCTCCCCCCCCCAAAAAAATTATAAAGGAAACATTTTTAATTTCAGGGGAAAATAATAAAATATCCATTCCACACCAAATACTCACAATTTGGGTAGGAGTGAAACATGAGTCCACGGGCTGCCTGGATGATTCCAAACGTCCAAAGTGCTTCTGCTTTCTCACCTAGTGTATGTATTAAGTGCCTGCTGTATGCAATGCGCTGTGCCAGGTGCTCACTTCAGAACGGCACCGTAGGCAGCCATGAGAATGAACCCCAGTCTTGCAGGTGAGGAATGTGAGGCCCAAGAGTTCCAAGTTCGCCCAAGGTCACTAGGTCAGAGAAGGCACACAAGGGACACCACCTTGGGAGAGCCCAAGTCTGCAGCCCTCACTCTTCCTGCCCATCGCCTGCTCTCCCTCCTCAGTGGCCGAGGGACACCTGCCTGGAGATTTATAGGAGGTCCCTGTGCGTAAGGCACAGTGAGTACCAAGAGTGGAAATCAAACCCAACTCATGCACATTTGGCAAAATCAAGCCGATCCAAATGCACAAAGTTCGTGGGCTGCAGGATGGAGCTCAAGAACTCGAAAAGCTGCACCGTGATTTGTATTGACCTTGGCCTCCTCTCCAGGTCAGCATGCCGGCTCCTGTCACTGGGAGGAAGGGGAGGGAGAAGGAAGTTTGCCCCGAGATCCTGAATGATGACCTCCAAGGGCCTGACTGCACACCCTCCCATCTGCATGTCTGGGAAGACATGCATCTGCCACCAGCCATGGGCACCAAGTAGCGATTTCTGTTTCTCCCTCTCAGCTGGCACCATCCAAAACGAAACTAACCTTTGTGTGGTTCAACACGGTGGCATATCAGCCATTTTATATGGTTCAACTGAAATGTTATTGGTTAAGGTCACTTCCAGAGGCTCCTTTGTGAGAAAAGGGCCCTGCGGCCGAAAGCAAAGAAAGCATAGATTTGTGCTGGGGGTGGGAACTCCCTCCCAGCCTGAGACAGCCCAGGTCGGAGCCTTGGCCCACTGGGTCCTGGGGGGTCTGGGTCAGATGCAAAAATGAGCCTGGGTGCAGGGCAGGGCCCATCTCTGCGTAGGTGGGTGGGCTCTCACCTTGGCGCCTCACCAACTGAGCAAAGCCAGCATGAAAAGGAAACAGTGGGGTGTGAAAACTCCCTTGGTTGAAGAAGTGTGAGTGCTGCTTTTAGTTGTGGTGGGAAGGGATGCAGCGACAACCAGGAGGTGCGCCCTGCCTGCGGTTGGGGTTTCTGAGGTGCCTGTCTGTGACACCACAAGGCACAGCGGGAGCCCCGGGGACCAGCGTTCCTGCCAGGCTGCTTTTGTAGCCTCTGGAATGAATGAGGAGCCAGTCCTGGAGGGGAGGGGAGGGGACATGGGCAAGTGTTACTCCCCAACCTGTGCAGAAATGTCTTCTCTTTCCATGTTTGTGCAGGAGGAAACAGGAAGTAAGAAGAGTGGGGAGGGCCAGGCGGAAGGAGAGTGTGGGGCTGCTCACGATCAAGTGGATGAGCCGCGCAGGGCTGGCGCAGCAGGCTGAGCACAGCCCTCCACTGGGGGCCAAGCGGTCCCTTCCACTGGCTGCAGAGGCCTAGAGGGCGGCCACACCTGCTCGTGTCTAGGAGCGATGGTATGACCCACCATCTGGGTTTGCTTAGAAGGCAGGGACTCCTGCAGGGGAGGCTTTCGGTGCTAAAACTGGAAAAATCCTGGGCGAGTTGACACAAGGTAGTCACCATAGAGCAGGGGACTCTGTGTCTTATCCACAATGCAAGAGAAGAACTCATCGGTTTCAAGAGCAGGAGGGAAAAAATGGCTCCCGGAAACAAAGACAAGGACTTCTGGGCATGGGTCTGCTGAGGGCCCTGGAGAGCGTCTGGGGCCTCTCTCCAGTCTCAGTTTCATGCAGGAGACAGTCAGCCCAGAGGGCGGAAGGGTGGGAATGAGGGAACGGGGTAGAGAACTGCTTTAGGGAGTTGGGACTAGAAGTGGGAACTAGGGCTGCACCCCTCACCTCCTTGCCCATGGTCCTCTCTCCCCTATCCACACACTGGTAAAGCTAGCTACTGTTGAAAAAACTTTGAAAAAATATGACAAAAAAAAAGGTTTGTCTTATGCCTCAAAAAGCTTAGATTCAGCCCTGGCTGGCGTAGCTCAGTGGATTGAGCGCAGGCTGCGAACCAAAGCATTGCAGGTTCGATTCCCAGTCAGGGCACATGCCTGGGTTGCAGGCCAGATCCCCAGTGGTGGCCATGTGAGAGGCAACCACACACTGATGTTTCTATCTCTTTCTTTCTCCCTCCCTTCCCCTCTCTAAAAAGAAATAAATAAAATCTTTTTAAAAATAATTAGAAATTAAAAATTAAAAAAAAAAAAGCTTAGATTCAGATGCTGGGGGACCCACTGACTGGGTGACTTTGGACAAGTCACTCTCAGAGACCTGGCTTCCTCTCCTGTCAAAGGAGTCAGTTACAGCCTCCATTGGAGACAGGCGTGGGGATACAGTGAGACAGCATGTGTGACATTGGGAAATGGATCGCTTATGCACCAACCACTATTTGTCCCTAGCAGCGTGCCTATGTACGGGGACAGACAGGGTTCTGACTTCGTTTCTCTGAGAACTCACGTCGTTCCTTGTTTTCCCTTCTGCTCCAGGCCCCCACCATGCCCACCCTCTTGCCTGAAATCGTTTCAGAAGCTTTTCAGTATGATGAGAGTGCAGAGGCCTGTAATCTGGGGGACATCGTGAACTTCGGGACCACCTTCCTGCCCATAGTGTACTCCCTCGTCTTTGCCTTTGGCTTGGTGGGAAACATGCTGGTGGTGTTTGCCCTCACCCACAGCCAGAAGCCCAAGAGCATCACTGACATGTACCTCCTGAACCTGGCCTTGTCCGATCTGCTCTTTGTAGTCACCTTGCCCTTCTGGATTCACTATCAGATCAGGGACGAAGGCTTTCATAACGCTGCGTGCAAACTCACTACCGCCTTCTTCTTCATTGGGTTTTTTGGAGGCATATTCTTCATCACCATCATCAGCATCGATAGGTACCAGGCCATCGTCCTGGCCGCCAGCTCCATGAACAACCGGACTGTGCAGCACGGCGTCGTCATCAGCCTAGGCGTCTGGGGAGCCGCCATTCTGGTGGCAGCACCCCAGTTCATGTTCACAAAACTTACGGAGAACGAATGCTTTGGGGACTACCCTGAGATCCTGCAGGATATCTGGCCTGTGCTCCGAAACATGGAAGTAAATATTCTTGGCTTCCTGCTCCCCCTGCTAATCATGAGTTACTGTTACTTCAGAATCCTGCGGACGCTGTTTTCTTGCAAGAACAACAAGAAGGCTAAAGCCATTAAACTCATCTTTCTGGTGGTCATCGTGTTTTTCCTCTTCTGGACACCCTACAACGTTATGGTTTTCTTAGAGACGCTCAACCTCTACAACTTCTTTCCCAGCTGTAACATGAAGCAGGATCTGAAACTGGCCCTCAATGTGACCGAGACGGTCGCATTTGTCCACTGTTGTCTCAATCCCTTTATCTACGCATTTGCTGGGGAGAAGTTCAGAAGGTATCTCCACCATGTGTATAGGAAATGCCTGGCTGTTGTGTGCGGTGGTTCCATCCATGCTTCGGAATCACAAAGGAGCAGGAGGGAAAGTGTGCTGAGTAGCAATGCGACTTACTACACCAGTGATGGAGATGCGTCCATTGCTCTCTGAAGAGATCCCCAAAGCCTTGTCCCTACAGAGAGCCTGGGTCTCCTGAGTCTGACACTGAAAAATGAGGATGCATTTTTTTTCTTTCTTACATGCAAGAAATAATGGGCCCAATTACCCTTCCCCCCCCCCCACAAAAATACCTTAAGGTGTTTTTGAAAATCGTGCTCAAAATTTGAATGAGAAAGGGCAGGCATGTCTCTTACTGCAAAAGTTGGGGCTTTTTGGTTTGATAAAAGTTTGACTCAGATTAGCTCAGCTAAAAAGGAGGGGGTGAGTATAGTTCACTCTGTGGTACCTGCCAGGGTTGGCTGAGGCCCGAGAGTGCACGGACGCCTGGCTTGAACCTCACCAGAATTTCCTCTCTGACTCTCAGATCTCTGAGTGGTGACAGAGTGCCCGGACTCAGATAGCACAGCTTTGCCATCAGAAAGGGACTGAGACCCATTCCTCCCTCTCTGGTTTCAAGGTCAAAATTCCCAGGGAAGGGCTCTGATTGGCCAAGTTTGTATCGGCTGCCCATCCCTGGATCAGGTGGTGGTGTCCATGGACAAGGGACAGAAAAGATGGCAGGTTCTGTTCCCATCTTATGGCTAGAGGTTCGACAAGACATATTTACAAGAAGTTGGAGGGGTGGGTGCTGTTTTGATCACACAGAACAAGAGCTGCCCACCAACCTCACCATGTGCCTGGCCCAGCCTTCCCTCCCATCACACTAGCCAGTCCACACTACTAGCCTCTTCTTTAATAAACTCTTTCTCTCATGTTCCCAAACCTATAAAAGCCCCCTATAGCCACCTGCCTCAAGTTCAAACTCAAATGCCCGGCGTCTGAGCCACTCTGTCATGTGGTCCCACCAAGAGATTCTCCATTGCCTCCTCCTTTCAAAGGACTCCCACTCACCCTGTCAGCCAGATGCCTTCCATCTGGCTTCATGTATCCTCACCTGCTCCTGGGCCCAAGGAGAGAATAAGAAAGAACCCTGGCCCACATGGAGAAGGGTTTCCAATCCCAGCTCTGTCACTTACCCACTGGGTAGCTTAGGGCCAACCGAGCTTCAGTTTCCTCATCTGTGCAATAGAGATAATGGCACTTTTCACATCGGTAGCACGGTTTCCAGCATAAAGAACCAGCTACCAACTGTCGCAGTTTCTGACACTCTTGTGCGGTTCCCAGACTTCAGCTTGCCCCCCACCTGGCACCATGCTTGAAGCAGTGGCATGGACAGAGCCCAAAGGAACTTGCAGTCAGCTGTAGCCCAGACACGGAGGGGACTGGCTCTCAGTGGACACTCCTGGGTGCAGAGTAGCCTCCCCCCGCCCAGCCCTCCATACTGCCTGGAACGCTCCCTCCCAATCTTGTGGCAAACCCCTGCCCATCTGCAGATAACCACATCATTCAGGCCACCGCCCAGCTAGGGAGCCAGGGCTGAGGGAGCAGCTTTCTTTGTTCAGTAAACATTTAAAATGGCCTAAACTTCAAAGCTTGAAAAACAATTCTGATAATGCTAAAGAAAATGTCATCTACAATCCAACCACGCAGCATTGTCCTTTGCTCATCCGGAGCTTGTTCATACCCTCGCATGCTTAGAATTGCAATCAATCATAACATACAGTTCTGTAATCTGCTTTTTTTCTCTTAACGTTCGGCCACACGCAGCTCTCTGCTTCTCTGTAGTTGTGTGGTTATCATTGCAGAAGGCTCTGCTGGGTTGTGTGCTCATTAAAGGCATTTGACTCATTGCTGTACTTCCCATACCTCCTTAGCAGTGTGTTTGTTTAATCAATGAGCAAAGAAAACATGTCCCATCCAGGTCCTGTACTGTCCCTTCGCACGATGCAATACCACGCAGCAGAAAGAGAGAAGGAGCTCCTACCCTTCAAGACAGCATGGATGGATCAGGAGAGCATTACGCTAAGTGAAGCAAGCCAGGCGGTGAAAGACAAACACCACATGATCTCACCTATAAGTAGAACCTAATCAACAAAACAAACAAGCAAGCAAAAATAGAACCAGAGACATTGAAATGAAGAACAAACTGACAGTGACCAGAGGGGAGGAGGGAGGGGGGAAAGGGGGGAAAGAGGGAAGGGTGGTCAAGGAACATGTATGAAGGGCACGTGGACAAAGCCAAAGAGGGGTAGGATCGAGGGTGGGAGGTGGGGATGGCTGGGGCGGGGGGGATGGAGGGGAAATGGAGACAACTGTACTTGAACAACAATTAAAAAAATATTTAGGCCTGGCTGGTGTAGCTCAGTGGATTGAGCACAGGCTGTGAACCAAAGGACCGCTGATTTAATTTCCAGTCAGGGCACATGCCTGGGTTGCAGGCCAGGTCCCCAGTGGGGGACACGTGAGAGGCAACTACACATTGATGTTTCTCTCCCTCTCTTTCTCCCTCCCTTCTCCTCTCTCTAAAAATAAATAAATAAAATCTTTAAAAAATATTTAAAAGAGCTTATATGTATGACTCATATACATGAACTAAGGTGTGGGGATGGGGATTCGGGTGAGGGGGGTTCAGGGCAGAGGGAAATTTAAGGGGGAAAATGGGACAACTGCAATAGCATAATCAAGAAACTATATTAAACATTTCACTTATTTCTAATATTTACCAAATACATGTGTGATTTACTTTCTCTTCTTCAATTATTTCCTTTGAGCAAACCCCACACCACAGGGACAATGGAGTCAAATGGCAAAGGAACTTTTTCGCTGCTGACACATGCACGTGAAAGTAGCATATCTCAAAGCCTTTACTAAGTTTATATATATTCTACGCAACTTGTGAGCACAGATCCCGGGTCGCCCCAAAGACGAGTGAGACCGGGCCCCTGCCCTCCATGCCTCACCAGTGCTTAACATTTGAGTGAGAGAAGTGAACAAATCAGCCTAATTTGCAGTAATTGGTAACACAAGGGCAGTGACACCTGACCTGAGTGTGTAAGGGTAAGGGGCTCTCTAGGCAGAAAGGAGGGGATGGCATTCTGGGGCAAGGGAACGGCAGAGGTGAAGGAGGTACGTGGGAGCGTGGTTCTCTTAGGAGAAAAGTGTGACACGGAAACACACTGGTCTCGGACTGGGCTCTGCGAACCTTCTGGAGCTCCGACAACCAGTGGAGGGAATCCACCTCCGGCGCTCCCCAGGTCGCTCCATTATTACTTGATCCTCATTCCAGCTGTCAAATCATGAAAACTTTTAATTAAATGTTAACTTATTTCTGGACACCCAAGAAGAGAGAAAGAATTCTTTTGGCCTGAGCAACAGAAGCAGAGGGACATAACCCTTTCATTTCTGGAAGAAAATTAAGGGTGTATGATAAGAAACACTTATTTATTCAATTATTCTGCCTAAGACAGAACAGGGAGAAAGCAAGCAAGTCTGTTTAAGATCGAAACCCTGTGTAGCAATGATACCGGTGTCTGAGCAAAGGACGCACATTCAAACAGAGCTGCCAGCCCCGGCACACAAGTGGGTCGGACCCACCACTGCTTCTCAGCTTCCCTCGGGCTTCCCCAAAAGCAGAGGGAAACACGGACCCCAGAGACAGCAGAATCTGCAACGGAGCCCCAGCGTGTTAACCCAGTGACCTTTCACAAGGTATTTACCATCACGAGGCTCAGCGTCATCACCTGGAGATAAGTATCAATGTAGTGCTGGCCTGCTAGGATTGTGATGAGGATTTACTAAGATTTTACCTCCCCCGTGCTCACAACACAGGCCCGGCAAAGCAAGCTCGAATACCTGGTGGAAACTACTTTGAGTCTTTTCCTTCTTATTATTAAATTGAAACTTTCCTGGTGAGGAAACTCATACTAGCTTGCCTTGGCCTTCTTGCTTTTCTTAATCCCAGAATCAGAGAATTGTGGGTGGTCAGAGATAATTGGTGTCAAACCTGCATTTTGCAGGTAAGAAACAGAAGGCTCAGAGAGGGCCAGGGGCTGGCCCAAAGTCACACAGCAAACTAATAAAACAGGTAGGTCCCTTACTGTCAGGCCACTGACCCTCCTCCCTCACTTTGGTGAAAATACAGACCGATCCTGCAGTGATTCTAGTTAACAGTGCTGTAGTGTGTATTTGAACACTGCTAAGAGAATAGATTTTAAAAGCTCTCACCACAAAAAAAAAATGTAATTATGTGAGGCGACGGATATGTTAGCTGACCTTACTGTGGTGATCAATTTGCAATATACACATAAAAAATCACTACGTTGTGCACTTTAAACTTGCATGTTGTCATATGTCAATTATATCTCTGGAGAAAGGAACAGAGACCATAAGGGTAGGCCATGGAAATTCCCCAGAAAGTCTGCACGCAGATGACTTTGGCAGGAAGGGGAGGCCTGCCCGCCAGAATTCAGAGTGTAGCAGAATCAATCTACTCACAATGGCAGGTGCAGCCTGGGTGGGGCCGCCTGTGGCAACAGCTGTTCCGTGATATCAGCAGTATCTCTAATGAAAGATGGTCAGCAGACTCCACAGCAAAGGATGCCGGGAGTCCCAGAGGCCAGTGCTATTGGTGGCCTGCAGCAGGACCTGGGTGGGTGAACAGAGCCTTAGACCAGAGGGGTTGCTGTCAGGGGGCTGGTGACACCCTGGGGCTGCCCCAGGACTTGGGGGGAAAGCCAAGTCTCATCCAAATAATCCTACTCACTTTAGGCTTATTCTACGCTCATTAAATGACCACCTAAGGGAGCAGTCAGCTTTCCAGGGACCTTACCACCAAGACAGAGAATACATGTGTTGGGTTACTGGGAAGAGCCCATCACCCCTTACAACCCACTGCATCTGGAGTGTGTCTAGGATCTGGTGGGCTACCCCTCATCTCTCTGAGATGCTGTCCCTGAGCACCCAGGGACAGAATTCACCTGTGGCCCCACAGATCAACAACTATACCTGGGACTGCGGAAACCCAACTCTGAGAGGTCCACCTTAGGCACCACCTGGCCCCTAGATGGTGTCCCAGCTGGTGCCCTCAGATTGGGGCAGCCTGTCCCAACTCACAAGCTAAGTTTCTCCTCCACCTGCGCCCCACTCTCCTGCCCCACGGGGACCACTTCAGTTTCGCCATGACTTGCAATTAATACTGTTGGCTCAACTTGCTGAGCTAGCCACCACATTTGCACTACCCCAAAGCAGTATTGTCTGAGAGCAAGGGGGAGAAGTGGGTCCTGGCAAGTTTAGAAATATCCGGTTTCCCTCCGAGACATCCTCCATCCATAGGAGGGCCAAGTGGCTTTCTCAAAGACAAGCAGTTCCATTTCTGTAGTATGAGGCACCTTGTTAGGCAACAGCCAGAGTTCCTCCATCCACAGACCCACCCTAGACAGCTCTAGAAACCACAGAACAACAGGCAAGGCAAGGAAAGTCCTCTTTTGCCTCATCCTTTTAGATAGAAACAAAAATACATCTTATGTTTTAAAAGATTTTATTTATTTATTGTTAGAGAGGGGAAGGGAAGGAGAAAGAGAGAAATATCAATGTGTGGTTGCCTCTCAGGCATCCCCCCGCCCCCTGCAACCAGGGACCTGGCCCTCAACCCAGGCATGTGCCCTGACTGGGAATTGAACTGGCGACCCTTTGGTTCGCAGTCTGGTACTCACCCACAGAGCCACACTCATCACTGGAGGAGTAGCCACATCAGAGCACAGTGGTCAACTTCTCCCCCAGTCTGAGGGCACCTTCTCCTGCCAGGACAGCTGTCAGAGGAACGTGAGGATTTGCCTGATCAGGGAAGAAATCCTTGAACCTCCACAAACATTGTCTCCAACGTCCCGCCCTCTGGGTCCACTTTCCTTCTTCCCATCTCCCATGGTCCTCTCAATGGCCTCCCTAATTTTTATTCTTTTTTTCCCCCTCTTCATCTTTCTTTTTCATTTCTCTTTAGAGCCCCTTCCCAGATCTGCCCTCCAGCCACCATCCCCAGCCAGAAAGGCTGCAGAGGGATGGGGTGGGGCTCACACTGTCCTCACGTGAGTAGGGAAGCTTTGACCTGATGCCCACACACCGCCGGCTCCCCGTGCTGGTGCTCCAGGGGAAGCAGGTGGTCCCCACTCCCAGCCTCCAGGACTTGCACCTGGGTCTCTCAACAAGCCCATTTCCCACAGGGCGGCTTTATCCATCAGCATCCAGCCTGCACCTGTCAGCCCTTTGGCCGAGAATGGAGGGAAGCAGGGCATCTTTGATACCCCCTCCACCTTCCTCCCTGCACAAGGATCTATTTCAGTCCCCACATGGTCACCAGTGCGGTGGAGTGCCATCAATCCCCATTGTCAGGGGGAAGCTGACAAATTCAATACTTCTCCTTTGGGGTGAGTTGCAAAACTCTTCCTCAATCTCCAGCATTATAAATCCTGTTTTTACTGTTGCAGCTACACGTACAAATTCAAATAGCATCTTTATAAGACTGGGCAATAAAACCACAGCTTACCCCGAAATGGGTTTCCGAGGCCCTCAGAGGAGAGGACTACGAAAGGTGATTTCAGCAGCGTCCCCTCTGTGCCTGATGGGACAACAGAGGCACCGGGAAGCACTCTGAAAGACAAGCTGACTCCGATCCTTGTGTTTCAAATTCAAGGAATCTGGCCAGGTTGAGCAGTCTGAGAATGACGCATGCCCAGAAGGGCAGCGTCATCCAGGGAAACGCCAGCATCCCAGTACAAACTGACTCAGAGAAAGGAACTCCTGTACCACATGTGTGTGTCTGCTGCACACGGGTGCTGAGCTGGGTGGCCGTGGCAAGGGTGTCTGCAGCCCTCAGCCTGATCTGCACCCAGCCCCAGGGCAGTCGCCAGAGTCTGAGAAACCAGTATGCTATCCTTCCAAGTCAGGGTCACACCACTGTGCTGGCTGTGACCTGCAAGAGGCTAATAAGGAGGTTTCGGGGGATGATTTCTGGCTGACAAAGACAAGTGCATGGTCTTTTTCTGAGCTCACACTCTCACTCCTTGGGAGTGTTGGGACGGTTCCCGCCCCAGCCCTGGGGATGGGGAGCCTCTCCAGCTGAGCGGACTTGACTCCCGCTGTGGGTGCCCTCCTCCTGCTGTCTGTGTGGGGGTGCAGCAAGGAGATGAGAAAGCACCTAGGTTTTCAGAAGGAGGATGGGGAGGAGGTCAGGCACACATCCCCAGTGGAAAGGCTGGCTCTCTCGACCTTACTGGCTGACACACCTGCCACCCAGAACTGAGTTTGATGGACTTTTCTTTCATTCCTTCTAAAGGATCTCCCATTTTGTGGACTGGGGGTGGTTTCCTGAAAAGCTGTCCTTGCAGACCCCTCACCTGGCATGATCCAACCATGAGGGTGACCACTAGAGGTTAACCTAGTGTGCGCTCTGCCTGGCAGTGTCAAAGGTCAGCGTGCATGGGGACCGGCCCCTCCTCAAGACCAAGCCACCTGATGGTTACCTTTCACCAGAACTCTTCTCCCACAGGTCACCGTTGGTCACAGTGTGTATGGGAGCCCCAGAGGGACACGAGCCAGTGCAGACCCCAGCGCCTGCACGCAGTGTCTTCCTCTGTAAAATGAGGGTGACAATAACAGTCACTCCCTAGTGCTGTAAGGATGAAAAGAATTACTCATCGTGAAGCTCTTAGACCTGGGCCTGGCACGTAGCCGACATCCCATGCCCAGGAGTTGCAGAACTGGTGATTGCCACGATCAGAAAATGGTCAGGCTGGGGTTTGAGAGCAGTACTGCCCTGCCACACTCTCTCCACAAAGCTGTTCTTAATCAGAGAATTTTCATTTCTTCAAGTTCAAAAGTAGGCATTAGGAACTGAAAGGAGAGGTCACCTCCGAGACTCGTGTTACTACCGTTACTACCGTGTGACCGGATGCTTTAAGTTCTGGTAGCCTTCCCTGTTGGCCCTGGTTGGTATGGCGGGGGACTTACCAGCCTGAAAGCACCCAGCTCTCTCCTCCCTGACAAGAATTATCCTTCTTTCTGTGGGAATATGAAGAGAATGTCAGGGGGACTCAGGAAGTTCACTTCAATGTTTTTTCATCTTCAGATTTCGGAAGAAAATTAAATGAACCATTTCAAGCAGCCTAAAAACTGGCCCATGGAAGGAGAGGAAGAATTAAGATGAAGAAAGTTGCTTTCCTGTGTTTCCCCAGCTTTTTATTTAGAAAAATTTTGAAGTTAAAAAGTTAAATGAGTAGTGCAATAAACACCATGTAACCTTATTTGGATTCACCAGTTTTAACATTTCACATTTGTTCGATCTCTCCTCATGGAACCAGAGAGGAGAGATTGGAGAGAGAAAGAGAGAGACTGGTTTTTCTTTAGCTGAACCTTTCGAGAATATGTTCACAGACATCTTGATACTTACCTGCTAATCACATCAGCATCGTCTTCTAAGAGGAAGGACTCTTCCCACATAACCACAAGATCATTATCACACACAAAAGAAATTTAACACTGATTCAACGATTTCATGTAACATACAGTTCATATTCAAATTGTCTCCAATTGTCCCCAAACTTTCCCTTCCAGCTTTAGAAAACATCCAGGCTCCAGTGGAGGTTCAGCACTGGATTTGCAGCTGATTGTCACCATGTCCCATTGGTCATCTCTAATCATAAGTTTGCAGGAGTTGGCAAACTTTTTCTGGGAAGAGCCCTCCAGGTCTCTGTTCCAACTACCTACTCTGCTGTTGTAGCACAAAAGCATCCATAGACAATATTGAAACGAGTGGGTGTGGATGTGTCTCAATAAAACTCTATTTACAAATACAGAAGAAGGGCCAGATTTGCCCCACGCACTAGAGTTTGCCAGCCCTTGATCAAAGGTATTCCCCCTGTTCTTTTTTTTTTTTTTTTTGGTCTTTCAAGATATTGACACTTTTGATGAGTCCAGGCCAATTGTCTTGAAGACTATCCCATATGCTAGCTTTGTCTCATTGTTTCTTCATGATCAGATAAGGTTAGAATGTTGGGCAAAAATGCAAGAGAGAAGAAGCTGGGTACTTTGTACTGCATCGCACCAGGAGACACAGGAGGTCAGCTTGTCCCATAATTGGTGAGATTAATTTTGATCTCTCGGTCAAGGTGGTATCTGTCAGATATTCCCATTGTAAAGGCACCCCTCCACTGCCACCTTGTAATTAAAAAGTGAAGTAATTAAAAAGTGAGGAGAAACTTCCAGACCATGTGAATATTTCATTCCCCCAAAACCTTTCACCCAACGGTTTTTAGCATTGATACCTATGCATTGATGATCCTTACCCGGATGAGTTATTACACTGAATTTGGCACAACTGAGATGTTCGAATTCTACTGTTGCTTCTGTACTGTGAACCGAGTGGAGGCTGTGGTGTGCTCTCCTGGTTCCCCTTCAGGACTGGGACACTTGTTTCTCTGGCTGCTCAGTGTTGCCTGCTGAGGTCCTGCCCAGGAATTAGCCTCAGTGGAAAGACACTGCCTTCCCCAAGGTCATGGCCACTCCTCCATGACACTGTCCTCCTCTCCGACAGTGTAGTGGGAGGGAAAACAAAGGCCCAGGCCTCTCGCCCCAACCTGGGACAACCCTAATGGGTCACCCCAACCCCAGAGCTCCTTGTGCAAACAGCTATGCTCCTGCTAGGATGACATCGCAGTTCACCCCCCAGCTCGGCCCGATCGTGCTTTTCGGAGTCCCCCACAGCGTTCATCCTCGACGCCTTCCCCGGTAAACCTCCTGCATACAAATCTCTACCCTCTAGTGTATCTCCTGGGGAACTCAATCTGTGACATTTATTCTCCTACCAAAGGTGCCTTTCTCCTATACTTCCTTTCCCTCACCCCTGAGTATTACCATGGCTTCCTGGATGCTTCTGAAATTCAGTGTGTTATAATCCATCTCCATCATTATTTTTTTTGGATGCTCAGATTCTCCCAAGTTTGACCAGTGGGAGCCTCTTCCAGCTGGCTCCTGTGTCCTTTCCACATGTCCCCATTAGTATTAATATTTGAGCAAGTCCTTGCTTTCTAGACTTAGATCAAACAAAATAATCTCATCCCTCCTTCCCAAGAAACCAGTTCAAGAACTGGGTCTATGCCAATTAGCTCTTGGCTTTTCTCTCTCAATGAATGAGTCAAGGGATAGTCCAATCAACACAAAGATCGCACGTCTCATTCCAGACACCATGGTACACAGGAATCTATGAAGCTGCTGCAGCCTTTTGGTCCCCATGAGGGTGCCAGTCTGAAGAAGTTGAATATGGGCAAAAACAAAGAGCAGAGGAAATAGAGACAGAGGTAGAGCTCTGGTCCAACCATATCTGAAGCCTACATAACTTTGGTCTTTGTATATTTACAGTTTAAAGCTGGTATGAGTCAGATTTTCTGTTACTTGCTTCTGATACCACTGAGAGCTCCGCTTTGCAAGCTGACTTTGAGGTACCTGTGGGATGTCTCAGCGGTGCTGCAATTGCCCATTTTTGTAAGTCACAGAGTCAGGGTTCTCTTATCCATGTGTGTCCTCCTTATATTTTAACACCATAACAAAACCATTAACCCTGCACTTGGCAAATATTTCGGTCCAATTTTGTTTTCACTTTTGTTTAATTATGGATGTTGACAAGATGCCTTTCGGTTTTATTCAGATAAATCTACTGATTACTTCCTTTGTGAATTCTTCTTTGTTAGAAAGTCAAGAAGGACTTGGATAGACTCCAAAGCGTTGAAGGACCCCAGTGGACAACCCACTGTATTCCACCCCCTGCCCCCGGCCACAGAGATCGGCCATGGGCGAGCGCCTGTCCCGAGATGGCACAAGGAGAGTCGGTTTCAGGACATTTGTGAGAACTGTTGGGAAAAAGGTCGCCCCCCCATCTCTCTGTTCAGGAACCTTGGCAGGTGGGGGTGGAAATGCAGACATGCTCACCACTGTTTTGCTACCATTAGTGTAGAATCTGCAGAGGACGAGACCAACGCTAAGGAAAGTGGAACCAAACGATGATGAAAGAGAGACTGAGTTCTCATGACATAGCTTCATAACCTGGATCCCACCACGCCCAAACGTTGAGACTTTTCATGACACAAGCTGGTAAATTCCCTTTTTTATTTGCTTCAGTTTAATTTGAATTTTTCATCACTTGCAACCTAAAGAATTGGGCAATAAAGGGCATAGAACATAATCTCACTCTGAGACAACTGTTTTCTTTCAGACTAGAACATGCCAAACTATCTTTGCCTCAAAGTGTCTTTGTCTAGGCCACACACCCATTCCACCCCTGGAGGGCCTTTGCCTCCTTGGGACATGGTCATTGTCCAGTTCCGCTGGGCTCTCTGGTGGGGTCCTGATGAGTGTCCCTTGGAGCGGGATCAACAAGGACAGCATGACAGAGGATGAAAGGACGGAAGCCTCTAGTAGGGTAGAAAGGCCCATTTCTCCTACCCACACCTTGGTCTGGGCTCCGCCTCTGGCTCAGTGAGGTGGCTCTCCATCCAGGTACGCCAGCCTTCAAGCGTTTGTTTTTCCTATGACCTGGGCACGTTTCTCAACCTCTCTGTCCTTCCGGCATTCTCAAAAGTGTATGCACAATGGAGCCAACAACATACAATATACACGTACATGCATATATGTGCATATTTACTTACACATACTTATATCCCATTTGCTTTACACGTATACGGGAGAAAGAGAGAGAGACTTATTTTAAGAAGTTGGTCTATGCACTTGTAGGGACTGGCAAGTCTAAAACCTGCAGGGCAGGCTAGAGATACATTTCCTTTTTCCTCCAGGGACTACAGTGTTCCCTCTTAAGTAAGGCCTTCGCCTGACTGGGTAAGGCCCACCTCCACTGTGGAGGGTAATCTGCTTTACTCGAAGTCCACTAATTTAAACGTTAATCATCTATAAAAAAAACCAAAAACTCTTCAGAGCAATATCTAGGCTGCTGTTTGATCAAACAACGGGATGCCGTAGCCTAGCCAACTTCCCATATAAAATTAACCATCATGGGGCCCAGTGCCCTGCAGGCATTCCCATACAGGTTTATTGATTTGAAGTGAATTCAGTGTATCCCCCGTAGTCCTATGGTTGGCTTTGAAGTTTAACGTACTAATTCTGCAGTCATGAATAACACAGCTGTTTACAGTTGATAGAGCCCTTTTTAAAAAAATATTGTGTTCCTCTGCAGAAGTCTGGGTGCCTAGGGTGTGGCTGGCAGAATTATTAGCCTCATTTCACAGATGAAAAACATGAGGTTCAGTGTGACCAAACCCGCCAACAGCTCACCGCCGTGTCCTGTAGCCGGCGCTCTGACGCTGATGCGCGGGGGCGGAGGGATCCCCCTCGTTCTGGCTTTGCTCTGGTTCCAGTAAAGCGGCTTGGATCCTCGGTGTGCATCCAACTCCCTTCTTACCTTGTCTCTTGGACTATTTTCATAATTACTGCACTTCTAAAGATTACTTCATTCATTCATTTTAGTTTTTCTGCTGGATAAGGAGTGTCCTCTGTCCTTTGCTCCAGGGTCCTTGACGTGGCCCAGGTGGTCCCTAAGGCCCAGGAACTTACGCTGCTTCCAGCCCAGAGGCCCCTTCTCGGACCTTCTGGCCATTAAAGCAAGAGTCACAGGCCCAGTTGCCAATTAGGGCCAGGTAAGAAACTTATGGGAGTGAGGAAGCTGGTGGGGTCCTCAGCACACTGAAGAAGGCGCGTCCCATCACACCATGGCAACCGGGATCCACTTCCGGGACACAGTGGCTTTGGGGAGCACTGCACCTGTGTTTCCAAATATTTTAATATCTGGAGGTAGGGGTTTTTATAAGTGAAATCTGGTGTGACTCGGCAGCCAGTTTAAATAGTTGTGTGTGTGTTTTTAAATAAACACTGTGAGGAAAAGAAATAAAACATGGTGAGGGCCAGATAAAATGCATCTTCAGATAATCAGTCCTGCCCAGTGCCTAGACAAGAAAACCCGCCCTCCCACTCAGGTTTGGCCCAGATGCTACTTGTCAGGGTGTTAAGGAGGGAAGCGAGAACACTGCATTCGCCGGTTTCCTGAGTGCAAGATCAGAGGAGGGTCTTCCACGGGAGGCTCCGAGGCGGAGAAAGTGGAGGCCTGGCTCCCCAGCATTTCCACCGGCGCCTCCATGGCAGAGGGCGCTGGAGTGTTGCCTGTAGGAGGAAGGTGTTCACCTCCTTGAAGACTTCGTCTCCGGCTATGCCCCAGCTCCTCAGGGTGAGAGAAAGGGGAGCGCCAAGAAGCTTCTTTAACTGGAGAAAGAGACCAGCAGTGAACACGTGACACATTCGCAGCCGCCTCTGGCAATGTACAGGGGGAGGGGCAGGGAAGGGAGGACCGTTTCTTTTCTACCCAGACTCCTTTATACTCTTTGAGTTTTTTTGTTAGGAATATTTACTCTCAAATCATCAGTTTATCCATGTGTTTTTAAAAAGATTTTATTTATTTATTTTTAGAGAGAGAAGGGAGGGAGGGAGAAAGAAACATCGATTGGTTGCCTCTTGCACACCCCCAACTGGGGACCTGGCCCACAACTCAGGCATGTGCCCTGACCAGGAATTGAAACCATGACCTTTTGATTTGCAGGCCAGTGCTCGGTCCACTGAGCCACACCAGCCAGGGCTATCTATATGGGGTTTTTCTTTTAATTTCTTATAATTATAAAATTCTAAGTGTTGTCAAAACATTTCTTCTGGATTATCTATTATTGTAATTATTTATTAGTATACATTGAATCAACATCACATAGTTACATGTCTTGACAATAGTGAACGGAGAAAATAAAAGTTTATTGGAAATAATCTTAGTAAAACTGAAGGTACGTTTTCTCCTAATCAGTTCACGTGTCCATGGGCAAATATGACTTATGGCAGAATAAGACAAAGTTTGGCAATAATTTTATTTCTATTTTTATTATTCATACAAGTAAAAGATAGGAAGGGATTTTTTTTAAAACAATAACAAGAACTCAATTTTCGGAAGTCTCTCCAGGTGAAATGCCAAACATCGCACAGTAACCCATCACCATCCAAGTGTATTCTGAGGACCCGGCAGCGGCTAAGTGCACGAGCTCCTTCCTCAATTTTGCTGAAAACACAAAAAGACCCCTCTTGGCTGGTTCCCCTCTGAAAACAGGAAACAATTTCACAAGACTTCATACTGTCCCTGAACCTCTGAAGATGGTTGTCATTGTCTTAAGACCTTCATCTTCCACTTTCCTTCCAAGATCTGTAAGCGTTTCAGCTACTTTCTCACCCTTCCCAAGGACTGAGCCCACTTCCCCCTCTGATTGCCTCAGTCTTAATTGCAAGTCATTAATTCCGTCGTCCTTTGGTGTCCACTCTGACCCCAACTCCCATCTCGCGCCAGTTCCTTTCCTCTCTGGGATGAGCGCTGTTTTGAACACCCTGTGTCTACTCCCCTGCAGGAGCCCATCAAGAGCATCTTTAAATGTCCAGTGTCTCTAGTTCATCGATCACTGTGGATGCCTTTTCTCCTACATTGTGGAACCTCGCCCAGGAAGGCACATCTGGAATCCACCATCACTTGAGCAGCTCAAGTCCTTCCAACCAGGAGTCTTTACACCCGGGAGCAAGGACACCTCACCCAACCAGCCGCACTGATCGAGGCCGGGAGGGGCAAGCAGCAGCAGCAGCCTCGGAGTGTCCCTCACCATAGGGTGTGTTCCTCTCACTTCTCAGCTGAAGGAGACGCCCGCCCACTGCTGCTGGGGTCTCAGTAGATGTACATCTCTTAGCAGGAAATAGAACCACGCCCTCCCTCGGTCCCTTTTCAAAGAAATGTACACCCAGACTTCCAGGCAGACGGCATAGATAGCCCTGCAGCGTCACTGAGTAATTTCTCAGTTCTTCCTAAGGTCGATGGGTTTTTTTTTTCTTTCGTCTGATGCTCATTTTTCCCCAGCACAAGTGCTTCTGTGTCCCTCACATGCCCGTTACTTGCTTGCCAGGAGTTAGATTTCCTACCTAAAGAGAGAGGAAAAGTCTGAGAACACACGTGACCCCCTCCCCCCTTGCAGGGCCCCCTCCTTGCAGAAAGTCCTCTGCCCCTTCTCCAGATCCTAGACCAGAGTTCCCCCTCTCGACCTGAGGTCCCCCCTGGATAGGCACGTATTCAGTATTTTACATAATTATGTGTCTGGATCCCACA
Organism: Phyllostomus hastatus; assembly: GCF_019186645.2. Classification (NCBI taxonomy): domain Eukaryota; kingdom Metazoa; phylum Chordata; class Mammalia; order Chiroptera; family Phyllostomidae; genus Phyllostomus; species Phyllostomus hastatus. The sequence continues at coordinate 10,301,948 of NW_025334009.1, forward strand.
CAATCTGATGGAAGCCTGGAGACATTGCTTCAGGGAGTCCACCGTCTAAACTGGGAGAAGTTAGCATGAAAAATGACCGGTGTCTGGAGTGTCACGAGTTACAACAGAGTCAGCACAGCACAGGGGACAGTACTCTAGCCTCGCTGGGAACTAGGCCAGAGAGCAGGAGGGCAAGAGGGGCTGGCCTTTCAGGAGCTGACCCAAGAGCTTAAATTAAAGGCTTAGTGGACACGTGGAAGGAAAAGTAAAAGGAGCATCGGCTGTAGGAGAACAGCCTGTGCAGGGTGGACAGCCCTGCTGGCAGGGGTGGGGGGCACCTGGAGTTGCAGGGGGTTCTCGCAGATGGCAGCACCAAAGGGACTTAAGAGGGAATTTGTAAGATAAATCCAGGTGGACACAGAGACAAACTCTTTTAGTATAAGGTCTAAAAATTGCGCCAGCCAGAGGGAGCATCAAACACGCATGAATCTTTCTGAGGAGTAGTGGCGGAAGGTCAGCCCAAGCAGTGAGAGATGTCCAAATTTTAAAGATAAAAGGGTAGAATGCAGGGAAAGGAAAGCCTTCCTCCCCTCCTCTCTGCCTGTCCCCAGGCCCTTCCCCACCTCCTGGCGGCCAGGGAGGGGGTGGGGAGAAAGAAGTGATGGGACTGGCCACTTTCCAAAGATGGAAAAAGGAGCCTGAAGGCTTGCAGTTTCTAGGAAAGGAATCACCGCCCAGGAGAGGAGGGGACCTGGGCACTCTGACCTTTCTAAGGTTGAAACGAGCCCTCCCCTCCAACCCCTACACCCTCCAACGCTAGCAGACGCTGCATGGGAGCCTGGACTGCACTCCTGCCTGGAAGTGCAGGGCATCCCCCACCCGCTCCATCGGGGTGTTGGTGGCGGCTTACTGGAGAGGCAGGACCGTCCCCACTGCCCAGCGATAAGGAGGCCACCCACTCCCATTGTGTCAGTGAAGATCATGTGGGAATAACAAGACACTCTGACCTCTTCTGCTCCTTCTGGACAAAGAGGCATCCGTGGAGGGCGGGAGAAAGCCAGAACCCTGTACACACACACACACACACACACACACACCAGAACAAGGAATTTCCCTCCTCAGGTGTCAATAAAAGGCCAATAAAAATGTGGGGACCTGGGCTTCTACCTTCCCCCACAGTAGTGAGGTGACATCACCCTTTGCCCTACTGAGTGGTGTCAAAGGAAGTCAGCTAAAATGGAAGGTTTAAATAACATCCAGAGTCTTTTAACATAGTACCCAAAATGTCCAGGATTCAATTTAAAGAAAAATTAGTCATTCTACCAAGAAGTAGGAAAATCTCAAACTGAATAAAAAGACTATCAATAGATGCCAGCACCAAGATGTCAAAGATGTTAGAATTATATAACAAAGATGTTAGAATTATATAATAAAGGTTGAAACATCATAAAAATGTTTCAACAAGCAATTGCAAACATGCTTGAAACAAATGAAAAAGTAGAAGTTCTCAACGAAGAAATATAAAGTCTCAGTAAATGAATAAAATATGTAAAGAAAAAGCAAATGGAAATTTTAGAACCGAAAAAACAGTTTAAAAAAATTTTTAAATTCAGCCCTGGCTGACGTGGTTCAGTGGATTGAATGCCAGCCTGAGAGCCAATGGGTCGCTGGTTCAAATCCCAGTCAGGGCACATGGCCGGGTTGCCAGCCAGGTCGGTCCCCCAGTAGAGGGTGTACAAGAGGCAACCACACATTGATGTTTCTCTCCCTCTCTTTCTTTCCCTTCCCCTCTCTCTAAAAATAAATAAATAAAATATTTTTTAAAAACTAAAAAATACTGTTTGTATAACCCACAGGAAGACAGTAAAAAGAAAACAAAACAAAAAGAGCAAAAAATAAAGCAACAAATAAAATAGTAGGCCTAAGTCCTAACATGCCAATAATTACATTAAATGAAAATGGTCTTAATACATGAATTAAAATACAGAGATTGGCAGAGGGGATTTTAAAACATGACTAAACTATATGCTGTCTACAAAAAATTAACTTCAAGTCTAACCTAAATCTCATACCTTATACACAAATTAACTTAAAATGCATCACAAACTAAAAGTAAAACAGCTATAAAATTTTTAGAAAAAAAAAGCCCAGGATAGTATCTTCAGGATTGAGGACTAGGTAGAGAGTTCTCAGACTTGATACCAAAAGTACAATCCAGAAAATGAAAACTCAATGCATTGAACATCACCAAAATGTAAATGTTTGTTCTGCAAAGGACTCTGCAGAAAAGATAGGAAGACGAGCTACAGCATGAGAGAAAATATTTGCAAACTGCATGTCTAACAAAGGACTAATATCAATAATGTGCTTTTTTTATTTTTAGACAGAGAGGAAGGGGGGAGAAAGAGGGAGAGAAACATCAATGTGTGGTTGCCTCTCATGCGCCCCTAATGGGGACCTGGCCTGCAACCCAGGCATGTGCCCTGACTGGGAATCAAACCAGTGACCCTTGGCTTTGCAGGTTGGCACTCAATCTACTGAGCCACACCAGCCAGAGCAAGAATGTGTCTTTATATATATACACATATATATTCTCACCTGTATTGATTCCACACAGCTTATTCATAGATGTTAAATCTTCAGTTACTTCAAACTCTTTTTTTTAAGATTTTATTTATTTATTTTTAGAGAGGGAAGGGAGAGACAGACAGACAGACATCAATGTGCGGTTGCTGGGGGCCGTGGCCTGCAACCCAGGCATGTGCCCTGACTGGGAATAGAACCTGCGATGCTTTGGTTCGCAGCCCACGCTCAATCCACTGAGCTATGTCAGCCAGGGCTAAGAATGTGTTTTTTAACTCCCAAAAATTAACAGTGAAAAAACAAACAATCCAATTCAAAGATAGGCAAAATATATAAAGTGACAGTTCACCAGAGAAGATACACAGAAGGCAAATAAACACATAAAAAGATGTTCTACATTGTTAGCCATCAGGAAACTACTGTGCAACTACCAGAATGGCCAAAATAAACAACAGCAACACCACCAAACGCTGGCAAGGATGTGGAGAAACTAGATCGCCCACACATTGCCGGGGCACCGACACTCTGGAAAACAGTTTGCGATTTCTTTCAAAACTAAACCTGCAACTACCATTGGCCCCATAGTGGCACTACGGGAAGCCAGAGGCATGGAAAATTACGTTCACATAAAATACACACGTACAAATGTTTACAGCAGCGTTATTTGTGATAGCCGAAAACTGGAAACCACCAGATATTTTTCAATAGATGAATCAAACACTGGAACGTCAATACCATGGAATACTACTCAGCAATGCAAAGAAATGAACTATTGATACCGAGTTCGGTCCAGCCTAGATGAAGCCCCAGAGAATTCAGCCGAGTGGAGGGGGGGAAAGCCGACACCAGAAGGGCACAGCCTCTGTGACTCCATTACATAAGAACATGTTAGAAACGATGAAGTTACATGGGCAACATGATGAAGACATGAGCAACGTGTTAGTGGTTGCTGAGGTTGGGGCAGGGGTGTGACTCTTAAAGCGTGACATCAGGGATCCTTGTGGTTTTGGAAATAGTCTGTGCCTTGAGTCTGGTAATGCCAGCCTCCTGGCTTTGACATTGCACCGCAGTGAGTGAGATGTTGCCGTCTGGGGAAGCGGGATGCATGGGGTCTCTCAGTATCATTTTCCATTGCTGCATGCGAATCAGCTATTACCGACAAATAAAGACTCTAAGAAATAATTTAAAAGAAAACTGACAAAAAAATTACAGAGCATTCAATGTCTGCAATGCCTCTTGACCCCACTTCCCCTTCTGTGCCACAACTCAATTTCTCTGTTCTCTTTCACAGGAAAACTCTTTTTTATTTAAGAAACAAAAAAAGCCTTCTTCTCTGCCTACTGACTCCAGTTCCTTTCTTTGCATTCTCCCCTAAATGCACTCCAGTCAAACCTTCGCCCACAGGGTTTCACCAAAATCATTCTGGCATGGTCATTTGCAACATTGCTAACCTCTCTGGTCAGTCCTCAGTCCTCAACGTACTTTACCTGTAAACAGCATTGACACAATCCATCAACTCCCCACCCCTGGGCACACTCTTTGCCTCGCTTCCAGAACTCCTCATTCTCTTGGTTTTTCTCTCATCTGACTGGATGCTCTTCCAAAGTCTCCTTGTCTGGTTCTTCATCTCCCCCGTCTCCTAATGTGTCAGCACCCCCAGGCTCAGTCCTGGATGTTTCCACTGCTGCGTCTCCCTCGCTCCCTAGGTGCTCAGCCAGGCTCACGGGTTTCAGTATCATTCACCTGCTGACACCTCTGAAATGTCGACTCCCAGCCTGCACCTCTCTTCCGTAGGCTTGTGTGTCCAATCGTTCCCCTACCATCTTCCTCTTTTTGTATGTTAATAAATATCTCGAAGTAATATGGATAAAATTGACCTTCTGCCCTGACCGGTGTGGCTCAGTTGGTCGGGCATCATCCCGCAAAGCAAACGGTCTCCCGTTTGATTCCTGGTCAGGGCACATGCCTGGGTTGCAAGTTTAATCCCTGGTCAGGGCTTGTACAAGAGGCAACTGGTCGATGTTTCTCTCTCACACTGATATTTCTCTCCTTCTCTTTTTCCCTCCCTTCTCCTCTCTCTAAATATAAGTAAATAAAATCTTTTTTAAAATAAAATAAATGAGCTCAGGCTGCGAACCAAAGTGTCGCAGGTTCGATTCCCAGTCAGGGTACATGCCTGGGTTGCTGGCCATGACCCCCAGCAACCGCACATTTATGTCTCTCTCTCTCTCTCTCTCTCTCTCTCCCCCTCTCTTCCCTCCCTAAAAATAAATAAATAAAATCTTTTTTAAAAACTATTAAAAAAATAAAAAATAAAATAAAATAAAATAAAATTGACTTACTAACTTCCACTCAAAACCTGCTCCTTCTCCATATTCCCCATTGTTGACTTCAGGCATCTTAGTCCCTCTGATGGCCCAGCCCCCTAACCTTCTATCATCCCGCACTCCTCTCCTTCTCTTACTCCTCAGATTCAACCCATCTTCCCCACTGCACCATCAGACTATACCGAGAACCCAGCACTGTGTCATATGGCAGTTGAAAGCCACAAGCATTTGGCATGGAGGAAGCAGGCTGCCCTCCTCCCTGTGGGCAACTGGGCTTCCCTCTTCCTCTTAGGCAGCAGTCTGTCTGAGCCCCAGGCCGCAGCGTGGGACCTGCTTCCTGCTCCTGGATCCTTGGTGGCACTGGCCAACCTACCCCGGGATCTGCCTATCTGGCTGTCTGCCGCCCTGGCTGTCTGCCGCCCTTGCCCTTCCATCTCTGTTCTGCTGGCTTCAGAGGTGGTGCAGGGATGGCATGGGATCAAACCTGGACTGACTAGTCAGAAAAGGGTCCTGTCTTCCCACAGGAGTTTGCTGATAGAACCAAATCTAGAGATGCCTGTGGCTGTATGTGCTATGACTTGGGAAGAGCTGGTGTTTTCAGTGGCAGACGGAATCATATTGTTCGTCCTGGGCCGTCAGCACACAAACCTTTTTGACACATTTTGCAGCTGGAAAATTCCTAATATCAGACGCCCGAGTTATATAGATTTGGCACCTCTTTCCCAAGGCTGCACGCTGGTATTTCTAAATAAGACCGCACCCTGGTGGTCTAGTGGTTAGGATTTGGGGCTCTCTAAATAGGTGACTCATTTATTCCACAAATTATTTTAAAGTCTACCATGTGCCACATACATCTAGGTGTTGAGAACAAACACATCAGTGAATAAAACAGACAGACCTTCTTGCATTCATATAGCTCCCATTCTAATGGAAGATATCAATAATAAATATAATAAGAAATTAATATAATATGATACGAGCAGAGCTGACGTTCCCAGGTATGCACTAGGAATACTAGTAATCCAGCACAGCTGAAATGTTTCTGTACCTCTGCCCGAAGGCCCAAGAGACCCCCAGCTCCCTGGCCCTTCCCAGGAGCACGTCCCCCTCCCCAGACCTCCCCATGACCCAGTGACTAAATAGCGAATGTGTGGCCCGGCAGGGGTCTCTGTCGAATCAACATCTTATTCCACACCCTACAGTTGTATGCCTGTGGTTTAGGTTGTCAAATGTTTCGAGTACCTGCTAAGAAAGTGGCCAGTGCCGTGGAAAAGAAAAGTGGAGGAAGGCCACGGGATAAGAACGGTGGTTTTTCATAGAATGGTCAGAATATGCATCATCGAGAAGGCGGCCCTTGAGCGAGACCTGAAGGAAGGGGTCAGCAAGCCTTGCAGTTCTCTGGGAGGAAAGCCACCCCCGCTGGAGGAAGAGCAAAGGGCGGCCGAGGAGCAGGAGACGAGACCAGGTGGGTGGTGAGGTCGCAGGTCCTGTTGGGCCTCGTAGGTCGTTCTAAGGACAGTGCAATGTGCTCCCCTGGGTGCAGTCGGAGTCCTCGGAGAGCGCTCGGCAAAGGCAGGATGTGATCTTGGGTATAGATACAGACACAGGTAACTAATGAGATGTAATTTATATAACGTACAGCTCACTGATTTAAAGTGCACAATCCATTGCTCACAGTATACGCACAGAATTGTATAAGCATCACACAGTCGATTTTAGAACAGTTTCAACATCACCTCAGAAAGAAACCCTTCACCCCAATCTTTTCATCACCCCCTCTACCCCAGGCCCACATATCTATTAATTCACTTTCAGTCTGTGTGTGTGTGTGTGTGTGTGTGTGTGTGTGTGCCTATTCTGGACATTTCATACCAATGAGATCCCACCCTGTGTGGTCTTCTGTGACTGGCTTCTTTCACTTAGCATAATGTCTTCAAGGCTTGTCCATGTTGTTGCATGTGTCAATACTTCATTCCAGCCCTGGCTGGTGTGGCTCAGTGGGTTGAGCACCAGCCTGCCTCCCAAAGGATGGCGGGTTTGATCCCCAGTCAGGGCACGTGCCTGGGTTGCGGGCCAGGTCTCCAGTGGGGGGCACATGCGAGGCAACCACACACTGACGTTTCTCTCCCTCTCTTTTTCCCTCCCTCCCTCCCCCTCTGTCTAAAAATAAATAAATATAATATTTTTTTAAATACTCCATTCCTTTTTTATGGCCAAATAATATTCTGTTGTATGAATATACTACATTGTGTTTATCCACTCATCAGTAAATGGAGTTTGGGGTTGTCGTCCCTTTGGGGCTGTTATGAATAAACTGCTCCAAACACTGTGCACAGATTTTTATCTGGACATCTGTTTTCATTTCTCCCGGGCATATACCTAGAAGTGGCATTGCTGGGTCAAATGGTAACTATATGTTTTTATGAAACCTCCAGACTGTTTTCTAAAGTGTCTACACCCACCAGCCACACGTGAGGGTTCTTTCCTCACATTCTTGTAAACGCTTACAATCTACTCATCACAGCAGGTGTGAAGCGTTATCACACTGTGGTTTTGATCGGCATGTCCCTGATGGTTCATGATGCTGAGCATCTTCCCGTGTGCTTAGCAGCCATTCGTGTCTCTCCTTGGGAGACATATCTTCTCAAATCCTTCACTTCTTTTTTAATTAAGCCATTTTTATTACTGAGCTGTATAGTCTTTTTTTTAATAAAGATTTTATTTACTTTTTTAGAGAGAGGGGAAGGGAGAGAGAAAGAGAAGGAAGCATCAAGATGTCCAAGAGAAATGTCCATCAGCTGCCCCTCTGCGTGCCCTCAGCTCGGGACCTGGCTCGCAACCCAAGCATGTGCCCTGACCAGGAATCGAACCAGCAACTTTTCAGTTTTCAGGCTGGCGCTCAATCCACTGAGCCACACCAGCCAGGGCCAGACATTCTTTCTATATCCTGGCTGTGCAAATATTTTCTTCCATTCTGCGGATTGTCTTTTCGCTTTTTGGATAACACCATTTGAAACACAGAATTTTTAAATTTTGATGAGGTCCAATTTCTCTTTTGTAGCTTATGCTTTTGGTGTCTTACCTAAGAATCTGTTGCCAAATCCAGGGTCAGATTTATACCCATGTTTTATTTTAAGAGTTTATGATTTTGCCTTTTACATGGAGGTGTTCGATCCATTTTGATTTAATTTTTGTACGTGGTGCAAAGTAGGGGGGTCCAGCTTCATTCTCTGACATGTGACCATCCGGGTATCTCACATTATTTGTTGAAAAGATTGCTCTTTCCCCATGGAATGAATGGTCCTCATCAAGGTCGGTTAACCACAGACACACGGGCTGGCTTCTGAATTCTCAGCTCTATCCCACTGACCTCCATGTTGGTCCTGAGGCCAGCACCGCACCGTCTTGGTGACTGCCTCTTTGCGGTAAGTTCTGAAATTGGAAAGTGTGAGTTCTCCGACTTTTTCTTCGTTTTCGGGATTGTTTTGGCTAGTGTGAATTCCTTGAGTTTCCATATGAATTTTAGAATCAGCTTGTAAATTGCTACCCAAAAATCAGGTGGGATTCCAATAGGGACTACATTAAATCTATAGATCAGTTTGAGGACTATTGCCATCATAACAATATTCAGTCTTCTGAACTACATACATGGGTGTTTTTCCATTAGTCTCTTTCAGCTATGTTTTATCACTTTCAGAGTATAAATTTTCCACATCCTTTGTCAAATTTCTCCCCAAGTGTTTCATTCTGGTTGATGCTCTTATAGACAAAATTGTTTTCTGAGTTTCACTTTTGTATTGTCCATCACAAGTGTATAGAAATACAATTGATTTTTACATATTTCTCTCACATCCTATAACCTTGGCGAACTCATTCATTAGTTCTGACCATTTTTAGCAGATGTCTCAGGGTTTTCTAGCTACAAGAACATGTCATCCACAGCTTTCCATTTTCCTTTCCAATCTGAATGCCTTTTATTTCACTTTCCTTTTGTTTTAGCAAACCCGTGTTTGCTGCCATGTTGGGAATACACAAAATCAGGGCGAGAGCGGAGCACGAGCCCAGGTGAGAAAAGATTGCACCTTAGACCAGGTGGCAGCAGAGGAAAGTTCACACAGCGGTTCTGGGTATTTCATGCTTGTTCTCTTCTCCTTTCTTTCTATTTTTTTTTTGTCTTATGGATCATCTTCATGATTTTTTTTCCCTCCACAAACAACAAAGCCAATACTGACTTTCTTAAAATCCTCCTGCAGTAAAATTCTTAATAAGCAGTTCTGCATGAAGGCAGCAGACACCAGACAGGACACTAGGGAAACTCAGACCTTAGATGTCCCATTTCTGCAAGGACAGATCCGGGAGGACGGCTTGGACTGAGGCCTATTTTTAGGAGAGGAAAAGAGAAGTGTCTATCACCAGGTCTCAGCAAAGCTGCAACCCTCAGCAGCAGCTAAACATAACCCAGGCAAGGAACACTCTACCCGGTCTCGGGGGACCCTCAAAGTTCCCGGTACAAAAGATCATTCAGGCTTCTCCAGGGAACAACGATTCCAAGGTACCAGATTCTTCACCTTGGGGGAAACTAGCCGAACTAGCCTTCCTCGGGAACACATTTCTCCCTGAAGGTAGCAATATAGGCAAACTCCCCCTAAGTCACCCTCATCTGAACAAACCCTCCAAGCCAGACACGATCTCTCCCTCCTGGTGAGCAGGAGCCCAGCGTTCTAATCTAGACTGGGCTTAGAGTGAGGCAAGGGAAGTACCTGGGCATTTGCACGCTCTGAGAGTGAGGCCCTGCTGAAACTGTGCATCCTAGGCACTCCACCCTAGTGCCAGCCCGGTTCGAATCCCAGCTAGGCCCCTGACAGGCCATGTGAATGAAGACTAATTCCTTGTCCTCTCTGGATCTCAGTTTACTGATCTAAGAAATCGAAGTGCTGGACTTAGACCAGTGCTTCCCAATAATGGTCCATGAACCCAAACCAATTCTCAATTTTCTGATTCACAAAACCTTTACCAGAAGTTCTCACTTCTCAAAACCTATAGAATGGTAAAAGCTGCCCCATGAGAACATAATAATGTATGACTATAGAATGTAGCAGATGTCTCCTGGTCCCCTCTATGACTTACTCTTCGTAGAGAAACTGCTCTATCTTATCTACAGCCCCATAGGGCCCTCCGGGTGAACTACTATAACTTTGCTCCCTGCTCTGACAAAACATGATTGGACCAGAGGTAGACCCCAGACTCAAGATGAACCAATTTACAGTCTACTGAGACAAGCAGATTATCTCTTTCAAAGCCTGGACACTGGGGAGACTATGCCAATAAGGATGCACAGTCCAGGGGTCAAGTCCAGCTGAGGCTGGTGGCCCTGCAGCCCCCATGCAGCTGGTTCAAAGAAGGAGGCAGAAGGAGGCAGCAATGAGTAAGTCTTGTGGTTCGTGAAGGATGGAAAACTACTTGGCTCTTGAGAGAGGCCGGGTGTCCTCAGGTCCTCACCCTGCCGTTCTAGTGCCCACATGAGGCATGAACTGTTCTTGCATCCGTGAGTTGTATCCTCACCCAAACCACGGCCAAAGGAACTGCAACGAAAGCAGAGGGGAGGATGCATTTCAACAAACACAGCTGATCGCTGTACTTGGGAAAACACTGAGACAGATTCCTGCCTCCCACTATTAAAAAAAAACCATACGGATTAAAAAACAATGTTAAGAAAGAGAACTTAAAAAAATGCATGTTCCTTCCTTCCCTCCTTCCTGAATCAATTCACTTTCTCTTCCTTTCCCCCCTGTCTCCTTCCCTCCCATTCCTTTCCTCCCCTTCTCTTAGGAGTGGTGGTGACCACGAAGGTAGCAGCAGGTGGTTTTGGGGTCCAAGGAAGTAACCAGCATGGGGAAGAAATTACTTACAGGCAGAGATTCTAAGTACATACATAGCCACATGAAGATAATGAGAACCAGCTTTCTTGCTGATAGAGACAGAATTTACACATAAAGAAAACAGGGAGGCTAAAAATAATCCTGAGGTATCAGACTACAATTGGAATAGGACCTTATGGGCCTGTAAAGAGTAGATAGATAGATGATACAACAATGTAGTTGTACATAGTGTACACACACCCACAGACACACACATCCGTGTACGTGCATGGATGTTCTACGTCTGTTCACTGAGAAAGCCTACAATCGATGACATCCCAGGAACAACAAGCAACCAGGTGCCCAGGTTTTAGTTTCCAATTATCATTCTTCCCTCCGGGACTCCTTGGAGACACAGTGGATTCCACGGCTGAGGCAGGGAATCTACAAGATGAACTTGGAACATTGTCTTGTACCAAAAAGTAAAGAACTATTTTTTTTAAATTATGGGGATGTATCTAAAGGACACAGGAACCAGTTTTGAAGAGGCTCTCCTGATGGGCAAATTTGGAATGATTTGATATAAAAATAAATATATGGATTAAGTCCATTGAATAAAATAAGGATTCACAAGCCTACACTGATATACATAAAGGAAGGCAAAGGGAAATCTCTCCCTCGTAGTAGAATGCCAACTAAGAAATGTAGTAGGAATGATGGTAACAGGAAGTGGCCATTTGGCAAGCACCATAATGGTGGTGAATTTGGGCAAGGATTATCAACAGATACTAAGTCCAATGAATGGAGGTTTAGTGAGACTCAGGATATTGGCATAGTTTGAGAGTATCTTTCCTCAAAACACTTATCAGTTACAAAGAGGAAAATAATGACTCAATGTGGAGAAGTCTGGTAGACACTAACCTGACCACACTATCAAGATTAGCGTCACCAGCAGGAGAAGGGGTCAACATCACAAGCTTCTGGACACGAGGCAGTAAGAACACAGCACCGCTTCTGTATCCTCCCCGCAGAAATATGTGTCTGGGTCCCCCTCTGAGGAAACCAGGCTGAGCCACATCCTACAGAATGAAAGGCCTGTACTCTTTTTTTTAAGATTTTATTTATTTATTTTTTTAAAGAGGGAAGGGAGGGAGAGAGAGAGAAAAATATCAGTGTGCAGTTGGTGGGAGCCATGGCCTGCAACCTGGGCATGTGCCTTGACTAGGGATCGAACCTGTGACACTAGGCCTGTACTCTTCACAATGTTTAAGGCTATGAAGACAGGGAGAGACTCAGGAACTGCTCCAGACTGAAGGAGACTAAGGAGACTGGATTAAGTACCAAGCATAATGCTGGACCAAAGAGGAAAGGGACATTGTTGGGATGTTGAATAAAAATCTGAATAGAGTCTTTGGATCGATCAAATGTCAGTGTTATGCCAGTGCTGGTTTCTGATGTTCTTATCTGGAGAGCTGTATGCTGGTTATGTAGAAGAGTGTCCTTGGTTTGGGAAGACGCACGCTGAGGATTTTGAGTGTTTGGGGCATGCCAAGAATTAGGTGTCTGTTCGACATCCAAAAGGAGATGTTCAATGGGCAATTAAATACATGAGTCTTGAGATCAGAGAAGAAAAGTTAGGGCTGCAGGTATAATATATAGACAGTTCTAAAAGAAGTTCATGAAGAATATAGATTAAGAAATAAAAGAGGTTCAAGGACTGAGTCCTGAAGCTTCTAGTATTAGGAGGATGGACAGCTGAGGGAGAACATGGCAAGTAAGAAGGAGCTGCCGGCGAAGTCCAAAGCCAACCAGGAGCATGCGGGATGCTGGAAGCCACATGATGACTGTTCAGTGTAGGCGGAGTGATCACCTGTGCCCCGTGTAAGAGGAGGCCTGAGAACTGACGACTGAATTTCATTATAAGAAGGTAATTTTTGATGAAGAGAGAATGAGAGACAAAGAATCAGAGGCAACAAGTACAGGCAAGGCTTTCAAATTTACCTGCAGAGGAAGGAAGAGGGAAAGGTAGAAGTTGGAGGGGCAAGCAGAGGGCTGGTGTGTTGTAAGATGTGAAAAATACCGGCATGGTCTCCTGCTGATGGGAGTGATGCAGCAGAGGGGAAAACGGTGGTGAAGAAGGAAGGGAGAGAATGGTGAAGCTCTGTCCTTCAGGTGGGGCGAGGGGATGAGATCTCGGGCACAGGGGAAGGAGCTGGGCGTGGCTAAGAATGGAGATAGTGACTCCATAGTCACAGGGAGGGAGGGAGAGCACAGGGACAGTTCACTAGGGCATCGTGGGACCCGGTGGTGGGAGCTTCGGAGACCTCTTCTGACTCATCTAATTCTCAGGGAAATCAAGCTGATCCATGGAGGGTGAGGATGGGGGAGGCCCAACTGGAATTCCTCAAACAGGGGTACAGATATGAAACCACTGTCCAGGGGCGGAAGGGAGTGCGTGGAGGAGGGGAAAGAAACGTGATCACGGAGCAGCACTTTGGGCCCCTTAAGGTCTGGGTTGTCGTGGATTTGGAGGGAAACCAGTCAGCACTTTGAAACTTTCGGTTCCCTGAATTTTATCTGTTTCTCTTTGTGTGTTCGTCTTGGTCCTTTTCAATTTCGTTGTTGATTTTCGCAGACATGCTAGCGGTTAGTGGTTGACCATTCAAACTTGCAAGGAAGGGTTGGTTTGATAGGTGACTGACGACAGCAAGGCCCTCCGAGTGCTGAGTCGACTAAAGGGAAAAACACCCACAACGAGACTGCTTCTTCACGGTCAAGTTCCCACACCAGGAATTTGGGGGCAATCTTAAAAGCTGCTGGTACGAAAAGAATAAAGGGTGACAGCAGTCAGAGTTGTCACCTGCAAAGAGAAAGCATGTCATCAGCAGCCCCCGGGGCTAGAAGACAAAAATCAAGCCTTCTGAGTTCTAGAATCTAGATGCAGTTCCCTTACCAATACAACGTGAGGGTAGAATGGACACACCTTTCCTAACACGTAGGGTGTGTTCCAACCAAAGAAGAAAGAAAGGGTGAGTCCACCGAGGAGAGCACTGAAGAGGAACTCTAGGGTCAGGGCTGGTGACTCTGCTGCACACTCTAAGGTCTGAATGCCTTCAACCTATGCGTTTATCACTTTTACAGCCGTTTGTGTTTAAGCAACTGCTTGCCTCTCAGATCACCAAACTATTAAACACTATAACTTCTTCTCTCCTTTCTCTCACCACGACGTGGCATGAAGTGTTGGAAAAATACATGTTCAATTCCTTACTAATTTGTCACGCCAAACTGTGTCCTTTTTCATATTACCAGGAGTATCTAGATTTAACTATTTATGGCCAGTTTCATTGTTCATCATTGCTCCATATAGAAAATACCTCTTTACTAGAGAAGCTCTCTTCATTCTAATTTATTTTTCAGAAAGAGTTCATGGGTGGCATAATTTTCAAGTCCCTGTATATCTGAAAATGTCTTTCTGTGACTTGCACAATTTGGTAATTATATGGTATAATTGCTAAGGTTACGTATTTTCTCCCTCCAATCTCCAAAACAATGTTTGATTGACATCTGTTGTTATATTGGAAGAGGGTAGGTATGTGGCTGGGTGAGCACCCACACAAATGCACACGTCAGGAACTGAACGTGACCCCGTTATTGAATTCCATGAGCTACACAGTCAGTCTGAACACTGATCTTACCTATAACCAGAATGTCCTAACACTAAATACTAAACACCGAAGCTTAAACCCTGGCCAGACCCCGACGCTAATCCTAGACTTAAACAAAACAGAACACTAAAACTCACCCTAATCCCCTTACTCTAAACTCAGTCTTAACCTAGACCTTAATCCAGATGTTGCAATTTTAAAGCGTGAGAATTTGGTACATGTGGACGGTGGCTTATCCATGCAGTGAGCGAGAAGGAATCTGCTTCCACTCTACCCTTTGCTCACCCAGCCCCAACTCCCACCTCCTGGCTCGCCCCTCACTTCCTCCAGGTGTTTGCTCAGGTGTCTGTAAAGAGCGTAGGGCCAACTGTACAGTTAGAGAAACGCAGTTCTCTGAAAGACCGCCCTCACTTCTGACACCAACTGCAAGTTCAGGGGTCTTCTCTAAGCCATCGTCAGGTTTGATAATTCGCTAGGAGGACTCGCCAAACTCACTGGAAGCTGTTACAGTCACGGTGACGGTGGATCAGTGGGAAAGGATACGGATTAAATCAGCCCAAGGAAGCGTGGTCCAGACACAGAGCTTCCACTTGTGTTCTACTGTGGAGCCGGGGACAATGGCTTGACCTCCTCCCAGCCACCCAGTGTGACAATATGCACAGAGTACTGCCCATCAGAGAAGGTCACCCAGGGCTTTGGTGTCCAGAGTATTTACTAGGTTTTAACCACATATTGTCTATGGAGCTGACCTTTGTCCCCAGCCTTTCCCAGATGCTGGCTAATATCTTTGGTCCCCAGTCCCTCCAGAGGTCAGAGCAGACAGAGTGTGACCCAGAGTTCCCATCATAAATCCCATTCGGCCTGCCCAGCAGCCAAACCCCCAGGACAACGAAGACACTCCAGCGGGCACCAGGGGCCTGGGGCGGAGGGCAAAGCCCAGCTTCTCTCGGATCAGGTTGGTCCTCCACTGCCCGGCTGCCCCGTGTCACCTAACCCCAGTTTAAACCTCCGCCCTAACAACCTGCATTGTCCCAGGTCCACCAGGCATAACATTCCTTCTCCCTGTGCGTGCGTTGTCTCCCTTCCGCATTAGGAATGCAAGCCCCAGGCACAGGGGAGTGTGTCTGCTTTTCCTCTGCTGGGCTCCCTGCTTCTAGAACCGCACCGTCCAGTACGGGAGCCTCTACTCACCTGTGGCCAGGGAGCACCCGAAGCGTGGCGAGCCCCAGGTGAGATGTGCAATAAGTATAAAGTACACACTGAGTTTTGAAGGCTTTATATTAAAAAGTAAAATATATCATTGATAACTTATTATATTGATTACATGCTGAAATGGTATTTGGGACATATTGGGTTATAAAAATAAATTACTGAAATTCATCTCAATGGTTTCTTTTCTATAAACTTATTTAAGGTGGCTATTTGAATTTTTAAATTATACATATGACTTCAATTTCAGGCTTAATATGTATATTCATATAGGTACATATATATATAACATATATAAGTATATATGAGGTCTGTCTGGAAAAAAATCCAATCACTGTTAATATAACAAGAATGGTTTGAATGACATCCATGTAACCCAGCATCCATGTAACCCAGCATCCATGTAACCCATGTAACCCAAGGAGAATGAACTGGAATTTGCATGTGTGAACAATGACAACTTCACTGTACTAGTCAGTGGGGGCAGTAGACGCTGTTGAGTGAGCACGTGTACTATGTGGCTGTCGCATTCAAAATGACTGAGCAAGTAGGGCAGTGAATCTGCATCAGATTTTGTGTTGAGGTTGAACATTCCTCCATGGAAACTATTTGGATGATTCAGAAGGCCGCAGCCATGGGCAACTGGTGATTGGCAGCTTCAGCACGACAACATGCCTGCTCATGCATCACAACTTGTATAGAGTTTTTTGGCAAAACATCAAATCACACAATTGACTCAGCCCCCCTACTGCCCAGATTTAGTGCTCTGCAACTTCTGGCTTTTCCCAAAATTAAATCATCCTTGAAAGGGAAGAGATTTCAGACCATTGATGAGATTCAGGAAAATATAAAGGGGCAGCTGATGGTGACTAGAAGAACCGTGTGAGGTCCCGAGGTGCCTACTTTGAAGGGGACTGGGGCATCATTATCCTACGAACAATGTTTCTTGTATCTTGTATTTTCCTCAGTGAATGTCCCTATTTTTCATATCACATGGCTGGATACCTTCTGGACAGACCTCGTCATACACATATATAATATATATGTCCCTATTACACAAAACTGATGTAGAATAAATGTCAGCAAACTTTTCTTCTGTGAAGGATCCAATAGTAAAAATGTTAAACTGTGTGGACCCTGTGGGCTCTGTTCAACTCTGCTGTTTTAGCACAGAAGCGGCTACAGGCGCTACTTTAAAAGGCGTGGCTGTGTCCCAATAAAACGCAATTTACAAAAAACGAGCAGCCAGACAACTCGGCCCGTGGGCCACGGTTTGGGAACCCCTGCTCTAGAGCCCTGTCTATTCCACCGTAACTAGTCGATAAGCGCTTGCTGAGTGAATGAATGAACGGAAGGAAGGCTAACAGGACGAATGTGGGGAGCCGGAGGGGAGCACGGTCGGAGGAAATCAGCGGCTAGACAACGTGAGGCTGGTGGCGCGTGGATTTTATCTCACGTCATCAGAGGGAGCGAGGCAGGATAGTGATAAAACCTGACACCCCTTTTTATAAAGGAGCACTGCGATAGGTGGCACCCAGATCAGAACTCCTGTCCCCTTGCCTTCTCCGGCTTCCGGAGGCCGCCTGGATCCCTCGGCTCACGGCCCCTCCCTCCCTCCCTCTTCCAAGCACATCGCTCCGACTTCTGCTTCCACCCTCGTGTCTCCTTTGCCCGACTCGGACCCTCCTGCCCTCCTCGAGATCACGCTGGGCCCACTTGAATGATCCAGAGTAACCTCCCCGTCTGGAACCCCTCGGTTTTCTCACGCATCCCTTTGCTGAGGCAATGCATTCACAGATTCCAAGGATTCGGGCGTGGACCCCTTTGGAGGGCCGCTATTCAGCCCATCATGCGGTCGGATGTGGGGGCAGGAGAAAGGGCAGAGCCAAGAATGACCCCCGTGGTTTGGGGCTGGGGCAGCTGGAAGGAAGGGCGGCCAGGATCCCCGGAGGAGACCTGCGGCTCGGAGGCTGAGCCGCTTTTTCTTGGGAAGCCCAGTCCTGCCCCTGCCTCCGGCAGGTTTTGATGGGGGCTCAAGAGTTGGAGAATTTTAGTTTAGGTAATAGCGAATAAGCTTAGTAATTGATGCATGTAAAATGCTATTGTCCCGGGAACCAGAGGTATGACCTACCCTGACTCCAGGAGACCTAAGCAGGTCCCCCTTGGTGCCCTGGGAGGACTGTGAGCCATCAGGATGGTGCCTGAGCCGCTGCACTTTGGGGTGAGACGCCCACCGCCCAGGACTCGGAAAAAGACCACGGGAAAGAGCGTGCAGCTTTTCTCTGATGAACTTTCCCCCTGAATTCCAGCCCCCTTACCCACACTTTTCTCCTTACGGAAAGGGTCGGTTTGAAGTGGAGCTGAAGGCGGATAAAGGGTAATTTTCAGGAAAAGGCACGACTCTCCTACAGATGTAAGAATGAACGCATGTTGAGGAATGCAATTCACTCGTATGTTCTGAGAAAACCAGGCAGACATTACAGCCGATTCAAAGGAAGACCCGAAACACCACGGTTGTACGAAGTACAGGAGAGTTGGGAAGAGGTGAAAATAGTGACTTTTCCACAGTGGGGAGGAAGTCCATTAAAATCATGATCAGCCCTGGCTGGTGTGGCTCAGTGGACTGAGTGTGGTCCTGTGAACCAAAGGGTCACCGGTTCGATTCCCAGTCAGGGCACATGCCTGGGTTGTGGGCCAGGTCCCCAGTGGAGGACACACAAGAAGCAACCACACACTGATATTTCTTTCTCTCTCTCTTTCTCCTTCCCTTCCCCTGTGGAAAATATTTTTTTAAGATTTTATTTATTTATTTTTAGAGAGGGAGGGGAGGGAAAAGAGAGAGAGAGAAACATCAATGTGGGGTTGCTGAGGGTCATGGCCTGCAACCCAGGCATGTGCCCCAACTGGGAATCGAACCTGCGACACTTTGATTCGCAGCTCACGCTCAATCCACTGAGCTACGCCAGCCAGGGCTATAAATAAAATATTTTTTTAAATCATAATTAGATAGGAAGACATTTCTATTTCAACTACGTACAGCTTACAAAGAGTTGCAAAGCAGCTCGAAGGCGATACCCAGGGATTGAATCTGAAGACCCAGAAAGGAAGACGCAGATGGTGCAGAGCTTCCCATTGACACACAGGGTGTGTTTCGTGTACCCGGGTCTCATATCTGAGTGCTCACCACGCACGCACGTCCCCGAGTAGGCAGGCTGAGTTTCTGGCCGCCGGGGAGTGTGGAGGGGGCTCTGATGGCTGCTGGCCTACTCCAACTGAGAACAGGCCGCAAGAAAAACAAAACATGACACATTTTGACACAAACATTGTGTGTGGGATTCATTATAATACTTTTTAACTGGCTAGTCTTTGTTTGTAGGGAAGCTGTTATGGACCGTGTATGCCCTGCCCACCCCACCCCCAAATATTCATGTGTTGAAGCCCTACCCCTAATGTGATGGTGTTTGGAGGTGAAGTCTCTGGGGGATGATTAGATGTAAATGAGGTTGGGGGGATCCCCTTAATAGAATCAGTGTCTTGTAAGAAAAGGAAAGCCCTGGCTGGCATAGCTCAGTGGATTGAGCGCGGGCTGTGAACCAGGCATCGCAGGTTCGATTCCCAGTCAGGGTACATGCCTAGGTTGCAGGCCAGGACCCCCAGCAACCACACACTGATGTTTCTTTCTCTCTCTCTCTCTCTCCCTTCCCTCTCTAAAAGTAAATAAATAAAATTTAAAAAGGACTACATTTAAAAAAAAAGAAAAAAAAGGAAGAAAGATGAGAGCTCATTCCCTCCTGGCCAGCCCTGGAAGGACCCAGCCAGAAGGCTGACATCTGTGACCCGGGAAGGGGCCCTCAACGATGAGCAGAATCAGCAGACCCTTGACCTTGGACTCCAGAACCATGAGAACCAAGTTCCTGTTGGGAAGCCGCCCAGGCTGCGGCACTATCACGGTGGCCCCAGCACAGCACAGCAACACAGAAGCTCCTGTGGTTTGGGTTTTTGTTATGTTGGTTTTTTAGTGCACTCACTATGTCACAAGCCACCTGGTGACATTGTACATTCCACCCAAATGCAATTAGACCACACTAAGTGCCAATAAGCGTAAGTCATCAACTCTCCAGCCATTATCACTTTGGAACCAATAAAGCATTCCTTTTAAAAAATTATTTATTGATTTGAGAGAGGGAGTGGAAGGTGGGGGAGAGTGAGAGAGAACAGGGTTTGCTGTTCCACTTATTTATGCACTGAGTGGTTGATTCTTTTTTAAAAGACTTTATTTATTTATTTTTAGGCAGAGGGGAAGGGAGGGAGAAAGAGAGGAAGAGAAACATCAGTGTGTGGTTGCCTCTTGCACGCCCCTCACTGGGGACCTGGCCTGCAACCCAGGCACGTGCCCTGACTGGAAATCAAGCTGGCGACCCCTTGGTTTGCAGGCTGGCACTCAATCCACTGAGCCACACCAGCCAGGGTCATCGGCTGATTGTCGTATGTTTCGTGACTGGGGATCGAACTCACCACCTGGGAGCACAAAGTTGACACTCTAGCCAACTGAGCTACCCAGTCAGGGCAAGAAAACATTCCTTTTGTGCCGCTGCACCCAGCACACATCAGCCCTCCATTATTTGTGGCTAAATTGGAAGCAGAGTGATTTGTATAGATAAGTAATAAATGTAGCAGTATAATCTCTTATAAGATCTCTTTTCTCAACTCTTCTAACCCAATTAGCTAACACGCCCGCAGGAGAGAGGGAGAGAAAGAGTGGACTCCGTGCTCTGCAATAATATTGGCGGAGCAGGAAGACGCCAGCCAGCACCAGACGGAAAGTCTTAGACGTCCGTTCATATTTTTGTTGTCAGGAGGAGAAAGTATTGGCAGAACAACATTTTTTTCCCTCTACTGACTTAGGGTCAGGGCTGGGGGGCCCATGAACTAATCAACAACAAACAGGCCAGCGGGAGAGGAGGCAAAGCTTCTTTTCCAGGGAGCCTTCAGGTGACTCGGCTCCAAGGGGAAGAGTTTACAAACCCACTTCGTGAGGAGAAAGGGAGGGCAGGGAGGGCTTCTGTGGAAGGACACATGGAAGGTGGGAGAGTACCTGACCACGTTGTTTAAGCAGTTACCCATGCCGGTGATGATGGTCCGTGTCCTTTCTGGCTATAAACCTCCCGGAGAAGGGATTTATAGCCCCTGTATTTGGGGGGGGGGTCCTGTTTAAAGTTTAAATAAGGTTGTTTTTAATTTTTCTGTGCCGGCTGTTTGCTCAGATATTTTGAGCTTAAAATAATCTTTAAGCCATCGAGGTGCGTTCTGAACGCCACGTGTGCCATTCTTCAGGGATCAGGACTTCTAAGGAATTTCCTGTCTCGGAGATTTTTGTCACCAGAAGTAGCAGAAGTAAGAAAACAGCACTCACAATTTGGAGTGAAGTGCAAGACTTGCAGAAAGAGGGCAACCACATTGGTTCTTGACCTTGAGCCCAACACTTGACAGTGGGCAGAAGCGTGAGACCAGAAGCGAGACTGGAAAGAGGGTTTCTTGAAGGAGAGTGTTGTTTTTCCTCCCTCCTCAAGTCTGTCTTCAAGAGAGCCACCGGATCTCCAGGAAAACGCTCTCTCTGGGGCTCCCCACGGCCCCCCAGGCAGCCTCCCTGGGCAAGTCCTTCAAAGATGTCTCTCTCATCTCAAAGCACCCAGCACCCCAGTGTTCTCTGCTCAAACCTCCCGGCTCAATTGCTGGGCCTGCATGGGTCGCTTTTTGAGGTCGAGCCACAAGAGGGCAGACTATTCTGCCAGAGCACACACCTCTAGGCCTGGGGGGTGGCCAGGGAGAGGGAGTTTATGGACCTATGTGGGCCTGTAGTCTGGGGCGTCCTCGTGGTGCAGGATGGCAGGGGGACAGGACCCAGCACCCTCGTGGTGCAGGACGGCACAGGGACAGGAAGAGAAGAGGGGCCAGGCATGCTCTTGTCTGTCTGCAAATGTCAGGGGAGCGGAGGGCAGGGGAGGCAGCTAGAATGGCCCCAGCAGCTCATCAGAAGGGGCAACAAGAACTAAGACCCTGGAGTGGGAGAGAGCTTTGTGAGTTCAGGGTACAGGAAAGGGAGGAAGGAGAGATCGCTGGGAGGCGGGGCTGCAGACCATCACTCAGAGCTCTGTGAGCCCTGGCAAAGACTTGGGTCTTCTGCCAGGAGCATGGGGGCTCTGTGGTGGGTTAAACACAGGTGCGGCATGAACAGACTGGCATCTAGAGAGACCTGCCTGCTGCTTGGTGACGGGGGCGGGGGGGGAGGGGCGGCCAAGGGCAGCAAGAGCAGACACGCAAGGGAGAGCTGGGGTGCTGATGTAATGGTGGGGGGTGAGAAGTGGTGGCCTGGGCAAGGGCAGAGCTCTGGAGACGGCGCACATGGAGACAACCACAGGCCCATGCTCCCCGGGGCTGCCCCCAGGTCGCTCCCAGCCTCCTGTGCGTCATTAATAGCCTTTGTGGTTAATAAGGTACAAGGTGAATCACCTGGAGCACCAAGGAACCTTGTCACCCTTCACATTTAGGCTAGCCGGTGAGTTATGGTACTGTGATCGCAGCCTGTTCTCCCGGCTGGACAGGAAGGTCCCTGACAGCACAAAGGGAGCCTGGTCTGCTTGCTCTCCACCCCCAGCTCCGAGCAAAGAGCCCAGCAGAGAATAGGCCCCCATAGATACTGCCTGTCCAGTGCTGCATGCCAAACTACCTCAAAATTTAAGTGGCTTAAAACAATAATTATCGCTTATCTTGCTCCTAATTTTGCAATCAGTCAAATGATTGCACCTCAGCGTGGTGGCAGCTGGCACTGGACTACCTGCCTCCAAGGTGGTTTGCTGTCCTGGCTCGCAAAGCCCAGGGGTGGGGGTCTGGACCCATCTCCATGTAACCTCTCCACGGGCTGCTTGGGCTTCCTCACAGCATGGTCGACGGGTTCCTGTGTCCCTAAAGAATCAGGTGGCCATGGCTGGTGTAGTTCAGTGGATTGAGCGCTGGCTGCAAACCAAAGGGTCACCAGTTCGATTCCCAGTCAGGGCACATGCCTGGGTTGTGGGCTGGGTCCCCAGTGGGGGCCACATGAGAGGCAACCACACACTCATTAATGTTTCTTTCCCTCTCTTTCTCCCTCCCTTCCCCTCTCTCTAAAAAATAAATAAATAAAATCTTAAAGAAAAAAGAATCAGGTGGAAGCTACATCGCCTTTTATGACGCACTCTCGGAAGTCATAAAGTGTCCTGCGCTGTAGTCACAGTTCGCCCGGCCTGGATTCAAGGGGGCCACACGCAGACTCCTGTCTCTCAACTGGAGGAAGGTCAAAGTCACATTATAAGCAATGCATACGGGACGGCCATCTTTGGAAAACACGTCCAGTCTGTTCCGTGAATAAGCAGATATGGCACTTAACAGTGGGCGCAGAACCGGAACCCAATCCAGTACCTTTGTTCAAGGACGAGGGACAGAGGTCACCCATTCCAGAAAGGTTCCCCTGCACTTTGGAGAGCATAAAGCTTTGGAGTGTAGAGGGTTTATCGACCAGCATGAGGCTAATTCACTTATTTATGTTATCTGCTTCTTCAACCAAAAGGCAGGCTCCATGAGAATATATAATCTTTAGTGTTTAACCCAGAGCCCAACCCACAGCAGCTGTGCAAAGAATTTCCTTTCCGATTACAGATTTGAAACCATTGAAACTGCTTGATCCAGCGAGATAAAGTGCCACTTGAGGAGGTGCTGCCACCTTCTGGGCACTGGGGGCATTGCCAGCCATTTCCAACACCATTTCTGGCCTGCCCTGGGAACTGTGCACCTGCCTGCCTGCCGCCGCAAACCAAATTGATTTGGTTTTTAACAGCAGTCCTGACTCCTGTACCGACTCCCGTCTGACCACGAGGGTTATGAGGACCAGAGGAGGGATTTCCAGCATCCTCCCTCCCTGGGGTCCCCGCAGGCTCTGCCCAAGCCCTCGGCAGCCCTCTAGCGGCTGGCTTTGCTTCCTCGCCCGCCCCCCCCCCCCCCCTCACTGGGGCTGTTCTGGGCGGAGTCCTCCGGGGGCGCCCTCGTTGAGCCCGCGGCCCGCCCACTCCTCGTCTCCCTCCTGCCGTGCAGCCCAGGACACCCCCACTCCTCGTCTCCCTCCTGCCGTGCAGCCCCGGACACTATCGCTCTCCGCCTTCCTCACCGCATGCCCTTCCCCCAGCATCTCCCGTAGCTAACGCCACCCTGGTTTTTCTCCTGCCTCCCTCAGGTCTGCCCCTGAGCCTGCTTCGCGGTCCCCTGGGAGATGGATCGCGTCCCCTCCAAGCCTGATCCCCATGGGCACACGAACCGCCCCCAGGTCTCTGTCGCCAGCCCAGACTGCTCTCCTGGCTCTTCCTGGGAGACCCGGGCCCCTCACGCTTGCCTCCACCCTCCGCCAGCCACCCTGCCCTTTCCCTCGCTCCCATCGCCGGCTCAGGGAGCGGCAGCGCGTCCCCACGCCAGACGGCTGGCTTCCCCCAAGTGCCCCCTCTCCTCACCTCCAAGCCCCTACACAGTTCTCTGTCGCTACCTCAGACAGTGCCCCAGGCACTCAGGCGTCTAGGAGCTCCTGAAGTCTTCACTTCTTCTCCTCAGCTTCCCTTAGACTCAGCCCCTCCTCCCCTCCTCCCCGCCACCTCTGAGAGCCTCATCATTCAGAGCCTGTGCTGCTGTGACCCCACTTGCCCCCGACCCAAATCCCTCAGGGTGGGGCCCGAACTCCTTGCCTGGCATTCACAACGGGGACCACCCTCCCCCCCACCGTTCAGGCTGGCTCTCCACCCTCTGCCCATGCACCTGCATGCAAGTCACACCGTCCCCACCTCTGTGCCTTTTCCCACGCTCTTCCCGCTGCCCAGAATATCCTTCCCGCATCTGCTCGTGGCCGCAGCATTCATCCCCATTGTACAGACCGGGAAACTGAGGCTCAGAGAGCTGATCCAACTGGTCCAAGGTTGTAGAGCTGGGAAGTGGTGGAACCAGGGTCCCAAAGGAGGGGTCTCTGAAACCAGCTCCTTTCACTGCCCCACAGCACCCGGGCTCTGCTGCACGCCTCAGTCTCCCCAAGTGCGAGATGGGAGCAATGAAGGATTGTGGGTGCTTCCTGCCTGGACTTCCCCTTCCTCCGATTTCTTGATTCTGAGACACTCTGCAGCTCTCTAGGGGAGACCTGGGGGTACTGAGCCTAGCCGCCTAGCGCCCCCAAGTTGGCCACTTGGTAGAAAGCGCTCAGGCCAAGCTCTGGGCCGACTGCATGGCCGTAACAAGGGGGCTGGCACGGCCTCCAGCCCTCCCTCGACTGCCCCGGATTCCATTCTCTGTTAGTTCTCTGTTGTCTGTGTAGCAAAACACCACACACGGGGCGACCTAAACAACACCCATGGATTAGCCCACAGCTCTCAAGGTCAGAAGTCCCGCTGGCAGGGCTGGGCGCCCTGCTTGGAATATCAACAGGGGGAAGCTAGGCTGGGTCCTCACCGGGAAACTCAGGCGCACGCAGGTAGGCGGCGGAATTCAGCTCCCTAAGTTGTAAGACTGAGGTCCCCCTTTCCTCGCTCACGGCCAGCCAGGGGCCTCTCTCTGTTGCTTTGGGCACCCACATTCCTAATCAGGGACGGTGCGTCAAATCCCCCATAGGCCTCCGCTCCCCTGAAGTCCTCTTCTGCCACCAGCTGGAGGCAACTCCACTGTTCAAAGGCTCACCTGATTGGGCCCGGCCCACCTCGATAATCTCATTTTAAGAACACCTGGAAAGCACATGTCTAAATCTTCAAAGCAACCACAGGACACAGGCTTATCACCATCTCACAGATGGGAGACTCTAATGTAACAAATGCCGCCAGTGCCCCCCCCACCTCCTTCCCCCTTCCCAGGGCCCCCTGTAGCTTGAATGGACAGCCCCCGGGAGGCCCACAGCTTCCCTGCGTCTCAAACACTTGCCTCCCTCTGCCCGAGGGGCCGCCGGAAGTATGGGGGAGTTAGCGCTTCCAGGGAACAGGCCCTCAACCCACAGGGGTGAAGATTGGTGGAGAAGGACCCCAGCTTCCTCACTCCAGGTGAGGCATGTTCTACACCAGCTCCCAGAGGGTCCCCTGGGGGATGAAGCCCCCAGTTACCCACAAAAGTGATCTATTTCCCTCCGCCCGCAACTCACTCCTCTCCTCGCTCACTGCGCCCCTCCCCTCCCCTCCCAGGTTAACTACTCCAACGTTCCTCTGCGCCTCAATTCTGCTCCTGGAGTATCCCAAACTTAGACACTGGGGGTCAGAGAGCTGAAGGACTCTCAGAGGCCATATGCCGTATTTTGCCATGTACCATGTGCACTTTTTTGCCCAAATTTTTTAGGGAAAACAAGGATGTGCACTGCACATGGGTAGTACCTGAATACCTTGTATCTGTTCTTGTGTTTTGTAATTGTTACATAAAATTGCTTGTACCGTCCTATGTTCAAAAATAAATGCTAAGATTCCTTTATAATTAATTCCTATATATATAATTCCTATTTAATTAATTAATTAATTAATTAATTAAAAACATTGAAACAAGAAAAATTTCCTGAACATTTGGGCCAAAAACGTGGGTGCGCATCATACACGACAAAATACGGTAACTAGGGAGCCCGGCTGGCGGTCTGATCCGGGGCAGCGTGACATCAGACCGCTGCCCACTCCCACACACTGGGCTCCGCTGCCTCCCAGGCCATAGTCACAACACTCTCCGCACATCTGTCCACCCTGCCAGCTGACTCAGAGCAGAAAAACCCTCCTCTGGGTTCAGATGACTCTTCTCCAGAGGCTGAGCAGGCCTGTCGCCTGCAGGCCTGGAGGAGACCCAGCCCACAGTGCCCAGCGCTGTCCCCTGGCACTGGTGTCTGCTTCCAGGCTGGAGGGAAGCCAGGACCACCGGCCAGGGCCTTGAAGGGCACTCATCTTCGAACCCAGAGGACACACTGGGGTCTGGGACCCAGAGAAGCTGGGTGGCAGGGGTGGCCAGGATCCAGGGAGACTGACTGACCTCGCTCATTTAGTGTGGCAGGCACTGTTCTAAGTGGTGTAGGTGAGTGTAATAAATGTATATTCTTCATAGCAACCCTTTGAGATATGCATAACTATCACCTCCATGTTATAGATGAGGAAACTGAGAAACAGAGGGTCAGGAACTTGCCAAGCTCACACAGCTAGTGCATCTCACAGGTTAAGATTCAAGCTCAGGCAGTCTGTTATTAATCTTTTTTATTAGTCTGTTATTAGTCTTTTTGAAGGATTTTATTTATTTATTTACTTTTAGAGAGGGAAGAGACGGGAGGGGGAGGGAGAGAGAGAGAGAAACATCAATGTGCGGTTGCTGGGGGTCATGGCCTGCAACCCAGGCATGTGCCCTGACTGGGAATCGAACCTGCGACACTTTGGTTCGCAGCCCGCGCTCAATCCACTGAGCTACTTCTCATAAACCCTTTTCATGTGTTAATTTATTCAGTTCTCAAAATCAGAGCAGGCAGGAATCCCCGGATTCCCCGGGCAGAGGCTTCCGAGACACCTAAGGCTCCTCCCCTCCTGGCTCGAAGGGTGCTTACATTTCC
This sequence comes from Phyllostomus hastatus, assembly GCF_019186645.2. NCBI lineage: Eukaryota > Metazoa > Chordata > Mammalia > Chiroptera > Phyllostomidae > Phyllostomus > Phyllostomus hastatus. The sequence goes on from NW_025334009.1 coordinate 10,329,183, forward strand.
CTGACCCTGACGGGCAGAGCCAGGAGCCTGCGGAGCAGGCAGGAAGGCGGGAAAAGGCAGAGGACACGGGAAGAAGGGGTAGGAGGCCAGGGAGAAAGTTTCCCGGATGCCCCTCTCCCCGCCACGGGCCAACGCCGCCAGGCTGAGTGAGGCTGACTCAGGGGAAAAAGTGAGCAGTGCCTGGTGTCACTCCCCCGCACCAGAGGGCACTGGGGGCGTCAGAAGGAAAGCCTCGTTCTGCCAGGTGACAGATGGCACCTGCACGCCTTAGACATGCAGCTGGGCAACACGCCCCTGCCCTCCACCGTGGGTGCTCTGGATGGCCCCTGATGCCGTCCCCACGCTGGACCCTTCCCGGCCCCAGCGCCCGGACCTCCACTAAGCCCCTCAGGCTTTGGGCAGCAAAGGGGGGGGCAGGTGTGACCCACCCTCACCCCTTCCCTCTGTGACTGGAAGCTGATGACTCCAGGGTCAGAAATAACCCCACGGTCAGCTCCCCAGCTGCCTCCCCTCCCCTCCCCTCCCCTCCCCTCCCCTCCCCTCCATTCCCAGAAGGTCTGGGCCCTGAGTCAGAGGGAAGAGCCCAAACGTAAACAAGGACTCGAGAGTCTGCTGTGGACACCGCAGAGCCATCCCGTGGGATTCTTTGCTAAATCAGGGACCTGGCGGAGAGTTAAGGCCTGCACATGCAGATCTGTAGACTGAGCTGCAGGGCGTGAGGGAGAATGGACTCCAGGGGGTGATCTGTAGGGCAGGGAGGGTGGGGGAGGGGAACTGGGCCTTAGGTCAGAGGGAGAGGGCCCCTCCCCCACACCTGCAGGAGGAGAGGGGGCGGAGGGGGGAGCTCCAGTCTGCAGGCACAATGGACACACACTCATCAGTCCAGAGGAGGGGGTGGGGGGCTCCCAGAATTGGGGGGCAGGGCCCCCAGAATTGGGGGGCAGGGCCCTCCAGGTGTCAGATGCCCCTCCTTAGTCACTTCCTCAAAAATGATCTGGGACACCCGTGCCCCATGCCATGCTGAGTCACAGGGCCCCATCCTTGTCCTCGGATCAGACTCAGATGAATGAAGCTTACCCCTCACTCCTCCTCCCCTCTGCAGCAGAAAGGACATGTAACCGATTCCTCGGGATGGAAGAGTGACTTCCACAAGCCCTAAAAATAACCGAACCACTTCATACTCTGAACTTAGCCTCGCCTGCCCACCCCCACCCTGGCCCACCCCCTTAGCCAGCAAGATAAAGGCAGCTGCTGGGGCTGGCAGGGGACAGAGACCCGGAGCCCAGGCAGCGAGAGGGCATCGCCGGGAACCAGAGAGCAGCCCCCACCCCGAGCGAGGAGCTCTAGCGGAGCGACAGACACTAAGGCCACACCTGCCACAGACCCCAAGCATTACACCAGCCAAACAGGGCATCAGGTGAGTACGCTGCCCTCGGGATTTCCACAGCAGGCTGGAAAGCCAGGCGGGGGTCCCATCCTGGACATGCGCCAATGGCTGTCAGGACAACATGCATTGTGGGGGCAGAGAGAGGTTGAGGGTCCACGCAGGTGAGTGGAGGGGCCTCTGACATAAAGATTCCGCAAGGAAGTTAAGGGAGACTTAGTGTGGGCCGCATGGGAGCTCTTGGACTGGCGGCCACAGGCCTGAGCCCGAAGAAGGGGCAAGTTCTTGCCAGTCTGGAAAAAAATCCAGAAAGGCATCCAAGGAGGAGGTGGCCTGGTTTGCAAAGCTTAAAATACAGGTATGGAGCTGCCCAGGCCTCAGGGCTCCCTCTCAGGAAGGCCAGGGTCTGGAGGAAAGAGGGAGGGAGAAGAGCTGGGAGGACACTCGGGCGGAGCGTGAGCAGCAGGCCCAGCTGGGCATTGCCAGGACGAGCTCCATGCCTGGGGGTGAACATCCTGGCATGTCTGGCCCAGGGCTGCCCCCAGGGCTGCCTTGAGCCCTCACCCTACCCAGTGGGAAAAGCCCAGGGGCAGGTCTGGGGGGCACAAGGTGGGCAGACGAAACTTGCCCGGATGGAGAGGCCTGTCCAGGGGCTGGGCCCAGGAGGGGCAGGCTGGGCAGAGAGGTGGGGTCACCCTGAGGGGCCGGCCAGCCCTGGGTGGCCGAGCTCTGGGACACTTAAGTCTCGTCCCACTTTTGAATTCTGCCTCCCCCGAGGCCCGTCCCTGCCTTCTAGAAACGTAAGCTCCAGGAGTCTCGGGTCAGGCAGGGATGGGCACGGAAGGACCAAGAGTTGGGAAACCTGCTTCAGGCTTTGCTGCTGCTTGGTGGAGCCTCCTGGGACAGCTCCTTTCCCCTCTTCGGGCCTCAGTTTCCCCATCGGAACAGTGACCTCTGAGGGTCCTGAGGTCTGACACCCTTGGACTCCATGATTCTGACAGTATGTGACCACAGCAGGGATTCTGGAGATTCCTGGGGGCGGGGGGGGTGGAGTTTGTGGCCTTGCACATGCCATCTGTGCAGGCCACACTGGTGGTGACACAACGGGGAGGAGATGGGGACAGGCCTGGCTTGCCTTGGGCAGGGGTCCTCATCATTAGAACTCAGGGCCTAAAGGAAACCCCCCAGTGTGTGCAGTGAGGCTCAGGTGGCAGGCTGCAGAGTTCACATTCCTCCGGGTTCTGATGGCTTTGGTGGACTAGCTGGGGTGGGGTGGGGCGAGCGGGAGGAAGCCCTGCCCCCACCTGCCGCCTGTCTCTGCACCTCCCCTCAGCCCCACGCCCCTGTGACTGAAGGGTTCCAGGCCCCAGTCCCGGCCATCCTGCAGGCCGGGGGCCTGGCGCCAGCTCAGGAGGCAGGGGCAGGATCGGGGTCCCAGGGAGGAGGAGGAGGAGATGAGTTGGGCCAAGGTGCCCAGGGTCCCACCAGCGGAGCCTGAGCCTCCCCCAGAGCCCAGGGCTGCCCAGCTGAGGCCAGGACCTGGGCTATATTTAGCCCCCAATGTGGAGCAGAGAGTGGGTCAGGGGCAGCGGGTGGGGGCACATACGTCTCATTCTTTCCCTACTGGCCTCTGGAGACTGTCAGTACACCTGTCACGAGGCAGATAAGATACAGGGGACAGAGGCTTGAGAGGTGGGAGACCATGGAGGGGGGCAAGGGTGGACTGGGGGGTAGGCAGTACCTTGGCGGGAACTGACTGATAGGAAGACGGAGAGAGGAGGGGACCACAGAGCCAGATTCTGGCCCTTCGCACACAGCTGGGACCAAGTGTCCGTGAGCAAGGGGCTGGGCTGTCTCTGCAGAGGGTCCCCCCCTCCCTCTCCTAAGGGTGCCTGCTGGGGAATCCATAAGAAAGTTTCACACCCTCTACCCTCTTATTTCTTGGGAGCCAGGCCCCAAATAGGGTCTAGGAGCCCCAGACCAGTGCTGCCTGTCATCCATTCACCGCGATCTGACCCCTGCTGGGACTCAGTTTCTGCATCTTTCATTATGAGTGGCTGGGCTAGAAGACCCTTAAGATCCCCCTAGCTCAGACCTTTGGGTCTTGGGGTATAGCACAGACCCCTGCCTGGGATTCAGGATCTGCTCACCATGAGATACCTGGTGAGCCTCTACTGCTTCCCCGGGGCTGTGGGCCTGGGCAAGGCTGGAGAGTGAGCTGAGAGCCTTGGTAGCAAGGTTGGGGTGAGCAGCCCAATGAAAGCAGCAAAGTGCGCCCTCTAGTGTTACGAATGGGAATTTCTTCTCAGTGGGAAATAGTCACCAATTCAGGGACCCGCCCCTGGCTGAGACCCCATAAAAGTCAGGAATCCCTCGGGCCACTCACCGGGGACTCCACTGGTAAAGGAAGGTGAGGATGGGGCACATCCAGTTTGCCCCCCGGAGGTTTGGGAATCCCTTGCGGGGCTGAAGCACAGAGCTTCTTGGCCAGCGGAGCCTGCTTGCTCCGGTGATTCTGGGGAAGCCGGAACTCACCTTGGCGGATGGTTCCATACGCCCCAAGTTTAAGATTGGTCACACACCAGTCATGCAGGTGGCAGAGTGAGACCCACGCGAAGCCCGTCTGGAGAGGGCATGTCACCGCGGCCCTACTCTGCCCCTGCGCCCTGCTCCCCGCCATTTCTCCCGGCAACCACCCCCTGCCACCGAGGGCTCCCTGCCCATCCTCATCCCTGCCCTTCTCTTCAGAAGGATGTCCGACGCCCAGACGCAGGTGGCCCCCATGCCACCCATCCCGATGTCCACTGCGGAGGACCTGCCCCTGCCTCCACCACCGGCCCTGGAGGAGCTGCCGCTGCCACCACCCAAGGAGTCCTTCTCCAAGTTCCACCAGCAGCGGCAGGCGAACGAGCTCCGCCGTCTCTACAGGCACATCCACCCCGAGCTGCGCAAGAACCTGGCCGAGGCCGTGGCTGAAGACCTGGCCGAGGTCCTGGGTTCTGAGGAGCCCACCGAGGGCGACGTGCAGTGCATGCGCTGGATCTTTGAGAACTGGCGGCTGGATGCCATTGGGGACCACGAGAAGCCAGCTGCCAAGGAGCCCGTGCCCAGCGGTGACGTCCAGGCCACTTCCCGCAAGTTTGAGGAAGGCTCTTTCGCCAACAGCGCAGACCAGGAGCCGGCCAGGCCTCGGCCATCCGGAGGGGACGTTCGTGCAGCCCGCCGGCTGTTTGAGACGACGCCGCTGGACGAGCTGACGGGCCAGGCCGAGGCCCCGGAGGCTGCGGAGAGGGAGCCTGCAGCCAGCGGAGACGTCCAGGGCACCAGGCTGCTCTTCGAAACCCGGCCGCTGGACCGCCTGGGCTCCCGCCCCTCCCTCCAGGAGCAGAGCCCCTTGGAGCTGCGCTCGGAGATCCAGGAGCTGAAGGGCGACGTGAAGAAGACGGTGAAGCTCTTCCAAACGGAGCCGCTGTGCGCCATTCAGGATGCCGAGGGCGCCATCCACGAGGTCAAGGCCGTTTGCCGGGAGGAGATCCAGAGCAACGCGGTGAGGACGGCTCGTTGGCTCTTTGAGACCCAACCTCTGGATGCCATCAACCGGGACCCCAGCCAGGTGCGGGTGATCCGGGGCATCTCCCTGGAGGAGGGGACCCGGCCCGATGTCAGCGCAACTCGCTGGATCTTTGAGACACAGCCCCTGGACGCCATCCGGGAGGTCCTGGTGGACGAGAAGGACTTCCAGCCATCCCCAGACCTGGTCCCCCCTGGTCCAGATGTTCAGCGGCAGCGGCATCTGTTTGAGACCCGAGCGCTGGACACGCTAAAGGGGGAAGAGGAGGCTGGGGCAGAGGCCCTGCCCAAAGAGGAAGTGGTCCCTGGCAACGTCCCATCCACCCTGTGGCTGTTCGAGATGAAACCCCTGGACACTCCCAGAGGCAAGATTCAAGTGGGTCACCTGCAGCGGGTGGGTCCCCAGGAGGCTGATGGCTCCTCAGCGCTGCCCCTGTCTCCACGGGTCCCCCAGGAGGATGAGGTGAAGGGGGACGTGAAGACCTTCAAGAACCTTTTTGAGACCCTTCCCCTGGACAGCATTGGGCAGGGTGAGTCTTCCACCCCCGGGAGTGCAAGCAAAGTAGAAGGAACGGGTTCTGCGGGGCAGTCTCAGGACACAGGGCCCCCAGTGTATGCCATGCAGGATGGCAAAGGCCACCTCCACGCCCTGACCTCTGTCAGCAGAGAGCAAGTAGTCGGAGGTGACGTGCAGGGCTACAGGTGGATGTTCGAGACGCAGCCCCTAGACCAGCTGGGCCAAAATCCCAAGACCGTTGACGTGGTGCGGGGCATCACCCGGCAGGAAGTGGTGGCCGGAGACGTGGGCACTGCCCGGTGGCTCTTTGAGACCCAGCCCCTGGAAGTAATCCACCAGCGGGAGCGGCAAGAACGACAGGAAGAAGAAGGAAGGGGCCAAGCAGGCCCTCAGCCTGAGGCCCCCCTCAAGGGGGACGTGCAGACCATACGGTGGCTGTTCGAGACGTGCCCAATGAGTGAGTTGGCAGAGAAGCAGGGGTCGGAGGCCACAGACCTCACAGCGAAGGCGGAGGCACGGTCCTGCACCTGGATGTTCGTGCCCCAGTCCCTGGACGGGCCAGCGGGCTCCAGGGAGCAACACCTGCAGGTCAGCCAGGTCCAAGCTGGCGAAAACCAGACAGACAGACACGTCTTTGAGACGGAGCCTCTGCGGGCACCAGGCCGTCCCTGTGGAAGAGGGCCTGTGCGATACTGCAGCCGCGTGGAGATCCCCTCGGGGCAGGTGTCTCGTCAGAAGGAGGTTTTCCAGGCCCTGGAGGCAGGCAAGAGGGAAGACCCGAGGTCAAGGCCAATCCCTGAGCCCATCCCTGCGGGCTCTGTGAACAAGTTCACCTGGCTCTTTGAGAATTGCCCCATGGGCTCTCTGGCAGCTGAGAGCATCCGAGGGGGCGACCTCCAGGAAGAGCAGCCCGCGGGCCAGTCAGACAGGGTGCTGGAGAGGCAGGAGACTGCAGCCGAGGCGACCTTGCACTCTCTGCACGCCACGCCCGGCATCCTGCACCACGGAGGCATCCTCATGGAGGCCCGAGGGCCAGGGGACCTCTGCCTAGCCAAGTACGTGCTCCCGGGCCCAGGGCAGGGGGCCCCCCACGTAGGCAAGGAGGAGCTGGTGTCCGGCGAGCTGCCCAGGATTGTCCGCCAAGTGCTGCAGCGGCCAGACGTGGACCCGCAGGGGCTGCTGGTTCAGGAGGACCCAGCGGGCCAGCTCCGGCTCAAGCCCCTGAGGCTTCCAGCCCCAGGTGGCAGCAGGAACGTCGAAGATCTGGACCTAGAGTTCCAGCAGGTGCTGGCTTGTGGCTTGGGCACCTCGGCAGCGAGGACCGGGGTGGTGATGCAGGAGACGGAGCAGGGCCTGGTCTCATTGACCGCCTACTCCCTGCAGCCCCGGCTGGCCAGCAGGGCCCCCGAGAGGAGCAGTGTGCAGCTGCTGGCCAGCTGCATAGACAAAGGAGACCTGAGCGGCCTGCAGAGCCTGCGGTGGGAGCCACCGGCTGACCCGAGCCCCGTGCCAGCCAGCGAGGGGGCCCAGAGGCTGCCCCCAGCTGAGAGCATCATTCACGTCCCCCCACTGGACCTCAGTGTGGGGATGGGGCATCTGAGAGGCCCAGCAGCCACCCCCTGCCACCCACAGGCCACTGGAAAGGCAGTCCCTCTGGCTGGCCAAGAACAGCAAGAAGACAGTCGCACTGGGCAGAAAGGATCGGAAGCTTTGGGAAAGTCACAAGGAGCCACGAGTACGTCCCTGGGGCCCGGGGTGCCAGACCTCCAGGCCGCTGCGCAGAGTCTGCAGATGGCCACAGCGGAGGCCCGGAGCCTGCAGCAGCAAGTTCCGAACAAGCGCCAGCAGGGCCTCGCCCACGGAGCCACCTCCGTGCCCTTCCAGGATGGCCTTCTGCAAGCCCCGGCCGTGGCCACTGGGACTGCTCAAGGCAACACCAGGCCTATGGCTGGAGGGGACCCCAGAAAGGTCAGTGGGGAACAGAAAGTACTGTCCAGAGGGCTGCCTGGGGGGCGGGTGACCGTTCAGGATGGCATCTACACTGCTCACCCTGTGAGGACCTTGGACCTACCTGGAGGTGTCCAGCCCTCGGAGAGGGAACACCCACCATGGGGCAGGGAGACGGCCCTCCTGGCCCAGGCTTCCAGCCCACTCCAAGAATGCCCAGGTCAGAGGCTAGGACCAGGGCGGGAGGAGCCTGGGGGCTGCCCACAGAGGGCCCCAGGGCCTCCAGAGAAAGCCATGCCAGGAGTCGGCCCAGCCGGCCTCCACGCTGCAGAGACCACCCTGAAGGCTGCCTCTCTGGCCCATCACACCCTGGCCTCTGGGCCTCAGGCTGCAGGTGCCTGCCCACACTCCCATAATGCCTCTGTTCCTCCTCCTCCTCCTCCTCTCCCAGCTGCTGTGACGGGACCTGACTACCCAGCCCGAGCCCACCATGATGCGGACTCCACCCAGCAGGCCTCTGAGCCACTGCAAGACCCCCTTCTCCACTCCCACAGCAGTCCTGCTGGCCACAGAACCTCTGGGGAGTCACAGACAAAGACCCCAAAACTGGACCCTACCACACCCCCGCGGAAGAAGCCCCAACTGCCCCCCAAACCTGCACACCTAAGCCAGCTCCCCCCTCCTCCGAGGCTGCCCAAGCCCTCAGCTCTGCCTCTCAGCTCCACCCAAGGAGAATACAGACAAGGCGGGACAGATGCAGCCATGCCTCAGCCAGCCACGGTCTCCGCCGCTGCAGGCCAGGGACACGTACCTCTGGCTGGACGTTCCAGTGGTCAGAGCCAGCCCAGCCCCCAACGGGGCCCCAACACCATGGCCCCTAGGCCGACCAAGAGTCAGGCTGTGGGTAGTAATGCCCAGAGCCCTGACCCCACCAAGCTCTCCACTCTCAGCAGCGACCCTACCTCACCACAGCAGGGCCCCAGCACCCCAGAAGTGAAGCCGATGGAAGGTGCCCAGCAAGCAGCCCCTGAGAGCCCTGAGATTCTTCAAGGCAGCCAGCAAGAGCTCCAGGGCCTCCTGAGCCAGGTGCAAACCCTGGAGAAGGAGGCCGAGAGCAGCGTGGACGTGCGGGCGCTGCGCAGACTCTTCGAGGCTGTGCCCCAGCTGGAAGGGGCGCTTTGGGTTCCTGGTGCCCGCCGTAAGCCCGAGGCCTCGGTGGAGCAGGCCTTTGGGGAGCTGACGAGGGTCAGCACAGAGGTTGCTCGGCTGAAGGAACAGACCCTGGCCAGGCTGCTGGACATTGAGGAAGCTGTGCACAAGGCCCTCAGCTCCATGTCTAGCCTCCAGCCCGAGGCTAACACTAGGGGCCCTTCCAAAGGACCCCCAAATGACCACAGTGCCTACAAAGTCAGTGTCAGGGACAGCAGCAGAGCCAGACCCAACTGCTCGGGCCAGGAGGTCAGGGGTCAAACCATAGTCAAGAGCCAAACCGAGGTTACATGCCATACTGAAGTCCAGAGTCAGGCCAATGTCAGAAATCACACAGAGGCCAGAGGTCAAGCAGTCTCAACCGCTCCTTCCACCAGCAGGCAGGAGACACTGAGCGATGACTCAGGCCTCCCTCTAGTCTCGCCTTCTGGCAGAGACACACCCTCCTCTCCAACCTTCATCTCCATTAAGTCAGCCACAAGGAAGCTTCCAGAAGCTCCCAGCCCCAGGGGCAGCCCAGGTGTCTCACTGAAAAGCACAAACCTGGCCCAGGATGTGAGCCAGACCCTGCTCTCCAAGAAAGATGTTTGGGACAAGGCCGGGACCCAGGAGGCCACCGGGTGCTCTGGAAAGCCCAAGCCAGCCCCTGCCTCAGCCAGCCCTGTGCCCGGCGGGCGGCAGAAGAGTGTTCTGGAGCTGCAGACCAGGCCTGGTGGCTCCCAGCACTACAGAGCTGGAGCCGTGAGAACTGTGACTGAGCAGTATGAGGAGGTGGACCAGTACGGAAACTCAGTCCTCACATCCTCCACCACGGTCACTGAGCAGGCAGGGCCGCACTTCGAGCTCCAAGCCTCACCCTTGTTAAGACAGTTCCTGCACTGCCCCACCGAGCTCAGTGGGGGCCTGGGAGAAGCGGGGAGGGAGCCAGTGCCCTGCGGCCGCTCCCAGCCTGCAGCCCAGTGAGCCCCTCCACCTCCCACCTGGCCCTGGGGCACGTCCCTCCAGGGAACTGAGGTGGGTGCCTACTTCCTGCACACACGAGGCCAGGACCAAGAAGAAAGGGCATCTTTGGAGGCTTACAGGTGGTTGCCCTTTCATGCACTCCATCAATAGGCCCGGTTCTTGCAAAGGGAGAAAGAAAGACCGGGAAAGGCCCGAGAGGCCTGGGGAACAGGAGTCGGATGGGGGCTCTCAGCTGTTTGTGCAGGGTGTGATCAGTCCACCCAGGACTGGCCTGCACGCTGACACGCGTGAGTCTGCATGCCACTGCTCAAGACGGAGCCCCTTCAGTGACCCGCCACCTGCAGTCTTCACTGCTTTTATGATGAGTCGAAATGTTCTCAGCCATCTGCTCCTTAATTCCTGGAAAGAACAGGGCCAGCTAGACACTGGATTGGCCTCTCTGTTTGGGCTCAGGCTGAGGGCTGAGCCCCTTGGTCACCATCCCTGTGGAGGACAGGGTCACCCTGACAGCCCAAAGGTCACACAGACAAGGTCGGCAATCAGTAACATCCTTAGAGGCCAAAGGTACTGCCTCCCCGGCCCCACTGCCCCACACTGTGCACCCAAAGGGGAAGAAAAAAATTCTGAATAAACCCCAGTTTTACTCTCTCCTGTGTGTGTGTCTGACTGGGCTTCTGGGTCCCCACTGTGGGAGAAAACAGCCACAATCTCCAGGCACCGTTTTCCTGGCAACAGCAGGGTTGGAGGGCCAGGAACAGCCTGCCCTTCTTCTGCAGGCTCGGCTGGGACCCAGGGAGGTCTGCCCATGCCCTGTTCCCCTTTCTCTTCTCACCGTCCCCCCCCCCACCCCGCCACACACACACAGAAACTGCTGACCCCCTACCTCTGGCCTGCCCTCCTGGTGAGTCTTGGACACCGTCCTGGAGCGGCATCTGATCAGAATCTTGCTCCAGTGTGGGAGGGTAGCCCAGTCAGGCCCCGGAATCTCTCTTCTCACCGCTAGGTGGAGTCCCTGTCTTGTTCATCTCAGTACCTCTCGTGCTTATCACCCGTGCCTGGAAGGCACTGCATAAACGTCGAATAAATGAACGCACAGATGAATGAAATGAAGTGAATTCACAGATTCATCCAACATTTATTGAGCATCTATTTCGTGCCAGGTTCCGTTCAGGGTGCTAAGAATAGAGACGAACAAGGCAGAGTTTACCTCTAACTGACCTCATGGAACTTAGCTCTGAAAAGGGAAGCAATGTATTATAAGAAGCTGAGATCATTTTAGAGGGAGCGATACTGTGAAGGAAAAAAAAAAGTCCTCAAGAAAAGGGCTGGCAGTTACTTAGCTTGGGTGGTGGGAGAATGTATCTCTTCGAAGGTGACCTGAGACGAGTTAGGAGCCAGTCCTAAGAGCTGGAGGCAGCGGCGCAGAGGAAACCGGCGGGGCGTGGGGGAGAGGTGTTTGGACGAGTGGTGAGCACGTGGGCTGCAGCGTGCACCAAGGAGAGCTGCGGCCACTCGGTGAAGCCTCGCCCAGAGCCCCGCACACCTGCTGCCACACCTGCCTCGGCCGGAGAAGGGGCGGGCCTGGAAGCTGAGCCGCCGGCGGAAGGCGGAGCACACCCCGCCCAGGCCCCGCCCAGGCCCCGTCCCCGGAACCCGCTACGAAGGGACTGTGATCCCACCCTTCCGTCGCTAAGGTGACGATGACGTCACCCAGGCCGCCGGGTTCGGAATGTTCGGGCGGCGATGGCCGTTGCCGGGAAACGCCAGGCAGGCGCGCAGCCAGGGGCAGGCTCCGCGCGGCCGTCTCCGGACGCCAGTACGCGCTGTCCTGGCCCGCCCTGGCTCCGAGCCTCCCTCGGCGACTCCAGAAGGATGTCGGGTTCCGGTCCTCACCCGCGGCGCGGCTCCTCCCGGGCCCGACCTGCCGGCCAGGCGCCTCCTCCCTTCTCGTTCCTCTCTGTCACCGCCTGTGTCCCGAGTTCGTCCACCAGCCCCCATCGTCGCTGCCATCATCCCACCTCAGGCCACTATCCATCCCCTCTTTCTCCGACCACTACCCTAACATCCAAAGTGGCTTTTCCTTCCTTCGCCCTCTCTGCTTTTACAGTCTGGCCATCCTTACAGTCTGTCATCCGCCTAGCAGCCAAAGCTCTTATCCAGAGCTTACCAGACCAGGTCACTCCTGTATAATACCCTCCCCGGGCTTCCCAGCTCCCTGGGCCTGAAATCGAACTCTTCTCAGCCGCCTGGAAGAGCAGAGTGACTTGCCTTCCTCTCCAACTCCATTACCCCTTCTCCTCCTCAGCCACAGCTCCCTAGTTACACTGGCCACCTTGACCTTCACAGTACACGCCAAGCTTATTCCTGCCTCAGAGCCTTTGCATGAGCTGTACCCTCTGCCTGGAAGTCTCTTCCCTCAGATCTTCAGTGGCTGGGCTCCTTCTCACTCAGATCCCAGCTCAAATGTCCCTCCAGAAGGCCTTTGGTGATCCATACTCCCCTGCTTCTCCACCTCTTATCCCCCCCACCCCCATCCCACGGCATCCCCTCATCAAACCAGGCCTTTCTCCAAATTATCATGCTATCTTATGTTTTCCTGAGGACCCATCACAATATAAAGTTATCTTGCTCATGTATTTGCTTACTGTGTTCTACATACTATTTCTGCACAGCAAACTACTCAAAATGTAGTGTTTTAAACAACATTTTATAATGCTCATGAATTCTGTAAGTCAGGAATTTGTGGGGGTGGCTTGTCTTTAGGCCATGACGTGTGTGGGGCCACAGCCGGGAAGTCTCACAGGCTGCAGGTGATTGGTCACCTAGGGTTTGGAAACATCTAAAGATTCACTCATTCCCATCTCTGTCGGTGCATGCTGGCCCTTGGACGGGACTTCAGCTGGGATGCCAGCCAGAACTCACATGCGTAGCCTCTCTGTGTGACCTGGGCCACCTCAAAGCATGTCAGTCTCGGGGTAGCTGGACTTCCTACATTTTCTCTCAAGGCTCCCAAGGCTTGGTCCATGCTCACAAGGCAGAAGCTGCATTGTCTTTTATGACCTAGCCTCAGAAGTCACACAAAATCGCTTCTGCGTTCCGTTGGCTATAAGTGAGTCACCAGTCTGTCTGGAAAGGGTATCAGACATCACCTTTCGTTGAGGAAGAGGCAAAGTGCTGCAAGACATGTGACGGTCTTGGGAATGTGCCTCCTCCACAGTCAAGTCTTCCCCCGCTGGAGTACCATCCCCACACCAGCCACTGCTCGAGTGTGCACGTTTGTATCTCCAGTGTCTGGAGTGGTGCAGAAAAGTACATAGTAAGTGCTCAATCCACGTTTTAGAATGAATGAATGAAAGGTTGTCTTTCAGAGTCACTTGAGCCCAGCTCTTCTCCCTGTAAGTGCGTTTCCTGCCCCAGCCGTTGATTTTGGCCTGGTCTGCACTGGAGGAAGCCCAGTGTTTGCACTGGAAGGTAGAAGTCCAGTATGGGTTTTGTCTTGTTTTGTTTTTCTTTTCTTCTTTTCTTTTTCGGTTGGGAAGTGGACCAACAGTGGGGGAATGGAGTTATTGGGGATTGAGAAATGTGTAGCCAGATGAGGTTCTGGAACAGTGTTCTACTACTGTAAGGGGTGTTGAAAACCCAGCCTGTTTCTTCTCATTCTGAACTCTGGAAATGCCCAGGAGAGGACTGTGGTTTGGTCGTCCAGGCCACAGGGAGCTTGAAAGTGGCCCATTGGGAATGGAGCTTTGGAGAGGCACCTCGGGCGGCGGGGGAGGGCGGTTGCAGTGCCTATTAGGAACTGTTGCAGAGGTCTGGGGAAGAGGTGGCCCGGAAGCCGCCCACAGGTCTGCAGGGTACACAGCTTCTCCCTGCCGTGCTATTGGTGAAAGACCTTCCAAAACTCCCTGAGGCACACCCAGTTTCTTCCCTTGTTTCCTCCTTTTCCATGAGGGGCGAGGGCAGAGGGGCAAGTCCCAGCTTATCCCTGCCCCACCCCCCCCACACCAGTCTGTTATGGCCTCCCAACTCTCCCCACAGTTGCCCTGAGACTTCGGATGTCACATTGTGACAACAGCCATTCCAATGTCCTCCCCACTCCCAGGGCCACCCGCAAACTGTCAGTTCTCCAGTCCAGCCCTGCAGGGGCCCCTCACCGCCTCCACCATGAAACCCACACTCCTAGGTCACCACGGCCCTTCTGCAGCTGCTTCCTGTAGTTGTCGCCTCCCCCGGCGGGGGCGGAGGCGGGGGGGGGATCTACCTTCTAAGCGCTTGGATATTCTCTCCAGGCTGTTCTTGCCACCCTGGCTTTGCCCAGCGCCAGCTTACCCACTGGGCTCAGCAGGCACGGAGCTTTGGAAGAACTTTTAAGTAGAAAAAAGTGTTGTAATGTGTAACCTCAACCTATCCCTCTTTATACCACAAATAGGTAAAATACATTTCAAAGTTTGGTGTTTTGTTTTTTGGGTTTTTTTTTTTTTTTTTTTAGTGGAGGGAGCCCATGCAGGGAAAAGTGCCTGGGGGCCTACAAAAGTCATAATGCGGCCCTGGGTTTGCTTCTGCTCTGCCCCCTCCCCGCCGGCCCACCCCCGACCCCCCACCCCCACCCCTGCCGCCTTCCTATTGTCCACACTGCCCTTTCTGGAAGACGTGGTCTTGCAGACTCAGCCCGGAGGCAACCTCTGCAAGGAAGCAAAAGCCATCCAGAGTGTCCTTTGACCTCTCAGCCTGATGAAGTTCTGTAGCTCAGAAAATCCGGTCGTAACCTCGGTTGTAACCTTTCGGTTTTGTGTATCTCTCCCCGACGATACTGATAGTATCTGCAAGTCAACACCGCCGCCCCCCACCCCGCGCAGCAACCCTCTTTTCCACCTTGGTACCTGCTCCCCACCTCTGGCAGAGCTGCCGGGTTAGAAACCAGCTAACTTCAAAGAACACTCTGACAAAGGCTCAGCTCGAAGGCCCTCGGGAATAACCCCCTGGCCCCAAAACAGGCACAATGGGGGCGGGGCGCGCGTGTGCCTGGCGGCCCGCCGCGGGGGGCGGGTCCTCGGGTCTGCAGGCGGCCGCGGGGCCACACGCTCCTGCCGGCTCCACCCACCCGTGATCTCGAGAAGGAAACAGACTGGGCGGCTTTCAGTCTTCTGGCCCCAGAGCTCCGCCCCTCCCACCCCCCACCCGACGCACCCCTTTCCCTCTCCCCTCCGGCCTCCCCCCGTTAGGTTTCTAACGAAAAGTGCCGCTGAGAATTCCCAGAAGGTCCCGGATGTGAAGTCACTGGTGTGAGGTCACCGAGACTGGTTCCAGGAATCAGATGCTTGTGGGGGAGGAAGGAAAGCACAGAAACCGAGGGAGAGAGTGGAGCGGTGGGTGCTGTTGGCGGGACAGCCTGGCTCGGCTGGATCCCAGGTTCGATCCCCAACCTGGTCTGGGCCGTTCTGACACCAGGAGAGGTTCTCGAGGAAAAGAGGCTTCCCTCCTCCCATACTATAGAAATGCTAATTAGACACCAACCCCCCTATCCGTGTTGATCAAGCTCGTGAGGTAGCAGCAGGTGGGCAAACAGGAGGGAGAGGTGGGGTGGGGGCAAATTGGCCGGGCCTTCCAGGTTGGACAACGGCTTGGCGACAGGATCGGGATCTTAAAGGAACATACCCTTTGACTCGACCAACTGCACTACAGACACGAACACAGATAAATGCCTAAGATGGTTCACAGCATTGTTTGAAATACCACAGATGGGAAGTCACTTTAATGTCCATCCGCAGGGAACTGATTAAATAAAGTGCATGGCCCTGTCGCACCCAGGGATACTGTGCCTGGTGGAAAAGAACGGGGCAGCTGTATGTGGCCAAACGTCCAACCCACAGTTGTTGGGTAAACACAACTGGGGAGTATCCTCCCACCTTCTGTCTGTACTCCCCCATTGTGACGGTTTAAAGATACATGTTCCTGTAACACGTATACATGGAGCACCTGTCAAGTACCAGAAGCGTTGCAGACACTGCGATCAGCATGAACAAAGCAAAGCAAGCCCCTGATTCATGCAGGTTGGCGGGGGCAGGGGTGGGGCGCGGTCGGTAGACGAATGAAACACACAAAGTGTGGATAAGTGAGAGCTGTGAAGGGAATGAGAGCCAGGAGTTCAGAAAGTGCTGGAGGTTCCACTGTTTCAGATGGGATGGCCAGGGAAGGCCTCTTGGACAAGTGGACGTTTAAGCAGAGAAGGAGGGCGGAGAAATCCAGGTACCTGTCAGACAGAGGGCAGAGAGAGGGCCAAGGCCTTGAGGCAGGGTTTTACTTGGTCTGTGAGGGGTCGTGGGGTGTCTAGTGTGGCTGAAGCAGAAGGGGCAAGGGGCAGAGCGGCAGAAGGGGGCGTGGCCAGGTTGCAAAGGTGAGGGAAGGGGACCACGGAGGTGCTTTCATAGTGGGACAGGAAGCCAATGAAGGGTCCTTGAGCAGAAAAGGCCGGGACCTGACATAGGCCTGAACAGAGCACTCTGGCCGCTGAGTGGAGACAGATGATGGGGAGCCCAGGGAGGAGGCTGTGGCAGTCACCCAGGGCGGACACAACAGTGGCTGGACACGGGTGACAGACGTCAAGCCATGATGTGCTTTGGATGCTCTGAGCTGATAGAATTTGCCAGTAGAACAGATGTGCCTGTGAGAGAAGTCGGTGTCGGGAGTGACAGTGTAGCTATTGGGACGGCCGTAAAGTCCGTGTGGTTTTTTCCTTATGATGGCTCTTGTAGCGCTCAGTTGTCTTTAACTTCATTCGAAACAATTTTGTTGGACTGCGTTGTGACAGCTGTCATATCAGTGTGCATTTTTTAAAACTTATCAAAATTAGAATTTTTGTGTAGCCATTTTAATATTGAAGATGGAATAAGCAACATTATTGGCATATGATGCTTTACTATGTCTTTTTTTTTAACTATGGTTGTTCCGTGTTTTGATAGCCTCCGTGTAACTTTCATACACGATATTTTTAAAAGATTTTTATGTATTTATTTTTAGAGAGAGGGGAAGGGAGGGAGAAAGAGAGAGAGAAAAACAGCAATGTGTGGTTGCCTCTCGCTCGACCCATGCTGGGGACCTGGCCCGCAACCCAGGCGTGTGCCCTGACTGGGAATCGAACTGTCGACCCTTTCCTTTGCAGTCCAGCACTCGATCCATTGAGCCACATCAGCCAGGGCTATGCTTTACTATTTTTAAGAAAGGGAAAAACGCAACTGAAATGCAAAAAAAAAGACTTGTGCAGTGTGCGGAGAAAGTGCTGTGACTGATCAAATGTGTCCACAGTGGTTTGTGAAGGTGCTGGAGATTCCTCACTGGACGATGCTGAAGCTGATAGCAATGAAATCAAGACATTAATTGAGAACAATCAACGTTACACCACATGGAAGAGAGTCAACAAACTCAAAATACCCAAATCGATAAAGTTATTGGTGAAAATGAAAAATGTGTCTTCTATTTCATGGAGGGAAAAAAATCCATGCGGACTTTTTGGCCAAACCCAGACAAGCACGGAGCTGTCATTTACCGGGATGGAGAAGGATGGGGGGAGTGGTTTTGGGGAGTGGGGTAAGGGGTCTGCAGTCTGAGCCGCTTCCCTGGGTCAGGGGTTCAGAGGTGACAGAAATACGAGAGTTGTTTGGAATTTGTAGCAGGGAGGGTCCCAGAGGGGAACAGCCGGCGCACTTGGGTTGAGAAATTTGAGAAGGGTTTAATAAATGGACTCTGTACAGCAGTGCAGCAGGGCGTAGAGAAACCGCGAGGACAGGTAGGAGGACCCCAGGGCTTGTAGCAATCTGTCGTTCTGAAGGCGTAAGAGGAGCCAGTTGCTGGAACCTGGGGACAGAGAGAGCGCAGTGGAGAGGACGACGTCCAAACTTGTGTGATTTCATCCAAGGAAGGAGATTTCTTTTTGATGTACATGTGTGAGTGCTGCCAACGGACGAGAGCCAAGGCCTCTGGTGGGGAAGTGCAGCTGGTCCTTGGCAGCCCTACAGGGAGAATATACATCCTCACCTCCTCCTCCCTCTCTCCCTCCCTCCCTCCCTCCCTCCCTCCAACTGCATGTCTCTGTGGGCCAGTGGTCAGACCCCCTGGAAAGCCCGAGGGCAAGGGGGTCCCCGATGGCTCACACAGGTCAATCCCCAGGCACAGAGCCGGGAGAAGGGTGGAGAGCGGGTCGGGGACAGAAAGGGGAACAGGCCCAGCGACAGGGGTCAAGGGAGAGGGTGATATGCAGAGCTGGAGAAGGGGCCACTTGAGGGGTGGACACAGATAGAAAAGGGGCGAAGGTCATCGCCCTGGGGTCATCTGATATTTAGAGGTTGAGAGATAAGCTAGAACCAGGAAAGGATCCTCCAAAAAAGCACTGGGTAACACAGGAGAACAGAGAGCCGAGCCCCAGGCTAGGGACACCGGTGTGTCTCCTAGAGACAGGGAGAGAGGCCCAGGGTGGGCTGGGATACCTGGCCCCTGTAGGTCAAGTAGGATGAGGCATGCGTGTGCAATGTATATAGGTTGTTTCTGGAAAGAGACCAAAACCAAAACCAAAACCAAAACCAAACCTGTTCATAACAGTCCTAGTAGAGAGACCTGGCGTGAGCAGAAGGAAGAAGACCTGACTTCTCATTTTCTTCCAGTCTGGATATTTTAAACCATGGATATGTTTCAATTTTATCAAAGAGAAGAAACTATAGTTTAAAAAGAAAGAAAGAAAACAGCCCTGGCTGGTGTGGCTCAGTGGATGGAGCGCTGGCCTGTGAACCAAAGGGTCGCTGGTTCGATTCCCAGTCAGGGCACATGCCTGGGTTGCAGGCCAGGTCCTCAGTTGGGGGTACACAGGAGGCAACCACACATTGATGTGTCTCTCACTCTCTCTCTTTCTCCCTCCCTTGTCCACTGTTAAAAAATTAATTAATTAAGTTTCTTTAAAAAAGAAAGTTGCAGTAAAACTTAAAAAAACAGCAACAAAAACCAGACTCTCTCATGGAGAGAAAGATACAAATTTACGGAAAGTACATCCACATTTTCCCCTACTCGCCTGGAAGACAGGCTCAGGGAACACTGGGACACGAGGAAGAGAATCACAGAAGGCTGGGAAGGCAGCGGGGAACAGAGGTGCCAGAAGTGTAAGTGTGGCCGCTGGCTTTAGGAGCAGCAGCACCAAAAACCTGGTGTGAGCCATGTCCTATTGCTCCCTGCAATGCCTCTCAGTTACTTACCCCCCACCCCACCCCACCCCACCTCTGCCCAGCCCTGGATGTCAGGACAACTTCATTCTTCACAAATTAGCATCTTTTCAATAATATTACATGTCATACTTTAAGATTTTCAATCTTAAAACTGATTTTAAGGAGGGAGGGGAAAGGAGAGAGAGAAAGAACGACTCATTTGTTCTTCCACTTACTGATGCATTCATTGGTTGATTCTTGTTTGTGCCCCGACGAGGGATCAAACCTGCAACCTTGGCGTATCAGGACAGTGTTCTAACCAACTGAGCTACCCGGCCAGGGCAAGATTTTTCAATCTTGTGCCTCAAAAATAAAGCCCCTCCCTTGGATGAAACTGCACACACTTGGATGTTGTCCTCGTGGAGGAGAGCGAGACCTCATTCTGATGAAGCTGTGCCTCAAGCAGGTTACTTATCTGCAGAGCATAGATTCCTTTGGAGGAGAAGCAATTTTTTTTCTAGTTAACAATCTGCTCCGGGTGAAAATCATTTCAGGACTATACACTAGTTCTTATCTCTACTGCAGGTGTGAGGACAAGGAGCCACTGAAGGGTCCTAGTAGAACCAGGCTCCTATGGGCCTCAGGGCAACTTCAGCGAGCTTCTCAGCAGGTGTAGGGATGGGGAAGGGAGGGGGCTCATGGGGGTGGTCCTGGGAAACCTGGGTTCCTCCCTTCCTGGGGCTGCTTCGTTGGGCTGGGAGCGGGGACTCCCAGTCAAACAGGCTGGAGACATTTCTGACTCAGGGTTTCCCCAAAGGGAAGGGGTAGAAAAGGGAAGGGAGTCCCTGTGGGGACTCATGGTGACATTCTCAGTCTGGGCTCCACTTCACTCTCCCTCTGCCACTCCCAGAATAACTCAGGCTTCTCAAGGTGCCCTAGCCTTTGAGTCTCTCCGTCTCTGTCCTGCTAAAAAGAAAATTCCAGCAGAGCAGAGACCCTGTCTGTATTATTTGCTGCTAATGGTCCATGACTAGCCCAGTCCTGGCGTAAATAGTAAGTTCAGTAAATAGCCTGAGTGAATGTGCAAAATGACTTTTCCACGGCTCGCCCTGGATTTCAAGGGAGAAATCTGGAGTGTTCTCCTGACCATCCTTCCCCACACACATTCTCCTTCCAGCGGGGGACCCGGGCTGGCAGCCTGCTCCCAGTGGTGGACCGGAGCTGCCACCAACTGCCTGCAGGGCTGAGTGTGCCCGGTCGCTTCCCAGTTTCACCTCAGTGCCAGGAGCGTGAAATCAGCCACGGTGGGAGCATTTACACCGTGGAAATTGGCAAACACTGCACATCACGACTTTTTTTCCCCCCCAGAGAACTGGTGGTTAAACATTCACCAGCTCATTACCGCCTCCGGTCCTGTTTCTACTACTCACAGGCTCTGTCATCCAGACGGGCTGTCAGCCACCCTGAGCTTCCCTTCTCCATAAGACGGAGATCGCACAGAACCTACCTAACAGGACTGTCTGGAGGGTGACATGTGATTACCGTCCAGTAACGAGTTTAACACAGTGTTTGCCCTCTAGTAAATACACAATGCACTTTAGTATCATTCTGGCTATCTATTGTTGCGCAAGAAACCACCTGCACAATTTAGTGGCTTAACGCACAATGTTTACTCTGTTCAAGAATCTATATAATATGGGCAGGACTTAGTGAGGATAGCCCGTAACTAAAGAGGCATGGAGGCAAGGGCTGCAATCGGGTGAAACTGTGCTCACTCACGCATCTGGCATTTGGTGCTGCTCGTCAGCTGGGACCTTCAGTGGAGGTCAGAACACCCACACGTACGTGGCTTCTCCACGCAAGCCGGGCTCTCTCGCCATACGGTGGCTGGGGTTCAAGGGTAAGTGTCCCAAGAAAAAGCCAGCCCACAGCTGTATTACCTTTTCTTCCACTGACCCTGGAAATCACACAGTATCATTGGCAGTTTATTGATTAGAAGCAAGTCAATAAACCTGCCTATGTTCAAGGGGAGAGGAATTAGATACGCCCTTTTGGTGAAGAAAAATGTGCAAGAGTCTGTAGACATTTTTAAACTGTCACGGCTACTATCATTATGGAGGCCCTTAGGCTGCTGCAGCTTCCAGGAAGTGAGCTGCCCACTGCTGAGTGTTAGCTCCCTGTGGAAGGGCAGGGCTGGGTCTTAGCTCCGTGGGTCACTAAGGTCCCTGTGCCTTGCTGCTCCCCACGGGAATCTGGGCGCTGTCCACTGCAGAGTTCATAAAGGTTACGGAAGTGAATTTCCTCTTGCAGGAGCTGGCCCTGACATTTGTGCTCCAGTTCCTTTGGATGACATCCTGATGGCCCCATGGAAACCGAGGTGAGGGACCTGGGCAGGGCCCGGCCAGGAGGGCCGGTAGTTTCACCAGCAGGACCATGACCCCAGCAGTCCGTCCTCATCCCGGGGGTGTGGGTGACCGTGAGGGTGAGCTGATGGCTTAAACAAGCTCCCTTGCAAAGCCCGCGCTGACATGGGCAAGGTCACCGTCTGGGGGTCAGGTCATGGGCTCGTGCCCTGAGGTCTTCCTCGGCCTCAGGTTTCCCACTCTGTCAGCTGGGAGTAAGCAAAGGTCTGTGGGTCGGGCATCGGGAACAGAGCGTCATATTATTTAGAAAGCTGGGCCAGAGGCCAACTTCTTCTTCTGGCAGTGGCTGACGGGGTCACAAGCTGCTCCCATAGGAAACAGGGAAAGACAAAGCAGAGAGAAATCTCCTGCCTTTTTCTGCGGGACAGGAATTCACCGCGCAGTGTGTTTGAGGTCCACAGGCCTGGGGTCTAATCCCAGAGAGGGGTGTGTGTGTGTGTGTGCGCGTGTGTGTGTGTGATATTTAGGAGGGGGAATTCCTCAGGAAAGACTCAGAAAACCTTCAGCGATGGCAGGGAGTAGGAGCAGCTGAAGAACATGCTGGGAGGGTCTCCAGGGAATAAGAAGGCGTGGAGTGATGGAGCCCAGGCCCCCCCAGCCCCAGCTGCCCTTCTTCTCCTGCCCAGTTATGGCAGCAGGTTCCCGTCCTTTCTCAGTGGCTCCTCCCGGTGAGTCTGAGAAGGGCTGTGGCCCCTGGGAGCCACGCCGGGGGACAGGGAGCTCCGTCAGACCCTCTAATACAGCCCCCAAGGGCCTCAGGTCTCTGTCTGCGGTTGGTCCATCCCAGGGAGCGCCAGGGCCAGCTGGGCTGCCTCTGACCACAGAGTGACACGGGCACTCAGTTCCCCCACTCCACGCCTCAGTCATTTCACTTGTAAAATGACCAGATGTCTAGCACAGTTTCTCTTCACGTGGGGCTCATGACTCTCGTGGCCAGCAAGGGCAGTTTAGAGGAAAAAACAGCCTTGGGCTCACTTTCCCCAGAAGCGGGTCCCAAGACAAAGATTGGAGGGAAGCTCTAGTGGAGGAAAGAAAAGGTAGACAGTGGGGGGAAGCGAACCACCCTGGGGGGTGTTGATGAGCATTTGCAACTACAGCTCAGTCCTCCTGGGACCTCTGGGGCGCCGCGTGGGCCAGCCTCAGAGCACGCCACCATAGCCCACCAAGGGCGAGGGCTGCAGCCAGGGGCATCTGCTCTCTGGTACTCCCAGCCTGCCCTGTGCACCGGCTGAGCATGGTCCCCAGGCCAGAGAAACCCCCCGGGGCTGAGAGTTGCACGTATTTACAGGGAGAAGCCATCAGCGCCTGCGAGAATTGCGGGTGCAAGGGGACCGAGGGGCAGTTGGGTTCACGTACGTTTCATAAATGTGAGATCAGCAACGATTTCCACAGAAATCCATCACCTTTGTAATAGTTATCACAGCCTTGTAGGCGTGCCTGCGCCGCCAGAACTGACTCGGCCAGTTCAGTGCACTTTATTTTCAGTAAAGAAAATGCCACTAACTGTGGTTCAACTTGTTAAAGTAGTCTTTTACCACATTCATGTTATTGTTTACATTTGTTATATTTTCACTTCATTGTTAACATTATATGATAGTATGGCCCCCCAGCCATAAAGATGGATCAGTATTTCCAAACAGGCTCATTAAAGCATAAAAGCAGCATTGAAAATAGTAACAAAAAACTGCCACATAAAATGTGATTATGTAGACCAGCGTAGGTGAGGTTGTAGAATGAGGCACTTTGACACAAGCAGGAAAAGTGCGAATCAGAGACGCAGATACGGGAATGAGCGTCTGAGAGTGGGATTTTGTCAGCTGGTAAAACGTTTCTGCAGGTCCCGAAGGCACCATCTATTATGCAATTTTGCCCAGTCATGGCACGAAGCCCGTTGAGACTTTTGCATCATCTTCACAGCGGGCCCTGCAAGTTAGCGCGAAAACCAATCAAGGCTCTCCGGAACGTGGAAAGTACTACAGTAAAGTGTGATATCAACACGTTTTTGTCGTGAAACACAGAGAAAAAAAGATCAAAACCAAAAAGAAACACCATTAAAGTTGTCCAACTTTTGGTGGAAACCAATACAATTCACACTGCGTCTTATAAATGGAGTCACAGGCTACTGAGAGACAGTTTGACCAGAGAAAAAGCAGGGCAAGCTCTTGGCAAAACCCCTCGACCCCACGGCACTTTTGGATGTCACACAAAATCAATGGCACAGTGTGGAAGAGCAATTGCTGTCCCGTCCAGAGCGAGTGCCGGCAGACAATCGGCCGCATTGTTGAGTCCAACCACTGTGGCAGGCCCTGTTCATTGTAGATGCGGAATTTATTCCGCCCCTTCTTTCTCGGTAACACTTCCCTGGTTTTGACCCGTGCACCGAGATCTCCCGTGGCAGGCAGTCGGTGACGAGGGGTCTGAACCAGCCACGACGGGCCCACTTCCTACGTGCGCAGTCTCCCTCGCTGGGATCAGAGACCCGGTGCTGGCCAATGAAACACGATAGGAAGTCTGCCGAGGGCACTTCCACGAAAAACTTTGTTTTTTAAAAACAAAATAGGGCGTACGCTCTAGGACCCCTCTCCCCCTTCCTTCCTAACGTCACTGTGGTCACAGTGCCTGGTGTGTCTGCCTGCTTCCAGCCTTCCTGCTGCGGTCCAGAAGTCAACCCATCTGTCCGAAGCCGCTCTGTTACTGGTGGTCGCCTGCATTCCCAAAGGTGTCTGTCTGCCCTCCACCTATTTGGAGGAAACATGCGTGAAACGTACCTGGCGACATTTTGTCCTATTTATCACTGAACTCCTGGGCAAGATAAGATGAGCAAACTTATGGATCCCAGGTGGGGTTGGCCATGGGGAGCCCCAGCAGGAAAGGGAGAGAAAAGAGACTGAAATCAAGGCATGTGGCCCCCCGGGTGCCCGTCGGTGAGTCCCCATGTGTCAGACGTTTCCTTCATTGAGGGACTGCTGACCCTCCCAAGGTGGCCAGCCTGCTCTCCTCAGCTCTCTCCTTCTGGGGCTCCCCTGCTCCCCTTTCCCCGCTTTAGGCCTATCGGTGGGAAGAGCTCTGCCGGAGCTCCTGCGGGTTACTGCGCCATTCCTCGGGGTGCTCCTACACCCACAGTCTGCAAATAGTCTTTTTGTAAATAAGCTTTCCAAAAAGCACACATTTTGAGTGTGCCATTATCTATTGGTACACTAACTGGTCAACCAGCGTCAATTCACAGATTTAAAAGTAAACAAACACACACACACACACACACACATACACCCCTTGCCTCTGACACCGCCCATCACACACCCCTATATTTACAAACACCAGCTGGCGGGCAACGATCTGGCTCCTCATCTCGATGTGTGCAGAACCAAGTAGCAAGAAGGGTCGATGCCCCCTACTCATGTCCTCTCCAGCTATGTCTTTTCAGACACTGTGCAGAGATGGGCGGCAAGGAAGAGACACTGTTAAGGAAAAGATATGATATTCACACGAGGTATAGCTATGAGGGGTGAGATACAGCAGATACAGCATCCCCTCGTGGCTCTTTGCCACAGGTGGCCAGCTCAGGCAGCATGTCAGTGGCAGGTTGGCAATCTTGATCACCCCGAACCTTTGGCTTCAGGGCAAGACTACCACCATTTTTCACACTGAAGATAAGATATCAGGAATTTGGAGACGGGAGGGTGGGGCCAAGGTTCAGCCTTGGAGAATGTGACTCTTTCTTTCCCTACATATGAAGGTTTTCTTCTCTTGGCAGAAAAAGAACTCGATATAAAGGCAGCCACTAGACAAATTAAAAGCAGACTATAAACCTTCAAATCACCAGACAAAAATGCAAACACATGTGTGCACACACATGCATATCAAAGAAAACAAAAAAATACACATAGTAAAACCGAGAACAGAGGAAGCATTAAAATAGAAAACACAGAAGATAAGATGACAGAAGTAAGACTAATACATCAGTTATATCAACAAATATACACGGATAAACTGGTCCTGATAATAGAGAAAAGATGCGCGGAGGACAGGATCAGACTGGATCAGAAGACAATGTCCTATTGTGTGTTGTGTGGAAGAGATGTATCTTTACCAAAATCAACTTGGAAAAGTTAGAAATAAAATGTAAACCGGATATTCGAATACCACACCAAGGCTGCAGTGCTACCATCAGTCAAGGTGAGATTCAAAATAAAAGTGTTAAATGAGATGGAAGGAAGTTAAACAGAAGAGAGAACAGTATCCATGTTAAGAAGCTAATTTTTAGAAACCCCTGTGCACCAAATAGCAGAACTTCAGACTCAAGAGCCAGGTATGATGGTTGAGAACAACAGTATACAGAAAATGCAAGCAGAAACTGGGTGAAACATTGTCATCGGGACCATCAGCCTACAACCTGCCAAGGAAACAAAAGATAGGGAGAAATGGAGAAAATCTGAATAGCATTAAGTATGACTGAACTTGAGGTGCAAAAATCTCAAGTAAAATGCAAGCATATATTCATCAACGCTTTCTCAAAAGAATCATTCATCGCATCTGAGTAAGTTCATCCCAGTACATCCAGGTGACTCGATAATATTTGAGAATTTCTAATAAAATTGACCGTATTAATAGATCAAAGAAGAACAATATAATTTCTCAATAGATGCCAAAAAGAGGTATGATAAATATCCACACCCCATCCTGCTGAAAACTAACAAAACCATAACAGAATAGCAAACATTTTTTTTTAAGTTTTTTAAATTCATTTTTAGAGAGAGGGGAAGGGAGGGAGAAAGAGATGGAAGGAAACATCAATGTGTGGCTGCCTCTCATGTACCCCCTACTGGGGACCTGGCCCACAACCCAGGCATGTGCCCTGACTGGGAATCGAACTGGTGACCCTTTGGTTCGCAGCCCATGCTCAGTCCACTGAGCTACACCAGCCAGGGCAGAATAGCAAAATTATGTATGGACAATGTGACTGAAAAATGCACAGCTATCAGAGATGATAAGAGAATTCAGGATGAGGGCTGTTTCTCAGTAGCCTTCCTTCATATTAAAAAAAAACAAAACAAAACAGAACCTATCAGAAAATATCATAGCAAGAAAGTGAAGTGACAATAGCACTCAAAAAGATAAAATATTCAGACAAATATTTAAGACATATAAGGGCTTTTACAGGGAACATTCTATTCTGTGTCTTTAAATAGAAAGACACAGCATTATTAAAATGCTAATACTCAATTAAATCTATTAATTCACTGTGATTCTAGTTAAAATACAAGTGACCTTTGAACAAAGTGGGATTAGGGATGCCAACCACTTGAAGTCGACAGTCTGGGTATAACTTGTGACTCCCCCCAAAACAACAGCAGTTGCCCCTCAGTGTCCACAGGGGACTGACTCCAGGACCCCCTGCAGACGCTCAAGGCCCTTGTACAAAGCGCAGTCAGCCCTCCGCATCGGCAGACTCCGGGCTGCGGACTGAAAAGACTGTTTTCTGTCAGTGGACGGGGGAATCTTTGGATGCGACACCGAGGATGCGGAGGGAAGACTGTGTGCTCACGGAAAAGTCCCCATGTAAGTGGACCTGTGAGGCTCAAACACGTGTTTAAGAGTCAACTGTGCTCACGGGATTTTTTTGTTTGTCAGGTGGGGAACTTGTCAAAAAAATGATATGAAACTCAACTGTGGAAATAAATAAGAGCCGGGAAAGCCCTGAAAAAGCAAAATAACACCATGGGGCCAGACCTGTCAGATGATAGATAAAGCACGGTATGGCATCCTAATTTGTGAAGCAATGTGTTTAAAGAAGAAATGAATCGATAACCCAGTGGACCAGAACAGAAAACCAGGAGCCGATCTCAGTGCATAGGAAGAGTCCATTTCTACTTAAGGTGACATTTAAATGAGAAGAGAAAAGTGGTAGGGAAACTAACTAATCCTGTTGGGGGGGGGGTGTGAATAAATTGGGAGCCCTGTTCTATTCCTTAAGTTAAAATAAATTCCAAGCAGATGCAGGATTTATACATCAAAAATAAAATCATACAACACCAGGGAAAAGAATAGGTGAATTTGTTTCTAATATTAGGAGAGTGGATGCAGCACACCACACCCGGGACCCCTCAACTGACTATAGGAACCCTGGAAACTTGTCTGGTAAAGCACGCTGTAAACCAAGGTCAAAAACAAACCAGGGGGTAAGTGTGACGGGGGTGACTGGCAGAAGGCGCCTTTCCTCAATCCTCAGACTTAGAACCACCCAAAACAAAGTAAGTAAAGAATATAAACCAGCTGTTTCAAGAGAAATACAAAGGGCTGATAAAAGTCTCCACTCCACTCATAACTAGAGAAATGGCAATTAAAGCAGTGAGTATCTTCTTTGTGTCTCCTATCAGATTGGCAGGGATCAGTAGGCTCCATAACACCCAGTGCCTGGGAGTCTGGCATGCCCGGATCCCCCTGGCTGCACAAGGCGGGTGCAACGTTTGGGAGGGTGATTTGGCAATATCTGTCAAAATCCTTTGACCCAGAATTCCACAGCTCAGATTTTTTTTTTTTAATAACTAAGCATTCCTTTCTTTTTAGATTTTATTTATTTATTTTTAGAGAGGGAAGGGAGGGGGAGAGAGAGAAACATCAATGTGCGGTTGCTGGGGGCTGTGGCCTGCAACCCAGGCATGTACCCTGACTGGGAATCGAACCTGCAATGCTTGGTTCGCAGCCCGCACTCAATCCACTGAGCTACGCCAGGGCCACAGCTCAGATCGACACTCAAAAGTCTTCCAGTTTAGATAAAGAAGAACGTCCAAGAAGTGCTCGAAGACAGTTCCCTCTCCAGGGTTCTGCTCTCCAAAGTCTTGGCTTAGTGGGTCTCGAATTTTGGTGTGCAGCAGAATCAGTGGAGGCCTTGTGAGACGGCAGGTTTCTGAGCCCCCGCTCCCAGAGTTTCTCATTCAGTGGGCCTGGGGAGGACCCAAGAATCTGCTTTTCCAACAAGCTCTTCAGTGATCTGGGAGCCACACCTTCACGGACTAGCGTCGGGGGAGGGCTTTAATTTTAAAATTTTATTTTTAAAAAAGATTTTATTTATTTATTTTTAGAGAGGGAAGGGAGAGAGAAAGAGAGAGAGAGAGAGAAACATCAATGTGCGGTTGCTGGGGGTCATGGCCTGTAACCCAGGCATGTGCCCTGACTGGGAATTGAACCTGCGGCACTTTGGTTCACAGCCTGCGCTCAATCCACTGAGCTATGCCAGCCAGCCTAATTTTAAACTTTTAAATGAAAGATAGAAATATAAGAACTCAACCTGTAAAACTCTTAGATGCAAAATAACATGATGCTTCTTGCCACCTAAAAGTCACGGTGGAATAAAGTGCTTACCTGTTCCACTAATTCAGATGGAGAGAAACCTAAACAGTTGAACCTGACCAGGGAGCCGCAGGTATCCCTCATTGGTCAGGAGGTAGACTTACTGGCGGAAGGCTGAAAACAAGGACATCCCTTTCACGATGATGACATTACAATTGTCTTCTCCCCTTCCTCTTATCAACGAAAAACTTACAGTGAACAAACCTGAAGTGTAGAACTTGACTTTTTACATGTGTACATATTTGTCCAGCCACTGCCCAGATCAAAATATACAACATCTCCAGCACTGCAGAAGGCCCTCGTGTGGCCCTTCCCAGCCAATACTCCCCAAGGTCACATTAACTATCACCCCACTTCAGCTCTGCCTGTTTTTAAATTTCATATAAATAACTGGAATCACAGTTACTTATTGCCATTTTGTGGCTGGTTTCTTTTACTTGATACAATGTTTTAAAGATCCACCCGTGTCATTTGTATGAGCCAATGGTCTGTTCTTTTTCAGTGCTGTGCAATATTCCATTGTATGGTAAACCACAGTTTGTTTCTACTCATCCTGCTGGACATCTGGGTTGTTTCCAGTTTTAAGCTGTTACAAATAAAGCTGCCGTGTAACATTTGTGTGTCCTTGGTGGACATAGGCAGCTTTTTGTCTCTCAGGTGTATACTGAGGAAAAGAATGACAACATCGTAGAGTTTACCTTGTTATTTTAGTAGGCACTGTCAAATTGTTCTCCAAACTATATCAATTCACTCTCCCACCAACAATGCAGGATGAGTCTGGCTAATCCTAAATCTTGCTACATTGGCTACTGTTTGTTTTCATTGTCCTTTTGATTTTAGTCTTTCTAATGGGAATTGTTAAAACTATTAAAAGTAGGAATTTTTTATTTACCCAAAATAATGTTTGAATGTTTGAGAAACTTCTTGGACTCTCCTAAGTATTCAGCAATCCCCTGATGTGTGGGCATGTTACTGCCTATGGATGTGCCACAGTCACAGATGGATGCCGCTCCAGATCCCACCCTCCTTGCCTTGGAACAGACCCTTCATTTCCCCACGAACAGGAAGAGCTCACTTGGGATCCCAGAGGGAGATGTTTTCCATCACCAGTAACATCTGGGCAACATCTGGCAAGCCCATCCCAGGAGAGGGAGATGCTTTTCTGAAGAAAACATGCCATTTACTGGATTCCTTCTATTCTCCTACACTTCCCCTTCTTCTCTCCTTCTGTCCCTGCCCCCAAACCCCTTCACCCATTGGGCTTCCTGCTCTGAGCCCCCAATCCAGTCCTTCCCAACTCCCTGCCCTGGTCTCTGATGGGTCTGGTTTCCCCAATACACAGCCTAGCAGGATGCAGACCTAGGCAGCCTGACACCCCCATGAACTCTGGTGCTCAACCCAGCCCAGGGCTCTGATCAGCACTCAGGGCCTTCTAACTGCAGGGATGTTGGAAGTGGTGGGGTTCTCTGGTCCAGTGCTCTCCACTTTACTCGTTGGAAGACTGAAACAGAGAGCGAGAGTGAGAGAGTGAGAGAGAGAGAGAGAGAGAACCAGAACTCCACTTTAGGTCGCAGAGACTCCTTTTCTCTTGGGGACCTGGCCAGGGGATTAGAGGCAGGGAGGGCAGGAGGGGGGGGCGGGCAGTAGAAGAAAAAATTCCTTGGGGCCAGCAACCTCTGGGAGCAGCAGCCACAGGGAGAGAGTGGCTGAGTGTCTGCTGAGGACGGTGGTGGGCATCGTAACCCTAAGGGCTGAGTCACCTGTGGTGACTGACACCCAGCTCTGTAGCCTTTAAACTCCCTCCAGAGCTGTCTCCGCAGTGAACCAGGGCTTCAGTGTGCCAGCCTTATGCTGATGACCCTTCCCTCTCCACCTCTAGCCCTGCCCTCGCCTCAAGCTCCACCTCCGTGTACACATTTACTAGGGACATTCAATTCACCGGACCAGTTCTTGCCAATGAGCAGAACACACCCCGAGAACACTATCAAGGGTGTGGGGTGGGAGTGCAGAGGTAAGCCTGCAAGAATCGTAATGAGATGCTGAACAGAACACACTTCACGTGTAAACCACAGCTCTGTGCAGCTGTGCCAACGTTACAAGCACACGGTAAAAATGAAAAGAAATGCACACAAACTAAAGACGTTAGCATGGAGGAGCAGGGAAGGGAGTGAGGGGAGGGAGTATGAAGAGAGAGCAGTGAGGCTCCAACGGTGGGCAAGGGCCAGATCATTCCAGCTCCGTGGGCTCCAGGGAGTCCGTTGAGACTTCAACCCGAGGGCACTGGGAAGTCACTGGAAGCCTGGCTCCAGGTGTCCACACACCTCCTGCTGCAGGTGGCCCCCGAGCCACTCACCCGAAGCATCCAGGAAGGACAGGGCCTGTAGCCCCCGCTAACCTGCTTTCCTCCAAGTGTTCTTCCCGGGACTTACACACCTGTGGCTGAAGAGGGGCCTGCACCATCATCGCCACCGCAGACCCCTCCAGGCAGCACAGGGCACCCCACCCCCCCACCTGGAGGAAGGTAGAAAGGAATACTCAGGGCTGGGCTAGTCACGCACAACTTTCATCTAGGACAGTCATAGAAGAACCCAGAATGCAGCGGGAGCCGGCCTGGGTGGGGGAGGGTCAGCTTCCACGAAGGCTCCCTGGAGGAGGCATTGCAAGCTGAGGCCTTACAGGCGATAGGGTTCTGGTAAGCGGCGAGAGGGCAGAAAGGCCTTCCAGGAGAGAGGGCCGGCTGCAGCCAAGGTGGGAGGGCAGAAACGCTCCAGGGCAGCGCGGTGGGCAGGGTGGCCTCTGCGGTCGGGAAGAGGGGCAGCGGGTGGGCTCCCGGGGCCCGTACTCGCGGCCGGGGCGTGCACACACTTTCCCCTGCGCAGTCACCCTGGGAGAGTTGGCCCGCAGTCAGGGGAGGCCTCGGCGGGAGCAGGGCGGCCGGCGGCCGCAGCGCCCGGCTGGGGCGGGGGAGGGGGCGGCGCCTCCGGGGCGGGGCGGCGGGAGGCCTGGCCGGCAGCCGGGCGTGCGTCAGCGCGGCCAGCCCCGGAGTTTTCCACTGACGACGAGGGCGGAGCGGCGGGCGGGGCCGCGCAGACTGTCTCCCGCCGCCGCCGCTGCCGGATCCGCAGAGCCAGGGGAGGCAGGGCCGACGGCTGGCGGCCGAGCAGCGCACTCGGGGTCGCGGTGCGGAGGGCTTCCGCGGCCAGGACGCGTGTCGCGTCGGGGTACTTGGAGAGCGCCTAGCTGGCAGGTAAGCGCGGGGGGTGGGGTGGCTCTCGGCCGGACTGGACGGGACTTTGGGGAGGGGGCGCCCCGCGCAGGTGGCGCTGCCCCTCGGCCCCTGCCATTTGCCCCCTGACACCTCGAGTGAGAGCGGGGACAAGGATCGCCCAATCGGGCCCCAGACTACGTGACACCTCCGGGGTCCGTGGCGGGGAGGTAGGGACGGAGAGGCGCAGGTCTTCCGCTCCCCTCCCCGGCCCCGCCGCCGGCACCCCGAGAAGTCACGGCGCCCCGGGCCTTGCGCTGGGGGCGGCCGAGCCGAGGCAGCTGGAGGTGGCAGGGCGACGAGGTGCGTGTGTCCGCGCGTGAGTTTCCTTTTGACCCAGTTGCCTGAGAACTTTTCAGAAGTTCCTCTCGTGGCCGGAGCAGGTGACATTTGTCGTTTTCTTCCTCGGGCTCCCCCCGGGGGCGGATGCTGGGGCTGCCGGCGCGTGCCCGGCGCCCCTGGGAGGCGGGGATCGGGGAGGGAGTTGGAGGGATGAGCGAGGAGGAGGAGGAGGAGGAGGAGGAGGCTCCGTGAGTCACGGACCCCGGGAGGGAGCGAGGGAGGAGGGATTGTGTCGTACGCTCACCTGTTTGTCAGTCGCCGTCACACGCAGAGGCCACCGCTGTGAGTCACGGGCGCAGCCGGCCCGGCCATCCTGGGGCACACGTAGGCCGTCTCCCACGCACTGCCTCTCCCTTCCCCAGCACGTACTTCCTCCCGGTCCTCAGTTTCTCCTCCCCGGGGGCTTTTCCACCGGCTCGCACAGTGGAGACGCCGACTCCACAGCAGCCGTCACACACTTAGTCACTCCTGCTCCCTGGCACAGTCACACACGTAGCCCACACTGCTGACACAGAGGGTCCCTCCCCTGCTCCACGGCCCACCCGACACCTCCAGGCAATGTCCTCCAGTCCCAGAGGAGCGGAACTCATCCCCTCACTCCCAAACCCTTGACCTCCCTGCCCTCTGCGGTCTCCGCATCCCGAGGTCACCAAGGCCATTCCCCTTTCTCCCGGGCCCTCGTCCTGTCATCTCTCACCTAGCTCGGGCTGCGCGGTGGAACCGGTCACACCCCCTCCGGTCCCGGCGGTGAGCCATCTTTTTAAAATGCAAATCTGGTTTTGTCACTCCTTACTGAAACCCTGCTGTGGCTTCCTGTGCCCTCAGGCTAATGCCTGCCCCGGGAGGCTGGATCTGCTGCCCACCCCCCACCCCCTTCCCACTTGCCCCTCGGGCTCTCCCTTTCTCAAGCCCCCCCCCCCCCCCCCGCCTGCTGCGCCTCCTCCCTGGATCGCTTTCTACATCCCTTCCTCGGAGAGACCTGTCCTCACCCCCGGCTGCACCCCTACAGGCCCCTGCGTCGACCCTCCGTCACGACACACCACGAGGCTTGTAAACTCTGATTGCACAGCGGCCCACTCAGCTCGGAGCTGCAAGGGGCAGCGCTGGCGTCTGTCCTGCCCCCTGAGGGGGCAAATGGCAGGGGCCAGGGGAAGCGGAGTGCTGCCTGAACGGCGCTCAGCACTTCGCGGGAGCCCAATAAGCGTTTGCTGAATGAATGAATGAATGAATGAATGAATGAATGAATGAATGAATGAGTGGGGAAGGCCTGGCCGGCGGAGGAAGCAGCCGCTGTCAGGTGCAGCTTCTCTGCTGCAGAAGCAATTGCCTCACGTAGCCAAGCAAACATTTGGCACCTACCCAGTGCCAGGCCCTGGAGGCCAAGGCTGAGGAACTGTCTCCTCCCCCCATCACTTTCAGAGGGAGAGGTGGGGGAGGGGTGTGCCAAGGCTTCCTGTCTGCCCTCCCTGGGCTGCCCCGGCTGTTTGTCCAGCCCATCCCGTTG
Organism: Phyllostomus hastatus; assembly: GCF_019186645.2. NCBI lineage: Eukaryota > Metazoa > Chordata > Mammalia > Chiroptera > Phyllostomidae > Phyllostomus > Phyllostomus hastatus. The sequence goes on from NW_025334009.1 coordinate 10,362,842, forward strand.
GGGGCTCCCCGAGGTGCTCAGAGATGCCCTCCCCTTCTCCCAGGAAGTAGTTCTTAGAGGGCCTGGGGGCAAGGGACCTCAGGTATTAGGGGAAGCTGACTGGCCCTGGGCTGGGGTCTGGTCTCTGAGGTTAAAAGACACATTTTTCAGATTCTTGGAGTTGGATGGAGGCTGCTGAAGGTGCCCCCTCCCCAGCACTAGCTGGGGTGGGAGCTGGGGTGGGGGCTGGGGCGTTGGGACAGCCGAGGTGTACAGAGGAGTTGGTGTGACTTTTCAGAGGCCCGGAGACTGTCTCTCCCGCCGTCCCCCCAGCCCCCACCCCACCCCGCCCCAAGTAGCCTTTGTTTGTTTGGTTCCCAGGGTGAGGTGGCCTTCCCTGGATTCACACAGTAAGGCCTGAGTGAGTAGATAGTTGTGGTGAGAGGGGCGGGGAGGTGTGCCCCCCCGGCCCCCGCCCTTGGCCTGGCTGTCAGCTCCTGTGTGTGGTGGCAGGAAGGCGGCATGATTCTCAGGGCCCAGGCAGAGCCGGAAGGAGCCTGGTTCTCTTTGATTCAGCGCCTGTCTCCGGGGCTCCTGGGGGTGTGGTATTTCAGTCTGAGCCCGCTCCTGGGAATTGCTTTTCCTTCCTCCAGGACCCTGGGAGGGGGCTGTGCTCACCCTGGGAACAGTGCCACAGTCGGGATCCTGATTCCTGGGTAGCTGCTGGGGGCCCCTCCCCCACCCTCTGACTCACTGTCTGACACTTTTCTTGGACTCTTCCACTATCTTTCATTCCTTTTTCTGACTTGGCCTCTCCTCCTCTCTGCCTGAGTCTTTTTGTCTTTATCTTCTGCCTGTGCGGCTCTCAGCCTCTGGATTCCCAGGTGGGACGGGGGCTCCTCCCCCTCCCCCTTCCCTCCCCCCAAAGGAGTATTAGGGAGATCCCTTCCCATTGCATTCCAGGCCTGCAGATCCTGCTGGGGTTCATCACAAAGCCTGCAGCGTGCCACCTCAGCTTCCTTGTACCCTGGTTTCTCTGTCTGCAGCCTTGGAACTTGTAGCCCCTCATCTTAAGCTCCCGGTCAGTACATATGCCCGAGGCAGAACCAAGGTGTCAGGCTGGAGCCTGCTTCCTTGACATCTCTATGTGTTTGCTCAAGGGGAACTGGGAGCCTCTTGAGATGCCCGCTGTGGCACCTGCCTGCAGCCCGAGCTTTCTCCTCCCTCAGAGCCACCCCCTTCTGGGTACCATTCTTGTTCAACCCTCCGCTGCAGGCTGGGGGAGGAGGGGCGTGCGCCCACCACCCTGAAACTGTGAAAGGCAGCATTAGATTGCACTGACCACTTGCTCCGAGTCCCCCACCCTCTGCCCAGGCCTCATGTGCTTCATCTTGTTTATACCTGATACAAAGCGCCCACCTGCCTACCTTTGCTCGTCCTCAGGTGCCTTCCATATGCCAGCCTCTGTTCTCAGCACAGGCACAATGACAGCGAGGCTGAGAGGCCCCCAGCCTGTTGCAAGGGAGATGGGCAGTGAGGCCACTGCAGCGGGGAGCGGGGAGCTCAGGGCTGTGATGTGGGAATCTCCGGGCCCAGAGAGGCATGTAGTCAGCGAGGAGGAGTGGGGGTGTCAGGGAGGCCCACTTGGAGATGATTTCCGAAGGAGAGGGAGGCTGGGCCCCAGCTTGTGCCAAGGCCGGGAGGGGAGCAGGTGCGGCCATTAGGGACGCCACAGGGTCAGCTGGAGTATCAAGGGAGAGGGCCTTTTGGGGAGACTCAGAGAGTACGAGCCTGGAGGAGAGGCAGCAGCTAGGCCTGCTTCAGCCTCACAGGAAATGCTAGACGATCCTGAGGGCGCGCTTTCCTAAGAAGAGCTCCGGAGTGATTCGAAACGTGCGGGGGCAGGTAGATACAGGATTTGGGAAGGTTACGCAGGCTGCAGGGGGAAGAGTGGTGATGGGGAGAGGACAGGAGCCAGAGCTGTGAGGACACAGGCCTAAGGGTCATACGCCTTTAAAATCACAGGTGACATACCTCAAATGCATGAAGTATTTGAATCTTACGTGCGCAGCTAGGTGGGTGTTTATTATTCTAGACACCCATGGAACAGACCCCAGCCAGGGCATCTGAGACCATTTCCAGACTTCTTCCCCCCTCCCTGCCGCCGAAGATTCCTTCATGGCTGTCCCCACTGCATCCCCACCCCTGCCTCCCCAGGAACCCCTATTCTAACTCTTACGGTCGCTGACCGGGTCTGCCTTTTCTTGAGCTCCACTCACATGCGTGTATTCCTGCGTCTGGCTTCTTTCACCCAGCATGGCCAGTGGGATTCGTCTGTGTGGTGTGTATCCTGCAGCTCGTCCTCCTTTTCACGGTGTAGAATGACCTGTTCACTAATACGTACTCATTCATTCATTCATTCATTCATTCGCGTAAAGCCTCCCAGTGCTGTGAGGTTTTAAGACAAGGGGTTGCAGTGGCAAGGTTGAGGGACTAGCCCAGGGTCCCTCAGCTGCCAGGGCTGACATGCAGGCAGTCTGGCTCTGGGGCGAAGGTTCTTGACCGTGTGCGGGTTGGCCTCCAGGGTGCCTGCTGAGTCTGCGCCCCGGCCTCGTGCGGATCCAGCGAGCTAACGTGCGGCTGGATGTGGATGCGGGGAGAGGGAGGGAGGAGTTGAGGACTGCAGGCTTCTGGCTTGAGTAACTGGGTGGGTGGCAGTGCTGTTACTAAGACGGGGAACACAGGAAGAGGAACAGATGGCACGGTGGGGGGGTGGGGAGCAGAGACAAGGGGTTCGATCTGGGGCCTGCAGAATTTTATGTTTCTAGGGAACAGCCAGGCAGGAATACCAAGTGGGCATTTCGTTTTGCAGGGAGGGGTCCCGGCCTCAGGTGAGCGATGAGGGGCAGGATCAGCACCCTGTAGACAGACACGTCTGTGGCTTGGGAAGGGGTGGGTTCTCCTGGTGGGATGGGGGTGGGGGCAGCGTGCCTGGGGGTGGCCTGCCCGTGTGTGTCTGAGTCTGTGGTCTGTGAGTGTGCGTGTGTGTGTGTGTGTGTGTGTGTGTACGCCTGGCTCTGGGTCGTGAAGTTCTCCCATCTCCTGGGAGAGCCTGCGGGTCAGCTGGGAGCTGGGTTGTTTTTGTTTGTGGTTTGACCTTGGGAGGGGGGTGCCAAGCCTGAGAAACTACCCCCTCAGAAGCCCCCGGAAACACCTGTGTGTCCTCTTTCCCCAGGGCCCAAGGAGGGGGCTGCAAGGAGGGGGGCTGCCTCTCGTTTCTCTTGTCCCTGCAGGGAGAGGCTGTCCCTGGAAAGAATTTTACCCAGTGAGTCCAGTGACAGCACACCCTCTGTGTCTAGGATCCAGGGACTTTGTAGGGAGTTTGGCAAAGGAGGAAAGGGGTATTCAGAAAGGATACCTGAGGAGGGGGGGATCGCCAGCCTTCTGGTTGGTTTTTCCTGTTCTCTCTCATTTCCTGTGATGGCCGTGGGGGAGGGGCTCCCCAGCCCTGGGGCCTCTGCATCGTTTCCCCTTCCTCCCGGTGACCTCCTGGGGGCCGACCTCCTGGGGGCCGGCTGTGAGTGCCACCGGATGTGCAGAGACAGGTAGCTGGCTGTGGTCAGCCCTCGGGACTGAGTCCTTTGGGGATTCCCAAGCAGCAGGAGGGACTGTTACTTGCCTTGGCATTTAGGGGAAGGAACCCCAGGTCCCCTCCACTGCACTTGGACAGGGATAGAAAGGCTGAGGGAATCTGGGTGCATTCCCAAGGAGGGCTGAGGCCTTCAAAGGGGGGGGACATGAGTGGTGTGTCCTGGGGTGCTCCAAGTCCCCGAGCTACAGACTGGAGAAAGTGGGACATTGTTGTGGCAGGTCGGTTATATGAGAAGAGGTTTTTTTTTTAAGGGAAAAAATAATTTCCATTGGAAGTTAATTCAGACAAATGGCTAGATGTTGGAGTGGGAGGCAGAGGTAGGTGACTCTTGAAGACCAGACAGGAAGATGGGAAAGAGGCACGGAGCCTGGGGGCTCCGGGTGCCGTCCTCAGGCCTGGAGGCAGGGGACTTCTCCTCCTGCGGAGCCGGGGGTTTCTGAGGGAAAGTCTGAGCAGGTCCTTCCCAGGAGAGGAGGGACTCAGGAAAGTCCTGGGAACCAGGGCCAGCGTCGACGCCAAAGCCAAAGCCAGCCTGTGTGCCAGAGTATCCCGGTTAGCCTGGCCCTGGAGTAAGGCCCGCAGCTGTCCGGTGTCTGCGGGGCCGTGCGCCTGTGGGTGTGCTGGGAGTAGGGGGGAGGAGGAGGAGGAGGGGAGGAGGAGGAAGCAGAGCCACTGCCTCGCAGAGAGCCACACACACAGCCACACACACACACAAAGGCACACAGATGCGAGCTGTGTGAATCACCCAGCCGGTGAGTCAGCCCCCAGGATTCCCGTCGGGGAGTGATCAAGGCCGTGCAGAGGTCTGTCGGTCCATCTGCTGGTCTGTGTGTGTGTGTGTGTGTGTGTGTGTGTGTGTGTGTGGGCGGGTGGTAGGAGGCAGTGGGGATGGCATCTGGCAGTGTCCTGGGAGGGCTTCCTCGTACGGCGGGGGGTGCCTCCAAGCGCCAGGAGACAAGGGTCTGGGTCTTAGTGCCTTGTCTTGTGCCGAGAAGCCTCCTGGGGAGCTCCCGGGGCTGGGGCACCTCGAAGGGTGGGTGGGAGAGGTGATGAGCACAGCTGAGCCCCCTCTCGGCCTCAGGCCTGCCACTGAGCTTTCTCCTTCCATCCTAGGCTGTCTGCGCCTGGACCCTAGCGCACCCCTGGACCCACCATGACGGGGCTGCTGAAGAGGAAGTTCGACCAGCTGGAAGAGGATGACTCCTCGCTCTGCTCATCCTCTTCATCTTGGTCCTCCTCGGGCCGCCACTCCGGCTCCTGCTCCCCAAGCTCCTCAGTCTCCCCAGCCTGGGATTCGGAAGAGGAGGGCCCCTGGGGTCAGACACCCCTGCCCGACCAAAATGCCGGTGGCCCCCGGAGTTTCACCCGTGAGTCCCCACCCCCCCGGGAAGCACAACACACCCCTTTCCTAAAGATGAAACGGGGAGGCTTGTGACAGAGCCATCCTGGCCTCTGGAGGCTGTGTCCCCATGGCTTGAGCTCCCCTACTTGGCGCTCTGCCTCGTCCACTTCACGGAATGCAGTGGCCACTTAGGAATGCCCATTGTCCAGAGGCAGTTGGCCCGGGCTAGATTCACCTTTGACCTTGGGACTCCCCTGCTGCCAAGTCATGACATTCGGAACAGAGCTCCTGAGAGTGGCCCTCAGGCTCCCCGGCCCAGCTCCTCCCTTCTGTTCCAGTTTCGTTTCTCCGGCTTTCGCCCTGTCCTCCTTCCAACTTCTCCGCGAGAGTCCCACGCCCGCACTTCTCCGCTGCGAGCCTGTCGGGCCGGTCCCTCCCCTGCCGGAACGCTGCTGGGCTTTGCCTGAGCAGCGTGGAAAGGTTTTCTCGCAGTTAGTTTTCCAGCTGGCATGATGCACGATTCCCAGACGGGCAGAGCTGGCCCTGGAGCGGTGGTCTTGACCTAACTTTGTATTATCGCTCCCGCAGCCCCGAGCCGCCTTCCGAGACATTTTTTCCTAATCGCCCGCACCTGATAGTTCACTACCCCCGACATGGCATCTGTGTATGTGCTACGTGTGTGTCTGCATCACCTGTAAAACAGGGTGCTTGTCGGCACGTGGGCTCCAACAGCACGCGAACTGACGAAATGGTGGTGGGTGTGTGCTGGAGAGACAAGGATGGCTTAATATTATAAAATCCAGTCTTCTCGTTTACAAACCGATGGTGTCGCGGGCGGGTGGGGAAATAACAAGAGCTACTCTCGATGCCAAAGGAATATTTGATAAAATGTAATGTTCCTTTGAGATAAGAAGCTTGGTTCATAGGGATAAGTGAATTCTACTTAAATGTTCAAAAATATGTTTCATCCCCAAAGCTGATTCTGGTTAGTGAGGCAAATACTGGAAGCATTTCCCACTGAGCCAGGAACAAGATGAGGGTGCTCTGTGTCACCGGCCTTAGTTAACATTGCTCAGGAAGTGTTAGCCAACTCGGCTTGCGGAGAGACTAAGAATCCTCCGTATTGCACGAGGTCAGGCAAAATTGCCGGGACCAGCAGATGGTTGCCCACCTGGTGAATTCAAGAAGATAAACAGAAAACCTTTTGCAAGGGAATGCCCTCAGGTAGTTTTTGTTGCAAATGAATATATTAAGTTGAGATATATGGAATTGCCAACATTCAGCTACTTGATTATAATTTCTTATGGTTCAACCTAATAAAAAAAATAATATACCAATATATGTATTGAATATATATAATTAATAACTTATTCAGGGAAGGCCTTTCTAAGCCTGTTGCAAAACACAGAATCTATAAAGGGAAAAGATCAATACATTTTGGTGACATAAACCTTAGAATTTCGTAAAATGCCATGAACAAAAATGAAAGACTAAAACATTTTCATAGGTAGGCTAGAGGGACGCTTCTTGCCTCTAACATCAAATGTAAAGAGTTCCTACAACCAAAGAACTGCAGAATACCGTACAAGAGACCTGTAATGGGCCGATAAAGATGTTCAGTCTTCCAAATGCCATCATTTCAGCCGTGCTGACATAGGAGGGGTGTTCAGGTTTACCCAGTCCGGTCCCGGCCAGGCTGGCTCCTCAGTTTGAGCCCATGCCCTCTGGTGGGGGCAGGGAGGACAGAGGAGAAGGTGTGAGGAGAGGTCGTTCGGCAGCGTCTTGCAGGCGGCTGTACACAGAGAACTCAGGCTCTGCCCCCTCCCCGCCTGCCTTCCAGCCCCATCCATTCTGAAGCGGGCCCCCCGGAAGCGCCCAGGCCGAGTCGTCTTCGATGGCATCACCGTCTTCTACTTCCCTCGGTGCCAGGGCTTCACCAGCGTGCCCAGCCGTGGCGGCTGCACTCTGGGGATGGCCCCTCGCCACAGCGCCTGCCACCGCTTCTCCTTGGCCGAGTTCACCAAGGAGCAGGCCCGGACACGGCAGGAGAAGCTCCGCCTGCGCTTGAAGGAGGAGAAGCTGGAGGTGCTTCGGAGCAAGGTAGGGAACGCCCTCCAGGGCCCACAGTGGGGCAGCCCCTGAAGTCCTAGCCTTGAGGGGGAAGGGCAGCAGCGGCAGGCCGTTTGCTCCTCATGTGTTTGGGGAAAGGGGCCCACGAGGCAGCAATGGCTGGATTGGGATCTGTCGCCTGGATCATCTGCAGGCAGAGGGAGGCATGGAGGGACTCGGGCTTACGCAGGGGCCGGGGAATGGTGCCTGACTCTGTCTGACCTCACTCCGGGGGAGGGTGTGGAATTGACGGACACTGGGGGGTGGTGTATCTGGTGGGGGATGGCATTTGTCCTTGAACTGGGAAACGCCATGAAGAGGAAACCCCTTTGCAAACCTGCCGTGGCAGTGCTCTCGGCTGTCCCGGTCACTGGGACGCACAGGGCCCAGCCCAGAGTAAGCACGTGGGCAGAGTTTGTCCAGTGACTGGTAGTAGAGGGAGCTAAGAACACGTGTCTATGCCTCTCACCTCCCTCCTGTCTCCCCTGGATGCAGCTCGCAGATTCTGGGGTGCCCGAGACAGAGGCTGGCCTGCCACTGACAGTGGACGCCATCGATGACGCCTCTGTGGACGAGGAGCTGGCGGCGGCCGTGGCAGGTGGCCGGTTGGAGGAACTGACCTTCCTGCAGCCCTACCCGGCCCGGAAGCGGCGGGCCCTGCTGCGGGCTGCGGGCGTGCGGAAGATCGATCGAGAGGAGAAGCGGGAGCTTCAGGCTCTGCGCCAGTCCCGGGAGGATTGTGGCTGCCGCTGCGACAGGGTCTGTGACCCCGAGACCTGCAGCTGCAGCCTGGCAGGCATCAAGTGCCAGGTGCGGTGATAGGGCTGGGCTGGGAAGGGGAGCCTGAGTGTGGGGGCTTCCCTGGGCTCCTCAGCATCCTCACGTGTGCCTCTCCCTTCTCTGCAGATGGACCACACGTCGTTCCCCTGCGGCTGCTGCAAGGAGGGCTGTGAGAACCCCAAGGGCCGCGTGGAATTTAACCAGGCGCGGGTTCAGACCCATTTTATCCACACGCTCACCCGCCTGCAGCTAGAGGAGGGGGCTGAGAGCCTTGGGGAGCTGGAGGCCCCTGCCCAGGGTGGCCCACCCAGCCCCAGTGGGCAGGCCCTGGCCCCCGCTTTCCCACTGGCCCAGCCCCCTGTGGGCAGCGAGCTAGGAGACCACAGCTGCAGCAGCGACATGACCGATTCCTCCGCAGCATTGGGCGCTAACGAGCCTCCTGACGGCCCTGCCCATCCGGCCCTGCCCAGCCCTGGCTTCCAGCCTGGTGTGGATGATGACAGCCTGGAGCGGATCCTGAGTTTCAGTGACTCTGACCTGGGTGGGGAGGAGGAGGAGGAGGAGGAAGCGGGTGTGGGGAACCTCGACAACTTCAGCTGCTTCCACCTAGCCGATATCTTCGGTACCGGAGACCCTGGTGGCCTGGCCAGCTGGGCCCACAGCTCTAGCCTCACATCAGGCATCCTGGATGAAAACGCCAACCTGGACGCCAGCTGTTTCCTCAACGGCAGCCTCGAAGGGTTGGGAGAAGGAAGCCTCAGCCTCCCTGGCATCTCGGTGCCGCCCGGCACGGACGTCGGCCAGAGCCACTCCGTGGACCTCAGCTTGTCTTCCTGTGACTCCTTTGAGCTGCTCCAGGCCCTGCCTGACTACAGTCTGGGGCCTCACTACACCTCCCAGAAGGCGTCCGACCGTCTGGACAACCTGGAGGCACCCCACTTCCCCTTACCTGCCTTTTCCCCGCCCGCGGACACCAGCGTCTGCTTCTTGGAATCCATCCTGGGCTTGTCTGAGCCAGCTGCTGAGGGCCTGGGCCCCTTCATGGACGGCCAGTTGTTCGAGGACACTGCCCCGGCGCCCCTGGTGGAGCCCGTGCCCGTGTGAGGACCAGGGTGCCTTTTCCCGGCCCCGAAGGCCCTGTTGCTGCTGTCGTACTGTCGGGGCTCTCCGAGGCCTGTGTGTGACTGTCTCCCATTGGCTGGCTCGCCCATGTGGGCACTCCTAATTTTCATGCAACACTCTGGATGGATTTATTATTTATTTTTATAACTTTCTGTGCTGAAGAGAAGGTGGGAGGGGGCTTCCCCCTTTAGCCGCCGCCGGGCCCCCCAGCGCCCACAGTCTCTTCCACCTCCATGGCCCGTGCCAGGAAGAGGAGGGTGTGATGTTTCTTAGCCCAAAGATGGCGGGACAGGGCTGGAAACATCCGCCTCTTCTGGCTTCTGCCACCCTGAGCCCTAGCCCCTCTGGGTGGCTGAATCCTCTGGACTGTGAAGACTATAATTTATTTCCATAATTTATTTGGAGACTAGGTGGCTCAGGCTTCTCAGCCCTGGCTGGTGGGCAGTGCTGAGGTCCGGGCGGGGTACAGACCCCGAGAATCCCTTTTGCCCTGCGGCCCTGCCCTGCTTGGTCTCACGTCCAGACCAGGTGTGGATTCGAGCCCCGTGTCCACTGTGGCAGCTGCCTGGCTCTGGATGGCTGAGCAGGGGCGGGACTGGCCTGACCAACCGTGACCAAAACCCTCTCCCGACCCACTCAGCCCCCTCCATTTCCTGTCCTCTGCCCCGTCTCCCCTCCCGCAAGGGCCGCGGCCTCCGCTCCGGGCCCATCCGTGTAGGGAGGGGAAGCGGGAGGGCCAGGGGTGCGCCTCAGGGCCGGCCCGCAGCACGCCCCTGCAGACACGGTCTGCGGGCTTTCTGGGCACGGCACTCCCGCCCGGCCCACCTGCCTGTGCCCTCCGGCCGGTTGGCCAGGGCCTGCGGTGGTGCCTTATGGCTTTTATGCCTGTTTGCTGATGTTGCGATTTGCATCCTAATTTCTATATTGTCTCTGAATATTCGAACTATAATTTATTCATTTTTCTCTGTGTCTGTGCCAAGAAGCCCGGGCTCTGGGCCTGCCCTCTTGCCCAGGAAGCCTTGCCAGCCCGTGTGCTTGTGGGAACACTTTGTACCTGAACAGAACAGGTACCAATAAAGAGGCTCTATTTTTAATGGTGTGGTCTGCATTTGTGGGACGGCTCGGAGCCCCGGTATGCCCGCAGGAGGCAGGGGTGGGGAGGGAGGGGCAAGCCCTGCAGGGCAGTGTGCACAGAAGCTGTGGGGGGGGGGGGGCGGGCAGCGTTGGGGACACAGGTGCAGAGCCTCCTTCCATGCAGGCCAGCCAACCTGGAAACAGGAAGCCAGCTGAGGGAGGCTGGCCAGGGGCAGGGAGCAGCTTTCCCTTTGGAAGAACCCACCTCTTCCCAGGGGTCTCCGGGGGTGGACAGTCTTAGACAGGCTATGCGCTTGGGTGGGTAAGGCCATACTCCCCCCCACTCACCCACACTGAGCTGGGGCCTGGCCCTGAGGGGTCATCACTCCTCTCCCCTGAGGGGGAGGGAGGCAGTGGGATAGGGTGGGTAGAGGCCTTGTGTGGGGCTGAGCTACTGAGGTCCCTGGGGACCTGAGCACGAAACACCAGAAGCTGTAGAACTTCATCCACCTGCACCAGCCAGACCTGTCTGACCTGTCCCCGGCAGCTTGGGCTGCAGGCCAAGGGAGCAGGCTGCACTCTGCCCTGGTGAGCCCCATCTGGGGGCCTGAGGAGCAAGGCCAGCCTCCCCCTTGGGGAGCCGGAGGGGGGACACCCGCAGCAGCTCCAGCACCCTGGCTGGAAGCCTCTGCAGGCTGCGACCCTGTAGACAAGCACTGGGAAGGGGGCCCGAAAAGGAGACCTGACTTGGCTCTCCCTGTTCTCACTCTCCGCCTCTGCTGGTCCGTGCTGGCCTCCCGTACTTCCTCTTTGTGGTTTACTGGTCAACAGCCTGGACAGAGAAGGCCAGGTTTGAATCCCAGCTCTTCTACTACCCAGTGGGGTTGCGTATGCAAATGACTTCCCTTCACCGGCCCTGGGAGTCCTCAACTCTGCAAAGGACGCTGCTCACCTACTGAGCTCGTTCAGTGGATACACATACGCAGCACTCAGAAGAGAGCCTGCAACGTGCAAGCCTCGCGACTTCCATTCTGTTTCCGTGTTTTGGCTTCTTTCTTCTATGTTTTAGCCTGTTTGTTTTTTTGTTCTTACTAGTTTTATCAGCTTTTTTTTTTTTAAGATTTTATTTATTTATTTTTAGAGAGGGAAGGGAGGGTGAAAGAGAGAGAGAAACATCAGTGTGCAGTTGCTGGGGGCCATGGCCTGCAACCCAGGCATGTGTCCTGACTGGGAATCGAACCTGCGACACTTTGGTTCGCAGCCCGCACTCAATCCACTGAGCTACACCAGCCAGGGCTCAGTTTTGTCAGCTTTTAGGCATGTCTCTTGCTTTAGGACATGTGTGGACACGGGCACACGGCCACATCGTCAGCGGCCACTAGAGGACCATGCTTGGGGTCTGGCTGTCCCTGGAGGCAGCTGAAGCGGGGACGGCCAGGGCTCAGGCTTCTCAGGGTGGACTGCCCCGGGACACCCAGTGGTCCTGTCTCGCCTCTTACTGGTCCCGGGGAACCTTTCCGTAGAGATTGCTTCAGCATGCGTGAGCCCAAAGCTGGGTTTCTCCAAAGGCTGAGAGGCTCCAACGGGAGAGCCTGGGGCCTGGGCGGACGCCTGCAGCAGCTCCAGTGCCCCGGCTGGAAGCCCCCACAGCCCCGGCCCTGTGGCCATAGACCATGGCTAGGCTGTGCGTGCCCACTCCTACCTAGAGCCACGGGGTCACTTCTTCGTTTTGTTTTTTTGTTTTTTTTTTTAAAGAAAATGAAGTGTTCCCCATACAGACAGACCTGTCTCTAACATAACCCGCCCGGAGAAACCGGGTTGTACAGCACACCCTAGTAAAGTGGGCTGTTTTCCCACCAGGAGGATGGCAGTACCCCGGGGGTTGGGGGGGGAAGCATTCCAGGCCATCGGCTCACACCAAGAGGCCACGCACGTGAGCGCGGTGTGTCATGGAGGCAAGGCCCAGTAGCCATCGAGGGCAGCCTGGGCTGATCTGAAAGAGATCCTTGCCCCGTTCCCTGTCCCCAAGCCCTAGTCAATGAACAACTCCTCTTCCTAGCCGTGCCGTGTCCACATTCTGCTCAGACTCAGTATTTTCCTCTGTACCAATTACATCGAGATGCTTAAAAGTCAGAACCGTGCCATGTGACAGCACCCACGGATTCATGAGTTTGTTATGCTGTTTTTCTCCATTATACAAAAATATTTGAGCACATAGTTATTACACTTTAAAATGCTTGGTGAAATATCATCGGCAGGGGTTTGTAGCATGCTGTGGGAACACACAGATGTCGCCGAATTTCCCACCACAGAGGGGGACACTGAGACCGAGAGAAGGGAAGGAAGGGTCTTGGGAAGGTCACACAGGCAGATTCTAGACCTCCTGACTCCCAGTTCAGAGTCCCTCCCACCCCCCCTCTCCCAGGTCGGGCCGGCCCATTACCGCCATTCTGAAAAACAGGAAGAGAGGCATCCACGCGAAGGTGACCTCTACCAACCCCCCTGCAGTTACACTGAACAATATCCATCTAAATAGGGACCTAGCTTTGGGCCCCGTAGGTGTCGAAAGGTTTCTGGAGGGTGAATTAGTCAGCCTGTCTTTCACAAAAGCTGAAGTGGGAATTCGTTTTCCTTGGGACGCATTCCCCTGTACTAGGCAAGGTCATCGGGCTTCCCCTGAACCGGTGAGGACCAGCAGAGGCCAGCTGCAGACCTGGCGGGGAGCAGATGGAAGGGATGGGACAGAGTGGGCCTAGGACCCTCTCTCATCAGCACGGCTGGGGCGCAGGCGCAGCCCCTGGTCCTCAGGTCCGGTCTCGCCGCCGCCAGGGAGGATGCCGCGAGCACCTCCACAGGGGCAGGGAGGAGCATTGTTCCTTTGGCTCCAGGACGCAGGGGACCAGGCAGGACAGGAGAGGCGTTTACAGGGCTCACATCACAACATCACAATAGCTGTAGGGTGGTGTTGTTTTTTTGTTTTTTTTTTTTGTCTTTAACCACCTCTTTGTTCCCTTCTGCCCCCTCGCAGGGCCTGGGACA